>NC_090448.1:157508965-158758965 GCF_031143425.1 Pleurodeles waltl | reverse complement strand
CTCTGGAGACAGAGTTCTTTTCTCATGATGTGTGACTAAATTCGTTATTAATCTATGGGACAAGAAGACATACAAATACAGAAACAGCTGTTGATACTGTTTCAATTCACACATTTTGTTTTTCAGTCATTGGTCATGATCAGCAAGCTTCCTTATGTCGCATTTTTCCACACGGTGCTGAAGCAGATTGCCCCAGAGTACTTCGAGAAAAACGAACCTTGTCTGGAAGCAGGTCAGGCTCAGATCCCATCTCTGATTTTAAGTGGGGACAAGGGGCGAGAGCACTGGAAGAGGTGTGACTATAAATTAAGATTTGTTGCAGATATACTGTGCTAACAAGATGTTTGTTGTATGCTTGCAGTCTTGCCTTACCTGTTCTTTTTCATATTCAGTACATTTATTTTAGTTATTAGTGTGCCATTTTTTTTTTTTATCTATGTTCAGACAAGGCTGTACACATTTGTTAAATTGTATGTTAATGTTTATTATTTATTACCTATTTTCATATAGTTCAACCATAAATATAACAATACAAACATTGACACTGATCATGCACAATGACTGTGCAGAGTCACAGTATATTAGGAACCAGTCTTAACTTTTCTAGGAGTTGAATAAAAATTCAAATAGGGCTTGAAAGGGAATGCGAGTTTCATTGTTTTTTTTCTGTTAGAATTTTGCTCCTCATCCAGTTCACTGTTGAATAAAAATGTGTTTGCAACACTTGTCACCTTTTAGCTAGAGCCAGAATCTTAATTATTGGCTCAAATTATCAGAATGTGCTAAAGTGTCCTGAGAGTTTTTCTTCTTGATCTAATTTGCCAAGATATATCCCACTGAACATGCTCCATTCGTCATGGAAATATTTTTCCACTGGTTGTAGGCTGTAAAAATCTATTTGTTTGCAGCTTCCTCCCACATATTCCTCCCCTGTAATACTCATGAAACGGTGGGAGAAGGACTTCTGTGAATGCTTATCTGTCATAAGTACTTGATTTGTTCTACTGCATGAGAAAGTCCATGAAATGATGTTCTGAAAATCGTAGAAATAAACTCTGGCCAACAAAGGCGGACTCGTTTCAGTGAAGAGTAATACAGACCCGGGTTAAGATTGTGATGCTGTCCACATAGGTATACTGAGTAGGTCCACGCTCACTTAAAGGTGCCAAAGCCTTGACTTCAAGTGCAAAGTGCTTTTCTTTCAAGAGTCGCCAATATTTGTACTCCTGAATACTAGTTTTGTTTGTATTGACGTACATTTTTAGTGTATTTCCGAGTAGGCATAAAAGCCAAATTGTTGATCAGATTCCTCAATGCAGATTGATAGAGCCAAATAAGGGAGAGTACGACATTGCAGTCTCATATTGGTTCCTGCTGCACTTCACATTAGAGGACCTGGGAAGGGAATGCTTTGTTTTGTTTTTTGGTACCCTTCCCTGGAAAAATAGCAAAGGGTTATACAAGCAAATGCTTGAATTAGGCTCACTCACTGGTAGTTGCTCTGGGCTGCATTCCTTCGCTACGGACAATCTCCACCCATATGCAAAGCAATTTTGGTCCCAGTGTCAGAAGGAGCAGTCTAGCCTGAACTGTTAAGGAATCCCCGACCTCGTAGAACCTCATGTGGGATGTGCACTTTGAGTTTGTGGCACTGCATGTTGTAGGAGCAAAGGCCGTGCAGCCCACAAAAGCAAAATGTGATGGATCAAATGACAGTTAATCTTGGCAACTGGTAGATCACTCTGGACAGCGGTCTATAGATTCTCACCCCTAAGACTCATTGCAGAATTGTGGTTTTGTGGCTCAGGGATTTACTGCTGTTTGCCACTGCTTTCTTTTACTAACATAGAGTGCAAACCTCTGCTGTCAGTTGCACAATCTGGTAATAATTTGGTCCCTTATTCACCTTCTTCTCTGCCTTATTGAATATTTCTATTTTTCCATGGTATTCTATTCTTATATTTTCTGTCCATAGTTTACTTTGTTCACTGTTTTTTTTTCTTTTTAATCTGCAAATTCTTGTCCAAGAGGCTTCCCAGAATTAGATGCATATAGTTACTCGTTAAACATTCCAACTCCTACTTTTTCCTTCTAGATCGTTTGTGTGTGTTCTTTCAAATGTATATTTGCATTTGAATAATATATTAAGTATTCATTCAGAAAATTTATTATGATACTTCTCCATAGTGGATATGCGCATGCCCACTCTTAAATCACGGTTTCTCATTCCAGTGGTAACAATAGTAGACCTCTATAAATATGTTCGTGCGTAAGTCTAATCTTTTTTTCCCCTTGGCCAACATATCATTTTCCACTGGGCTTGGAGACCCTCTTTCACTTTCTTAATTCAGGATTTTCATCTGTCCTCATAAAGATAGCAGAGACTCCACACCTTTCATAAATCATATTGTAGTTTGTTTTATTTATGTGCAGGTTACTCTTTGTTTTACTATATGTCCATGCAGGCTATTCAAATGTATTCATAGGCACTTGCTTTGAGGTAAGTGCATTTTTTTCTGCTTCCCTCTTTCTCGATGTAAAACAGTAGTTTAGGAAATACTCAAGTAGAGCATCACTACTTTGAATTTAGATGGAATTTATGGCGGGCCACTTAGATTTGTATGGGTCCACGAGTCTCCTGCCTCCACTTTTGGTTTATGTCTCACAAGGCCACAGCTCTGAAAATCTTACAGTATCTTGATATCTTCAGGTCTTCTTAGATTCTCATCAATGTCTGTCTCTGGCACTGTGCCAATGCTTAATGATTTTATTCTTTTACTTGTGGTTTATTTGTTGCATCTTTAAAGTAGGAGACTGCTGTATACTGAAATGTGCTATCACTGCTTACAGTTAGGTTGGGTCTTACTGCTTCTTCAGACAGTTTAAGTCGTGGGAGATCTGCGAGATCACTCACCATAGGAAAGCAAATGATACACATCTTCCCTCAGAGTTTAAGCATTATGGGTATAGATATCTGACAACCGTTTCCATTCAAGTGTAGATGTAGTAGTCTTTTTTTTCTACTCCCTCTTTTCAATGTCTACTGTGCACGTGGCATGCATCATTATTTTCTTATTACAGATGCATAATATCGAAAGGCACCTGTAAAATTAAATGGCAAGAGGTTTATGCTTATATAATTTTTCACTATATTTCAGGCCCTTTTCAGCAATAATTTTAGCATAGAATGATAGTGGCCAAAATTGTCTCACTTGCTGACACGAGGCACTCAGACCATATTTATTAAGAACCGATTCAGAACCTATATACTTCTGAGGTTTTTTTTTCCCATTCTTTCATAAGTTTTATAAAGCAGACCCATGGTAACTGCCTCCCATAATGGTGAGTAGACATTTCAGTGTCATTGAGCTCTTCAGGTTTGGCTTAACTTGAAGATTTGGTCATATTTCGCCATGCTTACTTATATAAAAAAAAAAGATCTAAAGGGCTGGGTCCTCACATATCAGGCCCTGACCCAGGCCATTCAACTCTTCAGTTGCACTGAATAGGTGTACCTATTGTGGTTACTGCAAATATTCTTGCACTTAGAACCAGGAACTATGTTAGTGAGGGAATTGTCAAAGATGGTAAAATATGGTTTGGGTAATAAACAAAATTATATTTATCTACATGAGTGAAGGACACAAACACCTAATGCCAAAAGCACCAAAAGTAATTTGTACCCACTGCCAATGTATTCATGAAAATACTACTTATTTTATAATTTTGTTGTCTTTGCAGCTATTACATAAATTAACAAATTAACTCCACTATAAAAGATTTTTCCCCAGACACCTCTTGCAGCATTAAAACTGAGTATCTGTAAAACATTGGCATTAAGATGGTCATCTACGTACTTTTTCTTTTCTTATTCCAAAATGAAAACTATTAATATAAAAATTGTAAAAGTATCTGGGGAACTTGTGAGGAGTGAACCCTGCTAATCAAGGACGGGCTGGTCCTTCACTGATGAACTGAGCCATGCAACTGCATAAGTGCATCTAGGGATGTCTGCCCCTCTTCATTCCTAGGCATATTTCAGAAGGTAGAAAGGTTTGTGTGCTTGACAGCAATCTTTTATGACACTGGATTGTCAGACCTGGTGCACCTTGTGCCCTCACAAGAGTTTTGACACTCTCTTCCTAGTGTAGATGTCAACAGCCATTCCAGTAGGTGCCAGTGCAGAGTCTCTTTGTGGGCTGCAGTGGGAGACCCGTAGGCCACTTCTGATTATTAGTTTTCCTGGAGAGGGGTACGCAACACTTGTCTCCCCAGTACTAAAAATGAATGTACTTTTGCTCCCTTAGAATTTCTTAAATGTTCCATAATTGTATTCAATTCTGTTTCTTCACTGAACCGGTCCTTTCCCTTTTTTCATTTATTCTTGATCACCCTAATCTTTATGAATGGAGCCTCTTAACATTTCACCTTTATAATTTCTATTTCTGTACTTGGTCGACCTGTAATGTTTTTGTGATATTCTTCTTAAATATTTTATTAAGCTGACCACATGGTAATATTACCCTTTGTGGGAGAATGTTGATAATATATTACTGTTGAGGATCTTTGGGTGTGATTTAGAAACTGTTCTTTGGTATTGTCTTAAAATGCTTTGTGATTAACAATCTGGCCCCCGAAAAGTTTGATGTAGAAATCTAAAATACTTAAAAGATATTACACAGTCATTCATGCAGTCTGTCACACCATCTTGTTTTCAGTCAAAGTGACTGGTCATAGTGTCTTAATTCAAGCTGTCACTGTAGGGTCTAGCATGGAGCTAAGCAGGCTTTAGCTTAATTGGTGTTGTTTTCCTACATAGCATTTTACTAATTAAGCATGTGTAGTTGTTCCTCGATACAAACCTACCATCTGTTCATCTTCAGATACAGATGGTATGTAAAAACAAACAAAGATTGTGCTGTGAGTTTCCGAATGTTATTGGTAATATTGAGAAGCCCATAATGATATTCAGAACCCCAATGATGAAAAAGCATAAGTTTAACATTTTCCAATTCCATTTTTTCAGCTTGTTGTGATATTGATCGCTGGCCACCACCATCTCCAGGGAAAACGCTAAGCCTGCCTATTATGGGAGTTGTGATGAAGGTAATGGTCAGCACATTTATTATTAAACTGATCATCATAGTGGGAAAAGCTTACAGCTAAATGGCATAAACCTGCTGTATGGTCTAATCACAATTACCAACTGCTTATTTGACCTTCCTGTCAGTTAAGTCAATTCTGAAATTTAGAAAATCAGTACCATTAAATATTTCACATGACTACCAAATTGTATTTTTGCATGCATTTAGACCGGGATGTGTAACTTTGGTTCCAAGAGGACCAGATATATGCTTGATTTTCAGTATGTATAAAAAAATGCATTTACTTCCAAATATTTTCTGGGGGCCATTTTGAACACCATTTTGTTCGGTCTTTCTGCTTGCTGGTATGTGCTGGATAAAAAAGAGCAGTACAAGGATACCTTTTTAGGGGGCATTGCTCTTAACCTTTAATATACAAATGCTTTTTTTTATGCAATCATTTGTATTTTAAAAGAAGAAAAGCATGTTTTAACACACATTCCCTAAGATAGCTATACCTCGTGCCCTCCCCACACACAATTTTATTATCAATATTTGCATTTCAAATCGTCCTTTGATATTATCAGTGATGTTCTAGAAGATGTCATGAGTGATATAATATGAGTAATTGCCAGAGCATTGTGAAAGCGCAAGTTAAAATTACCTTAGGGAGTTATAGTTACTTGAGATAACTTTAACTGGTGAAGTTCAGTGGTTTTGTAAGTTTAAAACAGCATGTTTTAACTGAAATCTTCATCTAACTCTAACATCACTTTAACCTTTTTTCAGTGAATTTCTAGGTTTTTTTCAAAGTAAAGTATATTTTATAACAATAAATAAGGCCAACACCCTGCATCACACGTCCTTTGTTTTTTTTTAAATAAAACAAACCTGTCTCTGAGTCTTTTTTAATATTTTTCATCCCAAAAAAATACAATCATAAAAACTACCACAAGAAGGCCTTGCATCATTTTCATACATCTTCAGGGCATATAAAATGCAGCCATACAACTAGCCTCTAGAAGGCACTGCATTCCCAGCTGTAGAACAAAAGCTCCAGCCCGGGAAATGCTTTAAAAAACATATGGTAAGTTCCGCTTAGGTCATGGATTCAGTGACCTAGGAGACGTACTATTTTTTTTCTAATGTGGCTTGGGGCTGCAGAACTTCCTGCAGCCCCCCTCAACATTATAAAAATATGTTTGGTGGTTCCCCTGCCCTCTTCTAGGGACATCACCCCAAAAATGTAAATGTAAATAGCCCTCACAAGGCATTATAGCTTGCACCATCAAGGAGCAGTAAATAATAAATGAGTAGCTGTGCCCGCTTATTTATTAATAACTTGTTTTTTCTTTTTTCCTTTTTTATATTTTTTGGAATCTACTGGTCCCACCTGGGACACTCATTGTTCTTTTCTTTACTTTTCTTTCTTTTTCTCTCTTTTTTTTTTTAATAAGGTGGCCAAATTTAACAAGGCCATGCAGGAGATGGCAGATATATATATATATATATATATATATATATATATATATATGTGTGTGTGTGTGTGTTAAGGGGTTCCCTGGTGCCCACTTGGGGCACACCACGCCTTTATGAAGAGGGCTGCCTGAGGAGCCTCAGGGCCCCCACAGCGTGCGGTATCCCTGCTCCTGCTGAAGCTGGCTTTTTTAAATATTATTTTAAAGTAGGATGCCTGGTGCCCACCCGCGGCAGCCCACAGCACCTCCCTCACTGGGGCCTGCTGGGGGAGACCCAGTGCCCCGCAGCCCTGCTGGCTCTCTTGCTTTGCACGCATTGCAGGTGCAGCAGGAGCCAGCATTGCCCCCACCCCACTGGAGCAGTTTCGTTTTTGTTATTTTTTTTTAGCTGGCCCCAAGAATTGGGGTCCCTGGGATCCCTCTATGGTTCTGGGAGTGGAGCTGTGCGGCCCCCTCTCCTTTATTATAATATCGCCCTCAAAGGATGGAGTTTCCTGAGGGCTCTTAGAGGCTTCGGGAAGGGGGTCCTCTCACCCCTTTCCCTTTTATTGTTGACACGGCCGCAGTGGGTGGGGTCCCTCATCCTTTCTAGGCTTGAAGATGAGGGTTGCACGCCCCCTCACCTAAATTATATATTCCCCCTCCAAACGGGCCATGGCCCACCCTGAAGTTTTTTTTTAAATGCACAGGCTCCACTGTGAAGTTACTGCAAAATATAAAAAGGAAAAAAATGTTTTTTCTCCACACAGGCCCATCTGGGACCGCACCACCAGATCTGGAGGGGGGGGGGGTGTGCAAGGGTATCCCTACCCTGCCCCTTGTGTCTTAATGTTTTCGTAGGACTTGAGACTGAGTCACAGGTCCTGAGATGGCTGGTGCCACATCTTTGTTGATGTGCAGAATGCTAATCAGACCTCAGCATGAGATCTGTTGGCTCCGTGGATCCTTTGTGGCATGATATATAGAACGTTTTTTTAGCTTTACTTGCTCAGAAACTGCTGAACAGATTTACACCAAGTAACAAAACGCACTCTTTCTGGACCAGGATCTAGATTTCTGCCAAATGTGTATATTTGTTTAGACGTTTGGTCTGTAGCTGTGTCTAAAGTACCTATGGAAAACGGCGCCAAAGTTATTAGCAACCCAAAAAAGGCATTTCCACAATCCTAACTATGATTACACAGTGGCAACTTGGTGATAAATATATTCATACACTCTGCTCATTTCCCTTTAACCGTTTGTTTGTTGAATGACTGGTTCACCTTTGTATTACTTTTGTAGTGCAATGGACGTGAATGGTTCGTTCACTGTATTGACAAAGGAAATCCTTTGCTGCAATCAGTAGAAGGATTTTATTTTTTACAGAAACATTTGTAACACCATTGGGCATGGTCTGCATTTAATTTAATTTAATTAGTGCTCCGTCAACTGTGTTTTTGCCCTGATTTTGGGGTTAAACTCAATCACCCAGAGTGGGGGAAGCATGTGTTTCCATAACCACTAGACCAGCAGGGATAAAGTTTAAAGAAACAGGGCAACCCACTGTGGCATCATGTCATGGCCCTACCCCAAAAGGGGCAAAATACTCTTTCTACCCGCCCCCACCCTATCAATTTGGACAGATTGGGGGTGGGGTCTGTTTAAGTCAATCTTCCCCAGGAGTTTGAAAACCCACTTGTCACCAGAGCAATTCATAAAAAAACAAAAAAGGCCATGTTTGGGGAAGCCCATACAGGCATTGGGCCATGCCCCCTGCACAAAATGGCCCCAGCAGTCTTTCTGTCCCCTCCTCATCACCACCCACATTGTGTCTAGAAGTGTAAAAACCCACTAGACACCAGGGATGAATGGTAAAAAAAATAAAAAAAAAAGGGGGGGCAGCCCACCAAGGCATGGTTATTAAATTTATTTTTGTATATGTTTTCATGGATATTTCTTGAGCATATCTCACGCTATGACAGAGTTTCTTTGTGCTACAGAAGTTGCAACAAAATAATAAATTACCTTTAGTTAAAGAGAATCAGAGGCCAGAGGATTTGGAACTTGACAGTATATCTAGTTTTTCATAGATTTCATGAATTGTAGATGTCGTATCATAAAACATATTCTAAGGGAATTTACTTCCATTATCTGGCTTCCTCGATCCTGAAGGCTCTTTGATCCCATTTTGCTAGTCTAAAACAGGGCATGAAGATAAGAGCATTGCTTTTCTCTGATCTGAGCTGTCTAGATGGTTTATATGTATTAAAAGTATTAGTGAGAAATGTGGGTACTGTTACATAATAGAAGCAATACATCATGCAAGCTGTTTTTATTGGGAGAAGTATGAATGCTGGGATGGAGTAAGTTTCTGGCTCACCGCAGATTCCAGATCTTTCCCACACAGAAATGTGAGGATAATGCATGCTTTTGTGCTAGTTTGAGGTTTGAAAGCCATTCTGGGTCAGAACATTTTGTGGGACCAACCCAAGTCACCCCACCCTCCACTTTCCTGGGTGTCTAGGTTCAGAAATGTCTAGGTTTGGTGGGTGGTAGCAGAGCCCAGGCCCGAATATCACAGATACCCACATTGACAAAATGGGCCCTTTATTTTTATGGTGAAATTTTGAGGTCTTTTGTTACATAGGTGCTTGGCGCAACCACACAAGTTTTATTACGTAGAACTTTGGCAACACAGAGCAGTGCAACATTTTCTACTATGAATTGAATTTCTCTCCATTTCTTGGCTTCCAGATGTAAGCCAGTGTGCAAGAAAGAACACATTTTACAAAATACCCTCTGACAAAATATGATAGGATTGGTAATTCAAATTTCAGAGTTGTTCAAATAATCACTATTCCTAAATTAATTATCTTGGACACATTTAATTCATGCCCAGATTTGCCTAATACCCATTTTCTCATATGAATTTAAACATAGCCGATATGCAATTAAAAATCAATATAAACTGCAGCTCTAGGAATTGTGTGTTTTTGGACAATCAATAAACACTCTATATCTCTCTAGTCATGAGGGCATAACAAATGTAATGGTACATTAATTTTGTAAATCAGCCTTCGGGGATGTAATTTGAAATTTATATCTTGGCAGCTTTTTTCTAACTTATTTTCAGTGTGTTTTTATTTCAGCTGTTGGGCTCTTTAGAAAAAACGTGTGAGCTAAACAAATGACCCCTTACTGAATTCCGAATTTTGTGTAGCTTCCAGGATTGTATAGCTTTTCAGGTATATCCATGGTTCCACACCTTTTTTCCACCAACAATTACTATTAGGTTAAAAAAAAAAAAAAGACTACCACATGTGGTCATTTATTGGTTATAACTTTCTTCTTCCTGAAAAATGGAAAGATGTTGATCTTAACACAGCAGACTTTGTTGATTTCAGTTTTAGAAGAAAAAAGGACCCTCCGTTGCATTGCACTTTTTATATTTAAAAAAAAATGTTGCTATATTTTGTTTATTTTCTCTGTTCCCTCCGGGGACTCTGCAAACCCTGGGTATCTTTAGAATGTGACCTTAATACTTTTTGTGTCCCGCAAAGTGTCCCAAACATATATTTTTTAAAAGTATAACAAGCTCCTGGTGTAGGATTAAGGAGGTAAGCCTCAACAGCTAAGAAGTGGGTGAGAAAATTATTTTTAACTGAATCAGTATTTATTACGTGCCTTCGGTTCAGCTGTGATTAGCCAGCTCCCTACCCTCAGTGGGTGGGCAACCCAAATGTGCAAGACCGGCGGACTCACTTTTTATTTTTTTATTTTACTTTTTTTTTTGTAGAGTTCATAAAGCCTAGTAGGGTCCTGGACCCCTTGTTGGACCTCCCTCATTATGTGTGCAGTTCAGGCCTATTTTAGGCTCTGCAAACCTCGCAAAAGGTGTACCAATTGACTGGGACGTCTTGCCCCATGTTTGCAGACCTGTGGCATAAATTAGTTATCCCGCAACATAATTCAAGTGGCCCTGCTTACAGTGCAGTAGAATGTCTAGTAACTAATCACTCACTATATATATAACTCTTAGGTTATACATTGCTAAATATACATATGTCCTGATTTATGTGTGCAGTTCAGGCCTATTTTAGGCTCTGCAAACCTCGCAAAAGGTGTACCAATTGACTGGGACGTCTTGCCCCATGTTTGCAGACCTGTGGCATAAATTAGTTATCCTGCAACATAATTCAAGTGGCCCTGCTTACAGTGCAGTAGAATGTCTAGTAACTAATCACTCACTATATATATATAACTCTTAGGTTATACATTGCTAAATATACATATGTCCTGATTTTAAAAGCTATTTATTACCATTTTTGAGTTTGGGAAGTGCCCTTGACTAACAAGAGGCTAAGCCTCTGCTGCGTCAGTATGTCCTGTGTCTCCCAGTTCAGTAGTAATAAATAGTACATTAGAATCTGCATGTGCATTTGTATTTGGAACACAATAATATAGAAAGCCAGATATAAGGGATTACATTTGTGCAGTAAGGGGTTAAATTTGTGCAGTAATGTAACATCACATAGAAGAGCCCTTTTGACCAGAGTTTTTCTCATGTTAGTTACACTGCACCGTAGTATTAGATGTGTGAATGTTTATACACACAAACAGTGTGCAGTGTGTACAATGCATATCAAAAGGTATATTGAAATTATTCTAAGGAGAAATATTTGTAGTAATATAGTGGCTCTTAAAAGTGTTGTCTCAATTCAGAATCTGAGTGTTGGGGTTATATTTGCAAAGAAGCTCATATGCAAAAACTAAAAGATTTAAATGAAATCACTTCAGATTGGATGGGGCATTTCAGGTGGATACCGACTGGCCTAAAAGGCGGCAACACACATAATCACAGTGCATTTGAGTTGTCTTATTTACTTAAAGTGGTGGTCGATTACAGTTCAGTTGGCTGACCTTATGTTATACTTGGTATTGATTTGTGAAGAGATGGTCATTTAATTTCATAAAGCGAGAAGGTGCTTTGGGTACGCTAATAAAACAGAGTAGTGAAATAATTATAATAGATTTTGTCATGCAGAAATTCCACTAAATTTATATTTAATCTTTATTTTTAATACTATGTGTTTGTGCTACATTCGCACTTGCAGTTTTTTTTTTTTTTTTAACTTATTGGATGTTTTGCTGTTTCTTTCATAGCTCAATGAGGTCATTATAGGTATGAATTTAGTCAACAGACAAAAGAGAGGCAAAGAAAATAACTCTTTCTGAAGACTGAAGTGTGTTATGTTTTATGCTGGTCAAGGTTATGTATACTTGTATTATCGAAGGCTAAGCCAATGTTCTGTGTTCCACGTTCCCTTCACAGAACGTTGGTACTAGGGTGATTGGAAAATGGGAAGTTGGAGCTTGGCAGGAATGGAGAGAAGCTGCTTGAGGGTGTCATGGCAATGAAGCTTTCATCCTAGCACATAATTTGGTCTAATTGATGTGTGTTACCTTCTACAAATTGGCACAGAGTGGATGACTTCCTAGATATAGATCCACACTGTGTGAAGATTAAGAATTTCTCTTGGAAACTGTGAGCAGGCTTAATGTATCTGGACTGTGATCTCTTTGGCATTTCCGTTAAACAATAATAAATTGTGGAGGGATCTGATGGCTTCTCACTTTTAATGACACTGTGCTAAAGGGTAAAGTATGCAAGAACACAGACTACGCAAAAAGGGCACAATGCCTCAACGCCGGGATTGAACGCCTGCTCACTTGGGGGCCACAGAGACTAATATGGAGGGCAAGCTATGAGGCAACAAAATACATTGAGGAAATTTGTCTGTGGCTGATGTCTGTAGCTTCCTCCACATCTTTGGTACTTGGGAATTAAACTTGAAATCTATTCAGCACGCCCTAACACTTAGGTCACAGTTCTTTGGAGCCCATCAGGAACCAAACGGTTACCGTCATCGCTAACTCACAAGACACAACATCGCCGTCCTTGCTAAGTAAAAAATGTTTTTTACAGACATATATATATATATATATATATATATATATATATATATATATATATATATATATATATACACATACATACGTTACAACTCCTATATAAGTCATCCTGGAGCTCTGACTAAACACCCAGATTATGTCCTCTGAGGCTGGGAAGAGAGAAGTATTCATGACTGATACTGGTGATGTAGGGTCTGATGCAGTCAGGGGGTGCTCTGGAGTCTCAATCGAACCAGTCTCATCCCTGGCATTAGGAACTCGCAAATGTCTGAAGTGCGAAGTATCTTGCGTAATGAACTTTCCAGTATGGTGCACAGTCACCATGCGTCCTTTGCTAGTCACAACTTCAGAGAGTTCAGCATCCAAGGGCGCATCAGATTCATGTTGTCTTTCTTGTCACACCAATAGTTGATCTCCTTCCTTGAAAGTAATGTTCTTGGCACATCAGCGATGGTCGGCATATACTTTCATCTTTTGTTTACAAAACAAGTCCTTTTGATGAAGTTCACCATCTGATGTAGATATCCTTTTAGTCCATTGTGGTAACTTGGTCGTCATGACTCTCCCACACATCAGAGTGGCAGGACTTTCACCTGTGGTTGAATGAAGAATCGACCGGTAAGCTTGAAAAGTAGCATAGCCTTTGCATGGCAGTGGCACTGCCAATCAAAGGCTGGCGGTAACGTGGTTCGTAATCTCGAGGGTAGCGCTGCCCTGGCGGATTGAGACCACTGGTACCGCCAGGCCATCGGCAGTTGGACCGTGGGGGCTCTGCCATGGTCATAATATGAGGGTCGGGACGCCGGACTTGTAATGAGGCCCTCAGTCTCTGGGAACTTGTTTAGTGGCAACAATTCCACAGTTCCTTCATGGGCTACTTCAATTACGTGTTGTCGCACACTCTCTAGTGTGATAATTCTCAAACCTCATCTGATAAAAACCTTCTTGAGTAACAGACAGTTTGTCTTTTTCCATTTTTGAGCTTCTGATATTTGCTGCCACGTGTGAGAGATCGAGTGTGCTGTTTGCATGATTGATGTGCAATAATGTCCTTTAGTATCAACATGTCACTGTTTTTGCTTGTTGCAGTAATAATTTGTTCCAAAGAAATAGTGTCAGGGGTGTTTGACTTTACAATGAAGTTAATGACACTGTACTGGAACTCGTGAAAAGTAGTCAGTAGGGTTTTGATCTTTCACTGGTCAGTGCATGATAGTGTAGTCATATTCCTGTAGAGGCAAATCCCCTTGTTCAATTCTGGGAAGCATCTTGGCTTTTGGATTGCCAAAGATGGTAAGCAATGCTTGATGATTAGTTACAAGAGTGAAAATATGTAGAATGTTCATAAGCCCAAACCACTGCTAAACCTTCTTTGTCAGGCTGTGAATAGGCACGTTCAGTTTGTGACAAACGTCTGTTTCCATATGCCACAATATGCCTTTTAGCATTTGGGTGTCCATTTTGTTGGGCAAGGACCGCGCCCAACCTAACGGTTTGCATCAACAACAGCCTATGTATGGAGCTCAGGATGAAATTAGAACATTTCAGTGAGTTTCTCAAATGCATGCTTGATTATCTTAAACTTAGTTTACATTTGTGTGAGCAGTAAAATAGAATTTCTTTATGTTAAGTCTCTTAAGGAAGTACTTTCTGGGCCAAAGTCATTTATGTTACTAGAACAGTAACTGGCTATGCCAAGGAATGAACGTAAGATGGTAACATCTTGTGGGGGATTAGTGGCTGGCAAGGCTTCTACTTGAGCTGGATTCGGCACCATACCCCAATCAGAAAATATGTGGCCGAATAATTTGAGTTGTGTTTCGTAGAACTCAAACTTAACAATATTCAAGGGTAGACCTGCATCAGCAAGTAGTCTACAAACTTTGGTAAAAGCTTTATCATGTTCTTTTTGTGTGGATTTAAAGACAAATATATGATCACTGTACTTGAAACCCTTCGTGATAGGCTGTATTATACATTGCATGACAGCTTGAAAAAGTTCTGCAGCTGATGACACACCAAAACTCAGTCTTTTATATCTGTACAAACCAATGTGAGTAGAAAAGTTAGTAATGTACCTGCAACTTTCTTCAAGTTTAAATTAATCAAACCCTTTGTTCAGATCAAGGCCAGAGAAGACTTTGGCACCATTTAACTGTGTGATCATTTTATCAATATGCGGACTGGGATGTTGTTCTCTTGTTAGCTTGACGCATATCAACACAGATGCGTACACTCTTTCACTGTCCTTTTTGAGTACCACCACTATGGGTGAAACCTACGAAGTTAGACCGGTAGATCACTCAAAGATATCATGCTTTAGAAATATCTCAAGCTCTTTCTCAACAGCTTCTTGTAAATGAAATTCAATTTGTCTGTGTCTTTGAACAACAGGATGATTGTCCTGTTTGATATGCAGTTTCACTTTCATGGTCTTAAATTTTCCTAATCCATGAAACCAAGAAGGGAACTGACTAAATATTCTATGATGAGCATTCACGTTGTGGTTCACAGATATCAGTCCCATTTCAGCAGCAGTATTAAAACTGAGTTAACTTGCATTTGACGCATTACCTTGAAGTACATAAATGGGTGCTTGTACCTTTGTCTTTTTGTGTTACATGTTTTCTACAAATTAACCTTGATTCGTTGATGGCCTTGATGCAGCCCATGTATACATTTTAATCTTGGATGTGCGATGGAGCAGTGGATATAGTTCAGTGTATTTCTTCTCCGGCATAATGTTTATTTACGCACCGCTGTCAATAATAAAAGGTATGGAGCAGCCTTTTATCTTGAGTTTAATTTTCGGACAATGTTCAAATGACTTATGTGATTTATTTTGTAGACTTTTCTTTGACTCGTATTTTTCATCGCATGCTGCCAGTCCAACATGCACACGTTTTTCTGAAGTAAATATCAACATCGCACATTCATCTTGCCGACTGTCACTTTGCAATGAAACTGAAGAACTCTTGGACGGAGATTTAGATGACAATCAACTGTGTTTAGTGTCGGTTTGCCTCAGCTGATGTTGCTGCTTGGCATTGTGTACGCGCATAAAACTTCACTTCTAGAACGTTCAGGCGACTGTTTTGTTTTCTCAGTGTGGTTCACTTAGTTTTTCCTTTGCCTTGCAAACTGTTAGAAATTGGTTCTCTTTCCCACAGCCTTTCTATTCTTGTCCAGTGGTGGGAATTTTGCCTTCATCCGGAAATGAAAATCTGCATGTGAAGCACCGATTATTTTTTCTTCGGAGACATCACTTTGTGTCCTTCAGCCTTATGTTTCTGCTTACTTTTCATGTTCATGACTAACTCACTGTGGGTACCTCTGGCCTGCATGTAAGCAGCTTGTCGTATGCACATTCCTCATCTCTGGCAGCCATGAGTACTCGCTCCAGACTAAGGATGTCTCTCAGTAGTCATTGTCTGAATTAATTTGACAAACAGCCATCTATAGCTCCGAGACATATGCCGTCTTAATCATTTATCAAGTCTTTAAAAAAAAGTTGTTGATTGATTCACCAGCTCTCTCTCTTTACTGACTGAAAGTATATCTTTAATAATCGACATTCGGCAGTAGATTGAATTTGAGATTTATCGCTTCTTTGATTTGACGGTATGATACTTAATCAGCACATGGTATTTTCTTTATCACTTCATTTACTCCTTCACTGGAAAAATTCTTGAGGTATTTGGCAATCATTTTGTTAGCTGTTTCTTCCAGTGCATTGATGAAATCATCAAAGTTTCTATCTGACATCCATCTGTCACCATATATTTAGCTTTTTGATGGTATTGAATGGAAGTGGTAGTTTTAAGAAGGAAGCCACATTATAACCAATTGTGGAACTTACTGATATTGAAAACGGGCTTCTCTCCAGCACAGTCTGCAGTCTGCTAGGACCTGCTAGATTCACACAATCTCTAAGGCCCTGCAATGTACTGGCATCAGTCATCGCAGACAATTTGAAGTTTTGTCACTTCTTCCTTCATGACCAACCGAACTCTTTAAATTCTCGAAGGCTTATTGAGTTGTTCTGAGCCCCACACAGCAATTTCAGTGGTGTGCCTCTTGAAAGATTGACCGCTCTGTAAGCACAACCCCTGTACTTTCACTTAGGTTGCAGTGCCTGACACTTAGGTTTGATGGCTGTCTTTGCTCTGATTCTGGTAAGCGTGATCGTATTCTCTATATACCTGATTATAACCACCTCTAATGTTTAGCTGCATTTATCTGCTTCCACTTACAGCGTTCACTTGCATTTGTCCCTGCTCACTGCGTTTTTCATACCTGTTTTTTGCTGCCTTTAGCATTGCTTTTCACTCAACTGATGCTGCCTCTAGCACTTCTCTGTACCTGTTGATCGATGCCTTTAACTTTATCGTTCCATATACCTTATACCTCTGTGTTATGGTGAGGTACCTCTTTCATGGCCTCACCAGCAGGTTCCTGGCCAATGATACACAAATTTCTCTGTTAGACTTTTATCTTTTTCAAAAGCTTTGCACTGGCTGGAGTGGCGCTTTGACTCCACACACGCCAAATGTCAATCTTCACTTCGACTGAGGCACATATGGCACACACAAACAGTTTGCTGGACCACAGCAAACCCTGTGGGAGAGCACTATCTGTTCTTCAGATTACATATCCCATCCTCAGAGCTAGTTCTGAGTACTCATAAATGAATGCTTCACATGCAGAGCTTGGTTTTTATTCCCCTGCGTGCAAGAGCAAACTCAGCATTCTAAACATGAAATCTATTCACCACACCCTGACACTTACAACACAGTTCTACGGAGTCCATCAGGAATCAAAAATGTCCTGTCATTGCCAATTCACAAGACACTACAATGCAGGCCATAATTCCTAGCCTCATTGTGGCCTGGCCCCGGAGTAGGGGGCCATTTCAGGAGCTGCGCGTGAGCATCTATGTACTTGCAGAGTGTAAAGAGAAATTGGCATTTCATCAGGAGCCTGTGAGCTCCATCAGGCTCTCATGTGCACAGTTATCGCAGTGCACAGAGAGAAGTTTCCGTTGCAGCACCGAGGGGGGCACACAGTCTAGAGCAGCGTTTATTTGAAATTATAAAAGGGGTTGCTTACCAGCATGTTGTGTGCTTTGTATTTTGCTGCGTGTTGTCCACATTTTCACTAATAAAAAGAATAATCTCTAGGCAGTTCTGTCAAATATGTACGTCTCATGCTGCCTCTCCAATAGAAACTGAGAAGGGGTGTGGTTTCAACAGGGAAAGGAGTGCCCTAATTCTGTTCATTATTGTGTTGAACAGCCTAGTCGCTGGAGTAGACATATTACTACTGTGGCGGCCATTTTGGAGTGTACTTAAAACACAGTAATCATTACAGCATTGTAAATTCTACATATTCATTGCTAGCTAGTGAGACAACAGCGACATTATTTTAAATTATTATTCTAAGTGTGGTGGGCAACAGTGACAAGTTTATTTGTTTTAATTTATTATTTTGAGTGTACACAATGTCACAATTTATCAGTTCCACCTATGTTTTTGCCTAATCCAGGTGACTATGCAAGTCCATGAGAGGAGTGAATTGATGGTTTTAAGGCAACTTAGTAAAACAGAGCAAGGTGAAGGAAAATATAAGGGGGGGCAGAAAAGTGAATGGATCAGATGTGGCAATATGAGTCATTGGCCAAACAATAAGTCATGTCCTGCTTTGAATGTTACATGTATGAAATGTAAAAAACAAGGCCATTATTTACGTGAATGCAAAGGTGTGTCATCTAAAAATGTGGGCGTGGTGAGAGACATATGAGCGATGACTCAGAGAATATAGATGAGTATGATAAAATTTTGTGCATCATTGATGATGTTGAAGAATGTGAAGGACAATTAGTGTGGTCAGTCATCGACTGTGATAAAGAGAGGCGTCCGTGGGTAAGAGGCCCTAAGTGTGTTATCGGGATTGATGGTAATATTTTCCATATGTTGGTGGATTCTGGAGCTTGATAAAGCATAAATTCAGAACATAATTTTAAGAAATGTTTAAGAGCATGGAATTGTGCAAACTAGACATAAAATTGAAATCATACAATGGTGAATGTCAGGAAATGTTTGGATTTTTTTTATTGCTGAAATTGCATGTAGAAACAATAAAACCTCAGGAAGATTGTATGTCACAAAGAAAGGGGCATCCTTATTTGATCTTATTCATCAAATCGCTATAGGAATGCAATTACATCCGGGTGCCAAGGAACAGGCAGTTCTTGTAGGAGCTACCATGCAAGAGGAAAGTTTAATACAGAGGTTCCCAAAGATATTTTCTGAAAGATTAGGGAAAATGAAAGGTTTTAAGTACCAAATTATATTACCTCTATATTGTCAGCTAAAAGTTCACAAACCACAAAGTTGAAATTATTTGATGTGGATATCATTGAAGAAATAGAATCATCCAAGTGGTTGGCTCCCATTGTTGTAGTGCAAAAACCAGATCAGTCCATCAGAATATGCATTTATTTGGGGGATTTGAACAATGCTATGTGGACTGATAGACATCCATTGCCTAATATTAATAGAGACTAAGCTACTGGAAAAAATAAATGGCTTTCAGCAATTGACTTATCTGCCTATCACCAGATTGAGTTGCATAGTGATTCCAAACATCTTACATCTTTTGTTACACCTTTTGAAGCATACCGATGTAAACATATGCCGTTCGAGTTAGCCTTTGCGGCGTCAGTTTTTGAGACTAAAGCAAAAATCTTTTTTGAAAACATGAATCAAGTATGTTATTTTCAAGATGACCTATTGATATGTGGAAAAGATGAGAAAGATCATGATAGTAATCTAAAGAGTGTTTTGGAAAGGTTACAAAGGAGTGGTCTCATGGTCAAAGCAGAAAAATATAAGTTTAAAGTCAATTCTGTGACTCATTTAGGACACAGTATTGATGTCAATGGGGTAAGACCGTGTGAGAAATTGGTAAACAGTATTATTTATAGTATGGTACCTAGTAACAAAGATGATGTCTGTAAGGAAATGCCTCCTTGGCATGGTTGCCCCCTGACTTTTTGCCTTTGCTGATGCTATGTTTACAATTGAAAGTGTGCTGAGGCCTGCTAACCAGGCCCCAGCACCAGTGTTCTTTCCCTAACCTGTACTTTTGTATCCACAATTGGCAGACCCTGGCATCCAGATAAGTCCCTTGTAACTGGTACTTCTAGTACCAAGGGCCCTGATGCCAAGGAAGGTCTCTAAGGGCTGCAGCATGTCTTATGCCACCCTGGAGACCCCTCACTCAGCACAGACACTCTGCTTGCCAGCTTGTGTGTGCTAGTGAGGACAAAACGAGTAAGTCGACATGGCACTCCCCTCAGGGTGCCATGCCAGCCTCTCACTGCCTATGCAGTATAGGTAAGACACCCCTCTAGCAGGCCTTACAGCCCTAAGGCAGGGTGCACTATACCATAGGTGAGGGTACCAGTGCATGAGCATGGTACCCCTACAGTGTCTAAACAAAACCTTAGACATTGTAAGTGCAGGGTAGCCATAAGAGTATATGGTCTGGGAGTCTGTCAAACACGAACTCCACAGCACCATAATGGCTACACTGAAAACTGGGAAGTTTGGTATCAAACTTCTCAGCACAATAAATGCACACTGATGCCAGTGTACATTTTATTGTAAAATACACCACAGAGGGCACCTTAGAGGTGCCCCCTGAAACTTAACCGACTGTCTGTGTAGGCTGACTAGTTCCAGCAGCCTGCCACACCAGAGACATGTTGCTGGCCCCATGGGGAGAGTGCCTTTGTCACTCTGAGGCCAGTAACAAAGCCTGCACTGGGTGGAGATGCTAACACCTCCCCCAGGCAGGAGCTGTGACACCTGGCGGTGAGCCTCAAAGGCTCACCCCTTTGTCACAGCCCAGCAGGGCACTCCAGCTTAGTGGAGTTGCCCGCCCCCTCCGGCCACGGCCCCCACTTTTGGCGGCAAGGCTGGAGGGAACAAAGAAAGCAACAAGGAGGAGTCACTGGCCAGTCAGGACAGCCCCTAAGGTGTCCTGAGCTGAAGTGACTCTAACTTTTAGAAATCCTCCATCTTGCAGATGGAGGATTCCCCCAAAAGGGTTAGGATTGTGACCCCCTCCCCTTGGGAGGAGGCACAAAGAGGGTGTACCCACCCTCAGGGCTAGTAGCCATTGGCTACTAACCCCCCAGACCTAAACACGCCCTTAAATTTAGTATTTAAGGGCTACCCTGAACCCTAGAAAATTAGATTCCTGCAACTACAAGAAGAAGGACTGCCCAGCTGAAAACCCCTGCAGCGGAAGACCAGAAGACGACAACTGCCTTGGCTCCAGAAACTCACCGGCCTGTCTCCTGCCTTCCAAAGATCCTGCACCAGCGACGCCTTCCAAAGGGACCAGCGACCTCGACATCCTCTGAGGACTGCCCCTGCTTCGAAAAGACAAGAAACTCCCGAGGACAGCGGACCTGCTCCAAGAAAAGCTGCAACTTTGTTTCCAGCAGCTTTAAAGAACCCTGCAAGCTCCCCGCAAGAAGCGTGAGACTTGCAACACTGCACCCGGCGACCCCGACTCGGCTGGTGGCGATCCAACACCTCAGGAGGGACCCCAGGACTACTCTGATACTGTGAGTACCAAAACCTGTCCCCCCTGAGCCCCCACAGCGCCGCCTACAGAGGGAATCCCGAGGCTTCCCCTGACCGCACTCTTTGAACCTAAAGTCCCGACGCCTGGGAGAGACCCTGCACCCGCAGCCCCCAGGACCTGAAGGACCGGACTTTCACTGGAGAAGTGACCCCCAGGAGTCCCTCTCCCCTGCCCAAGTGGAGGTTTCCCCGAGGAATCCCCCCCTTGCCTGCCTGCAGCGCTGAAGAGATCCCGAGATCTCTCATAGACTAACATTGCAAACCCGACGCTTGTGTCTACACTGCCCCCGGCCGCCCCCGCGCCGCTGAGGGTGAAATTTCTGTGTGGGCTTGTGTCCCCCCCCGGTGCCCTACAAAACCCCCCTGGTCTGCCCTCCGAAGACGCGGGTACTTACCTGCAAGCAGACCGGAACCGGGGCACCCCCTTCTCTCCATTCTAGCCTATGCGTTTTGGGCACCACTTTGAACTCTGCACCTGACCGGCCCTGAGCTGCTGGTGTGGTGACTTTGGGGTTGCTCTGAACCCCCAACGGTGGGCTACCTTGGACCAAGAACTGAACCCTGTAAGTGTCTTACTTACCTGGTAAAACTAACCAAAACTTACCTCCCCCAGGAACTGTGAAAATTGCACTAAGTGTCCACTTTTAAAACAGCTATTTGTCAATAACTTGTAAAGTATACATGCAATTTTTATGATTTAAAGTTCCTAAAGTACTTACCTGCAATACCTTTCAAATGAGATATTACATGTAGAATTTGAACCTGTGGTTCTTAAAATAAACTAAGAAAAGATATTTTTCTATATAAAAACCTATTGGCTGGATTTGTCTCTGAGTGTGTGTACCTCATTTATTGTCTATGTGTATGTACAACAAATGCTTAACACTACTCCTTGGATAAGCCTACTGCTCGACCACACTACCACAAAATAGAGCATTAGTATTATCTATTTTTACCACTATTTTACCTCTAAGGGGAACCCTTGGACTCTGTGCATGCTATTCCTTACTTTGAAATAGCACATACAGAGCCAACTTCCTACATTGGTGGATCAGCGGTGGGGTACAAGACTTTGCATTTGCTGGACTACTCAGCCAATACCTGATCACACGACAAATTCCAAAATTGTCATTAGAAATTCATTTTTGCAATTTGAAATTTTTCTAAATTCTTAAAAGTCCTGCTAGGGCCTTGTGTGTTAAGTCCCTGTTTAGCATTGTCTTTTAGAGTTTAAAAGTTTGTTAAAAGTTTGAAATTAGATTCTAGAAACAGTTTTAGATTCTTTAAAAAGTATTCCAACTCTTAGCAGAATAATGTCTGATACAGAGATGCAGGTGGTGGAACTCGACACCACACCTTACCTCCATCTTAAGATGAGGGAGCTAAGGTCTCTCTGTAATATCAAAAAAATAACCATTGGCTCCAGACCTACCAAAATTCAGCTCCAGGAGCTGTTGGCAGAGTTTGAAAAAGCCAACCCCTCTGATGATGACATCACAGAGGAAGAAATTAGTGACTTGGAGGCCAATGTCCCTCCTCCAGTCCTAAATAGGGAGAACAGGACCCCTCAAGTCCTGTCTCCAACTGTGTTAGTCAGAAATAGTGAGTCCCTCACAGGAGGGTCCCACATTTCTGAAATCACTGAGGATGCTCTCAGTGAAGATGACCTCCTGTTAGCCAGGATGGCCAAAAGATTGGCTTTAGAGAGACAGCTCCTAGCCATAGAAAGGGAAAGACAAGAGATGGGCCTAGGACCCATCAATGGTGGCAGCAATATAAATAGGGTCAGAGATTCTCCTGACATGTTAAAAATCCCCAAAGGGATTGTGACAAAATTTGAAGATGGTGATGACATCACCAAGTGGTTCACAGCTTTTGAGAGGGCTTGTGTAACCAGAAAAGTGAACAGATCTCACTGGGGTGCTCTCCTTTGGGAAATGTTCACTGGAAAGTGTAGGGATAGACTCCTCACACTCTCTGGAAAAGATGCAGAATCTTATGACCTCATGAAGGGTACCCTGATTGAGGGCTTTGGATTCTCCACTGAGGAGTACAGGATTAGGTTCAGGGGGGCTCAAAAATCCTCGAGCCAGACCTGGGTTGACTTTGTTGACTACTCAGTGAAAACACTAGATGGTTGGATTCAAGGCAGTGGTGTAAGTAATTATGATGGGCTGTACAATTTATTTGTGAAAGAACACCTGTTAAGTAATTGTTTCAATGATAAACTGCATCAGCATCTGGTAGACCTAGGACCAATTTCTCCCCAAGAATTGGGAAAGAAGGCGGACCATTGGGTCAAGACAAGGGTGTCCAAGACTTCAACAGGGGGTGACCAAAAGAAAGGGGTCACAAAGACTCCCCAGGGGAAGGGTGATGAGACAACCAAAACTAAAAATAGTAAAGAGTCTTCTACAGGCCCCCAAAAACCTGCACAGGAGGGTGGGCCCAGAGCCTCTTCACAAAACAATGGGTACAAGGGTAAAAACTTTGATCCCAAAAAGGCCTGGTGTCATAGCTGTAAACAGCATGGACACCAAACTGGAGACAAGGCCTGTCCCAAGAAAGGTTCCACTCCAAACTCCCATCCAGGTAACACTGGTATGGCTAGTCTCCAAGTGGGATCAACAGTGTGCCCAGAGCAAATCAGGGTCCACACTGAAGCTACTCTAGTTTCTGAGGGTGGGGTGGATTTAGCCACACTAGCTGTCTGGCCGCCTAACATGCAAAAATACAGACAGCAACTCTTAATTAATGGGACTAGAATAGAGGGCCTGAGGGATACAGGTGCCAGTGTCACCATGGTGACAGAGAAACTGGTTTCCCCTGGCCAATACCTGACTGGAAAAACTTACACAGTCACCAACGCTGACAATCAGAGAAAAGTACATCCCATGGCAATGGTTACTTTAGAATGGGGAGGGGTCAATGGCCTGAAACAGGTGGTGGTCTCCTCAAATATCCCAGTGGACTGTCTGCTTGGAAATGACCTGGAGTCCTCAGCATGGGCTGAGGTAGAACTAAAAACCCATGCAGCAATGCTGGGTATCCCTGAACTGGTGTGTGTGAAAACAAGAGCACAGTGCAAGGCACAGGGTGAACAAGTAGAGCTGGAGTCTGGAAGAATGGCCCAGCCTACCAAGAGAACAGGGAAGTCAGCTGGGAAACCAACTGCAACACAGCAAAAGAAAGGGAACCTCTCTTCTCAGGAAGAAGTTCTGCCCTCTGAGGGAACTGAGCCTTTGGAGCTTGAACCTTATCAGGTTGAGCTCTTAGGCCCAGGGGGACCCTCAAGGGAGGAGCTGTGTAAGGGAAAAGAAACCTGTCCCTCTCTTGAAGGCCTTAGGCAGCAAGCTGCTGAAGAGTCCAAGGGCAAGAAAACTGGAACCCATAGGGTCTATTGGGAAGATGGACTCCTGTACACTGAGGCCAGAGACCCCAAACCTGGTGCCACTAGGAGAGTGGTAGTGCCTCAGCTGTTCAGGAAGTTCATCCTAACATTGGCCCATGACATTCCCCTTGCTGGACATTTGGGACAAACCAAGACGTGGGAGAGGTTAGTCAACCACTTCTACTGGCCCAATATGTCCAACATGGTTAAGGAGTTTTGCCTCTCCTGCCCCACCTGTCAAGCCAGTGGTAAGACAGGTGGGCATCCAAAGGCCCCCCTCATTCCACTTCCAGTGGTGGGGGTTCCCTTTGAAAGAGTGGGTGTGGACATAGTTGGTCCACTAGAACCTCCCACAGCCTCAGGAAATATGTATATCCTGGTAGTAGTGGATCATGCTACCAGGTATCCTGAAGCTATTCCCCTTAGGTCGACTACTGCCCCTGCAGTAGCCAAGGCCCTCATTGGTATCTTTACCAGAGTGGGTTTCCCTAAGGAGGTGGTGTCTGACAGAGGTACCAACTTCATGTCAGCATACCTAAAGCACATGTGGAATGAGTGTGGGGTGACTTATAAATTCACTACACCATACCATCCTCAAACTAATGGCTTAGTTGAGAGATTCAACAAGACATTAAAGGGCATGATCATGGGGCTCCCAGAAAAACTCAAAAGGAGATGGGATGTCCTCTTGCCATGTCTGCTTTTCGCTTACAGAGAGGTGCCACAGAAGGGAGTAGGATTCTCACCCTTTGAACTTCTGTTTGGTCATCCTGTAAGAGGACCACTTGCTCTTGTCAAAGAAGGCTGGGAGAGACCTCTCCATGAGCCTAAACAAGACATAGTGGACTATGTACTTGGCCTTCGCTCTAGAATGGCAGAGTACATGGAAAAGGCAACCAAAAACCTTGAGGCCAGCCAACAGCTCCAGAAGTTTTGGTATGACCAAAAGGCTGCACTGGTTGAGTTCCAACCAGGGCAGAAAGTCTGGGTTCTGGAGCCTGTGGCTCCCCGGGCACTCCAGGACAAATGGAGTGGCCCTTACCCAGTACTAGAAAGGAAGAGTCAGGTCACCTACCTGGTGGACCTGGGCACAAGCAGGAGCCCCAAGAGGGTGATCCATGTGAACCGCCTTAAGCTCTTCCATGACAGGGCTGATGTCAATCTGTTGATGGTAACAGATGAGGATCAGGAGGCAGAGAGTGAACCTCTCCCTGATCTTCTGTCATCAGACCCAAAAGATGGCACAGTAGATGGAGTGATCTACTCAGACACCCTCTCTGGCCAACAGCAAGCTGATTGTAGGAGAGTCCTACAACAGTTTCCTGAACTCTTCTCCTTAACCCCTGGTCAGACACACCTGTGTACCCATGATGTGGACACAGGAGACAGCATGCCTGTCAAGAACAAAATCTTTAGACAATCTGACCATGTTAAGGAAAGCATCAAGGTGGAAGTCCACAAGATGCTGGAATTGGGAGTAATTGAGCGCTCTGACAGCCCCTGGGCTAGCCCAGTGGTCTTAGTCCCCAAACCTCACACCAAAGATGGAAAGAAAGAGATGAGGTTTTGTGTGGACTACAGAGGGCTCAATTCTGTCACCAAGACAGATGCTCATCCAATTCCAAGAGCTGATGAGCTCATAGATAAATTAGGTGCTGCCAAATTCTTAAGTACCTTTGACTTGACAGCAGGGTACTGGCAAATAAAAATGGCACCTGGAGCAAAAGAGAAAACCGCATTCTCCACACCTGATGGGCATTATCAGTTTACTGTTATGCCCTTTGGTTTAAAGAATGCCCCTGCCACCTTCCAAAGGTTGGTGAATCAAGTCCTTGCTGGCTTGGAGTCCTTTAGCACAGCTTATCTTGATGATATTGCTGTCTTTAGCTCCACCTGGCAGGATCACCTGGTCCACCTGAAGAAGGTTTTGAAGGCTCTGCAATCTGCAGGCCTCTCTATCAAGGCATCCAAATGCCAGATAGGGCAGGGAACTGTGGTTTACTTGGGCCACCTTGTAGGTGGAGGCCAAGTTCAGCCACTCCAACCCAAGATCCAGACTATTCTGGACTGGGTAGCTCCAAAAACCCAGACTCAAGTCAGGGCATTCCTTGGCTTGACTGGGTATTACAGGAGGTTTGTGAAGGGATATGGATCCATTGTGACAGCCCTCACTGAACTCACCTCCAAGAAAATGCCCAAGAAAGTGAACTGGACTGTGGAATGCCAACAGGCCTTTGACACCCTGAAACAAGCAATGTGCTCAGCACCAGTTCTAAAAGCTCCAGATTATTCTAAGCAGTTCATTGTGCAGACTGATGCCTCTGAACATGGGATAGGGGCAGTTTTGTCCCAAACAAATGATGATGGCCTTGACCAGCCTGTTGCTTTCATTAGCAGGAGGTTACTCCCCAGGGAGCAGCGTTGGAGTGCCATTGAGAGGGAGGCCTTTGCTGTGGTTTGGTCCCTGAAGAAGCTGAGACCATACCTCTTTGGGACTCACTTCCTAGTTCAAACTGACCACAGACCTCTCAAATGGCTGATGCAAATGAAAGGTGAAAATCCTAAACTGTTGAGGTGGTCCATCTCCCTACAGGGAATGGACTTTTTAGTGGAACACAGACCTGGGACTGCCCATGCCAATGCAGATGGCCTTTCCAGGTTCTTCCACTTAGAAAATGAAGACTCTCTTGGGAAAGGTTAGTCTCATCCTCTTTCGTTTGGGGGGGGGTTGTGTAAGGAAATGCCTCCTTGGCATGGTTGCCCCCTGACTTTTTGCCTTTGCTGATGCTATGTTTACAATTGAAAGTGTGCTGAGGCCTGCTAACCAGGCCCCAGCACCAGTGTTCTTTCCCTAACCTGTACTTTTGTATCCACAATTGGCAGACCCTGGCATCCAGATAAGTCCCTTGTAACTGGTACTTCTAGTACCAAGGGCCCTGATGCCAAGGAAGGTCTCTAAGGGCTGCAGCATGTCTTATGCCACCCTGGAGACCCCTCACTCAGCACAGACACTCTGCTTGCCAGCTTGTGTGTGCTAGTGAGGACAAAACGAGTAAGTCGACATGGCACTCCCCTCAGGGTGCCATGCCAGCCTCTCACTGCCTATGCAGTATAGGTAAGACACCCCTCTAGCAGGCCTTACAGCCCTAAGGCAGGGTGCACTATACCATAGGTGAGGGTACCAGTGCATGAGCATGGTACCCCTACAGTGTCTAAACAAAACCTTAGACATTGTAAGTGCAGGGTAGCCATAAGAGTATATGGTCTGGGAGTCTGTCAAACACGAACTCCACAGCACCATAATGGCTACACTGAAAACTGGGAAGTTTGGTATCAAACTTCTCAGCACAATAAATGCACACTGATGCCAGTGTACATTTTATTGTAAAATACACCACAGAGGGCACCTTAGAGGTGCCCCCTGAAACTTAACCGACTGTCTGTGTAGGCTGACTAGTTCCAGCAGCCTGCCACACCAGAGACATGTTGCTGGCCCCATGGGGAGAGTGCCTTTGTCACTCTGAGGCCAGTAACAAAGCCTGCACTGGGTGGAGATGCTAACACCTCCCCCAGGCAGGAGCTGTGACACCTGGCGGTGAGCCTCAAAGGCTCACCCCTTTGTCACAGCCCAGCAGGGCACTCCAGCTTAGTGGAGTTGCCCGCCCCCTCCGGCCACGGCCCCCACTTTTGGCGGCAAGGCTGGAGGGAACAAAGAAAGCAACAAGGAGGAGTCACTGGCCAGTCAGGACAGCCCCTAAGGTGTCCTGAGCTGAAGTGACTCTAACTTTTAGAAATCCTCCATCTTGCAGATGGAGGATTCCCCCAATAGGGTTAGGATTGTGACCCCCTCCCCTTGGGAGGAGGCACAAAGAGGGTGTACCCACCCTCAGGGCTAGTAGCCATTGGCTACTAACCCCCCAGACCTAAACACGCCCTTAAATTTAGTATTTAAGGGCTACCCTGAACCCTAGAAAATTAGATTCCTGCAACTACAAGAAGAAGGACTGCCCAGCTGAAAACCCCTGCAGCGGAAGACCAGAAGACGACAACTGCCTTGGCTCCAGAAACTCACCGGCCTGTCTCCTGCCTTCCAAAGATCCTGCACCAGCGACGCCTTCCAAAGGGACCAGCGACCTCGACATCCTCTGAGGACTGCCCCTGCTTCGAAAAGACAAGAAACTCCCGAGGACAGCGGACCTGCTCCAAGAAAAGCTGCAACTTTGTTTCCAGCAGCTTTAAAGAACCCTGCAAGCTCCCCGCAAGAAGCGTGAGACTTGCAACACTGCACCCGGCGACCCCGACTCGGCTGGTGGCGATCCAACACCTCAGGAGGGACCCCAGGACTACTCTGATACTGTGAGTACCAAAACCTGTCCCCCCTGAGCCCCCACAGTGCCGCCTACAGAGGGAATCCCGAGGCTTCCCCTGACCGCGACTCTTTGAACCTAAAGTCCCGACGCCTGGGAGAGACCCTGCACCCGCAGCCCCCAGGACCTGAAGGACCGGACTTTCACTGGAGAAGTGACCCCCAGGAGTCCCTCTCCCCTGCCCAAGTGGAGGTTTCCCCGAGGAATCCCCCCCTTGCCTGCCTGCAGCGCTGAAGAGATCCCGAGATCTCTCATAGACTAACATTGCAAACCCGACGCTTGTGTCTACACTGCCCCCGGCCGCCCCCGCGCCGCTGAGGGTGAAATTTCTGTGTGGGCTTGTGTCCCCCCCGGTGCCCTACAAAACCCCCCTGGTCTGCCCTCCGAAGACGCGGGTACTTACCTGCAAGCAGACCGGAACCGGGGCACCCCCTTCTCTCCATTCTAGCCTATGCGTTTTGGGCACCACTTTGAACTCTGCACCTGACCGGCCCTGAGCTGCTGGTGTGGTGACTTTGGGGTTGCTCTGAACCCCCAACGGTGGGCTACCTTGGACCAAGAACTGAACCCTGTAAGTGTCTTACTTACCTGGTAAAACTAACCAAAACTTACCTCCCCCAGGAACTGTGAAAATTGCACTAAGTGTCCACTTTTAAAACAGCTATTTGTCAATAACTTGTAAAGTATACATGCAATTTTTATGATTTAAAGTTCCTAAAGTACTTACCTGCAATACCTTTCAAATGAGATATTACATGTAGAATTTGAACCTGTGGTTCTTAAAATAAACTAAGAAAAGATATTTTTCTATATAAAAACCTATTGGCTGGATTTGTCTCTGAGTGTGTGTACCTCATTTATTGTCTATGTGTATGTACAACAAATGCTTAACACTACTCCTTGGATAAGCCTACTGCTCGACCACACTACCACAAAATAGAGCATTAGTATTATCTATTTTTACCACTATTTTACCTCTAAGGGGAACCCTTGGACTCTGTGCATGCTATTCCTTACTTTGAAATAGCACATACAGAGCCAACTTCCTACAATGTCAAATCATTTTTAGGAGTAATTCAACTTTACACCAAATGTGTGTTTAAAAACTAAAATTGCACACAAGACCAAGTGAATGATAAGTTTACTTTAAAAATCCTGTAAATTTGAATGGTGTGAAACTTGTCAAAAGGAATTTGACATCATTAAATAGGAAATTAATACACCTTATTTAAATAGCTTTGATATGTCCCGCAAGACCCTGCTTTGCACTGATGCAGGTGCATACAGGTTAGGAGCAGTTTGACACAAATGCAGAAAGGAGAAGTAGTTGTAGTAGCCTGTGCCTCATGTACATTATCGGAAACAGAAGAACGTTACTCAGTAATTGAAAGAGAGGCCTTAGCTGCTTTTTGTGCCACCAGGCACTTTGAAACTTATACATACATTTGTGATCGGAACTGATCGTAATCCATTGCTAAATGTGTTTTCGACAAAATGTTCTGGCATAATTTAGAATTATTTAATTTTGTGATGCAATATTTTCTAGGCTCAAACAATGTTTTGGCTGATGCTCTATTTAGGAACAAAGTAGTGGTGGAAGCAAACAATTTTTCTGGTCATGATGTGCAGGAGTTTGGTTGATTTCCAGACATAGAATGTTTTGACTCCGAATCATTCACCACCCAGGAATAGTTAGTTGCTGTTAAGAAAGATGCTGAGTTGTTGGATTTCACTAAGGGCTTAATTCCGAGGCTGATGGACCGACCATGTGCCCATAAGCCTTGTAGTAAGAAGACCGCCGCAGACATGGAGGTCTTCACACCAGGCCTATTACGACTTCTCCACTGGACTGAAGGGCGGAAACCAAGGTTCCCTCCCGTCAACCTAGTGGGCAAAGGGCAGCAGCATTGTTCCCGGCTCATAATAGAGCTGGCGAAAATGCTGCCACATGCAGGGTGCACCAGAACCCTTGAAATGCACACCGTCAGCACAGCAGAAAGTGCACATTCCAAGGGTGTTGGGAAGGGGGTCCACTGCACTGCCCATGCCATGGACAGTGCAATGCCCCCACCCAGCACCCTGCACTTGTTTTCTGCCAGTCTTTTCATGGTGGGGAAACCGCCATGAAAAGGCTGGCAAAGAACAAGGTTGTCATCAGCATGGGGGTGCTCAGTTCAGTGCCGCTATGGCTGACTACGGCCAAGACCGGCGTCAGCCCTGTTGGGATCTTTGATCTTGACTGTGACGGCAATATGTAGGCGAGTCCGTCCGCCTTTCTTGTAATGTGGTGGTTGGACTGACACAGCTGCGGTGTTACCATAACCACCGTGGGCTGGTGTTACTAGGACTTCAATCCTCATAATGAGGCTGTAAATGTATTAAGGAAGGCTTGCCTGACATAATAGAGTTGAAAGGATATGCAGATGTTAAGAATGAATTGAGTGTGGATGAGTGGAGTGTCAGAAGAGGTGGTTAACTTGTTCTTCCCATAACACTGAGGAAAACAATTGTAGATTGTGAACACCAAGGTCATCTAGGAGGAAATAAGACAAAGAGTTGATTGAGAGAATAGTTCTGGTGGCCAGGCATGGACAAAGATGTGGAGGAAGTGGTTAAAGAATGTGCACTATGTGAAAATAATGACAAAGTTGAAAACCAATACTCAATTGCTTCAACCAATTAGTTATCCCGCTGGTCCCTGGTTGAAAGTTGCTATAATTATAATAGGTCTTCTTGACATTATGGGTCACCATAAGAGATTTGTGGTAGTCATAGTAGACTACTGTTCTAAATTGTTTGAGATGTAATTCATGTGTGAAGTTGAAAGCAAAAAAGTGTGTGGTTGAGAAGGTTATCTAGAAGAACTGGTATTGGACAATGGTCCACTGTCTTGTTCCAAGGATGTAGAAACCTATTTATGCCACAGAAACATTCATCATTGTGAAACCGCAGTATACAGTCTAAGGGTCAAAGGTCCAGTAGAAAGGGTTAATAGGCAGCAGCATTTAATTGGCAGTAGCTGATGAGGAAAAAGGTTATCTATCATGTAAACAAAATGTTATGGCAAATAGACTGATCTGACTCAGCCTTACTTACTTGTACAGATGCCATATAAATTGCCTTGGTATGTGTTGTCCTATTTACAGCAATTCTGTTCACCCGTGAAAATGCAAAGCAGAGTTTAGCTGTTCTAGTTGATAATTGTAAAAAAAAAAAAAAGGAGTTATAAGTGCATCATAGGCACACAGCAGGAGAATTATGGCAATGGAAAAAAATATTTTCACTTGCTTTAAAGTTAATACAATTTTGTTTTATTTTTAAGGTGCGGATTCCAACTCGTCATGATAAGCCTGGCACAACGCAGGTGGTAGAGGTGACACATCAGGTAAGAGCAGGAAGGAACACTTTGCACATCAGTGGAAATATCTGTGGCTATCGATTTTGCATTGAGAGGGCACTGTGTTATAGTTTAGAAATCTTATGCAAATACTGAGAGAAACATTTGGTTTTTTTTTTTACCTGTCCTTTACGCCTAAATTAAGCAGCTGTGTAAATGACTTCCAAGGTGAGACAACAGCAGATATTAAGCCACCTTGCAAACAGAGTTTGCTTCTATAGCTTCTGATCGTGGAAGAAACTGGAGACCTTTGAAAGTAATACTTACTCCAGATTCCACTGGCTGTTACAAGCAAACACTACTTTTCCGTGGCGGGTTCAGTGTTTTTCATTAACACTGCTAAATTAAATAAAGAGCACTGTGGTCAGAGACAAGAGGAGTTGTGTGGCGGCTCACAGGTGGCAGGACTGTATCCTGACACCCCTCTTGATGCTCCACCACTCACTGCCCGATTGTAAGATGATCACGTGTCTGTCCCACTCACTTGTTTTCTAGATCCCATTAACCTTTTAAGAGTCCCGAGGGGTAAGGAGAGACACATCAAACAAATCTAATCAATTTATAGTTTATTACAAGTTCAAAGTCAGACTTTTGTAAACAAGTCTCAAACATACTATATAAGTACAGAATTACAAAAGGTGAGTTAAAGCATCAGATCAAATTAAATCATACTAACATGAGACATACTAAAATCTCAGTAGCAGCAATGCAAAAGATGTGAAATAGTGTTTGGTGCTCAGAGTCCAAACTTTGATTTCCCTGCCTAACCATTAAATCTACAGAACTCTAACTACTCTAATAAGCAATAGGAAACACCAAGAATTCTCTAATTTAAGCCAATTGAGAATTAGTTGTGTCAGCACTACAGAAACCTCATTAGGAGTTTCTAGAAGAGAGATGTGCGTGAAAAAGAGAATCTGAATCTCTAGCTGACTATAGCAGACATATCTCTGCAGAACGTTAGGTAGTTGACAACACTGCCAGTAATTTTCCATGGTCTGTACACAATTGTGACAAGTAAGTTCTCATCAGAATTTCAGCTCTCGGTCCAAGCATCAGGGTGACCTTGGATCACTCTCATATCCAGGAATCTGAAGGGGACTTCTTCTTCATAACTCCTTGTTAACACTCCCTGTTCTTGGCAACTTGTCTTCTCACACCTCTTTGTCTACAACTAACAATAATCTTTCCATTAACTGTAGACTTGTGCAGACGCACTTGCAAATAAAGACATGTTGAAGGTTAAACGCGGAAAAACATTTCAGGCCTTAACTCAAGCCAACTTAACATAGAACTCAATGCGCAATGCACATTTGAATACATGATTGTACATGCTTTTCTCGTAAGTATAATAAATGGAGAATAACTATAAAAATATAATTTAACTATAATATCAGAAAACAAATACATTTGATTCCTGTGATTTGCATATGACTATTCTACATTTTTACTTATAAGTGCACTTTACTTTACAACTTTCAGCGCTCCTTGTTTGCATGAATATATTTGAGCACACAATATAGATGTCATTGAGTACATTTCATCACCCTTTCTCAAGGGCATAATGGCACAGCCAAGTTATGCTCTCTCAACCCCTCCTCCTCTAATTACTTAGTAAGTCATCTTAATTTACTCTTTACTCGAATGAGACTCTCTAGAACCTTACTGAGTTCATCAGCTTTTATCTAGACTCCTTCAGACGTTTCATATCATCATAATATTTGCACTCCCTATCCTCCCGCTCAAGATCTGCTCTCTTCCTCGACTTCCCAACCCTTATTCTCTGGAAAATTCTGAATCCCACTGCCAGTACTATTGTACATATGGCAATAACCAACAAAGGCACTAGAACAAAATACACACCTCCACTTCCTAGGTTTCCAAACCCTTTGCCTATAGCAGCAAATCTATCTTCAATTGCTTCCCATGCATCTGTCGCTTTCAAATTCTTCAAATCTTTCATCAACCCAGATATGTTCCGGATTTATTTCCCCGAATCCTTACCCTTGTCTGGGATCTAAGTGCAACATTGTTGAACTTTTAACGTCCAACAGACTCAGCCCTCCTTTGTGAGTTGGATGTCTAATTCAAAATAGCTCTGCAAAACCATAGATTTTATAGCTACCATTTCAGTGACTACAACCAATAAGGCTCCAGCTGCATTAGTAGCCAGCGTATCCACTATGGTAGATAACCCTCTAATCGTTAGCTTATTTGAAATCACTCCCACAAATGGAATCAATTCCCCAAATATATTCCCTACTACATCTGCAGCACCAATACCTTGCTTAGGTCTAGAATTAATTGTCCAAACAGGGTCATCAAGATGTTCCATATGATAAATCTTGGGGAAAACTATACCTAAATAACATGTACCATGCCATCCTTTGGGCAGCTTAAAATAAGCATGCTCTCCACAAATAAAATAAACTCCAGGAATAACAGGATCCTCTCCATCCAAATACAGCTTCCAATTCCCTTGCACTTCAAAGGTATGATCGCATTCACTCTTTCCTCCAAATATATTGTTCTCTTGAGATTTCTCTGTCCAAATAAACCATCTTCCCTTATGCTTACAATCCAGTGTCAAGGAAGGAAGGTTATCTGCTATCAGATGCTCAATTTCCTCTTTAGCCCACTTGGGATGACTCCTAAAGCTCTTGTTAGTTTTTGACCTAGTTGAAAACAGGAGCGGAAATCTAGAAGCTAAGTTTAGAAATGTCTTCTCAACATCTGTCAAACTATATGTCAGATTGTGTCTGTGCATTATCAGTGTTTAATGTTGTAGCTGTCAGTAGAGGGCATCGCGCGACTTCGTATCGATGTCATACACTGGATGTGACATCAGCGGAGTCCATATAACCACCTAACTGAAGTCAGTTCCTTATTTTTCGCGCTTGCAGGCCTTTTCGGCCTACTTCAATGTTTGTCAATTGAACAGTGTGCTTTTACTGTCCATGTCTTAACACTTTAAGCCCTGTTGGTCCTGTGGACAACAAATCTAGGCTACGGACCCCCACTCTGTTTGTATGTGGTGCCTGGGTGAGCACCACAATGCTGAAGAGTGTGACTCCTGTCAGCGTCTCCATCCGAAAGCTCTGTGGAAACGCCATATGGAGCTTCCTGTGGCACGGATGTTAGAACCGCCCCAGTCTTCACGTCGGTCACGGTCTGCTTCTTGTACAGAAGTCCGGTCACAGGCCCAGTCAAGGAGCCATTCTTGTCGACATCCTTCTCTGTTGATCTCACAAGGTAAGTTCCGACGTAAGCAGTCGAAGTCTCAAAAGTTACCTACCCCACCACATTCAGCCTCTAACCATTCCTCTGCTTAGGGGTCCAGGCCCTAGTCTGCCCCGCCATTTCCTCCCTTTCCTGGGGCTGAGGCAACTATGACCCAACAATGTGAATTCTTCAGTTCCCTTCACACTATTTTTGGGAAGTCACCTTCCCCTGGAGTGCCTGTGGACCCCAAGGAGGTGGAAGAGGTCTTGACTGTCCATGTCTGCAGGCTCACCCTCTGCTTCAGTTAGGCATCTGGCTTCAGTTGACAAAGTAGTTAGTGCCGATGCACAGACCTTTGGGGTTCACACTTTCGCTTCCGATATCCGATCACTGGACTCCAGTGACCCCGCTAGACCTCTCATCCCTTTCCCTGTCTTAAGTAGACAACGACGTTGAGGATTCACCTTCTCTACGCTGGTTACGGCACCAGTCATGTCTGTTATCCCTGACCGCCCTCCACATTCTGGGGAGTTTCCTCATGTTTATACTTCTGAGGGACATGATGAAGAGGCTATGGATGTACTACACGTTTCACACATGGAACAGTCTCCTATAGAGGACAGCTGGATAGCTGACCTAGCTACAGCTAGTGGTTTGGATTCTTCCCCAGCCTCAGGCCTACTTTCATCTCCTAGCCTTGCCACAGAGGCAAGTTCCTCTCTACCTGCAATGCTCAGAAGGATTGCTCTGATTTTTGTTTTTGACACTTCACTGGAATTGTCCTCAGATCGTCTCATTGATGTTCTCCATCAAGGACAAACAGGAGTTGAGCCCCTACTTCCTTACATTAACCCCTGTATAAGGTTTTGTTGGGGGGTTGGGCTCAGCCTGATACAGCGGCCCCTGTAGATCAAACTATTTCTCATTGGCACTGGCCAGCCCGGGTGATCCGGCTTGTGTAATTAGACATTCTACTCATGGTGGGTTGATGATACAGGCCGTTTTAGCCTCCCATGATATTGAGGCTCTACCACAAGTTCGATCTGATAGAGATCCCAGGAATCTGGATGTTTGTGGAAGGCATATATGTTTCTCTAAAGGTTCTGCCTTACGTTCTGTGAATACGTATTACGTTCTGGGTCAGTTTTCACATTCATAATGGGACTTATTAGCAAACATTTTACCTACGCCTCCAGAGGATATCAGGGACACTCCTGCCCCTATGATTCAAGATGGCCAGGAGGCAGCTAAACTAATCATTTGTGTGGTATGGATACTACTGATTCTGTTGGGTCAGGCCATGGCCTGTTCAGTGGCACTACAGTGCTGTTCACGGTTATGCACCTCTGGATTTTCAGAGGCAGTTTGAGTCTGTAAGTCCCTAGTATATGGTACCTAGGTACCCAGGTCATGGGTACACCATTCGACCCCCATGGGCTGCATCATGGATTATGCCACTCATACAAGCCCATGCAAACTGTGTCTGCAGGCCTGCCATTACAGCCTGTGTGAAATGGTGCATGCACCTTTCACCCCAGATATGAGGTTTACCTTATATAATGGTCACTGCACTCTGACCCTGTGAGTCACCCCCTAAGGCAGGCCCTTCAGCCCAAGGGCAGGGTGCATGGTTCTAAGTGTGAGGGTACCGCTGCATGAGCATTTCTGGGCTTTGTAAGTGGACACTAGTGATCACAGGATGTCCAACTACATAATGGCTTCACCAAACCTACTCATGTTAGTTATAAAGCATGTTGGAATCCTGCGACTACACCAATTTCAGTGTTAGTTGCATAATACCATGTACTGTGGGGGTTCCTTAGAGGATCCTCCATGTCTGGCTGTGCAGCCTTGCATGCAAGCCAGTGCTGCCGTCGACCCCAGACACTGTTCTGCCCTCCTGTTGCTGAGCTTAACTCAGGCAGGGGAAGACCGAACAAAGGATTTACTGTAGAGGAGAGGTGTTACCACCTCTCCCTTAGAAATAGGTGTCTCTAGGCTAGGAAGGGGGTGCTTCTGAGCACCACCAGACTGCTTTGAAGGGCACATTTGATGCCCTCCGTGCATAAACCTGTTTGCTCCACTGCAGGAGCCCCTGGCTCCAACACTGGCGTGAAACCCCACAAAGGCCAGGGGGGTGACCACCACCCCCCAGTCCAGCTCTTCCCGTAGGGCGATGCTCAGAGCTCAGCCAGGTGGCCACTTGGTTCTGCCATCTTGGAAATAAAATGAGCAGAAGCACCTGTGAGAATCTGACTGGTCAGTTCACCAGAGTAGCGTCTCCGACAAGCTCTCCACCCCCCAAATAGGTCAGTCAATGCAGAAGCTGTCCAACTCCCTTCCTGAGTTACATAAGGGCTCCCCTGAGAGTGGGACTCTAGATTTGTCTGCAAGAATCTTATTCAAGACGCTTCTGCTGCTGGACTTAACTGGAACGAAGACAAGAATGCAACTGGGAGGTTGGGTCCTGCTGCAATTTTGTCCCCGGATATTGAAAGGACATTGCAACTTCTGTGGGCCATCCTCCAGAGTCACAAGGACTCTGTCTGCATTAAGAATAGCAAGAAGGAATCAACCCCTGGAGTGAAGGAGTCACTCAACTGCATCTGCATGCACCTCAAACTTCAGTGCCGATGACCGGCTTGTGAATCCGGCTCTCCCACAGACTCTTCAAGGCTCTGCAACACAGGTGGTAGTTCTGTGGCTCTCCAGAAGTCTGACCTGTCTTCTTTGCAACTGGGAAGATTGTGGTCCCTCTTTGGAGCTTCTTGGCACTGCATCTGTTTGTTGTTGCCAAGGCTTGTTGGCCCTTCACTCTGAAGAGCACCAAGAAGCCTCAGTTTCAAGCAACACACAGCTCCAAGATTGGCGTCCTCCCTGCAACATGGGCATACATCGTCGCTGTGCTGCTGAGGCCTCCTTCTGATTCCCTCTGCCTGTTGCCCGAGGGTCTTCCTGGAGTCTCCATCGATTCCTGCTGGCTCTCCTTCTTGCTGAGGGCTAACCCTGAAAAGGTTGAGGCCCTGCAACTCGCCTTGCACCACATCTCTGGCATTTGCCAAGGTTTGTTGGTGGTCCTGCTGGCCACTGACCCGCCTGCAGTTCAACAACTGGCGTGGGACAGCTCGTGGATGACTTATGAGATCCCTCAACGTTACCTGGACACCACAGCTGCATCTTCAAGGCCTCCATTCTACAGTGAACTATTTACGACAAGGATGGGCATTACCCTCCTGAACCCCCTGCGTGACTCCGGATGGTTTGGACTCTGTTCCCTCTCTCCACAGGTACTCCTCATCTGGAATCGACACCTGGTTTCCACCAACATTGTCCACGGTTCACTGTAGCAGCTGGACCCCTTTGACTCCATCAGGAGGTTTCAACACAACTTCACCCCTACGCTCCTGGGCTCCCTGGTGTAGGTACTCCGCTTCTCTGGGTATCCACCAATGGCGGCACTCTCGAACCTTACGTGTCCCAAAAGGTTTCTTCAAGGTCCTCTGGGCATGGTCCTGAAACACAAAACTCTACACAGCGACTTCCTGATGTTATCCTATGGACACTTGACCCTGGGTCACATACCTGCACACGGGCACCTGGGAAAACCTAGCTACTTACCTCTGGTGTTTTAGTACTTCCCCAGTTCTGCGTACCCTTGGGTGTCAGTCTTGGTTAGTTGGGACTTTAGCATCCCATTTTTGCAGTACATGCTTGAACAACCGCCCCCACTTCCCCCAGTGCACCCACCACACCCACAATAGTGACCCATGTAACTTTATGCCTTTACTTATCTGTTTCCAAGTATATTTCTGTGTATGTATATATATATGTGTGTGTGTGTGTGTGTGTGTATTATATACCTCCGGTTAGGAGATGTACCAAAGTTAGGTTAGTGCCTATATTTCAATAAATAATACATTATTTTTTTAACACTGGTGTGGTTCTTTTTGTGTGAACATCACTGACTGACTGTTTTGGTGTTTGTAATTGCTTTACACCGTCTCCGATAAGCCTTAGCTGCTCTCCACAGCTGCCCTATCAGAGCTTTGCTTATTTGGAACCACTAACACTATCACAAAGGGTTGCCTGGACTCAGTACGGGGTGCTTCACCTATAGGTGTACACCATATACTGAGCCAGGCTCCTACATTTGTGGTGTGAAAGTGGTAGTTCTCCACTTCAGACTTGTCAGTGACAGCTTCTTAGATGTCTTTATTTTTGAACCGGATATTAAGTTAATGTTGTTTACTTGACTCTGAAGAAGAGCAGGCACTCGAGTCGATAACTTTATGGTATGTACCTTACTCTAAGTAGAATACTGATCTGTATGCCCGATGAGCATTTATATATTTACACAGTTGGGATTCCTTAGCTTGTGGGCTATTACACCTTAGTTTGAGGGGCAGAGTAGCTTCTTCTGCAGAAAGTGATATCTTGTATTCATAAGGCCGAGTATCCGTTATACTTTTTCTGCAAAAGATAAACATTCTATCTGTGTCTTATAGTGTAGGTTTGGTACGGTATACCTTTACATGGTAAGAGGTATTGTTCAGTAGCATGCTTGCTGCTCTGTGTTCCAGCAGGGTCGTACATGCGGCTTCAATCTACATATAAGAACAAATACATTTGTATATTAATTACCTAATTCGGTAGTACTGTCCTACGGTCATGTGTTGAGATTTTTACTGTTATTTTCTTTATTTTTGCGATATCATTGCTGTGGTCCTTTCCACAGTATTGATGAGGTGTTAGTGCATGGGTTCGCATTCCCTTATAAGAGAGAGTAGTTTAATATTCATCCAGTTAGTTTGCCTCCGACACTGATTGGTCATGTTTACATGGTTTTTCCTTCTTCCATGTTTTTGAGTGTTCATAATTCCTTATATGTGCTTCATTATACTGGGCTTAGGTTGTGAAATATCTTAAGGCTCACCTACATTATTCTGCTTTTTGCATTTTTGTTCCAGGGACATCTTTTTAATGGTATTGATCCTGAGAAATACTGTCCCTATGCTGTTAATGCTTTTTATGACTGTGGTCCTTTATACAGTTCCTTTACTAACGAGGATGTATTTCCTCATAAGTATTCTTTTGTATGCATGGTCCATTCCTCTTGTACTTGACCAGTTTTCTTCTGGTTACAAATTTTGAATGTTGGTGGGTCACTCCTGACACACATTTGACATACTAACATGGATGAGCTTATTTCCATGCTTTTAAGGTCTTATGGTTTTATTTACCTGTGGTCCTTCCACAGGTTTTAATGTTGTAGTATATATTATTACTCTCCTTAATTATTATGATTGTCTGGTCTTTTTCTCTTGTTCTATACTGGTTTTGTGATACTTCAAGACTTTTTTGAACGTCTCAGTTTGCATACCGTCCTCCGGGTTACTATGCTTTGGTATTGGATTCTAAAGTAAGGAATCTGTGGCTAGATGTTGCTATCAGATGAACAAGTTACTTACCTTTGGTAACGCCAAACGGCATGGCAAAGTTTAAACAATGAATAACCGATATTGTACAGAAACTTTGTGAGACTTCCTTAGCTCTACTCCGTTTTTCTAAAAGGTAACACTCTTTTCTTCTTCTGCTTGGGCTTAGGTATTCTTCTTAATTCTCTATCAAAGGCAAAATAAATGTTTCTAATAACTGCACAGTTCAAATACATTGAAGATAACAAGGATTTGAGATATAGTCCAAACACAATACTCAGTTCATGGAGGTTCTGTCAAATTTGTATTGTCACTCCAATACTCCCAAAACTCTGTATCTCCGTCATTTAAAAAAAAGAAATATTCCATTCAGGTGAGGAGTACCTCTGACAGGGCACTCTTGTACTCTTGGACCTCCTTAGTGCCACACCCTTGTCCTCACTTTCACTTGGATCAGAGTTCCCAGTATCCTCAGGTGTGGTCTGGGGCACAAGTCCTTTAGGCAAGTTCAAATTTTCTCTCTTCTGGGCCATTCATCTCCAGCTTCCTTCCAGCATTGGGTACTTCATCTGGATCTGATTTTGAATTTGACTCGTTCACCATGACCGGACCAAGTTCAGGTTCAGTTGCTCCTGCTTCAACTGTGGCTTGATCGAGGACCCCCTCAGACCAATTGCGTGCTGTTTCAGGCTCAGTTTGGTCCCGACTGCTTGGCTAACTTGCTCCTGTTGCCTCTCTCTCACCACCGGTACCTCTGGAACAGGTGATGTCATATCAAGGGGACATTCAACTCTGCAAATATGGGAAGTATGAATCCAGTTGAGGAGACCTTAGCACTTCACAGCAGTTGTCGTGGCCAGGATGACTTGGTACGGCCCACGCCACCAAGGCTCAGACACATCTTCCTTATTTGTTTCTTCACTAAGACCCAATCATGAGGACTGCGATCATGGGACTGAAGAGAAGTTGTAACTGCTCCAACCTGATGAGAGACAGAATGCACCACATCAGTTAGCCCCTTGCGCTAATAGAGGTCCATATGATTTCTAATGTTCATAAGTGCCTTCACAGGAATTGCTGGCAATCTCCTCGCTCTCCGCATGGTTATCTTGTGGGGGGACAATCCAGTCTTTTGATCATGTGCACTCTGAAGGCTCATCAATACAAGAGGCAAACCATCAAGCCTTTTCAGAGATGTTGAAGGACACACTTTGTCAGACTGGATTTCAGCATTCCATTCACCTGCTGGACAAGACCCGAAGCCTCAGGTCCATAGCTGCAGTGCTATCTCTGTTCAACTAGCAGTGCTGCACACAACAGTCTCATGACTTCATTATTGAAATGATTACTTCAGTCTGATTTCAGAGAAGTTGTGAAGCTAAACCTAGGTATAAATTCCCTCAACAGACGGTTTGCTACAAGGAGGTTATCAACACAAGAAGATGCAAGCAGTGACCACAACATACCTCAAGCCATTGTACACAGACATCTCAATAAAATCCAACTGCATCCTTTTAAAGGGCTCTCCCGATCTCCCTGTGAGACTCAGTGTAACTGCAGTCGTCTTCCCAACATCGTTTTGTTGACACACAGTGCACCTATGACACAACGCTTCTACCATCAGTCTGAATTTAAGATTAAACCATGGCATCCCTACCAACATGAACTGGACCATAAAAATGACTTGCAATAGGGTGTAACAAACTATTCAGCAACACTGGTCATCCATCCATTGAAACCCAAATGTCATCATCTCTCTTGGCACAACCTGCTCTGACTCAACTCTGCTGTTTCTCCTCTTGGAGCCTCTTTACCTTCTCCGACGGGTCAGCTGCAGTCAACAGAAGGCTGAAGTTAGTCTCATCTATTCCCTTAATAGTGTATTCTTAATGTATTCTCCATTAAAGGTACATGAGCACAGTAATTTGCAACTTTGTTCGTATAATTGTTGGCTATGGTCACATGATAATTTTTCAGAACAATGTGCAGGGCACTTGACCACTGCAACTTGTTTTGGCAACTGCAGGGCATGAAGGAGGTTCCTCGCTTGTTCGCCATTCTGTATTGGGTATCCAGAAAACGTTATAAAACCCTCTGGGACCATAGTTGCCCAAAGTCATGAACGACACCAAAGCTGTATTGACTATCAGTAAAAATTGCCTCCTTTTAACTGATCATAGAGAGATGCAGCATGCCCTATTGGGAGCAACAAACACAGCCACTTGTGTGGAGAATGCTCCTTGAAGCCAGGAGGCTTGTACAACTCCTGGAAGGGTACAGACAGCATAAGCCACTCTCAAGCTTTCTCTACAGTTTTGTAAACATGAACCATCAACATAATGGACTAAATCAGATTTGGTAATGGTTCATCTAATATGTCTGGTCTCAGCTTGGTGCATAATTCAGTAACATCGAGACAATCATGGTCCACTTCAAAGTCATCATCACATTTATGACCAGGCACAGGTAGTAAGGTAGAAGGGTTTAGAACACTACAGTAGTTTGACAGTCACATTCTCAGCAGCCAGTTTAACTTTCTCATATTTAGTGAGGCAGCTGCTTGTCAGGTCCTGGGTTCTAGTCCTTGTCAACAACAATTCACCTGAGTGCAGTACATACACAATTAAGGGTTGACCCATTACTATGTCTTTATATCTCTCAATTCTAGTGCGGACTGCCGCCACAGCCTAAAGACAGTGCATAAGCTAAAGGGTCTAATGTAGCTGAGAAGTAGACCACAGGGCTCTTGGCATTTCCATGAGTTTGCGTAAACACTGAAAGCACAGCCCACCCTCTCACTGCAGAAAAGTGTGAATTACTTGTTTTGATCGGGCATTCACAGTGCTGGAGCACAAGATGGACTTTCTCTCAGCTCTAGGAAGACAGTGAGACAATCCCTATCCCAGGGTACTGGATCAGACCCATCCTTGTGTGTGTCAGCCTCTATAAAGGCTTGGCCACTAGATAAAAGTTGGGTATCCACTGACTACAGAAGCCCACAATTTCCAGAAACATCCTGACTTCTCTCTGTGTGGTTGGCTGATTAATTTTCAAAATGGCTGAAATTCTCTCTTGTGACACCTTCCTTGCTACTTTCTCAATGTGGTGTCCAAGGTATTGAACCACTTTCTTACAATATTGCAACTTTCCTGGGGATACTTTATGCCGGTTCTCAGCCAGGTGGTTCAACAGAGTATTTGTATCCCATTTGCAAGCTTCTTGAGTCGATGTATTGTATGAGAACTGAATTACAAGGCATGACCAGGGACTCCAAATTTTTCTTAAGAATCAGATTGAAAATAGAAGGCTCTCAGAATACCCTTGTGGAACAGGGTATCCTCGTGCAACAGTATCAAGAAAAAGGCTTGACACAATCAGTGACCATGAACTACTCAGCCATGCATGGAATCTGAAACAATATCCCAGCTGGATTTGGTACCTCAGGCTGTTCACTCTTCAGAAATCTTGTACAATCCTATACTTCCCACTCTGCTTCTGCAAGCCCATAATGGGAGAATTGCAAGGGGGAAGGTTGTGGAACTTGCATCACTGGAGTTTGGGGCATTTTTAAATTTTTACTTCTCTGTCTCTATACATTCTGCATTTGTGTGAGGTTATTATTCTGAGAAGGGACAAACCTGGAATTTTGGAGCTGATTAGCTGGATTAAGACAACATTTTCGATTACAATGTCCCTACTTTTTACAGATGTGATACTGGGTTGTTCTTTTCAAACTACTACATTCCAGTTTTCGGATCAATAGAGACTCCTCAATCTCTACCCTGCATTGAATTAGGTCCTTGCTGATACTCACCTTGCATGGCTCCAATATTACCTACAAATGGCTGAATCTAATGAGTTCTCTGTGCTCCTTTCATGTGAGCATTCATCAATTTCTTCTTTAACTTCTTCTGTTTCATCTTAATCTCATCACTTCAATACTCGACGTACCTTTAAATCTCATCAAGCGACTTGTTTTGCTAACAAATTAAATGCTGCTGGATAATCATACTCATCTCGAGTCTCAATCCTGTCACAGACTTCAACACAAAATGTGCCATCTTTAGCTTCAAGCGTTTCCATTCCACTATACTGCTTGAATGCCTGAAACAATCTCTCATAATAAGCATAAGTCAATTATTTTGGTTCCTGTGACATTCTGTAACTCTTAACCCTATCTATACCTTGGGGTGGTACCTTCTTCCAAAATTTCCTAACCTGTTGATACATTTTCATCACCAACAGTGAGGGACCTCTTGTCACTGCAATTCCAGTTGTTTCTGCCTCAAGCCACTGAACAGCCACTTTACATTCTGCCCACAAATCCGTCAAACAACAGTGTCAGTGTGTTCAGATCGAACCACAATACCTGCAACATCTTCACAAATGCTCAACTTGCTTGTACCATTCCACTGGTTTCTTTCTCAATTTTAGGAAATTGTTAATATATAATGCAAGATCACTTCTACTCCATGGCACATGTCTATAACCTCCACCAGGCACTTCTCTCAACAGGAAGGTTGTTGCAACCCTCCCTCCCTAGTACTGGAGGCTGTTCTCCTAGGGGTATCTTTATACCTTTTTGCCCATTTAGCTTCCCACTTATCTAATACATTCCTTTTCTGAATAATTTGAATTAATTCTCTAATTTGGGTTTTCCTTCTCGGAATTCTCATGTCATTGATGTCCATTTAGTTAAAGCACACTCAGTAACACCTCTGTAAAGCTTTAGTTTTATTCAAATTCACCTCGTACCTTTGCCTCAATTCTGCTAGCTTGTCATGATCTTGACCTGCATGCTTAGTAATGTCCCTACACATAACCACAGGTTCATCCTTATGATAAGTGACTAACAGATCCAGTCCAAGATTCCCATTAATCATTTTCTAATTTTCACCACAGCCACCAAATTCTCCCGGGGGGGCTATTGAATTGTTCCCTGACTCAACTCTGTACTCACACTTTCCCTGGAAGGGGTTCCCTCATTAAAAATCTTCACCCAGTCATCTATTTCCTTATCACTGATAGTTGGAGTCACCACAGGAACCTTAGACATGGTCTCATTCCCCCGTGCAAAACTGCTACGAGGGTGGTTCTCATATAGGGGTTCCAGTAGTTGGCATTTTCTGATAAGTACCTATCGAATTACATCCATTGATATTCAAAGTAGAATGTGCGCTCACCACACATGGGGTACTTGTATGTGTTGGAACCACAGGAACAAATTCTCTTGTATTGGAACTGGTTGGGACTCTATTTTGTCCATCAACAATATTTGGTACGACAAAATTATAAGTGGTCTTTCTGGGGCCTTCAGGTTTATACGTAGGAACTATAGGACTAATAGTACATGGTACAGTAAGAGCATCACCAGTATTTGTGGTAGAATCAACTGGCGCACACTTTCTCAAACCCTTACTCCTTAGTTTATAAGGCATATTAGCTGCAGTGGTTCCTGCAAAGCTAGGAATCACATTTGTGGAGGCAGCAGCAAATATGATCTTTCCATTACCACCAGTACCATTTCCAACCTCTTCCCTAGCTTCATTATATGGAGGTAGATGTTCGGACAGCAACACATCCAAAAGACTATTTCCAGAATTGTTATCACTGACTTCACTTATGTCGTCTAGTTCTTTTTCTTTTCCCTCCTTCTATCGCTTAGTCCTTTTCTTTAAATTTTCTTCCTCAGATCCTTCAGTTGTTAGGGCTGGATACAGTCTGACGCCATCTATCATGTCAGTTTTCCACCTTTTCTGTTCGGCATACCATCGAGCATCCACATAGGTGCGTACAACTTTTTGGGCTCTACCATGATACTTGTCACTCTTTCTAGCATGAGCAGCACGATCCTAGGCATTGAGTTCTTCATATTGTGCAGGTCTTCAAGGTGGTTTCATCTCGTACAACACCCTCCTCAAATTTTCAGTAATTCTCAAATGTAAAGTTCTGTATCATAGAAACCTCAATCTACCTTCGTTTTCTGTGATCTTATGCCAAACACATGTATGGAGCACTACGTTAATAGCCATATAGTGACCTGGGATATCTTCGGGAGGTGCCTCTTCTCCCTCTCTGCTAGGTATATGAACATCTCCCCTAAACAAATCTTGCATAATTATTAAACATTTAATTTTCCCCAATCCAATATCCATAATCACCACCGAATTCTGTTTCAATTTAAAAACAACGCTGTATTCACAGTCCCTTGTTCTGCAACAGCCACCAATCACAGCACGGCCCCTTATGAAGTATTCAACCAATAGCAGCATGGCAACACACCAACCGACCTATACCAGTGAATCACACTATGATGTCAGTCTTGCTCCTCGCAGCAGTTCACCCTCCTTTACAACCTGCATGCACACTCTTTTCAACATTGCAACATTGCACACACATACAAATACAATACAGTAACCTTAGTCTACTCCACTAAAGAATCAAAAAGTTCCAACGACGGAAGAATTTTTCCATCCGCTTTGAATTAGACTTCGATCTGCGGAGTATCATCCAGATTAATATAGAATCACTCTGTGCAATAAGCTCCATTATACTATTTGTCTTACATTCACACAAAGATGGGTCCCTATCTCAACTGTTCCATCTACAGTGTCTCACGACGAACACAACCACTTAGCAGACATTTAGAATATGTTGTCTTCTGCATGTTTTAATACTATCCTAGAATCTTAGGCCACATCTAACCCAATAACCTCTTCAATTTACAATTACATTTCACCACACTCACACAACATTCAAAACATCTCTGCAAGACACCATCCAATCTCACAAACTAAACATGAACCGCTGCAGTTCACACTTCAGTTAATACACCTCCGTCACTGGTATGATTCTCTTCTGAATCTCCAAAACTCTGCCGATCCTCCAAGATCTGGACATGGGCACTAGGGACTGCACTCTGGTGACTAATCTATATAACAGAGTTCTAGTTATCTTTTTTTCAGCTTCTCAACCATCCTCTATAGCTACTATCTGATCCAGCGCCTATACCACTCACTTTTTTCTAGATCCGATGAATCTTTTAAGAGTCCTGAGGGGTAAGGAGAGACACATCAAACAAGTCTAATACATTTACAGTGCAACCCATTTGACCACACTTTGAATCTCTGAGATGAAATCAAAGTTCAAAAGGTTTATTATTACAAGCCCAAAGACAGTCTTATGTAAATGAGTCTCAAAAACATACTAAGTAAGTACAGAATTACCAGAGATGAGTTAAAGCGTCGGATCACATTAAATTGTATTAACTTTAGACATACTAACATCTCAGTAGCAGCAGTGCAAAATCTGAGAAACAGTATTTGGTTCTCAGAGCTTAAGCTTTAACTTATCTGCCAAACTATCCAACCTATAGAAATCTAACTACTCTAAGCTATAGGAAATCCCAATAAATCTCTAATTTAAGGCATTGTCAGCTGTACAGTACCTCAGTAGAAGTTTCTGGAAGAGAGATGTGCATAGCTTAAAACCACAGCCCAAAGTAAAGGTAACCAATATCTGTACCTCTCTAAATCTTTAAGGGACCACTCTAGTCAAAGGGCAAAGGGAATCTGAATCTCTAGCTGACTAAAACACACTCATCTCTGCAGAAGCTAAGGTAGTTGACGTCACTGCCAGTAATTTTTCCATGATCTGTACAGGATTGTGAATAGGGTCTGACCATCAGGATGGCCTTGAATCACTCTCATATCCGGGAATCTGAAGGTGAGTTCTTCTACTCAACTCATCGTTAAACACTCCCCTTCCTTGGCAACCTCTCTTCCTATACCTCTTTACTGACAACTAATAATAAGCTTTTCATTAACTGGAGACTTGTGCAGACACACCTGAAAGTAAAGCCACATTGAAGAATAAGCACAGAAAAAACATTTCAGGCCTTAACTCCTGCCAACGTAACATAGAACTCAATGCATATTTGAATACATGATTATATGTGCATTTCTCAAGTACAATAAATGGAGAATAACTGTGAAATATTTAACTATAATGTCATAATATGAATACATTTGATATGTGTGATTTGCGTATGAATATTCTACATTTCTACTTATAAATGAACTGTAAATGACTTTCCGCGCTCCTCACTTACATGAATACAGTTGAACACACATTATTATAGATGTCATTGAGTACATTTCATCTGCCTTTCTGGAGTGCATAATGGCACAGCCAAGTTATGCTATCTCAAAGATATGCTATAAAGAGCTTTAAACCTTTGTTCAGAGTAGTTTCTGTCCTTTTACTTTTAAGCCATTGCTGTTAGAGCTTCATCTTCACATGCTTCTAGCTCTCATTTGTTTCTGGGTTACTGTTGTGGTATCAGAATATTGCTGTCCTAATATTGTGTGATAGTAAATATTTTCTTAATAAATAGCTACAAAAATATTGCCTGTTTGAGTTAATGGAGACTCTACATAGGATGGGTCTATATTTTTGGTAATTATATTATTGGGGGACCTAATGTGACAAAATGCCATCAGTAGCAAATGTTGGCACTGGATTGCATCAGAGATGTTAAACTTTGAAAAATGCAAGCACTGTTTCATTTAACATGTGCCAGATATGTGCCAATTATATTTCATCTGAACACCAACAGTAGTTTACATGAATATTATTGATATTGAATATTGTGTCTTTGGTCGGAAGGTTGCAGTCATCCTCTTCTTATCAGATAATTGATAAATGCATTCACTCTTCCAGAAAATTTAGTTGTATCTTGGAATCAAACAATTGCATTTTTTTCATTGCATTTGTTTTGTTATTCAAGCAGGTCTCTGTTACAATTGTTTACCAAGTACAAACTTTGGGAAGCTGAAACTGGCAGTGGTTTAGGAGTGGTTGAGGTCTGTACCTATTCTTTAGTCTTGTTTCCAAACAGTAGAATTTCCTGTCTAAATCTGACTGAAGGAAGAGCCCTCACCATTTGCTTCATAACATTCCTTACTTCAGTAGATAAATTGAACAGTGGTTCCCAACCTGTGGTCTGGGGACCCCTGGGGGTCCGTGAAGCCTCCTCAGGGGGCCCCCAACTGCTTAAATAAATAAATAATATTAACAGATAATTAAAGTGTATCTAAATAAAGTCGCTAAATGTATAATTGAACATTTTGAAACTTACTTTAAATGTCAAGGAATTTGAAAAGAAAGCTGAAAAATTGGGATAAAAATGTAATTAGTATCCTCAGATTGATTCGTGGGAGCAGTGCAAGTGCATCAAACAGAATATAGTATGGACGATGTGTGGCTTCAATTGAATTTAGAAGAGCTCCAACCTTCCTATTAAAATTAAATATTTTTATTTGATGTTTGCAAATTAAAGAAAATGTGTTATCATTTGTGTATGTGTTTGATGAATGCTTGCTTTGGTGTATTGTTTTGCAGTTCTAATCATTGACAATGTTTAGGCCTGCTTTCAGTAATGACTCATTGGGGGGTCCCCAGATTCCAATAATAATTGTGGGGGTCCCCGGGTTACAGTAATGATAAAGTGGGGGGTCCACAGAAGTCAAAAGGTTGGGAACCACTGATATAGAAAATACAATAACTTAGCAGTGACCATTGGAACATCGGTCCGTTCCCTCAACAGAAATACTTAACTCAAAGGCTGTACTTAAACTAGTTAATCTAGATATAATCCTACAGTATTTTTCTGTTTTTTGATGAACCACAATAACAGAAGATTGGCCTGCATAATACCAAGTGCACTAGACCGGGTAGATTTAGCACTGGCGAATCTAGTTTTCTAGTTGGGTGTTGTAGTTGGTCTAGTTATCACCCTAAGAAGTACCATTCTTCTTTTAGCATATTAAGAGCCTCACATAGGCACAAAACATATACAATTTCATTCAGGATCAATTAATTAGAAGCTTTTCTTTGTTTCAGTCTTAACTGGTAATTTCCTTATTGAGAATGTGCCTTATTGCCTATATTTAATAATAGATTCAGTGTAAAATGTACAACAGCTGTCTGGAAAGGGGCTAGCGGGAATGTAGGTCTTACAACTGTACATGTTATCTAGTCTTAAGTGATGGTAGACCGTTTGTTTCTTTCGCATGGATGCTTCTAAACACAGATTCCTCATCTTGTGGATATCCCCACCTGCCAGGCTGAATCTGGAGAACTTTTTCCAGCAATTCTCTTATGCTCCAGAGCCACATAATACCACCAACACAGCACGGTAACATCTATTCCTTTCTTTCTGTGCCTTCGGATGTAGATCCAAAGTTTGCTCTGTCTCACTTTTTCTGTCTGGCAAGATTTTGGTAACATTTTTTTGATAGTATGCAGAGCGATTATTTCCTCTCAAAGATTACAGGGTTTAAACCTATCAGAAGCAGATGTGTATTACAATCCCACACCAGATATGTCTGATGCCTGGGTTTGTCGCATGACTCCCAAGTCATGCTTGGACTCCACCGAGATACACCCAAACGCGATCTGGGACAGCAAAGCCAACCTCAGTGCGTAAAGGCAGGTCTCGTTCCAAGTAAAAAATGCAGACCTGTTTCTGTTCTTGAGAAAGGTCCTCTTTCAAAGTTCTCAACTAATTCCAAGTCAATGGAAAAACACAAGATATTGAAGCATGACTGTCCTTCTCCCTGCCTCCCTGAGAAGTCTCTTGGAAGTCAGGGTGCCTCTAGGTCCCAAGTGTAGGCCTTCAAGGAGACAATATTGAGTATGTTTGGTACTCTTCAAGCTCCCTCTGGTGCACCTTCAGGATCCAAGGAGTCTTCCAGTTGGATCACTGTTGATGGGCCAGTCCTAGGCACTGCCTGGGCCTCTTGAGCCCGCTGCAAGTCCACCCTGAATCCAGGGCCAACACCCAACCCAATTTCAAACCCAGAACTGCGCAATTCCTGGCCCTTCAACTCCCATGTATTGAAGTCAAAACCATTGTCCTAGTGCAAGTCCTGCAGCTTGGACAGCTTTCTACGGAACCATTCCTTTTCTTTGAGTTTCTTACTGACACACTAAAGGTCATTTGGGTGAAGCCTGGTTCTTGTTCGTCAGTTAGCAGACAGATTGCCAGATGACACCAATCTTCTCCTAGAGTTCTGCCCTTCCTCCTTCAACACCCTGAGCCTTTAGGTCCAGACGTCAACAACCATATTCAATCCAAACTTGTTCCAATCAGGAGCTCCTCCTGATAGGGAATGCAGTTGTCTGGAGGCATTCACAAAGACCATGCTCCTTGACCAGCCTCACCTTCTCCTTAGTGAATGCCAGTTGTCTCCTAAAACAGTGTAGTATTTAATTGATTTCCCAAACAGTAAAACATGTACTTGCAAAACCAAACAATCAACCCTCTGCCCCTCCCAACACTTTCCATCCGTTGAGGTCACTGGCTAAATCAAACACCATACTCATCACTCATCCACCCTTTCCAAATCTTATCAAACCTCTTTAGAGATCCCCTTCCTTTGTAAAACATATTTTCCTGTGTGTGGCTAATATTCAGCTTCTTTTCCCAGTCTCTCACCATAAGAGCCACTGAGGAGCCCCATTTATGTGCTACTTCTCTCTTAGCGAGGAGGAATCCAAGGTTAAATAATATGAGTTGGTATGAAACTGCATCAGAGTCTCACTAAATCCCTAGCAGGATCAGTGTGGCCTCTTAATGTCAGTAGCATTTTCCAATCTTTGAGTCATCCCCACCCAGAAATTACACAAAATTGGGAAGTCTGAAAGTGTATGGAGGAATGTCCTCACCTGTCTGCAGCCTCTCAAACAGTAATCATCCAGCACTTAACACCACTTATGAAGTAATCATCCCACACTAATTCCCGGAATCTCCAATGTCTCTCTTCCACCTCGCCGTTACAGGTTCTAAATCTTTCTGGGAATTCCTCATCAAGGTCTGGTAGTTGATGGGTGGGGTGAGGGAGGATCCTATCTCGAGCCCTCAATCTGTGCATCTACTTGTACCCATTCCACTAATGGTTCTAGTCTGACGCAACTAGTATTGGTGAGAGAGGGCAGCCCTACTTCATGCTCTTCCCAGTCAGGAATGCTGCTGAGAGGACCCCATTCACCTTCAGTCGCACTTGAGACTTTGTGTATAGCAAACTGATTCAGGCCAAGAATTTCGGTCTAGAACTTATTTTTAAATATATAGGGCCACTCTGCAGAGTTGAATGCTTTGTGGGCTTCAAGGGAGGCTCCGCAAGTGGTTTGCCCGATTCCTAACTGCGTCTACATTGCTCTGTAGCCTTCTAAGGTAAACCTAGTGGATTGCTGGGGCATAAACCCACTTTGGTTGTATCAAATTTAGAATAAGTCTTCTCAATCTGTTCGCTAGGGCTTTCACCTGAATTTTCACATCTACATCCAGGAGGTAATGGGTCTATAGGAGTCCCATCTGGCAGGGAGTTTCCCTGGTTTGAGAATGGGGACAACCTTCGCCATCTGCAAGTCATGGGGTAGTTCACCCTTTTCATAGACTGCAGTATACATTTTATGGATTACGGGTACCAGTTTTATGTATCTGCGCAGGAGCTCCACTGTGAGACCATTCAGTCCCGGCGATTTCCCAGTCTGTAATTGTGAGAGCTCCAAATGCACCTCACCCTCTATGTAGCTCCCTGCGTAGAACTCTCTTAGTACCCTGCCATGACCTCTGCAGTATTACCACTTCTGCACACTCTTTCCCCCGAAGGACCTAGTAACTCTGTAATGTTTGATCTTTCATCTTCCCACGATGCTAGCCCTGCTAGGAAGTTATCCACTCCCCCACCCAATTTATCCCCTTCTTCATATATCCTCTGCTGACAGGCCAAACACATCTGTTTCTCCTCACTATTAGCCACAGTTCTATACCCTGCCCGCTTCCTTACCATTTGTTGAGTTATCCCTTCTGACGGGGTATGGGCCTGTCTATCCTCCAGGTGCTGGATATCCCATTCCAATTCCAAGCATTCACACTCTCTTTTTGTTTTATCTGCTGCTTCTCCTAAGAGGATCCCCCCATACTGTAGCTTTATAAGCCTCCCACAGAACAACTCTGTCAGTAGCCATTTCCGTATTTGCCTGAAAATACAGATATGTAATATTAGACGGCCTCTTCACTTCTGTTGGGGAGGATAGTTGCCTTGTGCCACTCACTCATCTCGTTTACACATGGGGCCTGCAGTTTAACTTCCACAGGGGAATGATCCGATACCTTTAGGGAGTAACAGACCAGGACCTGATTACGACCTTTGCGGAGGGGATTACTCCATCCCAAAAGTGACAGATATCCTGTCTGCCATTTTTCAAGTTCCATAGAGTATAGTGGAACTTGTAATACGGCGGGCGAGATATCCGTCACGTTTGGGACTGAGTAATCACCTCCGCCAAGGTCATAATCAGACACATAGTCTGCTCAGGAATGCATATTAAGGGCTCCCAAATTGTAAGAGTGACCCATATCCTGTTCATTTACGGAGTAGCAAATGTCCACCATCCCTAGGGCTCGTTTAAAGCTGCTTAGTTTCTCCTCATGGATGTCTGTAGGGGTCTAACATATATCTGTTCCAATCTGGGGTCCATAATCATATTAAAGTCACCCAACAATAGTGTTGTAGCCTGTGGGATCTCTGCTGTTATTCGAGTCAACACCTGAAGTGTTCCTATCTGGACTCCGGGTGGCATATATACATCAATCCGTGCTAATATCCCACCCAGCCAGTGCCCCAGAATCACTATAAATCGACTTAAAGTGTCTGTCCACACCTTAGTCACCGCAAAAGGAAGGGACTTTTTAACTAGAATTGCTACGCTTCCTAGAGCCCGTTGTGTACCTGGCAAGTCACACCACTTTGTATTTTCCTAATTCCAGTGGTGGTGCATGGTTCCCCCGAATAGGAGTTTCCTTAAAAAAAAAATACTATATCGGCAGAGTATCTTGAGAGGAGTTTTGCTGCCAGTCACTATTTAATTTTGTGCCCCAATCTGTGAGCATCCCATGTCAATAAAGTAAGATAATTTGCACCCATGGTGGTGTGTCATGGTCTAGATCCCCCCACCCCCAATTATCTCTTCATCAATTTGGTGGCCTCCCCAATACATACCCTCCACATGCAAAGGAACAATGTAGAAACAAACTTCCCAACTCCCACCCCTCCTTACTTTACTGTGCCACGTCGGACAACTGGCCCCCCAATTCACGGTACATTGTTCGCCCTCCCCAACCCAAAATCAGAGTTAAACCTCATTGACTGACAAAGGTTCAAAGTCTGTGGCAGCAAAAGTGGGGACTGAGAGATATGTGAAGATTTTCTTCGATCCCGATCAGGCCCTCCATTTCCTCATAGGTAATCATATTATTTCCCCTGTATTCATTGGTGAGACCACTGGTGGAAGTGTCTTATCTCCAGAGGCTCCGGACCCTGTTCCCTCACCCCCCTGGATCCTCCCCCCAACTCCGTGGGCGAGATACCATTTAGTGCCCAATTGCGTAGTTCACTGTTGGTGCAGTGCCTCCAAAACTCTTGCTTTTTCAGTCTCTGCCTCGTCCCTAGAAGATTTCTGGGTCAGCCTCTTCTGCAGTTTGCGTTGTCCCTTAGCTTCACACCATTTTGATGTGGGGCACCCTTCCTGACCACCTGGGGGAGATGGGTATTCTCTGTGCACAAGCCACTCTCAAACCTCCCCCCGGGGTCGAGAAAAACTGTTTTGTTGCTTAGTATGATGTGGCGTCTGGTGGGGAAAAGCATTGCTTATTGAATAGCCAGGGTTCATAGGTGTCTCTTTACTGCTATAAAGGTCTCTTTGTCTAGACTATGCAACGATGGTGCAAAGACAAAGAGCCACAGAGGCTTATTGCACCTTCCAGGGACCATGCGATCAGGCCCTTTGCAACATTGCATCTCTGTCCCTGTAATGCTGGAGTCCGATCGCCACTGCCACGGACTTGTGGTGGCTTACCCAGCACCTGATGGTCCCTCTCCACTAAGAACCCCTCTAACACCACAGTGGCCAACCAATCCTCCATGAACAAATCCACTGGCTGTCCCTCCACCCCTTCTGGGAGGCCCACCACTCTGGTATTGTTTCTCTGCAGTCAGCCTTCCGCATCATCTACTTTCTCACTTAATAGATACCTTGCACAAAAACTTGAGTTATATGGTGGCTTGAGAGCATCCAGAAGCAAGGGTACCTTACTGCTGAAACCACCTAAATTCATAAAAAGAAAACATACAACTGTGGCTTCTCAGGTATTGCTCTGAGAATCTGGAACTCTCTACCCCCTGAAATCAGAATGAAACCCTCAACGGCCTCTTTCAAGAAGTAAGTTAAAATGATACTGATGAACAAATTTATGCTGTAAATCTCATGTATTCTACTCTTCTGGACTTGGAGGTGGTTTTCTTTGTGGATTCGGTTTCATCCTGTTTTCGCTCTTGATTATGCTTTTGTTTATGCCACCTGCATGCTGAACATGTGTACAGTGCTCTGATACAAGGGTCATGAATGATCGTGCTATATAAAACATTATAAATAAAAAAACAAAAATAATAGCAACACTTCTTTTTTGAGCTTTAATGATCACCATGAGTCAGGACTGTTGGTCGCATTTGCACTAAAGTCGATTCTATCTCTGCCACCCTGTCGACCAGTTTCTTCTCATCTTCCTTAAGAAGACTAATGTAATGAGCTCCAGTCTCGATCTTCCTCTCCAGTACCACTTTAGCATCTTTAATAGCTGCCAGGATTGTCTCTGTTGGATTCCAGTTCCTTCTCTGCTGCCGGTGGCACGGGTGAAGCTACTGCCTCCATTGCTTCCTGCATGTCTTCTCCCTGCGTCGGGTGTGTGGATTTGGTGCACATCATCTCCCCTCCCCCTTCAGGGATACTAAGGTCTCTATTCACCTTTAAGCCATGGGCATTGTCATTACAATAATCAAGTGTTCTAGTGTCTTTGGCAGAACAGAGTAAGTTATAAGTATGCAGGGCTGCCTCCAAGAGGGCAGTGGTTTATGCACAGGATTGTAGCTTCATCCACTACAACCGCTGCCCCCTGGGAACGAGCACCTCCTACCGTCTTCACCGCTTCCGAGGCAGTTATCTGGTATTAACCATGCATCTGGACCCCGCACTCTCCAGTTCGATTTCTCCCTACACTTTCTGCCTGTTCCTTGGTACCTTCGAGCCATCCCTCCTGGTGTAGTCCCTTATTGCTGAAGGGGGGGGAGGGGACAACCAGGGGTTGTCAAGATGTAGTCCCTGGCCCCACCTGCAGTGGGCCTCCACTTATTGGGTATCCTCGTGAAACTCTTCAGTGTCAGATCTCCTGGCCCATACATAAGTCCCCCGGTCCAGTCAATAGCATTGGTTCCTTAGCCCTCTACATAATGGTAGGGCTCTGCAGGGCCATTTTAGGGTTTCAATATTTGTCAAAGCACGATTCCGTTATCTCTGCGTCCCCAGGATGGCAGGGGGGGAGAACAAGAATCCACCAGCAACTCCCTTAATGATAGTATCCAGGAGATTATTTAAAGGCCAAGACTCTGGCTCCTGTCACAGGAAGGGGATAACTGAAGGGGGTATACTGCCCCTGTGCTCCGCTGGAGTTCAGAAATTGTGTGCAGTTGTACCCTTGGGGCCTCAAGAGTTCATCTCCCCAACACCTACGCCTGTGGAATCGGTACCTCAAAGGGGCTCTATTGCCCGTAGTCATCCACATAGATGCTTCTTCAACAGTGCCCCCAGTAGACAGGAGAAGGGAGGCAATCTGCCCATCCGGTCACTTGACCGGCCCTGTTTTTCTCCTATGCAAAAGGCAGACGATATTCCAGGATCGTTAGGCCTTATTGTGTGTTGATGCCAGAGCCAGGCAAACCCCAGGCGAGGTCCGCCCCGCTACAAGTTGTCTCCGATGGCTGGTTCGCAACCCACACGCCATGGGCACTGCTCAGGATTCCAGCTGACTCTGTGAGACCTGTCCATCTTGCCGCATCCTGTTTCTCTATAGCCGCAGTGGCTTGTTGTTTCACCCAGCCATGGTGGTGAAGCATTTGTTGACATCAGTCTGTGCAGTGCCCAGGCCTCTTTCCACCAGCGAGGGGCAGGGAGCCCCTTCCCTGCTCGAGGAACTAATTTCTCCCTCTCTGGATGTGCAGTATCGTAGGAGAAATGGCCTCACAATGGCTGCAGCTTGCTAGAGCTCAGTGGGTACGCCACTGCTGCAATACTTCACAAGCCGGTCAGCGCGATCTTACGCACAGTCCTTAAAGAATTTCCCACTAGTCTTGCACAGCTTATTTAGGATAGCCAATCATTCAGCCTGGCCTGGACACCATCTGCTGCTTAGGCATGGCAGTTGATATCAGTGTGGTGCTTTGGCACTGTGCATGGATGAGAACCACATGCTTTTTAAGTGACGTTCAGACGCTACTAATGAATGTCATTTAATGGCAACCATCTCTTCAGAGACCAAGCAGGTTCAGCCATGGCGCTCTTCCTCAGCCATTCCTCGCCTGTGCCTCAGTATTCCCAGCACTACTTCCCCTTTTGAGGCTTCGGAAGGGGCTTGGCACAATGACAATGTCAAGGTCTACCTTTGCAACAAAAGACCCCTCAGTCCTTTCAAGGGGTTCTGGCTATCAGCGTCCATACCCTAAGTGGCAACGTAATGCTCAGTCCCCTGCCTCTTTCCCCACTGCCACAAAACTGCTTCCACTTGCTCTCAATGGCACATGGTCATGCAGTTGGAGGCAGAATAATTTATTGCCTGTGGCAGAGCATCACATCTGATGAATGGGTGCTCCAAATCTTTAAGCAGTTATGTGCCCTATGGTTCCTTTCCACTCCAACTTGTGTACCACCCACACCAGAGCAGCTGTCAAAGGACCACTTGTCCATCTTATAGAAAGAGCTGCTTGTGGACGAAGAAGGCACAGAGAGGGTTGTGGCATCAGAAATAGGAATAGAAAGTTGCTCCTGTATTTTCTTGGTGCTGAAGAAGAGTGTAGACCTTTGTCTTCTTTTAGACTTCACCCTCCCAGCTTCATTCTAAGGAACAGCAACTTCAAGATGCTCTTACTGGTCCAAGTTCTATCTGTTTCTGGTTCTAGACACCTGTTTGGTAGCTGTTTTGAACTACCTGTCCTGTAGTCCCACAGGAATTGTCTGCGATACCTGCTGTTCAAGGTAAGCTACAAGCATTTTCAATTGTCTCTGCTCCCCTTCAGCCTCATCCAGTCCCTGCTGGTGTTAACAAAAGTAATGGTGTGGTTTCTGCACAACTTTGAAGGTTCTGTGTAGCAGTCTTAAAAATAGCTTGACGACAATGCTAAATGTCGGGTTGCCACAGTCCACCTTAGACCACCTCTGGGCAAACCTCCTTACATCGCAAGGTTCTCTATGAATTTGTCAGTCACTCCTGACTCCTACCCAGAGGCTCTTGTTCATGAGCGGTGTTCTGGATATGGTGCCTTTCCACCTGCTTATCGAGTCATGGACATTCTACAATGATCCAGATGTTTCAGCCTCAGTCCTGGATCTCTGTGAGAGCGGCTCTGAGTCTTCTTGGATTTCTCGCATCCTGCTTATGGAACATGCTTTTTGTAAGGTCAATGACTGCAGTCCTTAGAATGGGAGCACTCTTTGCACCGCTTGCTCTCCTCCCTTTTGGGCCTGTCCACAATCAATTCACACATTTCAACATAACTCCCTTTCCAAATGTTTTCTTTTATATCCAGTGGCACATGTCTGCCCAACTGATCATGTACAGAACAAACAGACCCCAGCCTAGTGCTTCGCAATGATGCCTTTCTACCTACTATAGCTGTTTTGTTATACTGGGGTGGAGCCCCTTCCACAGATGGACCATGGGGGGCATGCAGCTGGCCAGCGAGGTACTAAGACTTGCTGTCCTCTGCACCGCCTGACCAATGTGTGATGGCCCACAGGCCCCTATCACGGAAGCGCCACCCTTCTGAGCCTGCCGGCCCCGGGCCCTCTGAACCATCAAGGGCCCTCAATATTATCACCGTCGGTCACTCTGGCCAAAGCACCACCCATTATAGGAGAGGACAACATGCCAACCTTACATAGCGAGGGTAGGATATTTGCAGCTCGCCATGCAACTGTTTTCATTTTGGACAATGCTACTACTCGCCGCTGGCACCATCACAGCCCCACCCCCTTGCGCAACCACATTGTTGGTGTTGGCCACTGGTGGCACCTGCAAGTGGACCCCCGGAGCTGCACTACTTTCCCTAGCAGGTCCCTGACTGCAACCCTGCTTCTGAACTTGGGGAAAAACACCCTGGGTGCAACCTCCTGTCTCCTAGGCCTTTTTGCTGGATCAACCGGTTCACTCGCTTGGCAACTGCATTCATGATGGGCATCAATGCCTCGAAAGCGACATCCTCCCTTGCACTCTTAGAACCTTTTTTTGCACCACCCGGCATCATTCAAGTGGCTTAAACTTACACCAGACAAAAAAATGTTGCCCACAAAGCCTCTACCTTAGCCTGTAGCGAAAAAATAATCCTGTGGCATGAACGTCCCAAAGAGAAACCAGAGCGTGTGTGTAGGAATCAGCCCAAAAATAAAGTTGCAAACTGGCCAAATACAACTCCACTGGAGCTAGGGTGAATGCACAGAAAGTAGAGAAAAACAATCAACGCAACCTACCTCAATCCCTAAAATGTGTTGTACCACCTGCAAAAACGGGCCCTGTGAAGTTGATTCCCTGGGAAAGCCCTACAAGCACTGTGCCCAAATTAGCCCCTAACAACTGCCAGGCAAATCCCACTACTCTTCACAATTCAAAATACATTGCACCGCACGCAAACAAGCCCCTCACAATTGCCCTGCATAAGAAACAGGAAACACATTGCCACAACTGGCCCCACATCAAATTGCTAGAAAACCACAATATGCCTCCCCATTCACAAAATCAGACGAGCAGCCCACCACTTAATCAAGATTTTGCCTAAGCACAGCTGCTCCCAGCGCCCTCACCTCCCCTCCACAGCCCCAGTGCGCCACCAGAGCCGCCACTGAGTGCAGGGTAGAAATTGCACTTTGGTCGGGTGAGGTTCTCTTGAGTCTGTGTGGATCCTGGAGGCACCAGCTGGGAACTGTGGCTGCATAATTCGCAGCACAGCATGCTGTGCCAAACCTGTAAAGAAAGGAGAGTGATAAACAAAAGAGAAAATAAAATCTTGGTGGGGTAGTGCTGATGGATCCAGGATCCTAAGACTGGCGACCTTCTTGCAAGGCGGCGAGTGGTAAATGAGACCCCCTCGCCACCTCATGTTGCCTTTTATGGGCGGGGCCGCCACATAGCTGTAACAACCCCAGAAGCACTCTAGTACTTCTTGGGTTGCGCCCCCCACCGGCCAGTCCCGCCACGCCTCCATCAAGGGTCATGGGGGTTCTCATCGCTTCCAAGGTCGGGCCACAACTAGCCGCCATATGTACAGCTCCCCCAAGATGGGGGAGCCTCTGCCAAAGTTTGTTTTGTGCCCAATTTTGTGAAATATGACTAAAGAAAAGTTAATGGCACAATTGAGAGCATTGTAAGAATACACTAGTATATTTCATAACTAGCAATACCATGCATATTCGTGACCATAACGATTCCTCAACGAAAAACACCACTAAGCCTAAAGGCATATATTTATCAAAAAAGGGATGCAGAACTGAATGAGTTCAGTTATGTCCTATTTACAAATGAGAGAAAAGAGGAAATTCTTCTTCTTTAATGGGAGTTTTGCATTACATCAGTCTTAATGGCCAAACTTGTGATACCTCAGTGTTCAGGTTTGCGTTGATTAGTTAATGTCAGCCTTATAACAAGGGATTCATTGGTGAGAAAAGACCAAGTTTTAGCAAACAAATTTTAATCAAAACCTTACTAGTTAAGAAATAAGCCATGGTTATTAGCTTGCACTTCAGTCTTGGTTAAGACTCATACTGGCTCAGTTGGATACTAGAGGCAATTTTATTCCACAACTGTGGCCAAAACTAGGAGGCACTTCAAATATGGGCCTAATTCATAAAAGAGTAACTTGTGAGGTTGGTGTCATACTGTCTTATTGCTCTTTCTGAAGTAGAAAGTATCCCTTTATGCAGTGTCTTTATTATACGACCTTGATAGGCCAGTACTCCAATATGTCCACTGCTATAATCTTTGTTCGCCCTGAGGTAACAGGTTTGAATCCTTGCTGGTTCACTCAATATTTCATCCAGGTGACATCAATAAAATGAGTATTATTGAGTTTGGTAGAATTACTGCGATTTTAAGACTGAACTAATGAAGTGTTATACGCATATTACTATTATACTCTTATTTTATCTCTGAATCATTTGACTTGTTTCTTCTGATCTTGTCTAGATGCCCACATAGAGACATTAGGTGTCTGCACTGATTATGGTAAATCAGCTTTAGGTACTGCCATTACCAAGGTTACCTTTATGGCTAACTTGCTTATATTTCTTTCCATTGTCCCACTTGATATATTGACTGATGTGCAGATTTTAGCTTGCAATTGGCTCTGCCTCATACCATGTCCCAAAATGTGTTCTGGGTGACCACCTCAGTTTGCACCTGAACTGTCATTGTGATGGCATACTTTACAATTTTATTTTGTTCAGTAAATTTTGCAATTTAATTTTTTGGCAGTTTGCCTAACGGGCTAAGGAGGAAATAGTCTGCCTTGACTACCAACATTAATATAAGAAAAGACATTTCTGCCATAATTAAAAAAATAAGATACACATCTTCACATTGCAACAGATAATTGCCAGGGTTATCATGCTTACTATATTTTTTTTATTTGATTACATGCCCAGGGTATTTACTTTAGAATGATGCTCTAAATACATAACATAAATACGCATCTACTCCAACTTTGCATAAACCTAGTTCTTATTATGACTTTGGGCCTGATTACGACCTTTGCAGATGGGATACTCCTTCACAAACGTGACAGATATCCCGCCACAGTTTTACAAGTTCTATAGGATATAATGGATATCACTCACGTTTGTAGCGTAGTATCCCATACCCCAAAGTCATAATCAGGCCCTTAGTATTTATTGGGTGGAGTTGCAACATATGTATCAACTATTAGCTCAGGAACAGTACTCGCAACGTATATAATGTTCAAGATTAGACCTCTCTGCGTTGTCTGGGCACCCAATTTATGAGCCCCCCTTAATGCTTGTGTAGTTTATTGCAGCTGGCTCGCCTCTAACAGCATAACCAAGGTGCTTTTTCTGCTTCAAGGACTCTTCTGTAGCCACCATGTCAGTATCATCTGCAGCCTCCATTGCTCTGACCACCTCACCCCTGTTCCCCACTGTCAACCACTTCACAGCAACCTTTTTTCACTTCACGTGCAGCCTTGATGCCTTGTCACCATGCTCAAAGGGACACTGCAGACTTGAGGCCGACCATGCCAATTAGTTATCTTGAACAGTGTTCTCCTTGTACTTTGCTTCACTCTCCTATCCGTCTCATAGCCAGTGTCTCAGGGCCACCTTCAGTTATCGAACCAGGCTACCACTTGCTGAGTCTGGTCCAGGCCACCACAGTTACCATACAGGGCCCCCTCTTAACAAATACAACATTTCACCCAACTTTTTAGGACAGGTCTTTGATCACTAAATGCCCGAGGGGGGGTGTATATGTGTATCGCCCCCCTTTACAACTTTTAAAAACTATTTTGGCAGAATAATGGAAACAGTCACTTTTCTGTTCTACATCTATCCAGTTTAGTGCCAATTTGTGTCCCACTTAAGCATAACTTCTTGTTGTATAGTAACATATTCAGTGGAAGCCATCCTTAGTCCCACCTAAGGTGATCAAATGTGAAAATCTTAGTGTTAAAGATATCCCACTGGACATCCCTTAGCTCTTTGCCTGGTTATATATGTTTGCTTCTATTTGACTTAATGTGAAATATCCATCAAAGGGTAACTAATAACCTAAACCCCCAGCAGAAAAAATAAAAAGGTATTCAAAGAGCGCTCCGTGAACAGGAATGGACAGTGCTTCACCTATAATGCTCTTCATTTTGCAGTACCACATTGGATTGTGTACATCACTTTCACTTTAGACAAGAATGAGACTATTAAACTAGTTCATATATTTATTCTCTCCTTATATAAGTATAATAATAAAAATGATGAGGCGAATGAGTGTTGAAAATCATTCTCCTTGCCACCTGTTTTTGATTTTCTGTACTCTTTTTCAGACAGATGCTCTAATATCCATTACTTTGCCGACGGTTCATGAAGTGGATCTTTTTAGGTAAGATGTTTATCAACTAAGCATTCCATGTCCGTGAGCGCTGCTTTTTTCTGCAAACTTTTACTGTAGGAACAGCACCACAAAGGAACGAAAAGGAAAATGGTAAAGTCACTGCAATTTGTAAATTTGTCATATGCAAAAAAAATGTTTTTCTGTCTTTGTCTCTTCTGGTTTTATTTTGCTGGAAAGAAAAATATGAATGTTACATTGTTAATGTTTACTTAAAAACAAGCTAAGCCTATCCAAGTGATTGAATAATATCACATCTATTTCTTAAAATAATAAAATTGTGGGTTTTGTAACATAATCAGGTGACTTTTTGTGCACATCCTAATCTCTGGTGTTTATGGGGCACCTTCAACATCATTATCTACATGTGGACCAGGTGTGAGTCCCCAAGCCCTCTCGTATACTCCAAAGGCTAAATTTTTCTCGAAGATAAAACCTGATAATTCAGCACCCTAAGTTCTGATGCATACCTGCTTTAGTGGTCCAAGTTGGGGCTGGGCTCGGAAAGCCCTGTATACCTGGGCCTTTGAATAGATAATGGCATTGCTGATTAGTCTAGATTTCCATATGGTCGGAACAGTAATGGATTGCCTATTATTGGACTTGCTTGCTTATCTGGAAACGTAGTGGCCACAGTTTAGAAAGTATGACTCTTAGTCCTGTCCTGCCATGTTCCTTGGGAACCTGAAACACCAACTATGCCAGATGGACGATATCTCCACTCCAACAGACCTCTCAAAACATGGTGTAAGGGTGAGGTCAGCCCATATTGTCAAAACTATAGGAAAACCTACAGTTTGAAGAAAGCTTCATAAGGATGCCTTGTTTTTCATCCTTTATCAGTCAGATAAGGAGAGACATTGTGGTAACCTTTTCTGAGAGATGTTTACTGTTATTTTTGGAGACTAGTCCCTGGATAAAGTATACATGCAAGTGTATTAGGGTGTTGGGGAGAAATACAAGGGTGTATACCTTATCTGTAGCAGCTATCCACAGTACATCTGAAAAGAGCCACAAGGCCGAGACTGAAAAAATCATGTGCCTACTTTCCCCTCATGCCCCTAATGGGACAGTGTAGACTATGGTCAAGACCTGTAGGTTCTAGAAGTGGTGACTGCCGTGTGAAATTGAATGAGACTAGAGTCTTTCTCATCTACTATGTTACAGAACAAATATTTTATAAGCTTAAAAGCGTAATCTTCTGTTGGCCTTCTGCTGAGTAGTAAAGGTTAATGAGAATAGATTGGTAACACTAGCAACATCATGGCAACTATTCTAGGACAGAAATGCACATCTATCTAAGATGATGATTTGGAGGTTCTATAAGTGAGTTTTAAAAATACTAGCTTGTGAAGAGGAATTTTGATTTGGTTGACAGTGGTACCAGCAAAATGTTGTAAATCAAACCTCCTTCTTTCAGCATCGAGGCTGCACTTAAGAACTTTGACTGCAATAAAGGAATAAAAAACATTTGAGAAAAGATACCTCACAATACACATGAATGTTAGTAAAACAAAAAATGACTAATGACTCATTTACTAGTCCCTCAAAACTATAGCCAAAATGAAACTCTGCTAAACACTTTTGTTTAAATCTCTCTTAAGTGTTTTCACAGAAGTGGTCCAGAGATGCCTCAAAACTAACACATTGCTAGCCTCACCTGTGGAATAAGAGTTCACATGAGGATATTGGAAATAATTGTTCTCTGGATTAAAGAAAATGATAATCTGCACAGAATAATCTTCTGGAATTTATTAATTTGGCTCTCATAAAATTAATTTGGCTCTCATAATTTTTTTTTCCAATTACTCTGCAGGAAGTTATACATTTGGACTGGGTCCCATGATACCTGCCTCCTTGAAGGCAACAGAATAACTGCCACATGTGCTGAGTAGAAAACCTTAAAACAAGTGTTGATTGAATCATTGTGTTGAGCTCTGTGAAACATTTTTGACCTGTGGGGCTCTTGTGTGATAGATGTGTTTGCAGCCAAAGTCAATAGCATGTCTAGTTGTTCTGTGTCATAACTCTTTGAGCACAGTCTGATCCAAAACTGGGGACAGCTGTCTTCTTGATCTCTTATCGCTTATCTTATCTCTTATCCTCGGGGAGAGGATATAGCGCTGCTGTCAAAGCAACCGCCTTGGGAGCTAGAGATCGGGGTTCGATCCTCTGTGACGGCGCTACATCCTGTGATTCTGGGCAAATCACTTAATCTCCCTGTGCCCATGGACAGCACCTTGAGACCCTCACGGGTGATAAGCCACGCTATATAAACCTACATTTACATTTACATTCATATATTGGTTTTCAGAGCATTTAATGCCCCACAACAGAGATCGCAAAGCCATTACTGCAAGTTGAGCTTACATAAATGTCTGCTTGATGCACACGTCTTCCAAATATTTGTGAAATCCCACTAAATCTCCTTTTGCGCACGATTATTTGATGTTTCTTACAGAGTGTTCTTACTCCCAGGAATCCTCTGTAAATTTAAAAGAAACCTATGAGAAATAGACAGGCTTTTGAGTATACTTCAAGACTATGAAGTATTCCAGCGGAAAATTTAAGGTTAAATGTAAGATCCCATTTTACATTTAGAAAAGTTATTATGTACCTTATTTCGTAGGATAGCATTTGTTCTTCAATATCACCTGTGTCTAAGTCAGTCAGATCTGTTTTTTATTTTTTATTTTATAGTTGGAGATTGTAATTTCTGTTGGCCTTTCTTGATTTTAAAGATCCTGTGCAGACAATTGCTTGATGATTTCTACCCACCTGAAAGCCCATTTTGCAGCACAATTATAGTCTTGCTCTTGGGTGTTAGGTTTTCAATAGCACTCCTGTTTGAATCTTTCGTGTTTGACATATATAATCTCTAAAACTGCTTTTAATGTGGGCTATACGATTTGATGAACTTTGAGTGTTTATCCTGAAGTTCAGTATACTTTATTTTACCAGAACAAGATGGATCTTGCACTTTAGACCCCTCTTGAACAAGTGGTATACTCTTTTAGTCTCAGTTAAGCAGCGTTTTGCATTAAGGCCCTTGAAGCTTCATACTTCCAACTTGAAGAAATAATCTTATAGTTAATACTAGAGGAGCTTTGAATTTCTGTAATTTCAGAACAGGCCGTTGAAGACTTTAAACCAGTTATTTTTTTCATTGGTGCCAAAGGAACGTGAGAAGACAGGACCAAATCAACAGTTTCCAAACACATTAAATTAATTGTGATATGAATAAGAAGAATATAAAAATAGTTAATTTGATACTTGTTTTGCTCACAGCTTGAATGCACCAAGGTCATCAATACATACATCTTTAGGGGCATCACAAAAACCACTTTTATTGTTACTCTTTACATTGGCTGAAAATTATCTCATGGCTGTCCATGTCTGTTGTCAACGTAGGAAGCTGGTTCTTTATATAGTGGACTAAAATGAGGTACCACTGCTATAAGCGGTAGGTTCCCACACTTAAAATATAATGTTGATAGTAAAATTGCAGATCAGGAAAGAACAAACTGAGTCTCTTGAGTCCAATTCAGTGCGCTTTAATCAATAGAATGGTGATAGATTTCCAGATTTAAGTGTAAGGGTTCAGCATAACGTTAGCTGGAAAAATAGCGTACTTGGATTAGAGGAGAATGATGTAATCCAGAGAATAAGGTACAAATCCAGAGAGAGTTGCTGCCAAGATTCAGTAGAGTATCAGCCAACACCTGTTTCGCCCCACATTGCGAATACGCCAGGGCTTTTTCAAGGCTGTAAAGAGATTATTTGTGATACTATGAGACTCCAGAAGGGAAATCTAAAGCAAGTAAAGGTGACACCTGGTGAATAAGTACCCTCAGTGCATGAAAAAGGGAAAAGAAAAGAGACAAAGAAAAAAGGCATGCACTCAAATGTTCGTGCTTCTTGTTTGAAAAGTGAAAAGAGAAGAACAGGGTAGAATGCAGTTTTTAAGTTTTAAAAGGTTGTAAGGGTTATTATGGAGTTTTTAATGTTAAAAAAGCATGCATTGTCAAAGTTGTGCATGAAAGAAAGAACAAGCATGGAACTTCCCTCAGTTAAAATCACTGAGAGAAGAACATAGCATCCTTGAAGCATGCAGTGTAAACACGCTACTGTCCCTATGGTGATTTAGACTAAAGAAACATAAGTGCAAGAAAAGCCATATCGAGAAAATGCTGGCACTCAGCAGTGAGGGACGAATAGTCCAATATCATACCAAGGATATAGTGTGTGGAATAAAGAACGAGAAGAGATAACAATATATCATATGTGATTGTGACCAGAAAATAGTTACATACCCTGGTGAAGTAATAGTGAAATATCTTCAGGCGCAAATGCCACAATGGAAATAACAGTGCTGTGTATAGAAATACATATCATATGCTAAAATAGAGAATTCAAAAAAACTTAGTTTTGATCTAAATAACAATAAAGTTGAGTTTCTAGTAAAGTTACAACAAAGTTTTCCACATTCAAGTGTGTACGACAATAGGATTATCCCCTCATTGGGTGGGCGGTATAGTAAATAAAGGATTCCAAATCCTAGAACATCTACGAGTTTGCCCCCGATAATACAAATACAAATAGGAGCAGACTATGAAAAATGTCAGTTAATGAAAGATATTAATAAGCGGTATCTGATAGCATCGGAAAATAAATGGTACAAAAAGGCCCCCCTGAAATGTGTGTAAACAGCAATCGCAAGTTCTAACCTGATTCTAAAGGAACGGGCAAGTATTCCGTAGTCCGACGCGTCCATGGTCCAATATTCGAGGACGCGCCGGGGAGCGTGCTCGTGTTTATACACGGTAGTCCTTCGTCTGACCCGGAAATAACAACACAGACGAAGGACTACCGCGGACTTGAAATAGATCGAAGGAATCGTCAGGAGAAATTAATCAAGGATGTCGTCAAGAAAAACGGCGCCATCTTAGATAAGTGTTAATGGAAGACTGTTTATAAGGCGAAATGCAGAGGCAGCACAGAAATAAAAATAAGAATAAAAATGAAATGAAAGACAGAAAACATGAAAGATTATATAGAAAAAATAGTATGAAGAAAGATGGAAAAAAAGTATGAAGAAAGATGAAAAAAGGGGGAGGGAAGTCAACCATAAATCACAAAAAAATAGACATAGGAAAGAAAAGAATAGAATAGAAGAGAAAAAAATAATACTAACAACATAAAACTTCATCTATCAAGTCCTCTTTGTTAGTAAACATGGTTAGCATAGTGTATTAGAGAATAAGTAACATTGTGTATTTACATTAGCCAATAATACCATTCATGGTCCTTATTTAGACCATTGTTAACAGTGTCATAGTGAATAATCAGCCGGCTTTCCTCTTGACGTAGGCGTAAGGGTAAGTTGCCCCCCCTTGGGGACATTGTGATGCGTCGGAGGCCACAGAAGGTAAAGGTACGTTCATGTGGGTGGCATTCATTATAATGTTCCACAAGCGGTGCCTTGACGTCCATTTTGTGAATATTTCGAAAATGTTCTTGGATTCGGACTTTGAGAGGGCGAATTGTGCTGCCGACATAGGCTAATTGACAGGGACACCATAGTGCATAAACAATGTTCGTACTCTCACAATTGATAAAGTCTTTAATCAGAAAAACCTTTCCTTTATTGGTTACTTTAGTTGATTTGTTGAGACCTAATTTGCAAATAGAGCATTTGGTGCAGGTAAAAAAGCCCTTGGGTTTGGGAAAGAAGGGATCAGAGGATTTTACTTTGAAGAAAGAGGGACAAAGTTTGTCCCTAAGGTTGGGAGCTCTACGGAAACCAATTTGTGGGTAATCAGAGATAAACTTGTTAATAGATGGATTGTTTTGTAATAGGTACCAATGTTTCTGCAGGTATTTCCTAATAGAATAATGGCCATTATGAAATTTAGTGATCATACGAATAGTTGTGTCATGTTTGGACCGATGTGTAATGTTGATCATCCTATTTCGGTCCATATTACCTATTTGTCTTGAGTTAGATTCAAACTCGTCTTATTATACCCTCTGGCCATGAGTCTCTCCGTTATTTGACTAGATGAGGTGTGATAATCAATAAGATTCGTACAGTTCGTTCTTGCTCGTCTATACTCCCCTTGCGGGATGTTCTTAATTGTACTAGGAGGTTGGCAACTGGTTGCATGCAAGATTGAGTTAGCAGCTGTCTTTTTTCTGAAAAATCTGGTCTGTAATTTGTCTTTTTCCACATAAATCAGGAGATCCAGATATTCTACCTCAGAGTTGGAAATTTGATATGTGATATCTATGCCCCATTTATTAGGTACTAAGGACTTCAAAAATTGTGTCAATAAGGCCTTCTGGCCTTGCCATATCAACAGAATATCATCAATATATCGTCCCCAATAAATGATATGTTGGGAAAAAGGTTCATTTCGGTCACTCCAAAGCCAGTCTCGTTCTACTGCTCCCATCAGAATACAAGCGTACGGTGGGGAAAATTTTGCCCCCATAGCCGTCCCTTGTAATTGCAAATAATACTGACCATCGAATAGGAAATAGTTGTGTTCAAGACAAAACTGCAACATTTCTAGAATCATGAGATTATGTGTAGTAAATGTTACAGGTTTAGTAGAAAGGCTTTTTCTAACAGCATCTAGGCCATCTTGGTGTTTGATAGAGGTATATAGGCTAACAATGTCTATAGTAACTAAGAAGTAGTCTGGTTGCCAATCAATATTTTGTAGTTTCTGAATTATGTCTTTTGTATCTCTAACAAAGGATGGTAAATTTATCATGAAAGGTTGTAAGACATGATCAATAAGTGTGCCTAGTTTAGAACATATAGAGTTTATACCAGATATGATTGGTCTGCCTTTTGGAGAATAGTCTTTTTTGTCAATTTTTGGTAGAAGGTACAGAGTAGGAACCGTAGGGTGAGAGAGGAAAAGGGCAGACCTTTCTTTTTCAGAGATAGTTTGTCGAGAATGCCAAAAATTAAGAAGGGTTAACAATTTTTGTTGTATTTCAGCTGTAGGGTTAGAAGCGAGCCGTTTGTAACACTTTGAGTCTTGAAGTTGTCGGTATGCTTCCTTCAGATAGTCAGTGGTATTAAGGATAACAATGTTCCCGCCTTTATCGGCTTCCTTAATGATGATGTTCGGATTACTCCGTAACTTTGCCAAGGTACTTGCTTGTTTATAAGAGAAATTCGATGGTAAGTATTTCCGCTTGTAACAATACCGTGCATATTCTCGATCCAGATCTCTCAAAACAGCTGTGGAAAAAAGGTCTATAGAGTTTCCAGCCGGAAGAGTAGGGGTAAAAGTGGACTTTGGCCAGAGATCGGAAGGATGGTATTGATTGATGTTCAAGTCTAAGTCAAGAGCCACTGAGGAGAGAGGAAGGTCCAATTCCGTAGTGTTAGACAGATTGCAGAGAAGACCGATGTCTTCCAGATCCTGCACGGAGATATCGCTTGAATTGACTGGAAGGGATGATGAGGGGGAAGAGGAAATAAATGTGGAGAAGAAGGATTTGAGTTTGTTGACGAATACATTTGAAAAAATCAATTTTAGTTTGGGTAAAGTTCCAAATATTTGTAGGACAGTAGGACAGACCTTTGTTCAAGGAGCATAATTCTATTGGGGAGAGCTCATAATCTGAAAGATTAACAACTAGCTGGTCGTCAGATTTTGGGGTCGTAGGGTGTTGCTGCGGGCTCGTGTTTGTATACCTAAAGCACCTGGTATTGTTGTTGTGGTATCTGGTGGTTTGGCTCGGGTATCTTTTAGAGTTCCAAGGCGATATCGCCGTGCTTCTTCGGAAAAATGTACCTGTGGTCTAGTAGGCAGGTCCCTGTCAGATTCTTCAGAGGATTCTATTTCAGAAGATGGAATGGTTTCGGGGCAACTCGGTATGTCAGGTACAATATTAGATTCTTGAATATTGTCATATTTTTTACTAAATGTATAGACTCTTCCTTGTTGGTAGTCTCGAAGATCTCTTCTGAATTTTCGATTCTTTCTTTGAATGATGTCAGACTCATAGTTATCAATTATGTTGTTGAGGATAGCATAGTTCTTAGTAGTGATCTCACCCCAATTGGCCTCTTCAATGCATTGAGTCAGATGGTCTACCTCTTGTTTGTGCCTTTCATATTCTTCCTGAGAAATGTCTATAAGTTGACGAATCATATTAATGGAGGCCATTTTTAAGTTGGCTTCCCATTTTTGTAAATGTACCTGGGAGGTGGTATCAATCGGTGGGAAGATCAGTATACGGAGTCCCTGAGGAATACGATCGTTTTCCAGATATTTTTTGAGAGAAGCCACCTCCCACCATTTGGCTGTTTCCTTTTTAAGTGATTTCTCCAGAGCAAGCAAGGTACTTTTGGCAGAGGTAAAATTATTGGTTACGGGGTTGAGAGTGCCAGCATCAGATGTATTGAAGACTTGTTCCAGTTTGGAATGACCCCTCTTGAACAAGTGGTATACTCTTTTAGTCTCAGTTAAGCAGCGTTTTGCATTAAGGCCCTTGAAGCTTCATACTTCCAACTTGAAGAAATAATCTTATAGTTAGTACTAGAGGAGCTTTGAATTTCTGTAATTTCAGAACAGGCCGTTGAAGACTTTAAACCAGTTATTTTTTTCATTGGTGCCAAAGGAACGTGAGAAGAGAGGCCCAAATCAACAGTTTCCAAACACATTAAATTAATTGTGATATGAATAAGAAGAATATAAAAATAGTTAATTTGATACTTGTTTTGCTCACAGCTTGAATGCACCAAGGTCATCAATACATACATCTCTAGGGGCATCACAAAAACCACTTTTATTATTACTCTTTACATTGGCGGAAAATTATCTCATGGCTGTCCATGTCTGTTGTCAATGTAGGAAGCTGGGGCCAGATGTAGCAAAAATCAAAATTGCGACTCGCATTTTGCGAGTTGATGCGACTCGCAAAATGCGAGTCGCAAAATGTAATGCCAGAAAAAAAAACGATCCGATATTGCGACTCGCAGCCGGACTCGCAACGCAGTGTGCGAGTCCGCAGATTGCGAGTGTGCAAAAAACGAACTCGCAATTAGCGAGTAGGTGTCGCAAATTGCGATTACCTTGAAAATTGCTTGCAGGTGCAGCAGAACACTCCAGAAAGCACACCAGAACACTCTGGAAACACTTCCTGGCACATGATGATGACATCACAGCCAGGAAGTTTACAAATACACCTGGGAGGAGGGAGGACCACACCCTTTTATAACTGCCAGTCTTCACACAGAACAAACAGCAGCTGCCATGGAGGGAACCCCAAGAAAGAGGAAGCTCAAATTTTCTGAGAGGGAGCTGGAGGTGCTGACAGAGGAATGCTGCCAGCACCATGATGAGCTTTTTGGGAGAGCAGCCCTCAATGTTCCTGAGGCCACAAAAAAACAACTTTGGCAGGACATTCAGGATAAAATCAATTCCCTGGGTGTGTGCCACAGGTCAATCAAGGACATTAAGAAGAGGTGGTATGACCTCCGCTCCCGGACCAAGGAGAGGGTGGCTGAAAGGCTCCGGGAGATGAGAGGCACAGGAGGGGGACCATCATCTGTGCCACCACCCACACCCCTGGAAGAAAGGGTGGAAGAAACATTGGAGCAGGAGGCAGTGTGTGGATTTGGGGACCTGGTCACCTCAGAGCCCAGCACATCAACCGGTGAGTACCATGTGATAAGCCTGTACCCCTATCAATGCCATACCCCCACCCACCATGTACACAGGTGCATGCACAACCAAAATAGCTCCATTTCAGGGTAGAAATTGCCAGAATGATGCATTATGGGAAATGTAGTCAAATAGGCAGTTCATAGGCAAATGTTTATTAGGATGTGTGCAATAGATAGTAGACACTGACAGTCTGTTCCCCATGTCCCCAGGTCTCCAGCAAAACACCCCCAACACCCCAAGCACCCAGGCCCAGGAGGACACGCCAGGACCCGCCAGCACCCCCACCTGCACGGTCAGCAGCATCCCTGCAGTAGCCACACCTGCTGCAACAATCACGCAAGAAGCTGCCCCAGCAACAGGCAGGGAGGACACAGGTGGGAGCACAGGGCAGCCACCGCTGCGCAGGCGTCGCAGGTCAAGACCATCTGGGCTGCAGTCTGCATCCGGGATACTTCCTCCAACCACCAGTGAGGCACATCTGCTGCGTGGTCAGCGCCTGCAGAACAGAATTTTGGGCAGGATTAGTGGTGTGCTGCACCGCTTTGTGCGAAACAACCATGCAAGCATGCAGCACCTCAACAGACGCATGGACATGATGTGCCAGAACACTGGGGACCTTGCCCTTGCCATTAGGGAACTGGCGGGAGGACTGCTGGCCCAGGCAGAGGCTGGGCGGCGCAGAGATCGGCAGATAATGCACAGACTGGACAGGATGGCCACAACGATCGGCAGGCTCGCCATGAATACAACAGGCCTGTCGAGGAGGACAGTTGGGCTGCAAGTAGAGATGGGCCATTTTGCTGGGGATGTTGCCAGGGGCCTGGGACGTCTCACCCACATCATCGAACTTATGGAGACACGGGAAATGTCGAGGGCCACAGGGGAAACACCCCAAGACAGTGAGGAGGGCTCAACAGTGAGCAGTGTCTCTGCCACTGACAGCAGGGTGCTCAGGAGTGGTAGGCAGAGCACCACGGACGCAGCAGGGACCGGCCAGGCTGGCAGGAGGGGCAGAAGATCATAGAGAACACCCAGGACCATTAAATGTGGCACATGGCGTTAATGTGCCACATGACTGGTTGGCATTTTCCTGCCCATGGACAATTTCGACTTGTATATAGTTTCTTAATTACAGTAATAAAACAGTTATTTTTGTTCCACTTAACAAATGAAGTTTTTGGTCAATAGGTGAGTATGGTGGGAGTTGACACGTACCGTCCAAAATATTGTGTTGCAATGAGTTCCCGTCTCAGTCTGCCTTGATTAGCTAGACTCCTATCCCCATGATGGCGATGTGGTTGTTCTTGCTCTTCATCATCAGGATCTGGGTCTGCAGGGGTGAGAGGTAGCCCACGTCGGGTGGCTATGTTGTGGAGGATGGCGCATGCGACCACAATTTTGAATGCGGTAATGGGGGTGTATTGGAGGGCGCCTCCACTACGGTGGAGGCATCTGAATCTTGCCTTCAGGAGTCCGAAGGTGTGCTCTATCAGGTTCCTGGTCCTCTTATGCGCACTGTTGTATTGCCTCTCTGATTCAGTGCTGGGTGTTAAAAACGGAGTCATGATCCAAGGCCTGAGAGCATAGGCACTGTCACCTGTTGGGCACAAAAGTACACTGTTAGGAAGTCCAGATAGTCGTGCACAGTGACCTGTGTGTATGTCTGCAAGTGTCTGTGGCTCTACCTAGGAGGTAACCGTCTCCGAATTCCCCACGTTTCAGGCGTTGATGTATCCCACTATGCCTAAAAATGTATGAGTCATGGGTACTGCCTGGAAACTTAGCTACGATGTCCGTGATGACATAATGGGCATCACAAACAACCTGTATGTTGAGTGAGTGGGTACACTTTCTGTTGCGGAAAATGTGTTCCAGATTTGCAGGGGGGCATATTTGAATGTGTGTCCCATCTACACACCCTATGACATGGGGAAAGTGGGCAATCCTGTAAAAGCCCAGCTTGGTGCTGTTCATTTCTGCCTCATTCCTTGGTAAGTATATGAAGTGAGACATGTGCGTGACTAAGGCATCTAGGAAGGCCCTGAGGAACCTTGACACTGCACTTTGGGATACCCCACCTGCCACAGCAATGACCCCCTGATAGCTCCCTGAGGCCAAGAGGCGCAGTGAGCATAGTACTTGCACATGCGTAGGAATGGCGCAGCCACGCAGAGTCTGGTGTTCTAGCTGTGGTTTGAGTAAATCTATTAATTCTAGAATGGCTGCGCTGCTAAGGCGGTATTTGTCATAGATCTCCTCTTCAGTTTGCTGAAAAAGAGTCTGCCTGGTTCTATATATCTTCTCCTGTCTGTGGCCCCTCCTCCTCCTCTGCTGGGCTGCGTAGACTCTCCTCCTCACTGCTATCAGGTATATCTCCGCCATCTTGAGTAACCCAGATGGCTTCTGGGTCCCCTTTTATACTTTGGTAATGGTTACCCCCTGCTCTGAGTTAGTGGTAAATGGGACATGCAAACTGGGCTTTTTGCGACTAGTCGCAATTTGCGAGTTGCAATTGCATAAGGTTTGCGACTCGCAAATTGCGACTTGCTATTTGCGGGTCGCAAAATGGGGTCGCAACGGATGCGACACGCAAACGGGTCCCATCGCTTTTTGCGAATCGGAAATGGGCTTTTTGCATCCCATTTCCGATTTTGCACTGTCGCAAATTGCGATTCTGCCCGTTTGCGAGTCGCAAACCTTTGGTACATCTGGCCCCTGGTTCTTTATATAGTGGACTAAAATGAGGTACATTGTGCAGAGAGTCCAAACAAACCCCAAAGGTATCACAGAGGCACAAATGACATCCCATATGTTCTCTTTTGCGGTAGTGTAGGCGAGCAGAGGCATATCAGAGGATACTGCTAAGCATGTAAGGCACACACTCATACAGTAAGTGAGACAAACTCAATAAAGAAACCCATCACCAATTTAAAAAAATTACGCATTCATGTATATTAACTTTGATTCCAAGATCACTGGAGTCAGGTGAGTACTTTTCGAGTTTGGAATTTATAGAGTTTGCAAAAGTTGACAGTTCATTTTTCAGATGTGGTAATATTATCCTATGGAGGAAGAACTAGCACTGCATACAGGTATAGTACAGCGACTTACAGGATCAATCTCCTAAACTTAGGGTAGGTATGGGGCAAGGTCCAAGGCTACACCAACAGGTCGTCTCGGGGGCGTGGCTCAAGGAGCCAACATAGCGAGGTCCTGATAGAGGAGCTCCGCTACGCCCCTAAGTTATCCTGAGTGAAGCGACTGACACACAGTGAGATATGGGTAAACGGCGGCACAGAAGGAAAGCTGAGGAGCTGTGATATCTGGCGCCGGCTCCCGTTTTTTCCCTGGTGACCACTGGTGGCTGAAGCGTCCCGCGGCGGCAGCGCAGCCCAGGAGGTAAAATGGCGCGCTGAGCACCGAGCCACTCGGTGCAATCGGGCAGGCCTTGCAGCTGGGTGCCTGGCTGGGATCGAGTGGGCGGTGTCGAAAGTGGAGAGGAGTGGTGGTGTCCCGGGCGCGGGGATATGGGAACGCATTGGATCCAAAGATTGACCCAAGCGGAGCGAGTGGCGCTCTTAGAGGGAAGACCACGTGGGGTTTCAGAACGTGCTGGAACTGTGGGAGATACCCTGCTGCGGCTGCGGGAAGCAGAAGGCTGCCTGTGGTGCCTGAGTCCTGCGGATCAGGCTCCCTGGCTGGAGGGCGGTCACATGCACGGCTGGCAGCCAGACCCACCGCTGCGGGGGGTATATATTTCGAGGGCCTGAACCTTTGTGCCTGGGTGATGCTGCTTCCCTGACCCGCTCTTTCGACGGCACGCTGTTGGCTATGTGCAGAGTCATGGCACCGGACACCATAGTGCAGCGGTTGGACGTGCCCTACTGAGCAGGTACGATTTGTAGCGGCTACACGTGTTGGGCCTCCCTGGCCCTGCCAATAACATACCACAAGGCCAGATAACACAATAAGCGTGCTGGCCTTGGGGCACTGGACTTTGGAGGAAGCTCTGGCTGATTAACCTGGAGGGTGAAACACCCTCATATTTCGGTCTCTAGCCAGTGGAGTGCATCACCAACAGCTCAGCCCTCCTATCGCTGAGCCTCCATAAGAGCTATACGCTGCAGCGCGACGTGCTGACGGGGGGCACGGGGCACACTGCAGCGCTTCATTACTTCTCAAACTACACCATGATGCGAACCATAGGTCACCAGCCAACTGGAGGGCAACTGTCTACATCTCAACATCGAGGGTCCCCACCACAGTCAATGATCGCCATAGCTAATGCGGAGCGCCCCAGCGCATTAGAGGACAAGTTAGATGCTGCACTGTTGACAACACGCGGACCTCACTAGAGTAAAAAAATAGACACGGTCTCCTCCGATCTGGGTCTACTGCATGCAGACAATAGAAAGCTGGCAGACAGGGTGTCACTGCGTTGCCGCTCAGAAAAAACAGGCTGGAAACTTCCCTGAAGGAACTAACGGACAGAGTACGAATGCTGGAGCAGCGTGCGGAGGGCAAATCCCGTAGAAATAATGTTCGTTTGGTGGGGACCGAGGGACATGATCCTGCGCAGTATATCGAAGAAGGGCTGCGCACTGCTCTCCCCCAGATGTGCTTTCCCGTTTTTTTCTCCATTGAGCAAGCGCATAGAGTGCCAACCTGACGACCCCCAGCGGGCACCAGCCTGCGACCGATGGTGAAAAGATTCCTTTATTACCGCGACAGAGACATAGTGTTCAAGGAGACCTGCTCGATGGCGGAGGTGCGGGTGGGCAGCGCCAAAGTGATGTTCTTCCCAGACTACACGATTGTTGTGCAGAAGCAGCTCAATAACTTCCTGGCAGTGAAGCGACGTCTTCGTGAAATGGGATTTGCTTACTCTCTACTCTTCCCAGCTAGGCTCCGTGTGGTGGGCAGTGACACCACGCACTTCTTTACTACCCCTGTGGAGGTATGGCACTGGATCGAGAGCTCTGATAACTGTGGCACCCAATCAGTGCGGTTGGAACTAACAATGGACGGCAGTTCTCGACGGAACCCTGGGGGGGGGGGTCAGTGCAGGATGAAGGCATGGACGAGCAGGTACCTTTCCGCAGTCCCATATTTGGAACAGAGAATACAGGAGCGGCGTAGTGCCTTACAGCAGGCAGATGCACTCTTGACAGCAGGGTGTTGCTCCAGTCCGGACATCCTGGGCTCCCCCTCCTCAGATGGAGAGAGATCTGTTGTCACTTGTAATTCTGTGCAAAGCTTGCAGAATCCTCCGGATATAACCCCACAGACATCAGACACTATCATTTGAGCTAAACTGTCATTGTACTCATGCCTTTTTCAGTACAGTGACAGCTGTTGTCAATGTATAATGCTCCTTACGTGGTCATGAATACTGGTCTATCTGTAAGTGGCGTGCAATGTAGTCCCTCAGTTGCTGTATACTGTAGGCCCGCATCCAGTCATCCCTGCTGTAAGGCCAACTATCTCTTGTCTTAATTGTTATCACCTATTTTGCATGGCCACTTGTTCTAGTGCGCTGCTCTTTTGGTATTCGCTATGTTAATATTACAATATGTTGATTGTTGTTACCTGTCCATTCACCTGTTCATCGCTAGGCAGCTCATGAAGTTACTTAACACATGTCGCTCTGCTCTCTCACATGTGTCATTGACACTATCAGCTGTGTGGCAAATGTGAACAGCGCCTCCATATTTTAGTCCTATGCATGTTGGCGCATGTTATTGTAATGACATGGAATATCCATGGCATGCACACTCGCTGGCACAGAAACCCCATATACTCCTATGTGAAACGCCGCAATGCCCATATTTCTCTGTTACAAGAGTCTCACCTAACGAGTTCAGAGGTAGACGTGCTTAGAAGAAAATGGCGATGCCAGGTATATTTGAATTACTCGTCCTATGCGCGGGGAGTGTTGATATGGGTCCGACCGGGGGTCCCGTTCGATCTGATAGAGCAGGTCACAGATGCTGAAGTCCGGTATGTGTTTATTCGAGATCTGCTGAGCGGTTGGTAATATATATTCTCCCAATGTAGAGCAGGCTCCGTTTCTAAGCACACTCAATCAATTACTGGCACGATGGAGCAATGTTCCCCGGCTGATTGGAGGGGATTTTAATTGTGTATTAAATACGGATCTGGATAGGTCCTTTCCACCGTTAGAGTACACCACTGCTATTTCTAACGCCTGCTCTCTAGTAACCTGGCTACACCACTGGCAATTGATGGGCGTTTGGCGTCATTATAATGCTGCAGCCAGAGTATACTCCTTTTACTTGGCCCCTCATGATTTACATGTCCGACTTGATAGGCTGTTCTGCACGGCCGGCCTGATTCCAGCGGTTGTGCGTACTGATTACCTGGGCCATACTCATTCCGACCACAACCCCCAATACTTTCAACTCGACTGAGTTGGGACCACTAAGCCTCCTGTCCCCACGTGGAGGCTGCAGCCTGCAACATTGGAGGACTCAGCGTTCTGCGAGTTGACTGGCAAGCAGATTGCTAGTTACTTTGAACTTAACACAGACACAGCATTGTCTCATTCAGTAGAATGGGATACGTTTGCGGCTGCACTGCGAGGTCACTGTATAGGGCTTAGTATTGGTGTGCGCAGGCAGCCAGACCAGGAGGTGTCCACAGTGGAGTGGCAGCTATTGCAACATGAGTCAGAGTGGTATGGAACCCCAGTGCCTTACCTCAATTACAGGCCACACGTAAAACACATTCAGAACTCCTTGAACGATTGCAATGGCTTAATTATGCAGCACATTCAGCCAACACGCATGAAAGGGCAGATAGGGCCGGAGCTCTGCTTGCCCGGTTGACGCATCAGGAGACTTCCCCCATTTGAACACAGTCAGGCAACTTGTTGTACACAGGATTCAAATCAGGCTGCATTTCACGCTCCTTATGAGTCCCTATATAGCACTGTCTCCCATCCTCCTTTAAATTATATTTATCTATTTCTTGTGGATTTACCCGTACCCCAGATCGTGGCCGAGCAGTGTTTGGAGCTAGACTGTCCTCCTTTGCTATTTGAGGTACAAGAAGCCATCCGTTCCCTTGCAAATGGCAAAGCACCTGGCCTGGACGGGTTACCAGGTGACTTCTATAAGGCATACTCAACTCAACTAGCACCTAAATTGCTTGCTCTACGAGGAGGCTTTAGCACTGGAACGCTTACCCACTACGTTAAGAGAGGCCACTGTAGTCTCCCTTCTGAAACCACATAAGGACCCCACCGGTCTGCACTCCTAAACACGGATTATAAAATACTAGCCAAAGTTGTTGCAATGCGACTGGCCCCACTGGTGCCTGCATTGGTAAATGAAGATCAGAATGGCTTTGTGCTGGGCCGCACAACGTACCTTAACCTACGTAGATTTTTTATTGTGCTGAGGTATGCCCCCGGTCACTGGCCACAAGCGGGCTGCTTAGTGATAGACTTAGAGAAAGCATTTGATTCGCTGAAATGGCCTTACCTTTTTGCAGTTTTGCCAAAATATGGCTTCGGTCCTCATTTCAACAGCTGGTGAAATTACTGTATACGCTCCCATCAGCCCACACCAAAATGGGGTGCCTCATATCGCCCCCCATTTGCATTAGGAGGGGCACACAGCAGGAATGCAATTTATCTCCCCTGCTTTTTGCTCTGACAGTGGAACCACTGGTGGCTGCACTCCGCATGTGGTTTCTTTATCTGCGGATGATCTTCTAGTGTATGTTAGAGATCTAGCGGATTTTCCCAGCGATATATTACCATTCCTCCATGCACATGCAAAGGTTTCTGCGAGTTAACTGGGCCAAGTCCTGTGTGTTCCCGTAGTCGCCTAATGTGTCTGATCCAGGCCTCACATCTATAGCCCCTGGCCTAGCATGGCAATCCAATACATTTAGATACCTTGGCATACAGGTATATCACGCAGAGTCTGATCTGTTTGATGGGAACCTGTGGTGTGTTTTGTCGAGCCTGCGCCATTAGAAGGCAGTCTGGAAGACATTGCCACTGACGGTCATGGGCAGGGTGGCCCTTGTTAAGTTAATAGTGCTACCTCGACTACTGTATTATTTTGTGAACCTGTCTCTGTACATCCCAGCTTCCTTCTTCCGGTCCATAGAGCGGGATGTGCGTAATTTAGTTTGGAATACCTCCCGCTGTAGAGTAGCCCTCTCTAGACTTTATTGCCCACTGAATCTTCGAGGTTTGTCACTGCCGAGTTTTGAGGCACTACTATCTGGCTGCGCAGCTACAGTGGGTGACCTATTGGTTCTCTTTGAGACAGTTAGCAGACGCAACCACTGACCTTCCAGCGTGGTCACGTTGTAAACTGCTTCATTTATTTCACCCCTGTGCTAAATCCACAGCGCTGGCGCCTATGTTGCTGAACCTAGCATATCTCTGCTTCCGTAGATGCTGTTACCTCACAAGGGGTACTACACCCTATTCACCAGCCATACCGCTATTGGGGACACCACGTGACACATGTATCACGTTGGCTGCAGAGCTAGCTGCTTGGCATGCAGTGGAATGTACACCCTAGGGGATCTCTACACGGATGGCACCCTCCATACCCACGACACACTGATGAAAGCCACTGGGCTGCATTCAGGTACCTTTCTCTTGTATGGCTCCCTCAAGCATGCCTTAAAATGTGCATGGGGTGACTCAAAGGGGAGGCGTCTCCGGGTAGGTTCAACGCGGGACCGCAAGAAGTTTAAATAATTCTTCTTTGGTTTGAGACTGACATGTGCCTATGATGCCTTTTCTCTACCATGGTAGGGGCGACCATTCGACCAATTGACGGTGACAAGTAGTCCTCGGTCAGTAAGTGACTTTTTAGCACGTATTTTTCTTTTTATTAGGAGAAGTAACTGTCTAGGTCCTGACGAAGTGCAAAGGGATACATTTTTTTACCATAGAGGCGCGAAACATGTTGACCACTTTTTGTTAGGATTGGGTACTCTACCTGCTCTCCTCTCATGAAGTATAATGGGACATTGTTCCCTGTGTCTACTCCTCTAGTTCTTTTTTAATCTTGTCCTGTTCCTTTTCTTCTGAGTTATTAAAATATGATGTCTAAGGCTCAGAGCCAATTTTAATCACTCGTCTCTCCTACACTTGTGTCTTTTTGTCAGTATTTTCCGCAGACTCATTTACACCTGCTGGAGGATCTTCGGTTGAGTACCACCACCTTGATTGGGGTGGTCCGCCAGACATTGCAGTGCCGGTCTGACGAGGAGATTGCCCAATGATGATACTCAGCATCCTAGTAGATGCTTGAGGGCTCTCCTGAAAATACTGGTCTGGGAACAATGTTGGCACTGCTCGCCCACTTCAGCTCGGGCTAGGCGGCTCAGATGGAGTGAGGCTGTCCTGCATCAGGATTTTGGCAGTCCCAGTCCTCACAGTTCTTTCTTGGGGTGCCCTCAGATGCAGGGAAGCAGCTTGTCTGCTCCAAGGGAGGAGTTCTTGGCGATTTGTGAAGCACTGGCAGCTATCTTGCTTTCCTGGAGGCTGCAGCTGCAGGAGAGGTCAGTTGCTCCTTGAGGGTAGGCTTCAGCAGGCAGGCCAGCAGGGTTGGTGCCAAGTCCATTGTGCTCCTCGGTGCTCAGGCTGAGCAGGCTTCTTGTCTACTCCTCTTTTTGTGTCCAGTGAAAATCTGTTTGATGGCTTGGGCCTTGGTCGAATATTTTAGAACGCATACCAATCTTTGGGAATTTTCAGAGAGAAAGATTAAAGTGTTGATATCAGACATTAAAATAACATAAGAAACAAAGTAACCACTAATGTGGCCTTACATTGGGAGAAGGCGGGTCACAACATTTCTCAATTAAGATTCCAGATTTTGGAGGTTGTACAAGTGAAGGCAGATAGTGACTATCAAAAATGTTGTCACAGAAGTAATTCTTTTGGATTAAGATACTTGACAGCATGCCACCCAAAGGGATGAATGATAAGCTGGAATTCACATGTTTTCTCCAAACATGTCATTGGCATAATTTTTTTTAAAAAAGCAAGAACTTGGAGTTTCTGGACACATTTACTTTAATGATCATTTCTTATTTTCTCTTATTACTGTTTAATTTAATTCAGAGCAGCTGCTATTTTACTGCACTTGACAGTGCTGCGTATTGGCAGATTTACATCATGCATGATTTGTTTCAACACGTAAGTATAGGGGCGCATAGATTATTGATTTTAAAAACAAACAAAAAAAGGGAAACTTTTTAAGAACGATTCATCAGTTCAGGATGGCAGTGTCAAGGTTCGGCTTATTCAATTCTGGGGTAAGAGGTCATGCACTAGCTATAAGAAACAAACTGGATCACGCCATGGTATAGTGGCGTCTGTTGAATGGTGTCAGAATACATGTGGCTTTATTTGTTTGGTGTACTTAATCCTCACAAGTAAGGTTCATGCATGTTTCACACACTCCCAGTGGCATGAATTGAAATCTGAGAATACTGAAGGACGCATGTATCACTGCGCTGTTTAACATGTAGGAGGCACATTAAGCACAGAGGTAGCAGCACAGGATAGCACGGTTTCCTTTTAATAACGGTGGGATCCAGAGAACATGGGTCCTTGAGTCACAATGAGTGGCGTGATAGCTTATGGAGGCAGTTAATGGCACACACCTGTTTACATATAACTACAGAGGTGACTTATGCATGAAGTATGATTCTATGCATGAAACACGCATTGAAACTGTTTGAATACATGGTGCACTTTGTCACATCATAAAATATGATATGCCCATGCATGATTATTGTGTCACGTAGCTACTGTTCACTGATAGTATAGAGTTGCTTTGCAGAACCCAGTCAGGTTGACTTTTTTTGTTGTTGTATTTATTTAGATACCCCTGATGAAGGGTTACTGAACTCGAAATGCTTTGGGATTGGCACATTCTTTCAATATATGGAATCGTAATGACATGTGAAGTTATTCAGTGGGATTCAGATGGATATTAATCCACACTGCTTATTGAAAGACAATGGATGCATAAATCCATGCAAAACAATTATTTATTTTTTGACAGACTGTGGAGAGCATTGTCTTTCTGTATAATTTGAAATTACGCGCTTCTCTCGTGCCGCGCGGGACGTGAGTGCAGGCGAGAGGTTATTTCGCTGCAAACCCAGCCCGTATTGGGACTTCATCCCCCAGGCTCTGCGGTGGATCAGGGCTATAAAAAGACGCTTCTCTCACGCCGCCCGGGCATGTCCCCGGGCCAAGGCGGTCCCGTGTTCGCCCGACAGAGACTGGGCAGGGCACACCCCTTTGGCTGTAGGAAGTAAGTGCCAAGAGGGATTTAACTTTGGCTCTTTGGGCATGCTCTTATCCTTTTGCAACTTTCACTGTTATATGATGAGGAAAAGGAAAGCTGTAGATGCTCCTGTGCCATTGAATGGCACTAAAAAAATCTAAAAAAACGCTCCAGCAAACAAGTGAGTTCTGTTATCACCCAAGGAACTAACTCTTTTGATGAAATTGACCTATTGTTTGAAGAAGTAGAGGCCATCTTAAAGAGCAATTCCCATTCATCGTCCATTAAGAGGGGTACGTCTGGGAGTGGGAAAATCGCGAAAATATTTATGGGGAGAAAGAGGATGCAATCATCTCATTCCCTTGCGGAGACTGTTATAAATGTGGAATCTCATACCCCCAGGGAAAACTCCTTACCTTTATCATCTGCAATATCTTGTAGTGTCCTGAGGTACTTGTTATGTCACAGGGGTACTCCCCACAAGGAAACTAGGGCTTTCCCTCCTCCGCTAAGCCCAGTGGTTAGGGTGGTCCCAAACATATTGTGTACTAATCGGTTTGGGCCATTGGCAGAGGATGGAGGCCTTCCTGCTTGTATTGTACATTCTCCATCTGGAGTTGTATTGATGACAATCTCTTGATTAATCCCCCTCCTGATTTTAATGGAATTGACTTAGCTCTTGTCCTTCGGAAGGTGGATGAAGTTAAGACCTTGGTTTTATCATTAATGGGATTAATGAAGGAGAAATTGATGCAGAAGTGTGGTTGCAAATGTCAGTCGACTAATGGGGATGCATGGGGGTGTGGGAGCCTTGTTATGTCCAAATTAAGGCTAGAAGATGGTACCCCCCCATGGGGACAGCTAGGCCTCCCCCTTTTGTTAATCCACCTATATCTCCTGCAGAGGGTCATCAGTTACAGCTTGTAAGTGTAAGGCGGAAGTATAATAGAACTCCTAATTTTAGGGATTCCTTATGGAACCATAATTATATCACTGCTCAGCCTGATGTTCCTGAAGATGGGCCATGGGGGAACATCACCCCCCAAGTACTTGGTGGGTCGGTCAGCTCTCCTGCTCCTCATCAGACCAAATTTCTAAAACCTCCCATTGATTCCATTCTTCAATATGATGTTAGTAGGTCTGCACCTATGGATCAGGGTTTAGGTTCAAGAAGTAAAGATAGTACAATCTATATGATTGATGTGCCCAAGCTGCCGCTAGGTTCCTTTGAGAACCATGAGTCCTTGACTAATAAGGTCATTCACTGGCTACGTGCCCAACGCAACTGTCTTTCAGTCATTCGTACTGACATCCTTAAGGTGGGCAGATGTAGCCTTTCGGGGTTGAATTCTGACTTTATCTCTGTCCGTCTTGCTGATTGGCTATTGGTGGACCAACTCACGGATTTTGAATTACGCACATGCCATCTCAGGGAAACGGGTGAGGTTGGTATTAGCCTTGCATTAAATCCACCATAAAACCAATGCATCTTGTGAAAGGCCAGCCTCCATTCAGGAATGTGAATTACCTATGGTATTTAAAAACCCTTACACATCCCCAGCTATTGAATGACTAAATGCTGTTAAGGAGGTGCCCTTTGGGATATATAATGAGGATAAGCATGTGAAGGAGGCTGTTCAGGAGGTGCCCTTTGGGATATATAATGAGGATATGTATGTGAAGGAAGCTGTTTGCCCCATCCATGAAATTGAATCAGATAATCATGAGTTATCTATGATGACATGGAATTTAGCTGGTCTTGACAGGAAGTTGGCTGACCCAGAGTGGGTCACCTATATTAATAATCAGGATGTTTGCCTTTTCCAGGAGACTTGGGCTGAGGATCAAATCTACATAGATGGGTTTCTCTCGTATAGCATTCCAGCTCAACCACCAGAGAAGGGTCCAGGCCGTGCCAAAGGAGGCCTATTGGTGCTTTTAAATAAGAAGCTGCAATGTGACCATTTGTTATTAAAAATTGATTCTGTTGATCTAATGGGAGTACAAGTCATTTTCCGCCAGGATCTTAAGATTATCCTTATTAATGTTTATGCTCGGTCTGTCCCCAGGAGTTCTGAGTCCCAGACTTTAGTTTTATTGCCTGAATTTTTGGACACTTTGCACCCCTCAACCATTTTAATAATAACAGGTGACTTGAACTGTACTTTTGAACTTTCTATCTTGATTAGTGGATTAACGGTTGAAGAAGATGAATTTTGGGGAATCCCACAGTTAACCAACCCTCTGCAGTGTACTCGTTCTTGTGTGGCTTCCCAGTTGGCTTCCCTGTGTCTAAAGTATGGACTCTGGGCTTGTAATGGTTGCATGCCTTCTGATTTAAATACTGCGCCCACATTCAAACAAGGCATGTCTACCAAGGTGATAGACTATTTTCTAGTGGATGTCAGGTTGTGGTCTTTATTAAAGGATATGAAGGTGGAACCCCGGTGTGAGAGTGACCATAACCCCTTGATTCTTACCCTGAATGGGGGTGAATTTAGGAGGTCACTGAACAATCAACATACAGTGGTTCCATCTCCACTCTTGAACAACAATCATACATGGTTTGGTTGGCCTAAGGTGTTGTCCAACCTCTATCTGATAGGTGGGATTTACAAATTGTTTGTCGATGAATTTACAAATTGTTTGTTGATGAATTGGCAGTCTAAGAGGAGCATGAAGCCAGCAATATCCCTATTCTTAATATTCATGACAATATGTTGAAGAAATTACAGAGTTATAAAAAGGCTTGTCTTAGGCCCGCGTTGCTAACATGAATAGTAATGGATGGTTTAATTAAGTCTGCTCTAGGGCTAAGTCTGCACTAAATATTGCTATTACGACTGGTTCCCTATAGGAGTGTGTGGTAGGTTGAGCAGTGAGGTTAGAGCAGTGAGGGGAATTCTAAGCAGTAGCCCTGATGTCACTCATGATGTCAGGTTGGAATGGAAAGTGGAGAGGATTCTGAGGGAGAAGAGCTGTTGGTGAGAAGCTGCTTTGCTGTGTTGTGGATAAGGTACTTCAAATAAAGAACCAACATTCAAACCATTGGACTTCATCTTTATTACATTTGGCGACGAGGATGGGATACGAACCCACGCGTGCTAAGCAGGCAGTTTATTGTTCTAGAACATTACGAGGTGCAGAGATCAACTACTCTACTATAGAAAAGGAAGCTTTGTGTGTTTATTGGGCGATCAACAAACTTAAAATTTTTCAATGGGGCAGGTCATTTCGAATTTTCATTGATCATAAACCTCTCGTAGAAGTGTTTTCGAAAAAGGGTCGTGATACTATTTCCAGCAGGATTAGTAGGTGGGTAATTGGTTTGCAGGAATTTGCTTTTGATGTGCATTATGTTCCGGGTTCAACTAATAGGATAGCGGATTGTCTGTCAAGACTCAGTACAGAAACAGAAGGTTGTGAGGGTAAGATCAAGGATGATGTGGTAAGTGTATGTAGTGTAACTGAAGGTATAGTTGGACGTGATGAATGGGTTAAGGCGGTAGGAGAAGATTCTATTCTACAGAGAGTGTGTTGTAGTCTTAGTAAGGGTTGGAACAAGAATGCTAAGAGTGAGAGGGAATTGGAAAGTTTTTGGAAAATAAAAAGAACTTTCAGTGGAAGATAGTGTTCTTTTGCGTGGGTCAAGATTAGTGGTTCCTGCAAGTTTGAGGGAAAAAAGAATGGAGTTGGGACATGAGGGGCATCAGGGAATGAGTAAAACTAAAGCGAGAATTGGTCTCAATTATTGGTGGCCAGGCATGGACATAATGATTGAGAGGAAAATCAGAGAGTGTATTGATTGTTGCAACAGCGTTAAGATATATAAAGTCAGAGAACCACCTATGGAGATTCGGGAAGTTTCGCAGAAACCCTGGGATGTTATAGCAGTTGATATTGTTGGACCCATACATATGAAAGGTGGATGTAATTATATTCTGGTTGTGATAGTTCAATTCTCCAGATGGGCTGAATTGTGTATCAGCAGTAGTTTAGAGACTCTGAGAATATTAGATTTTTTGAGTGAGATCTTTAGTCGTGAAGGATTTCCTAATGCCATTGTGACGGATAATGGTCCTCAATTTGTGTCAGGTGAAATGGAAAATTATCTTAAAGAGAGGGGAATTAAACACAAGAGATGTTCCTTATATCATCCTCAAGGGAATGGAACAGTTGAAAGGTTTACCAAAAGTGTGAAAGAGTGTATACAATTAGAGGTAGCAGCAAATAGAAATTGGAAGGATGGTCTTACATTTTTTTTACAAGCATACAGGGTTACCCCCCATACCACTACAGGTAAAGTTCCTTTCGAATTGTTTAGAGAAAGGAAAGCCAATACATTATTAGCACCAGGGTGGGTGTTTTGGGGTAAGAATGATGGTGTAACTTGGTGTGACAAGAAGGAGAAAGAAGAACAAGAAAGGAAGTGTGTTCAGAAAAGGAAAGAATATTTTGATGACAGGAAAAACACAAGTGTGATTGATGTGAAAGTTGGTGATGAAATTTTAGTGAAACAACCCCTACTGCGTAAAAATGGAAGCAAGTTCTTTGGTCCTTTTGAAGTAAGGAAGCTGTTTAGGAATGCTGTAAAGGTCAATGATGGGAGAGTATGGAATCTCAATCGGGTGGTTATTTCAAAGAAAAAGTAATGTTGTAATGTGCATTCTAGCTTTTGCTCTTAGTTCTTATTGTTTATACCTTTCTTCTTTTCATTTTATTTCCTTTTGTTTTTTTTAGTTTTGTTTGTTTTAGTTGTTAAAAGGGAAGGTGTGTGGTAGGTTGAGCAGTGAGGTTAGAGCAGTGAGGGGAATTCTAAGCAGTAGCCCTGATGTCACTCATGATGTCAGGTTGGAATGGAAAGTGGAAAGGATTCTGAGGGAGAAGAGCTGTTGAGAAGCTGCTTTGCTGTGTTGTGGATAAGGTACTTCAAATAAAGAACCAACATTCAAACCATTGGACTTCATCTTTATTACAGAGATGCCCTCAGCCAGACGTACATATAAGGAGGCCATACTGCAAGCAAAAAGGACTTGGGAAGATTCTATTTGGCGAGAATTGCTTGATGCATCCAAATCTAATAACAATATGTTTTTTGGGGAATTATTGTCCAAAAGACAAAGAGGGGGCAGGATAAATATTAGGAATCATATACAACCCGAGAGTTGGGTGGATTATTCCCCCAACTCTGTTACCCCCTGCAATTCTTTAATTTGTAATCCCCAAACCTGTAATTCTGTTTCTCTATTGCTGGCCAGTTTGAATACTAGCCTTGATTCATCTGGGACAGGTATTTATATCCCCGAGGACTGTATCATTGTTTCCTTAGAGGAAACTATAGCCGCAATGAATTCCTTAAAAGCAGGCAAAGCACCTGGTTCGGATAAGTTACCGGGAGATCTTTATAAATCAGAGCCAATTATATGGTCCTGGTATAAATTTGAACTCGAATAAAATTGCTGCAGGCGGTGTAATTCCAAGTACTTGGAAAGGGGCTGAAATCATCCCTATTTATAAGAAGGGTAATGCAAATCTTCCAGCTAATTATAGACCTATTAGCCTCACTGATAATCTACAGAAAATGTTCGCTAAACAACTCGTGGGGAGGCTAATAAGTTGGGTTTAAGATCATCAGGTCCTTTCCTCGTTACAGGTGGGCTTCCGCCCAACAACCAGTACAATAGACCAGGTTTTTAGGTTGGTGCTCTTATATTGAAAATATGTAGTCCTTGCCAAGCAATATTTATATGTTGTTTTTGTGCACCTACGATCTGCTTTTGACCTGGTCTCAAGAGAAAAACTGTGGGAAGTATTACGTAGATTGGGCACTCCAATTAATATGATCCATCTTTTACAGCGGCTGCATGAAAATACATATGCGCAAGTGCGATGGGGTAATCAAGGCGAGTTGACTGGAAATATTCCTATCCAGAGGGGAGTTCGTCAGGGTTGTGTCCTGGTCCCTATCTTATTCACCTTATTAATCAATGAGGTGGTACAAGTTTTGATCTCCTTTCAGAATGATGCCCCCACACTGAATGCGCAAAAAATCCGTATTCTACTTTTTGCTGACGATTCTCTTCTCATCTCCAAGACCCCTATGGGTCTTCAAATCCTTGTCGATAAATTTAAATCATTTTGTACAAACTATGAGTTGGAGTTGAATGTCAGTAAAACTAAATTAATGGTGTTTAGTCCTGGGCCTTGTAAGAGATGCACTATTAACTTGGTTGGGATTTCCCTAAGCAAGGTTAGTTCAATAGACTACCTGGGTGTGAGGATATCAAGCAAATTACACTGGGAGGACCAGATCAGCAAAAGCGCGGGACTCCTTCAGCTTAGAGCAGCCGCTATCCTGTGCTTTTACAAAAGTTTGTTATCAAAAGCTGTATCTCCAGCTGTTAAAATCTATTTGGCAAAGGTGCAGGGAGCTGCCGCCTATGGTGCATAGATATGGGGGTTCTCTAACAGTAAAAGATTAACTGTGGGTGAAAATAATTTTGCCAGGACCCTAATTGCATGCCCTGGTAGCACACCCTTGATCCCAATGTGTCTGGTCCTAAGGTTCAATCGTATAGCTGATCTGATAGCTTTAAGACCTTTACTTTTTTGGATAAGGATTTGGACTGTTCCCGAACTTGCCATATACAGGTGCTCCCTCCTTGATCTATTAAAGAGACTGAATGTGGTTACCATCCCATGGTTTAGACATGTGTCCAATTGGTTTCGTATTTTGGGTCTGGGAAGTTTTTGGGTGAACCCACAAAAGTTGGAAAAATCTCACAAAATTAACCTGAAAACAGCTTATTGGTCCTACGTAAGGAATGATCCCATCTGCGGTAAATCATACGGTCGGTTGACCAACCTATACATTGATTTTAATTGGTACCCCCAGTATGAACCATATTTAGATATGCCAGATTTATTGGGTAAAGGCCTGTACGCTTGCTTCCGTTTTGGGAGCTTACCGCTGATGTCTTTAACAAGTAGTTGGGGATTAATTCCTTTCTCTAATTTATGTCCAGCATGCCGCAGTAGCTCAGAAACTGTTGAACACTTTGTTTTTTTGTCCTGCCTATTCCACTCCTCGGTCAAATTGGATTCGCAGAAATTGTCGAGAGTTGGGCTTGAATCGATGCTGAATAGCTATTAGGGTTTTAAAAAGCGATATTTCTAACCATCTAATTCTCGCAGTTAGCAAGTTTCTTGTGGCAGCATTGCATATACGTAGTCGCTTTTTAAACAACTCTTCCTGATGGAATATTAGGTATACAAGTATTTTAGATCTAAGAAGTTTAAGATTGTATTTATTAGTTTTATGTTTTTATATTTTGTATAGTTTTTTTTTTTTTTTAACGGAATTTAAATTGTATTGTGATGCTTTGATGGTTATTTGACCGAATAAAGCTTGTTTGGTTAATGGTTAATTTGAAATGAAAAGACACCAGAGGTTTTGAAGTAAAGTGTGCCTATGTGCCGCAATAGAGAGCTCTCATTTGCCAGCCTATGCAAATTGATGTTCACAATTTAAAGTGCTTTGATGAGACTTGGCACTTTCCTGGGCAGCACAGCCAGTGTAAATAGTTTGAACTGATAAGAATGATTAAACAGTTTCAGGAGTGCAAGATTATAACATTATTTTTATTTATGTTTAAGAATTGACAGAGGAAAAAGTACTGCTCTTGCAGAGATTTCCACACATGTATTATAATATATAATATCATGTGTCCACAATTGTAATATAATGCACCCTTCCTTGGGGCTGTAAGGCCTGCTGTAGGGGTGAATTATAAATATTACATTCAATGTTTAGGGGCATGGCACACATGTTGTGTGCCATGTCATGTTTTCACTGTTAGGGAGCACCTTGTCATGCAGCCTACAATGGCAAGCTGCATGAGGTTGGTGCTAGGTCCCTTCGAGTGGCACAAGTTGTGCTGCAGCTCTTAGAGGTCCTCTCCAGTACCCATGCAATAGGTACTAGAGGTAGAATTTACTAGGGACTTACAGAGGATGCTAAAGGGCCTTTTCACTTGGTGATCAAGTGACCAGGTGTCTTGTTTTAGGGAAGGAACACTGGCACTGTGGACCAGTTAGCAGGAACTCCGCTCACTTCAGTCAAAGTTGCATCAAAACCCTGACAAAAAGTCGGGGGGCACTTCAACCAGAACCCAGCTTCCTACAGTCAAGAACTATAACTGTGGATACTCTGGCACCAACTGTGCCTCTGGATGTAGTAGCATCATCTTGCAAAAGATTTTCTTATAGCAGTGCTTGTATGCTGGATCAGCCATACCTTCCATTCTCAACCCTTCATTTAGAAATTCTTTATGCCAGAAGTAAGTAACTTAAGCTGAGATATGAAGCGGTCACCACCAGTCTGGTCCAAATGAAAGGCCATTAACTGATAGGCATTAACCCAATCCAAAGACTAGAGAGGGGCGTGAGGCAGGAATGATTTTGTCCCGCTTTCTGAGAGAGCAACAGCGGAACCAACATAGAAATATATTACACAATTGTCTTGTTACTTTTCCTTCCTGTGGTGTGAAAGATTTCAAAAGTTAATTTACCTTTCTTATTCTTAGTGATTGGAGTTCTGCTATTGCAAGGTAAGTAATATTTCTTTCCGAGCAGTCCTATGGCCTTTGGCTCATAATTAAAAGTCTTAAATCCAATTTTTTTGTAAACGTTTTGTAGTCAAGTACATATACACTGCCCACATAGAAGTTTTGTGTGTTGAATCATACACCTAATTAGATGTACTGGTATGAGGGAGAATCAGATATGTTTGCAAACAAACATAAGATTGAATGGAAAGATTAGAAAACTGTGTTTCTTCCAGATGTTTCTATCCGGTGTTCTTCCACATCCAGATGCTCTGGGAATTAGTATTGCTTGGAGAACCAATTGTGGTCATGGCACCATCACCCTCTGAATCATCAGAAACAGTTTTGGCACTCGTAAGGTAAGTAGTTCAATGATTTGATCAAATCAGTTTCATTTGTGTTGTGACAGATAATTTGTGTATTTGTTTATGTTTTGTTAAAGGTACGTAACAGCTAAATGAATTACAATAAAAACATTATTCTAGCTGATTCTAGATGCCCCTCTGTTCACCATCTTCTCAGAGTTCTTATATTAGGAGTTATGAGGAAATATTTAGAAAGTAAAAGTCAGAATGAAAGTATAATGGAAACAGAATAGTTTATAGAAATTGGTGCCCACTGTTAGCAAAACTTGATGAAAATCACAAAGTGACTAGAGACTGAGATTACAGGTAAAGCAGACAGAAAACACAAGTAAATAATTACATGAAGCAAGAAGACGAATTAACCCTTGGATTTGTATTCAGCATTGTTTCAACACTCTGAGAATAGCCAGGAAGCCAGTGTAGGAAGCTGGCTCTTTATATACTATAGCAAAGTAAGGTATAGTGTGCACAGAGTCCACTGGATGCCCAGAGGCTTTACAGAGACTAAAATAGATCATACTAAGGCTCTCCTTTGTGGTAGTGTGGGCGAGCAGTTAGGCTCATTGGAGAGTAGTGCTAAGCATTTGTTTGTACACACCCAGTCAAGAAATGAGGCACACACTCAATGCCTAACTACAAGCCAGTGTTTTATATATCAAAAAATATACTTTGTTACTTTATTTCTGGAACCAAAAGGAGCTTTGCTGCAGGTAAGTACAGTTTCAAGATGTATCTCTTTCAAGTATCTAATGCACTTTGTTTAGAATTCACAGGTAAAACAGTTTACAGGTAAGTAATACTTACCAATTTCAAAAGTAGACATTTCTCATAGAAAGCTATGCACTTGTAGGGGAGGAAAAGTAACAACACATTTTGCAGGTAAGTACTCGACTTACAATCCCAGTCTTCAGGGTTAAGGTGTCCACAGTGCAAAGTTTAGGAAGACACCAAGGGTGCAATATGTGGCTGGCTGGGTGCAGAGGTCAAAATTAGTGTCAGGCACTCAGTGGAATCCTATGGAGACTTAGGGCACTTACAAAGAAACAGCTTGTAGGTAAGTGCCAGTGACTGCAGGGTACAGACCTGGGAGGTTTAGATCAGCACTGGGGATGCGGTGGGGGGGATTGGGAGTTCACAGGTAAGCACCAAACACACACCCTCAGCAGCACAGGGGGTGCAGGGTGTAAATGCAGCGTTCGACACCCAATGCTTTTCAGTGAGGGTACCTCGGGGGTCACAAAGATGCTGCAGGCATGGTCCGAGGAGTCGACAAAAGAAAACCAACCACTGGACAGGTAAGTAGAGAGCCCAATGGACGTTGATGGACCATTGGTTGGGTTCCCCAAAGCTAGGGGACTGTGGGTGCAGGGGTACCTTTAGGAGTTGGGAAATCTTCACCGGAGATGGTCCTAGTTAGAGGGGTCCTCTGGATTTATGCTGCAGGCGTAGTCGTGTTGGTCAGGAGGGAGTAAACCCAGGGTGGACTCCAGGTTGGAATTGCCGGGGGACCTTCTCTGGACCGTTGCGCCACCTGGACTCGGGCTGTGGGCATCTGTTGCAGAGTGGGCAGGATTCGTGGATCCGGGGCTGTTCTGGAATCCATCTTGGAGGTTTCTTTGTGGACAGGGCCGCTGTCCTCGGGAGATCTTGGTTCTTGGGTAGGCAGGAAGTCATCTGGTGGTTTGTAGAGGTCACTGGTCCTGCAGGATGTGTTGCCTTTTATACCATGAGTCTTGAAGCTGCAGACAGGCAGGTAGGACTGGTGCCAAGTCAGCTGTCGTCTGAAGTCTCCTCTGCTGGTGTGGTTCTTCAGTCCTTCCTCTTTTCAGGTTGCCAGGAATCTGAAGAGCAAGGTTCAGGGGTACCCCTAAATACTAGATTTAGAGGGCGTTACAGGGGGTCAAAGGGCAGTAGGTAATGGCTACTGTCCCTGGGGGCGGCTACAACCTTCCTGTGCCCACTCCCTATGGGCCCTATTGGCTATCCTCCAAAACAAGACGGAGGATTCTGCAAGGAGGGGGATCACCTCAGCTCTGGTGCTCACTCCTCATTGTGTTTACAAATTTTCCCACCGGACCTGCTGCCAAAAATGGGGCTTGGTCTGGAGGAGTGGGGCATCTCCACTAGCTGGAGTGTCTTGGGGCAGTGTAATAAAAGGCAAGAGCCTTAGAGGCTCACCACCAAGTGTTGCAGTTCCTGCAGGGGGAAGGTGTGCAGCACCTCCACCCACAGCAGGCTTTGTCACTGACCCCAGAGAGTCCAAAGGCTCCCACCCCACGGGTTCAGAAATTTGTCTGTTAGTGGCAGGCTGGTACAGACCGGTCAACCTTACTCTAGAGGGTTGGGTGAAATACAGGGGACATCTCTAAGATGCCCTCTTCTTGCCTTTTTCCATAAATCCATCACTGGCATCAGTGTGGATTTATTGTGCTGGGAAGTTTGAAACCAAACTTCCCAGCTTTCAGTGAAGTCTTAATGGAGCTGTGGAGTTTGTAACAACAAACTCTCAGCCCATGTACTCAATATGGCTGCACTGCACTTAGAATGTCTAAGAATGGACTTAGACACTGTAGGGGCATATTGCACATGCAGCTATGCCCTTACTTCTGGTATGGTGCACCCTACCGTAAGGCTGTCAGGCCTGCTAGAGGGGTGACTTACCTATGCCACAGGCAGTGGTTTGTAGGCATGGCACCCAGAGTGCAGTGCCATGTGGACTTTACCTTTTTCTCCCCACCAGCACATTCAAGCTGCAATGGCAGCATGCATGTGTTTGGTGAGGGGTCCCCTAGGGTGGCACGATACATGCTGTAGCCCCTTGAGACCCTCCCTGGCCACAGGGCCCTTTGTACCACTGGTACCTTTTACAGGTAACTTAGCTGTGTGCCAATGGTGGAAGTAATGGTACAGTTTAGGGAAAGAAGACAAGTGCTGGGGTCTGGTTAGGAGGATCCCAGCACACACATTCAGTCAAGTTAGCATAAGATATCAGGCAAAAAGTGGGGGAGGGGTAACCATGCCAAAAGGGGCACTTTCCTACAGCCAGGTATTATACAATTGAGTGTTCAGGATGTAGGGCATCGCCCACCATCTACTCATGAAATGTAAAAACTTGGTTGACGCCTACAAAGTTTTTGTATTACTATTTCAGTACATAGTAATTGCTTCAGTATTTACATAATACTTGAAATTACCTCCCACTTCAAACACAGCAAAGAGTTGCTGAAGACATAAAAAAAAAAAACTTCAGTAACACAGCGTTTCCGTGCATGCAATAATTGGTGGTGTTGTCCAGTTGGCAGAGATGTTGTACACATGTAGGTTTTTGAAGCAGACCATGCAAAATCTGACACGAAAACTGACCACGACCTTAATCACTATCTTTAATATAATGTTTCAGTTTGTTTTTGTAAGGGAATCTGCATGTTATATCCTTTGTTGGGCTCACCTTCAACAATAAGGCTTAGCCATCTCGTGACTTGAACATAACACATTGGTATTGTTTTCATGTTGTGTATAGGTTTCAGGTGATAAAATTCAACAAAGGAGATTTTAACGTTTCACTATGCCATGTCTCTTTCTGGCCCACAGTTGCATTTATCCACTAAAATACTGCAGTGACTTCCGACCGTACTTTACGATTCATGATACAGAATTCAAAGAGTACACTACTCGGACACAGGCCCCGTAAGTGCAATATTATTTACGGTACCATCATTCAATATCTCTACTAAAATATAAATGGTATGTGAGATTAATTTGACTGTGTGGATGCGGGTCTGCAGTTTAGTTTAGTTTACAAATGTATGTACTATTTATACTTTGAATTTTCATAACAGTTGGTATGTAAATATACATTCTGTACTCAGGGAGTAACATCCGTGCTCTTAATTGGTTAGCAGGCATATTAAACATCATAAATTAACTTGCTGGTGCTAGTAATAATACAATAGCAAATGAAATGTTTACCTTGTAGTAGCTCATCCTCTGCGCATTTTGGGTTTATAGGTCAAAGATTTGAGCAAATCATTTAGTGTCAACTACAAATCGGAGACCTTGACTCATTTATTTGGGAACTGTGATTTTTATTATTTTTTTTGTCTTTATTTTTTTTCTTCTTTTTTTATGGTGCAGGTAGAATTTAGTACTGTGACAAAACTACCAGATAGCCGGGCTATTTTCCTTTCACAAGTGGATACTGCAGGATGCAATAAAATAGATATTCTCCTAGGTATTGTGATTGGCAATATTGTTTTGGCGCACTATTCACGAATAGCTACAATACATTTTCTTCCTGTCTGTACATCTTTAAACGTATGTCTATTTCAAGCAGATTTAAGTGGTGCAGTGAGTCTGGGAACGTGCCCCTAATACTCCTTGTTTCACTGGAATTAAGAAAAAAAATTAAGTATTTAATATTTAATTGTATATTAATTCTAATGCAGATATTCCCCTATGTCGATAACCTCTACTAGTAGAGGTAGGATTGAGAGGCATGCACCAGTGGAATCCTTTCTCTGTTTCACATGTATTCCTTCACTGATGGAAATCACCAACAATAAGTGTTTGTTTGTTTGTGTGTGTACAGGGAGTGCAGAATTATTAGGCAAGTTGTATTTTTGAGGATTAATTTTATTATTGAACAACAACCATGTTCTCAATGAACCCAAAAAACTCATTAATATCAAAGCTGAATATTTTTGGAAGTAGTTTTTAGTTTGTTTTTAGTTTTAGCTATGTTAGGGGGATATCTGTGTGTGCAGGTGACTATTACTGTGCATAATTATTAGGCAACTTAACAAAAAACAAATATATACCCATTTCAATTATTTATTATTACCAGTGAAACCAATATAACATCTCAACATTCACAAATATACATGTCTGACATTCAAAAACAAAACAAAAACAAATCAGTGACCAATATAGCCACCTTTCTTTGCAAGGACACTCAAAAGCCTGCCATCCATGGATTCTGTCAGTGTTTTGATCTGTTCACCATCAACATTGCGTGCAGCAGCAACCACAGCCTCCCAGACACTGTTCAGAGAGGTGTACTATTTTCCCTCCTTGTAAATCTCACATTTGGTGATGGACCACAGGTTCTCAATGGGGTTCAGATCAGGTGAACAAGGAGGCCATGTCATTAGATTTCCTTCTTTTATACCCTTTCTTGCCAGCCACGCTGTGGAGTACTTGGACGCGTGTGATGGAGCATTGTCCTGCATGAAAATCATGTTTTTCTTGAAGGATGCAGACTTCTTCCTGTACCACTGCTTGAAGAAGGTGTCTACCAGGAACTGGCAGTAGGACTGGGAGTTGAGCTTGACTCCATCCTCAACCCAAAAAGGCCCCACAAGCTCATCTTTGATGATACCAGCCCAAACCAGTACTCCACCTCCACCTTGCTGGCGTCTGAGTCGGACTGGAGCTCTCTGCCCTTTACCAATCCAGCCACGGGCCCATCCATCTGGCCCATCAAGACTCACTCTCATTTCATCAGTCCATAAAACCTTAGAAAATCAGTCTTGAGATATTTCTTGGCCCAGTCTTGACGTTTCAGCTTGTGTGTCTTGTTCAGTGGTGGTCGTCTTTCAGCCTTTCTTACCTTGGCCATGTCTCTGAGTATTGCACACCTTGTGCTTTTGGGCACTCCAGTGATGTTGCAGCTCTGAAATATGGCCAAACTGGTGGCAAGTGGCATCGTGGCAGCTGCACGCTTGACTTTTCTCAGTTCATGGGCAGTTATTTTGCGCCTTGGTTTTTCCACACGCTTCTTGCGACCCTGTTGACTATTTTGAATGAAACGCTTGATTGTTCGATGATCACGCTTCAGAAGCTTTGCAATTTTAAGAGTGCTGCAAGATATCTCACTATTTTTGACTTTTCTGAGCCTGTCAAGTCCTTCTTTTGACCCATTTTGCCAAAGGAAAGGAAGTTGCCTAATAATTATGCACACCTGATATAGGGTGGTGATGTCATTAGACCACACCCCTTCTCATTACAGAGATGCACATCACCTAATATGCTTAATTGGTAGTAGGCTTTCGAGCTTATACAGCTTGGAGTAAGACAACATGCATAAAGAGGATGATGTGGTCAAAATACTCATTTGCCTAATAATTCTGCACTCCCTGTATATATATATATATATATACATATATATGTATAATATTTCTTCTTTGTATGAGTAGAGAAGAAAGTGGCAGTCTGATTGACACTGTGGCATAGCTTCCTCCGACCGCAGCATCAACTATTAGGTGCTGCACGGCAATGCCGCCCTGTTTAAAGTTTGCTTACATAGATATACGTGTGTGTGTGTGTTATTATGTGTGTATATATATATATGTTTGGTGGCCTGTGTACCTGCATATACACATGCTGTGCACTGTTCCTGCCATCTAGTGTTGGGCTCGGAGTGTTACAAGTTGTTTTTCTTCAAAGAAGTCTTTTCAAGTGACTCCTCCCTTTCGGCTCTATTGCGCATGGGCATCGACTCCATCGTAGATTGTTTTCTTTCCGCCATCTGGTTCGGACATGTTCCTCTTCGCTCCGGTTATTCGATTCGGAAATATTCATTAATCACCGAAAAAGCGTTGGTATTGTTTCGATGGCGAACTAGCTTCGATCGGCACCTTGGCACCGGCGAAACACACTTTCAGTTGCCCTTCAGGGCACCCGCGCCCATCCGGGCCTGGTCGGCCCGACCGCAAGAAGCGTCGAAGCCTCATGGAACGGACACCGTTCCGATTCTGCCCTCGGTGCCACGCCAAGTATCCCTACACAGATCAACACCGGGTCTGTAATCTGTGTTTGTCACCGGACCACCGAGAGGATACTTTTGAGGCCTGCAGGTCCTTTCGTTCGAAGAAGACCTTGGGGGATCGAAGGGCGAGACGACTGCAAATGGCGTTGAAGAGTTCCGAGCACCTCGACGTCGAGGAAGAGGAGATGGCCATCTCCATCCAAGGTTCCGATTCGGATGACTCCGTCGCAGACCGACCACCCACAGCAGGCCAGCATGTGAGTACGCCTGCCCTGACCCAAGCCCAGAGTCAGTCCAAGACAAAACAAAAGGCGTCAGGGACGCCACTGCCGAAGGCCATGGCTCAACCCACAAGAGATCAAGCGGTGACCAAGCAACACCTTCGGCACCGAAAAAGGCCACATCCATGCAGAAGTCTTCGGACTCGAGCTGAGACATAGTGTCCGAGAAAACTCGACATCGACTTGTTGAGTCGAAACCTCGAAAGAGTCTTTCGGAACCGAGGCCAACTATCAGCATGGGCATTTCTGTGCCGAAAAAAACGGCTTCGGAGCCGAATAAAGCCTCATATACTGAGGAACATGGACTTTCAAAACAAATGAAAGAAAGACACAGATTCGAGGAGGAACTTCACCAAATGGAGGAGTTTGAGACACAGGCAAGGATACAGATCCATAAGGATACTGGAAAAATCCAAACAGCACCTCCTCTCAAATTTAAAAGGAAACTGGCTTTCTAAGGACATTCAGACACTGAGCAGCCAAAGGTTAAAGTGCCCAGAGAACAATCTCCACCACACCAGTTTTCCCCAGCACATTCTCCTCCGCATTCTCCTCAAAGAACGGTTTCTCCTCTTGCCACACCCACTGCACAGTCACTCACATGCACTGTGCAGTTGCAACAAGATACAGACCCATGGGACCTTTATGATGACCCTGTGTCAGACAATAGCCCGGAGTGCTATCCTTCTAAACCCTTTCCACCTGAAGATAGCACCTCCTACACACAGGTCTTGGCTCGGGCGGCTGCATTCCACAATGTGAGCATGCACACAGAACCATTAGAGGACGACGTTGTCTTTAATACCTTGTCCTCAACGCATGCTTCTTACCAAAGTCTGCCCATGCTCCTAGGCATGCTTAAACATGCCCAACAGATTTTTCAGGAGCCCGTGAAGGGAAGACCCATAACACCAAGAGTGGAAAAGAAATACAAGCCACCACTGTCAGACCCAGTATTCATCACCCAGCAGCTGCCCCTAGACTCGGTAGTCGTCAGCGCAGCGAGGAAGAGAGCCAACTCGCAGTCATCTGGAGATGCACCACCTCCAGATAAGGAGAGTAAGATGTTTGACGCAGCAGGAAAGAGGGTAGCGTCACAAGCTGCCAATCAGTGGCGCATAGCAAACTCTCAGGCCCTCCTCGCAGGATATGACCGAGTTCATTGGGACGAGATGAGCAACATTAGCCAACATCTCCCCAAGGAATACCAGAAAAGAGCTCAGCAAGTGGTAGAGGAGGGACAGGCGATAACTAATAATCAAATAAGATCTGCATTAGATTCCGCCGATACTGCCGCAAGAACAGTGAACACTACAGTGACAATTAGATCCTCAGGTTTCAAACCAGAGATTCAACAGGCTGTCCTCAACATGCTATTCAACCAGCAACAGCTATTTGGCACACAAGTGGACACAGCCATTGAAAAGATGAAAAAGGACACCAATACAGCCAAAGCGATGGGATCGCTTTACCCATCCCAATACAGAGGGACATTCAGAAAACTACAGTATAGGGGAGGTTTTAGACCGCAGTCATCAGAACCATCCACCTCTCAAACGAACCCCCCATACCAATCACAGTATCAGAGAGGGGGGTTTTGTGGGTCCTTCAGACGACAATTCCCAAGTTCCAGGGGAAAATTCCAAACCACAAAGCAGGCCACTAACACCAAGCAGTGACTTTGCCATCACCTTCCCCCAACACACATCCCCAGTGGGAGGAAGACTAGAAATGTTCCACAATCAATGGTCAAACATAACAACGGACACATGGGTACTATCAATTATCCAACATGGTTACTGCATAGAATTCACACATTTTCCTCCAGATATTCCCCCAAAAGCACACAAACTATTGTCGCAACATCTAACTTTGTTACAAACAGAGTTGCAAGCACTTTTAACAAAACAGGCCATAGAGCTAGTACCTCATGTACAAAAAGGAACAGGCGTCTATTCCCTGTACTTCCTTATTCCCAAAAAGGACAAAACACTAAGACCAATATTAGATCTCAGGACCCTCAACCTATACATCAAATCAGGACACTTTCACATGGTGACACTACAAGATGTAGTCCCATTACTAAAACAGGGAGAATACATGGCAACACTGGACTTAAAAGATGTGTATTTTCTTATACCCATCCATCCATCTCACAGAAAATACCTCAGGTTTGTTATGCAAGGAAAACATTACCAATTCAAGGTAGTACCCTTCGGGATAACAACAGCCCCCAGAGTATTTACAAAATGCCTTGCCGTGGTAGCGGCATACATAAGGAGACAACACATGCATATATTCCCATATCTCGACGCTTGGCTAATAAAGGCCAACACTCAACAGCAGTGTCAAAATCACACATGTTACATAATAGATACCCTACACACACTAGGGTTTTCTATAAATTACCAAAAATCACACTTGCAACCATCCCAAACTCAGCAATACTTGGGAGCTACACTCAACACTCAAAAATCGATTGCAAGTCCAAGCCCACAAAGGGTACAGTCATTCCACACCATGGTACAAAAAATACAACCAAATCAACAGTACACAGTCAGATTTGTGATGAGACTCCTAGGCATGATGGCAACATGCATCGCAATTGTTCCAAACGCACGGTTACAAATGCGGTTCTTACAGCAGTGCCTTGCAAAACAATGGTCGCAGGCACAGGGTCACCTCCAAGCTCTAGTGTTGATAGACCGCCAAACACACTATTCACTTCAGTGGTGGAACCCTATAAACTTAAACAAAGGGCGGCATTTTCAAGACCCTGTGCCTCATGTCATTCTCACAACAGAAGCATCAATGATTGGCTGGGGAGCTCACCTCAACAATCACAGTATACACGGACAGTGGGACAACCAGCAATAACAGCAACACATAAACCACTTAGAGCTAATAGCAGTTTTTCTAGCACTAAAAGCTTTTCAACCTCTACTAGCTCACAAACACATTCTTGTCAAAACAGACAATATGACAGCAATGTACTACTTAAACAAACAGGGGGAACGCACTCATCAAAACTTTGCCTCCTAGCACAAACAATTTGGCATTGGGCAATTCACAACAATATTTGCCTAATAGCGCAATACATCCCAGGCATTCACAATCAATTAGCGGGCAATCTCAGTTGAGACCACCAGCAAACTCACGAGTGGGAAATGCATCCCCAGGTAGTACAAAAATACTTTCGCCAGTGGGGGACACCAGACATAGATCTGTTTACCAGAAACCAAAACACAAAATGCCAAAACTTCACGTCCAGGTACCCACAGCCTCAGTCCAAGGGCAATGCTCTATGGATCAATTGGTCAGGGATATTTGCTTATGCTTTTCCCCCTCTCCCACTCATTCCTTTTCTAGTCAACAAACTGCATCAAAACAAACTCAAACTAATACTCATAGCACCAACGTGGGCACACCAACCGTGGTACACGACACTGTTAGACCTCCCAGTAGTACCTCACATCAAACTCCCAAACAGACCAGACCTGTTAACGCAACACAAACAACAGATCAGACACCCCAATCCAGCAATGCTCAATCTAGCAATCTGGCTCCTGAAGTCTTAGAGTTTGGCTATCTAAATCTTCCAAACGAGTGTATGGAAGTCATTAAACAGGCAAGAAAACCTACCACCAGGCATTGCTATGCTAATAAATGGAAAAGATTTGTTTTCTACTGACAAAGAAAACATCACACCGTTGGATGCATCCATACAGGACATCGTAGGCTATTTACTACACCTACAAAAAGCAAATCTTGCCTTTTCATCCATCAAAATACCTCACTGCAATTTCAGCCTACTTGCAAATTAAACACACAAAATCACTATTTAGAATACCAGTCATTAAAGCCTTCATGGAAGGACTAAAGCGGATCATACCTCCAAGAACTCCACCAGTACCCTCGTGGAATCTTAATATTGTACTTACACGACTCATGGGTCCACCTTTTGGACCCATGCATTCCTGTCAAATCCATTTCTTAACTGGGGAAGTGGCATTTCTAGTAGCTATCACTTCATTACGAAGAGTTAGTGAAATACAGGCTTTCACTATTGAGGAACCCTTTATACAAGTACACAAACATAAAGTTGTTCTCCGCACAAATCCAAAATTTCTACCAAAAGTTATTTCACCATTTCATTTAAACCAAACAGTGGAACTCCGAGTCTTCTTCCCACTGCCAGACTCAGTGGCAGAAAGAGCACTGCATACATTAGATATAAAAAGAGCTCTAATGTACTATATAGACAGAACAAAACCATTTAGTAAAACTAAACAATTGTTCGTCGCATTCCAGAAAACCCATGCTGGTAACCCTATATCCAAACAAGGCATAGCCAGATGGATAGTTAAATGCATACAAACTTGTTACCTAAAAGCTAAAAGAGAACTACTCATTACACCAAAGTCACACTCCACTAGAAAAAAAAGGAGCAACAATTTCTAGGTAACATACCAATGACAGAGATTTGTAAGGCAGCCACTTGGTCCACACCTCATACGTTTACCAAACACTACTGTGTAAATGTGTTAGCAACACAACAAGCCACAGTAGGACAGGCTGTACTAAGAACATTATTTCAACTCCTACAGGCTGACCACCGCTTTAGGGAGGATTACTGCTTTGTAGTCTATGCACAGCATGTGTATCTGCAGCTACACATGCCACCGACCAGAAAATGTCACTTACCCAGTGTACATCTGTTCGTGGCATGTTCCGCTGCAGATACACATGCGCCCTCCCAGGGAGCCTGTAGCCGTTTAAGTTGCAACTAGAAATTGTATATATGTAAATAAACATTCCTTTACCTCAAACTAGGTACATACATATCTATTCCATTGCATGGACATCTTTACTATTCTCACTCTACCACTCCTACCTCGCCCTCTGCGGGAAAACAATCTAAGATGGAGTTGATGCCCATGCACAATGGAGCCGAAAGGCAGGAGTCACTCGGTCCCGTGACTCGAAAAGACTTCTTTGAAGAAAAACAACTTGTAACACTCTGAGCCCAACACTAGATGGCAGGAACAGTGCACAGCATGTGAATCTGCAGCGGAACATGCCACGAACAGATGTACACTGGTTAAGTGACATTTTCCATATACACATATACATACAACTAGCGCAGTCGCCACTAGGTAGTTATAGTTAGGACCTACTTTCTATAGAAAAAGCTTATTATTATTATTATTTTATTTTTTATTTTTTACTTGCCTATATCTTTGGTGACAGTTGACAATCTTCACAAAATTTTCCAAAAATAATCACCAGTCACATCAGCAGCTGCTTGGAAAGTTATGAGGTGACCTGTCAAGTGGGGGCCGAGGGAAAAAAAGGGGGGGTTCCCAAAAAACATTTTCCCTATTCATTTTTCCATACAGATTTTGACCAGCGACATCGCCAAAACTACTGGCTGTAATTACACCAAATTTGGAAGAAAGGTAGCTCTTGCTCCAGAAAACGACCTCTTTGTTATTACAAAATCCAATTTTGTATATATATATATATATATATATATATATATATATATATATATATATATATATATATATATATATATATATATATATATATATATAGACATGAAGGCCTCGCGACCCCTTCCGATCTCATGCTGATATCTGATTGGCTGCCAACACTTCAGAAGTATGCAGAGCTTCTGATATGTCCCAGGGTGCCCACCCCCAGGACATAACTGGAAGCAGAGGTTTCAACTTTTTCCCTGCCCTCAGAGCTGCGGGAAGGGAAAGAGATGTAACAATTGCTCTTTTTCATATAGGGAGAGCTGCATGTTTAGCAGCTTCCTATGTGCAAGAGCAATGCCGGTTCCCGCATGTGGTGGGAGCCCGCTGGGGACCATGGGGGGCTTGAGGCTCCCTGTGGTCCCATTGCACAGTTGGTGCCCTGGGGCGACATTAAGGAGACATGGCCAGCCCCAGCGGATGTGGTCCTCAGGGCCAAAAATGGCCCTCCTCCATTTGATATGGCTTGACCCAGGGAGATGGGGTCCCTGGGGCTACAATCGCCCCGTGGAGTGGGACGTGTGGCCCCCTTTCTCCATTTATTTATGGTTGGGCCCTGGGGGATGGGGTCGGTGGGACAGATATTGGCCTGGGGAGGCGTGCTTCATGGCCTCCTATTAAAAGAAGGATAGGGTCCCTGGGGCCAAAATCAGCATGGTAAGTGAGGCCATATGCCCCCCCCCCCCCCCCCCCTGGAATCCATGGGTCTGCTGTTAAATTGTTATGAATATGCAAATGTGAAAATCTCCGCCCGCTTGGCCCCGCACCGTCTACCTTACTCGTATGCAAACGTCTTCCTGCCTTTTCCCAGAATTATGTGCAGCTTGCCCAGAGGCCACCCCTGTGCGTTTCCCGCCTATTTTGGTAACGCATTTTTGAAGTCGAGGAATCTGAGGACTTCTCCATAAAACAAAGAAGCACTTGAGTCAAATAGATATGACAAAGGACCCTGGTGTGGTGGAGATTTACATCTTTGTAGTCTTGTTGGCCTTGCTATGGCAGGAATCATGTTATCACAGAACTCTGGAGAAATACGCACAAGGAGGCATTTCCTCGTGGTCCATTACGCAGCTGTAGTGTAGAATACACGCTGGACATTTAACCACCAAAGTATCACTTACTAACTAACCAGTAGAAAGTACTTCTTTTGGGTAGACATTATGTTAAAAACTGTGTACTCTTGTTGGATAAACGGGCATGTGCATATCCTTTGTGGAAGAGTCACTCACGCAGCTACTGACACACCTACATAGGCACTCACAGACCCTCTCCAGCTCACATACTCACTCACAGACCCACTGAGAGACTCATGTGCCCACTAAGACCGACTCAGTCACTCAGGCACCCCCTCACAGACCCACTCAGTCTCTCATACACCTACTCTCAGAGCCACACAGTCTCTCACCCACCTACTCACAGACCCACACAGACTTCCTCTCACATCTCCTCACATACCCAGACAGATGCTCTCACACCCACATAGACCCTCTCTCACCCAGGCACACACTGTCAGACCCACTCTCACACCCAGAGACACCTTCTCACACCTATTCTCACATCCAGAGAGACGGGCCCTGCCACCAACACCAAGGTGGTTGGGTGGCAGTAGGGGGTTGGCTGCAGGGCCTGGTCTGCGACCAACCCCTGCCATGCATGGCTAAAGGCCGCGTGCAGCAGTGGTTACATTAATGTATAGTAGTTAAAATGATTTCACTTCAAAAAAATTGAAATTCACTGAAAAAAACAATGGTTATAGGGACATTATAGTTAGGAGAGAGAATTTTAAAAAACATAGAAATTCCCTGAAAAAGCCAAAGGTTACAGGGACGTTCTAGTTAGGTTCTGAATTTACTCGTACAAATCCTTAGAAATTCAGCAGTTATAGTTAGTTATTTCAATTAACTATAACTCGGGCCCCAAGGCAACAATAACTCACACCCTTGCCATGTACTGCTAATTACTCCAGATATTTCAGGACTCATGACAAATTCTGAACGTTATTAAAACTGCAAATGATGCATTGGCAGTCAAATTAATGAAGAAAAAAACGTGCATGGCGGGAGCGCAAGTTATAGTTACCTTACCAGATTGACACCTCTCATAAAAATGGAATAAAATCTAGTGAAATCAATTAATGATTTAATAAGGACACTCTGCTGCCTGAATAGCAAAATTACTTTCCATGCCAGTTACACTTAAGATCACTGATCAGCATTATTAACATGCCAACTCCATGCACTTAATTTTTTTTTTAAGTTGGTAAGATCGCTTGCCAAAATCTTTTAATGGTGCCAGCCTTTAATGCAAACCTCTGTACATTTGCAGTTAGATCACCAGTTACATAAACAAAATCACCAAGGAGTTTTGTTAGTGGCAGGTAATACTGCTTCCTTTGTATCCTTTTTAACACTTGCCTTCTCCCACTGCCTTTGGTAGATGAGTAGGAATGAGCACTAAAATGAAATGTTGGCAAGTCTCACCGGTGTACTGTTCCTGCATATGTTTGCATGCATCAACAATCCCCATGAACAATTTTAAGTTGTCTACCATGTGAATGTTTTGCTTGTCAGTATAGTATGCATTTGGTCTATACACATTCTGTGGCATAGAGACTTTCTCTGGTGCTGATTGATGAAAATGTAGGCTAAGTTTAACTTCAAAGCTCTATATCATCTGTTACAAAACATCTTGGCCGACCATATTTTTGAGCCCAGGATAAGTTTAAGAACATTATAGGGACTTCACAATGCTCCCTGATGAACTTTGTTGTACTCCACTGTCACACAATCAGCTTTCCTGTTATCCTATTCCTGGTTACTTATGATAGTTGTCTCTAAAATCTGTGCTTCATCCCCTTTAACATTAGCTTTTTCCTTAAAGATTGCTGGCAATTAGTATAAAAATCACTGAAGTGTCAAGGAATTGGCTTGTCATTACATCATTTTACACAAGGAATTTATTTCTATAAAAAAATATTATTGCGTCTGAGGTTTGCAGATGCTATGTTTTTAACATTTAACTTCATTAAACGAAAGAATAAGTAGACTAACAAAGCACTCAAATCTTGGTAAATGAAGGCGGTCTTTCCTATTTTAGTTGTTTAGCTGGTGTTGAACGAGGATAACTGCAAATGAGCAGATGTAGTATAACAGAATTAATTATTTGACCTTCATCAATATTTTGTCTAGTAATCTAGAAACAAGTTTTCAGATAAGTATTTTTAAACTCCATCTTACCCTAACATTAGAGGAAAGTCATACAACTGTGTGTAAATAATGATATTTAAAACTGTGTGCAATAGGATCCTTTAACATTCTTACCTAGATGCATGCTGGTTCATATGGTCACTAGAATGGACATTGTGAGAGTATGTGTCTTTAATAAAAAGTCTGTAGATACATCAGTGCCATGATAATATGTGAACCATATCTGCATTTCCCTTTGAGCCATGTTACTTACACTCCAGCAGGCTATGCATGGTTACCAGGCTTACCTGATCCTAGTTCAAAAATATTGTAGTTTACTTCAGACACAACGCCAAAGGTCTTTTACACTGTCTGGGAAAGTATATGCTCAAGGTTTCCCTAAAAAGAACAGCGCATTGGACTGTTGTATCCAGAATACCTCTGTACCTCAGCAGAACCAAGTTGCTAACATAACGTTAGGACCAAAACCACATGTTTAGTGGCATATGTGGCTATAGATAAACATGCTCTGCATACTTCTGCCACCTAGTGTTGGGTCCCGATGTGTACAAGTGGTTTTTCATCGAAGAAGTCGTGAGAGTCACAAGGTAAAGTAACGCCTCCTCTCGGTGATACTGTGCATGGACATCGACTCCATTGTTAGATTGTTTTCTTTCCGTCATCGGGTTCAGACGTGTTCTTCGGTGCTCCAGTTCGAGACCGTTTCGGCCTCCCTTTCGAGCAACCGACAATCCCATACTTCTCTGTATTATTTTTTGTTCATGCAGAGAACACAAGAAGCAAATCTCCCCTGTCGGGTTGACAACTTTCATTCCCGGCCTTCGGGCCTCTATTATTTCATAGCTATTTGCGCATAAGAAATGTGCTGCTGATGGAATGGACACCTTTTTGATTTTGTCCTAGGTGTCACACCAAACAGTCCCACGCAGACCTCCACTCCGTTTCCATCCACGGCTTATAGCCTGATCACAACAAACAAAGAAAATTGTGAGGCCTGTGGAACATTTCGAGTGAAGAAAATGCTGCGGGATCGTCGGGCTTGTCTTAAAGAAATGCAGCGAAAAGAACTAGAAGAGACAACGGACATCTTTGGGCTCCAAGACCTAGAGCCGCATGAAGAAATCCATGAAGCTTCTGCAGAGAAAGAGGATGCCTTATCGATTTTAGACTCTGTATCCGATTCGGAGAATGAGGCCAGGGTGCAGGCACAAAGTCTCATCAGCACAGCACGCAGTGAGTACAAAGGCCTATATTATACCCGCCAAAAAACATTCAGCTTTGTTCGAACATAAAACTACCAGGCCACCACTGCTGTCTGGGCCATGGTCAGCACCGAACAATTGCCAAGGGTGCCTCACCTTCTAGCTCAGTACCAAAGGCCAAGTCTAAAAGAGGCTGCCCATAAAATGGCTCCAAAAGGTTTTGCATTGACCCAACCAAAACTGTCTTTGGTTCCAATATTGGCACTGACCATTTCGGCACCAAAACTCAAAACCTCTTCTGCATCGAACATTTCAACACTCCGGTCGAAAATGACTGTTCCAGCACCACAGCCTATTTTAAAAACAATGGCAGAGAAGCTTGATCCGAAACAAAAAACAATCTATATTCAACCAAATGCTGGTTGGATTCTTGCAATACCATCTTATTCAAAACGTCAGTGTTTATTTGAGGGGACTATTGATGTACAGGTATCTCCTCACAAGATAAAGAGAAAAGACATGGCCACCAGTCCAATGCCTTCATCTTTACCACCTTCTCCTCTACCTACTTCACCACTATTCAAACTCGGAGGCTGAAGATATAACAGCAGGAACTCGACTAGGATAACCACAATCCTATTTAGTAGATCGGGGGCGGAGGGGGAATTAAGATTGACAGCAGCCACCATTAGATCCTTGGGACACATATGACATTGGCCCACCAGGAGATACAGATCCAGATATACCCATCTAAACCATCTCCACCAGATGACACCACATCCTTCAATAAATTGGTAGCTAGGGCGGCTGCATATCATCAAGTCCCATTACACAGGGACCCTATAGAAGATGATTTCTTATTCAAAACCCTTTCCTCTACCACTAGGGCATCTCAATATCTGCCCAGGTTGAAGGGTTTGACATGGCATGTGGGCAACATTTTTAAAGACCTTGTCCATGCATGAGTAATTACAGAGTTGAGTTAAAAAAAAAAAAAATGCAAGGCAGCCCATTCAGACCCTGCTATGTAAGAGGACAAATTCTGCCAGACTCCCTGGTAGTTTTAAATGCTCGTGAAACTTCTGGGAATGCACCTCTTCCAGACAGAGTCATAACTTAATGATGCATCAGGCAAAAGGGTGGGGCTTCAAGCAGCCAATCATTGGAGAATATGAGAACCTTCCAAAAGAGGTTAAAAAGAAAGGACACCAGCTTGTACAAGAGGACAAGTTAATATCTAATATCTCTATTAGATGTGCTTTTGACGCAGTAGATACAGCTGCAAGGGGTATAAACGCAGGTCTCTTATTAGGATGACACACCTGGTTGCGTATGCCAGGTTTTAAACCTGGGATTCAACAAATACTTCTTAATTCCCGTTTTGATCAGGGACACATTTTTGGTCCAGAGGTGGACCAATCGTTCGAGAAAATAAAAAAAGGACACTAATGTTGCAAAGTCTGTGGGAGTCCTTCAAACCCATAGTAGTGGAGGCTACTTACGTAAACCTGTCTTCAAACAAAGCAATAAGCCGACAACGTCAGACTCCTCTACCTCTATCAGGCAACAACACTCTAGAGAGTTTTATAGAGGCTCAGAAAGGAGAAGCAAGGGTCAAGGAAGAGGTGTCTCCTCATGTACCCCCTTCCACTTCAGAGCAATGACTCTTCTCATTCCCTACGATCACACAACACCTGTTGAAGGATTCCTACAACACTTTTTTCCCAACTAGCAAAATATAACAACAGACCAGTGGGTGTTGGATATTATGCAACATGGTTATTGCCTGGAGCTCATCAACACACCTCCAAACATACCACCCAGAAAGCACAAACTCTCTGAACAGTTGCAAATGTTCTACAATCAAGAAGTACAAGCTCTCTTTCAGAAAGGAGCTAGAGAGTTAGCTCCCATTCATCAAAAGGGAACAAGGGTATATTTCCTATATTTTCTTATTCCGAAAAAGGATGGCTCCCTTCGCCCAATTCTGAATCTGAGACCACTAAACCATTACATTCTGTCAGAACACTTCGATATGGTCACTCTCCACTATGTAATACCACTATTACAACAAGGAGACTTCATGTCTGCTCTAGTTCTAAAGGATACTTATTTATACATCCCAATACACCCAGTACGCAGGAAATATCACAGATTCGTCATACAAGGCAGGCATTACCAGTTCAAGGTACTTCCTTTCGAAGCAACAGCTGCACCTTGTGTTTTCACAAAATGCCTTGCAATAGTCGCAGCACATCTATGCCGACAAAGTATTCATGTCTTTCCATATCTGGACGATTGGCTTATCAAGTCCAGTTCATTCCAGCAGTGTCTTCACCATACACAAACAACCATTCATCTCCTTCATCATGGAGGGTTTACCTTCAACATACACAAATCTCAACTCCAACGATCTCAGATACAGCCCTATCTAGAAGCTGTTCTAAACACTCAATTAGTGTTAGCCTACTCCAGTGCTCTCAGGATTCACAATATAATAGCTCTCTTGAGTCAAATACTCCCCAACCAGCACATTCTGGTGCGAACAGTTAAGAGAATTCTAGGGATGATGGCATTTTGTATTGCAATAGTGCCATATGCACGCCTGCACATGCGTCCACTGCAGGAGTGTCTGGCGGCTCAGTGCTCTCAAGCACAGGGTCAGTTACACAATCTAGTGTTGATAGACAGCCGCACACACTCTTCTCTACAGTGGTGGAATACACAAAATCTGACCAAAGGGCATCCGTTTCTAGACCCAGATCACTCTCACAGACGCATCCCTCACAGGTTGGGGTGCCCACATACACAATCTCTCAATACTAGGTCCGTGGGACACCAAACATCAAGCTCTCCAAATAAATTACTTAGTACTTCAAGCCATTCACCTAACACTCTGCTGTTCTGGTTCACCTGCCAGGCATGACTTGATTGAGTTAGTCTGGACAGACAGTACAACAGCCATGTTTTATTTACAGAAACGGGGGGGAGGGGACACTCTCTACAGTTGCCTCGACTAGCGTAGACAATCTGGCATTGGGCAATTCGCCACCACATTCAGTTGCTAGTGGAACACCTCCTGGGAACAGACATCTACTGCCGATCTACTCAGCAGGATGCAGCAACAAGTCCACGAATAGGAACTCCACACTCAAGTCCTACTAACATACTTCCATTGGTGGGGATTTCCACAAATAGATCTGTTCTCAACAGCAAACAACTCAAAATGCCCAAACTTCACCTCCAGGCACCCACACCGATCCAAGGGCAATGCTCTGTGGATGAGTTGATCAGAGATATTTGCATATGCTTTTCTGTCTCTCCCTCTCCTTCCCTTTGTGGTGAGGAAGCTCAGGGAGAACTCTCTCACACTCATTTTGGTGACTCCCACTTGTGCACGACAACCATGTTTCACAACACTACTGGAACTTTCAGTAGTTCACCCAAGAAGCTTCCCCTACATCCAGATCTTCTTATGCAGAACTATGGAGAAATCAGACACCCAAATCCCAAGGAACTCAAACTTGCAACTTGACCCCTGAGATCATAGAGTTTGTATACTTACATTTGCCTTCCTGAAAGCATGACCATTCTTAAGGGAGCATGTAAACCCACAACCAGAGCATGCTATGCTGCTAAATGGGAAAGGTTAATTGTTTATCGTCAAAACAAACAAATTGATCAGTTTAATGCAACAGTGTTGTTTGCTATTGGCTACATTTACAAACTTGTGGGTTAGCATACAATTCAATATGACTGTATTTTGCAGCAATAGCAGCGTATTTACAAAACGGACAAAATTTAACGTTGTTCAAAATTCCTGTTATTAAAGCTTTTATGGAAGGTCTTAAAAGAGTAATTCCACTGAGGGTACCTCGAGCACCAATATGGAATCTTAACATTGTACTTACCAAACTAATGTGACCGCCATTTGAACCTTTACATAACTGTCCACTTCAGTTTTTCTCTTGGAAGTTAGCTTTTTTGGTAGCAATCACTTCACTAAGATGTGTGAGTGAGCTTCAGGCATTAACCTTAGAAGAACCCTTCTTCCAAATACATAAGGATAGGGTAGTCCTTCGTACCAACCCATAATTTTTTCCAAAGATTGTTTCTACTTTTTACCTTAACCAGTCGGTTTAGTTACCGTTTTTTTTTCCTCAGCCTGATTCAGTTGCAGAAAGATCTCTACATACCTTGGATGTTAAGAGCACAAAACAATCGAACAATGGAGTTGATGCCCATGCACAGTGTCACCGAGAGGAGGGGTCACTTTACCTTGTGACTCTAACAACTTCTTCGAAGAAAAACAACTTTTACACGTCCTGACCCAACACTAGATGGCAGAAGTATGCGGAGCATGTGAATCTACAGCACTAAATGCCACGAACAGATGCTTACAGGGTAAGTAAAATAATCTTTATACTATGGGCATGTATTAACTATTCTGGAAAGATAGCTTGTAATACAATGTCAAAAACTTTAAAATGCCAATAAAGAGTTTTTGTTTAATAAAAACAAATGATAATATGTGACTAGACAGGAGGGGCCTAAACATGAGGCAAATGCATGAATTAGAGCCCAGGTACTCCGCATCTGATGGTTGCAAATCTTATATCACTTAATGATACAAAAAATAGCATTATCTTTTCTGAAATGTCTTTCTCTAGCTCTTCGGCTAGTAAACCACTTCATCTCTTATGTCACTATGGTCTGGCTAATCACTGTATTCTTTCAAGGGCAGTGACCTTACTTTTCACCATTATTTTGGTTGGTTTTACCCTGTCTATTTCGTAATAGATATTGATGTTCCTTATAAGTGTAAGAGAAGCTGAAAATGTTCTACTAACTAATTTTACCCAGCTGAGGAACCATTTGATTTTTTTATTTATTTATATATTTTTTAAACTGATGATCACCTCACTTATCTCCTTCTAGGCCATCAATTATTTTAGGAGTGACAAATCCATTTTTTGCTAAAACACTGCAGCACTGGCCACATATCATCAGAATTGGGGATGTCAAGCTGGCAGGTAAAGATGTACGAATGAATGGCAAGAGTTACCATTATATTTTTACTGCATAATATCATTTGATCTTGCTATTTATAAAACAAATCTATCTTTCTAGTAATGTGTTTCATGATCATATATTTATTTCTAGTGACTAAATGTTTTCTCCAATTTTTATAGGTTTGAGTTGCAGGTTTACAAGACAGTGGGCACTTAACCCCCATTATGAGCCTCAGTTGAAGTGATGTAATTATATTAGAGCATATGTCCTTTAAAGATGGAATGTTCTAAATTAAAAATGGAAGTACAAAAAAGAAACATCGGACTGTTGGAGCATTTGTTATCTTCATGTACCCAATATTTGAGTGTTCTGATGTCTGCTTAAATATCCCTTACCTCGGGGACGTGGCTTACAGCACTGTTGGGAAAAAGAACACCAGCATTCAGTATCGCAGTGCCACCTGCCTTCCGTTGAGGAGAGTGAAGAAGGTAATTTGCCTGGCGACCAAAGTGCATCTAATGAATGGGATGACACCCTGCTAATGGCACCATCATTGCTCATCCTGTGGATTTTCCTCCTGATGATATGGGAGGTTTTCATACTCTGATGGACTGGGCAGCAAAACAAATTGAACTACTAATGCCAGTAAAGCAATTAGCTTGTTTTCTGAATGACTTCAAAGAGCCTGCTAGAACATCCATTAGCGCTATCCTGGTGCAGATTTTATGTGGGAGGAAGGTATGAAAATAATGACAAATCCAGCAACAATGTTCACTGTCTTACCCAGACTGGTTAAGACATATAAGGTACAAGATAATTTGTCAGCTTGCTTGATAGGACATCCTAAGCCAGATTCCATCATAACCGAAGCAGTTCAGCACTGCTCTAAGAACTCCTCTACGCCCATCTCAGTCCCACTTGATAGAAAGGATAGGCGTTTAGCTAACATATGGGGGTGTTTTTTCACAATGTCAATCCTCTGGCAATCCTTGGTCGATATGATCAACAGGTTTGGTCAGATATTGCTCCTTTCTTAGATTGATTACCTGAGGTTATGAAGAGGAGGCAAGAAAGAGTCTGCAGAAAGGCAAAAGAGCCTCTTTGGTGACTATTGATTGTGCAATGGATAGGGCTTCAACAGGTTTTTGCCAATTGTCAGGTGGTGTTGAACTCCACAGATAAGGATGGCTTAAGGCTTCTTCCTTCAGGTCTGAAGTCAAACGTAAGATCTAATATACACCTTTTATTGGGGAGGCATTATTCAGCAACCTCATTGATAAAGCTCTACAGTCATTTAAAACAGACACAGCAAGATCACTAGGTACTCTGCAAGTGAGACAAATGCCCCTTTGAGAAGCAAGAGGAAGAAGTATATATTCCTACAGGGGAGGATGTCAGCCTTCTAGATCACAACAGTAACAACCCTTTCAACAGCAATACAAAACGATGATGAAATGAAGTTGCCAGTTACTCACAAGCTATTTCCATAAGCAGTTGGTGGCTGAATAACAAACTATTTGGAGCATTAGAAGTTATTAACAATAGACTAATGGGTTTTAGACCTAATCTCCTATGGCCATACATTTGAATTCATGAAAGGCCCCCTCATACACCTTATATAGGGTCATCCCCACCTCTTCTCCTGCAACTACAATTGGAAATATTTACAGTGCTCTGCAAAGGTTCAATAGAAACAGTATCCCATAATCGGAAAAGAATGGGGTTGTATTCCTGCTTCTTTTTAATCAACAAAGACTAGGGAATGGAGCCCCATTTTGGACCCACGCAGGTTAAACAAATACCTAATAAAACAATATTTCATATATTTACTCTCTAAGACATCCTTCAGCCCCTAAATCACAGAGACTAAATGACAACTCCAAAACTCAAGGATGCCTATTTTCACATCCCCATTCACCCTACGCATTGACAATTCTTAGGATTCAGAGGATCTGGCATTCACTAGCAGTTCAAAGTCCTCCCATTTGGATTCAAATAGACCCCCTACATTTTCACAAAATGTCTGGCTTCAGTGGCAACTCATTCAAGACAGGAAGGTTGTAAAATATTCCCATACCGGGACGACTGGTTGATAAAGGCGCCTACTGGAAGTCATTGCTTCATCCATCAAGAACCATAATGTTTTCGGGAACCACCATTCAGTACACGGCATATCTAACAGATATCATCATCATCCGCCGCCACCCACACCACAGGGGGACCCACCAGACCGGCACCAAAACCCTCAGCTAGCTGCCGGGGAGCCTCAGACCAAACAGAGAGATGGGGTGCACCCAGACCTGCAGGGAGGAGCGGTGGAGCGCAGGGCGGCCGTGGAGGCCTGGATGACATCGGCCGCTGTGGGGAACACCTGTCCGAGACAGCTGGTGGCTGTGCGGTGCGTTTGCCGATAGTGGCTGCTGCGGCTTTGTCAGCTCGTGAGAGCCCCCCTCTCTGCCTAGCCTCGTAACCTGAGGGCTGGCGGTGACGAGGTGGAGTGTTTGCCTCCCTGGTTGGTGCCAATCCCCCTGGTGCTTCTTGTGACACCGAGGTGCCGTGGGGAAGGCCTGTGGCAGCAGGGGCCCACTTCACTGACTGAGCTCGGACCCGAGCCTCGACGAGGACTTGCAGTGCACAGCTGGGCCTGAATCGTTGGAGACGCACCGGCCCTTGGCCCGACAGACATTCCAGGGCCTGCAGAAATACAGGGCAACAACTGCTTGGCGCCTGTCTGGCTTGCCCGCTGGCCCTCAACCGCTACTGGCCCGCTTCCTGGGCCCCGTTTAACGCATAGCCACGAGATACCATACATTACAGAATTAAGACCATTGAGGCCTGGTGAGTGGAGACTGTGCCCTAGCACTAGATATATCTTTTGCATATCTGTCCTCTGCACCATGGGGAAGGACAAACAGGTGAAAGCATCCTCCTTCCAAACTCGTATAGACAAGTTTGACTCCAGCCAGAGCCCTGGGGGGGGGAGCTTGCGCCTTGGGGGCCCCTTCCCTGACCAAAGAGAACAAGGGGGACACTGCCAAAATCCTACGAGCTATACAGTCTTCCCAGACATTGCTCTGCTGCAACAGGACCTGCCCCGGCACAACTCACTGAGACAGAAACACGTGTGTCAACAGTGGAGGACGAGGTTCGAGATCTTACGACCAAGGTACCCTGCCTCCTAACTCATACCCACGAGCTACAGCAGCGCGCAGAAGATGCAGAAAACCACTCAGGATGAAATAACTTGCGTTTTGTGGGATTCCCGGAGATGACTGAGGGGATTTCTGGAGACGTGGCTTAGATTGCGTATGCCCCCCTGACAGACTGTCCACATGGTTCACCATTGAGCGTGCACATAGAGCTCTCTCTGCCCAACCGCTGCCGGGGGCATCACCTAGGGCATTTATTGCCCACTTCCTCAACTTGCGAGACACTATCCTACGCTATTTTGATCTTCCCAGATTACTCTCAGGAGGTCCAGGTAAAGCGGTGAAACAAAAGCTGAAGGCGCTACATCTAAAATATATGCTTCTCTTCCTAGCCCATCTTAAGGTACTGCATGCTAGCAAGACACACTTTTTTGACACGCCACAGGCTGCCAGGAAATGAGCGACCACTGCGAGGGGGTGCTGCGGGATTCCCCCCCCCTCCCCTCCCTCCAGGCGGGTGCTGGCCGGTGCGTCTGGGACGGACACGAGGGAATCCGGTCTACCCGGGCGCTCCCATACTGGATCCCGTCGCAGAAGACTCAGGTCCTGGCGGGTTTCGCAGTCTCTTGGGGCGGGACCCCCCTAACCATCGCCCCCGTGGTGGGAGGAGACCTCCCATGGATCGGTGCCTCTGGGGCAGATACCTCTGGAAGAAGGTGAAAGACTCAGAGTCAAACCCATTTGACTATCCTGCAGGATGGCGGCGGGCTCTGCATGGGTCCACCAGTGAAGCGCATATGATATCTGACTCACTGGAGGGGTCTACCAATTCACACCACCAGGAGTTTACCTTACCTTTATGGGGCGACATATGCTTCTTCAATTTGGGAGCGGAAGTATAGGGAGGCGGGAGTTGGAAGGTGTTTACCAATGTACAGTTAAATTGTTATACTGTTGCTTGTTTTATATCACACATGGATGTCGCAAATGGGAAGACACACTCAAGTCGCTACGCATATGCAGGGTCCACTGCTCCACAATGGCCCGCCCAAAGAAATGTCTTGTATCCCCAGCTGCACGAGTTGCATTGGGAAACACTCCTTTTCTAGACACAGTATGGCGCCCACCACTGTAGTCTTGTGGAACGTTAACGGACTCCTCAATAAAATTAAAAGGACGACGGTGCTGGGCTACACCCAGCGCCTCCGCCCTCTCTATCCTACTTCTCCAGGAAACACACCTATTGAGGTCCACATGCAAGTTCATAGCCCGCTACGGATTTAACTGCACCTATCACTCAGGGTACACACAGGGAGCCAGAGGGGTAGCGATACTTCTACACCACGACTACCCCTTGATGATACAGCAGACATTAATGGACCCACAGGGGAGGTCCGTAGCCCTGACAGGCTGGGTATGTGGGCACAGTATCAATCTACACAGGATGAGGCCTACTCTACGGTCCTCCGCAAAGAGATCGAACACCATTTCTGTGATAATAAGGCGACGGTCCAATCTCATCTCACACTCTGGGCAGTGGGCAAGGCCACAGTTCGTGGCCATGCAAAGGGTCTTCTACACCGGCGGGAGCAAGAGAAATAGGCCCACAGAACGTCTCTTGAGGCCTGGGCACTCCAATTGGAGCAGAAAATGATGAGGACGGGAGATGAGAGACAGGCGAGCCCTAGAGATGGTGAGACAGGAACTCAGAACCCACTCCCTAGAGGAGTCAAAGGGAATTTAGCAGGCATCCCAAGCCCGGGTGTATGGCGGGGGTGGTGGGGGGACAAGAACAGAAAGCTCCTTTACTGGCTGGCAACCAGACCAATGGTGGGAAGGTTGATCCCGGAGATGATAGACGACTCAGAGAGGGCCCACATGGCCCCCGTGACATAGCTGATTTATTTGCACGATTTTATGCTTCCCTATACACTGCGGTGCCCAGACCCACCATTGAACAACAGATTCCACTGTTAAATGAAATAGACATGCCGACCCTCTCAACCCCCATTAGTAAAAGTCTTGACGACCCCATAGCCATAGAGAAAATCAGGGAAGCCATTAAGCAACTGAGACCGGGCAAAACCCCCGGCCCAGATGGGTATCCAGCAGAATACTATTCTAAATTCCGGGACATACTATTGCCCTATCTCCATGGTTTCTACACAGAGGCTCTGGAGAAAGGCACCTTCCCCCATGACTTGGACCAGGCCAGTATAGTGGTACTGCCTAAGTTTTATATGTCACCTGATCCATCCCGACCAATGCGGTTTTCATGCCAGCCCCGCAGCACTAGTCATTGCCTGCAAAGATTACATGTTGCCCTGGCATGTAGACACACGCTCCCCTCCCCACTGGCCCTCCTTCTCATCGATTTTGAAAAGGCATTTGACATGGTGAACTGGGGCTACCTGGCCCTTGTCCTTCGGAAAGCAGGCCTGGGGCGCGCATTTCGACGCATGGTTCAGTTACTATACCAAACACCGACTGCCTATATCCTAGTAAATGGGATGCTCTCGGAAGTCTTTGCCGTCGGGAGAGGCGCTAGACAGGGCTGTACCCTCTCCTCTTTCCCCTAGCCATAGAACCATTCGCACATATGATTCACCAAGACGCCGTCCTAGAAGGCTGGCAACGGGAGGGAGGGGAGGAGGATGTATCGTGCATTACACTTTAAGTGTCATGCCCTGAGATAAGCGGACCTAGGTGTCTCCAACTGCTGTGCATATTTAGAGAAGCCTCCGGCCTTTGAACTATATTAAATCTCTACTGGTCCCTCTCTGAGTATTGCGATCTGGTTGACTGGCAAACAAACATTCCTACCTTGGCATGAAAGTGGCACTCGACCCGACTAAGACATGGGCCCTTAACCTTACCCCTCTTACCTGCAAGGTGAAAATGGAACACGGAAAATGGCAGACACTGCCGCTAAACGTCACGGGTCGCATAGCACTCTATAACATGCTTGTCCTGCCCCGCTCCCTATATGTCCTTCAAAATCTTCCCCTCCGACTCACTTGCCACTGGTTTCAGGAGATGGATGCTACGGCTTGCTCCTTTATATGGTGCAATGGCCGGCGGCGCCTGTCCTGGGGCACATGTTAGCGCAGTGTGTATGAAGGCGGTCTAGCTATGTCTCATTTATATTCCTATTATGTGGCTGCTCGGATACTCACCATCAACGAATGGCTCACTGTGGGATGGAACGATCCAACCTATCGCCTAGAACTGTCCGCAATGGGGTACTCACATCTTATTTACCTGCTGTACAGAAGTCCCATTCCCAAGACCATGCCAGAAGTAACTAGTCCGATCCTGTATGGTTGGCGGGCGGCTCAAAGACAGACAGGGTGGTGGGACTGGATCACCCAACATACCCCTCTGTGGCAGGGAACATGGTTACGGGAGGTTGCCAATCTGGAGGGCTTTATGCGATGGGACACCATAGGCATCACGGTGGTGGGAGACATCTGGAAGGGCACACACATGATGTCTTTTCAACAACTCCAAGAAACATATGCACTGACCCAGACACAATTCCACAAGTTTCTACAACTGAGACATGCACTGAGGGCACATGTTAGCATGACACCCTCAAACCTGAATTTAGCCCTATGGAGGCCAAAGTAATGATAGGTGGTCTGAGGGCTGGGAGATCTCACAGGTTTACCGCTCCCTTGTACTGAACGCTTCACCTCCTCTCCAACCCCTACGGATCTGCTGGGAAACCTGGATGGGCCCACCGGACGATGAGGACTGGCGGGACCCACTGATGGCACCGCGAGTCCTTGCAGTCTAAGACAAACTGCGTATGGTGCAGAGGTACTACCTTCCCTGTGCCTACCTGACCCCAGATTGTCTTTTCTGCGCTGGGATCAGGTCGAACCCTCGATGCAACAGACGTACCTACTCACCGGCAGACTTATTCCATGTAGCCTGGTCCCGTCCCAAGATTCAGCGATACTGGACACAAATCCTAAACGAACTCTCCACGTTGTTGAACCTCACACTGGAGCCCTCCCCCAAAATGGCCCTGCTGGGGGAGATCGAGGACATTGGGAGCTCCTGAGAGACCCGAGCACTTGTGGGTACAGCCTTACTTATTGCGAAAAGAGACATTGCTGGGCACTGGGCATCCAAGGCACCCCTTCGTTACAACAGTGGAGGAGGTGGATGGACTGGTGCGCCCAACTGGAGAGACCCGTCTACCAAGCGAGGGGTGTGAGGGTAAATACAACAAGATCTGGGATGCATGGCTGGGTCCTGCTTGAACATGACCACTTGCTTTGACCCATGTATCAAATAGACCTGTTAACCCATGATTCTGTGCCTGAATGCAATATTGAGATGTTGAAATGTGTCTTCCTGCATGTGACATGTTGTTATATAAATCCATAGAAAGTTGGTTATCTAATAAAAATCCATTCCCTCAATCTTGACACTGGAAGGTATTTCAGGTTCTGTGCCTAAATGCATCTAGATTGCCTACATAGTTTGTGTTTGGTATAGACTTCCTGATCCCATAAAGAGACACAGATGATAGTAAATCTAGTTTGCTTGAAGAGCCATCTGCTCACTTAAACCACAAAGATACTTTTCAAATAGAGACTTTAACTGCAGATTCCCTACCTTTTGAATTCTCTTTGGTGACAGATTTAAGTAAGATATTCCTGCAGTTGCTGCCGTACACTTATGTAGGATACACTATCAGGCTCTGCGGCAACCTCGTCTGACTTAAAGAAGTGCTGGTGGAGGGCTACATTTAAGTGTGCTGGTAACTGTTTAAGAGCTCTGTCTTTGGTGTCCTAATCCAAACATGATTCAGAGTCATGCTACAAGTGATCTGTGATGTATCTAAGGGCCGTCAAAGAGCTGAAGGTGAATTGCATGTTTCTAAGCTGTTGTTATTGTTATGCTCCAAATCTCAGGCCTGTTCTCACTCCATGACCTGGTCGTTGTTGAGGTCCCTTTTTTTCGGATATGTTAAAGCCCAAGTATAAATCTTCATGAAAACACAAGAAGCTGAGATGAGAGAGTTCCCCCTCCTTGACTCTGTGCAAGTTGTCTGGCTGTGATTTCATTCCACAATTGGAGATGGTAGCCCAGAATTTCACAGGATAACCTCAACTTTGGTAACAGGTAGAAGCCTTCAAGGAGCCTATGCAGTAGCATTTCTAGACTAGTCCATGTCCACTTTGAGCTCCTTTGGGCCCAGTGCCCTGCATCGTTCTCATTGTGATCTATATGATGCCCAATACTGAGACTACATTTCTGTGCTTCTCATCAGACACATACTTTGTCACCCTCAGGGTCAAAACCATATGACTACTACCTATAGATTTGAGGAGGTCTGCTCCCTTACAATACCCAATCAACCTCAACTGTCATCTTTATTTATTCACTCCATACCTTAACATTATGGCTGCTTCCTTTCGGTTTTGATAACAACCCTGTACCCTCTATATTGTATGGTACACATGACACTGTTCTCAGCTTCATGTACTGCCTGTCCACTGGATGGCCAACAGACGGAATCTCACAACAGGGGCCGAACTGCAGGACAAGCCCATATAAACATAAGGAGACATTACTACACTGTTCCGAAAACCAAGAACAGTTTGACTACATCTGACCTGCCTCTGCCATCCTATTCTTTGATCTGCCATTTGGACCCATTCCATGTCCATCATTCTTCCCTTTACCTAGTGACCTTCGTTTTTGAATTCCACAATGACTTCCGATTTTAAGGTACAAACAAATCAGGTTCTCCTCCCAACACTTCTATACGGCTAGATAACCTAGACTTCACCCCATGTTGCCCGATACTCTAAGGCTGAACAAAATGAAAAATATTTTCAGTACCGTACATTAATGCACTATCCATACACTGTTGTCCCACCACTTAAATAAGAAAGTGCTGTGCCACGATTTATTGTGCTACTTTGTTTCAGCACTTAAAAAAAAAAAAAAAATTACTACTAATAAATTCATATATAAATTATAAATCATTATAATGTTTACAGACAATTCAGCCTTGCTAAAGCCTATAGTGGGTGGAACACTTGTAGACTGGAACTCCTTGATATAAACAATTGGAAGACTTGAACCTTACTTACGTGAACTGTACTATGAGTAAGACCAACAGATACTGCAACATGAAAAGCTTCTTGAATTATTTGCTTAAGGAACAAATCTAAAGAAGTTTTAAATTTCGAACTGTTCATTATGTAATTTGCATGATACTATGTATATAACGATCTTTTGAATATTTCGTCTTAGTCTTCAACTATGTATCTAAATAGAAGTTAACTTTACTTTTTTCTGCAGTACTCTTTGCTACTGTTGTCTTTTATCACAGCCAGTGGTGTTTCAGGACTTTTCAGCAGTGCCTCTGCTGCAGTATTTTCAACTGGTGGAGGCCTTATTTGGCTCAAACTCAAATCTTATACAGGACATGCAGAATATGCCACATGGGGAATGATAATGAGGAGAAGGAGGATGCCAATTTGTTGCCTCATCTCTACTCTGATGTTGGATTAGGTTTAGGCCTCGAAAATGCTGGTGGTCTGGACACTAAACTGGAGTCTGAGCTCTCGACTGAAGGAAGCACCTGCCGCTGTTGTAGAAAGTAAGACAGAGGAGGTGTGGGAACCGCGGTTGCCAACAGTGAAAATGAAGACTAATCTTCTACTGAAATTTTACAACCTGGTCCTATAGCTTCAGTGTGCTTTCTGCCATTCAATGAAGCCCTGACAGGCACTTTGACTGAGGCATGGTCAAAGTCTTTTTAGGTACAGTAAGGGGGACATCATTCCTAGGCTCCATAGGCATACTCCAGGTTACCCAGACTCCTTGACCCAAGACCCACAACTGAAAAATACCTTGGTATTGGCTTCACTCAGCAAAGTCAATGCAAATGTTTTCCCTACTATCCCACTGGAGAGAGAATCGAAGCTCATTGATGCAATATCCAAAAGGTGTCCTCTCCTTGTTGCTACCTCGCTGGAGAGAGAATTGCAACTCATTGATGCAATTTTCAACAGGGTTCCTCTCCTTGTCAGTTTGGCATTGCATTCTCTGAAGGTGGTTTGTTTTCTGAGCAGTTATGCTCTCTGAGATATGGCGAGCAAGATCTTGAAGGGTTTCATAACTCATTTGAAGAAACAGTTTACAACAAACACAATCAACTATATTTTGCAGGCTGGACTGGGCACCACGATTGTGTAGGTTAAAATGTGGCCACTGGTGTGGTGATTGGCTGTCATGCTTTATTATAGGTCAAGGGTTTTTCTAGAGACACGCAGGCATCTCTCATGGATATGCCCTTTGATAGCCCCAGGCTATTTCGTGACAAGGTAGATTCAACTTTCAAGAGATTAAAAGTTGGCCTCGCCATGACCCAATCCGTGGACTTCTGGACTTAGCTTACCACCATCTGAAGCTCAGCTTAGCCAAGATACAATTCCTGTTAGTTGCCAAGAACAATTGACAAAATACTGTAGCAACCCGGCTCAATGATAAGAACCTTGACAGCCTGAAACTCCAAATCTCACTGACTGCCCAGTCGCTGGGATTCACAGTAGACACCAACCTTACTCTCAAGGAATACATTGGCAAAAACAAGAAATGGCCTGGTTCCAGCTGTTCACCTAAAGAAAGTCAAACCATTTCTTCCAGAAAGTAATTTTAGCCCTCGTGCTCTTACATGTAGATGATGGTAATGCCGTACTTCACTGGCTCTCAGACTCCACACTGGCACCCCTGACCAACATTCCACTTGCTGCATCACATCCCATCCAGAGCCTGAAGAAATTATTATCACATCACCACATTTTCGTAGAACTCTGTTGGCTCCCCTTCTGGCCCACACCATCTTCAAAAGCAGCTGTGTTATTTACAAAGCACTCAAGACCAGCACCTAGTTTATCTTGCAGGCTTACCATCTGTTGGTGGTTTTTGGAACGTCCACCCAGGATTCATTAAGACTGGCGACTAAGAAGTGTAAACAGGCCTTTTCCATCTATGCACCCAAGATCTGGAACAACTGCCCTATATATTTCATACCTGCCCCAACACTGCTCCAATTTAGGAAAAAGTGAAAGACATTACTCTTTAAAGAACAATACATAACAATGCATCAGCCATCCACAACCCAGCTTTCTCTCCTAATACTCCTTGGCTTTCAGCTTGTATTTGAAATATGGTGCTCTGCTGCCTTTTGTCTGTTTGCAATATAGGAACCACTATAGAAATACCATGCAGATGCATACCACCACAGGCAGCCTTTTCGGCTCCTGCATCAGACTTTCCAGTCCTTTGGAGACCATAAAGGGCATTTCGGTGAGAGAGGACAGGGCCACCATCAAAAAGATGGGCCCTCATCGTTCTCGTCCCCTGCCACCTCTGCCAAGTCACTGTGCTTACTCCTTAAGGAGTCTCCCACAGGCAGTTGGGGGGGCTGATGAACACCCTTTTACCTGACCCACTGACTTGAGATTATTTCAGACCAGTGGGTCCTGCAGGTTGTCAGTCATGGTTACTCCTGTCCCTTTCTTCCATTCCCTCCTACATTTCCTCCTGTTTTCACTCAGACTCTACCAGAGCCTGCCTCCATCTTTGCCAAAGAGTAATTGCAGGAAAAGGGGACAATAAGGAGAGAGTCCACAAGAAGGTGAGAAGCGGCAAGTGTTACTTGTGATCCCAACAGTACAGTGGCTCATATTGATTGTAAACTTTCGTATTTATAGCATCTTCCTTTGGAGTGACAACTTCAAGATACTAATTCTGGCCTAGGTCCTTTCTGCCTTTAAACCTGGGACTGGATGATGTCTTTAGACCTGCCGAATTGAAACGTGTGTCCAGCCCACAGTCTCTACTTAGTGGTGGGGATGGACCATTTTCACTTTACCATCCTGCCCTTTGGCTTCACCTCACATTTACTAAGGTGATGGTTGTTTGCCATCTTCCCAGGTCGAGAGTGCACTTATTCTCAATGATTGACTTTTGATGCTGAGCTTGTCCAGACAGTGGTGGCCACCTACAGATGACTATTTCTGTCCTCTCTTTCCAGGGATTCTTCATCAACAAGCCCAAATCCCACCTTCACCCAATGCAGAGAATACCCTTTTTGGGGGGGTGTTTTAGATAGAATGGCATTGAAGACCTTTCTGTCCCTGTAGCGAGTCTGGAACATTCAGGATATGCTTCTGTTTCAGCCGCACTTCTGTTTTCTAGATTCAATGGTTGAGGCTCCTTGGTTTCTTGGCCTGTGTATTCTGTTGGTGCCCCATGCACATTGGTGTATACCAGCTCTGCAGTCGAACAGCCACCTTAAATGGGCTCAACACTGATATGCCTCTAAGACAGAATCAGTGTGTCGAACGAGGCAAAGTGGGATCTCTGCAGGTCGATGAAGAATTCCATCCTGACTTGCAGCAAACAATTCTTCTTATCCTTTATAGAACTCACTGTATTAGCAGATACATCAACTCTGTGTTGGGAGCCATCTGCATGAAGTGGAGATTTGAGGCCTCTGGACTCTTCTGGAGCACAGGCACCACATCAGTCTTCTGGATTTTTGCATGCAATTTGGTTGGCATCAAGGTCAGTCCTGTGTAAGCAATATGGTACTGCAATAATCAATGCACGGTGGAGGTGGGGGGCAACGTGCACCATGCTAGAAGGCTCTGAGGTTGGGGCACTGACTGGACTTTGTGGGGATTTAATTTTTTTATTTTGAGCCATTGGCCAGGATCCTTGAGAACCAGAGCAGATGAGTTCTGTAGACTCCATGAAGCCAACCTTAAGTGGCACCTGCATCAGAAGGTTGTTCAAGGCTTATTCACAGAGTGGGGCTTGCCTTGGGTAGATATTTTTGTTGCCTCAAAAAATGATCTTTGTTAAACTTTTTGCACTCTATAGTTTCTGTCCCAGTGTTCACTGGAAACCCCCTATTGCCTGCTTGGAATTCAGGTTACTTTTATGCTTTTCTACCTCTGCCATTGTTTCCTCAGGTTTTGAAGAAGGTCAGGAGGGATCGGCCTCAGCTTATTTGAATAGTTCTGGCATAGGCTCTACTACTCTGCTGCTGAGTCGAAGTGTCTGTCCCCTGTTCCTCCTACCTTTCAGGAGGACCTGCTCACTTCTACATCTCCACACTTGGAGACTGTGTTGACATCCTGCTCACCTCTTTGACATCCCCCAGTCCAGATTCAGGCCCAACCACAGTACTAAGACTGCACTCCTTAACATTCCAGATGACATCCAACTGATCATGAACAAAGGAAATACCATAGCCATCTCCCTGCTCGACTCATCCACCACTTTCAACATCGGCACCTTGACCAACTCCACCTCTTTCATGTCCGAAGTTGCAGGTTGATTGAAGACTAGCTGTCTGAAACTCAACACTGACAAAATGGAAGTGGTACTCATTGGCAAAGAGATCTCACTATGCACTTTACTTGGTGGCCAACAGATTTCTGGCCAATGCCCTGTTTAGCTATCCAAGCTAAGAACCTAGTAATAGTTGTGGAAGACCTACTCCTGATGACTAACTAAGCCAACGTAGTAACCGCTTTCTGGTTTTATACCCTCAAGTTCATCACATAAATCTCCCAAGTGGCTTCTGATCAACATACTCAGAACCACCACCCAGGCCATTATCACCAGAAAACTAGACTACAGTAAATTTCTCCATCGACATCACTGCCCAAGTGACAAGAAGACTTCAGAACATACAAAGCAAGGCAGCCAAACTCGCACTCAGACTCCCAACCTGAACACACATCACCTCACATCTCCGAGACCACCACTGGTTCTCACACTCATCAAGCTACTCACACACACATACCCTGCAAGTTTTGGTCCCTCCTGTCTCAGCATCTGCTCCAGTTTCCATACCCTGACCAGAAGCATCCGCTCGACTGGCATCCTGTTCACACACATTCCCCACTTCCGTTTAGCTAGTGGCTATTCTTTCTCACAACTCTCCTCCAAAGCCGGGAATCACCTTCCCCTGCAAATCAGAACCATCTCCTCAGTCATTGAGTTCCACATGAAACTGAAGACATGGCTCTTTACCAAGATCTACAGGCTCGGCCAGCACAGTCCTCTCATTTCGCTCTAGCACCTGGATACCCTCCCAGGTGAGATGCATGCACTGCAAATAATCGTAACGCATAACATACATAATTTATTTATTATTTATAAACGATCCCTGGAGCACTTTTGAAATAGATCAAATTTGAAAGTTTTAGAAATTGTCAGAAATCTTTCCTGTAGTGCACGGCTTACATACCATATGGGATGGAAAATATTGTAAGCTTAGCGAAGACAAATTGGCCTTCACCGTCAACAAGGACTATTGTTGGAACAGGAGACTGTAGACTGAAAATACTTCGACGTTAAGCTTGTAAGGAATGGAGAATCCGGCTTCTTAGCCAAAAAAAAAGTGTTCTTGTGTATAATATGGAATAGTAATTGTACAGCAGTTAACTTAAGGTAACTATTCGAAAGAGCATAGCAAAACCATATAATATAATATATTGTATTCAAATTCGTTAATGAAAATGATTCCCTAGATATGTGAATTGCAAATACTGGATCGTATACCATTCCTGGCACTAACGGGATCACCTATGTATGGCTACACCAAGTAGTGCATTCAACTGTATTGCATTCTCAAACTCCGCAACTATTAATGTTGTGGGACGACCTAATCCCATTGGTTTTAAACTGAGTACGTTTTTTGATCAGCTTTTGATCCATCTTAAATGTGTCATTAATGATGTCTCATTTAGCGCTAGAATGGTAAGGCTCACCTTTGTATTTTGAGTAAAAACAAATGGAGACATCCATGTAGAAATGGACCAAATGTGCACATGTGCTGCACTGCATTAGATGAATATATTGTACAATGCGACTGATAATTGTTTGCCAAGGGACATCTCTAAGACTTCTTCTGTCCATGTACATTTTCACTTCTCTATAGATACCCATTTCCCAAGCATAGTTGATTGGAAAGTCTGTAATTTAAATTTCTGGTTTGTTTATTTAGTGTGTGTTTTTTTTATTCCACTCTTTCCTCAAATGTAAGTTTGTGTTGTTTTGGAAAATGGTTTGCAGTATGTATAATAACCTGCATTCAAATGACAGAAGATGCTGAGTTGGGGTTTAGGTGTGTTTGACATGTTGCATTCAGAGTCACAAAAACATATTTCAGATGTCTGTATTACACTGTGAAGTTCACGTAGATGTTGTTCAGTAAACCTCTAATTATGTCTGTCCTTTTATATGTGCATCTGTGGACTACTGTGTTTTTAGAACCTGTGTTAAAATAGTCTTTGCCTTCGAGCACAATATTTGCATGCACCTGCCACCCAGATGCACATGTTTGGACGGAGCAAAAGCAAAGGAATCAATTTTGAATAATGCACTGGCGACAGTGATGCTTCTTTTGTCACTGTTAAAATGCTTGTGTAACATTTTGACATTTTATCATACAGGTGAAATTCAAAAACCGGTTAAAGTGAAAAAATTGAAAAATTTAAAGACACTGGATTCGAAACCTGGTAATATTTTTAGATTTTTTTTTAATTGCAGTGCATCACATTACACTGACACAGATATGAAATAAATTGGTAAGGATAAACAACTGTATACGCAGCACCTTAAACTTGCACATTTCCCGCATCTGCATTGTCAGGTTGTAGTCCCCAATTGTATTGCACACTTCTTCCCCCGACATGCCTCACCCTTCAGTTCTTCTCCCCCCTCTTATGACAAAACTTTTCAAGTAAAACAAAAGGATGATGGACGGAGTGCTGAACAATGCAAACACTCACCCCCAGTCACAGATCTGGTTTAATCTATCGTTCTTTTGCTCACCATGCCAGGTTTCAGGGTATCACCCTTCATCAGCCAGGTTAGCTTGCATCCAGTGGCACAGTGAGCACGGGACCCACGTCTGGGCATACCCTTCCCACTTAGGGCAACTTTAGCAAAACAAAAGGATGATGGACGGCGTGCTAAACAATGCAAACACTCGCCCCCAGTCACAGATCTGGGTTTAATCCATTGTTCGTTTGCTCACCATGCCACCCCAGTTTGGACCCAGCCATATGCAAATCAGCCTTGACCCTGTTCCTTATGGGAACAGTCCAGCCCAAACTGTCAAGCCAGGTCCTCTCTGGACCGGAAACAAGCATCCAGGAAACTTTTCAAGAAACGACTCACAATGTGCCGAAATGATTCAATCACTTCCACGGGTTCGCAGATGTTTCAAGGATTACCCCTGTGACGTAAAGACTGACTCGTCATGTTGGGTGTGTTTGTTGCCAGCGGTGCTGGGAGGCCTCAAGCGCACAGAAGCGCCTGGTGAGTACTGATGTTGCTTGGCCCCCGTCTCTGTTTCCTGCTTCTCAGCAGTTACGACTACAGCCTGGTTGCCAGAGTCGCCACGGAAAGGAGCCTCAAGCAGGGACGTCATTTAGGGGTCGCAGCTGTTACCCCTGGCTTGCCCCTTGCCAACCCTGGCACTGCATGTGCGACCCCCGGCCGCAGAGGCGGCAGAATCATTACCGAATACAAAGGAGCAGCTCGTCCGAATGGACAACGGTTGGGGATGCAATCTCCTTGCCTTTTATAAAAAAAAATTATGCTGATAGTAATAAAATTTTTACTATTAGTGTAATAAAAACGCAGTACAATTTCCTGGAATTTGACACTCCCTGGCAGCTGAGGTAAGTAATAAATGCTTTTAAATGTATAAATGTACGTTGCGTGCATACATGCAGATGAGTGTGTTTATGTGAGAGAATGTATGTGTGTTTGTGGATTTGTAAGCATGTGTGAGCAAATGTAAAGGACAAATGACATGTGATGTCACTTCCGCTACCCCTGGCCTTTTGTTGAATCGACGTTCATGCATCTAACGCGTAATAGTCCATTCCTCCTAACAATCAAAAATCGGTGGTGGTGGATGCAACTGCCAATGGCCAGCCGTAGCTCTCTTAGCCACCCTCGGTCCATCGGAATCAGCATACTCGCCCAGCTCATTATTTAGGATAATAATTTTTTAGATGTCTCAATGAGGAGTACCAGAGCTTGCTCAAGGTTCGAGACTGTTCCTGACCAGCGTGATTGTGTAATTGGACATTCCCTAACCGTGTGTCTAAATGTACCTCTTCTAAAATCATACCTCATAGACACTTCGGATCTGTGCCCTTATCAGTTTTCCACAGCCTCTCTGTCGTATGATATATTTTGTGGAAGCATTTAAATCGTATAAGGCATAACCGAACTGATATTGCTGACTTCTTAACTGTCCGCTTTCCTTCCGTCCGCTTCTCGCCCTTCATTTCACTGATGTCCTGTTCCCATTGTTCAGATGTGTGTCAGGAAAGGCTCTGGGGAGTTGCTAACAAGTTTTCTATGTAGCCCAAACAAGCCATTGGTTCTTCACATATATTTGAACCGCTGTTACACATTAAACTGAGAGGAAAGTTAAGTATTGAAGTTATGAAAGTTATGCAGATTCACCATCGATCAGCACTACAACACCAAATATGTTTAAATACATGTTGTCGAAGGACAGGGAGGCAGTCAAGGCTTTTGTGTTTAGTCATGTCACATTACAGTCTTCACTTTTTTTGTAGATTTCTAGCATAGTAAAATAAGCTGTAATTCTTAATTTGCTGCAAAAATAGATATTTGCTTATTTTTGTTGCACAAATCTTGTCAGTTTCATTAATCTGTAGTCTTTTAACATTAGGTGTCTATTCGTCTTACAAACCATTTCTAAACCGTGATGAAGAGATAATAAAGCAACTGCAGAAGGTAATTTGCAATATGTATTATTGTAAGAAAATTATAGAATGCAAAACTGCTGAAAGTTTTGTAAAGAAAATATACAAATACGTTGAATAAATTGATACACTGGTAAAATATATGTACTGTATGTGAATAACGGGTATTTTTCCAATTATGACTTATGGTGATAGTAGGAAGATGCTTTTTGGGCTCAATGTGCATTTTAGTTGCTGGCTTAGGGTTATTTTTATAACCTGAATAGATTTCTTTGTGGAAAACATAGCTGAATATCATCCCCTTTCATGCTCGTTCTCTTTTATTTATTCATTCATTTATAGAGTTTTGTAGAGCTCAAAGGATATATATTTGAATGTATTACTCCCTAGCCTTTCCCTGTCATGGCTTTATCTGGGGCCTTCCATTTAATCACCAACACTTGCACTGGTGCCTATCACAACAGCATGGGAGCATCAGAGACTAAGTAAGATTGTACTTTCGGACTTCCTGAAGCCCGACATTGTTGAAAGGCATTAGCATAAACTCATTAGCATGAACTAAACAGTGCCGCAGAGCACCTCTTTTAGCTCACATTAGGCAGCACCCCAGTACATGTAGACTCCAGCCAGCACAGGTGTGGTCCAAGGTTGGAATTCCATATCTCTAGAGACTGGTCTGAGTGTAAAGGATATCAAACTAGTCAGTTTCCACCACATCTGCAGTTAATACTTTAATACTTAGTGCTCCTTTTTTTATTAAACAGATTTTATTGAGGTTTATCATATAAGAGATCTACATCCATTATTGTATCATTCTTGTCGTATGTGCCAAGGTTATGCATCTGATATTAAACATAACCATTTACCCAACTTCCACTCAAACCACCTTCCTTTTCCCTCCCATAAGCCATGGCCCATATGTGTTCTGACATCTCTGTTGAAATTCTATACAATAGTATCCTCTTGCTAATATCCGATTACAAGTACAATTAGCGTGCTCATGTCATGTTTTGTGACCTCCTTACTGCAGCTTGATTGTTCAGCTATATCGGCTAAGGAGGAGCAGCAGCGGGTGAGCTCCCCAGTGACCCCCCCTTTGGTGATCATTGATCAGGTTCCATCAGGCAATCCACCAGAGTCTCCCAAGACCGGCTGCATCCAGGTATCCCGGTCACCGCTCCTAGCTTTGCGCAGGAGTACCTGTCCCTCATACTCTGCCCATCTTTCAAGCTCCTTCTGCCAGGTGGCGATCCGGGGACCCCAGGCGTCCTCCAGTTCCTGGTGATTTCCCTCTTCACTAGTATGTACGCTAGGTCCTGAAATCTGCTTGTTGTCTTGGTTTTGGAGGTGCGTGGGAACGACTCAGAGACAATGGCCAAGACAGTATGGAACCTCTCAATGTTACGTCTGCAACTATTGTTGTTACCTCCTTCTAATAAGCAGATAGTAAGGGGCAGGCCCATAACATATGTAGCAGTTCGGCTCGTTAGGATCGTATTCGTACAAAATGTGTGCAGTGACAATTAAACCCTTATCATTGTTTACTGCCAAGCTCCCCTGCAGACAGTCATCTGTGTCTTTAGGCTTAATTGGACGGGATAGACCCAAATCGTTCTCTAGTATGATATTTGCAGACTGTTGGAGCAGCAGCCAGTGAAGCAGGCATTTCATTTTCTCTTCCTAAACATGCCTTTCTTTGCCATAGCCCAGGAGTCCAAGCAGTGTGATTGGCTCCCCACCCCTGGTTCTGTGGTGTTTTTCCTTCTTTCATAATAAGCATGCCTGCCCTATATAGGGGGATAACTCTGCCAAAATGAATCACACATCAGTTCCCCTCTTGAGCTAGTGCTGATAAAATTACTTATAAGTAGCAACCCTCTCTTCAATATTGTGAGTGTCCTAAGTTGGTGGTCCTTGTATTTGACCAAACAATGCTAGTAATATTCACTCGTTCTGCTCATTCAAGCAACTTTAGGTCACTGCAAGAACCTAGATTGACTTTTTTCAGATTTAGAGTCTTTATTCACAACTTCTTGAGCACCCTTGCCAGTTTCTAACCCCCAGCTCTGAAACTAATCCTTGAGTTCTTTTTGTGGTGTTATTACATTGCCAGATTCTTCCTTATTGTGAAAAGTAGTTTTTACACTGATGTCCTTTGGTCCGCAAGGCCAGCCTCTAGCACTATGGCCACTGTCACCTATAATACACTGATTCTGTGCACCATCAGTGTAATTATTTAAAGTTACGTCTTTGGAGAAGTGTGGCAGCTGGGTACCTAGTATAATGGAATGCTATGTATGTCATACAGAATGATAGAGGGGCAATAGAATGGTGAGGACAGAAGGGCTTGGAGGAAAGCCGGGAGACGGTTCGATGGGATCTTCCTCTGTTAATAAAAGGTCCGCTGTCAGAGCTCAGGACCATCGCATATGAACCTCAATAAAATTGTTTTATACAAATGAAAGGTACACTTTTCAAATGATGAAGAAGCTGATAAGGGAAAAGAAGCTGAAAAGAGTGTTGTAACAAGGAAATCTCACAGAACAATACAAATGGCAAAGTATTTGAAGGATTATGTGAAGTAATAACTTGTGTTTAGTAATTCTTCTTCTTTTGTTTGTTGCAAACCGTTAATAGAAGATACATTATTCAGACATTTTGGATTGTTTTGTGTCTCTAGGCCTGTTGGATTGTTTTGTCTTTCTTCACCAGGATGTTTACCATATGTTAGGATTCATTCGAATTTTTGTCTTGTGTAATGGTATGGATCTATTCTATATATTTGTTTTTTATAATTTTGTTTTAAGGAAAGGAGGTGTGTGGTAGCTGGGTATTTAGTATAACGGAATGTTATGTATGTCATACAGAAAGTTATGAGGGGATATGGAATGGTGAGCACAGCGTGGCTTGGAGCAAAGCTGGGCTACGGTTGGATGGGATCTTCGTCTGTTAACAAAGAGCTTATGTTTATCATCCCCTACATTGGCATATTTTGTGATCTATGATGCTACAAGAAGTTATTGTTTTGTACACAAACCTATTGTTTTTCTTGAAGTATAGAAGATGCATGCCTTTCATCATGCTAACTGCCAGGCTATGTACCCTGAATTCATCGCTGTGTTTCATCATTTAAATCTTTGGATGATGATTTGTAATAAAATGCCATCTCGGAGTAAGTCTGGCTCCCTGTAGAATCAGATTTTCTAATTTGACTGCAGATCAAATGCATCTGGCACATTGGATTCACTGAAGACTAATATAAAGTTGGAAAAAAAGTGTGATACCACTGTGAACAAAAAGATGGTCATAAAGCACAGGGCTTTCATTCTTGACCTTTTCTGCAATTATGGCAACTTTATTGGTGTACACTACAAGGCAGCATTAATGTTGTAGGCTTTAGGCCAGATCGTTGAACAAGACTTTGAATCAGGGAGTCCTTAGACTGTTAGTACATGACATCTTGTGTTATGTATTCCTCCTGAGACAATTGAAATGGAGGCACCTATTAGGAAAGGCAAGGAGAGTATAATACTACTAGCCACTGTAACAAACATGTAATGATTGTCTTTAGGACCTAAAATATGAAGCTGGTGAGTCAACAGCCCATTCCTGTTTTTAAGTTTGTCAGATATTCAAACATGATCTGGTGAAGTTATGTAATATAACATATGCTCCATGTAATCTAGAACCTTCACATCTCTTGATAGGTTCCCTAATTGTTCTACAGAATTTTGGCTTTTTTTATGGATGATTTGACTAAGTCTATTTGTCAGACTCCAAGTGCCACGAACCTCTGTTCCAGTTCATCTACTCTAGGGCCCTGTAATTCATACCAAACTCATGCTAATTTGGCAGCATTTGCCATGCGTCACTTCCTTTTATTGCTGTTGCGCAGGGACCAAGTACTGATAATTAACTTTGATTAGTAGTCTACTGCTGGCCATCCTTTCTTTTTGCAGTTATATTTACGGCAAATTCGACCCAAAGGCATCAGAGCGCTTTACATGACCACCAGTTATTGGAGGTCTGGCCCTTACACCACTTCTTCTCAAGCTGCTCATGCTGGACTTCAGGTATCACTTATGCGTTATGATGCAGTTAATGCTGCATCATAGCTATTTAAGAGCTATGATGCAGCGTTGGCGATATCATACCACATAAATGGTACCTGAATTCCACCCCAAGCAAGTTATCCTTACCTCTTCTCCCTGTTTCTTCTCATTACGTCCTGGATATCATTTTTGCAGCTCTGTGCATTGCTCAGAGTTGACTGAACTTTCGTTTATTTTTATGTTTGCCACGGTTGTGCAGGTTATCTAACACCATTCATTTTACACAACCCTGGGACCCCACCTTTGTACAGCTGAAGCTAAAACGTGACCTGTGGCCCCTTCTGCTTTTCTGCTAATGATCTCAACTTGCTAACAAAATAATTTAAAAATACTTGATGTTTTAGGTGCGGATGACAAGGTTACTTGCTGCTCCAGTACTTTGGGAAAATATCAAAAGTTATTCTAATCAATGAAATCTTTACAAGTTTTCTCTCAGAGGTGTGATGTCACACAGGGTTGAAAGGGCTGGTGATGAGTTATTTCACTTGTGCAATCTTTGCTAGTTTTGTAATGTAACGCCTGAGTTAAACCCTGTGTCGTGGGCTCATTTTAAACATTGCATCGGCACACCACATATTTTAGCTTACCTTAGACCTGCGGCCTATGCCCTTTAACCTACATATGTGCTCTGATTTCCTGTATCCAGTTTTATTAATTTTAGTTAGCCTGCTTTTCAGTAGGGTTGTTTTATTTTTCTTATCAGCTGTGATTCTGCGAATGAGTTATTCTGTGCACGACATTTCACCATGTACCTCTGTCCAAGGCTGACAAGTACAGTACAGCTAGCATTGTCGCCACAAGAGTATGTAAACAGTCCACATATAGGTACGTGCCCATCTCAGGCCTTTTTTATGGATCAGAAATAGGCTTCTTATAAATACACTGTACAGGCCAAGGCAAAACAGAGAGGTCATTCCAGCCAGGATATTGATCCTTGCTGCATGTCAATTCACTGCTAACCTCAGCCCTTTCTCTACAACCAGTCAAGGAGATGGCGGGCGGACCTCTATCTTCCAGGTAATGGGGGTAGGTGCTCCGCAGATGGGCTAAATACAGACAGACTGGGATATCACCACTATGCCCTCACTTAGGAGTTAGAGGTTAGATAGAATTCATATATGTATGTTATTCCAATCTGGGGGGACTATTTATTTTCTTCGTGCTGGTCACCACAATCCTAATCCTGTTATGTCTCATTGACTTAATATTTGCAGCGCATATATTTGATTGTAGATTGCAGTCTTTTCAATAAATGTATTGAAAAACATCCTGCATCTTTTCTTTGGCCTATGTGTGTGTATGAGTCCTTTTGCTAATGAGAGAAGGAGGTGAGATTTGTCGATCACATCTTCCCCTAAGAAGTACCAGAGTGTTAAGCATCAGGCTGCCACAGATCTCATTTTCTCCCATGCTTGGGTGAGGTGCTGCTAGCTATCTGAAAGAGTTGTGCCGACAGCTGCCAATACAGTGTGGGACTGACTCAGTCACCCACAAACGGTCGCACTGCCACCCCAAATCCAGCAGCCTTGTTCCAATAAGAGGAGTCCTACAACTGTGCATCTATTTTTTGCAGATTTATATAGCGTGAACCCAACATGAAGCTATTGGAGTTATTTACATAAACAGCAGTTCCGTTACACAAGACCTATTTATGTTATTTTTATTTTTTTGTGGCACAGGACAAGAAAGTGATTTGCACTGAATCACAGGATGTTGAGGTGACACTGAGCCTCAAACCTGGTTCTCCAGTTCCAATGTCAACAGCACTAGTTCTTAAGCCACGTCCTCTCACCAGTTCAACAGTAGTGTAAGAAGTAGCTTCTGCCATATTGGTTTAATAGGGGAAACATGTATATGTTTTTATTAAGTAGAACCAAACTGTTTTTGAGTCACAACTTTCCTATAGGAGGACTGAAGCTCTAAAGCAGCAGTATGTTGCTTTTGGGTTTGCCATGGACAACCTAACCATGGTGCGTTGCTTTTAGGCACACAGCATCTCTCCTCACCTTTAAGAAATACTGTTTGTATGCAGATGACAGATGTATTGATTCTCAAGAACTACTGTGTACGACATGCAGTGAGATGTTTCTGGATCAAAATGTATGCACTGTGCAGTCTGTGGTAGAGCTGTCCTTGCTGGAACATCCTATATTGTGCTTGTAGGACAGTTGCAGCTTTCTTCCACTGGTGCATTTGTTTCCTGATCAAATGCCCCCTCAGTGCATTCTGCACATGAATAAAAGCTTCCTACTTGCGTCTAATTTTCGCTTTGTACCTCATGATGTACTTCTTTCAACGGTAATGGTTAAACAAAGAACACAACTTTCTTTAGAGCTCTGTTACTATGCTCTCCTTGCCTCACCCTCACATTAGCCTAGATTCTTGTGATGGCACTCTTCAACTTTTGGAACGTTTCCTTGGTTATGTAGGCTTTATAAAAGGCCTGAATTGTTACTGCGGATTTGAACACGTGCTCTCACCTCTTTCAGGTTGTAACACCACAACAGCAGAATATATTTTATTGTAAACCAACACAGCTACTTTCATAGCAAGGCGCCCTAAGTATCAACCTTAGATCACACTGGCAGCATTTGTACATTTTCTGCACCTGCGCTGCTGCTGCCAGTGCCTTACATGGGCCTGTAATGCGCAATTTCAGATTTTCACACAAGTGTTACCTGTCTTGCCTCCTTTGTTTGATTGGCTGAAGTAGGCAGGTTGCGCTGACTTGCTTTTACAGTTGGCGGGCTTTCATACTTTGAAAGCAGCGTGCAGACGTATGGAGTGTGTTTGCTCAAATACGCCAGTCTTTCATAACGTCCTTGCAGGAACGTGCTGCAGTACCATTGGAGTGTAATGTAATTATGCCCACTTTCTAGGTCGAGCCTGCGAAAGTATGCACTAGTACATGTGCTCTTGCATACAAGACTCTTGTGTCTAATAATGGGCTTGGAACCCACCCAGAGCTTACCATTTGTTGACATAATTTCAACTCTTCTTTGCTGCCTTCTCTGTAGCTCTCTTTTTGAAATGTATTTAACTTATCCCCACCCTCCTGTGTTTCTTCTCCCCTTTGACCCTCCATCCCGTCCCTGTTTCTTCTCCACCGTCCATGTATCTGTGTCTTTGCATGACGCAGCTGTCAACGTTTTTTTAATTGCTTTGTTCCCATGCCACACCCCAATGCTTTCTCTACCCTATAATTTAACTTTCTCTGATACACTTCAAAATCTCCATCCATTTCTCTCCTAACATCATCATACTTTCGTTCTCTCACTCTCCCCTTTTCTCCTTTCTCTTACTTTTTCCGTCTTTCCCGCTGTCCCATTTCCCTTTTCTGTTCTTTCCTTCTCCTTCCTCTCCCCCTCCCGCCCTCCTCGATCTCTGCAATCTGAACATAAAAAGCACTGTAAAGCAGCTGGTGCTGACTGCTTTATAGTGCTGTTTAAAATCATCTTGTTATCCACCCTTCCTCCTCCATTAGTGACCCCCAACCCATTGCCAAATTCAAAAGATCTCCTAGGGGCGAGAATTGTTGGTGTTGTGCCAATGCTTGTTGTTTCTAGCTGGTTGCTTTCAGGAGTTAGCAGCATTAGTATTTTAATATGAACTCTGACTTCTACATGGGGCAGCTAGGCCTACCTCAGTGAAAATAGCTTTTAGGGCCTTGTCACTGTATTGACATGGTAACTTACTAGTACTTAAAAGGGAGGTTTTGATCTGTTGAAAAGGCTCATTTTAACAGGTCTCACTCCAAAATTAAACCACAACAGTGAGATCGAAACAATGTTTTAATTGTCCCCTTTGTGGATGACACAATAAGTGCTACAAGGTGACATTTAACTTTCAGGCCCTGCGTTCACTTTTTTTTTTTCAAACCATATACTAGGGAGTTAGTTAAATGTGCCAGTCGGGAATAAGACAGTTTAACAATGCTTATAGGGGCTGTGGATGCACCATATTACTGGTTTATACATGTAAAGTGCACAAAGATTTAAAGCCATAAAACTAGGGACCAGAAAAAGGAGAATTATCAGGGGTTACTAATCAGAAAAGGTGGATTTGCTACAGTCCACCAGGTTCTCTTGGTGATAGGTCCACTGAGATGTCAGATTCCACATATGCCACCTGGTGAAGTACCAAGTAGGATGCACGAGGGTACAAGAAGTGTCAGCTGCTTATTGTATTTGTGACTTGAAGTCAATGATTAACGGATTAAGGAGGAAACTGAAGTTATGTTAGTTATTTTGTTTTCTTTTTGGTCTGAATGTATATCGGCAGCAGCTGGAACCTGTGCAAGGACGGAGTGTAGTTGCTCTAAAGTACTATTGTTTGGTGTTACATGTACCTGGTCTCCTTGAATATTATGGCTAGTTTGGATTCCGTTGCCTCCACCACTATTTCTGCCTACTCCAGGTGACCCATCCCTTTTGCAGGAAGACTGACCTGATGCATTCAAAATCTATATGGAAGCTATTGATGGCGATATATTTGTATCCAAATGCAAATTGGTTATATTAATACAGTCCTCGAGGTGGAAGGTAGGAAAGGTTCTTAAGCAGCTACCTATACCTCCACAGAATGTGCAGACAGAGGATGAGGGAATGGATATTCAGTGCAAGGAGGAGGATGATGAGCTTTTACAGGCCAGGAGAGTGCTAGAAAATAATTATAAAGCAAAGGTGAGTACTGTGATGGAGCGTCACTGATTTTATTATTTTATTTTTTATTTTTGCTTCAATTTATTTTAAATTCTTGAAGCCGAATGTTAGGGGTGTAATGGAAGGCAAAAAGAAAATGGAACTCTCGTAATGGCAGTTGAGGGTTGCTTTCGATGAGAACGGTTGTAGTGCTCCTTGCTGAACTCATAAACTTGCTTGTCCATGTTATGTGGTGGAAAACTAAAACCAAGGCTGAAATATCAGGATCATAGCCCAAATGTCAGTGACCTGTTGCAGGAAATGAAAGCTCCTGAACAGCACCGTGTTGGAGACAATTCATATAAAAGTATCTCATAGAGACTTCTAGTTACAGATTCCTTACTTTATAATTAAGCCCAGGCATCAGACTGGAACTGGAGATTTTTCTTTGAGCAGTACACTTGCACGCCGTCAGGTGGTATTGGTTGACTCTGCATGCTTCATTGTCGTCGTGGTCGCTGTGATGACATCGCAGTTGTAGGAAAGTCACTCTTTTTTGGCATGGTTACCCCTCCCCCCTTTTTGCCTGCCATCAGTGTGCTTAAACTGTTTTCAATGGGATCCTGCTAACCAGGACCACAGTGATTGTGCTCTCTCACTCTAAATTTGGTTGCCTAGGACCTTTGAGCAACCGGTGTCTGTTTATAACTCCCTAGTATATGGTACTTAGGTACCCATGGCGTTGGGAGACCATGGGTCCCCCATGGGCTGCAGCATGTATTATGCCACCCGTGGAAGCCCATGCAAAATGTATCTGCAGGCCTGCCGTTGCAGCCTGTGTGAAAAGGTGCACGCACCCTTTCACCACAGGTCACTACACCAGGTCACTATAAGTCACCCCTCAGGTAGGGCCTCCTAGCCCAGAGGGCAGGGTACGGGGCTCTGTGTGGGAGGGCACCCTTGCATGAGCAGAGGTGCCCCAGTGAACCCCAGTTCTATTACATTTGATGTCATAAGTGCAGGGATGCCATTCTACCCGTGTACTGGACACAGATCCAGCTACATAATGGTAACTCCAAACCTGGGCATGTTTGGATTCAAACATGTCAGAAACATACCTCAATACTAAAGTCAGTATTGGTTATATGATTTCATGCACTCTGGGGGCTCCTTAGAGGACCTCCCAGCATTGCTCCTACCAGCCTTCTAGGTTTTTCTGGGCAACCCGTGCTGTTGCCATCCCTCAAAAAGGTTTCTCCCCTCCTGCTGCTTGACCAGCTCAGGCAGAACAAATGATTTCCTGTGGGAGAGGGAGGCAACACCCTCTCCCTTGGAAATAGGTGTTACAAGGCTTGGGAGGGGGAAGCCTCCTCAAACCACTGGTTTGCTTTGAGGGGCACATTCGGTGCCCTCTATGCAGAAACCGGTTTGCACCAGTCCAGGGACCTTCAGTAGCTGCTGTGGCACGAAACTGGAGAAAGGTAAGGGGAGTGACCATTCCCCTGTCCATCACTACCCCAAGGGTAGTGCCCAAAGCTTCTCCAGGTGGCTACTCGATTCTGCCATCTTGAAACCAAGATGTGAAGAGGCCTCTGGGAGCATCTGAGTGGCCAGGTCAGGTGATGTCCCCTCCTGATAGGTGGTCACCTTGCAATGTGACAAACCCTTTTTTAGAGCTATTTAGAGACTCCCTAATGAGCAAGACTCCATCAGGACTCCTCTGCATAGCTTACTTCTACTTCTGGCCTCTGGAACCGCAAATGGACTCTTCAGGACCTGACAAGACTGCAACTCCCGAGACAACCTCACCTTGCAACTTTGTTTCCCCGGCTCCTTCCAGCAACTGCAGCATTTCCCCAGCTGTGCATCCTCCGGGGCGGCGAGAATTCAAGCTGCACCAAGAAGCCAGATGGAATCTCCCTTGGTGTGACGGAGTCACTCCCCTGCATCTGCCGGCACCTACAGCAACAACGTCCGGCTGAGTGAGCTTCTCTCCTCTGGAACCGCATGACGGTCTGCAGTGGTTCCCTTGGTTCTCTCTCCCTACTGTCCAACTTGCGAGACGGTGAGCCCTTGCCTGTCCATGCTGGAAAGTACTCCTGTGCACCGCGACTCTTGCAGATACCATGGCTTGTTGCCTCCTTTAGGAAAGTACCCTGTTTTAGGCATGGTTACACCCACTTTTTGCCTTCTGTCAGTATGCTTTGACTGTTTTCACTAGGATCCTGCTAACCAGGACCCCAGTGATTGTGCTCTCTTCCTCTAAGTTTGGTTGCTTAGGACTTTGCTCACCCACAATTGGAATAATGGTACCCCCATGTAAGTCCCTAGTATGTGGTACTTGGGTACCCAGGGCATTGGGGCACCACGGGTTCCCCATGGGCTGCAGCATGTATTATTGTGCCCCCAATGGGAGCCCATGCAAAATGTTGTTGCAGGCCTGCCATTGCAGCCTGTGTGAAACAGTGACTGCACTATTTCACTACAGGTCACCCCTATTGTAGGCACTCCTAGCCCAGAGGGCAGGGTGCAGGTACCTGTGTGTGAGGGCACCCCTTCATGAGCAGAGGTACCCCCTATGAACTCCAAATCCATTGCACTGGACTTCATAAGTGCGGAGAAGCCATTTTACCTGTGTACTTAACTACCTGTGTCCAGCTACATAATGGGAGCTCCAAACCTGGGCATGTTTGATATCAAACATGTCGGAATCATATCCTAATACTGTTTCCAGTATTGGTTGTATGATTCCAAGCTCTCTGGGGGCTCCATAGAGGACCCCCAGCATTGCTCCTACTAGTCCTGTGAGGTTTTCCGGTCAGCCCGCGCTGCTGCCACCCCTCAGGCAGGTTTCTGCCCTCCTGCTGCTTAACCAGCTCAAGCAGGGGAAGGCAAAACTAAGGATTTCCTGTTTGAGAGGGAGGTAACACCCTCTCCCTTGGAAATAGGTCTTACATGGCTTTGGAGGGATAGCCTCCCCAAGCCACCGGTATGCTTTGAAGGATACATTTGGGGCCCTCCTTGCATAAACCGGTTTGCACCAGTCCAGGGACCCTGATTCCCTTCTCTGGTGCGAAATGGGACAATAGAAAGGGGAGTGACCACTCCCCTGTCCATCACCACCCCGTGGGTGGTGCTCAGAGCTCGTCCAGGTGGCCACTTGATTCTGCTATCTTGAAACAAAGGTGGGCAGAGTGCCCTGGGAGCATCTAAATGGCCAGGTCAGGCAGGTGATGTCATAGCCCCCTCCTGATAGGTGGTCACCCTGCTAGGTGACTAGTCTGCCTTCCTGGACTGCTTAAGGTCTCCCTCTGTGGTTGGTCCTCAGGTTTGATGTGCAAGATTCCAGCAGGACTCCTCTGCATCGTTTACTTCAGGACTGCAACTGGACCCTCCAGGAACCGGCAATCTGCAAATCTAGCGACAACTACGGTCTGCAACATTGTTTCTCCTGCTCCTTCCAGCAACTGCAACATTTCCCTGGCTGTGCATCCTCTTAGGGTGACAAGACACAGCTTGCACAAGAAGTAAGAGGGAATCTCCCTTGGAGTTAAAGAGTCACTCCCCTGCATCTTCAGGCACCCATCCACAGGCACCAACTGCAACGACGACCGGCTGTGTGGATCCTCTCTCCTCTGGAATTGCTTGGATCCTGCATCACAGGTGGTGGTCTGGAGTGGTCCTCTTGGTCCTCTCTACCAGCTGTCCAACTTGGGAGACAGGAAGCCCTTGCCTCTCCTTGTAGGACCGTACCCCTGGCACTGCGAGTCTTGCAGCTGCCAAGGCTTGTTTGTCCTCCTCCAAGGGAACTTCAGGCTCCGTGTAGCCCCAGCCCCCAGCACTCCTTCCTACAAAGCACAGTCTCTTGCCTGCTGCTCCAGCGACGTGGGACTCCTCTTCAAGTGTGCTGAGTGGGCTTCACTGCAACTCCTGTGCCTGCTGCCCGTGGGTCGCCTGTGGAGGGGGCTGCCTCCTCTTCTTGTGACTCTCCCAGTTGCTGAGGGTCAACTCTGACTCCCCTCCTTTGGTCAAGTCCCATGGGCCTTGCTGGTCCTCTTCAGCCTTGCAAAACCCTCTTCTCCGACTCTTGCATTTGCCAAGCCTTGTTGCTGGTTTTCCAGCACCCCTGACTGACTGCATCATGACCGCTGACGTGGGACATCACTTGTTTCACTTCTGGAACTCCTCTTCTGCTCCTGTGCTGCACTGCTGACTTTTTTCATCCACTGTTGACCTGGTCCTGCATCCACAGAAGGGTGGGTAGCGGCTCCTGCCGCAGCCGGACACACCACCTTGAACTGGACTTGGTCCCCTTCTTTTGCAGGTACTCTTCTGTCAGGATCCACTTTTGGTTCCTTCTAGTTTTCGCTGTGTCTTGCACAGTCCTTTTCCAAAGTTCTCCTGTTGGTTTGGGGAAAAAACAGGTACTTACCTCTTCTCTCTTGGTCGCTGCGGGACACCCTGGTACTTACCTTTTGAGGTTTCTAGTTCCTCCTGCTCTCTTCTACTGATCCCACTTCCTTGGGTGGAAGACTGCTTTTCTCATTCCTCTTACTTAGTATATGGTTTGGTCTCCACCAGGGCCTTCACTATTTACCATTGTTTTTACTATTTGCTATTGCTTTCAATGCTAATCGCCGACTTCTAATGTGTACATAATAGTGTGTTTACTTATCTTCTTTTGAAGTATTGTCTATTCAATATTTTAGTATTTGTGTTACTGTAATAACATACCTTCATTTTGTGTGGCTCTTTCATGTGTGTAAGTGCTGTGTGACTAGTGGTAAGGCATTAGCTTTGCATGTCTCCTAGATAAGTCTTGGTTGCTCATCCACAGCTACCTCTAGAGAGCCCGGTCTTCCTAGACACTGTCTACACCTCACTAATAGGGGATACCTGGACCTGGTATAAGGTGATAACACCGTAGGTGCTCACCACACACCAAGCCAGCGTCCTACACCAAATGTCCAAATAGGGCTCGGACGTGTATCTCCAAGTAGGAGAAGTCTTTGTTTCTCTTGTGCTACTGTACCTTTTTGTGTTTAAGTAAGTGAACACACACTCATCCATAACATGATCTTAGCCAGACACCTAGAGGCGACTTTATTCACATTATGCGCCTTACAAGACTCATGTTGCATGAAAAAATACTGAAGCACACCATCTGGAGAAAGCATGTACTCTTAGGGATTGAAAAATGAACTAAAATGTGAAAGGCAAATAGGGACTGCGACGTTGATGATGGTTACCTCAAGGGAAGGAGTTTATCGTTGTTCTAACTACTCTTTTGGGAGAATAATTTGATGAGTGTGTAATCTGGCAGCTTAATGAGTCACTGATAGACACCTTCTGCAGCTCTTATTGTCTTGACCCTCAAGTCTAGATCTTTCAGTCATGCTCCCTCTTGTGCTTCCACCCATATCCTGAATGTACCAGGGCAGAAGACTCAGTTCAGTTTTGGCACTAAACAGGAATCTCAGATTGCATGGATATAAACTACAGTCACACATCTAGAAAAAGAATATACACTCACATTATGCAAGATGTGTAAAAATGTAAAACGTGAAATGTAAACAGGACTACAGCGCTTGCACAGATAACTTGGTTTACGTGTTGAGAAAGAGATCGAACATTCCCGGCTGCAGCAGCCACTGCTGAAGTGCAGGGGTTGTCAGCTGATTGTCACGTTGCCAGCTTAGTGATCACTTCAGGGCGAGGTGCCAGTGGCGATAATTGCAGTCTTTGTAGCGGCATGCTGTGCGAGTCATCCCGTTGGCACTAGGGCTGCATTGTGGGGGCTCGTCATGAGGCTCCTCATGCTCTGTGGGGGCAGAGCTCCTCTGGTGCTCAGCGGCCCACGCCGCAGATATTGTGCCTGTGATGAAATGATTCTGACAGTGATCTGATGATCACCTGCTGCCCCAGTCTTACATTATTACATTCTTGAATGTTGGATATTGATCTTCATGCAAGACAAGGGCCCTGGCTATACCTCAGCTAAAAACGTTTAACTTTGCTGGTCCCTGGCAGTGAGATATTTGCCCAGAGCCTATTAGCTTATCTGAGTCCTGGGGAGCTGAATTACGTTTTGTACCCATTTTTTAATTTTGTTTCAGAGGAGTGGAGTCTAATTGCCATTATTATATTGTTTCAGCACGTTTTGGCCATCATAGTATTAAAGAGAATTCGAGCTTTATTTTGTTTTGTTGAATTCAGAATGTCACTTGATCAGTGAAATTGGAATCAGTTGACGATTAATCTTGTGAAGTAGTGAATACATTATCAGTTTAAAGGGAGACTCCAGTAAACAGTGGTAATGGTACTGAAGTTGGGTAAAGGCACAGAGACTGGAAGAATTGGGGGCACTCAAAAAAGGTTTGGAAGTCCAAAATGGTGTATACCTGCGGTTTGTAGTATTCCTAATATCTATGCCCCCAGAATATTCAATGGAAAATGTGACTATCCTAGCTTTCGCTTGTTTGCGCCTTTGAGTCCTAAACTGATCTTGTGGTTTTGGTACCTAGAGTTAGAACAAACTTATCATTGCTTTTTTTTTATTCTCTGTTTATCTTAACATTGAATCATTTTCGTTACAAAGACATCCCTTTTTCTTTATCTCTGAAGAATGTGGGTGTTTGAGGCTCTGTCACACTTTAGTCTTACCGGTGTAGGTGTTAATTCACAAGGGTTGTGAATGTTTGAAAATACATTGCAAATGTTTAAGTATCCTCACTGTTTGACCCTGTAAATTTTAACAAACTTTAACTAATATTAGAAAGTATATTATGTTATATTGAGTAAAAGGTGCTGACTTTTTTTTTCTTCCAGGGTGTCCAACAAAAGCGCCCTTCTGAAGCTCAAAATGCAATACTTCGCCGATATTTCCTAGAATTGACACAGAGTTTTATCATTCCTTTGGTAAGATATTGATTATACATTTTCAAATCTCATCAAATAGATATTGGCCATAAAGTCAATTTGACATCTGTAAAATCATTAATTAAGATTTAAAGTTAGATCACTCAGAGGGAAATTGATCCACGTATGTCACTCTTCAAGTTATGTTGCGATCATTCATGACCAGAGATGTGATGTCCTTACTGAGTTATCCTACAAAACCACTTGTGACTGGAAAGTTCTATTTCCCCACATTAATCTTTTATTATTATTATTATTTATTTTTTACAACTCTTTAGTTGGTTTAGTAAGACAATGTAAAACCTCATACAAACCTCATACAGCAGATGCAATCTTAATAGGAAATATTCACAGACCAGTAGAAGACATTGTTACAACTCGTACATCATAATAATATATTACTAGTAATTGTATGGCACTTGGATTAAGTCCTTGGTTGTAATCCCACCGCAGCCCCCAGATTTATGACGATTCTTGGGACATCCTCTGGCCTAAAACTCTTCAGTAGTCTATGCCACAAATTAATTTGATAATGTGGGGTACCTTATCCTGTTAGAGGTAGCAAACAATATCTCTCTTAACAATTAACATACCTATAGCAACCAGTAGTCATGCCTCCCTCTGTCTGTCCAGTTTCTCCATCAACTGTAGAGGAGTTGGTGGAAGTATTTTTTAGATATAATAGTCACACAGATAGGCACATTGATGGTGCAAGTACTTAAGGGTTCTTTTGTCCTGGTTCCAGTTATCATTCTCTAGTGGACCTAGGTCGTGTTTCCATTCTGTACACAATTCCCCTCCTTCCCAGTTCTGATTTAGTGATATTCGGCTCAAGGGGGTTAAATTCTGGCAGCTTGTCCAGGCAACTTGTTTGAACTTAAAGTGCGTAGCAAATTTGTAAGTAATTGTAGAATTGTGACTTATTAAATAAGAAGTCTGCTGCAAGTTGCTCTAGGGACTTAATATTACTCCTGCCCCAGACATCTCCCTGTTTAGAGATACCAGAGAGGTCCCAAGTGCCAAATCCATCCAGCCCGTAATATGTAGTGGCCATAGACCTTACTAGAGTGAGCTCTCTGCCGTCACAGTATCCTCTTACCCAATTGACTACAATGATCAGTGCAAAACCAGCAGTGAAATTCTAGTGGCCACAGGTAGGACCTGTTGCCCCACATGCCATACAGTAAGGTTAGAACTCCATATTTATCAAGGAATTTGTGTGCAGACCTAATGCAGAAGTCATCATGGTCTGCAGCTAAATAGTTTTAAATGGATATGATTTGGTACGGCCATTAATACATTTTGACTTTCGCCAGGTCTTCCCCCTTCAGATGCAGGTAGGACACATTTTGAAAAAATATTCAGGGTCAACTGCGAGCGATTAGTACACGTGATTGATGACTGTAGTGACTGGACGGAGTCTTGTGGATTATCATAGGGAAAGGTTAGTAGTGCATATGAGAGACGAGAAATATATAATTTAAAAAAGTGTGTAGCTGCCATTTCTAGCGATTGGTGGAGAGTTCCATGTCCTGTTTGATTTTCTGAAATACCTGAACTATATTACATTCCCATGCACCTTTCCATTACATGTTTTGAACATGCCAAGTTTCTTGTCAGATGCCCTTTGAAGATTAGCCTTCGCTGGTGTTTAACATATGTACCCACGACTGACACAAATGTTGATTTTTCTAAATTAACTCTCAGGCTGGAGTTGTTTCTGTAGTTCTTTAACATTTGGGTTAGTTTAGGCATGGCGTTTAAAGGATTTTGGACATACATCAGCATATTGTCTGCATAGAGCACAATTCCCTCCTCATGATGGATAGCTCAATTAAAGCCACTAATTTATTTATCGCTTCTAATCCACTCTACCAGTGATTCAGTGGTCAAAACAAAAAGGAGAGGCAAGATGAGACAATCTTGTCTCGTGCCTCTTTTAGACTGAAGGGGGAGAAGTCCATTGACTGACCTGTGGCTCGCATGAAGAATATATCCTATTTATATGCTTCCTAAAGAAAGGACCAAAGTTCTTCTGTGTAAATGTTCAAAACACAGATGGCCATTTAAATGCTTTTTTAAGTCGGCCAAGGTCCAGTGTTGCGTCCAGGGCTCCGAATGAGCCAGCACTTTGTGGAAGCACCAGGGCAGTGGCATGTACCATCCTCGAGCACAAAGCCATTTTGATCTCTATAAGACTGGTGATTACATCCATCAATCTGTTGGCGAGTATTTTAGTCCATATATTTGTTTCAATGTTAATTAATGAAATAGACCTTTAGGAAGCGCAGTAAGTTAGGGTGTTCCTAGGTTTTAAAATGACCAAGATTGTTACACCAATAAAATCATATGGTTTGGAGCCTATAGATAATGCCTCTTCTTACACCACCAGTAAGAAAGGAGTTATTAGCGAATCTTCTTGCAGCTTATAGCTTTGAATAGTTGTTAAATGTGTCACCCCACTCAGTCGTTCCAGACAGATGGGTTCCCAGTTCGCTGGGTTAACCATTCTAAAACACAAGAAATAGCTAAAGTTGCAAACTAGCCCCTTCGCTGCCAGGCCTTTTCCCCCTCCTGTGCCGAGCCTTTTTTTTTTTTTTTTTAGCTATTTGGGGCAGTTCGCGCTTAGGCCCTCATAACTTTTCCTTCACATAAGCTACCCACGCCAAATTTGCGTCCTTTTTTTCCAACATCCCAGGGATTCTAGAGGTACTCAGACTTTGTGGGTTTCCCTGAAGGAGACCAAGAAATTAGCCAAAATACAGTGAACATTTTGTTTTTTTCAAAACAATTGGAAAAAGGGGCTGCAGAAAGCAGCTCGTGGTTTTTTCCCTGAAAATGGCATCAACAAAGGGTTTGCGGTGGCAAGATCACCAGCTTTCAGGAACAGGCAGACTTGAACTGGAAAACCCAATTTCTCAATACAATTTTGACATTTTACTGGGACATACCCCATTCTTAGTATTTTTTTGCTTTCAGCCTCCTTCCAGTTAGTGACCAAAATGGGTGAGAAACCAATGCTGGATCCCAGAACGCTAAACATTTCTGAAAAGTAGACAAAATTCTGAATTCAGCAAGGGGTCATTTATGTAGATCCTACAAGTGTTTCCTACAGAAAATAACAGCTGAAATAAAACAAATATTGAAATTGAGGTGAAAAAAACAGCCATTTTTCTCCACGTTTTACTCTGTAACTTTTTCCTGCGATGTCAGATTTTTGAAAGCAATATACCGTTACGCCAGCTGGACTCTTATGGTTGCGGGGATATATAGGGCTTGTAGGTTCATCAAGAACTCTAGGTACCCAGAGCCAATAAATGAGCTTCACCTTGCAATTGGTTTTTATTCTATACTGGGTATACAGCAATTCATTTGCGGAAATATAAAAAGTGAAAAATAGGTATCAAGAAAACCTTTGTATTTCCAAAATGGCCACAAGATAAGGTGTTGAGAAGCAGTGGTTACTTGCACATCTCTGAATTCCGGGGGGCCCATACTAGCATGTGAATTACAGGACATTTGTCAAATAGACGTCTTTTTACACACTGCCTTACATTTGGAAGAAAAGAATTTAGAGAAAGACAAGGGGCAATAACACTTGTTTTGCTATTCTGTGTTCCCCTACGTCTCCCGATATAAATGGTACCTCACTTGCGTGGGTAGGCCTACCGCCCACAAAAGGAAATGGCCCAAAACACAACGAGGACACATCACATTTTTTCACAGAAAACAGAGGTGTTTTTTACAAAGTGCCTACCTGTGGATTTTGGCCTGTAGCTCAGCCGGCTCCTGGGGAAACCTAGCAAACCAGTGCATTTTTGAAAACTAGACACCTAGGGGAATCCAAGATGGGGTAGCTTGGGGGGCTCTGACCAGGTTCTGTTACCCAGAATCCTTTGCAAACCTCAACAAAAAACACTTTTTCCTCATATTTTGGCGTCAGAAAGTTCTGGAATCTGAGAGGATCCACAAATTTCCTTCCACCCAGCGTTCCCCCACGTCTCCCGATAAAAATGGTACCTCACTTGTGCGGGTGGGCCAGGTGCCTGCAACAGAAAAAGGCCAAAAACTTGTAGAGATTGAGGGGCTAGCACAGCGAGTTGATAAGAACATATTTTTCTTTTATACATCCTTTAGGCTGACTCTGCTTTGGAGTCCCATGCAAGTGAGGTATCATTTTACTTGGGGGACTGAGGGGAACGCTGGGTGGTAGGAAATTTGTGCGTCAGCGGTGATCCTACAAAAAAAGTGAGGAAAATATGATTTTTTAATGCAAATTTTGAGGTTTGCCGAGGAGTCTGGGTAAGAAAATGTTGGGGGATCCAGGCAAGCCACAACTCCTTGGACTCCTTGGGGTGTCTATTTTTAAAACATGTCTGAGTTTGTTAGGTTTCCCTAGATGAAGGCTGCACTCAGGACCAAAACCATAGGTGCCACCCCCCAGTTCAGTGGATCAAATTTTATTAACAAGAGACTTCACAAAAAATAAAATGCACTGTTAATAACTGAAAGTCCAAAAAACGGAACCAATGACTCACAGCTCGTGAGCTGTAAAGCCACGGCAAGGCACCAACCACTTTACAGTCCATTCACACACCTTTCATACATGACATGCACAAGACCATTCACGCCGCCAGCCACGGGCTCAGCACATTACAACACTCGCATCGACAGACATCGCCACTAAAGGGCCCATCACTTACATACGCCCACATGCCTGATACAGCAATCACACCAGCTGATGGGAGTGTGTGGACTAGTGTTTGGCTGGCAGTGTGTTGAAGTAGCCAACAGTAAGTCAATATGTACACTATGTACACCATCAGCCAAGCCCCACTCCACACACAATGGCATCCCTTTTTTTTTTTTTTTTTTTTAAACAAAGAAACCACTAACTAATTAGGAATAATTACAAAACTACAAACACAAAAGCTCTAACTAAGTACATGACAGAAATGCTAACTATGAAACTGAACACATGAAAATACAAAACAGACAGTTTACACTCATGGTTGTTCCCAGTAATTCTTCTGGGTGTGGTAATTCTTAAAACAACCACCCACACACAGCCCAGGTTTTGAAGGACAATCTGGGCAGTACATTAGAGTCTCACTCCGGATACCTCTTTGAAAACACACTACATTTCTTAGCTGGAAAGTCTTTTTTAGGTGTGGGAGGAATGTGCTCAGCAAAGTTGCGATCTTTTAATCTAGCCACATCCTCCACCACTGCTTCTCTAGGAACTCTGGCCTGTTCCACCACAATAAGGCTCTCTGTCATTGACTCCTGAAATTTCACAAATGTCATCTTTGACTCTAGAGACCTATCCTTAAACACAATAAAAGCATTAAAAGTTGCTAAGGGGAAGAGGTGAATTGCTAACTTCTTATACCAAACGTAAGACTTACGAATAGCAGTATAAGGTTCCAACCTTTGATCAACTCTATCTACACCTCCCATGTGCTTATTATAATCTAAAATGCACACAGGTTTGCACACTTCAGCAAACTGGCCCCAAACAGTCACGGGGGAAGTACTCTCATCATGGATAGTACTTAGCATGTAGACATCCCTCTTGTCTGAAAACTTCAAAGGTAGTAGCTCATCATTCCGCAAGGCACTGCACTGTCCCTTCTAAAGTTTTTTACAGACAAGCTTCCTTGGATAGCCTTTCCGGTTACAACGAATTGTGCCACAAGCAACAGCGTCCACTCTAAACAATTCCTTGAACAACTGCACTCCAGTGTAAAAGTTATCTACATACAAATGGTGACCTTTGTTGAACAGTCGTCTACCAAGTTCCCACACACTTTTCTCAGTAACTCCAAAAGTGGGAGGACAACCACAGGGGTCAATACTGGAATCCCTACCAGTGTAGACACGGAAATTATACACATATCCTGTACTACTTTCAGACAGCATATACAATTTAATTCCACATCGTGCCCTCTTGCTAGGAATGCACTGCCTAAAAACCAAACGACCCTTGAAGAGGACCAAAGACTAGTCCACAGCTATTTCTTTGCCTGGAACATAGACCTCTGAAAACCGATCTACAAAATGATCAAGGACAGGCCTAATCTTAAAAAGACGGTCAGAATCAGGGTGATCTCGTTGCCAGGCTAATGTATTGTCAATAAAATGCAGCATCCTAAGAAGAAGCAAATACCGATTACGACTCATTGTTGCAGGAAATATAGCTGTTGCCATCAAGGGACTAGTAGACCAATAAGAAGCCAGTGACGGCTTCCTTATCAACCCCATCAAAAGAGTCAAACCTAAAAACCTTTTCATCTCCTCCAAATTTGTGGGAATCCACTGGGCAGCTCTAGAGTGCGGCCTACGTCTAGCAGCGTTGTCCCTCAAATACTGCCCCGCATACAAATTAGTCTGCTCAACAATCTCTTCCAAAAACACATCATCCACAAATAACTCAAAGAAATTGACAGGCAAAAAGTTCTCTGTATTGACTCTACACCCCGGGAGTCCAGTAAAGGCAGGCAACTCTGGCTGCTCCATGTTGGGGCAACCCAGAGTTCAGGTCTTCTAACGGGAAACCTTTCAGCCCCAGGTTGCTGCACTAATGGCACATCAGTGTCCTCCTCTGAAACAGGCCCTTCCTCTGCACTGAGTGTGGCTTCCTCATCAGAAGATTCCTCTCCAACAGAAACTTCACTGCCAGAATCTCTCACTTCCTCCTCTGCCTCAGATGCAGAGTCCGTCTTATAATCATGCATGATCAGACAATGATTCAAAAAGCATACCAACCACGTGCTGAGCGGTCATCCCGCGGCTAGCCATGATCTTTCCTACGAAAATTAACTAGACAAATGCACCACCAACAACCAGCACTGTGTAAGATAAGTAATAAAGTGTAGCTTTATTAGTAAGAGTTATAGACTCAAAAACTATACCGCTTACTTGCCTTAAAAAGCTTGAATCACCAGCAACTACTCTGCACAGACACAGCAATCACCAATGATGTCCCTCTAAAAAGAAAGAAAGAAAAGCAAATTAGAAATAAGACAACACAAATATCATTGTGCACAAATCTAAGGACAATTTCACACAAACCTGCATTTAGTACACCACCTACAAACATGTCATTCATGCATGGCAACAATACTCCTTTGGAGTAAATTGTTTTTACTTACCTAAAACATGCAACTATGCAACCCGCAGGTCAGCCACCACCAAAACCGCAAGGAGCCACAGCAAAGAAAGAAAAAGCTTTGAACTAGAACAAAAAGGAGGAAAAAATTATGACAAATGCAAATACTTCGTCAGTTGACAAACATCCCACCATCAAGCATTTAGAAATTGGTGCCTAAGTGGATTCTGCCATAGGGGCAGAGGGGCCTACTAAAAAATAGGCCTATCTGCCCCAAGGAAGGCAGAAAATACCTTTAGTAGTGTGTTCCCAGGGGGAGAGACCCTTGCCCAATGGGCCCCCCCCAAACAAAAAAAACACACACACACACACTCCCTGGTGCCTACGTGGCTTCTGCCCCCCTTGGGGGCAGATGAGCCTAAAAGAAATAGGCCCATCTGCCCCCCAGGGGGGCAGAAATGGCCAACAGTTCAGTGCCCCCCTTGGGGGGGCGCCCCTTGCCCGAGGGGACGCCCTCCACATAAATAAACATATACAAAAAAATCCCTGACGTTATAGTGGTTTCTGCCCCCTTGGGGGAAGATCAGCCTAAAAATAATAGGCTGATCTGTTCCCAAAGGGGGGCAGAAATGGCCTTGGTACAGGTGCCCCCCCCCTCCCCCCCTCACTAACACACACACACACACACTATCCCTGGTGTCTAAGTGGCTTCTGCCCTGGGCCTAAATAAATAGGCCCATCTGCCCCCAAGGGGGGCAGAAATGGCCAACAGTTCAATGCCCCCCTTGGGGGGGGGGGGCACCCCTTGCCCAATGCCCCCCCCCCCCCCCCCAACAAAAATAAACATATTTAAAAAATCCCTGGCGTTATAGTGGTTTCTGCCCCCTTTGGGGCAGATCAGCCTAAAAATAATAGGCCGATCTGCCCCCAAGGGGGGCAGAAATGGCCACAACAAACATGCCCCCCACATGGGAGCGACCCTTGCCCAAGGGGCCTCTCCTCAGCACAAAAAAACAACATAAGTAATGCAAAAACGAAAATCCCTGGCGTCTAGTGGTTTCTGCACCCCTTGGGGGCAGATCGGCCTAAAAATATTAGGCCGATCTGCCCCCAAGGTGGGCAGAAATGGCCACACAAACATGCCCCCCAAATGGGAGCGACCTTTGCCCAAGGGGCCGCTCCCGACACACACATCACTATGCAATAAATAAAAAAAGAAAATCCCTGGCGTCTAGTGGGCATTCCTGCTGCCCGATCGCAATGCGATTGGACAGCAGGAATGCTCAAAGCCTTTCCTTTCCCCCGGTGCCTCTTTGTCCCAAACCCCCCACCCGCCGGAGGAGAAACCCACCTGTTTCTCCGTACTCGCACTGGAAGCAAATGGCTTCCAGTGTGACCGGCAGTGTGTAATGATGTCAGCGCGCTGATGTCATTACAGGGGGGTGGGGGTGGAAGGGGAAGTCTTCCCCTTCCGTCCCCTCCTTGGGGGGGGTGCGGGGGAACCCCAGGAGGGAGCGCTAGCGCTCCCTTCGGGCTCCGGGCCGAGGACCTAATGGTTACGTCCTCGGCACAGGAGCACTGTGCCGCAGGACGTAACCACTACGTCCGCGGCACAGAAGGGGCTAGAGATGAGAGGGACACACAACAAAGTAATTACACAACACTGGGTTTGGAATACTGGAAAGTAATTGACTTTGAGCTCTAAAAAGTCCAGTTTACTCTTTTGGATGAAACTTGTTGGCTCCGGCTGTGCTTCTTGTTAAAACAGTGAAATGAAAAAAATTTCATTTTTGTGCCACACACGGTCTCTTGGACTTTTGGACTTTGCTTGCCATTTGTTGGATATATAAGTGAATTTAACTGAGGTATTGTGTACTTACTTTGTGATCTGCCCTTCCCATTTCTAGGTTGTAACTTAATGAGTTATAAGCAATGCATAAATTTAAAAAAAAAAAGAAATTAAGCAGGAATTTGTTAGGAGTTTTCCAAGATGGCATAGTATTGAGAGCCTCTAAAATCTCTTCCTCTGTCCGAGGTAGGTCTAGAGAGTTGTGGTCATCATTTGAAAGCACGGACATTAGTTTGCCAATAATAGTGTTATTTTGCTTGGTAGTGGTGGGTTCCTGTGCCGCAAATAATCAATAGTAGGAGGCAAATTTCTTGGCAGTCCAGGTGGAGTTAGCAGTTACTTGCCCTGCTGTGTCACAGGAGGCCGACTTCAGATCCTACTCTTGCGACTGCTTTCAAGGCCAATTTTGATTTGCAGATGGCTTGAAAAATCTGTGGAGTAATTAATGCACGTGATCTGGCTTGACTTGCGTAATTGCACCCCACTCCCAAAGTACTACAGCAGGACAAGAGAACATACAGCCTATGCTGACACCATTTCCACTACCCACCTGACTGCTCAGCCCTGTGCCCCTCCACCCCAAAATATTTATCACGTGTTAAAGCAAGTGATACATTTCTGCATTAAACCCTCCTAACTGCAAATGTGGAAAACCTGAGCAAAATAGGCAAATAACTCCAGGTCCAGGCTGTTATTCCCCATTCCAGGGGCTTTAACTTGTGATTCCCCTTAACACAGTTGAGGATACCAGCCAGAATGTTTAATTCAGACCCTGATGTCTTCGTGTTGAGATTGATGGGCACTCTAAATTGAGGTCTGAGAAACTAGAAGAGTGGAGGCATTTTGCAGGTTAAATTACATTGATATGCTGCTCCTGCACCATTTCTTTTCTGACTAATCAAAACCGCTTTTCTGACTGGATCTTTCAGCCATTATTTAGTTGTAGTTAACCCCAAGCATATTTACTGTTAAAGGCAAGGAGTGGGTAAACCCAATACAATCATGGTTGGGACACTCCATTCAGCTAACCTTGTAAGAAGACTTTTCAATCATTTCCTTTAAGTGATTGCTTTGACAGACTTTACTTTCAGTCATGTTCCACTGGTGTGCACCAGGGTTTCTTTATAACTAACAAGAACTGTCAGATCAGCAATAAACCACCTTGATTCTTAGGTTCTCAACAAAAACTATACATCAGCATTGCTTTCCCATTGCACAAATTCCTGCAATGTGGCCTCAGAGGGCATCTACCTGCCTTTGTAGGCAGCTGATTCTTCCCTCACACGTTGTAAGTGTGACACTAATGATTGGTGGGAATATATTAATTTTATCAATGTGAAACAAGTAGTTCATCCCTATCCGTACACCTTCCCTGAGAGGATATCAGTGATGAGCATGTTAGTGAGTAGTTATTGAAATATTACAGGTTTGCAACTTCAAGATGAGATAATACAGCCACATTGCTTTTGCAGTGCACACGTTCCTGCAATTTGGCCACATAGGGCAGCCACCAACCTTTGTAGGCAGCTGATTCTGCTCTTAAACTTTGTAAGGGTGACACATACAATTGATGGGAATTTATTCATTTTAACAATGTGAAGCAAGTAGTACATCCATATCCATGTGCCTTCCCTGAGAAGATGTAATTGATGAACATGATAAGAAATAGATCTTAAAATATTATAGGTTTGCAGCATGTGCTGCTGCAGATAATCAATCTTCTTTGCACACTCCTGCCATTTTCTTTTGGGTCAGACTCTGTATGATGTTTTTTTTAAAGTAGAGGTTTCAGTTTTAAGGTGACTCATGATTCCTCCCCAAAACGTACATCACACCAGGACAAAGACTCTAACTTAGATTGTTTTTCCCACCTTTTAGTTTTGATCGTCGTGCTGCAGAAGGCAGTCATGGACTTCAATACCTGAACCTGTTTCCTGCAGAACAAAAGGACACCTTAACATAGTTGTCCACTTCAGAATAAAATCTGACCAGAAGATATTAAGGCCAAGTCATATGAGAATGATTCTTGGTGGGAAGGGGACTTATGGAGAAAAAGCCCTTCTAGTTTTGTCCTAAATGCAACATCAAGTTCCATTGATCAGACTAAAATATGGTCTGCAACCTTTGCTTAGAAATAAAACGGGCCTGCCAGGCCTTCAAAGAACAACCTGCAAAGTGTGGTTCTGAGGATTTTCTGAGCCATTGACTGAGCTTGATGTGGAAGACACTGAGAGAGCATATTGCAATGGTGAAAAGGGACACCCATGTAGTACCCGAAGAGGCCTACGGGCTTGGAGTTCACATGACTTGACTTAAGAGGAACCTAACTTTACTGGAGATCACTCCCCAGAGTCTCTCATGAAGTCCACACCCAGGAGATAAACTACACCTAGTATTCCTTCATCGAGGAGCTTCTCAACAGGTTTGACCTCGAGCGGAACCCCAGCTCCACAATAGACATCAGCCTTGAGACAGTCCTGTTTCGAGACTCAAGGCGTGGCACAGAAGGTATCAACAGTCTGCACCAGACCTGTTTTAGAGTCATCTTGGCCTCAAAAGCGTATCTCAGCTCAGATGAAGCCTCACCACCAGCAACTCCAACCTTGACAAGGAGGGACCCCATTCTGGCACCGAGATACAGATATGCCTGCCTCAGAACTGAGCTCAACTATGAAGTTTGCATCGAAACTGGACTCAATGCCCAGTGAGTCCACACCATCAGAGGAACAGGAGGAAGAGCCTGATGTTTGGCAATAAAAAATATGTAGCAATCCGGTCACAGTTTACTTCTTAGCACATCTTGCGCTACAAACATCATCTTGTCTACCATTCGCAGAGATAGCAAGGCTCACATTTGAGGAGGCTATAGTGGAAGAATTGAGATCATTTCCTATACCTAAGACACAAAATGCCTAAGGAAAGAATCCAACCAGCACAGTCACTAGTGTAGCCTCACTTACTGGCACAGTAATCCCACACACATTCTGACTCCTGAACCTACCATGAATCTTCTAGACTAGTATTAGGAGCCCATTCCTTTTGTTGATGGTGATGACCCTGAAGAGGATTACAGTGTAGATTCCCAGGAAGACCCATCTCTGAAGCCTTACCTGCTGAAATCTTACAATACCACTTTATACCATGAGGTCTTCCAAAGGGCGGCTAACCACTATAAGGTCAAATCACTATAATGGAGGACATGGAGGATTTCATGGTAGAGATGCTTTCCAAAACAGTGCACTCAGTGCTGGTGTTGGAAATGGCCCTACCTGCAGGGTTATCCTCAAATCTTTTGCCTTTCTACTCTGTTTTTTCTGACCCTCTTTTTGTTGGCTTTAGGACTGCGGGCACTTTACTACTGCTAATCCATGGTTTAGACCTTTTTGGCTTATTTAATTTATCTGTAAATCCCTTGCAAAGGGGTATACCATATACCCAGGGCCAGTGAACTAAATGCTACCAAGTGGACCTGTAACGCAGATTGCGCCACCCACAGGAGTAGCCTTTCAAACATGTTTCAGGCCTGCCACTGCAGGGCCTGCGTGCACAGTTTACTGCCACACTGACTTGGCTAGTCAAACTACCTGCCAAGGCCTAAACTCCCTTTTTACTACCCCTGAGTCACCCCTAAGGTAGGCCCTATCATAGCCCATGGGGCATTGTGCTATGTATGTAAAAGATAGGGCATGTGTCTTTATGTACTACATGTCCTAATAGTGACAAATAGCCTATTTAGTTTCTGACTATTGTGAGTGCTTCTGCTCTCATAGGATTGCATTGGTAATGTCCTGACATATGTCTAAGTGGTATCTTCTGATCTATGAGGAATAGCGTGGGCATGTTTAGTATGTTTGAAATGGTAGTGAGAAATCCTTCTTATTCATATAGGTGGATTATTTTTTTTATTACCATTGTGGAAATTCCACTTTTAGAAAGTGGGTATTTCTCTGTGCTTATAACTCTAGTGCTTTTGCAGCCTGATATCAAATGCAAATGCTTCATACATGACCTCTGAGAATAAGCCTGACAGTTCTGTGGCAAGCTACCAGGGACTGAGCACAGGTTATCATTGGTGTGTAACTTACTTGCCCTGACTAGAATGGTGGGTTCTGCCTGGCTGAGGCGCATATCCTAGCCAAAAAAAAAACATTTCTAACAGCTGGTCTTGACAATGCTAAAAAGCATAAACAAGTGCTCAGTAAAGAATTTCAAGGACCCAGTGAAAACATGTCATCACTCCTAGGGTGGAGAAAAAATATGAAGCGATACCAGACGACCACTTATTCATCAGGGGCCACACACCTCCTGACTCTCTGGTGTTCCATGTAGCCAAAAAAAGGTAATTTGCCCAGAGCTCTGGAGATGCCTCTCCTCCAAAAACGGAATGCTGGAGAATTGACACAGCTGGCAAAACAGTAGCTATCGGGAAGGCCACTCAGTGGTGTGTTGCCAACGCAGTTTGCCAGGCCAAGAGCCCAATGCAAGGGCCTCTCTGCCTCAAAACAATGACCTCCCGTATATCCCTCCGATCTCACAACACTTATCAGAGGAAGGATAATGTTTTATCTTCCTCGGTGGGAAGAGGTAACCACAGACAAGTGGGTCTTGTTCATTGTCGTCCATGGATAATACTTGTAATTTCATAACATGTCACCAAAAATACCAACTTGCCGTTGCATCATCAGCCAAGAACATCAAAAGCTGCTGCAAGAAGTGAAGGCATTGCTCCAAAAGAGAGCTATAGAATCAGTTCTAACCCATCAGATGGAATAAGGGATATACTCCCTATGCTTGCTAACCCCAAAGAAAAACAGAAAGCTCAGGGCGCTACTTAATCTCCAGCCTTTAAGCCCCACTATATTGTGTCAGAGCACTTCCAGAATGGCAACTCTTCAGGACATCATTCTGCTGCTCTGAACTGGGGATTACATCCCACGATCTCAAGGATGCCTACTACCACATCCCCATTCACCCAGCACACTACCATTAACACTGGTTTGTGGTAAGTTAACATAATTATCAGTTCTAGTGAGTATCCTTTGTAGTCATGACAGCTCCACAGGTGTTTACAGAATGGGTGATGATGGCTGCAGCAGACCTTAGCTGCAATGCCATTCATGTCTTTCCATATTTGGACGACTGGATAGTAAACAGCTACAAGCAGTGCCTCGCTCACACTCAAAAAGCAGTATCTCTTATCTGCAAATTAAACTTCACAGTAAATGCACCTGTCTTCCCAACAATTACAGCTTTTCTTGGGAGTTGTACTGAACGCAGTAATTGGCGAAGCCTACCCCATGAACAAGAGAGTGATGGCATTCCATGACTGCTTCCCCTTCAACAAACACTGCTTCTTCTGACAGTGAGAATGATCATGAAACTGCTGAAAATGATGTATTGCATTGCTGTAGTCCCAAAAGCGCCCTTGCACACGCGCCTGCTACAGGATTGCCTGGCCGGAAAATGGTCGCAAGTGACTGGTGAGTGGTGGATCTAGTGCTGGTGTAACACAGAATTCAGCAGAAATTAAAATTGAGGAACAACAAGCGCTTGCTACTGAGCAGGTCATTCCTTGACCCACAGCATAAATGATGATTAACGCAAAGGCCTCCCTTACATGCTACGGAGCACATATGGTCCATCTCACAATTCAGTCCAATGGCATCCTCAGCAACAAAGGCTCTGCATTCATCTCCTGGAACTAATGGACATACACTTGCACTGTGAGCATTTCACTTTTATTCACAAGACGACAGTGCTTATCCACCCAAACATAAACACCATGTATTACATTCAAAAACTAGGAGACATTAATTCACCCCGAATGTTCATTTTAGCAAAAATGATAGGGCATTGAGCCATTTGACATCAAGTCTCTTTCCTACTAGAGTATCGTTCAACACTAACTTTGTGGATCTGCTTAGCAGGACACATCACCAACTACACAAATGGTAAATGAACGTTCAACTAAGTCACCAGTTCTTTCCACATTGAAGGATCCCTACAGTTTATCTATTCTGTAGAACACAGTATGCCAAAGCATTATCTCCAGGTACTGACACTCACAGGTCTAGGGCAGGGTTTTGTGGATGAGTATTGGTGAAGTTTGCCTATGCTTTTCCTCCACTACCACTGATCCCATAATGAAGTAAGGAAAATGAGGCAGGCGTCTATAAGGCTCAACCTCATCGCACCCACCTGGGTGTGGCAGTCATGATACTCGATACTCCTAGACATTTCAATACATCCACATGGGAAACTGCCTCTACAGACTGACCTAGTCATATAGCATCACTTTCAGATTTGCCACTCAGATCTCAAGACATTGCATCTTGCGATTTGGGCCAGAAGTCTTAAACTTCAGGGTCCTTCATTTACCAGAAGAATGCAAGCTAGTACTGAAAGAGGCTCATAAACCTACTACAAGAGCTTTGGCTGTGCAGCAAAATGGATAAGATTTGTCAGCTAATGTATCAGTCTCAACTATCAGCCCCTACAGACTTCAATAGAAGACACCATCTACTACTTATTGCACCTGCAAAAGGCAGGCCCAGAGTCCACCTCTACTAGGCTTTATGAAAGGTTTTAGGTGACTCATGGGACCTTAATGCTGTCCTTACTTGGCTTGATCTAATGCACTCTAGTGCACTACAGCTTTTTAATTGAAAGTGTTTTTTCTTGTTGCAGGCACCTACTTCTTTTTGTAGACTTAGTGATTTACCAGCCCTTATACACTTCAGATATCACTGAATAAATTAGAGAGGCAAAGCAAATGTCCTACCCTTTGCTAAGCCTGTTGTATGAAAAACTTCTTCCAACCATGCCTTGCATGATGGGTAGTGAAGGCACCCAAATGTATTATGCCAAACCCATCTGCACTCTACATATTGTGCTCAGATCACATTCTAATCAAGAGGTGCTCACTATGGCTTTTATTGGCAGTATTGCAATTGCCGACATTTGTAAAGCTGCAACATGGTCTACATGGACGTAGCTACAGGGGTGGGGGAGTACTTGGGGTGTTAGACCGCCATACTAAATGTATTTTTAATACATAGTTTGGTACAGGAGCTGTCAGTTGGGTATGGTATGGTGTCTGTCGGATTTCACCTGGAATTCTTAAATACTCACACACACACACACACACACACACACACACACACTCTCTCTCTCTCTCTCTCTCTCTCTCTCTCTATCTCTATCTCTATCCCTCTCTTCTCCCCCCCCTCTCACACACACACTGTCGTCTCTGTTTTAAAGGTCCTAAAACATGGTTATTTTACAAAATACTGTCTTTTAAGTAACCCCCACACTCCTTTCCCTTTCACTGACCCGTAAGCTACCCCCTCAAGTGCTGCTTCTCAAATAATGATTAACATTATTCCAGTGTGATTGTCGGAGAGTATAAAGCTCACACCACTCAGTCTTACTGGCCAAACTACGCCCCTGATGGTCTACAACTCGCATTTTCACAATACATTATTGTGTGTATATTCATGCCCACCTGGACACCAGGTTTTACAAACTGTCCTTAAACTTTATTTCAAACATATTCCGCTCTTGCTCTCAAGGCACTTCTTTTCATCCATGCAAAGCATGTGATCTACAAACGCACATACTGCAAACGGAAAACTTTACTCACCTGTAACAATCAGCTTATTTTGCTGTAGATTTACATAGGACTCCCACCTCCCCGAATATGAGCTCATAGTGCGATGTTTCAACTGGTACATACTAAACATATGAAATTCACAATACACCAGTACAGCTAGACTATCCTGCCTTTCAACACTAGAAATAATGTCTCCCCTCCATTTGGGGGAAAACACAATCCAAAGTAGTGTGTTCTGCCTGGTTTCTGTGAGGAATAGTGAGTCCCCTTGAAACGGAAAACTCTACTTGGAACGCAAACACCTTGCAACCTCTGCACCTGCACTATATGGCAGGCGTGTGCAGAGCACATGATGTACAACACAACAAGCTTGCAAACTAATTGTTAAAGGTGCGTAACGTTTTTCATATTTAGCAATCTCCGGAGGGAATAGGGGAATATTTTTACGTAAAAAAAAGAGTGTTGAACTTGCATTTAGCTTCACTTATATTATTTGTTTGTGATATTCTGCATACGTAAATACACTCTTATAGGACTAGTCAAATGTTTGCTAAATTCCGTTAGTTTTACCTGCAAGATTTCATTTTCTTAATCATTTCCTTGCAGGAACGATATGTGGCAAGCCTGATGCCTTTACAAAAAACGATATCTCCATGGAAGGTACAAAAGTGATTTTCCTACATGCATGTGTACTTTGTTTCGGTATTATGTTGTTCAGTCTGTGCTTCTTGTACATATTTCCTCATTTTGTGTTTCTTTCAAAGAGTCCACCCCAGCTGAGACCTTTCATTCAAGATGAGTTTATAAAAACACTCGAAAAAACAGGGCCTCAACTCACCTCCAGAATTAAGGCAGACTGGATTGGACTTTACAGGTCAGTTACAATCCATACAACCCTTTAAAATGCAACTGTTCTCAGAATATAGGATTTTTGTTTGTTTGAATTTCACATAAATGATTACTCTGTTACACAAGATGATTCCCAGATAATGTCCTGGCTGGCTTTCCTCAGCCAGGACATTATCTGGGTATCATTTTGTGACGATATTAAACAAATGTGGCACTATGAAGATACTGCATCCACAAACAGTGTAAAGAAAAGTTTATAAGATGAAAGTCTGCAGACAGCGAGATGCCATCAGAACTTACTAATTGGGTGCTCTCTATAGTAGATTTCCTTTTTAGGAAGTGTATAGCTAAAGTCCTTAAACCTATTTAAAGCCATATGGAAATATGATTACATCACGATTCGATTGGTGTTTAGTAATAATAGGTCCATATGGTTTCACCTGGGAGTCAGGGCCAGAGCTTTTCTTGATGCGCTTAAAGGATTGTGCTTGAAGGATGGCGCAAGGAAACATTCTAGCGATGCCATCAGAGGCACTGGTCGATCTTTTAAAAAAATAATGCATTAAAATAACCACTTGCTCACTGTTTACACAGTTGTTTGTTATTGCTTGTGAATATCCGTTATCCATAAGTGATCACTTCATGGGTGAAGTTTGTCCATATATTTAAAGGAACTTTTTGACAGCCAGTAATGTTGCTTAACAGGTCATCCAGTCACCAACCTGGACAGTGGGCACAGAGTGTGAGCCAACCTAGGACTGGTTTAAAAGTTGCCCACTCAAACGTACATCTCTCCACGCAGCTTGCCCCGTGCTCGTTTGCTGGCACACTTGCACTTGAGATTTTGGGCATCTGAGCTCTGTGTATTTTTCGGCCGATAGACCAACGAGGCAACAGCCACTGAACCTGGGCCCCATGCACAGGCAAGTGAAGTGGTGTTGCAACTCGCACTTATCTAGCAGCGTTTAGAGGAGGGGGACCACATAGTGACAAGAGAAGCTGGCAGTAGATCCCTAGGAAGGATCAGTTTTTACTGCGTTTTGCAGTGGTACCTCACTGTGAAAAAGAAACTTCTGGTAAGCCTCAAGAGTTAAGAGGTGATAGAGGGCAGTCACAGGCGAAGAAAGAGATTTCACAGGACCATCACAGGGAAAAAGGGACAAGTGATGCTTCAGATGCTTCAAATAGGTGCATTGTGAACGAAGACTTCTACTCCAAGAAGTCACTGCTCATTTTTTTTTTTAAATGTATTGGTTTTTGTTTTGAATGCAACGATAGAACAATATTTTTAAGGTGCATGCAGCATGCATTGATGTTTGAAGCCTCAGTTACAACAGTTAGGTAGGCGTAGGCACGTGAAGCTGTAAACATTTATGCAGAGATAACTGTTAGAACCCTTGTTGGTTGAGGCAATGTAAAGGAACAATAGAAAAGTAAACGTTAAACAATAAAAACAAATAGGTTGACGGTGAACAAAATTCACTGCTTTTAACATATGAAAGCATAGATTTTCATTTAATGTGCAGTTTCATCACCCACATCATTCTATTACAAAACAAATAAACAGAAATGTAATTTATACTGAGGTCCAATTAATGTTGCATGCGATCATTTTGTTTAATTCTGTGGTACTTGAGAATTAAGAGAGATCTTTACATTTTGCAGCTTTTCTATACTACTCCCTTCCCTTCACTTCACATGTAGAAATGTTATTCTGGTTTTGCAGTCTTTCTTTGTAAAAATTCCTTAAAATCAGTCTCCTTCTTACTGCAATCTAAATGAGTTCAGTACGACGTCAATAGGAAGAGGTTGCAAATTGAAAGGGGAGTGCAAAAAGGGTGCACCTTTTAGAACCATGATCTTAGGCATACAGTAATTAAAATATCACATGCTGCAGCAATGAAAAGTATCACCAGAAAACGTTTAGCCAAAAAATTATCAAAACTTAAATTATGCAGGATCAAACCCCTCTTCGCAGTAAAAAGCTCTGAATATTTACTCAGTGTACATTGCTAGTAGATTGCCTTACCGTCTCTGTAAGATTGTCGCGTTGTTCTAGTCTTCCAGCTTTAAATTTCAGGCATAAAATATACAGTTCTATTAACATGTTGACAACTCCACCAGTGGTGTAGCACACAATGTAGGCCCAACCTGCAGAATGTGGTGAGTGGTCCTCTCAGTTTACCCTATATCCCACAGACGTTCAAAGGCCTTGGGACAAAATGGTATATATATATATATGTGTTCGATGGCATGTGTAGCTTCAGATACACATGCTGTGCATATACTTCTGCCATCTAGAGTTGGGCTCGGAGTGTTACAAGTTGTTTTTCTTCGAAGAAGTTTTTTCGAGTCACGGGATCGAGTGACTCCTCCTCTTCGGTTCCATTGCGCATGGGCATTGAATCCATGTTAGATTGTTTTCTTTCCGCCGTCGGGTTCAGACGTGTTTCCTTTCTCTCTGATAGTTCGATTCGGAAATCTTTGAAACTGCTTTAGTTTCGTCAGTATTGTATCGATCAGGTTTACATCTTCCATTGACACATCGGTACCGTCGGAAAAGACATCTCTACGCGCCCAACTCTGGCCTAGTCGGGCCGACTGAATGGAAGCCTCATGGATCGGACTCCATTCCGATTCCGTCCTCGGTGCCACGCCAAATTTCCTTATTACAGACCAACTCGTCGTTTGTAATCTTTGCCTTTCCCCAGATCATTGGGAAGAAAATTGCGAGGCCTGCCGATCCTTCCGATCAAAAAAGACACTTCGATACAGAAGAGCACAAAGGCTCGAGATGGTGTCCAAAACCTCCGAACATCTCAACATTGAAGAGGAAGAGATCATGCAGACAGCAGTCGCCGTTCGAGGTTCCGACTCTGACCAAGAATCCGAGGAAGACAGACCGGTCACGGCAGGACAACCCGTGAGTACGCCTGCCCCTGTACCATCACAACGACCGAAATATAAGGCCTTGGGTACGCCACTGCCGGAAGGCCATGGCTCGACCCGAGAGAAGACATCCGGTGACCAAACTGCCAGATCGGCACCGAAAAAGGCCACTCCTCCGAAACCTTCGGAGTCAATGAAAGGCTCCGTATCCGACTCGAGCAAACACCACTCTTCGGAGTCGAAATTTCAGAGGTCCCTTTTGGAGCCGAGAACATCCACTACACCATCTTTTTCTATACCGAACAAGCCCGCTTCGGAGCCGAAAAGAGCAGGTTACACAGAGGAGCATGGACTTTCTAAGACACTCAAAGAAAGCCACAAAACCTCTGAAGAGGACTCCCAAGTGCAGCCAATACTTGAAGTAATGGACGAAAGGCAAGCCAGGATTCATATCCACAAAGAAACCAACAGAATCCTGGCAGTACCTCCTCTAAAACCTAAGAGGAAATTAGCCTTTCAGGAGGAATTGGACACTACACAGCCTCCAGCTAAAGTACCAAAGCCAAAAGAGAGACCACCACCTCCTCAGTTTTCTCCTCCTTACTCTCCACACCTGCATATCTCTCCTCCTACCAGTCCTACACCAATGCAGTCACCATCATATACCTTTGACTCGCAACAAGACAATGTGGACCCATGGGATCTTTATGATCCAGATCCAATTCCCGACAACAACCCAGACTGCTATCCTTTTAAGCCTTCACCACCTGAGGATAGTACAGGGTACAATCAAGTTTTAGCTAGGGCTGCAGCATACCATAGTGTCACCATGCACACTGAACCATTGGAGGACGATTTTTTGTTTAATACACTCTCCTCCACACATTCAACATACCAGTCGCTCCCTATGCTCCCCGGCATGCTAAATCACGCTGATTAAGTATTTAGGGAGCCAGTTAAAGCAAGGATAATTACTCCCAGGATAGAGAAGAAATACAAGCCACCTCGCTCTGATCCTGTATACATAACTCAGTAACTCCCTCCAGACTCAGTAGTAGTAAGCGCTGCCAGAAAGAGGGCAAACTCACAGTCATTAGGTGAACAGTCAAAGGGAGAAGGAAATTTGATGCTGCAGGGAAAAGAGTTGCATCCCAGGCAGCCAATCATTGGATGATAGCCAACTCACAGGTGTTGTTGGCTAGATACGACAGGACCCATTGGGATGAGATGCAAGACATAATTCAGTATCTCCCCAAGGAACATCAAAAAAAGGCACAGCAAATAGTGGAGGAAGGGCAAGCCATCACCAATAATCAGATTAGGTCTGCCCTAGACGCAGCAGACACAGCTGCCAGGAGTGTCCACACTGCTGTAACAATAAGGAGGCATGCATGGCTCAGGTCCTCGGGTGTCAAACCCGAAATCCAACAAGCAGTGTTGAATATGCTGTTCAACAAAAAACAACTTTTCGGCCCAGAAGTGGACACTGCAATTGAAAAATTGTGTAAGGATTCAGACACCGCAAAAGCTATAGGTGCACTATACACCACACCATACAGGGGATCCTTTCGGAAACCTCAGTTTAGAGGTGGATTTAGAGCTCAAACAGCAGAGGCATCCATATCGCCTACCAACCTCAATACCAACGAGGTGGTTTTAAGGGCACATATAGAGGACCGTATCCCAGAAGTAGAGGGAAATATCAAACATCTCAACAAACCTCACAGCACACTAAACAGTGACTTGTTTCATTCCCTTCCACTCCACACTTCCCCTGTGGGAGGAAGACTACAAACGTTCCACACCAATTGGCAAAACATTACCACAGACAATTGGGTACTATCAATTATCCGCAATGGTTATTGCCTAGAATTGATACAAACTTCCCCAATCATTCCACCAAAACCACACAAATTATCCACAGAACACATCAGTCTGTTACAGGAAGAAGTCAGATCTCTGTTACTCAAACAAACAGAACCCGTGCCACAACATCAAGTTGGGACTGGAGTTTACTCACTATACTTCCTGATTCCCAAAAAGGATGGCACCCTTAGACCAGTACTAGATCTCAGGACCCTCAACCTTTACATCCTGTCAGAACACTTTCACATGGTAACTCTGCAGGATGTTATCCCACTATTGCAAAAACACGATTTCATGGCAACATTAGACCTCAAGGATGCATATTTTCATATACCCATCCATCCGGCGCACAGAAAATATCTCAGGTTTGTCATTCAAGGAAAGCACTATCAGTTCAAAGTGTTACCCTTCGGAATAACAACAGCTCCAAGGGTATTCACAAAGTGCCTAGCGGTAGTCGCAGCTTAGCTAAGAAGACAACATATACATGTCTTTCCATATCTAGACAATTATCTAATAAAATCAAACAGTCATACGCAGTGTCAAAACCATGCACGTTACGTAATACAAACCCTGCACACGCTAGGGTTCTCAATAAATTACCAAAAGTCGCAATTACAACCTGCCCAAATACAACACTATTTAGGTGCAATTCTAAATACTCAAAAAGCAATAGTAAGTCCAAACATGCAAAGAAGAAAGCATTCCAAAATATAATCGCACAGATACAGACAGGTCAACAGTACACTGTCAGATTTGTCATGAAAATGTTAGGGATGATGGCATCATGTATTGCAATCGTTCCACATGCAAGACTAAACATGCAGACAGTGCCTTGCACTACAATGGTCACAGGCACACGGTCAACTTCAAGATCTAGTGTTGATAGACCGCCAAACATACATGTCCCTTTAGTGGTGGAATTCCACAAATCTAAACAAAGTGCAGCCATTTCAAGACCTTGTGCCTCAGACCATAATTACAACAGCTGCATCAATGATTGGCTGGGGAGCTCACCTCAACAATCCCAACATCCAAGGACAATGGGATGCCCAACACAAACAGCTACACATAAATCACTTAGAGTTGTTAGCTGTCTTCCTAGCACTCCAAGCTTTTCAGCATCTTCTCACTCAGAAGAATGTCCTAATCAAAACAGACAACATGACCACCATGTATTACCTAAACAAGCAAGGAGGGTCACATTTGTCCCAACTCTCCCTCCTAGCTCGAAAAATTTGGAAATGGGCAATACACAACCAAATTCACCTGGTAGTACAATACATTCCAGGGATACACAACCAACTCGCAGATGTTCTCAGCAGAAATCATCAACAAACACACGAGTGGGAGATTCACCCTCAAGTACTTAAAAAATACTTTCAACAATGGGGAACACCAAACATAGATCTGTTCGCCACAAGCGAAAACGCAAAATGCCAAAACTTCGCATCCAGACACCCACATCCCCTATCCAAGGGCAATGATCTATGGATCAATTGGTCAGGAATATTTGCTTACACTTTTCCCCCTCTCCCACTCATTCCATTTGTAGTCAACAAATTGCATCAAAACACACTCAATATGATACTTATAGCACCAACGTGGGCCTGTCAACCATGGTGCACAACATTATTAGACCTATCAGTAGTACTACACTCCAAACTCACAAACAGGCCAGACCTGTTGACACAAAACAAAGGGCAGATCAGACACCCAAATCCCAACACACTCAATTTGGCGATTTGGCTCCTGAGGTCGTAGAGTTTGGGTATTTACATCTACCATCAGAATGTATGGACGTGATTAAGCAAGTAAGAAAACCCACTACTAGACAGTGCTATGCCAACAAATGGAAAAGATTTGTATACTACTTTCAATCTAAACAGATTGCCCCTCTTACAGAATCAATACAAGATATTGTATGCTATTTACAAAAATCAAATTTAGCATTCTCTTCCATAAAAATACATCTTAATGCAATTTCAGGATATTTACAAAATATACAGCACAACTCTTTATTTAAAGTTCCTGTTATTAAAGCCTTCATAGAAGGCTTAAAACGCATCATTCCACCCAGGACACCTCCAGTTCCTTCTTGGAATCTAAACATAGTGCTTACGTGACTTATAGGCCCACCATTTGAACCTATGCACTCATGTCAAATGCAGTTCTTAACATGGAAGGCTGCCTTCCTAGTCGCAATTACATCATTGCGAAGAGTCAGTGAAATTCAAGCTTTCACTATTGAAGAACCGTTCATACAAGTACACAAACATAAAGTTGTACTACGAACTAACCCCAAATTTCTTCCAAAAGTAGTATCACCTTTTCATATCAATCAAACAGTGGAACTGCCAGTCTTCTTCCTGCAGCCAGATTCTGTGGCAGAAAGAGCTCTACATACATTAGACATTAAAAGAGCACTAATGTACTATATAGATAGAACAAAACCATTTAGAAAAACTAAACAGCTGTTTGTAGCCTTTCAAAAACCTCATACAGGTAACCCCATTTCAAAACAAGGATTAGAAGGTGCTACAATGGCTATTTTAGGAAACATACCAATGGCTGAAATATGTAAAGCAGCTACTTGGTCAACATCACATACATTTACTAAACACTATTGTGTAGATGTTTTAGCAACACAGCAAGCCACAGTAGGTCAAGTTGTACTCAGAACATTATTTCAAACAACTTCAACTCCTACAGGCTAACCACCGCTTTTTATGGGAGGACTAACTGCTTTATAGTCTATGCACAGCATGTGTATCTGCAGCTACACATGCCATCGAACGGGAAAATGTCACTTACCCGGTGTACATCTGTTCGTGGCATGTTCCACTGCAGATTTACATGCACCCTCCCACCTCCCCGGCAGCCTGTAGTTGTTTAAGTTAACATTCTTTGTACATAAGTAGATATATATATATTTAACATTCCATTAGCATGGACATCTCTTTTCTTTATACTCTATCACTCCTACCTTACCATCTGCAGGGAAACAATCTAACATGGAGTCGATGCCCATGCGCAATGGAACCGAAGAAGAGGAGTCACTCGATCCCTTGACTCAAAAACACTTCTTCAAAGAAAATCAACTTGTAACACTCTGAGCCCAATACTAGATGGCGAAAGTATATGCACAGCATGTGAATCTGCAGCAGAACATGCCACGAACAGACGTACACTGGATAAGTGACATTTTCCATATATATATGTTCGGTGGCATGTGTAGCTGCAGATACACATGCTGTGCACTTCCCGCCATCTGGTGTTGGGCTTGGAGTGTTACAAGTTGTTTTTCTTCGAAGAAGTCTTTTCGAGTCACGAGACCGAGGGACTCCTCTCATTTCGGCTCCATTGCGCATGGGCGTCGACTCCATCTTAGATTGTTTTTTTTCCACCATCGGGTTCGGACGTGTTCCTTTTCGCTCCGTGTTTCGGGTCGGAAAGTTAGTTAGAATCTCGGAAAATCGTCGGTATTGTTTGCGTTCGGTATCGGGTTAGTTACAACAGATCGACACCGACTTTTGAAGAGCTCCGGTGGCCCTTTGGGGTTTTTTCGATCCCCGTCGGGGACTGGTCGGCCCGGCCACGTGTCTCTTCAAGGCTGATGGAACGGACCCCATTCCGCTTCTGCCCAAAATGCCATAACAAGTATCCATATACAGATCAGCATCTGGTCTGTAACTTGTTTTTGTCACCAGAACACAAGGAAGATACTTGTGAAGCCTGTCGAGCATTTCGGTCCAGGAAGACACTAAGAGACCGAAGAGCAAGGAGACTGCAAATGGCGTCGGCGCCGACAGGACAAGAGCGTTTCGAGGAGGAGGAAGAAACATTCTCCATCCATGAATCGGACTCGGGTGAGATCGATCCCGAAGAAACGCCGAAAACCGTGAGTAAGACGTCGAAACACAAAACTCACGAAAAAACCACTAAAGCCCAGGGGACCCCACCGCCAACAGGCCATGGCTTAACCCGAAAAATAGGTGACCGATCATCGGCACCGAAAAAGGGCACGCTGGGGGCGAAGTCATCCGACTCCGGTCGAGATACCGCCACACAGCAATCTCGGGCTCGAGATAGTGGCTCCGAGCAGGTTCGGCACCGAGATAGCGGCACCGAAATGGGTCGGCACCGAGAGACCACGACGCCGAAAGGAAAGAAGGTTTCGTCGGAACCGAAAAATGCAGCCGAAAAGGTTTCGATACCGAAACATCCAGCCTCGGAACCGAAAACAAGTTCCTACACTGAGGAACAAGGACTGTCCACACAAATGAAGACACATAGATTTGGACAGGAACTAGAAACAATAGAGCCAGACTATACACAAAGAAGGCTCCATATCCAAAAAGAAACAGGGAAGATCAGTACTCTCCCTCCGATTAAAATGAAACGCAAACTTGCCTTTCAGGAAAAAGACAAGCAGCCACAGGCGAAGGTGGCTAAACAAGTAACCCCGCCACCATCTCCACAATGCTCTCCGCAACCATCACCGGTAGCCACTCCACCAATGATGCAATCCCCAACTCATACAGGAATGAGTCAAGATGACCCTGACGCATGGGACCTTTATGACGCACCAGTGTCAGATAATAGTCCTGAATGTTATCCAGCTAGACCGTCGCCACCAGAGGATAGTACAGCCTACGCACAGGTGGTGTCGAGAGCAGCGGCATTTCATAATGTCAGCCTGCATGCTGAGCCCATTGAAGACGACTTTCTTTTTAACACACTATCGTCCACACACAGCCAGTATCAAAGTCTTCCTATGCTACCCGGAATGCTAAAACACTCCAAACAAGTGTTTAAAGAGCCTGTAAAAGGAAGGGCCATTACTCCAAGAGTGGAGAAAAAATATAAACCGCCACCAACAGACCCCGTGTACATCACACAACAGCTAACACGGGACTCAGTTGTAGTAGGGTCTGCGCGCAAAAGAGCGAACTCACATACTTCAGGAGATGCACCACCTCCAGATAAAGAAAGTAGAAAATTCGACGCAGCAGGCAAAAGGGTGGCGGCACAAGCAGCAAACCAGTGGCGTATTGCCAATTCACAGACTTTGTTAGCCAGATACGATAGGGCCCATTGGGACGAAATGCAACACTTTATAGAACATTTGCCCAAAGAGTTCCAAAAGAGAGCGCAGCAAGTAGTAGAAGAAGGACAGTGTATCTCCAACAATCAGATACGGTCAGCAATGGATGCTGCAGACACAGCTGCTAGAACTGTCAACACAGCAGTAACAATAAGGAGACATGCATGGCTGCGTACATCAGGATTTAAACCAGAAATACAGCAAGCTGTGCTGAATATGCCATTCAACGGACAGCAGTTGTTTGGGCCGGAGGTGGACACTGCGATCGAAAAACTTAAAAAGGACACTGACACGGCCAAAGCCATGGGCGCACTCTACTCCCCACAGGGCAGAGGCACATTTCGAAAGACACAGTTTAGAGGGGGGTTTCGAGGACAAAGCACAGAACCCACAACCTCACAGACAAGACCCACTTACCAGAGCCAGTATCAGCGGGGAAATTTTCGGGGACAATATAGAGGGGGACAATTGCAAAAGAACAGAGGAAAGTTCCAAAGTCCCAAAACTCCTCAAAACAAACAGTGACTTCCAAGTCACACATCCCCAACACATAACATCTGTGGGGGGGAGACTAACTAAATTTTACAAACATTGGGAGGAAATAACAACAGACACTTGGGTCCTAGCAATTATCCAGCATGGTTATTGCATAGAATTTCTCAAATTCCCTCCAAACGTCCCACCGAAAACACACAATATGTCAAAACAACATATAGATCTTCTAGGACTAGAGGTTCAGGCATTGCTACTAAAAGAAGCAATAGAATTAGTACCAAAACACCAGAAAGGAACAGAAGTTTACTCTCTGTACTTTCTCATACCCAAAAAAGACAAGAGTCTGAGACCTATATCAGATCTCCGAACATTAAATACCTACATCAAATCAGATCACTTTCACATGGTGACATTACAAGACGTAATTCCACTACTCAAACAAGACTACATGACAACACTAGACCTAAAGGATGCATATTTCCATATACCGATACATCCTTCACACAGAAAGTACTTAAGGTTTGTATTCCAGGGGATACATTACCAATTCAAGGTGTTGCCATTCCGAATTACAACTGCACCAAGAGTTTTTACAAAGTGCCTGGCAGTCGTAGCTGCACATATCAGAAGGCAGCAAATACATGTGTTCCCGTACCTAGACGATTGGTTAATCAAAACCAACACGCTAGAAAAATTTTCACAACACACAAAGTATGTCATAGAAACCCTCCACAAACTAGGTTTCTCAATCAACTACACAAAGTCACACCTTATACCGTGTCAAACACAGCAATACTTAGGGGCGACAATCAACACAGCAAAAGGGATTGCCACTCCAAGTCCACAAAGGGTTCAGGCATTTCACAATGTAATACAGGCCATGTATCCAAAACAAAAAATACAAGTCAAAATGGTAATGAAACTCCTAGGCATGATGTCCTCATGCATAGCCATTGTCCCAAACGCAAGGTTGCACATGCGGCCCTTACAACAGTGCCTAGCATCACAGTGGTCACAGGCACAGGGTCAACTTCTAGATCTGGTGTTGGTAGACCGCCAAACATACACCTCGCTTCAATGGTGGAACAGTATAAATTTAAACAAAGGGCGGCCTTTCCAAGACCCAGTGCCACAATATGAAATAACGACAAATGCCTTCATGATAGGGTGGGGAGCACACCTCAATCGATACAGCATCCAAGGACAATGGGACACTCACCAAAAACAGTTTCACATAAATCACTTAGAACTTTTAGCAGTATTTCTAGCGCTAAAAGCATTTCAACCCATAATAAGCCACAAACACATTCTTGTCAAAACAGACAACATGACAACAATGTATTATCTAAACAAACAGGGAGGGACACACTCAACACAGTTGTGTCTCCTGGCACAAAAAATATGGCATTGGGCGATTCACAACCACATTCGCCTAATAGCACAATTTATTCCAGGAATTCAGAATCAGTTAGCAGACAATCTCTCTCGGGATCACCAGCAGATCCACGAATGGGAGATTCACCCGCAAATACTGAATACTTACTTCCAGAGTTGGGGAACACCACAAATAGATCTATTTGCAACAAAAGAAAACGCAAAATGCCAAAACTTCGCATCCAGGTACCCACAAGATCAGTCTCAGGGCAATGCGTTATGGATGAGTTGGTCAGGGATATTTGCTTACGCTTTTCCCCCTCTCCCACTCCTTCCATATCTTGTAAACAAGTTGAGTCAAAACAAACTCAAACTCATACTAATAGCACCAACATGGGCAAGACAACCTTGGTACACAACACTACTAGACCTTTCAGTAGTGCCCCCATGTCAAACTACCAAACATACCAGATCTGTTAACGCAACACAAACAACAGATCAGACACCCAAATCCAGCATCGCTGAATCTAGCAATCTGGCTCCTGAAGTCCTACAGTTCGGACACTTAGACCTTACACATGAATGTATGGAGGTCATAAAACAAGCTAGGAAACCTACCACTAGACATTGCTATGCATGCAAATAAGTGGAAAAGATTTGTTTATTACTGCCATAATAATCAAATTCAACCCTTACACGCACCTACCACTAGACATTGCTATGCATGCAAATAAGTGGAAAAGATTTGTTTATTACTGCCATAATAATCAAATTCAACCCTTACACGCATCTGCCAAAGACATCGTAGGATACTTACTACATTTGCAAAAGTCAAAGCTAGCTTTTTCTTCCATTAAGAAACATCTTACAGCAATTTCAGCTTACCTGCAAATTCAGCACTCAACTTCTCTATTTAGGATACCAGTCATAAAAGCATTTATGGAAGGTCTAAAGAGAATTATACCACCAAGAACACCACCAGTTCTTTCATGGAACCTCAACATTGTCTTAACACGACTCATGGGTCCACCTTTGGAGCCCATGCACTCTTGTGAAATGCAATACTTAACATGGAAAGTTGCATTTTTAATTGCCATCACATCTTTAAGAAGAGTAAGTGAGATTCAAGCATTTACCATACAAGAACCATTTATTCAAATACACAAGCATAAAGTAGTTCTACGAACAAATCCTAAATTTTTACCAAAAGTCATATCCCCGTTCCACTTAAATCAAACAGTAGAATTACCAGTGTTCTTCCCACAGCCAGACTCTGTAGCTGAAAGAGCACTACATACATTAGACATCAAAAGAGCGTTAATGTACTACATTGACAGAACAAAACTAATTCGAAAAACTAAGCAATTATTTATTGCTTTCCAAAAACCTCATACAGGAAATCCAATTTCTAAACAAGGCATTGCTAGATGGATAGTTAAGTGCATTCAAACCTGTTATCTTAAAGCAAAAAGAGATCTGCCTATTACACAAAAGGCACACTCCACTAGAAAGAAAGGGGCTACCATGGCCTTTCTAGGAAATATTCCAATGACCGAAATATGTAAGGCAGCTACATGGTCTACGCCTCATACATTTACCAAACACTACTGTGTAGATGTGCTAACGGCACAACAAGCCACAGTAGGCCAAGCAGTACTACGAACATTGTTTCAAACAACTTCAACTCCTACAGGCTGAACCACCGCTTTTGGGGAGATAACTGCTTACTAGTCTATGCACAGCATGTGTATCTGCAGCTACACATGCCACCGAACGGAAAATGTCACTTACCCAGTGTACATCTGTTCGTGGCATTAGTCGCTGCAGATTCACATGCGCCCACCCGCCTCCCCGGGAGCCTGTAGCCGTTTAGAAGTTGATCTTGAACATCTGTATATTTGTAAATATATTACTTTAAACTACATTATGTACATTACTCCATTGCATGGGCACTATTACTAGCATACACAACTCCTACCTCACCCTCTGCGGGGGAAAACAATCTAAGATGGAGTCGACGCCCATGCGCAATGGAGCCGAAATGGGAGGAGTCCCTCGGTCTCACGACTCGAAAAGACTTCTTCGAAGAAAAACAACTTGTAACACTCCGAGCCCAACACCAGATGGCGGGATGTGCACAGCATGTGAATCTGCAGGGACTAATGCCACAAACAGATGTACACTGGGTAAGTGACATTTTCCATATATATATATATATATATATATATATATATATATATATATATATATATACACACACATACTATATATTATATATATACTATATTATATATATATATATTATAAATCATTTGTTACAGTTCAGAAAACTTTCTTTATTCTTTCTATGCAGACCAAACTTAAAACACAGAAACATTAGGTTCTTAAGTTAGGATTATACCTTAAATTAATCATTTATGCACTACCTTACATAATTATATGTATGCTTTATGTACAAACAAAAATTAAAGTACACAAATCTTTTTATTTCGAATTCACTTTGTTTGGAGGTGCACACGTTATAATAATTTAAAGTTGTTGTGTAAATTATAAATTAAAGGTATAAGTTTAGAAAGAAAATTTTTTGTGTACTTTTGCTTCTGTTTGTACATAAAGAACAAATAAAGTTATATTAATGTAAAGGTGTGTCAATGATAATTTTAAGGTTTAACCATAACTTAAGAATTTCTAATTTTTGTTTATTTCAAGTTTGGTTTGTATGGTTTGTATAGAAAGATTACATAAAGTGTTTCTAACTATAACAAAGGTTTAACCTTTTTTAATTGAATGGTTTTTTAAACATGTTTAATAAAAATAAAAGTTTTGAAATTGTTTACTGTTGTGGATTATCATTCAGTGGATTGTGGTTTAGTAGAGTGGAGGAGAGTGTCATAAAGTGTACTGTCGTAGAGTGTACTATCGTGGAGTAGATTGGAATGAGGTACAGTGGAGTGTTCTACAGTGGAGTGGGGTACAGTAGAGTATTGTACTGGGGTGGAGTTGTATAGAGTAAAGTACAGTGTTGTATAGTGGTACAGAGTGTAGTAGTCTTGTAGAGAGGAGTTGCATAAAGTGGAGTACAGTGGGGAAGTGTAAAGTTGAGTGTTGTGCAGTGTCATAGAGTGGGGTACAGTATCCTGCAGTGGAGTAGAGTAGAGTGTAGTGTAGTCCAGTGGAGTGACATTGCACAGAGTGGAGTAGCATGTTCTAGAGTACAGTAGTGTGGAATCAAGTAGAATGAATTGTCGTAGTATACAGTAGAGTAAAGTGTTTTGGTGTTACAGTGGACTGGACTGCTGTGTTACAGAATGTTGGAATGTGTCGCAGAGTAGAGTGTGATAGAGTGAATTAAAGTGTTGCATAGTGGAGTGGTGTAGAGCATGGCCCTGTATGATAGAGTGGAGTGGGACAGACTGTCATACAGTTGAGTGGTATAGAGTAGCATAAGATGGAGTACCGTAGATGTTTACAGTGGAGTAGTGTCTAATAGAAAAGAGTATATTAGTGTAAACTGAGTTGAGTAGTGTTGTAGAGTGGATTTGTGTACAGTGGAGTGGCAGACAATGGTGTAATGTACAGTGTGATAGCGTACAGTGGATTGTAGAGTGGAGTAGCGTAGAGTAGTGTAATAGAGTGGAGTTCTGTTCAATAGCATACAGTATGGTAGCGTAGGGTGGAGGAGCATACACTGTAGTAGCGTACACTTTAGTGTCATAAAATGGAGTGGTGTAGAGTGCAATAGCGTACAGTGGATTAGTGTAGAGTGGAGTGGCGTATAGTGGAGTGGCGAAGAGTGGAGGTGCATAGAGTGTAATAGCATATGGAGGATCAGTGTAGAGTAGAGTGGAGTGGTGTACAGTGGGGTATATTAATTGAAAAAGACGTAGCCTGGAAGTGTGTTAAAGGATGACAATGTAATGTTGCAGGAAAATAAATTATTTGTTGTAAATTATCATTTTGGTAGTATGAGTGAATAGTTTGTTATGGTAAGGTTATACATTTTAAAATACTTATATATTGTGCTGTGATATACCACAGTAACTGTGCCTTAAATGCATATGATAAGGCAGTATGTGAGTTGCCAATGTTTGTGTTTACCAAACATAAAAGGCAGCCACATTTTGGCTGCGTTCATGCATTTTGCAGTGGTACACTGCGTTCTTGGTTAAGGTCTTGGATCTAGGCAAATAGTAGATGTTAATGTTGTTCCCTACCTATTACCACTTTATTAAAGTGTTAATAGATTGAGACATTTATTTATAATTTTCCATATATTTTACAAGAGTTAGGGAGCATTGCAAATTATTTCCACTTTTTTAAGTAGTGAGTTAATTTGTAGATATTACCACAGTACTCACTAGACTTTTTTGTGAAGGTTTAAATATAGAAAATACACTGTAGTACCCTGTGTTTGTAAAGTATAGGCTACTACAGTGTATTTTAAATTTTTTAACTTTCGTTTGTAAATTGATTTTTTTTTTTTGTATCATGGTACTCCTGAGACAGTACTGCAAAACTCTGTAATTTGTTTTTTAAGATATAAAAAATAGAAACTTAGAAATATTTTTCCCTACCTATTACCACTTTTCGAAGTGGTAATAGTTAGAGAAAAAGGAAAGGTTACATACCTGTAATCCTAGTTGCATCATGGGTATCTTCATTGAAGTCATAAATGGTGAATAATTCCCCACTGCCAGTGTGGATCCCGGAACACCTTCTTTAATATGTACTTGTACCTTAGGAAAAAGAGATTTAAGAAAGTTCATCACTGAAATAATTTTCCATAAAGTTTCAGTGTAGTCTGTCCCTTCATCATGGAAAAAAGGCTGGCTATGTACAAACAGCATTAAGAGAAATTGCAGCCTGATAGGCTACCACTGATAGTAACTCAAAAAGCAGCCTGTACCTTTAAGAATCTCAGAATCACCCTACCCCACAATGCACTGCACTTGCAGTTTGCTGTGAGTGTCAGATCTTTTTTTACATGAAGTTCACAGCGCATATGCGCTGACAGCCGAGGCGGAGAGAGAGACGTTTATGACCTCAATAAAAATACCTACAATGTAAAACTGGGATTATAGGTATGTCATTTTTCTTCTGCACTGTACGATCTTCATTGATAGTCAAACGGTGAATACGGTAGCAAGCTGAAGTAAAAAACAAAAAGAAAGAAAGAACATCTACTGCGGCTGTCAGGTATGTGTACATAGTAAATTCCCTGTGCATACTAACTGTAATAAACACACTGTTGTGAACCAAAACCTCAAGCCAAAAACATGGAATTACTTAAACAGATTCCTCAATGTTCCCTGCCCGAACTTTGCTTCGGCCTGAGTGTCTGTGTCTTGACAACAATGTCTTTTAAACGTGTGTGTATAGACCACCAAGTGAGAGCCTTACAGGCATCTGATTGGAACTTGTGTGACCCAAGTTGTAGTTTCTGCCTTCCCTCTTGTAGAGTGAGCTTTAGCTTTGAGTGGCAACGGTTTATTAGCAGTTTGGTAGCACAAAGAAATACACAAAACTATCCATCTTGATGAAGCCACCAAGCCTTGTCTCAAAGTGTCATAGTGTATTAAAAAAAAAAAAAAAAATGGGGTGGGAGGGCCGACTTCCTAATATCCTTCGACTTGTCTAAATAGAAACAAAGCACTCTTTTAACATCAAGAGAATGCAGAGCTCTCTCAGCTGCTGTGATAGGGTTAGGAAACAATGTACGGCGTGTGATAGATTGGTTAATATGAAAATCCGAAACCACTTACAGGTAAAAAGAAGGATGTGTATACACATACCCCAGGGTAGGTCGCTCCCCTGTCCTCACAGCGCCACCAGATCCAGATCCCCTGTTCTGCCTTCTCTTTTGCCTGCATCGCTGACTGTGCCCCGAGTGTCTGTGTTGCCGTTTGTCTGCGTTCGCGCTCCCTTTTTTTTCCTTCTGTATCCCCGAGTGCCTGTGCTGTGTGATCGCGCTCCCCTTTTTTCCTTCTGTATCCCCGAGTGCCTGCATCTTCTGAGTGCCGCCCCCCTTGCCCTCCCGCCGTCTCCCCCTCGTTTTTCCTGCTTTCTGCGCCTTTTCGGCACTTTGTCATTTTTCTAGGCCTCCTCGCCTTCGGAGCCTTTTTCCCGCCGCTTTTTGCCGCTTTTTTCCCCCTACCCGCCCTCCTCCCGCCTCCCAGCTGACCCCGCCTCCCCGGCTACCCTTAAATGGCGGCCGCGCCGAAGGCGCGCCTAAGGCAAGCCCGTCTGCGCCCGGACCGCGCACAGCGCCCGAACCCCTGGCCCCCGCGCCCCCCGCCTGACCTACGACTCCGCCACCCTCGTCAACCTCAACCCCGGCCGCACTCCGGGCTGCCACTGCGCCCACCCCAAACAGACCCACGGACCCTTCACCTGCAGCAACTGTCACTTCACCTGCCTACGGACCAGCACCGCTCCCGCCAAGAACGACCCCCCCGGAAGCTATCTCCACTGCATCCTGGTCAACACCCGATCCGTCCACAGGCACGCCATCGAACTGTGGAACCTCCTCAACTCTACGAACCCGGACATCGCCTTCCTCACCGAGACCTGGATGAATCCCTCCTCGGCACCCGACATCGCCATAGCCATCCCCGACGGCTACAAAATCATCCGGAAAGACCGCACCAACCGCATCAGAGGAGGCATCGCCATCGCACACAAAAACTCCATCCGCATCTCAACCGACACCGACAACTCACTCCCCGACGCCGAACATCTCTACTTCACGATCCACAGCGACCCCAAGACCACCCTCAGAGGCACCCTCATGTACAGACCACCAGGACCCCGCACCAAGTTCAGAGAAGACATCGCAGATTTCGTCAACCCTCACGCACTCTCGTCCACCGACTACATCCTCCTAGGAGACCTCAACTTTCACCTGGAGAACCTCACCGACAACAACACCACCGCCTTACTGGACAACCTCGCCAACCTGGGACTGAATCAGCTAGTCAACACCCCCACTCACTACGCCGGACACACTCTCGACCCCATCTTCTCCTCCAGCAAACACATCACCTTCAGCCACACCACTGAACTCACCTGGTCGGACCACAGCTGCGTCCACTTCATCTTCAAGAAGACCACTGTGCACCACCACACCCAGCAACCACCAAGAAGACACTGGAATCGTATCACCACGGATCAGCTCGCATCAACCCTCTCCCAGAACCGACCCACCAGCACCACCGACCCAAACGAAGCCGCCAACAACCTCACCAACTGGATCTCCGACTGCGCCAACCTCCTGGCCCCCCTGAAAACTCAAGCCAGCACCAACAACCACAAGAAAAACTCCTGGTTCACACCCGACCTCAAGGACTCCAAGAAAGAATGCCGCGCCCGCGAGAAGACGTGGCGCCTCAACCAGACCGAAGAGAACATGTCAGCTCTCAAGGACGCCACCCGCCAACACCACCAACACCTCTGCGCCGCACGAAAAACAGCCTACCGGAACAGACTTGACAACAACGCCCACAACAGCAAGGAACTATTTGGCGTCGTCAAAGAGCTCTCCAACCCGGACGCAGAGAACAACTCCATCCCTCCATCACAGGACCTCTGCGACTCCCTCGCGACCTTCTTCCACCACAAGATCACCGACATATACAACAGCTTCCCGACCACCGACGCGAACCCCCCCCCCGGAACCCGCTACCGACATCACCACCATCCTCACCTGGAGCCCAACCACCACCGAGGAGACCACCCACGTCATGAACTCGATCCACTCCGGATCCCCATCGGACCCCTGCCCGCACCACATCTACAACAAAGCCGACGACATCATCGCACCGCACCTCTGAGATGTCATCAACGCCTCCCTCACCACCGCCACCTTCCCGGAGAGCTGGAAACATGCAGAGCTCAACGCCCTCTTAAAGAAACCCACAGCAGACCCCACTGAACTCAAAAACTTCCGGCCCATCTCTCTCCTGCCGTTCCCCGCCAAAGTGATTGAGAAAATTGTCAACACTCAACTCACCAACGCCCTGGAAACCAACGACTCCCTCGACCCCACACAGTTCGGTTTCAGGACCAACCACAGCACCGAAACCGCCCTCATCGCAGCCACGGACGACATCAGAGCCCTGACCGACAAGGGTGAGACCGTGGCCCTCATACTCCTGGACCTCTCCGCAGCCTTCGACACGGTCTGCCACCGCACCCTGATACGACGCCTCAGCAACGCCGGCATCAGAGGCAAGGCCCTCGAATGGATCATCTCCTTCCTCTCCGGAAGGACTCAGAGAGTCCGCCTGCCCCCCTTCAGATCCACAGCCACGGAGATCATCTGCGGCGTACCTCAAGGATCCTCCCTCAGCCCCACTCTCTTCAACATCTACATGACCCCCCTGGCCAACATCGCACGCAAACACGGACTCAACCTAATATCATACGCCGACGACACCCAGCTCATCTTATCCCTCACAAACAACCCCACCTCAGCCAGGACCAGATTACATGAAGGAATGAAGGAAGTGGCGAACTGGATGACAGACAGCCGCCTGAAACTGAACGCCGACAAGACGGAGGTCCTCATCCTCGGCCCCACTCCCACCGCATGGTACGACTCCTGGTGGCCCCCCGCCCTAGGCAGCACTCCCCAACCCACCGACCACGCGCGCAACCTCGGCTTCATCCTGGACTCATCCCTCACTATGACCAGACAGGTGAACTCGGTGACCTCGGCATGCTTCAACACCCTACGCATGCTCCGCAAGATCTTCCGCTGGATCCCCACCGACACCAGGAAGACCGTCACCCACGCCCTCGTCACCAGTCGCTTGGACTACGGGAACACCCTGTACGCGGGTATCACCACCAAGCTACTGAGGAAACTCCAACGGATCCAGAACGCTGCCGCAAGACTCATCCTGGACATCCCTCGCCACCACCACATCTCAGGACACCTGAAAAAACTCCATTGGCTCCCCGTCAACAAGAGGATCACCTTCCGACTCCTCACCCACGCACACAAAGCCCTTCACAACCTCGGACCCAAACTCATCAACAACCGCGTCTCCTTCTACACTCCTCCGCGCACCCTACGATCCGCCGGACAGGCCCTGGCAGCCGTACCCCGCATCCGCAAAGCCACCGCCGGAGGAAGATCCTTCTCTTTCCTGGCAGCGAAGACCTGGAACTCTCTGCCCAGCCACCTTCGCGCCATACCTGAACACCTCTCCTTCAGAAGGCAGCTCAAGACCTGGCTCTTCGAGCACTGACCCCCTTCTGAATATGACAAAGCCTGTAACTCACTAACTCTACGTGCAAAGGTAATGGTTATCAAAAAGGCAGTTTTCCATGACAAATGTTGTAAAGTTCATGTATGTATGTGTTCGAATGGTGGGCCCATCAGCTTCAGTAGTACCTGTTTAATTCTCAAGGAGTAGAAGATCTCCTAACTGGAGAAAAAACCTTTGTGTCCTTCTTTTAAAAAAAAAAAAAGATGATTACATAGGATATTTTCTGTAGGCACTAATCGCTGTTAAATGGACCTTGATGGACAAGAATTGTAGACCTGACCTGGGCATGAGGGAGTACGAGAGGAGAACATTCTCTTATACATCAATAGGGTCATGGGCATTTTTACAGCACCACATACAGAAACGTTTCCACTTTAGGGCATAACATGATTGTGTTGACAGTCTTTTTGATTCTTTAAGAATATTCATACAATCTTCAGGAATATTGAGTGATTTCAGAAGGCATGCTGCCAAATTCAAGGATTGGATTGATGGTAATAGAATTTTGCCCTAAAGCCTGGATAGGAGCTCTGGCCTGAGTGGAAGGCACCTGTGACTTCGTACGGATAATTGGAGGAGTTCTGTTTACCACTTGGCCAATCCAGTGCAATTAGCATCATTCTGATATCCGAATTTCACAATTTCTGGATTACTTATGGTATGGATGGTATCAGTGGAAAGGCGCAGACAAATGAAGTCGACCAGCTGTTTAAAAGGGCATTGCCTAGAGACTGTGGTTCTGGAGCCCTGGACATGAAGTTTCAGCATTTTTCTGTTTTGTGCTTTTTGTGCATAAATCTAACTTGGTGTACCCCATTCCTTGAAGATGTTGTTTACTACCTCGTCGTTGAGAAACCCACTTGTGATTTTCTTCGTGAAAATGACTGAGCAAGTCTACTGCTACATTTTGACTTCCCGGAATGTGGAAGGCCGTAATTGATTACCCTCTTTCTAGTGCCCAATGCCACACTGTCTGAGCTTGGAGTGATAATTGTCTTGATTTTGTTCCACCTTGTTTTTTGATTTAGTACATTGTACTTCTCCTTTGGAGACCAATGCCCTTGAATCGTAACGTGGTCCATATGTGCGCACCAGCCTGACAGTGATTCGTCTGTGATGATAGTCTTTGAGGGCCTTCCCTTCTGAAAGGGTACTACTGCTAGTATATTGTGACCTTTGGCCTACCAGCTGAGGGGTGATGGGCATTCTCTGTTAGAGAGATCCGATTCTCCCACCGACCAGTTTTTTGAGACTACTGATCTCCAAGGCAAGTCTGTAGAGGTTTCATGAAGTCATGTGTTTGGGACTATGAATATGCAGGATGCCATTCATCCTAGAAGGGAGGCTATATGCCGGACAGTTGGTTTGGCTTGCTGCATTAACTGCGCGCATTTGTTCTGAATTGATGGTACTCTTTCCTCGGAAGGAAACCCTTTTTCCTTTTGTGTATCTGTTGATGCTCCTAGAAACTTGAGGCACTGAACTGGGGTGGAGATCGATTTCTCAGCATTGATTAGTAAGCCTAGCTTTGATAAAAGGGTTGTAATCGTGCCTTTCCTTGCTTTTTCCATAGAATTTTTTATCATCAGCAAGTCATCTAGGTATGGGTACGGAAAAATGCCTTCCTTTCGTAAATGTGCTGCTACCACACACATTTGAAGAAGGTTCTTGGGGGGGAGCTTATTTGAGACCGAAAGGAAGCACAGAGTATTGATAATCTGTTCCTACTAAGAATTTGTGACATTTTTTGTGATGATGAACTGTTGGAATATGGAAATATGCAACTTGCAGGAAGGTCTACTGCAGAGAGTCAGTCGCTCCTTATTTGTGGATAGATTTATTGGAGGGATAGCATCCTGAATCTTTCTTTTTTATATATTTGCTGAGGAGTCTGAGATCCATAATAGGCCAAAACTGCTTGGGCAGGCTTGTCTTTCCAACTAGAAAGTACCATGAGTAGATACCCTTGTTGACCTGATCGGAGGAAAGTTTCTGTTTTTTTCTGTAATACAACAGACTTCCCTTGTAGGATGTTGTCTAGAAGAGGCACTGATACAGGCAGTGGATGTACTGGTGGTGAAGTGTTCTTGAACCGGAGCATATCCCTGTTTTGCATGATTTTTAAAACTCATGTGTCCGACAGTATGGCTTTCCACTCGTCCAGGAAGAATTTCACAGCTTCCCCAAAGGAGTGGGAAACTGTGAAGGGGGTGTCTGACTAATTGTTTGCTGGAAGGATTTTTGCCCTTGGATTGTGAGGGCTTATTTGGGTGGACCTCCTTTTTTGATAGCGACTTTGATATAGCCTTTGACATTGCCACTGTTGTTGTGAGTATTGATAAGACCACCTAGGCGTTTGAACCCTATGGTAGGAAAACTGTCTCCAGATCTATACTTTTGTTAAAAGCATTTCTTTTGTTCTTCCAGGCCTACCGCCTCCAGTGTCCCCGCCTCATTCTTTATGCTGATCATCTCCTCCTCTGTATTTTGGCCAAACAAGGAGGATGCTGAGAACGGCAAATTAGGGATCTTCAACTGGGCATAGTAAAGACAATCTCAGCCATGATGTTTGCCGCAGTGAAATACCATGTCAAAAAGATGTAGCAGAGAGCTCAACAAATTCTACTGCTGCACTGATTGACTGGTTGGATGTTAAGGAACCCTCATTTACCATTTCATAAAGTCCTGTTGTGTGTGGGTAGGTAAATCAGACATAAAGGCCTTCATTCCATACCAGAACTCCTTGTGATTTCTGACTAACAGGGAAACTGCGTTCCTAAAGTGTGTTGAAACTGTTCTACATACCTTACCAATGGCATCCATTCTCCTGCTCTCAGTATCTGGTGTAGCGGTGGATTCTGGAGCAGAAGCATTTCTTCGCCTAACAGCTGTTGCAGTTATTGAATCCAGTTTTGGATCTGTTCTCAGAAAATCCGGATCTTGTTGCGGAGGCCTGTATTTTCATGGGAGCTTTGGTGTAGCAGACTTCACTGTGGCTGGAGTAAGCAACTTTTCCTCAACTATGTCAAGAAGATCAGGAAGAAGGTCATGGTGTTGATCTCAGCTGCAGGGTTTCTAGGATCACCGATACTGGAGGCTGAGGTGTATCAACACTTATATATTAGTTTGGTGGCACCCCTTACTAACACATCCTGAAAAGTCATAATACCATCCACTGGGGAAATTCTAGCAGGAGACTTCGGAGTATATGATAAATGTGCTGATGTGGACTAAAATTATCTTGACCTGGAGCGTGAGGGTGTCATTGATCCTCTGTCAGAAGGCATCCTTGACGGCTAAGTTCTAATCCGAGATGGAGCTTTTCATTTCCTAATAGGTGACATAGACGTGGCTCTTGAGAACTTTTCTACTGGTGACAGATTCAAAGGATGTAACAGAATCTGAAAAGGGTTATCCGCCGGTATTATAAGTTTTATAGAAGGAAGCCAACTGGGCCTCCGACTGCTGAAAGATAGAACAATGTGTAGAAGGATACCTGGACGATTCTAGAGACATAATTAGGCTGACTTGAGGCATCCTCAAGGTAGAGAGCAGTGTGATAGACGTTGTGCAAGACGTTTTAGCTGGAACTGGGGCTGTCAATTGTGAAAGATGTCTTTTTGGCATCGAATGAGTTTTATTCTTGGACCTCAAGTGACTTTGATGCTGAAAAGTGAGATCTTGACGTAGATCGGTGGCTTTTTGACAGAGAGCAAGAGTGAGGCGGCAGTGAATGTTCCACTGCCGTGGTTTTCTCTGTCAACAGTGGTGATGGCGCATCTACGTTGACCCTTCCCTCGGTGGTGAGCAGGATGGAGCCAAACCTCTCGACAGCTACGTCAATGTTCTTGACAATGGTGAACAGCGCCGATTAGAATTATGTTAAAAGGGAGATTTTCTGTCTTTAGATCTCCCTCTGTGGTAGTCCAGGCCTGATTTTTGAGGCTCACTGCCAAGTGTTGCAGTTCGTGCAGGGGGAGGTGTGAAGCACCTCCACCAAGAGCAGGCTTTGTTTCTGACCCCAAAGAGCACAAAGGCTCTCACCCCATGAAACTGGTCTGTTAGTGACAGACCGGTCAGCAGCTGGTTTGGGTAAAATACAGGGGACATCTCTGAGATGCCCTCTGGGTGCATTTTACAATAAATTAAACAGTGGCATCAGTGTGGGTTTATTGTGCTGAGAAGTTTGATACCAAACTTCCCAGTTATAGGAAGCTGGCTCTGTATATACTACATCAAAATGAGATATAGTGTGCACAGAGTCCAGGAGTTCCCAGAGGCTTGACAGAGGCTGAAATAGAGAATACTAATGCTCTATTTGTGGTAGCGTGATCAAGCAGTTAGGCCTAGCAGAGGGTAGTGAAAAGCATTTGTTGTACACACACAGAAAATAGAAGAAGCACACACTCAATGACTTAACTCCAGACCAATGGTTTTTATATTGTAAAAATATATTTTCCTAATTTATTTTTAGAACCACAAGATTCAAGTTGCCAGTAAGTACCTTAAAAGGTTCGTATTTCACACAGGTATCAACAGTACTTGGTATGAAATAGGTAAGTAATGCAGTTTTTGAATTATTGGCAAAAAGCTATTTTAGAAATGGATAGGGTGCAATTTTCAAACAGTTCCTGTGGGGAAGAAAAGTTAGCTCTGTTTACAGGTAAGTACAACACTTCATCTCAGTCTCTGGGTTTTAGGAAGTCCACCGGTTGGGGTTCAAGTTAACCCAAACACCCACCACCAGTAACACAGGGCTGGGTGCATTGGTCAAAGTTGAGCAAAATTAACGTGGGCTCCTATGGAGACAGGGGGTATTCGGAATCCGGTCAACCAGCAGTTAAGTACCCGCGAATCAGAGGGTCGACCAGGGGGGATTAGAAGGGCACTGGAGGGTCAACAAGTAGGCACCAAACACACATCCTCAGTGGCACAGGGGCGATCGGGTGCAGGGTGCAAACAAGACGTCAGGGTTCCAAAGCTTTGTCTATGAGGAGACCCCGGCGTCACTCAGAGACTGCAGGCGAGGTCCGGGGGACTTTCTCGGGCACACCACTGGTAGGACAGGGAGTAGGGCCGCCTGCTGAACGATGAGGCACCGGGGTCGGTTTCTTCAAGGCCTGGTCGCTGCGGGTGTAGTGTGTTCTTCAGGCATCGGATATCTTTGTCCGGAGCTAGCGGTCAAGGGGGTCCTCGGGATTCCCTCTGCAGGCGTCATCGTGTAGGGGTGGAGAGATCAACCCAGGGTGGGCACTTGCTCACAATCGCCTGGGGACCCTTTCTTGCTTGGTGGATCACCTAGACACAGGCCGTGGGCGTCGGGTGCACAGGGGTCAGGACTGGAGTGAGGTGGAGTCCTTCGTTGTAGGTTTCTTCAGACCAAGCTGATGTCCTCGAGAGTTCTTGGTCCTTTTGGGTGCAGGGCAGTCCTCTAGAGTTGGCAGAGATCGCTGGGCCCGCTGGACACATCACTGGTCTTTTTGCAGGTTCTCTAAAGTAGGAGACAGGCCAGTAGGGTTGGGGCCAAAGCAGTTGTTCTCTTCCTTCTTCTCTGCTGGGGGTGTCAGCTTAGCAGTCCTTTTCTTCTTGTAGGTCGCCAGGAATCTGGTGAGCTGCGTTCCTGGAGGCCCTTATGTCCTAGATTTAGGAGTTTGTTATGGTCAGGGGGCAGTAGCCAATGGCTGCTGTCCCGGAGGGTGTCTACACCCTCCTTGTGTCCTCTCCCTTTGGGGAGTGGGGCACATTCCTATCCCTAATGGTTACTGTCCTCCAAACCAGGATTGAGGATTCTGCAGGGAGGGGGTCACCTCAGCTCTAGGGGTGGTCCTGGGTGGGGTAGTCACTCCTCCCTGTTTTCTCTAATTTTGCCGCCGGACTTGCCACCAAAAGTGGGGCTTTGTCCGGGGGCAGGCATCTCCACTATCTGGAGTGCCCTGGGGCACTGTAAACCGAGGCTAGAGGTTCACCGCCAGGTGTTACAGTTCCTGCAGGAGGAGGTGTGCAGCACCTCCACCCAGGACAGGCTTTGTTTCTGACCACAGAGTGCACAAAGGCACTCACCCCATGTGGTCAGAAAATTGTCTGAAAGTGGCAGGCTGGCATAGACCGGTCAGTCCTACACTAGCTGTTGGGCTAACTTATAGGGGGCATCTCTAAGATTCACTCTGTGTGTATTTTTCCATAAATCCCACACTGGCATCAGTGTGGGTTTGTGCTGAAAAGTTTGATACCAAACTTTCCAGTATTCAGTGAAGCCACTATGGTGCTGTGGAGTTCGTAATGACACTCCCAGACCATATACTCAATATGGCTACACTGCACTTACAATGACTAAGAATGGACTTAGACACTGTAGGGGCATATTGCTCATGCAGCTATGCCCTCACCTGCGGTATAGTGCACCCTGCCTTCGGGCTGTAAGGCCTGGTAGAGGGGTGATTTACCTATGCCACAGGCAGTGGGTTGTGGCATGGCACCCTGAGAGGGGTGCCATGTCGACTTTTTCTTTTTCTCCCCACCAGCGCACACACGCTGCAAGGCAGTGTGCATGGGCTGATTGAGGGGTCTCTTAGGGTGGCATAATACATGCTGCAGCCCTTAGAGACGTTCCCTGGCCACAGCGCCTTTGGTACCATGCTTACCTTTTAGAAGGGACTTAACTGTGTGCCAGGGCTGTGCCAATTGTGGAAACAAAGGTACAGTTTTAGGGAAAGAACCCTGGTGCTGGGGCCTGGTTAGCAGGGTCCCAGCACACTTGCAAACAAAGGTGGCATCAACACTAGGCAAAAAGTGGGGGGGTAACCATGCCAACAGTGGCACTTTCCTACACCAGTCTTCAGTGAAGCCATCATGGAACTGTGGAGTTTGTAATGACAAACCCCCAGACCACGTACTTAATATGGCCACACTGCACTTACAATATCTAAGAATGGACGTATACACTGTAGGGTTATATTGCTCATGCAGCTATGCCTTCACCTGGGCTGTAAGGCCTGCTAGAGGGGTGACTTACCTATGCCACAGGCAGTGGTTGGTGGGCCTGGCAGCCTGGGAGGGATGCCATGTCAACTTTCTTTTTCTTTCCACCAACACATACAGTCTGCAATGACAGTGTGCATGTGTTTGGTGAGGGGACCCTTAGAATGGCACAATACATGCTGCAGCCGGTAGAGACCCTCCCTGGCCACAGAGCCCTTGGTACTACTGGTACCTCCCACAAGGGCCCTAACTGTGTGCCAGGGTTATGCCAATTGTGGAAACAATGGTACAGTTCAGGGAAAGAATACTGGTGCCAGGCACTCGTTAGCAGGATCCCAGCACACAGTGTCAAGTTAGCATCAATACCAGGCAAACAGTGGGGGGTATCCATGCCATAAGAGGCACTTTCCTACAACAGGCCTCTCCTTTCAGACCACTCAAATGACAGATAGTAGGGTGTGTAGACAGACTAGCTCTCCTTTGATGCCTCTCTCAAGTGACGTGTGTGCATAGTGGGGTATTCGGGAGGGACTGGCTTCCCCTTTGTGACCTCTCTCAAATGACGACTGCATAGTAGGGTGTGTGGATGAACAGACCTCTGCTTTCAGACTAATTTCTCAGATTACGAGTGTGCACAGTAGGGTGTATGAGGATGGACTGGCCTCTCCTTTCACTTCTCTCTCTCAGATGACGGAAATGTGTCGTACGGTGTGGGGAGGTAATGCCCTCTCCTTCCAGACCTCTCTCTCTCTCTCAGATGACTGGTGTGCATGGTAGTGGGTGGAGAGGGTTGTCCTTTACGGTCAGACCTGTCTTTCACGTGAGGGTTGTGCATATTAGGGTACCCTAATAGTAGGGTTACAATTTGTAGGGTTGTGTACATGAACCTGCCTCTCCTGTCAGACCTGTCTCTCAGATGATGGGTGTGCGTAGTAAGGTGTATGCATGGACTGGCCTCTCCTTCTAGTCCTCCCCGTCAGTTAACGGTAGTACGTGTTAGGGTGTGTACGTGGACTGGCCTCTCTTGTCAGACGTGCCTCTCACATGACGGGTGTGCGTAATAGGGAGTGTGAAGAGGGACTGGCCTCTCCTGTCAGACCTCTCTCTCAGATGACAGCTATGTATAGTAGGGGAGGTACTACCCTCTCCTTTCAGAACTCCCTCTCAGATGACTATGGTGCATAGGAGGGTGTTTGGATTGGAAAGAGTCTGGCCTCTCGGCTGAGACCTCTCTCTTGGATGACTGGTGTGCATAGTATGCTGTGCCCAGGGAGTGTTCTCCCCGCTAAAACCCCTCTCTTTGATGATGGGTATGCATAGTGGTGGTGTGAGAAGAGGCTTAATTCTGCTCACAACACTTCACAAGCCAGTGGGCGTAAATAGTAGACGACTAATAAACATCATCTCCAATAAGACTCCTTGTTATAGTAACAATTGGGCATACCAGATTGTATTCAAAGATCACTTACTTCATCCTATTTTTCATGATCCACAAGAGCCTTGTGAGATCATAACATTGTTTTTTTAAAAAGATCTACCCTACTCACCACAGTACTTATCTCTTACACACTTCCTCTCAATAACAAGGACCACAACATGGATTTCTACTAGTAGAATGTATTGAGAACTCATATACTCCTTTTTACTACTTACGATCCTACGAGAGTCCCACGATCCCGTAAAAATTAGTTAAAAACATTATAGATTTATAATCTTAACAGTGCTTATCCCTCAAACACCAGGTCTCTCAATCTAGGGGAAGAGCATGCCCTTCTGCTGCCCCCTTAAATAGCTGTTTTACTTAATTTCATCACCACCTCCAATTTTTCACATTGAACAGTAATGGCCAATATTTCATTTCTTACATTCCAACACCCAGCCAATCAGAGCACTCACTCTTGTGGGACTCTCACCTGTGAGAGCATGAAGGACTCACCAGAAAAACTGTCTTTTTATTTTTCATTTTGCACTCTTGTGTGCAGCTCACAAGACTCTTGTGAGCCCCACATCCCAAAAAATACAACTATACTGATTTATACCAGATCACAAAAAGCACAATTTGCAGACCAAGGTATAGCTCCCTGCCAATTTGATGTAAATGTGTTCAGCGTTTTTGACTAAAACCTGTCTTTGAGAAGTCTATGGAAAATGCATGGAAATTTTACATTTTGGGACATCATTTTTTCTTTTGACAGATCATCCCGAAACTTCAGGAAAGTACTGAGGTGGATGAACGTTTTTTGGAACGTTTTGTGAAGATTCTTCCAGCAAGGCCCAAGTTATTTGCTAACCAGAAAATGCTCAGTCTGTGGAAAAGCAAACACGACTATACATACTGGCGACCCAACATATACATACATATTTTGGCCTTTAGGCAACACTTGTCTTCACGCAATGTGTCACTTCCTACAAAAAACATTCATGAGCACAGTAAGCATTGGGAAAGCCAACAGGTCACTATGGCTTTGCCAATGCTTGCTTTCTTTGGGTTTTCGCAGTAACACGTGTGAACATTGAACACAAGTCTCTAATGTAAAATAGCATCCTTTTAACACTGCTAATCTAGCAACTAACTTTTAGATACAAATTATGAGGAGTTCTTTTTCATACATCTAGGATTGTTCAGGAAATCTAAAATGTTACCACTTTGAGCAGGCAATGTTGCATCAACAAATTCAGTTTGTCTATTCTTTTAAAGGCATTTCCTCAAATCTTTGAACTTTGACGGCTGGTTTAGAACACGCCGGAAAGAGATGACACAGAAGCTGGAAGCACTCCATTTAGAAGCACTTTGTGATGAGGTAAGGATACTGTGGACAAGCAAAAAAGAACATTTTGCAATAGTGTTTCAAACTAAATAGTGCAATAATGTCACCTAGGAGGCATACTTTTATGTTAAGCTTTACAGTAAAAAAAGAAAAGGTTTAGCCTCAAGCTTTGCAAGGGGTCTCCAAAAGGTGCAAGCAACATTTGTATTCTTACAAACATAAAAATGGCCCCTGGATGCTTAACCAAATGGTAATCTAGTAGGAATAAAACTTAACATTTGGTATGCAGCATGATTAGATCTGCATCAAAATCAAAAAATAAAAACACTGTACTTTGTTCAAACCCTGTAAAGAAAAATACGTTTGATATGGAAGGAAGTCATATATGTCTAGCAAAAAGTAAATCTGTTAGGTACTTCAACTCCTTTTCTTAAATGTATTTTCTGTAAATATCAAGTTGCTTGCATTCATGGTAGTGTAGAGGTTTTTTGCATGTATGACAAGAACCAGCTTGGTTTCTGTCATCCAACAGGGTAAGAGTTTTGAACCACTGGTAGTGGGTACGTCTGGGCCGAATTATAGGAGTGATGCCTTTAGGTGTAGAGCAATATTGAATAACCAAGACTTTTGAGAAGAGAAATTTTAGCCTGGATGAGAACACTACATCACTCCAGTGTGGTCACACAGATGGCTATTTGCTTAGGATGACATATAAAACTCAAGATACTGCCAAAAAGACTGCAGAATGCCTCAAATCTTACTCAAACTGTGCCTATTGTCCGAGGTCATTAAAGCTGAAAGCGGTTCACTTCCACACTTAACATTACTAGGTAATGGTAATCCAAAAACTATTAAAAAGATTCAGGCGCCTAGACCACAGGGTTCCTGTAGGAAGCTGGCCTGGTGTGTGGTGGGTACCCAAGGTACTTACCCTTTATACCAGGTATCCCCTCTTAGTGAAGTGTAGGCAGTGTCTAGAAGCCAGGCTCTCTAGAGGTAGCTGTGGATGAGCAGCCAAGGCTTATCTAGGAGACATGCACAGCTCATGCACTACTACTGTAGTCACACAGCACTTACAGACACGAAAGAAAGCCCTCAGTTGTACAAAAATAAAGGTACTTTATTTTTGGAACACAATACCACAAAGTACTAGAAGGGCAACCCGCCAATAGGAGGTAAGTAATGCACTAAATATATATATACTAGTAATCAGAAATAGGCATGGAAAACGTTAGAAAACAGTGCAAATAGCAATAACCAATATTGACCTTAGGGGGAGCACAAACCATATACTAAAAAAATGGAATGCGAACACAGGACCCCCACCTAGGTAAGTGGAATTTGTAGAGGGGAGCTGGGTGTACTAGAAAACCACAGAGGTAAGTAACACAGTACCCCCTAGCGACCAGGAAAGCAGGAGTAAATCACTGGAATTTCCCCAAACCACCCAAAAGGAAGTAAAAGAAGACTGCAAGCAACCAATGGTGGATTCCTGGAGAAGACCTGTAGAGAGAGAGGTCCAAGTCGAAGAGTCGCTGTGGAGTCTAGGAGGAGTAGAAGCTACTGCCGACCCAGCTGTATTTGCAGGAGTTGGTCGACAGTGAGGAAGAACCGGTCAGCACTGCAGCCCTGGAGCTGGAGAAGAGTTCCTGGTGGATGCGGAAGATGTCCCATGCTGGAAGGAAGATTGCAGTCTGGTTTCGATGCAGGAATTCCACCAGCAAGCCTTGGCAAAGTCAGATTTGCGGATACTGGAAAAGTGCTGCTGCCGGGGACCAGCAAGGCCCAGGAGGGGGAGTCACAGGGGACCTTCAGCGTCACAGAGGGTCCACAGGAGCAGAGGCAGTACCCACAGGATGGGGACACAGAAGTCATAGGAGGAGCCCATGCAGCACTTCAGGAAGGGATCCCACGCCACAGGAGAACCACACAGAGGGCTGTACGTCGCAGGAAGGAGTGCTGGGGACTGGAGCTATGCGTCCCTTGAAGATCCCTTGGAGGAGATGAAAACAAGTCTTGGCAGCTGCAAGAGACCCGGTGCACGGGGGTACTGTCCTGCATGGGAAGGCTAATGCTTACCTCCACCAAAGTTGGACAGCTGGCAGAGAGGACCCAGGGGACTACCCCGGACCACCACGCATGATGCAGTATCAACGCAGCTTAAAATGAGAGGAGATCCATGCAGCTGGTCGTTGTTGCAGCTGGTGCCTGCGGATGCAGGGGAGTGACTCTTTCACTCCAAGGAAGATTCCTTCTTCTTCTTGTGCAGGCTGAAGAGTCGCTGTCTTCTGAGGATGCACGGTCAGGGAAACGTTGCAAAGCTGGAAGGAGACGTGGAAACAAAGTTTCAGAGGAGGAGTCTTCATTGATTGCAGCATTGTTGGTTTCTGGAGGGTCATGGTTCCAGTGGCCAGAAGTCGAAATGGAGGTTGCAGAGGAATCCTACTGGAGTTTTGCAAGCCGAATCTGAACACCCACCCAAGAGGGAGACCCTAAATAGCCCTGAAAGGGGGATTGGTCACCTAGCCAGGTAAGCACGTGTCAGGAGGGGGCTCTGGCGACACCTACCTGGCCCGACCACTCAGATGCTCCCAGAGTTCCCTACCAACCTTGGAAACTAGATGGCAGAACCTAGGGACCCTCTGGAGGGGCTCTGAACACCACCCCTGGTCGCTCCCCTTTCCATTGTCCAGTTTTGTGTCAGAGTAGGGACTTGGGGGTCCCTGAACTGGTGTGGACTGGTTTATGCACAGAGGGCAACAAATGTGTCCTTAGAGCATACCAATGGCTAGGGGAGGCTAGCCCTCCAAACAAGTCACTCCTATTTCCAAAGGGAGAGGGTGTTACATCCCTCTCCCAAAGGGAATCCTTTGTTCTGCCTTCCTGGGCTTGATCAGATCAAGCAGCAGGAGGGCAGAAACTTGTCAGCCCTCCTGGGCTGCCCGGAACACCCCAAAATGTAATGTTTTCAGTTTTGATAATCATTTCCTAAAGATACATGTATATAATAGCAGTATTTTTTGGCGTTTATTTTTAGATCCAGTTAAATTAAACTTTGAGACTATAGATTTGTCTGACAAGACTACTTTCATTGTCCTTCAAGAATATTCTTACTGCTCCCTTAAGCAATCAAGATGTTCCATTGTGCCAGAATGCATAGGAATGCCAGTTAGGCAGTAATTCTTTCTCCTCAGTGAAGAACCGGCCCCTTCATATAGCTGGGCATCTTTTATCCTTTTTTTTTGTTGCTCTCAAAAGAACCCTTGAAATTACTAAAACACAGTTTGTGTAGTTTGCCTTCCAGGTTTTGAACACCATCAAGGAGTCTGGCACATATCTAGCCATGTATTATAAGAAAAAGCAGGAGGTTGCCTGAGTCCTAAGTTGGGCTTTCTGGGAAAGAGAATAATATCTATCCACTTGGGGTGTTGTATCCGCCAGCTTTGACCTAGAAAGGTGTATATTAGTGTATTTTGTGGTCATTTATATCAGTGTCCTCTACCTAGCACTGCAGTGTCAATATACACCAGTTTGTGAAATCCAATCATGACATTTTATGAGCTGTCCAGGAAAGATTGTATGTTAAGGAACATCTACTTTGAATAAATATAGGAGATGAATTTCCCAGAATTTTCAAACATAAGGAAGAGCCAGTAATCATTAGCAATTGGTTGGTCAGTTGACTTCTCAGAAGAGTTAGAGTAGAAAGTTGTGAATCTTGTCTTACCACTAATATTGCTAGATTTAGAATCGTTAAACCTTTTTTCTGTATATATTTTAATATTCAGAAGCATGATCTGCTTTGTTAAAGTCTAACACACACCTATTCCAGCCCAAGTAGCTTGTGAAAGTATTCTTGAAACCATGCTAGATCTTCAGTGACTAGACTCACCGGATGCATTAAACTGCCAACGATCAGATATCTGACACAATTTAGTAACATTGAGTAGCGCATGAGGCACATTGTTTAATATTTGTAACAGTATTTCCAGTTTACTCCTATCTAATGTCTCTATCAAATGCTAGCAACATTGTTGTGTTGACTTTACTTTGAGGGACAGCGAACCCGCTAGTTGCATGAGCACACTGATTGATGAATGAGCAGTTAGGTGAGAGCCGGCAGTTCAGATTTGCTATTTGAAATGAAAAAATATCTGTTAGTTGTTTATATTAAGTATATTTCAGAGAATAGAAGCAAGACAAAACAATATCCATCCAGCTATTAACTTTAAGATATAGGACAGAGGAATCCAGAATGTTTGTTAACTCTGGTGTTCATGGGAAAACTCATTTTTCATCAGTGGCTCTAATATTTTTAGGATTTGCTTGCCTGGGTTCAGAAACATACGGAAGTTGAAGCGGTGGACCTTGTCTTAAAGCTAAAGAGTAAATTGGTAAGTTCTCTTATTTAGAGAAATAAGTGTTCCTTTGGTTCACTGAAACATTATTTTTATGATGCCAATGGAAATAAAGGCAGAAAATAACTGTGCTCCTATTTCCATAGATGCAGGCTAAACGAGAACACCTTCCTGTTAAACTGAGTACTTTGGAAAAACTCCAAACACACATCGACACAATCATACTAGCACTGCCAGAAGATCTGCAGGGAATTTTGCTTAAAACCGGTGCAGCATGATTTCAAACTGCAAGGCCTGGAAATTAAGTATGCAAGACATCAAGCATTAAGTACACAGCAGAAAGCAAACCGTGGGAGAACCCATAATGACTGCTCAGAGACTATAAGGAGTTTCACAGTGACCAGCAAAGTAGAGCAGCTAGCATTTTTAATCCTTCGGATTGCCTTTTTATATAAATTGTGATCTTCTCACTTGTAGACCTGATGAGGAAAGAGGAAGGGACATGTGTAAATATGTTTTAAATCACGTGATTGGATGCAAAACAGTAACACACTGAAGCATGATGTATGTATTGCAGTGCTGGCATTGCATCCATTTTTTAAACTCTGGTGCTGCATCAAATCAGACTAGAACTCTGAGAAGCAGTTTTCATATATGATTCATGCGTCACTGGGATTTTATGCTAATGATGTTTGCGTAGTGCCTTCTTCCAAATAATGTGATTGCATTACACTATTTGCTCTAGTTCACATACTGGTTAAACATACCTTGTGTGATAAGCTTGGTGAACGTATGGCAAATGTCTGACCGAATTAACGAATTCTGCCAGTCTTCCAAGATTTGGTCTGTGATCAAGACACATTTCTTTTGACATTGGAGGTGTTTCTTGAGTTCTGTAAATATTAATGAGAGCTGGTGGTATGAGAGGTATAGATGTTTCCTACTTATAATTAAATCATGATGAATTTTGTAACGAACAAAATATTTTCTTGACGGTCAGTCTTGTTATACAACAAAAGTAACCAACAGTCCGCCCTAGTTGAGCGATGAAAAGTATTGACAGGCATGTCTTCATATTGTGTACATTTTACTACCTTACGTGCATTCTGTAAGGACAATGGGAGTTCTTCAGAGGCTTGCCGATAGTGGATGAACATTTTTCATTCAATGTAAACTCAAGTTTGGAGACATTCCTTGGACCAGAAGAAAACATAACCTAAAACCTTTCACATTTTTCCTAATATATATATTATAAAGCAAGAACACAGCTGTTGGTTTGGTTCCAGTTGATCTGAAGTAGGATATTTGTAAATGTTTACAAGGTGGTTTTGACTTAGGTGGCTAGGTGTGTGCTTAACAAGAATGCTTGCCAAAAAAGTAAAGTCTGCAGGATCTTTCTGAAATGCAGGACCTTAGTTATTAGTCAGTTTATTGGAGAAAAGGAGATACATAGTTAAAGCTGAGATAAACATCTAATTTCAACAGCGGCAGAAGGGGTTCTGGAGATGGCAGCAACTTCAGGTGCATAGAAGTCCAACAACTGCAAAGTCACCCACAGCTATTTTATTGTTAATGTGTTTTCTGTGATATTGTCTTTGAAGGAATTTCCAATCATGGAACAATAGCTTTAGGATTTGTCCGCATAGAGGCTGTTACAAAAGTTGTCAGCAAAACATGATTGCTCAGTTTGAAGGCTGTGTCCTAGGATATCAAAATGTGTTTGCTGTATGGTCATCCAAAAGAATCAGATGTCTGGGCTAACACTGGGCTGACCGATTAGATGAAGTAAACAACCATATTGCTATTGCCAAGGTTAAGAATCATTTCGATCTGTTGAGTCCAGTTCAATATAAGACCTTCTACTTTTGATATTACAAAATGTAGTTATTGAAAACTAACCCAACATACCTCTTGAGACTACCTAACCGGGCCCCAGAACAGCTAGATGTCTATGCAATTATGTAAAATGCATTTTATGTTTACTTAGCAGAGGAGTCAAAGAGTGGACAGGGAACAGCATGAACTTCTAGTGGATACCCCTTCTGCCTCCACCAAGGAGAACAGTAGCCATCTTAAAAGATGTGGGTCATCTTATCGGGCATAAAAGCACTGGTACATAATAAAGTCCTTGTGCCACTTCCGCCAAAGACCTTCAGGGTTGTTGATGGCATTCAAAAGGTTCAGAAGAATCAATGTCCTTGGAGTCACAAAATGCCCAATCTTCATGAGTGTTTGCAGTCACCACCTCTAATGAAAAAGGACACAGAATTGATCTACTTTTGCAGTGTGCCTTTGTTTTTACCAGTTTCATTTTGTGAATGATTCATCAAACTCCAGCACAAATAGAAACTAAAAATGTATTTTTTTTAAAAACATTTTTGTTTGTCCTTTGCAAGTATGGACAAACATAATTGTCAGATGGTTCCTTTGGAGTATTGCACTTCGAAGCAAAACAAGGTTAATTCTTTATTAAACTTGTTTTCCACTGTATTGCTTGCCATTATATGGCCTGATTGGAAGGATTATAGCTTTTAAAGGGTTATGCACTAGAATGTCACAAAAAGAAATTCCAACCAATGTGCAGATCATGAGATATATGGTTAACTTCCTCATGGATGCGGAATATAAAAAACAATTTTTAGTAGGTATGCAGGTTTGGAGGAAATTGTGTTGATACATTTTTTATTGGTGCCATACCTATGACTAGCACCATTAACCTTTGGACACCACTACAAATGTAGTTATTGTAATGGCTCCCTTGAATTGTTCTACCCATATCTGTAATTCACGGGCAGTCTTAAGAAAACACATTGGCATTCAGGCCAGTTTCCTCAAATTAATTGCTGTTATGTTTGTACCCCTCTTCCTGTTTAGGGTTCTGGGAGGTTCCAATCCCCAAACACAATTATGAGTATTGCTATTATAAATGCTGATAGTGAGTTGTGGGTAGTACCAGTACCTTGATTCATTGTCACGGCATTGGAGTGTTAATGTATTGTTTGTGGATGGTACCACATTTGTTCAGTCTTTGTGCAAAGGTTCCAAGCCTTCCAAATGTGAGAGGTACATCTGAAGGGCAGAATATATGAAAAAAAACTCAAAAGAATGAATTGCATAGCAGAGATCCCTGGCTACACAAAAACTCACAATGAACAATAATGAATGTATTCTCAAATGTATAAATATATTGATGCTGAAAGAGAGCTAGAGCCAAAGGTTCCTGAAAAATAATTATGCTTTAGGACAAGAGCGGCAGCTACAGTACCATACTCACGCTCTTTAAAAAAAATAAAAAAAAATAAAAAGTACTTTAGTTCATCATTATGATTTATTCAGAAAACACAGGGCCATAACAATATTGAGACATGGAAATCGTTAGGACCATTTGTTTCATTCAGGCATCTAGTTATTGGTAATGCAAACTCCTAAGTGTTGATGTTACCAATTCTAATTTTTGTGCTCTTTTAACTGTGCAGTGCTGCTATCTCCCGTGTATGCTTTTTAGGTGCTGTGTGATACCACGTTGCCCCAACTGGCTTTGTGCCAAGGATCTGATAGAGACTTATAGCTGTAGCTTCCTTACCTTTGAATTCTCCCCAGGCACCAGACTGGATCCGGAAGATTTTTGTGAGCAGTACCCTTGCGGGCTGGTAGGTGGTGTTGATCAGCTCTGCGTCTGTAGTCTGCAGCGCCTACGCCAGATATGATGTCATGGGTCCTGTATAGGAACCACCCAGGTGCGCTGACATCCGTTCTTTTTTTTTTGTTTTTTTTTGCGCGATAGCAAAGCGCTGATTAAAGACTGGCTTTTTGTTCTCTTTTTCCAGTTTCACTCCTGGTGCGTCAAGGATGTCTTCTATGAAGACTGGATTCAAGCCCTGCGGATTCTATCATTGGGCAGTGTCCATGACAGGTTCGCACCTTGTGTGTCTTTGGTGTCTGGAGTCTGACCAGGCCATGCATCCAAAGGGTTTGAGGGAATGGTCCCTGAAGCTGATGGAGGCCTAAACAAGTCAAGATACTGGTCAAGAGGTAAGTCCTGGGATGGGTTGCGGGTTCTGAACTCATCGTCATCTCATTCCAAGTCCTCAGGCGATTGAGTAAGTCGAGTCACAATAAAAAATCAAGGAAGCGTTCTTCGACTTCTCCTTGTCCGTTGGCTGAAGAGACGATGGAGCGTCAACACTCTAGGTCTGATTCTGTGGAACCTGCACCTGAGCCGAGTTCACAGTGTAGCGACCGCTGCCCAATTCCAAGAGTTCTTTGAGGCCATCTGCCTAATTATTTGCAGACCGGCCCCGCTTGAGTGGCTCCGGACCCCATGGAATCAGAGGGAGGCCCCTTCTGGTTCGGCGCTGGCGGCTTTGGCACTAAGGGGCTTCCAGGGATCCAGTCCTGAATCCAGACCGGCACCGGTCATGCCACCGCAACCTTCTCCAATGCCAACACTTCTGGCACCGTCCACACCCACAGACGGCACCATCCCCATTGTAAACCATGACTGCGACACAGAGCTGGATGGGTGTCGTACAATGTCGGCAGGAGCCTCACTTAGAAGAAATGGACTGGCATTAAGACTTGGTTGAGGCCAGCGAACTAGACACTTCTCCAGATACTGGAATGCTTTCTCCTCCTACCGTGGGCTACAGAGGAGGGAGCTTCTTAAACTATGGTGGTGAGGAGGGCAGCTGAGGTCCTGAACATTCAATTGCCCTCATTGGCCGTCAAGACTAACCTCTTGACAGAGGTGATGCGGCCGGGAGCTTCCTCCTCAGAACCCCTGCTCTTTGTCAAGGATGCCCTCACAGACATCCTACTGTGTCCCTGGTCCAAACCCAGCAGAGGGGCTTCTGTGAACAGGACAATTGCTTGCCACCATTGCCTGCGCCTGGGGAGCCAACTTTCTTGACACCCCACCTCGGAGAGCTTAGTGGTCCAAGCTTTTACCTCCCATGGCGCGTCCTCTTCCGCTCCCCCATTCGGGGAGTCCAAAAGGTTAGACTCACTTGGGAAGAAGATGTTCTCTTCTGACAGCCTTGCGTTGCATTCTGTGAACACTGCATGTCTTTTGGGCTGTTATTCCTACACGCTGCAGGATACTGTTGTACAAATGCTGCCACAGGTCACGGACGAGGCCTGGGCTGTACTCTGTCAGGCTGTGGCCAATGGGAGAGATGCAGCAGAGTTCACAATTCATTGTACTTGACATGTCTGACTCGCTAGGTTGAGCAGTTTCTTTAACACTGGCCCTGAGGTGCCATGCCTGGCTGAGGACGTCTGGCTTTTCAGGGGATTTCTAGGCTCCTTTGATGACCATGCCCTTTGATGTTGCTGTGTCTTCGGAGAGGCAGACTCTGGCTACAGCCAGGTCCTTGGGCCTCGCAATGGCCTCTCGTCCGTCCCCCCAGTTTGCCTTTCACCCCTTTTGTGGCTACGGAAGGGGTCTCCAACTGATCCCATTCCCGGCCAGCCACCATACCGAGCATGCTGCACAGCCTCTGCGTGACCGATGGTGCTGGCCCCACCAACGTTTTGGGTCCCCCCCCTCACCAGCACCCTCTAAATAGTCCTAGTCTGACTCTCACCCATCATGAGCCAGTGGGTGACAGGATTCTCCATCACCTGCTCAGTTGGAAAACCATTGCGTCAGACAGGTGGGTTTTGCATGTAGTCTGAAGGGACTACTCCCTCCCCTTCAAGACTGCTCCTCCATCCATGCCACCATACTATGATCAGATGACAGAGGATCATTTGTCCCTTCTCCGCAAGGAAGTTACGGCTTTCTTGGTCAAGGGAGCCATTGAGAGGGTTTCTGTACCAGAAGTAAGCTGTCTGCTATTCCCAGTACTTTCTAGCCCCCCAAAAAGGACAAGGGTCTCCGCCCTACTCTAGACTTTCAGTCCCTCAATCTCTTTCTTAAGAAAGATAAGTTCAGGATGCTCAAGTAGTATCTGCCCTGGTCCCAGGAGACTGGATGGTTACTTTGGACTTGTAGGACGCTTATTTTCACATCCATGTCTTGCCTGGCCACAGTTACTTGCAGTTCATGGTAGGCCACAAACCCTTTCTGTTCACTGTGCTCCCCTTTGGCCTTAAAACCACCCCTCTGGTGTTTTCGAACGTGATGGAGGTGGTTGCAACTCACCTGCGGAGATCAGGGGTTTCAGTCTCCCCTATCTCGACGACTGGCTGTTAAAGGTGTGCTGGCCCCAGGCTGTCTTCTCCCACCACCAGACTACGGCGGACCTACTGCATTCGCTAGAGTTCACTATAAATGTTCCCAAGTCACACCTGACTCCTTCTCAGATGCTCCCTTTCATCGGAGCTGTTCTGGACATTGTGCAGTTTTGGGCCTATCCTCCCGAGCACCGAGTTCAGGATATGCAGGCTATGATACCGCTGTTTCAGTCTCAATCCTGGATTTCGGTGAGAAAGACTGAGGCTGCAGGGAGTCTGGCGGTGGGTGAGGGCTGCCGCTGGCGGCCCTCACCATGTTCATAATATGGCGGTTTGGCCCGCCGTGCCGGCCACTGCCGGCATGGTGGGCCAAACTTCCAAGTTCGTAATGAGGGACAATATCTACATGCAAATTCCTTACCAACCCACCCATCCTCGCCGCTCTGCAAACTGATTTCTGAGGCACGGATTCCCCTTTTTGGAGCATAGTTTTGATGCACCAGTAGTCACTATTCATCATGATTCTGCGCTTCTGAAGTAGAAAGTCGTAAAAAGAAACTGACATCAGCGAGCCTGGGTGGCACTTACATAGGACCCGCGATATCATACCTGGTGCGGATGCCACCAACGATGGACGTGGAGCTTATCAACGTCATCTACCGCCCCACAGGGCTCACAAAAATCTTAGTCCTCCAGTCTGATGCCTGAGGAGAATTCAAAGGTAAGGAAATCTGCAGCTAGATATAGTCTCTACCAGATAAGGCATTATCAAAAGGAAGTAACTTGCCCTTTAAAGACTACCAGCTGTGAGATGCAGGTCTGAAAGCTATGGGAATAAATGGAGAGACCATCTCTTTGTGCATTGTGAAAGGTTACTACCTTAGGCAGACTTCATGTTCTTTTATTACATTATTTCTGCTAAACAGGAACTGAATTCTTATAGGCCTCCGATTTTGGGTGACTGCACTAACTCCATTGCACAGTGAACTTGGACATAGCATTTGACTTTTGGAATTTCAGTTCACTGAAAAGCTTGTGAACAATGGCAATAACAAATTGAGTTTCAAAGGGAAGTTTTCTGGATGCACTGCTTGGGGAATTTGTATTCTAAAGTCTTTTTATGATTAATATATTTTGTTTGCTGTCCTTTCAGGCAAACCAGTTCTAGGTTAGGATGAGTTTCTGGGGAGCTCCACTTTTTTTTTTCTTCTTTCTTGCCCATTCATTTCTACCTCTTGCATGTCCATTTCGTATGTAGACCTGTGCCCACATTTTAGATGTGTACATCCTTACCACTGCATGCCTGTTTGGAGACCTGATTTGCATTCCTGATCATTGCCCAGGTGGTTTGTTCCTGTTCTCCCTATTGAGGATCGCAGCTCTTTTAAAAAAAAGGGGTGGGGTGGGCTGTGGCGTGTCTGGGAGGGGTGAGGGTTGAGCGAGGGGGGATGCATGATTTTTTTTTTTTTTTTTTAAACTAACCTGAATGCAGGCTGCGCTGCTCCTCTGTCTGCTGCAGCTAGCTGCATGCACAGGCTCCCAGCGTGCCCTGCGCCAATCCTGACACTGCTCAAACAGCATCAGAATTGGCTGGGAGCGCCCAGCCAGTGTGCTCCCAGGCCCAAGACGGCCGGCCAAACACACATGTGCTCTGAGGGAGAGTGCTGAGCACTTTCCCTCAGTGCACGTCACCCCCGTTGCCCTGCCCCTTTTAGAACAAAAGGATAATAAGCAGTTTATTATCCTTTTGTTCTGAAAGGTTTGCAGCTTCCACTGCTGGGGGGGGGGGGAACACTCCTCCACCCTTATGGAGGAGCCACCCGATTTCTCCTTTGACGTTCCCACTTCATCCTTAAGTATTTCTACCCTAGTTTTTGGCCTATTAGCCGAATCCTACTCCCCATTTTGTTTATTCTGGCTTGCCATGGACCCTCTCCATTGTCAGTAGATTTTATAGCATTTTAATATTGTCTACTTGCCCCATTCTTTTGATTCAGTGAGTTGCCCCATTTTTGGTTTTGTCATGGTCTTTTCTGGTATCTCACTTCTGATGCACAGTCCAGTGTTGTATATGCAGCTGCATGGATCTAATTCAGAGCTCATTCTTGATACCTGTTATAGTGTTTTATTTGACATAATTTAATTTTTTGTACTCTTTCCTCCCCTTTATATACCTTATTTCCCCTTTAACTTGTGACTCACCTTTGCTTGGCATGCATGCCTCCTCACTGCCTTTGTGCATCCTCATCATCCTGTTTTGGGAAGTTCTTGTGTCTGCTTCATCAGCACTCTGGGGAACTTGGCTGATTATCCTAGCATATGTGTCTTCCACTTTGGTCCCTCGTGTTTGGTTTTCCGTTGCTGTCATACACACTTCTCTAGAAGTATCATAGCCTCCATCATTTTACAGATCTACAGTTATTCTTGCCTCCAAATTGGGCACTTGTGAGACCCCCCTAAATTTGATGAACAACTACCCTTGGACTTTTCAACCTAATGGCAAATCTCTTTATTCACCAGTGTCTTGTTTTGTGTATCCACCTAGGGGGTGTCAGTACCACTCTTTTTCCCTTCAGTTTTTATGTTCATGCAGTACGCTTCTTGCCTTGTGTTATTCTAACGAGTGTGTGATTCACAAACCAGCTACCAGCTCCCATTTTGTGCACTCAGTCTTCCTCACATTTATGTAGTAGATTGTTGTGCTTGCAATGTAAAATAGACTTTTTGTTTGTCCTTTTCCCCAGATGAGATAAATCATGTTTAATCTTGACTCCTGAAGAAGGGTTACCCGAAATGCATTAGGGTAGTATCTGAATCCATAAATATTGGAAATGAAAATTTAATCACTGAGTTGTATTAAAAGTCAACATTTTTGCTTTACCCAAGTTGAAGAATGAGATTCATCATTTTTTAAGGAAAATGATTTGATTGTGAGCAACCTTATGTGGCTGGAGAGAGCAGTTACTTTGTGCAGTGACTCCCGTGACACACTCTGATCCCAGAGCGTGTAGACTTATCAACCCTTGCGCTAGTGGCAGTGGGCTCTGAAGCTGTAAATCTTCTCAGTGATAGCTTACCTGGCAGACATTCTCATAGTGAAGGATGCTTGTGTCTTTGAGGTTCACATATTGGAGCTCAACAGTAATGCTACTTTTGTGATCTTTTCCATTTTGGCTTCCTTGCATTTGTCTCTTTGCCACAACTCTTGATCGGAAATGCATTCTGTTTCAGTCCTTGCACTTCTACCAAATGGTCCTGTGAGGAACACCACACAAATTATCTAGTCACAAGGTCTGTTTAATGCATACTTTACCATTTCGCTAGTCTTGAGCTTTCTACAAAATTTCCAGAAAGTGGTGTGCAGTTGATTATCACCTTTTGGATTGGATGAGAAGGATTTGGTACACCAGTCTGTTGGATCTCAGTACTCGGCCTTCCTTTCGTCTCAGACAAAATACACTGTTTTTGCAGCACAATGGTCAGATCCTTCACCCCTGTTGTAGGATGCTTATGTGGAGACTGACTGGTGACAGGCAATTCCAGATTACCTCCAGAGATAGTAGATGTCATCTTAGCTGACCAGAAATCAGCCACCACTTCTGTCTATGCTGATCACTGGGACATGTATGTCTATGTGGTCAGGCTGGTACCTTAAACCCATTTGATGCTAGACTATTTAATGTTCTGCTCTTTCCCTTGATCAACGTGGTTTATTTGTTTCTATCATGAAGGGATATGTAGCCCCCACTATTTCCTTTTTGTTTTCTTCTCTATGACAAACCTTCCTTATTCCGGTAGCCCGTAGTGGCTAGTTTCTTGAAAGGTTTGTTGTGTATATATCCACCCACGGCCTTTGTAATTCTACAGTGATATTTGTTTTTAACATTCCTCATATCTGCACCATTTGAACCAGTGCACAGTTCTTCTTTTCAAATCCTGACCCCCTCAAGTCGTCTTTCTGATATCGTTAGCTATGGCTCTGTCTTCGATCTTCACCTTCTGAGATAGTGTTGTTCATAATAAGTTTCCACTTTATCCAACTAGTTACTTGTATTGTTTTACTATGCACTATTGTTAATCTCTTTTGTTTCCTCTTTGTGCGTCCCTTTTTGGGTGCTGGAAAAAAAAGTAAGTAATTGATGCCAGTGCGGCAGGGATGCTGTATATAGGCCAAACACAGTCCCAGCAATGAGCATTGAAAACTTATTACTGGGACCTTTTGCATATATTTACATACTAATGCTGTCTGGATCATGATAACAGTTCCGAACACTATTGAAAAGTGTTTTCTGGTAGGATCCTTATAGATTGCCACCCCAAAGCTGACACAACATGCACCCACATACTAAAGAGAACAACATAATTACTGTTACTGCAGATTCCTGAATCGTATCTTGTATGCAGGTTAATGCTTTCTATCACCTATTCCTTCTCTGATTCATAAAGTTCAGAGTACTCCAGCACAATCAGTAATGATTTCAAAACACTGGAGTTTTTCCTTTGAAAAGGGGCTCTGTACCCCTACAAATAGGAGTTCTTACTTGAGGTGCATGCCATAAAACTTTGTTCCTTGGATAACATTTAATATCATGTTGTTAGCGCCCTGAGGGCATATGCTTAAAGGCAATTTTGAGATTTCCCTGCATTTCAAGTCATTCTGTGTACCTTTCCTACCCTTTTTTGTGCTCACTATGCAATTATTTTCAGCCGCCATAACTTAGGTAGAGTGCTAACCGGAGGACCTCATTTTATTCCTTAGGTTCAGTGACGTGCTGTCACTGAAGCCAAGGGACCTGTTTACACTTAAGCTTCTTGTTTCACATATACTCTACATATATTTATGGCCCTGCAAAATATACAGGGTCCTAGACCCTTAGAGATGGACGTCAGCATCTTTAAAGTTTGTGATTGTCTTCTACATAAGCCTATCTTTTGTATAACTACTGACAGCCCACCTCCTGCTGCATTGGTTTTTCAGCTCCCCGTTACAATTGCAGATGCAATGGTTGATGTTTTAGAAACTGTTTTCACATTAAAGAATCTCAACATTTGCAAGAAGACCAGCATCTAGACCTAGAGGTAAATGATGGAGTTTTAATATTTTATGAGAAATAAAGTAAGTTATATGTCTTCTCATCTAATGGGTATGTCTTTCAGAAACTGGCTGATACTGAGAAGCTACTGTTTGAGGATAAGGATGGTTATGATGCTGGCTGGAAGCACTTCACACTGCAATCGTGCTTTGGAGACATGGTTTCTCCATATTCTTCTCTATCAGAAAACCTTTATGCTCATTTTGTTATTATGCAGAGAGCTAGTGACTGCCCAAGTGGTGTTTATTTTTCCTGCCACCCATACCAATGCCCTAGAAGCTTCATGCTATGCATGTGAGACTTCTCATATAACACACCTAAATTATGTTTTGTCATTCTACAAGACATCAGTCAGGCCACACATGCAGAGTCTGAGATTTTTTATATTGGTGAGGTGCAGAAAGGGTACCAGATGTCTACACCTCCAGAAAGTAGAAAGGTTTAAAAGGCGATAATGGACTATTTCACCACCAATACTATGATGAGAAGGGTGGCAAATTGCTGAAACATTCTGTCTCCAAAAAGTAGCTTGTGAGATACTGACAGCTCTCCGGTTATCAGCACCTAGCTCTGTGCAGTCCAGCTTATTAATTTATAAGTTTTTGCTTGGTTTATTTAAAATATGTATACGCCATTTGAAAAATGTATGTATTTTCAGAACTCCTTGCTGATGTTTGGAGGAAAAAATGGTTTAATTTCCAAAATATATGTAAGATTGATCTTTGAGGACAAAACATGTTGCACTAGGGAGACATATTACTAGTATTATTACCTTGATGCCACTTGTATCACACATATGGCTATTGTTTTACCTATGTTGATGCATTATAAATCGATAAATCATTTGTTTACATTACTGCTAATGCACTGCGGTCCACACTACTAGAAAATGTGCACTCAGCGACCACTAATATTATCTTGTCTGATGTGGTCACTATTACAGCAGATGGTTGTTTTTGTTTTATAACATAAGTAGCTCTTATTAAAAACATAAAAAGCTGGAGACCTCTGGTTTAGACAAAGGTTAGATACATCCCTGCACTCTAGTCATTAGGAATTCAGCTGACCAGATTTATTATTTTGGTGTTGCACATGGAGTGGCAACGTAGTAAATTGATTGGCTCAGGTTATTCAATAGTAACGCAAGCGCTGACAGATGGTTATTGACTTTGTTTTGTGGTACATTCATTTTCAGGGCTCAGAATAACAGATGTAGCACACAATATGAGAAAATCAAATAAAAACAGTTCTTAAAACAGTAAAAAATGTGGGTTTGGTGCATAAGGGCCAGATATGTCCCACTTTATATGTTCAGCTACAAGGGCAGAAGCATCCAGTGTGACAGTAAATGCAGTTTCCCAAATGTTTTCCTTTCAGTGTGAAAGGTGTGCAGTGTGATTTTCACCAGCAGTTCCTCCCAATCTACAATAACCCACTTCCATCCCAACAAGACACAACTCTGGTGAGGGATTTTAAGTTTTCTGTCCAGGTTAGGAAGATTTTACTTAAGATCCTTTGGTGCTCCTGTCCACAACCGTCAAAAACCACTGGATATTCCTCCAAACATAGAAACATTTACCTTGTTTACAACCTCACTTGTGACAAAATTAAGTGTGGCCACTTTTAATATACCATGCAAAAAGAGCTGATCGTGTGTGGGACACCTTTGTATGTTGTTTGCAAGATATCTCCTCATGAAGTAGGTGCGCAGCCAAGACTCAAGGTGTGGTGCTAAACAAATTAAGACGGAGGAATATTTCAGGCATGGACTGTAGTTTTGACACACACATCACTTTCCAAGCTGTGTTGGTGTGCTTCTTTTCAAATTCCTCAACAGGCAAATACAAACGCACTTGATGCTGTATCAGTTCTATAGTATGAAAGCCTCATCTACCAAGTCAAGGTTATTCCATAAAGGTTCAGCTCTCTTCTAAGAGTGTCCATGAAGAACTTGGTATCTGGAACTGTGTCCCTGCACGTAGTAGGAATCTCCTTGATGCATAATACAGTAACAGACTCGGGCTTCCAAAATATAGTCTACAGAGAATGCACTACAGAAGATCACCGAAGAACGTAAGTAGTATTGATGGTCTTCTCAGACAAAGATTGATGAAAATGTATGATGTGTTGCAATGCTGGAACCTAGTCAACTCTTTTGCAAGTAATTGCTGAATACAGGTTGTAAGACGAATGCATACTACATTGACCAAGATGGTTTGTCACTTAATTCACCACTGTCCATTCCCAAATCAGCTTGTAATTCCAGAACCTTGTTCATCAGCTGGCTAATGTCATCAGAGCTGAGGTAGCTGATAACAATTGAGGTAGTTAATCAGAACATATGTGGATTGAAAGATCACTGGATGGCTGTTTACAAATTTGTGGGCCAATAAGACTGGCTTGTATTTACTTATCTCGGATGCCAAACTAGTTGGTATTCCGGTGGCAGACCGCTGTTGGCATGTTATAGTGGGTAGCTGGGGATTTTTTAATTTAAATACTTGTTGTAGGGATGGAGTGCAGTTTATAAATGAATATGGAGACCAGCTCTAGAGTATGTTAGTGAAGTAAGTAACTCATGAAAGCAAAGATGTGATGCTACTTAATGACTAGACAAGTATGTCCTTTTTACAAAGACATTTTTCAATCATAGAAAGGTAGCTGGAACTTCTGCAAAGTGGATGGGATGTGTTTTTACTTGTTTTTTTCAGCTCCCACCTCCCAAAGTACCATTCATCAAGTCATGGCCCCATAAAACATTATTGGCTCTGCTGTTCTACAGAGATCTTCAGTCTCATCACTCCTATTAAATGTGTGTTTAGAAGTGTTACATAATTTTCTGGTTACGTGTAGTGTAGTACTTCTTACCTGGGAAATCTGGGTCAAGTTATTCTTCAGTTTATCGTGTAAATCAGCAGATGATGCACAAAAAGATGCATCAATTAACACTGTATAGACTGTGATGGAGTAATATTAAATGCTGACATAGCGGCTAATTATGTTTATAGGTTCAAAGCATGTAACAGCAGTGAATCCAATCCAGTATTTAATTTGGAAAATAAAAAGTACTGGTGCCCGGAGCTCTGTTCGGAAGCCTGCAGCCGGTGTAATTAAATGTCAGCACGCCCAATACCGAGCTGGTAGTCTTAAACCCACTTCTTTAATCCACTACCACACACTCCCTGCCCCTTTATTTCACTCCTGCAGGTTCTTGCTTTCTCATTTTGTGATGGTTTTTCTCTGCCTTTTCCTCTGTATTTCCGATGTGTGTGATTTTCCCTCTTGCTCACAGTAAATACCTGAGAAATATGTGTGTCTGTTCCCAAAAATGAATGGCTGCGGCTGGCTCAAATTAAGCACAAATCGAACCCTTGCAACTTATCAGAGTGGATGAAGAGCCTGTAAAATCGACAGTACAAGTCAAAACACTTGGAATGATTTTTGAGTAAAGATTGTGACTGGAGCAGCACTTCTTAACGAAGGGAAGAAAAAGCTGGCATATAACAATGTGCTGCAAACAAAACTTCTTTATCCTAGTAGTAAAAGAAGGAGCATTGGTGTCTCCCACGATTGTTGGCTCCTAACTAAATTACTAACTTGTGCAATTTTACCTTCTTACAAACTAATTGAATTGATAATCTACGGAAAGGGCAAGGTGCGAAAACAGTAATAAGAATACCAAAATGCTTTGTTGCCTGCTAGTCACTGTCAGAGTAAAATTTGAAGCTGCAGCACCCAAAAGCACTCACGTATTGGCAAGACAAATTAAAATAGTATTCTCTACCTGGCCAGTTTGTCCTTCAGGTGCTATAATACTCTGGTTCAAGGATTAGATAGAAAGATGATAGTCTAGAGACACTGTTTTGGGGCCTCTTTTATGGAATTCTGTTCTAGTTGATGCCCATCCACGAAAAAAGCACATGTGATTCATGATGTTGGCAAATGCACTTCTAATTTTACTTTCGCCTGATATAAATTTCAACTAAATGTTTGGCTATTGCTTGGTTACAACACCATCCCTTCAATAACATCAGGCTTTTCTCTGGTGCTCCTATTTGGGAGCTAACTTGGCCATCCAAACAACTTAGGTGAACGAGGTATAAGCTAAAAGCACAAAATTAAAAGACGTCCTTAGAAAGTGTATGGTGACCTACTGTCTGCTGCCTCACTCACTGATTTCCTTTGTACCTTCAAGTGGTGTGCTAGCCTCCAACAGATGAGTCTATGAGAAATAAATGTGCTTGCAGCTCTTTGGAGTTATCAGTGCATGGTTTACATTTGGTTTATATTAGCAGCAAATTGACAAATGCATATTGTTAGGTAATTGTTACTTTAGTGTTATGAATGTAGTGTGCACATCCTTTGTGTAGAATCTGACAACTCTGATGCTTTTAGAATTTTACATTTGTAAAAGTTTACTTCTTTTCAAGTGCCAAATAATGTAATTTAGGTACTTGATCTTCACTGTTGAATGTCTGACTTTGTTATAGATTTATTTCACCAGGATCCCGTGAGAGGTTTCACAACCATCATTTGGTTGTAATCCAAAACAGTGACATATCTTACAATTAGGCAAGTTGTAACATATGTGCTAGATGACAAAGTGCTGCTTCATGTGCTTTTTCTTTGGAAATGGGAAAGAGTTATATTTGTTTACTCATAATATACATCTTTTCTGTCATTGATGTTCCCAACTTGTTCTGTGATTGTAGTTGGTTTCATTTATAGAATGATGGCTACAGGGAAAAGTTTTCTACTTGTAATAGTTACTTTATTCAGTAACATTGTGTCATGCAGCACCTCTTCTGCTTCATCCTCACTCCGCCTCTACACCACTACTAGCATTGTGACCCTTGTTAAAGCTGCTGTTACTTCTCCTGGCTCTTCCAGGTAGTGCAGAGAGCTACAGCTTCAGTATGGTGCATTGACAAAGGTTTAATGGCTCATCATGCATTGGTCTGGGGGAGTTTAGTGTCATTTTTCCCTTTAAGCAATGCTTTTATTTCTCTAATGGAGTCAATTTTCTCCAAAGAATCTCTCGTTTACCCCTTCCAACCATTTGTAACACCCCTGTTCATGCCACTCCTAGAGGACTGATATATGTTGGAAGCTTTTCCGAGTCTCTGCTACAAACATAAGGGAATGACTAATATGGATTTAAAATGGTTAACGTTATTCTATGCTTTAAAATCATTCTAGGCTTCTTGGTTGTATATTTAACCAAAACAATGTTTTAATCTGTCAATTACAATCATTAAATTGCACTTTTCCACTAAATTACACACTGGAAGAAATATGGATTGAGGTTTACTATGTTGTTGAATACCCATTTGCGAATACTTTTGAAACACACAAAGTAAATGCAAATCAAAGGAATTTACCATAACAAAAGTGTTAAAAATATGCTTATGTTCTATAACACGAGAAGGTCTTAAAAGCAGCACATCTGTAGAACTCTGCTATGTCAAACATATATGAAGCTTACAGCATATATTGTTTCAGGTGCAACGTAGCATTAATATTATTTTATTTTTATTTTTTTAACAGAAAACAGGACACATTGCCTTTTAAAGTTGTACATATCTATTTCACATGACTGTTTTGGAAAGCCTTACTTTGGGAGAAGGGTGGTTGAGATAAAGCTGTTAAGGTTGTATTTTTCTAATGAATTTGTATTTTACCAGTTGGAATTGGTGCACAAAAATTAATGCCGGAATACAGTTTAAAACCATTTTATCAGTCAAGTAACAAAGCCACATAAATGTATAGTTTCTAACTTGCGACTCATTTTCTTGTTTTGTGCACTGCAGAACTGTAGCACGTATAGCCTTGTCAGGAAATTATCTATTTAAGTTAACATTTCTTCATGTTATTCATTATATAATTACATAAAAACTGTATAATCTTTAAAACCTGTAATATTTTGCACCAACTATTTTAGTCCACTGTTACTGAAAAACATGTATTTTTGTAAAACAGAATAAAGTTCTAACATGTTTTATTTATACATTGCACGTCTCTTAATTTACTACAGCCTGAGAATTATTTTTTTGTGTGTCAAGATTTTCATGTTGGCGGACCAGTTGTTTTGCTGAATATAGCGTTAAAGTTTAAACCGTATCCCGCTTTGAGGATAGTAGTGTCCGTCTCCTCTGGGATGGGATAGGTTCTACAGAAATCCAAGAAATGTTATGCGCACAATAGTGGATTGAGGACACAAAGGTATTGTTATACAAATGTATTGCATGAAGGAATGTGTATTTCCTGTGCATGGGATGTATGTATTTAGGTTATATTGCACAGTCCCAAGACACGCCGCTAAAATAGATTTTGCTGACTGTACTGTAAACCGAGTCTTAGGATATTATTTGTTCTTTGTTAATATGTTATTAACATATGAACATTATTTTGAACACACACTCCACTACGTGAGTGTCAGAAAAGACTGCAGGCAGGATTAATTGTCTTAAGCAGACCTATTGGTTTTGAAATTATTTTTGCCAGTGCGGTTCACCATTGCAGAAATGCGGGGGCAAGACGTTAAGCAAGATGCTGTGCATCATCTGCAAAAAAAAAAATCAAAAGTCTGTGCACTCATAAGCACATATTAATCATAGAGCTAAGACTGCCCAGCATGATGACGTATACATGTATTAACACAAACACATTCATATGGCATTGCACACCTGACTTTTTTTTTTCTCTAACTTAACTGGTCCAAGATGGCAGGCTCTAATCTTGGAGTAGTAAATAATAAACAGTTAAACACATGTGAAAGTTTGTAGTTAAAAGGGAGTGACTGAAAATCAAATTGTAACAGTGGGGTCCTCTAAACATTTTTATTGAAAATGTAGATATATTTTTTTTAAGAACAGAAGAGGCGGCAGAGTAACAGAGGAACAGCACTATGCACACTATAAAAATCTACGTTTAATTTAAAAAACTGTAGTTTAAGTGGCATTAAGGTAATAATAACAAAATTACTATAAACCTCCTCCCCCTGGCCCCCACGAAATGTACTGTTCAATCCATATTGCTGCTCATAAACTGGTTGGATTACTCTAAACGGCTGGAAATTTCATTGTGGGAAATAATTTGAAGCTGTAGAGCAGATATGCATATTAAACACCTGTTGCTCACAGACGTTTTCTCGGCCTTCAATCCTTTTTATTTCAAACGGTTCCATACTTGGGATGGATCTTGGTACATCATTCTCGTGGCTGGCTTGCCTCCTTAGAAGAGGAGAAATGTGGAAAGTGACTTCATCATTAGACCACAAAAGTTCCACACGAGTTGGAGAGAAGTATGGAATTTCCACTGAGACCTGCGTCTTCTGGGAACAGTTTTTTTTGGCCATGGGGAACAATGTTAGCACCAGATGTCCACACCCTACACCAGCACCCACACTAACACGCTAACCCCCCACACCTCTAAGGAAACCTGCCTGCAGTCAACATCACAAAGATCCAACTCATTCTCTCAGGACCTCCAAGAAACCAAAAGCACATGCAGACGACTCGAGAAAGTGAAGAAGCAGTAAAAGCCCAACAGACCACAAAGCATTCAAGGACGCCATCACAGCACACCACCAGCTCTTCAGAGCAGCTAGAAAACTGGTCATTCAGGAGAGAATCAACATCAATGAACACAACAGCAAGGAGTTCTTTGCCATAGGAATTCACAAAACCTGGCATGGACACCACAGACATCCCACACTCCCAGGAACTCTGCAGCAACCTTGCCACCTTCTTCCACTGTAAGAAGGTGGCAAGGTTATCCATGTACGAAGGATTCACATGCAAAGGCCCGCCCACCAGCACCACCATGGACTCCAGCCACCAACCAGTTATGAACCACTGGACCCTCTTCACCCTGGAAGACACCCTAAAGCTCAAGACCATCATCCACTCTGGGCATCCTTGGACCCATGCCCCCACCACATCTTTAAACGAGCCTGTACCACCATCGTACCCGAACTATGAGGCACCATCAACCACTCCCTTGAGACCGTCACCTTCCCAGACACCTGGAAACACACCGAAAAAAACTCCTTACTGAAGAAACCCTCCACAGACCCAACGGAACTGAAAAACTACAGGCTGATCTCACTGCTCCCTTTTCCAGCCAAGGTAATTGAAAAAGCGATCAACGCACAGGTTGCCGACTTCGAGGCAACCCACATCCTCGACCCCTTCCAATACAGATTTAGGTTCAAATGACTGCACCAAAACCACTCCCAGCAGCCACGGATGACATCCACTCTCTACCGGACCGCAGCGAGACAGTGGCTCTCATCCTCCTTGACCTCTCCGCCACCTTCGACACTGTCTCCCACACCACCTTGTGCACCAGACTACACGTCGGCATCTGCAGCAAAGTCTTGGAGTGAATCCACTCCCCCTTTTCCCGGCGAACCCAGAGAGTCAAACTCCTACCTTTCACCTCAATGCAGACAGAAACCAGATGGGAAATGCCCCACGGATCCTCCCTGAGCTCACACTCTTCAATCACTAAATGACCCAGCTCACCAAGATCGTCAGACACCACGGGCTGAACATCTTCTCATACGGCAATGACACACAGCTCATTCTCTCCCTCACTGACAAACCATCAACAGCCAAAGCAAACTTTCACAACGGAATAAAATCAGTCGCCGACTGGGTGAGAGACATCTGTCTTAAGCTCAACTTGGACAAGATGGAGATCCTCATCCTGGGCCCCACCACTACTGCATGGGATGAATCCTGGTCGCCGAGCGCCCTTGGGACTGCCCCCTGTCCTACCGACCAGACATGCAATCTCAGCATCATCCTCGACTCGTCACTTTGCATGACCCACCAAGTCAACACCGTCTCATCCGCATGCTTCCACACTCTGCCTACTCCGGAAGATCTTCAAGTGGATACCCATTGACGTAAGAAGGAAGGTCACTGACGCACTCATCAGCAGTAAACTCGACTATGGCAATGCACTTTATACCAGAATCAACAAGAAACTCCAAACAAGACTTCTGAGAATACAGAACGCTGCGGCCAGACTGATTCAGGACATCCACATCTCTGCCCACCTGAGAGACTTGCACTTGCTCCCCGTCAACAAATGCATCACTTTGAAGCACCTGACACACGCATACAAGGAGCCTTCATAACATTGGACCTGCCTATCTCAACCATGCCTCTCCTTCTACACACCCTCCAGGGAACTCCGCTCTGCTTCACTGGCCCTCGCCACCCTCTGTCGGAGGCTGACCTGGTTTGTAGTGGGTACCTAAGGTACTTACACCTTATACTAGGTCCAGTTATCCCTTATCTGTGAAAAGTAGGCAGTGTCTAGCAGCTTAGGCTGTCTAGGGGTATCTGTAGCAGAGCAGCCAAGCTTGAACTATGAGACATGCAAGGCTCTTGCAATACCACTATAGTCGCACAGTACTTATACACAATAAAAGACAATACTCAGTGTTACCAAAAATAAAGGTACTTTATTTTAGTGACACAAGGCCAAAAATATCTTAGAGGCAATACTCCTACTGGAGGTGAGTATTATACACAAAATATACACTAGTAACCAAAATCAGGTAAGTAAACAGTCATAGGATAGTGCAAACAATGAAAAACACAATAGATTGCAGTGGTCTTAGGGACACCACAAACCATACACTAAAATCGTGGAATGCTAAAGTCAGATTCTCCCCTAGGCAGGTGTAGTGTGTAGAGGGGCGCTGGGAGTGTAAGAAAACACCAAAGGTAAGTATAACACCCTACCCTAGAGCCCAGGAAAACAGGAGTAAAGTACAGCAATTTTCCTCTGGACACACTACAAGTCGTGGTGAAGAAATATGCAAAAACCAAGCAAGACTGCAAGAAACCAACAATGGATTCCTGGAGCTCAAGACCTGTGGAGAGAGGAGACGAAGTCCAGAAGTCGATGAAGAGTCCAGGAAGAACAGGAGCCCCTGTCAAACTGGAAGAAGGTGCAAAAGTGGATTCTCCGGTTTGAAGAAAAGTACAGAAATGCACCAAAGGAGATAGCTGAAGGTTCCTGCATGGTGCAAGAGATGTCCCACCTAAAGTCGTTGGATGCAGGCTGTGTTCATCGCTGGATTCCACCAACAAGCCTTGATTCACACAAGAATGTGTTTTGTGTCAAAGAGGAGCTGCCCGGACCCAGGAGGGACCTGGGGGTCTCAACATGGACTGAGGAGACAGAGGGGGCTCTCAGCACTTCAGAGAGCCCTCAGAAGACCAGGCAGCACCCACAGGAGTCCCAGGACACTGGGACAAAGGAGTTGCAAAGTGCGGTTGTCGCAGCTTTACACAGAGGGGATCCCACACTGCTGGAGAACAACTCAGGGAGCTGAGCATCGCAGGATAGAGTGCTGGAGACCTGGGTTACGCTGTGCCCGAATAACCTTTGGAAGAAGTGCACAGAAGCCCAAGGATGCACAAGGGTACTGCCTGGCACGGGGAGGCAAGCCCCTACCTCCACCAAATTTGGACAGCTGGACCCGTGGACAGTCAGGATCACTTTGGTCCACGACCTGTGTTCCAGGGACCACGCTCGTCAACAGGAGAGGAGTCCCAGAGTACCGGTCATCGTTGCAGAGAGTTGCCGGCTAAAGCGGGGGAAGTGACTTCGCCATTCAACAGGAGATCCGTTTGGTTCCTCTGTTGCAGAATGAAGACAGGCAGTCCTCAAAGCATGCACAACCTGGAAACTGTTGCAGTTGCTGGCTGGAGCTGAAGTTGCAGGTCACAGTAGTCTTCCTGGATACTTTGTTGCAGTTACAGCTGTTCCTGGAGCATTCTGCGGTTGATCCGATGGTCATAAGCTGAAGCAGAGGATGCAGAGGAGACCTGGTGGAGTCCTGAAAACCAAATCTGAGGAAACACCCAGAGGAGAGACCCTAAATAGCCCTGAGAGGGGCATTGGCTCTCTACCCAGGTATGCACCTACCAGGAGGGGGTCTCTGACGTCACCTGCTGGCAGTGGCCACTCAGATGCTCCCAGAGGGTCCCCACACCTTGGAGTCCAAGATGGCTAACGCCAGTGACACACTGGAGGGGCTCTGGGCACCACCCCTGGGGTGGTGATGGACAGGGGAGCGGTCACTCCCTTTTCCTTTGTCCAGTTTCATGCAAGAGCAGGGACTGGGAGTCCCTGAACCGTGTAGACGGGATTATGCAAGGAGAACACTGTTTGTGCCCTTCAAAACATTTCCAGAGGCTCTGGAAGGATACCCCTCCTATGCCTGTAACACCTATTTCTAATGGGAGAGGGTGTAACACCCCTCTCCTAAAGGAAATGCATTGTTCTGCCTTCCTGGGATTGAGCTGCTCAATTCCCAGGAGGGCAGAAACCTGTCTGAGGTGGCTGCAGTGGAAACCTCGGAGAGCTGGTTTGGCAGTGCTAGGGGTCCATGGTGGAGCCCCCAGGGTGCACGGAAATTGGTCCCCCAATACCAGATTTGGATTCAGGGTTCAATTTCACAATCTTAGGCACCTCACATGGCCATATTCTGAGTTACCATTGTGAAGTTACATATATGTATTGACGTATATGTATTGCACGCGTATAATGGTGGCCCCCTTACTCACGAAGTCTGGGGAATTGGCCCTGGACAGCATGGGGGCACCTTTGCTAGTGCAAGGGTGCCCTCACATACAGTAACCTTGCACCTAGCCTTCAGTAACTGAAGGTTAGACATATAAGTGACTTATAACTTACCTGGTGCAGTGAAAAATGACTGTGAAATACTGTGTGCACTATTTCACTCAGGCTGCAGTGGCAGACCTGAAGGAGTGTTTTTATGAACTTATGGGTGGCAGGAGAAATTCTGCAGCCCATAAGGATTTCCTGGAACCCCAATCCCCTGGGTACCTAGGTACCATATACTAGGAACTTATAAGGAGGGTCCAGTGTGCCAATTAGAATTGGTATATGGAGTCATTAAACTATAGTGACAAATTTGGTAAACAGAGAGCATAAGCACTGGAGTTCTGATTAGCAGAACTCCAGTGACACAGTCGGCCATACTGACAACACATATAGGCCAAAAACTATGAGCACTGGGGTCCTGACTAGCAGGATCCCAGTGACCCAGTAAAAACACAGACAAAAAGGCAGAAATTGGGGGTAGCATGCCGCGAAAGATGGTACTTGGAAAGTGATATGTTATGTCACCACGGGGCAAGTAATAAGTGATTATTTATTACATGATTAACTACTTAAAATAGTTACATACAAACCCCAAAATTTGTGAATACCTTGATAAAAATCCTAAAATTAAGTAAAAGATAAGACCAGCAAATAGATAATTAAAAAAAGAAAAAATATTACGATTAAAATACTATAATGGGCGCCCTTCAAAAAAGCAGGATTCTACTGTTCCAGGCCATCAGGTCTTCAATACTGGAACAGCTTTGCCTTTGTTTCTTTAGTGCTTCGATGCTCCTCCTGGGACTCAGGAAACTTTGGGAAAAATACTGTAATCTCCGGTGCAGCAGTTCGCTCCAGAATAGGCATTGAATAAAAGTAAGTCTAGCAGGATATCGGGGATTCACTCGCCAGGCAGCGATCCATGATGTGTTGCCAATTGGCCACTGGGCCCAGTCTGTGCAGCAATGACTGGGCAGAATTCACCCTGTTTGTAAAATGTGTTACGTATCTTGTCAATTAGTTTCCCCAGCCAGGCAAGATTCTGTGGTGATTGGGTAGTAAAACACAGGTACAAGACTTCCCTGCAGTGTCTGATGCCGATGGCCCGGCATGCAGGAAGTAAGAGATGTTGACATTCACAGGTGAGTTGAGGGCAACAACACAGCAAATGTAGACAATATTCCCTGTGATAATTCCATAATCTGCAAGATTTTGTTTGTCTACCGCACCCAGGCTGGATTGAAGGCCGCTTTAGGCAGAGCAGCAAGCCTCATATAAATTATTTTTCTTCATGCCTAGGTAGAAAGGGGTTGGTGAAGGTTAAACTGGGCCTGCCCCAGAGTGTAAGATGCATCCAGTGTCGCAAGAAGGGTACCCTGACAATGTCTTTCTATATCTTGTTTAAATGAGACTTTCAAAACCTGCCCATTGATCGCTTTCTTCCAGGCTGCAAATGGAATTTCCAAGTTGTTCAGACTTGCTGTCTCAATTTCCTGACTGCAAACAACCACTGCCAGCTACTGGTGCTATAGAGAGCCCTCTTCAAAGATTGTTCAAATTTGTCTCGTTCTGGAATAAGCTGCCTCTATCCGTGATGGGGAGGGTGGCTGTGGCCAAGATGAGTGTTCTTGCCACGGTGCCTTTATCTTGTCCAGAATTCTTTATTTCCGTTGCCAGCTCGACTTTTCAATCGCCTAGACAGCTTATTGCCTTCCTTAGTTTGGGCTGGCCGTCATAGCAGGGTGGCGTTGTCCACGTTACAAAGGGACATGGAAGATGGTGGCTTGGCACTCCCTAATATTAGACTCTAAGGTTATGCAGCTCATTTACAACATGCTGCTAAGTGGATGACGCAGACGGACAATTGGGAGAAGCGACTATTCGCTGGCATTTTGGGAGGTGAGGCATTGGTGCATTCATTAATGACAGGCGGTCGGTTGGAGACTCCTGTCCCTTATTTGGTTAAGACTACAGCTCGGGTCTGGGAGCAGGCGGTTAAGAAAATACTTCCACGTGCCCCCTTTTGATAGGGAACTAAAGATTTGGAGTCTAGCCCCTGTTTGGGACATGGATACTTTAATGTCAAAGGAAGCTTGTAGAATGGGTGGATGCTTTGTGGTGGGTGACTAATGGGGAGTTTATCTCCTTTCAGGAGGCGCGAGATACGTTCGGATTGAACGCTGGACAGTTCTTGCACTTTGCCAAGATCGAGAGTGTGGCTCGAGAGGTCTGGTCTGGATTCCCGGTGGCCCCCCCAGCATCAAGGATGTTGAACGGATTAATAAATTGGGGAGAGGATTCACATTTGGTTACCCTGTTTTATAGAGCGCTGCGTGGGGATCAAGCGTGGGTGGAGTGTGCAGCACATAGGGCTTGGGATCGAGAGCTGGAAGCCTTGCTAGAAGATGCAGACTAGAATATGGCACTGTTTCTGGTACACACGGTCTCTTGTAACCACAGATTTAAGTTGTTGCACTTTAATTTTGTTCTTCAAGTATATATTATGCCTGCTAGACTCAACAAGATGGACCAGACAAGGGAGTCTAGGTGTCCTCGATGTGGGGCGGCAGGTGCTTCCTTTCTCCACTTAGCCTGGTCTTGCAGGGAGGTGCAGTAATTTTGGTGGGTGGTGGTTCAGAAAATGAATGGGGTCACCAGTCTGGGGCTCGAAGCAACGCCATTGACTTGCCTCATGGGTATATTACAGAGACGACGGGGTAGGCGCATCCCATACAGATTTGCACAGCTTGCACTGGTGTTGGCTAAGCGCAGGGTGGCTATAGGCTGGATGAGTACACGAGGCCCATCCTTTTTTAGCTGGACCCGTGATGTTTTGGAATGGGGTGTTGCTGAAGAGCAAAACATGAAATTGACACTCGGGGAGGAAGGGCCTCTGACTGACATAATGGCTTGGAGTACATTATTAGAACGCTTCACAGGGGTTCAGGAGTCCAGCTCTGATTGTTGTACTGATAATGATTGTTGACTGTGGAATGTTGGGCTATACATACAGGTGACAACCAACTGTGGTAATATGGTAACATGGATAAACATGGTATATGAATGACTTGGTTACATGTGAGTTCCTTGGGAAGGGGAGGTGGGGGTAGCTATTGTTAAATATTGTTGATCTGACTGGATATGTTCCATGTTTCTCTCTGCACGTGTCGTCATCCTCCGCTCTGGAGAGCAACGGACATTGTGGTATCTCACATTGAATTGCAATGCTTGTTTCTGTCTTTGTCTTTAGGTTGTTCTATTATAAACTCAATAAAAAAGTTATAAAAAAAAAAATTGTTCACATTCCTTCTTTGTGGGTGGTGTCTGGGGCGCACAAACTTCTGACATAATATTTGACTAAATCACCAAGACTCCTAATGTCCGAATTCCTGAGGCCTAGTGTGGGCATGTCAGACCTTATTTGCTTTTATACTATTATATTATTATGATAAGGTGACAAGGTAAGTCATCTATTACCTTCAGAGGTTGACTTGGACATTTTGACTCAGACAGGAGTAAGAAATCATCCAGTTAAACACTGTCAATCAATAAACATCAAATATAGCATCAAAGTGTCAAACAGAATCAATTGGAGTCAGTAATTGAAACACACCATGACCTATATGGCCATGAATCACCACACCAGTTTAGTAAAGTTTAAACATTTATTGCCCTTTAGATCATGTACATTATCCGCAAAACCAAATTATAAAAATACAGAAACATCACAGACTGTCTACAACGCCTAAAGAATCTCAATCTAATTAAGAAATGTAACATTAGACATTCCAAAAGAACAATACAGAGTAGCAACATAATGAAATAGAGAAACGACATACATTTAGTTTGTGCAGTTGAAACAAACCATCAATTTATAAAACAGTCAATTTTAGACTTAAGGTCAAGCATCCCTAACTAGCATTCTAATTAGAAAGCATGCATGGACTTCATGCAAAAAGAAAAATAAGACAAAAATGAATTTGGAAAACATCTATGGCACTAACCAAAATAAGCGGTTTGATTTGCTGAAGGGAAAACCTGCAAAGAAAACACAAGTGCACATTGGTTACACCTCTCCTATATGGATCAGCAACACAACAGACACTTCCTCAGCAGAGCGCAGGAACATCAAGTCTTCATTAATCAGCATCAGGACATTAGAGGGAAACGGTTCAGTAAAGTTGGGCCCAATATTTCTCAACTGTTAGAATCATAGGCAAAAGAGCTAAGCAGCATCACCTGAACAAATAACAGAAAATGAAGAACTAATTTACAACACCTAAAACATTGCTATTTGAAAGTCTCAAAAATGACTAAGCTTCTATTAGACATGACTATGGGGTGTTTTAGTTTGCAACCAATGGACTTCATCTGTGTATCAGATGTCTCTTCACGTTTTCTGCAGCCATGATTGGTGTACGATGTCACTCCTCTCTTCTCTATGAACATCAGTGTAGGAAAATGCCACTGTTTGCATGGTTGCCCCCCACTTTTTGCCTAGTGTTGATGCAAACTTTGATTGAAAGTGAGCTGGGATCCTGCTAACCAGGTCCCAGCACCAGTGTTCTTTTCCTAAAACTGTAACTTTGTTCCCACAATTGGTACAGCCCTGGTACACAATTTAAGTCCCTTGAAAAAGGTACCCATGGTACCAAGGGCCCTGTGGCCAGGGAATGTCCCCAAGGGCTGCAGCATCTATTATGCCACCCTGGGGGACCCTTCACTCAGCCCATGCACACTGCCTTGCAGCTTGTGTGTGCTAGTGGGAGAAAAAAGTAAAGTTGACATGGCACCCCTCTCGGGGTGCCATGCCCATAACCCACTGCCTGTGGCATAGATAAGTCACCCCTCTAGTAGGCCCTAAGGCAGGGTGCACTATACCACAGACGAGGGCGTAGCAGCAGGAGTACTATGCCCCTACAGTGTCTAAGCCAATTCTTAGACATTGTAAGTGCAGTGTAGCCATATTAAGTATATGGTCTGGGAGTTTGTCATTACGAACTCCACAGCACCATAATGGCTTCACTGAATACTGGGAAGTTTGGTATCAAACTTCTCAGCACAATAAACCCACATTGATGCCCGTGTGGGATTTATAGAAAAATGCACACAGAGGGCGTCTTAGAGATACTGTGTATGAGAGATATTTCTTAGAGATATTGAGTATGTTAGCCAACCTGGTAGTGTAGGACTGACCAGTCTGTGCCAGCCTGCCACTTTGAGACAAGTTTCTGACCATATGGGTTGAGTGCCTTTGTGCACTCTGTGATCAGAATCAAAGCCTGCTCTGGGTGGAGGTGCTTCACACCTCCTCCCTGCAGGAACTGTAACACCTGGCGGTGAGCCTCAAAGGTTCAAGCCTTGAGTTAGAGTGCCCCAGGGCACTCTAGCTAGTGGAGATGCCCACCCCCTGGACAAAGCCCCAATTTTGGCGGCAAGTCTGGCAGGAAAATTATGGAAAACAGGGAGGAGTGACCACTTCAGCCAGGACCTCCCCTAAGGTGTCCAGAGCTTAGGTGATCCCCTCCCTGCAGAATCTTCTATCTTGGTTTGGAGGATCAAGGCCAATAGGATTAGGAATGTGCCCCCTCCCCAAAGGGAGTGGACACATAGAGGGTGTAGCCACCCTCAGGGGCAGTAGCCATTGGCTACTGCCCTCTGACCCCTAAAACGCCCCTAAATTTGGTATTTAAGGGCTTCCCTGAATCCCAAGTCATAAGATTCCTGGTGAACTACAAAGAGAAGGACTGCTAAGCTGAAAACCCCAGCAGAGAAGAAGTAAGACGACAATGGCTTTGGCCCCAGCCCTACCGGCCTGTCTCCTGCTTCGGAGAACCTGCACCAGACCAGCGACACATCCAGTGGGACCAGTGACCTCTGGCCGCCTCAAGAGGACTGGCCTGTGACCCAAGAAGGACCAAGAACTCCTGAGGACAGCGGCACTGTCCAGAAAAGAAACAGCAACTAAGGACTCCCATCTCACCCCAGAGCTTGAGTCCTAACCACTCTGCACCCGACGCCTACAGCCCGTGTCCAGGTGGCCCAACTATCCAGAGAGGATACCCAGGCGATTCCGTGGGCTGACCTCTCCACCTCTCCTTGATGACACCTGCAGAGGGAATCCCGAGGACCCCCCTGACCGCGACTGCCTGGGACGAAGATATTTTACGCCTGGAGAAGTACTGCACCCGCAGCCCCCAGACTCAAGAAAAACCGACCGCCATTGCAGCAGTGACCAGCAGGCGTCCCTCCTCCCTATCCGGGGGCGCTGGGTGGCCTTTGGGTAGCTATGCGCTCTATACATTTTCATAACATAACATCCAGTCAGTGGCTTGCCCGAGGAGCCCCCGTGCCTTACCTGCAGCGCCTGAATTACCCCCGGGTACCCCTCATAGAGTTCCATTGGGAACCCATGCCCTGTTTGCACCCAGCTGCCCCTGTGCTGCTGAGGGTGTGGGATTGGTGCCTTCTTGGGGCCCCGCCAGTGCTCCTCTAAACCCTGCTGGTTTGCCCTCCGACAACACGGGTACTTACCTGCAAGCAGACCGGAGTACCCATTGTCTCCATAGGGGCCCAAGTTATTTTGGCTCCTGCTGGACCTCTGTGCCCGACCCGCCTGTGTTAGTGGTGCTGGGTGTTTGGGGTTATCTTGAACCCCCAACGGTGGGCTACCTATGCCCCGGAGACTAAAGTTGTAAGTTTAAAACTGTGTACATTGTTAATTCCATTCAAAGTCCTGATTATACCTATGCAAAGTACCTTTCATTTAATGTACTTACCTGCAAACTGATTCTTCTGGTTCTAGAAATAAATTAACAAAATATATTTTTCTATATAAAATCCTATTGGTCTGGAGTTAAGTAATTGAGTGTGTGTTTCTTCTGTTGGTTGTGTGTGTTCAACAAATGCTTAACACTACCCTCTGATAAGCCTAACTGCTCGACAACACTACCACAAATAGAGCATTAGTAAAATCTTTTATTGCCTCTGTCAAGCCTCTGGGGAACCCCTGGACTCTGTCACACTATGGCCCATATTTGTACTTTTTTAGTGCTGCATTTGCGCCGCTTTTTGATGCAAAAACAACGCAAACGTACAAAATACAATTGTATTTTGTAAGTTTGTGACGTTTTTGCGTCAAAAAGCGGCGCTAATGCAGCGCTAAAAAAGTATAAATATGGGCCTCTATCTCATTTTGATATAGTATATACAGAACCAGTTTCCTACAATCAGCTTTCATGATTAATTACATTTAAACCTACGTGGAAAGATAAAATGTGCTTCCTGCCAAAAAATGAAACTTGAACAGGAATAAAATGTTACGTGAAAAACACAACATTGAGCGAGCACTGAAGCTGTTGGTTTAGTTTGTACTTTATCCCATCTCAGGAAGGACAACTGTAACAGGCAAAGAACATAACCTTTCCACAGTGTGCACATCACACGGGATGCTTGAAAAACATTATTTTTGCAAAGCTATCCTTCTTTTTAAAACATCGTGTATCTGGAAAATTACTAAAATGTGAGGCCTTTAAACTAGTGCTAAGCATGCAAAATAAAATATTTTGATTAAAATCTAAACCATTAACCTTTAGCAGATCATTAATACTCATCTTGTCACTATATTTAAACATGATTAAAACAAAATATATTTTCATTAGTCATTATTTAATTTCATGTCGAACTTCATGGTGGCTGACACCAGAGTAAGCTCATTTCAAAGTGCCCAATTTTCAGTTAGACCTTTAAACACAAATTATTTCATATTATGTTTTAGTGACACATTTTTATTAATAATGTTTGCTCTCCAACAATCCCTCCTCTGACAACTATATACGTCGTCACAAAAGAATATATTTATTAATACTTATATTAATTCTAATGAGAACATTCAAAACGTAGTTTGTTCAGTATAGCTATGATTTCTCGGTTTTCTCCAGGTTTCAGAATTTCTCAAATCATGAACTTATTTGCTTCTCATCTTTTCCATTTTAATTTCTTCCCTCATCTGTTTATTTTTCATCTTTTGTCTTTGTATGAATTTATACAATATGTAAAATCCGATTTATGCAAATGACACATAAAACCACTATTAGAACATTGGAATGCTGGGGGCTCCATTGAAAACAATGGAGTGCTGCGGGCTTTTACTGGCCAGTAAAAGCCCGCAGCACCAACATTCCAATGTTCGCTTTGTTCACAGCAACAGCTGTGAACAAAGCCTCACGGAGCCCGAGGGGATTTTAATCCCCTCGGGCTCCGTGAACATTTTTTTTTTTTAATAGAACATTCTGCCCTGAGTGGCAGAATGTTCTAATAGCCTTAGAACCCGCCGTAGCGGGCTCTACCGGCTATTAAAGTCCCTCTCCCTTGTTAAATGCCCTCGCCTTCGGCTCGGGCATTTAACGCGGGGAGCGGGCCTTTAATAGCCGGTAGAGCCCGCTACGGCGGGTTCTAAGGCTATATTAATAATGGTTTCCATATAATTCCCACCACACCCTGATCAAGGTTTCCCAACCAATTTTTCACTTCAGTAAAATGTTGCCTATATTTTCCCCACACACTTTCAAATCTTTTAGGTCAGAATTTAGATCCGTCAAATTCTTAATTAAATTTATAATTCCTTTGCTGTTATCAGGAATAAATGTGCAGCAATGTTTTGCTTTAAGAATCCAACAGACTCCGCCTCCCTTTGCTGAAAGGATGTCTAACGCAAGATGGTTCTGAAGAATCATCAAACGTACCACAACCATTTCAGTATCCATCAATCTGATTGCTCCAGAAAAATCTGTTTGCATTCTATCTACAATAGTAGACAGCTTTCTAATTTTCATGTCATTCAGAACAACTTCTACAGATGGAATAATTGCTCCAGGTGAACCTCCAACTATTTCTGAATAACTTGCTGTTTTAGATCTTGATTTCAAGTTCTCATGTTTTTCATCTATGTTGTCAACTTGATAAATTTTAGGGAAAACCACTTCTAGGTAACAAGTTCTATACCATCCCTTAGGGAGACGATAATAAGCACTTTTCCCACAGATGTAATAAACCCCAGAAATCGCAAGATCTTGTTCATTCATCATAAAGTCCCATGTATTCTTAAAAAGAAATACATGTCTGCATTCACTCGTTCCGGCAAACTTAGTATCAGTTCTGGGTTGAGATATGTATATACAAAGCTTTCCTACATGTTGATACTCTAAAGCAAGCTTCCTTTGTGAGTTAGTTACACTTGTAAGTGTGTTTCACTAAACCCTTCTCTATCGTCTCCTTTAATTCTTTTCTTCTATCATTGGTCTGATCCAGGAAAGTTTTCTCAACTTGTGAAAGTGTATATGTGAGGTTATTACAATGTGCATACACAGTCCCAAATCTTAGTGTAGGTTCAAAGAAACCTCCTACAATGTCAATATTCTTAGTATTAGCAATACTACTCAAATGCTGGCTAATTGGAACAAATGAAAAAACAACATCCGTATTTGAATAAAAATATTGGATGTGTTCTTTGTTATAGAATCTTGTTAATAGAAGATTGCAACTAATTCCATATGTTAGTGGTAAGCTATGTGTAACTCTGTTGCGTAGGCTCTCATTATTCTAATGAGACTACTGGATTTGAGCGGCAGAATCGCCTGCGGTGTGGGTGATTGATTCTTAACCCAATACAGGTGACACCTGTCTTCCTAATCCAGGTTTTGCTCCGGCTAACTAACAGTGCCTCATCTCTACCCAAGACCAGAGATCATTGGGCAGCCGAGCGCATCACATTATTGACTCCGCAAGGAAATTGTGGTAACTCAGGTCTCATCCGTCTTCTCTAGGTTACATTAGTCTCACATACACAATGACAAAACAGAGGCAATATATGTTTCAATAAGGTTTTAATGAAGCAAATGCATCTTAGATAACAAAGCGTGTGGTGCAATAACCAGTACGATACAACATGACAGAATTAGAATTGTGACAAGGAGAGTGAAGCATAGAAATAAAGCTACCATATTGTCACTAGAGTCAATAGACTAATTCCTACCTAGGCTATAATAGAGCACAGCATGTTAATCTCTAGTTCTGCCCTTCAGGTTCCCCTGGGAAGACGACATCCCCCATACCTGAGCAAAGGCCTGAAGTCTGCATAAGCAGCTGTAGCGAAGCAATCAGCATACAGTTGTGGTCCTCTGGCTGGAATCTCCCTCTAACGTGTAATGCACAAAGAAGTGTTTCTATAATAAAAAAGCTGATGTTCTGAGAAAATGTCCCTACGCAAGGATGTGTATTTTTCCATGAATACCAGAGACAAAACTTTTACCATGTTTGCCGGCAACCTATCCTACTGCAGCCTTGAAAAGAAGCACAGAGTGAACAAGAATGTGTTGTTTGAGAACGTAGTGCTGGCCTAAGCGAAAACAGCTAAATAGAGAGGAATAAAACAGGACCGCAAAAGTGGCTATTGTTAAAATAATAAATGAAGCTGAATAAAATATATCTAGGTTAAAGTGCACAGCGGCAGGCCTAGTGTGCTAAAATAATGTGCAAGGAGCTATAACTAAAATGGCTACACAACAACTCCTTCTTGCACAGATGAAGGAATTTGTGTACACACACAACACTCTCACATCCATTGTACCAACATGTTCATACAATAAGCAATAGAAAATATTAGAAGAAATATCTTCCTGTAAATTGTCTAAGTGTAAGTATTTCTTATCCCTATTAAACGTCTCTAATGTAGAATGTGTAGTAGTCTCTGGAGAAGGTGTATAAATATTTTCAGCAATACTAGAAACACTCATTTTTATAATCAACAATAATCTTATGAACACACATACAATTGCTAATCCAAAACACACTTGCAACACCTATTGTTTTTAAAGTGATTGATATGCATGACCTGTAAAGAATCAGAAGGCGAAAGAAAAATAAATGTAACTATGCAGCGAAACAAAAGTCAAAAATAATCTTCAGTCCTTGCGATTCCTTACAGCAGTTTTCAGACTTTCTACAGAATTTGACAAAAAACGGTTTAGCAGCTTTGTCAAATGTCTCTTGTTATATCATAATCTGCTGACAACTAACTAGTACTTCCAGTGTATAACGTTTCTCTTGTTCAATTGGCAGTGTGATTTCAAAACTCAGTTCAAATGCACTTTCAAGTTCCAAAATGCAAAACTTGATTCTCACGCTCAAAACAAAAGGACATAAATTTGTGTTCCCATTCATCAGCTGCGTGATATGCCCATTCAGGACCTGTGTATCTTCGACTTGCAGCTCTTTCTCTTGATCTGCACTTGTTTTTCCTTCACTCAGATTTGTTCCTTCAGTTGTTTCAGCTTCCTCATTTATTCTCGACAGTACACCATGAACCTTTTCAGTTGCATGCAGTGTAGGCTTCTTGTCTCCTTTCACAGTTTTTCTAGACAGTGATGGCAAAGCTGGACTTATGATTCTTCTTTGTTCAGCAGGACATTGACAGGCACTTCTTTGACTTGCTTCACCTGCACTATTAGCAACTTCAGGAGGAGCCAAATCTGTATGACTTTGATTCAACTCAACTCCACTTCTGTCTTCTTCAGGGAATGAGATCTGATTTATCTCTTTTTCCCCAATCGTCTGCTTCTGGGAGAGTCCATCTAGACTTCACTCTCCTGCTACATCCGCTTCTGATTCTGCTGATAATGAAATATCAGGATTGACCTCTATTTCATCTCTGAGGTGTACCTGGATCTTCAGCAGTTTCCACTGTCTTTGCTTCTGTCTCCACAGTCTCTCTTCTTGATTTCTGAGACTCTACAACTTCTGCTGGTGCTCTCAGCAACACTGGATCTTCTAGAAGATGTCTCACTTTGTGAGTATGGCTCACATGAACCCAGTTCAGAACTCCCACACATTTCACAGCAGTCGTAACCAGAATGATCTGGTAGGGACCTTTCCACCTAAGCTCCAAACAAGTCTTCCTGACGTGCTTCTTGATCACCACCCAATCACCAGCTCGGGGACTGACCCTGGTCTTGGGATGGTGGCACAGTTGTCACTTCCAACTGGTGAGTAAAAGTGCGAACCACATCAGCTAGACCTTTGCAGCAATCTAGCACCAAGTCATCTGTTATGTTTACAAGTTCATTTGCAGGAACAGCTGGTAATCTCATTGCCCTTCCCATAAGGACTCCATGGGGAGAGAGACCAGTCTTTCTGTTGGGTGTATTTCTCATACTCATTAGAAACCAATGGTAAAGCATCGGGCCATTTCATATTTGTGGGCGCACACATTTTTGACAGTTGAGCTTTCAGAGTTCCATTCTTTTGTTCTATTAATCCAGAAGCTTCAGGTCGATAGCTACAATGCAACTTCTGCTCAATTTTGAAGGCTGAACATTGTCATTTAATCACCTCATTGTTGAAGTGACTTCCTCTATCTGATTCTAGAGAAGCTGGAATTCCTAAACGGAGGATCAACTCTCTAAGTAACAGCTTTGCCACTCTGAGGCTATCATTTCTACGTGCGTGGTAGACTTCAATCCAGTGACTAAATATAGAGACGATTACCAACACATATCTCAAACCACCACACACAGGCATCTCAATGAAATCCATTTGCATTCTGTTAAATGGACTACCTGCTCTTCCAATGTGATTCAAATTGACAACAGTTTTCTTTCCCACGTTTGTTTGTTGACCTGTAATGTATCTGTGACAAATTGCTTCAGCAACCTGTCAATACTTTGGATTGAACCAGGATTGCTTAAATGAGCGAATCATTGCATCCCTGCCAATGTGTGTTTGGCCAATATAGTATCTTGAAATTAGCGCCAATAAACAGTTTAGCAAAACCACCTGCCCTTCATTTGAAAACCATATTTCATCTATTTCTCTTTGAGTACAACCCAATTTTGACCAGTTATTCTTTTCATCCTCTGGAACCTCCTCTTGGAGTCTTTTTTTTTTTATCTCTTCCCATGTGTCAATTACTGTCAACATGTAACTTTGACTTGTCTCATCAGTATTCACTGTACCAATATTTTTCCATTCCTCATTAAATGTTACACAATTCAGTGCAGTAAATGTAGCAACTTGATCCACATAGCAATTTCTCAGGGGGGTGAAATTGCTCGATTTCTAGTATGCAGTACACTTGACCACAGCAATCCTTTTGGGCAACTGTAGGGCTATGAGTTATGAATTCTATCGCCATTTCTAACTGGTGAGCCAGAAGAGGTAATGAAACTCATGAAACCTCTCTGGGTCCATAATTGCCCAAAATCATGTACTATACCTAATCCACACTGGCTGTAAAAATAGTAATTTTAAGCTGTGCAGAAATACAGCATGCTCTAGTAAGAGCCAAATATTCAGCCACTTGGGCAGAAAATACTCCATGAAGCGTCTAGTATGCTGTAGATAGTGCACTCAGCATAACAAGCTCTCAAAGTTCCCATGTTATCTCTTAAACAGGAACCATCAACCAAGATTATTATGATCATTTTTCTCCAGCAGAGGATCCTGAATGTCAGGTCTGGATTTGGTGCACAGTTCAGTAACTTCTAGGCAGTCATGTTCAACTTAATTTACATTTACATTTTCAACATTGTCCACTAGGAGCAAGGTTGCTGGATTATGGACAGTGCAATGTTTAAGGGGTACATTAGGTGAGCCTAAATTTGTCAGCTCATATCTAGTCCACCTGGAATTTGTTAAATAGTGAGTCTTGGTAGTGGTAAGCAAGATCTCAACCGAGTGAGGGAACAAAACAGTTAATGGATGTCCCATCACACAATGCTCTGACACTGAGTGATGCTCGTGCCGACCGCTGCCACATTCTTTAAGCAGCAGGGCAAAGCTGCGGCGACAGGATCCAATGTAGCTGAAAATATACTACAGGTTGATTTACACCAGCATGTACCTGCATCAAGACAGAAAGTGCACAACAATCATATTATTGACAAAACAGTAAAAAATGGCTTTGTGTAGTCAGGCATTCCCATAGCTGGTGCTCTGCACAGACTTTCTCAGCTCAGTAAAAGCTTTCATACAAGCTTCGTTAAATGGAACAATGTCAGCAATATCTTTGTGGGTCAACCTCTGTAATGGCCTGGAAATAAAAGAAAAATTGGGACTCCATTGGTGACAGTTACTCACCATTCCCAAAAACATCCTGACATCTCTTTGAGTAACTGGAGGATTCATTTGCAAAATAGCTGTAATACTTTCCCTGGACACATTTCTTGCAGCTTTCTCTACGTGATGTCCCAAGTATTTCACTTAATCTGATAGAGACTTCTAGTTGCAGATTCCTTACCTTACAATTTTACCCCAGGCGTCAGACTGGATCTGGAGATTTTTTCTTTGAGCAATACCCTTGCGCGTCGGTAATTGGCATCGTCAACTCTGCGGGCGTGGTTGGCGTTGTAGTCGCCGTGATGACGTCGGGAGTAATGCATAGGTGCCGCCTCAGCGCAGTGACCTCAGTTCTTTTCTTTCCGCGCCCCACGCTGATCTAGAGATAGCTAACCCGGTCTCTTTTAGACTGATTTCGACCCTTTTGTCGAATTTCTTTTGTTGAGTTTTTGGTGCGTTGAGATGTCCCCGAAACTGGTTTCAAGCCGTGTGAGGACTGTCATCGCATGATGTTGGTGACGGATCTGCATCGGGTCTGTTTATGGTGCTCAAAGTCATGCTCAGAGTGCCGGGCCATGCACCCAAAGGCCTTGAGGTAGCGGTCCCTCAAGCTTATGGAAGCCTGGCGCTCGACTCCGCGAAGGGCCTGGTCTCGCTCGAGGGGAAGGTCTTGAGACCACTCGGGAAACCACTACCATTCTTCTTCCTCCAAGTCTTTGGGCCCAGGTAAGAAGAAGTAGTTGTTGAAGCGGTCCCATCATCCTTGGACTTCATCCAGTCGCTCTGCGATGCGGGAGGTGCGTCGACGCTCGAGGCCTCAGTCTTCAGAGCTTCCTTCTGGGTCCACTCCATGCTTCCCCGAATTTTCAGGAGCCAGAGTGTCCTCTGCCCAAATGAAAGAGTTTTATGAGGCCATGCGCCTCATTTTTCGGCAGGTCAACCCGATACGGTGCCTTTGGGCCCAAGGGTTTCGGTCGGGGGGCCTCTGGGTCCCGCGCTGGGGGCTTCGGCTTCGGACACCGAGGTCCCCTCCAGATCACGCTGCGGTCTGTGAACAACGCATGCCTTTTGGGCCGCTATACCCACTCTCTGTGGGATACAGTTGCGCAAGTTCTGCCACAGATACTGGAGGAGGACCGTGCTATATTCTCCCAAGCTGTCACCGATGGGAGAGATGCGGCCAAGTTCAAGATCCGATGTGGGCAGGACACAACTGATTCTCTAGGCAGATCTGTTGCGACGACGGTGGCCTTGAGGCACCATGCCTCGTTGTTTACTTCTGGTTTTTTGGGGGAGGTCCAACATTCTCTTATGGACATGCCCTTTGATGGCTCCCGTCTCTTTGAAGACAAAACAGACTTGTCCAAACAGGGCGGAGTAGGGTCCTGGACCCTTTGTCAGGGGGCACTGCTCCTCTGGACATGGCTGGAACATCAGGACACTACCCTGGTGGTTCAACATCTGGCGGGTTTTCTGAACGCCAGAGCAGACAATCTCAGCTGTCGAAGCATAGCCGATCACTAATGGCGTCACTATCCGGAGGTGGCGCAAGGTCTCTTTCAGCAGTGGGGAGATCCTTGGTTAGTTCTGTTCGCCTTCACAGAGAACGTGCAATGTCAGCTGTTTTGTGCGTTGGAATTTCCAAGGCGGCACTCGCTCGGAGATGCTTTTTGTCTCGAGTGGAACTCGGGCCTCCTTTACGCCTTTCTGCTGATACCACTTCTGTCCAGGGTTCTCAAGAACATCAGGAACGACCGGGCCCAAGATATCTTGGTAGCTCAATACTGGGCACGGAGAGTATGGTATCCATAGCTATTGAGCATGGCCACCGATCCTCCACTCAGACTGCCTCTTCGGGAGGATCTTCTGTCGCAGCAGCAGGGGACAGTTCTCCACCCGAACCTGTCCAATCTCCGACTTCATGCGTGGAGATTGAGCGCGGCAGTTGACAGCTTTTGACCTTCCACCCGAAGTCTGTGACGTTATCTTGACAGCCAGGCATCCCTCCACCAAAACGATATACGCCTGCCGTTGGCATACATTTTTGGCATGGTGTACCAACCATCTTTTGTTCCTCTCTCTGCTCCTCTTTCTGAGGTTCTTTTGTTCATTCTTTCTTTAGCCCAGCAGGGCTCTGCTTTGGGCCCTCTTAAAGGTTATTTATTGGCTATTTCGGCCTTTCTTAGGTTGCCTGATCAGCCCTCACTCTTTAAGTGTCCTATTGTCAATCGATTCCTTAAAGGTCTCACCCATTTATTTCCTCCCACTCCATTTGTCATGCCTCAGTGGGACCTCAATCTTGTCCTTAATTACTTAATGTGTACTCCCTTTGAGCCGATGCACAATTGCCCTCTCTGGCTCCTCACTTTCACAGCTGTCTTTCTTGTTGCCATCACTTCTGCTCACAGAGTAAGTGCGCTTCAAGCACTTTCGTCAAAGCCCCCATACTTGTCTGTGCACCCTGACAAAGTGGTGTTGCGCACTAAGGCTTCATTCCCAAGGTTGTTACGCCTTTTCATGTAGGCCAGTCCATCACCTTGCCTACTTTTTACACCTCACCCTATCCTTCTCATGAGGAGGAGAGACTCCAATGTCTGGACCCAAAAAGAGCATTGGCGTTCTATCTCAATCGTACTAAAGATTTCTGGGTGGACAATCAACACTTTGTTGGATATGTGGGTGTGCAAAAAGGGAAACTCATGCAAAAACGTATCATCTCTCGATGGGTACTTCTTTGCATCAAGACGCTTTAGCCAAGAAGCAACCTCCTGAGGGCTTGAGTGCTCATTCCACCAGAGCAACTGCTACTTCTACATGGAGTTCTTGTCCTGTATATTTGGTAGGGAGCTACCTGGGCCTCCCTGCACACGTTTGCTAAGCATTACTGCCTGGACAGTCAGGTCCATTGGGATGGCTACTTTGGTTGTTCGGTCCTGCAGAACTTTCTAGTATGATCTTGGTTCGCAGCCCACCTCTGAGGATGGCATTGCTTGGGTATCTATTCTAAGGTAAGCAATCTTCAACTAGAAGTCTCTATCAGATGTACAAGTTACTTACATTCTGTAACGAAATATCTGTTAGAGACATATTCTAGTTGCAGATTCCTTACTGGGCCACCCATCCTCCCCGCTTTCAACTGATTTCTAGGGACAGGGATTCCCCATTCAGGTCCTTAACTCTGGCGCACCAATCTCGGTGTTCTTAACGGCTCTGCGCTTTGCCGTGGAAAGTCGTTAAACGAAACTGACATAACTGCGCTGAAGCGGCATCTATGTACTACTCCTGATGTCATCACGGCAACCACGATGCCAAAGACGCCTGTGGAGTCGACTGACGCCACGTACCGACGCGCAAGGGTATTGCTGGAATCAAAAATCTCCAGATCCAGTGTGACGCCTGGGGGAAAATTCTAAGGTAAGGAATATGCACCTAGAATATGTCTCTACCAGATATTTTGTAACCTAAGGTAAGTAACTTGTACTTTTTGACAGTATTGTAGTTTTGCTGGTGACACTTTTTGTCCGTTCTGACCCACATTATTCAATAAGGCAATAATATCCTGTCTGCATGCTTCCTGCTTCTTTGAAGCAACCATATACTGAGCCAATGTTGATTGGAAAGGCATTTCCAATGATTTCAAATTCTTTTTTAAAACCTGATTGAATATGGATGGGGATTCTGAAAAGCCTTGTGGAATTCTGCACCAACAATACACACGATTGCAGGATTTAAAACAGAAAAGAAACTGGCTATCGTCATGAAGAGGCACTGAGAAAAATGCTTGTGACAAGTTCACTACTGTGAACCATTCTGCGTCACAGGGAATTTAGAACAGAATCACTGCTGGATTGGGGTTTCACTGGACAACATTTGACCACAATATCATTATTTTTCTCTCAAATCCTGAACAATTAAAAATTTTCCACTTGGTTTTCGCAAACCCATAATAGGTGAATTACATTGGCTACTCAGCACTTCTTTCAAAACTCTGTGCTTAACAAAATCTGCAACTACAGGAGTAACTCCTCCAGATTATATCTGGTGCCATGTGATATTGAGGAGTCTTTGGAAAAACTGCATTATGTTACACTGTAACCTTAACTGGTTCAACTCCTTCAATTAGACCAATGTCTTTCCCAGAAAGATCCCAAACTTTGCAAATAACTGTATCTTGTAAGTCAATTGGCAGGTCCAATACTGTAAATGCAGGATAAAGAGTAATCAATGGAAACTCTTCATTAATCAGATTACAATTTCCAGTTGGTAAACAGGATTCTTCATCATCAATATTTGTTTGGATGGCAATTCTGTCATTTGTGCAAGTATTCGAACATCTTGTTATGCACAACAAATCTCTTACCAAAAGACTAAGTGGACTTGAGTCACAGAATACGAATCTGTGCATGCCTTCAAAATTACCAGTTTTAACAGCAACCGGTTCAGTAATCGATTTGTTAGGTGCTGATTTGCTACTCCTACAACCTGTACTGTTTTCCCAGAAAGCGGTACATTAGGGACTTCTGTAGTTCTGACAGTAGAGCATGTAGCTCCTGTGTCAACCAGGAAAGAAACATCATGACCCATTACTGTTCCATTCACATAAGGGCCACTCTGATCCACTTCTAACAAAGCTGTTAGCACACATTCTTCTTTATCTGAATTTTCACTCAAAATGTCATCCCTCAATTCATCCTCAGTGTGTAAAGAGTATTGTAAAATACATGATTAATTACTTTGCCATAACTTTTGACCCATTTTCTGCTGAGGAACCACTATACCTGTTGCTATGCCATTGTCACAGTGTCCTTTCCTAGGGATCTGCACGTTGCTGAACAAAAGGCCCACCTCCCGACGTCACCAACTCAGAAAGCTATTATAGCACAGAGTTATGATGAATCCAGTCGTGGGGAAGGGAATTAGGGTAGGATCAGCAGGGAGAGAGATCTGAAAAGAAAAGGTTAGAACAAATATGCACTTACTAATTCATAGCAGTATAACTCATCAATAGACTCTTGACTAAATGCGTCTCTGTGATATCGGATGGAAACCCCTTTTGAAGTGAGGGCAAAACCCCTTCTTTGAATCATGTAACAAGAACAAACTACAACCTCAGAACCAAGAGATGGCAAGAGCTTTGGCCTATGATCATACTCTGAATATCAATCCTGTAACATCTATGCATTCATAACATAAACCTTCGATCATTCCCTAGTAAATCTCAAAGAATTAAATACGCTTTTCACGCATTATGCTTCCCAAAAAACAATGAAAACTATAATTTATCTCCAAAAATACTTTCACATTCACAAATATAAGGCTGGAAAGTTTTTACTCATTGAACTTGAAGCGCTTTTTTCCTTATGCCAGATAGCGTTTTCATTTGTTTCATCTGAAGCACTCCGCTCCGCTCGTTATGCTAAGAGGGGCCTTACTCATGTGGCCTGGATCACTTTGATTGTTGTGCCAAGGGCTTTTTATGCAAGTGGATTGAAGCGCTTTGATTGCTGTGCCAAGGGCGCTTTACTTCTGTGGACAGAAGCGCTTTGATTGCCGCGCCAAGAGCGCTTTACTCATTTTCTTTTCACAAATCTGTTTATTATTTTCAGCATATTATAACATTTGACTTTCAACAACTTTCGGATAACAAATTTGCGCGATTACAAATTAATTGAATACACACATCCGAAGAAGATAGACGTCAAGTCAGTCTATAACTAGACCTCCAGTTAGCGTATTGAGCCATAGTTTGCCTACGCTCACATAGCACAGGATTAACTGACATGTAGGGTTCAGGGAGAGGGTTCATATATTAGAGTCTTGAAGCCTGCAGACCATTAAAAGGACAACAGATAATTCCATATCTGCAAACCATTCCTGAGGATCAGCTCGTTCATACATACATTATTCTGTTGTTTGCTGGCAGGTATATAACTTAAACAAATCACAGATAACAATAAAAACATTAACAACCGCTGGAGTACTATTTATACAGTCAATAGATTGCAATTAAAGCGCGCCGCAGTAGGTGCGGGAACCTCCCTGCAACATCCATTCGCATCAGTGGAGGACGGGAGTACAGGCAAGCCACAGACACACGCCGCCCCGTTAACAACTAGCCCCAACTCCAAAACAGAGACCAAACCGGTCACACAGATACCGGCACCCCTCCTACACGCTCCAGCACCAGTAGCAGGTGCACATCCATCTCAGCAGTTAAACTGGTTCCTCTGCATCAGGGCCCGACCCATATTCCGCAGGCATGACAACATCTCTTCCCAGCTATCTGACAACGGATACTTGCGTAGCCCCAGCACGTCTTCTTTTTTCAACACCACTCCCTCCGCACCTGCCCACACTTCAAATGAATATTGCCAGGCCTGCTCAGCGGGTGAGTCGGCTGACTTCCACCTACGAGTGATCAGCCGCTTAGCCGTTATCAGGCCCAGGTCCGTAAATTGCGCCGCAGCTCTATGCCGCTCGCCCCTGGGAAAAAGGCCCAGCACACATGCCTCCCAGGTGAATGGAACTGGATGCGACGTGCACTCCGACAGGCGTCTCACCACTGCCTTCCAGAAGCAGCACAAGGATGGGCAGGACCATAGCATGTGTATCATGTCTGCATCTATATAAGAACAGCGGGGGCAGGCTGCACCCTGACGAGCAAAATATCTGTTCACTCGGGCTGGAGTGAGGTAGGCCCTGTGAATGATATAAAATTGGATCAGGCGAAATCTAGAGTTGCGAGGTATATTAATGTGGCCAGAGAGGGCTGATTTCCACTGCGCATCTGTGACTGAGACAGCTGCATCCCTGTCCCAGGCTGCACGCAGCGCAGTGCATTCTAGGGCTGTGTGCGTGCGCAGAGCATCAGGAAACCATCTAATCAGGTGCCGCCCCTGCCCCATCACCTGTATGTACTGTATCAGCAAATGCGTGGGAGGGGCTACTGACATGTCTCCCCACTTGGATGCTAAAGACCTCAACAACGCGTTATATAACAGAAACTGTCCTGCAGGCAGCCCGACTCCTGAACCAGTGTAGGAAACTGAATTAGCTTACTATCATCATAGAGGTCACCCAGTGTATATAACTCCACAATGTGCCACGAATGCAGCTCAGACCCCGACGTAATCTTAGGCCCACGAGGAGTACCCAACCATGCCAAGGCTGGAGCAAATGGGACCACCCCCCGGTGAGACATAGGGACCTACGATAACAGCTACAAGCCACCTTAAGGAATAGTTGTCCCGAGCGGGTGAAATAAGTGCGAGACCTGCACTAGGGACCAGGGGCCTTCCATGGTCACCATGTCTGTGAGATGCAGACCCGCCAGCCATTTGGACACCCACTGGAACTGAGAGGCAAGGTAGTAGTGCTCTAAATTAGGAACCGCCAAGCCACCTCTCTCCAGCGGCAGATACAGCTTTTTCAGCGCAACTCTGCAGCAGCCCCCATTCCATATAAATTCCCTCAACGTAGACTCCAGGCTCCTAAAGAAGCTGGGGGGGGGGGATATAGTGCGGGAGGTTAGAAAAGTAATATAATAGGCGCCGTAAGACTATCATTTTCAGAAGCGCTATCCTGCCTGCCACCGACCGCGGCAGTGTCTGCCAGAAAGCCATCTGGGATTTGATCGAAGACACCGCTCTCTTAAGGTTTCCATCAACTAGGTCTCCCTCCCGGTGATAAATACGGATGCCTAGGTACCTGAATGCACATGGCTGCCATGGGACAATACTCCCAGCAAGACAAAGCCCTGGGTTCGGAAGCGTAGAGTCAAAGGGGAAGAGGCATGATTTGGACTAATTGACCCTGAGGCCAGACAACAAACCAAATCGCTGCAACAGGGTCCCGACCTCCGGGGGGATTCGCGTAATATCCCTGAAATACAACAAAAGGTCATCAGCATACAGCGAAACCACATGCAGGCCGTCCCCAAGGGTAATACCCCAATCAATCCCCTTATCACACAAAGCCGCTGCCAGTGGCTCCATGGCAAGGGAAAACAGCAACGGGGAAAGGGGCAACCTTGCCTCATACCTCTGCACACATTGACTGACTCTGATACAATGCCCCCCAGCTTAACACGGACCTGAGGTTTAGTGTATAGTAACTTAACCATCCCACTGAAGTGAGGTCCAATGCCAAAGACTCTGAAATGAAAGGGCCACTCTAGAGAATAAAAGGACTTCTCCAAGTCAAGGACAAGCCATCCCGCTCGCGGCCAGTCCCGTCTTGCATAGTGCATGACGCGAAACAGCCGCCTGATGTTGTGGGACGTATCCCTCGCTGGCACGAACCCATTCTGATCTGGGTGTACCAGGTCCGGTGTTATAGGCGCAAGTCACATTGCTAGCATTTTGGGCAGTGTTTTATAGTCTGTGTTGAGCATCGCTAACAGCCGGTACAAGCCCAACTCCACCGTGTCCTTACAAGGTTTGGGAAGGGACACCAGCAACACCTCCCTCTGAGATGTCGTCAAACATCCCCTCTGTACTGCCTCCTCATAAACGCGGAGTAACTTGGGCACCAGAATTGAAGTAAATGCCTTGTAAAAGTCAGCCGGCAGACCGTCCGGGCCCGGCGTTCTGCCAGACGCTAGCTCACGAATACTGGCCTGTATCTCAATTAGATCAAGAGGCTCCTCCAGTGCCCTCCCCTGGTCCTCCATCAGACATGGGAGTTCCACACTAGCGAGAAACTCGCTACAAGACCGCTCAGGGGATAGCGCCCTTGAGGCATACAGCGGCTGGTAATGCTGCGTAAATGCAGAATGGATTTCCCCAGGCGTATGCAACAGATCACCAGCCTCCGAGCGAACCTCCATAACCGGGCCATGATCGCAGTCACCTTTAACCAGCCAGGCCAGAAGTCTGCCCGACTTATCTGCTGAAGCATGCGTTCTCGCTCAGTGCGCAGCATAATTCAGACGACGCAGCCGTTCAAGTAGCGGCAAACGTTCAGCACAGGCCTCGGACAACAATGCCTCCTCTGCGAGGCTCCTAGCAGCCTCCCTCTCTGGGCACAGCGAGTCTCGTTCTATACGAGTCAGGTCCCGCTCAATCGAGTGGCGCAAATTCCACTGAGTCCCCAGTCAGTGACCTCGGATGAAGACCTTAAAGGCATCCCACTCCAACAAGCCCGTAGAGGCAGTACCATCATTATGCTAAAAAAATTCATGGATCGCCGTGTCCAGTAATGCCTTAAAAGCGGCATCCTCCAAGAGCTCAGGCCTAAGTTTTCAGGTGGGGACAGCTGGGGGGGAAAAATCCCAACGCAGACGCATGATCTGCGGGTTGTGATCTGAGTGCGCACGTCCCAGATAATCTACGCCTAGGTCAAATTCTGCGTGCAGAGCATCCTGCACAGACGCACATGCAGGGAGTGCGGAGCAGAATAGTACGAGTAAACTCTGTCTGCAGCATGCCGCTGCCGCCATATATCATTCGGGTGCCAGTGTTGCATCCAATTCACCAACCCACGCGCGGCCGCCACAGCAGGGGACGTAGGCAATGGGGGGAAGGAACGATCTAAGTCAATATCTAGCACACTGTTAAAATCCCCCCCCAGTAACCAAGGGTAGTCACTCCAACCCACCAGGTGGTAGGACAAATTATGCAGAAAGGAAGCCTGATCCACATTTGGGGCATAGATAGAGCCCAGTACTATGGCCCGGCACGCAAGCCTTCCAATGACCAGGGCAAATCTCAATTGCGAATCTATGATCTGCTCCTCTGCTACAAAGGGGACACCTGCCTTAATCCAGATCAGGGCACCCTTGACGTAAGTGGAGCGACCTGTTGCATACAATTGCCCTCTCCAGCGCCGCCGCAAGCGGGGGAGCTCCGAGACCGCCAAGTGGGTCTCCTGCAAAAAAGCTAAATGGGCTGAGTGCCTTTTAAGATATGAATATATAGAGTACCTGCGCCTAGGCGTATGTACCCCGCGCACGTTCCAAGCGATCGCGATATATGGATTCATGGAGTCATCTGTCTGGCACGCCCTCCCCCCACCCATCCCACCCTTAAGCGTAGTGCTGCGTGCGCAGTAACAGATCCCCAGCACCCAGTCAGACGCTCTGTATGTAGCCTCCAGCATAACCAGAACAAAACCAATACCATCAGAGCAGATAAACAACCGGTCTCTGCCCAAACCCAACAACTTGGACATTCAACATCGTAATCACACATTCTAATTCTCCGTTATCAGGAGAGTGGGGTAGGCCAAATCACACAAGGAAACAAACACTCACTAAGCCAGTCGACCCGGCTATAGTGGATAAAAGAGGGGGGGGCAGTGGCTGGCTGCAGTTGTAAACAGCAAACGGAGACCGCTACAGTACCAGCAACAGCCTGCTCAGCCTACCCAGAAGAGTTTCCCATGCCTGCCAGCTGGGCCAACTATCAGTACATGCTAAGCAATATATCCTCTTTGTAGATCAGACAGCCCATTACTCCAAGCAGATGGTTACAGCATAGCCTGGTAATCCAAATCGGCCCCTGCAGGGCCTAAAAAAGTTTGTCCGCAGTGGCAGGTGTTACAGACGGGCCCTCCGTAAAGCCCAACTCCAAGTGCCTATCCGGCGTGGCAGGTCGGTCACTTGGCCGCTGTGAAATTTCAGTTTCCGATTCTGACGCCGCCGGCGGGGCACTAATGGCTGCAGCCGAGTGTATCACCTCACGCGGCTCCTGCATGAGCTGTTCCAGGTCAGGAGCATGGGTCGCGGCCCCTGCGGTCGCACCACCGCCCTTGCGGCCACGCCTGGTACGATTGCGCCTGCTCTTCGATATAGGTGGGTTTCTCTTCACTTCACGGCCTGAGGCGCAACCTGTTGACTCCAACCACTCCCACGCCGCTTCTGGTGTGGTGAAGAAGTGCGACTTATTCTCAGCCACGATGCAGAGTTTGGCAGGGAATAGTAGAGAGTATTCCAGGCTCAGAGCTCGGACTCTATGCTTCAAGGGCATGTAGGAGCCACGGTCCTTTTGTACCGCCAGAGTATGGTCCGGAAACAGCATTATTTGCGCATCATCCACTCGAGGCAGTGGGGAGGATCTCACAGTTTTGAGGATAATATCTCGATCCGCATAGTGGAGTATGCGAATTATAAAAGGACGAGGGCCGCTTCCCAGAGGCCTTGGCCTCATGGGGATTCGATGAGCCCGCTCCAATGAAAAAAAGGGGGTCAGTGTACCAGCCGGTACCAGTCCCTGAAGCCAGTTCTCAGAGTATGCCACCGTGTCGCGGTCCTCCACGCCTTTCGGTAATCCAACCACCCGTATGTTATTTCTCCTTGTGCGGCCCTCCGCGTCTTCCACTCGACGCTCCAGCTCCGCCACACGCGTCAAAGCATCCCCCACCGCAGCCTCCAAGCGGGACGCTACCGGCATCAGCTCATCCACTCGCGCCTCTATCGTACCTGTTTTATCCACCAGCTTTCGGTGGTCAGCATGTAGCAGGACAAGGCCGCTAGCTACCTTGTCAATCTTAGCTTCCAAAGATGTGCGAGCCCTCTCCAACGAGTCGCCAGTGCGTTCCACCGCAGCCAGCACAGCATCCAACTTCTGGCTGTCTTGTGCCGCAGCATCTTGCGACCTCCCAGCTCCAGTGCCAGAGCGAAGACGGCCCATCTCCGCCATGATCAAGGCAGTTGCGGGTTCCAGTCAACGCCCCTCCGCTCACCAGCCGACACACCACCAGCTTCGGGAGTCCAGAGCCCCTTAGCGCCCTCAGCTTGCACGAAAGTATCAGGCCAGGGGACCGTTGCACCCAATGCGGCAGTCCTGCAGCAAAGTGGGCCCTCCAGAGCAGCCTCCAGCTCCACACCGTTAGCTAGCGCACCGGTTTGGTTCCTCAGCACCAAACACCAAAGGAGAACGACTCCCCGCCGATAACTTCGTGGCCGGTAACAAATCCGCCGCCCAGCCGCCAGCGACGTCGGTCCAACCAGCGTTTCATCAGATCTCCGAACCAGGCTGGGCCCGCTTGCTTGCGCGCCCAGGCCGGCACTGAGCAGCAGCACGAGCAGCCCAGCCCTCCCTTGCTCCAGTGCCTTCTTCCCACTGTCTGCCACCAGGTCACTGGGCACCAGTTCCAGGCCTCTAGGGCCCCAGGCAAGCACTTGAGGCAGGGACAGGCCAGCAATCTAGGCCACACGATCAGCAGGCCCGGCCCTCCCCTGCAGCACCTGAGCGCTCCGTGCCGGAGGCCGGCGCCCCCAACCACGCGCTTACCAGTTTTTTAGGCTCCTCTTCGCCCCCAATGGGGCACCGTCTCCTTGGGGGCCCCCTGCAGGCAGGCTCTCGCGACCGGACCCCGCCGCGCCGTGCTCGCGCGCAGCAGTGTATCCACGCCCACCGCTCACCCGAGCTCGGCGGGCCGTGGACCCACGTGGGCCCAGCCCTAATCCACTCTGCGCCGCTCCGGAGAGTTGGCGCCCGGTCCCGCCACAACCCAGGGCCCCTCCACTGCTCAGCACCTCCTCTGGCCAGGATCCGCTGGCCTCCGATCCCCTGTGTGGCGTCGGATAAGCCAGCGAGACGCGGAGCTTCTTCAGCTCGCGTCCGCCATTGACGCCGGCTTGGCCACGCCCGTCAAGAGCGCTTTACTCAAGTAGACTGGAGCGCTGTGATTGCTGTGCCAAGACCGCTTTACTCATGTGGACTGAAGCATTTTAATTACCGTGCCAAGACCGCTTTCCTCATGTGGACTGAAGCGCTTTAATTACCGTGCCAAGGCCGCTTTCCTCATGTGGACTGAAGCGCTTTAATGAATGTGCCAAGGACGCTTTACTCATGTGGACTCAAGCACTTTAATTAATGTGCCAAGGACGCTTTACTCATGTGGACTGAAGCGCTGTAATTACCGTGCCAAGGATGCTTTCCTCATATGGACTGAAGCGCTTTAATTACCGTGCCAAGTACGCTTTACTCATGTGGACTGAAGCGCTGTAATTACCGTGCCAAGGATGCTTTCCTCGTGTGGACTGAAGCGCTTTAATCGTTGTACTAAGAGGCACTTTACTTCTGTGCTCTGAAGCGCGTTAATCGTCGTGCTAAGGCGGCTTTACTCTGAAAACTGAAAACGCTTTGCTTGTTGTGCTAAGGGGCGCTTTACGTTTTGGAAGTACAACTCCCTTCAAGATTTGGCTCATCTAGACCTTACCGCTACGTGTACGGCCTACTCGTATCTGAATTCATCACGGAAACAAAGGTACTCCGATTTGCCGTCCATCTGCCATGCAGGAAATCTGCTCTTCTTCAGAGGAACCCCCACGAAGTCTGACTGCATCGAAGTCTTCAAAATAGCAACATGCTTGGGTGTGGCTGGGTTTTATAGGCCTGCCACACCCCAAGATGGCTGCTGCCTCTAAAAACATGGGAATTGTAGTCCCTTCATGGAATAGCACTGATAAGTGCATCTTGTCCACCAATGTCCTGAACCTGCAGCTCTATGAGCTTTGCCACAGGGCAGACAACGCTGATTGCCACCTTTGGAACAAGAGGGGATGACAAGGGGAGCGCATAAAGCACTGCAGAGCCGCGCAGCGGAGTTTCGGGCGGGACCTGGACCGCACATGGCCTTATTCCTGACAGCCATAGGAGCTTGAGATATTTGCATTTGCTGCTGTGGTTGAATTTGCTTTTGCTGTGGTACCTGAAAACGTGGCACCTTCATCTGCTGTTGGGGAATTTGCATTGGCTAAGGAAACTGCATCTGATTATTCATACCCTGGACATTTAAATTAGGCTTCTGAATTCTCGGTCCTCTCAAATTTGGAAATTGATTTTGTTCATTCATCTGCACAACGCCTTCCTGTACCACCACTGGACACTCCTGTTTCAAATGAACTAGGCCACTGCAAGCCTGACAAGGTTACATCATCTTCATTGCATATCACCTGTATTAACATTAGTATTCAGATCAACACCTACACGATTTCCATTTCCAAAACCACTATCATCTCTGCCTCTTGCCATTCCCTGACTGTGAACCATCTGCATGTTTCCCTGTTGTTGTGGAATTACCTACATCCCTGATTGTGCTGCTTCAATCTGCATCACCATTGCCTTTTCTTTCAATATTTTCTGCTTCATTTCAATCTCATCACTGCAGTATTTAGCAAACTGTAATACTTCATCAACCTGTTTTGCTTGCCAGCAAATCAAATGACTCTTAGACATGCTACCAATTTCAGGTCTCAAGCCTTCAACAAATCTGAACACAAAGTAAATCATGTCTTTGGGCTCAATTGTTTCCGTACCACTGTAATGTTTGAATGTCTGCAACAACCTTTCATAATATGCATGTATTAACTCCTTTGCTTCCCGAGCTCTCCTATCAGTTCTCTGCCAATCAATATTCTTAGGGGAAATTCTTGTTTTCAGAAATTCAATCAACTTGTAGTAACTTTTCATTACTTCAGGAAATGGTACAGCTATAGCTGGATCTCGTGGAGGTTCTCTCCTCAGCCAATAAACACTTTTTGCATTCGATCCATAAATTAGCTGGGACCACTATTTCTAAGAGAGTATTTAAATCCTTCCACAGGTATTTTGTGAGTTTCACAAACCTATCTGTTTGCTGGTACCATTCCACTGTTTTTTTTTCTCAATCTCGGGTAATCATTTGTGAATGATAAAATATCACTCTTGCTTAAAGGGGATAAACATAATTCCCTCAAAGAATTTCTCTGATTGGCAATAGCTTTACTGGGCAATCATTCTGCTGTGTATCAGTAGAATTCAAATTTCTTCTGATCTCTTTTCTTTACCCATCTGCCTTCCCATTTATCTGATGCTCCCCATGTTTGAATGCTTTGGATTAATTTTCTAATGTGAATTTTAATTCCAGGTGATCTCATGTTTTCAATACTTTTAAATCTAATTCTAATCTATAACTTGTTTTCAATTGTTCTGATTTCTCAATATCCACTTCATATGTTTCAGCAATTTCCGATCATTTTTGATGTGCTATTCCTGCTCTGTTTGTGACATATTTACACATAGAGTAACTCATCTTCATTATATGAGTCAATTCTATTTAATTCAAGTGTTCCCTCAATCATTTCAGTTAATTCTATTTTTAATCTTGATAGGTTCAGTGTTTTTTTCCCCTTCAGCAACCGTTTTCATTGGTGATGTTCCACTCACTTTCTCCAACCAGTCTGTTAACTACTGAGCTGTTGTAGGAAGTTGGCCCTGAATGTACTATTTCAAAGTAAGAAATAGCATGCACAGAGTCCAAGGGTTCCCCTTTAGAGGTACGATAGTGTCAAAAAGAGATAATTCTAATGCTCTATTTTGTGGTAGTGTGGTCGAGCAGTAGGCTTATCAGAGGGTAGTGATAAGCATTTGTTGTACATACACACAGGCAATAAATGAGGAACACACACTAAAAGACAATTCCAGGCCAATAGGTTTTTGTATAGAAAAATATATTTTCTTAGTTTATTTCAAGAACCACAGGTTCAAGATTTACAAGTAATGCTTCAAATGAAAGGTATTTCACTCAGTTATCTTAGGAACTTTGAATCAACACAATATCATATACAGTTTTAGCAAAAATGGCAAGAAGCTATTTTAAAACTAGACACAGTGCAATTTTCAACAGTTCCTGTGGGAGGTAAGTTTTGGTTAGTTTTGCAGGTAAGTAAAAAACCTACAGGGTTCAAAGTTGGGTCCAAGGTAGCCCACTGTTGGGGGTTCAGAGCAACCCCAAAGTTACCACACCAGCAGCTCAAAGCCGGTCAGGAGCAGAGGTCAAAGGGGTGCCCAAAAAGCATAGGCTTCAATGGAGAGAAGGGGGTGCCCCGGTTCCAGTCTGCCAGCAGGTAAGTACCCACGTCTTCGGAGGGCAGACCAGGGGGGTTTTGTAGGGCACTGGGGGGGGGGACACAAGTCAGCACAAAAAGTACACCCTCAGCGGCACGGGGGCAGCTGGGTGCAGTGTGCAACAGGCGTCGGGTTTGCAATGGAGTTCAATGGGAGACCAACGGATCTCTTCAGCGATGCAGGCAGGCAAGGGGGGGGCTCCTCGGGTAGCCACCACCTGGGCAAGGGAGAGGCCCACCTGGGGGTCGCTCCTGCACTGGAGATCGGATCCTTCAGGTCCTGGGGGCTGCGGGTGCAGTGTCCTTACCAGGCGTCGGGTTCTTAGAAGCAGGCAGTCGCGGTCAGGGGGAGCCTCTGGATTTCCTCTGCAGGCGTCGCTGTGGGGGCCCAGGGGGGTCAACTCTGGCTACTCACGGGCTCGCAGTCACCGGGAAGTCCTCCCTGTAGTGTTGGTTCTCCACAAGTCGAGCCGGGGGCGTCGGGTGCAGAGTGCAAAGTCTCACGCTTCCGGCGGGAAACGTGTATTCTTTAAAAGTTGCTTCTTTGTTGCAAAGATGTTTCTTCTTTGGAGCAGAGCCGCTGTCCTCTGGAGTTCTTGGTCCTTTTAGATGCAGGGTAGTCCTCTGAGGCTTCAGAGGTCGCTGGACCCTGTGGAACGCGTCACTGTTGCAGTTTTTCTTGAAGTGGGGAGACAGGCAGGTAGAGCTGGGGCCAAAGCCAAAGCAGTTGGTATCTCCGTCTTCTCTGCAGGGTTTTCAGCTCAGCAGTCCTTCTTCGTCTTAGGTTGCAGGAATCTAGGGCCAGATGTAGCAACCAGTTTGCGACTCGCAAACGGCAAAAATCGCCGTTTGTGAGTTGCAAACCGGAGTTTGCTATTCAGAAATGCATTTTGCGAGTCGGGACCGACTCGCAAAATGCATTTCAGAGTCGCAAATAGGAAGGGGTGTTCCCTTCCTATTTGCGAGTCGCAGTGGTATGCAACTCCATTTGCGACCGCATACGCGGTCGCAAATGGAGTCGCAGTTACCATCCACTTCAAGTGGATGGTAACCCACTCACAAACGGGAAGGGGCCCCATGGGACCCCTTCCCCTTTTTGACTGGACCCCATATTATTTTTTCAGGGCAGGTAGTGGTCCAAGGGACCACTACCTGCCCTGAAAAAATTCCGAAACAAAAGGTTTCGGATTTTTTTTTAAGTGCAGCTCGTTTTCCTTTAAGGAAAACGGGCTACACTTGAAAAAAAAAAAACTGCTTTATTTACAAGCAGTCACGGACATGGAGGTCTGCTGACTACAGCAGGCCTCCATATCAGTGAGTGCCCATAGTCGCTATGGGGCCGCAATTTGAGACCCACCTCATTAATATTAATGAGGTGGGTCTTTGCGACCCCATAGCGACTCGCAGAAGGTGTCTGAGACACCTTTCTGCATATGGTTTTGCGATTCGGAAATTGCGAGTCGCTCGGAGTCGCAATTTCCGAGTCGCAAAACCAAGTTTTGCTACATCTGGCCCCTAGTTACCTAGGTTCTGGGAGCCCCTAAATACTCGATTTAGGGGTGTGTTTAGGTCTGGGGGGTTAGTAGCCAATGGCTACTAGCCCTGAGGGTGGCTACACCCTCTTTGTGCCTCCTCCCTGAGGGGAGGGGGGCACATCCCTAATCCTATTGGGGGAAATCCTCCATCTGCAAGATGGAGGATTTCTAAAAGTCAGAGTCACCTCAGCTCAGGACACCTTAGAGGCTGTCCTGACTGGCCAGTGACTCCTCCTTATTTTTCTCATTATCTCCTCCGGCCTTGCCGCCAAAAGTGGGCCGTGGCCGGAGGGGGCGGGCAACTCTACTAGCTGGAGTGCCCTGGGGTGCTGTAACAAAGGGGGTGAGCCTTTGAGGCTCACCGCCAGGTGTTACAGTTCCTGCAGGGGGAGATGAGAAGCACCTCCACCCAGTACAGGCTTTGTTACTAGCCACAGAGTGACAAAGGCACTCTCCCCATGTGGCCAGCAACATGTCTGGTGTGTGGCAGACTGCTAAAACTAGTCAGCCCACACTGGTAGTCGGGTATGCTTTCAGGGGGCATCTCTAAGATGCCCTCTGGGGTGTATTTCACAATAAAATGTACACTGGCATCAGTGTGCATTTATTGTGCTGAGAAGTTTGATACCAAACTTCACAGTTTTCAGTGTAGCCATTATGGTGCTGTGGAGTTCGTGTATGACAGACTCCCAGACCATATACTCTTATGGCTACCCTGCACTTACAATGTCAAAGGTTTTGCTTAGACACTGTAGGGGCATGGTCCTCATGCACTTATGTCCTCACCTATGGTATAGTGCACCCTGCCTTAGGGCTGTAAGGCCTCCTAGAAGGGTGACTTATCTATACCTGTAGGCAGTGTGAGGTTGGCATGGCACCCTGAGGGGAGTGCCATGTCGACTTAGTCATTTTATCCCCACCAGCACACACAAGCTGGCAAGCAGTGTGTCTGTGCTGAGTGAGGGGTCTCCAGGGTGGCATAACACATGCTGCAGCCCTTAGAGACCTTCCCTGGCATCAGGGCCCTTGGGACCAGGGGTACCAGTTACAAGGGACTTACCTGGTGTGCCAATTGTGGAAACAAAGGTACAGGTTAGGGAAAGAACACTGGTGCTGGGGCCTGGTTAGCAGGCCTCAGCACACTTTCAAATCATAACTTGGCATCAGCAAAGGCAAAAAGTCAGGGGGTAACCATGCCAAGGAGGCATTTCCTTACACACCCCCCCCCCCCCAAACGAAAGAGGATGAGATTAACCTTTCCCAAGAGAGTCTTCATTTTCTAAGTGGAAGAACCTGGAAAGGCCATCTGCATTGGCATGGGCAGTCCCAGGTCTGTGTTCCACTATAAAGTCCATTCCCTGCAGGGAGATGGACCACCTCAACAGTTTTGGATTTTCACCTTTCATTTGCATTAGCCATCTGAGAGGTCTGTGGTCAGTCTGAACTACAAAGTGAGTACCAAAGAGGTATGGTCTCAGCTTCTTCAGGGACCAAACCACAGCAAAGGCCTCCCTCTCAATGGCACTCCAACACTGCTCCCTGGGGAGTAACCTCCTGCTAATGAAAGCAACAGGCTGGTCAAGGCCATTATCATTTGTTTGGGACAAAACTGCCCCTATCCCATGTTCAGAGGCATCAGTCTGCACAATGAACTGCTTGGAGTAATCTGGAGCTTTGAGAACTGGTGCTGTGCACATAGCTTGTTTCAGGGTGTCAAAGGTCTGTTGGCATTCTACAGTCCAGTTTACCTTTTTGGGCATTTTCTTGGAGGTAAGTTCTGTGAGGGGTGTCACTATGGATCCATATCCCTTCACAAACCTCCTGTAGTACCCAGTCAAGCCAAGGAATGCCCTGACTTGAGTCTGGGTTTTTGGAGCTGCCCAGTCCAGAATAGTCTGGATCTTGGGCTGGAGTGGCTGAACTTGGCCTCCACTTACAAGGTGTCCCAAGTAAACCACAGTTCCCTGCCCTATCTGGCATTTGGATGCCTTGATAGAGAGGCCTGCTGCTTGCAGGACCTTCAAAACCTTCTTCAGGTGGACCAGGTGATCCTGCCAGCTGGAGCTAAAGACAGCAATATCGTCAAGATAAGCTGCACTAAAGGACTCCAAGCCAGAAAAGACTTGATTCACCAACCTTTGGAAGGTGGCAGGGGCATTCTTTAAACCAAAGGGCATAATAGTAAACTGATAATGCCCATCAGGTGTGGAGAATGCTGTCTTTTCTTTTGCTCCTGGTGCCATTTTGATTTGCCAGTACCCTGCTGTCAAGTCAAAGGTACTTAAGTATCTGGCAGCACCTAGTTTGTATATCAATCCATCTGCCCTTGGAATGGGATGGGCATCTGTCTTGGTGACAGAATTAAGGGCCATATGTACCAACTAATTTTCCCATAGACACAGAATGGGTAAAACCCTTTGCTACATCTGGCCCTAAGTCCTCTGTAGTCCACACAAAACCTCATCTCTCTCTTTCCATCTTTGGTGTGAGGTTTGGGGACTAAGACCACTGGGCTAGTCCAGGGGCTGTCAGAGTGCTCAATGACTCCCAATTCCAGCATCTTGTGGACTTCCACCTTGATGCTTTCCTTAACTTGGTCAGACTGTCTGAAAATTTAGTTTTTGACGGGCATGCTGTCTCCTGTGTCCACATCATGGGTACACAGGTGTGTCTGACCAGGGGTTAGGGAAAAGAGCTCAGCAAACTGTTGCAGGACCTTCCTACAGTCAGATTGCTGTTGGCCATAGAGGGTGTCTGAATAGATCACTCCATCAACTGAGCCATCTTTTGGGTCTGTGGAGAGGAGATCAGGGAGAGGTTCACTCTTAGCTTCCTGGTCCTCATCTGTTACCATCAACAGATTCACATCTGCCATGTCATGGAAGAGTTTGAAGCGGTTCACATGGATCACCCTTTTGGGGGTACTGCTAGTGTCTAGGTCTACCAGGTAGGTGACCTGACTCTTCCTCTCTAGCACTGGGTAAGGGCCACTCCATCTGTCCTGAAGTGCCCTGGGAGCCTCAGGCTCCAGAACCCAGACTTTCTGCCCTGGCTGAAACTCAATCATAGCAGCCTTTTGGTCATACCACATCTTCTGGAGTTGTTGGCTAGCCTCAAGGTTTTTACTTGCCTTTTCCATATACTCGGCCATCCTTGAACGTAGGCCTAGTACATAGTCCACTATATCTTGTTTAGGCTCATGAAGAGGTCTCTCCCAGCCTTCTTTTACAAGAGCTAGTGGTCCCAGTACAGGATGGCCAAACAGAAGTTCAAAGGGGGAAAACCCTACTCCCTTTAGAGGCAATCAATCAATCAATCATTGAATTGATTAAGCGCGCTATGTACCCGTGAGTGTTTCAAGGCGCTGAGGGGGTGCGAGAGCTGGTGTTACTTGTCAAAGAGCCAGGTCTTGAGGAGTCTTCTGAAGGTGAGTAGGTCTTGAGTCTGTTGCAGGTTGGTGGGGAGGGTGTTCCAGGTTTTGGCGGCGAGGTATGAGAAGGATCTGCCGCTGGAGGTCTTTCTTCGGATGCGGGGGACGATGGCGAGGGCGAGGTTAGTGGAGCGGAGCTGACGGGTGGGGGTCTCTTCTTTAGGTAGGCTGGTCCGGTGTCGTGGAGATCTTTGTGAGCGTGGGTAAGAAGCTTGAAAGTGATCCTTTTGTCCACGGGGAGCCAGTGAAGGTTTCTCAGGTGGTGGGAGATGTGGCTGTGGCGGGGTACGTTGAGGATCAGCCGGGCGGAGGCGTTTTGGATACGTTGGAGGCGTAGTAGGTCTTTTGCTGAGATGCCTGTATAGAGTGCGTTGCCGTAGTCCAGCCTGCTGCTGACGAGGGCCTGTGTCACTGTTCTTCTTGTTTCTGTCAGGATCCACTTGTAGATTCTGCGGAGCATGCAGAGTGTGTTGTAGCAGGAGGAGGAAACTGCGTTGACCTGTTTAGACAAGGTGAGGGAGGAGTCGAGGATGAAGCCCAGGTTGCGAGCGTGGTCGGACGGTGTCGGCGGGGTTCCAAGTGCGGTGGGCCACCAGGAGTCGTCCCAGGCGGAGGGGGTGGGTCCGAGGATGAGGACCTCCGTCTTGTCCGAGTTCAGTTTCAGACGGTTGTTTCTCATTCAATCGGCGGTGGATTTCATTCCCTCGTGGAGGTTGGTTTTGGCGGTGTGGGGATCTTTGGTGAGTGAGAGGATGAGCTGGGTGTCGTCGGCGTAGGTGAGGATGTTGAGGTTGTGTTGTCGGGCCACTTGAGCGAGTGGGGCCATGTAGATGTTGAACAGCGTCTGGCTGAGGGATGAGCCTTGGGGGACGCTGCAGATGATGTTGGTGGCTTCGGAGCGGAAGTGGGGGAGGCGGACTCTCTGGGTTCTGCCGGAGAGGAATGAGACGATCCAGTCGAGGGCTTTACCTTGAATTCCGGTTTCGTGGAGGCGTGATTTCACGGTGCGGTGGCAGACTGTGTCGAAGGCAGCAGATAGGTCCAGGAGGATGAGGGCTGATGTTTCGCCGTTGTCCATTTGGCGTCTGATGTCGTCTGTGGCAGCGAGAAGGGCGGTTTCGGTGCTGTGGTTTCGTCTGAAGCCGGACTGGGAGGGGTCTAGGATGCCGTTGTCTTCAAGGTGGCTGGTTAGTTGTTTGTTGACGATTTTTTCAATCACCTTTGCTGGGAAAGGGAGCAGGGAGATGCGTCGAAAGTTTTTGAGGTCGTTGGGGTCTGCTTTGGGCTTCTTGAGGAGGGCGCGGATTTCGGCGTGTTTCAATTTTTCAGGGAATGTCGCTGTTTCGAAAGGAGATGTTGATGACATTCCATAGTTGGGGGGCGATGGTGGAGTCGGCTTCGTTGTATACGTGGTGAGGGCAGGGGTCTGACGGAGATCCTGAGTGGATGGAGTTCATGATCTTGCGTGTCTCTGTGTCGTTCACGTTGGTCCATGAGGTCAGGTGGTTTGCACAGGTGGAGTGTTCGGGGTGGGGTCTGGCATGGGAGTGGCATCAAAGCTGTCGTGGATGTTGGTGATCTTCTGGTGGAAGAAGGTGGACAGTGCATTGCAGAGTTCTTGGGATGGAGGGATGTTGTTGATGTTGGCGCTGGGGTTGGAGAGTTCTTTCACGATGCTGAAGAGCTCTTTGCTGTTGTGTGCGTTGTTGTCCTGGCGGTCCTTGAAGTGGGATCGTTTGGCTTGTCTGATGAGTTGGTGGTGCTTGCGAGTGGCGTCCTTGTGGGCTGTGAGGCTGTCAGGTGTGCGTTTGAGGAGCCATTCCCTTTTTAGCTTCCGACAGTTGCGTTTGCAATTTAGGAGCTTGTCGGTGAACCAGGCGGCTTTTCTTCTGGCTTAGTTGTCGGTGGGTTTTTTGAGTGGTGCAAGGGTGTTGGCGCAGCCGTTGATCCACAGGGTGAGGTTGTTGGCGGCGGTGTCTGGGTCAGTGGAGTCGGGGTGGGTTCTGGGCGAGGGCGTTGGTAAGCTGGACTTCGGTAACTTTGCTCCACCATCGGCAGGGTGGTTGTTGGGTGTGGTGGTGCTCGGTAGGTTTCTTATAGGTGAAGTGGATGCAGTGATGGTCGGTCCAGTGGAGTACGGTGGTATGGTTGAAGGTGTCGTGGGCACTTGATGAGAAGATGGGATCAAGCGTGTGGCCAGCGATGTGGGTTGGTGTGTTGACGAGTTGTCTGAGGCCGTGGTTGGTGAGGTTGTCGATCAGGGTAGTGGAGTTGGTGTCGTTATTGTTCTCCAGGTGGAAATTTAGGTCCCCAAGGAGGATGTAATCTGTTGAGGTGAGTGCGAGGGTGCTGGTGAGGTCGGCGAGGGATTCGCTGAATGGTGCTCGTGGTCCGGGGGGTTTGTAGATGAGCGTTCCTCTGAGAGTGGTGTTGGGGTCGGTGTGGATGCGGAAGTGTAGGTGTTCGGCGGTCTTGAGGGAGTTGTCAGTGTGGGTGTCGACCTTGAGGGAGGATTTGTGGGCGATGGCTATGCCTCCTCCGATTCCGTTTTTGCGCTCCCTACGGATGATCTTGTAGCTGTCCGGGATGGCTATTGGGATGCCGGGCGCCGAGGAGTCGTTCCACCAGGTTTTGCTAAGGAAGGCTATGTCTGGGGCGGTGGAGTCGAGCAGGTCCCAGAGCTCGATGGTGTGCTTGCGTGCGGAGCGGGTGTTGAGGAGTATGCAGTGGAGGTGGTTAGTTACGGTCTTTGTTGGTTTCGTTTTTTTGTCGCAGGTGAATCTGCAGGTGCGGCATGCAAAGGGTCCGTGGGTGTTCCTTGGTGAGGGCTGGGAGCATGCTGTGATGCGTCCGGGGTTGAGGGCGTTGAGTTGGTCGGCCGTGTAGTGGCGTCTGGTGGTGCAGGGGTCTCGCGGACCGGGGGGGTGGCGCTAGGCGCAGTCCAGGCGCAGACGGGGTGGCCTTTGGTGCGCCAGCGGCGCGGCCATGCCGTGGCTGGCATAAGAGGAGGGGAGGGTGGGTGTGGCAGCTGGGAGGCGGGAGGGCCTGTCCAATGGGAGGGTTGGTGGGAGGGGCCGCAGGGGACGCAGTGGCGGGAAAACTGGCTGAAGGAGGGGGGAGGGGACGCAGGGGACGCAGCAGCGGGAAACTGGCTGAAGGAGCGGTGAAAAAAACGGGATGGAGCGCGGAAGGCGGAGCCGGGAGCGACCTGCCTGCAGAAGCAGGGTCAAAGGTTGCTCCCTCTCTGTAGGCGAAAAGCGGACATGGCAAGAGGACATCCCATCTCCTTTTGAGATTTTCAGGGAGCCCCATGATCATGCCTTTCAATGTCTTGTTAAATCTTTCCACAAGACCATTGGTTTGTGGGTGGTATGGTGTGGTGAATTTGTAAGTCACCCCACACTCATTCCACATATGTTTCAGGTATGCTGACATGAAGTTGGCACCTCTTTCAGACACCACCTCCTTAGGAAATCCCACTCTGGTAAAAATACCAATGAGTGCTTTGGCTACTGCAGGGGCAGTAGTCGACCTAAGGGGAATTGCTTCAGGGTATCTAGTAGCATGATCCACTACTACTAGTATGTATTGGTTCCCTGAGGCTGTGGGAGGTTCAAGTGGACCCACTATGTCCACACCCACTCTTTCAACGGGGACCCCCACCACTGGAAGTGGAATGAGGGGGGCCTTTGGGTGTCCACCTGTCTTACCACTGGCTTGACAGGTGGCACAGGAGACACAAAACTCCTTGACCTTCTGGGACATGTTGGGCCAATAGAAGTGGTTGACTAATCTCTCCCACGTCTTGGTTTGTCCCAAATGCCCAGCAAGAGGAATATCATGAGCTAAGGTCAGAATAAACTCCCTAAACTCCTGAGGCACTACCACTCTCCTAGTGGCACCAGGTTTGGGATCTCTTGCCTCAGTGTAAAGGAGTCCATCTTCCCAATAGACTCTATGTGTTGCTCTTATTTTCCTTTGGACTCTTCAGCAGCTTGCTGCCTAAGGCCTTCAAGAGAGGGACAGGTTTCTTGCCCCTTACACAATTGTTCCCTTGAGGGTCCCCTTGGGCCTAGGAGCTCAACCTGATAAGGTTCTAATTCCATGGGCTCAGTTCCCTCAGAGGGCAGAGCTTCTTCCTGGGAAGAGAGGTTATCTTTCTCTTGTTGTGTTGAAGCTGGATCCCCAGTCTTCTTTCCTTTTCTCTTGGAGGGTTGGGCCCTTTTTCCAGGCTCCAACACCACTTTTTCACCCTGAGCCTTGCACTGTGCCCTTGTTTTGACACACACCAGTTCAGGGATACCCAGCAGGGCTGCATGGGTTTTGAGTTCTACCTCAGCCCATGCTGAGGACTCCAGGTCATTTCCAAGCAGTCTACAGGGATATTCGAGGAGACCACCACCTGTTTCAGGCCATTGACCCCTCCCCACTCTAAAGTTACCATAGCCATGGGATGTACTTTAGTCTGATTGTCAGCGTTGGTGACTGGATAAGTTTGTCCAGCCAGGTATTGACCAGGGGAAACCAGTCTCTCTGTCGCCATGGTGACACTGGCACCTGTATCCCTCAGGCCTTCTACTCTTGCCCCATTAATTAAGAGTTGCTGCCTGTATTTTTGCATATTAGGGGGCCAGGCAGCCAGTGTGGCTAAATCCACCCCACCCAAAGTTTTTACCCTTGTACCCAAAATTGGATTGTGAAGAGGCTCTGGACCCTCCCTCCTGAGCAGGTTTTTGGGGCCCTATAGAAGACTCTTTACTTTTCCCTTTGGATGTCTCAACACTCTTCCCCTGGGGAGTCTTTGTGACCCCTTTCTTTTAGTCACCCCCTGTGGAAGTCTTGGTCACCCTAGTCTTGACCCAATGGTCCGCCTTCTTTCCCAATTCTTGGGGAGACATTGGTCCTAGGTCTACCAGATGCTGATGCAGTTCATCATTGAAACAATTACTTATCAGGTGTTCTTTCACAAATGAATTGTACAGCCCATCATAATCATTTACACCACTGCCATGAATCCAACCATCCAGTGTTTTCACTGAGTAGTCAACAAAATCAACCCAGGTCTGGCTCGAGGATTTTTGAGCCCCCCTGAACCTAATTCTATACTCCTCAGTGGAGAATCCAAAGCCCTCAATCAGGGTAGCCTTCATGAGGTCATAGGATTCTGCATCTTTTCCAGAGAGTGTGAGGAGTCTATCCCTACACTTTCCAGTGAACATTTCCCAAAGGAGAGCACCCCAGTGAGATCTGTTTACTTTTCTGGTTGCACAAGCCCTCTCAAAAGCTGTGAACCATTTGGTGATGTCATCACCATCTTCATATTTAGTTACAATCCGTTTTGGGATTTTCAACATGTCAGGAGAATCTCTGACCCTATTTATGTTGCTGCCACCATTGATGGGACCTAGGCCCATCTCTTGTCTTTCCCTTTCTATGGCTAGGAGCTGTCTCTCTAAAGCCAATCTTTTGACCATCCTGGCTAACAGGAGGTCATCTTCATTGAGACTGCTCTCAATGCTCCGAGAGCTGTTGGACTCTCCTGTGAGAGAAACAACATCTCTGACTATCACTTCTGGAGTCAGGGTTGGAGAAACCCTAGGCTCCCTATCAAGGACTGGAGTTGGGAAATCCTCCACATCACTAGTGTCCCCCTCTGTGAGGCCATCATCAGAGGGGCTGTTTTTAGCAAACTCTGCCAAAAGCTCCTGGAGACCTTAGCTCTGACATCCTAAGATGCAGGTAAGGGGTGAGGTTGAGTTCCATCACTATCTCTTCTGCAGCAGACATTTTGTTTCTAAAAGTTGGAATACTTTTTAAGAATCTAAAACTATCTCTAGAACTTAATTCAAACTTTTACAAAACTTTTAAACTATAAAAGAAATGCTAACAGGGACTAACACAAGGCCCTAGCAGGACTTTTAAAAATTTAGAAAAATAGCTCAAATTTCAAAAATCAGTTTCTAATGACAATTTTTGGAATTTAGTTGTGTGATCAGGTATTTGCTGAGTAGTCCAGCAAATGCAAAGTCTTGTCCCCCACCGCTGATCCACCAATGTAGGAAGTTGGCTCTGTATGTACTATTTCAAAGTAAGAAATAGCATGCACAGAGTCCAAAGGTACCCCTTAGAGGTAAGCTAGTGGCAAAAAGAGATAATTCTAATGCTCTATTTTGTGGTAGTGTGGTCGAGCAGTAGGCTTATCAGAGGGTAGTGTTAAGCATTTGTTGTACATACACACAGGCAATAAATGAGGAACACACACTCAAATACAATTCCAGGCCAATAGGTTTTTGTATAGAAAAATATATTTTCTTAGTTTATTTTAAGAACCACAGGTTCAAGATTTACAAGTAATACTTCAAATGAAAGATATGTCACTCAGTTATCTTAGGAACTTAGAATCAACACAATATCATATACAGTTTTAGCAAAAATGGCAATAAGCTATTTTAAAACTAGACACTGCAATTTTCAACAGTTCCTGGGGGAGGTAAGTTTTGGTTAGTTTTGCAGGTAAGTAAAACACCTACAGGGTTCAAAGTTGGGTCCAAGGTAGCCCCGTTGGGGGTTCAGAGCAACCCCAAAGTTATCACACCAGCAGCTCAGGGCCGGTCAGGTGCAGAGGTCAAAGTGGTGCCCAAAACGCATAGGCTTCAATGGAGAGAAGGGGTGCCCCGGTTCCAGTCTGCCAGCAGGTAAGTACCCGTGTATTCGGAGGGCAGACCAGGGGGATTTTGTAGGGCACCGGGGGGGGGACACAAGTCAGCACAAAAAGTACACCCTAAGCGGCACGTGGGTGGCCTGGTGCAGTGTGCAAACAGGCGTCTGGTTTGCAATGGAGTTCAATGGGAGACCAAGGGGTCTCTTCAGTGATGCAGGCAGGCAAGGGGGGGGGGGGGCTCCTCGGGGTAGCCACCACCTGGGCAAGGGAGAGGGCCACCTGGGGGTCACTCCTGCACTGGAGGTCGGATCCTTCAGGTCCTGGGGGCTGCGGGTGCAGTGTCCTTACCAGGCGTCGGGTTCTTAGAAGCAGGCAGTCGCGGTCAGGGGGAGCCTCTGGATTTCCTCTGCAGGCGTCGCTGTGGGGGCTCAGGGGGTTCAACTCTGGCTACTCACGGACTCGCAGTCACCGGGGAGTCCTCCCTGTAGTGTTGGTTCTCCACAAGTCGAGCTGGGGGCGTCAGGTGCAGAGTGCAAAGTCTCACGCTTCATGTGTATTCTTTAAAAGTTGCTTCTTTGTTGCAAAGATGTTTCTTCTTTGGAGCAGAGACGCTGTCCTCAGGAGTTCTTGGTCCTTCTAGATGCAGGGTAGTCCTCTGAGGCTTCAGAGGTCGCTGGACCCTGTGGAACGCGTCGCTGTTGCAGTTTTTCTTGAAGTGGGGAGACAGGCCGGTAGAGCTGGGGCCAAAGCAGTTGGTGTCTCTGTCTTCTCTGCAGGGTTTTCAGCTCAGCAGTCCTTCTTCGTCTTAGGTTGCAGGAATCTAGTTCTGGTATCCCCTAAATACTCGATTTAGGGGGGTGTTTAGGTCTGGGGGGTTAGTAGCCAATGGCTACTAGCCCTGAGGGTGGCTACACCCTCTTTGTGCCTCCTCCCTGAGGGGAGGGGGGCACATCCCTAATCCTATTGGGGGAATCCTCCATCTGCAAGATGGAGGATTTCTAAAAGTCAGAGTCACCTCAGCTCAGGACACCTTAGAGGCTGTCCTGACTGGCCAGTGACTCCTCCTTGTTTTTCCCTATTATCTCCTCCGGCCTTGCCGCCAAAAGTGGGGCCGTGGCCAGAGGGGGCGGGCAACTCCACTAGCTGGAGTGCCCTGGGGTGCTGTAACAAAGGAGGTGAGCCTTTGAGGCTCACCGCCAGGTGTTACAGTTCCTGCAGGGGGAGGTGAGAAGCACCTCCACCCAGTACAGGCTTTGTTACTAAGGCACTCTCCCCATGTGGCCAGCAACATGTCTGGTGTGTGGCAGGCTGCTAAAACTAGTCAGCCCACACTGGTAGTCGGGTATGGTTTCAGGGGGCATCTCTAAGACGCCCTCTGGGGTGTATCTCACAATAAAATGTACACTGGCATCAGTGTGCATTTATTGTGCTGAGAAGTTTGATACCAAACTTCACAGTTTTCAGTGTAACCATTATGGTGCTGTGGAGTTCGTGTATCACAGACTCTCAGACCATATACTCTTATGGCTACCCTGCACTTACAATGTCTAAGGTTTTTCTTAGACACTGTAGGGGCATAGTTATAGTGCACCCTGCCTTAGGGCTGTAAGGCCTGCTAGAGGGGTGACTTATCTATACCTGTAGGCAGTGTGAGGTTGGCATGGCACCCTGAGGGGAGTGCCATGTCGACTTAGTCATTTTATCCCCACCAGCACACACAAGCTGTCAAGCAGTGTGTCTGTGCTGAGTGAGGGGTCTCCAGGGTGGCATAACACATGCTGCAGCCCTTAGAGACCTTCCCTGGCATCAGGGCCCTTGGTACCAGGGGTACAAGTTACAAGGGACTTACCTGGATGCCAGAGTGTGCCAATTGTGGAAACAAAGGTACAGGTTAAGGAAAGAACACTGGTGCTGGGGCCTGGTTAGCAGGCCTCAGCACACTTTCAAATCATAACTTGGCATCAGCAAAGGCAAAAAAGTCAGGGGGTAACCATGCCAAGGAGGCATTTCCTTACAGCTGTCAAGCCTTATAAAGAAACATTATTATTCACATTGGGTACGCATTGTGGAATATTACATGGCGGACCCATTCCTCCTTCAGGTGACCTCAGAATTGAATTTGGATCTGAATTTGACTTCTCCGAATTTTGAGAAATCCTGGAATAAGTTAAATCTATAAGCGGACCCGTTTTGTCAGAAGTCTGATTCATTGGAGACATGACTCCTGCAGTAGCATTGAGTCTCTCCATGTCTGCATTTGAATTAAAAATATTCTGTACATTATTCTCATTATTTCCCTGGGCATATAATGGAACACCTGGACCAAATGTAAGAAGAACTGTTAATGCTTCTGGGCTCGATTGAACATTCTGATTTCTCGAGTAAATTACTCCAGAGTTCTGACCTGTAAGTACTTAGGAAGTCATTTGCGTTAATGTTACTGGGGTATACCTTGTCATTGTCTGGGCTTGACTTACAATTTGCACAGGAGTCATTGAATCAGGAGTAGACTCTACCTGAACCATCACTGGTTTCTGAAAAATCTGTGGTGCTACCGGTAATGTAACCTCGATGCAGAGCTCACAATAGGTACTGTAGAATAAACTATATGCTGCTCAGGCTGAACTCTAAGATTTTGTGTAGCTGTAAAGCTGTAATAACAGGAACATCAGTTGTGACCTCTACTTGACTCTGTGTCACCACAACTGGAGGTGGTGCACTTGGACTAATATTTGTGCCTGGACCTGCCTCTTGTGCTGCATATGGTGAGGGACGATTTCTCAATAATCGTGTAATAAATTTGATCATCATCTGAGTCACTATCATAAGTCAGCGATTTCTTAGTCATCTGACTTCGACTCAATTTCTTCAAGATCCTTATTCTTTTTCTTTGTCTTTGGTCTAACACTTAACTCTATTGCTTTTGTAATTGCAGGATATGTTCCAATACCCTGCAAAGTTTCTGTTCCCCAAAATATCTGATAATTGTCCCATCTTGCTTCTAGCAATGATTTCTCAGCTTTTCTCTTTCGTCTCTCAAATTTTAATTTCTCTTGTCTGGCCACTAACTCCCAAATAGCTAATGCTTCAAATTGTGCTGGTCTCGGAGGGGACTTTAATTCATAAAGTATTCTTCTCAAATTCTCATATTAAAACTTCCATGAGCAGTAACCTCCCTTCCTTCGCTGTAATTTTGCACCATTGTTTTAACCAAATACATGCTGAAGGACCCTTCTCTTCAATTACGATGTATGCAGGTGTACCTTCTGGCAGGGCAATTTCTCCTAGTCTGACTGGAATTAAAGCATCACCTCTTATCGCACTCTTTACCCGTATGAAAATTTTCGTTTTTCCTATAATTTGACTCAAAACAAAAAATTCAATTCAAAACAGGAAGTAATTCAATCCTAAAGTCTTTTTCACTTGCTATTCTTGACCAGTAGTTGTTCACGCTTATCCACCAATCCGTTTGAGGCTCCTTTTCACCAACCGACCAATCCCAGTGCAGACCCAATGACGTCAAACTCACACAGCAGCTGGCAAAGCTTTGCGGCTTGTTCTCCAAACTCAGTTCACACAAAACAAAATGAAAAATATTGCAAGTACTAAGAAATTCAACAAACCAACACGTCTGCTTACTACAGGTAGGGGCACAATCTCTTTGAAAGCCTTACGGAATTTTTGACTGCAGCTATTCGACCAGCAAATTTCACCTTGGACTAATACCAGATCCTCCTTGTGCACTCAGGAATCACCAATATCTGTCAAACTAGCACTCCTTAACCCCTGGGTACCTGGGACATAACGTTTACGTCCTGGCAGCACTGCTCGTGTGCGCAGGACGTAACTGTTACGTCCTGCACCCGGCCTTCGGGGGAAGCGCTGGCGCTCCCCGAGGGCCTCTCTCCCACCCCCAGGGCAGGGCTGGAAGGGGAACCACTTCCCCTTCCACTCCCACCCCCCCCCACACACCCCCATCACCGACGTCAGCGCACGAACGCACGCTGCCATCATTAGAGGCCGCTGGACGTGCAGGAAGCCATTTGCTTCCTGCGCGTCCACCACGAAGAAGGTAAGTTTCTCCTCCGGCCGAGGGGGAATTGATTCAAAAGAGGCATTGGGGGAAAGGAAAGGGTTTTCCTTTTCCTTGATGCCTCTTTTAGCCTTCCTGCTGCCCGATCATGATGCGATCGGGCAGCAGAAATGCCCACTAGGCACCATGGAATTTGTTGTCTGTGCGTGTGTGTGTTTTGTGCAAGGGAGGGCGGCCCCTTGTGCAAGGGCCGCCCCCCCAAGGGGGCATAATGTTATACTCCATTTCTGCACCACCCAGGGGCAGATCGGCTAATTATTTTTCAGCCGATCTTCCCCCGGGAGGGGGGAGGGGGGAGTTAGAAGCCACGATGGCACCAGGGATATGTTTTGTTTGTTTGTTTTTGTGCGGGGTGGCCCTCAAAGGGGGACAAACAATTTTAGGTAGTTCTGCCCCCCTTGGGGCAGACCGTCCTTGTTTTTTTTGGCCCATCTGTTCCCAAGGGGGGCAGAATCCACTAGACTCCAGGGTTATGTGTTTGTGAGAGTTTTTTGTGCAGGGGGGGCCCTTGGGCAAGGGCCATTTCCCCTAAGGGGGCATAATCATCTACGCCGTTTCTGCCCCCTTTGGGGGCAGAGTGGCCTAGTATTTTTTAGGCCCATCTTCCCCGGAGACCAATAGACACCAGGGAAAATTTGTAACTGTTTGGTGTTGGGGTGTTTCTCAACTGGCGAAGTGTTTGCATTTGTGATTATAACAGTTTATTTCTCTTTTTTGTTCTAGTTCAAAGCTTTTGCTTCTTTTGTTGTGGCTCGTTTTGGCAGTGGTTAACCTGCAGTTTGCGTAGTTGCATGTTTTAGGTAAGTAAATTTACTCAAAAGGAGTATTGTTGCCATGCATGAATGACATGTTTGTAGGTGGTGTACTAAATGCAGGATTGTGTGTGAAATTGTCCTTAGATTTGTGCACAATATTTGTGTTGTCTTATGTCTAATATGCTTTTCTTTTTTCTTTTTAGTGGGATATCATTAATGATTGCTGAGTCTGTGCAGATTAGTTGCTGGTGAGTCTAGCTTTTTCAGGCAAGTGAGTGGTATAGTTGTTGAATACATAACTCTTTGTAATAAAGCCACACTTTGTTTATTGCTTATTTTAATACATAACTCTTTGTAATAAAGCCACACTTTGTTTATTGCTTATTTTAGACAGTGCTGGTTGTAGTTGCCGCATTTGTCACTTTACACTTCTTAGGAAAGGATCATGGCTAGCTGTAGAGTGACCACTCAGCAGGTTGTTGGAATGCTTTTTGAGTCTTATTCTGACCATGATTATGAGACGGACTCTGCATCTGAGGCAGAGGAGGAAGAGAGAGAATCTGGGAGTGTGTTTTCTGTCTGAGAGGAATCTTCTGATGAGGAAGCCACTCTCAGTGCAGATGAAGGGCCTGTTTTTGAGGACATTGATGTGCCAATGGTGCAGCAGCCAGTGGCTGAAGGGCTTCCCATTGGAAGACCTGACACCTCGGTTTCCTCAAACATGGAGCAGCCACAGTAGCCCGCCTTTACTAGTCTCCCAGGGTGTAAACACAGAAAACTTTTTGCCTGTCAATTGCTTTGAGTTGTTTATGGACAATGTATTTTTGGAAGAGATTGTTGGGCAGACTAATTTGTATGCGGAGCAATATTTGAGGGACAACGCTGCCAGACTTAGGCCTCAGTTTAGAGCTACCCATTGGATTCCCACAAATTTGGAAGAGATTTAAAAGTTCTTGGGTTTGACTTTTTTGATGGGGTTGGTAAGGAAGGCATCACTTGCTTCTTACTGGTCTACTAGTCCCTTGATGGCAACGGCTATATTTCCTGCAACTATGACTCGTAATCGGTATTCGCTTCTTCTTTGGATGCTGCATTTTGTCGACAATGTTTTAGCCTTGCCACGAGATCACCCCGATTGTGACCGTCTTTTTAAGATTAGGCCTGTCCTTGATCATTTTGTAGATCGGTTTTCAGAGGTCTATGTGCCAGGCAAAGAAATAAGTGTGGACGAGTCTTTGGTTCTGTTCGAGGGTCGTTTGGTTTTTAGGCAGTACATTCTGAGCAAGAGGGCATGGTATGAAATTAAATTGTATATGCTGTCAGAAAGTAGTACAAGATATGTTTGTAATTTTGGGGTCTACACTGGTAGGGATTCCAGTATTAACCTCTCCTGGTTGACCGCCCACTTTTGGAGTTAGCGAGAAAATTGTGTGGGAACTTGGTAGACGACTGTTCACCAAAGGTCACCATTTATATGTAGATAACTTCTACACTGGAGTTCAATTGTTCAAGGAGTTGTTCAGAGTGGACACTGTTGCTTGTGGCACAATCCGCTCTAACCGGAAAGGCTATCCAAGGGAGCTTGTCTGTAAAAAACTTGAGAGGGGACAGTGCAGTGCCTTGCAGAATGATGAGCTGCTAGCTCTGAAATTTGTAGACAGGAGGGATGTGTACATGCTAATTACCATCCATGATGAAAGTACTTCACCTGTGGCTGTTTGGGGTCAAGTTGCTGAAGTGCGCAAACCTGTGTGCATTTTAGATTACAATAAACACATGGGTGGTGTTGATAGAGTAGATCAGAGGTTGGAACCCTACACTGCTGTTTGTAAGTCTTAAGTGTGGTATAAAAAGTTGGCCGTCCATTTGTTCAATCTGGCAACTTTTAATACTTTTATAGTGTTTGAGGATTGTTCCCCAGAGTCAAGGATGAAATTTGTTAAATTTCAGAAGTCAGTGGTAGAGAGCCTTGTTATGGTGGATCATGCAAGAGTTCTTAGAGTAGCAGTTGGGGAGGATGTGACTAGAATGAAAGATCGCAACTTTCCTGATCAGATTCCTCCCACTCCCAAAAAAGACTTTCCCGCTAAGAAATGTAGAGTTTTCACCCAAAGAGGTATCCGGAGGGAAAGCCGGATGTACTGCCCGCACTGTCTTCAAAGCCTGGGCTGTGTGTGGCAGGCTGTTTCAGGAGTTACCACACCAAAAACAATTTTTGGGGAAATATTGTGAGCTTAAACTGCCTGTTTTATATTTTCATATGTTCAGTTTCACTGTTGGCATTACTGTCATGTATTCAGTTAGAGCTTTTGTGTTTGTAGTTTTGTACTTATAATTAGTTAGTGGTTTCTTTGTTGTTTAAAAACAAAAAAAAGTTATGGCGGTGTGCGTGGAGTGGCGCCTGGCTGGTGTTGTGCGTGGAGTGGCGCCTGGCTGGTGTTGTGCGTGGAGTGGCGCTTGGCTGGCGGTGTGCGTGGAATGGTGCTTGGCTGGCGGTGTGCGTGGGCTGGCGCTTGGCTGGCAGTGCCAGCCAAACGCCAGCCCACACATTCCCATCAGCTGGTGTGATTGCTGTATCAGGCATGTGGGCGTATGAAAGTGATGGGCCCTTGAATGGCACTGTCTGTTGATGCGAGTGTTGTAATGTGCTGGGCCACGGCTGGTGGCGTGAATGGTCTTGTGCATGTCATGTATGAAAGGTGTGTGAATGGACTGCAATGCGGTTGGTGCCTTGACGTGGCTTTACAGCTCAGGAGCTGTGAGTCATTGGTTCAGTTTTTTGGCCTTTCAGTTATTAACAGTGCATTTCACTTTTGTGAAATCTCTTGTTATTAAAATTTGATCTACTGAACCATCACTCACCCTCGTGCCAAATCCAACCAGTATGTGTGCTAAAAATTACAAAACCTGCTCCGCTGTAGGCGTCGCAGCACACCCTTGACATGCTAGGTGTCTCGGATGGGACGCCGATGATGAAGCATGCCACCAACTTGGTTGGTGGGTGAGGGGGCATTTTAACATAACCTAAGTGCGTTTCTTTTCACAATTTTAGGGTTTGCAACATCACAGAAGTACATGGACACATCAAAATAATCTATTGCAAAACTATCTGTGTTTGGAGGGGGGACACCTATGTTTTTGGTCGCGGGTGTGGCCTTCATCTAGGGAAACCTACCAAACTCAGACATTTTTTTTAACTACACACCCCAAGCAGTCCAGGGAGGTGTGTCTTGCCTGGATCCCCCAACATTTTCTTGTCCAGACTCCTCTGCAAACCTCAAAATTTGCATAAAAAGCATATTTTCCTCACTTTTCTTTGTAGGATCACCGCTCCGGCACAAATTTCCTACCACCCAGCGTTCCCCTCAGCCTCCCAAGTAAAATGATACCTCACTTGTGTGGGTCCCCAAAGCAGAGTCAGCCTAAAGAGGTATAAAAGAAAAATATGTGCTTATCAACTCTCTGTGCTATCCCCTCAATCTCTACAGGTTTTTGGCCTTTTTCTGTTGCAGGCACCTGGGCCACCCACACAACAGAGGTATCATTTTTATCAGGAGACTTGGGGGAACGCTGGGTGTAAGGAAATTCGTGGCTCCCCTCCGGTTCCAGAACTTTCTGTCATCGAAATGTGAGAAAAAAGGTTTTTTTAGCGAAATTTTGACTTTTGCAATAGATTCTGGGTAAGAAAACACTGGGGGATCAATGGAAGTCACACCTCCCTGGACTCCCTCATTTGTCTAGTTTTCAGAAATGTTTGGGTTTGGTAGGTTTCCCTATATGGCTGCTGAGCCCAGGACCAAAAACGCAGGTGCCCCGTGCAATAACAGTTAGTTTTGTATTTGATAATTTTGATGTGTCCACATGGTGTTTTGCAGCATTTCCTGCCGCGGCGCTAGGCCTATTCACACAAGTGAGGTACCATTTTTATCAGGAGACTTGAGGGAACGCTGGGTGGAAGGAAATTCGTGGCTCCTCTCAGATTCCAGAACTTTCTGTCACTGAAATGTGAAGAAAAAGTGTTTTTTGGCCAAATTTTGAGGATTCTGGGTACAGAACCTGGTGTGAGTCCACAAGGCACCCCATTTTGGATACCTCTAGGTGTCTAGTTTTCAGAAATGCACAGGTTTGGTAGGTTTCCTGTTAGAAATGGGGTCTCTAGTTAGCAGTCGGTTTGCACCCTGTCCAAGTAGGGATCCTCACTCTAGTCAGGATAAGGGAGATACCCGCTCAGGTAACCCCTGCTCACACCCTTGGTAGCTTGGCACGAGCAGTCAGGCTTATCTTAGAAGCAATGTGTAAAGCATTTGCACATAACACACAGTAATAAGTGAAAACATTACAAACTGACACCACACCAGTTTTAGAAAAATAGCCAATATTCATCTATATAAAACAAGACCAAATACGATAAAATCCTACATACAGTATTAAAAATATGAATTCTGCAAGATTTACTCAGAGATGCAGTTCCTTGAAGTCGATAGCTCCACCTGGGGCTATCATGGCGTCGTTATCAGCAAAACCAACAGTTCAGGCCGGCCGCGGCTTTGCGGGCCAGCTACGGTGTCTGGAAGACCCGCAAACAGTACCTTAGATTTGCAGGGCGTCATGATCCTCACAGTATGCTTGGGAGAGCGTGGTCGCTGACGTTGCGGTGTTGGTTCTGGAGTCGGTGTAGGAGTTGTCGGGCCCTTGAGGTCACACACGTTGCGGATCGAACTCCAGACTGATGAAGTCAGGTGCACCAGCGCAGATGGCGTCGGGGCTGTGGTGCAAAGCGGGGCAATGCGACATGCGGTGCCCACAGGCCACGGTGCAGGCAGTGGCTCGGGGACGGCGTCCAGTGACATCGGTGAGATCGGGGCTGCGGTGTGAAGCGGTGCGTTGCGACGTGCGGTATCCACAGGTCACGGTGCAGGCGGCTTCATTGCTGAAGCGCTGTCGTCGGTAGGCCCAGGCCAGCGGTGCGGGACGGGACGGTGCTTCATGACCCTCACGAGCGGTGTCCAAAGGCCACGGTGCAGGCAAGATGCCTGGTGATGACACAGGAGTCGATGATGCTGGCGTCGGTGGACCGGGGCTGCGGTGTGGGACGGGTCGGTGCTTCGTGTACCTCACGAGTGGTGTCCACAGGCCACAGTGCAGGCAGCGGCGTCGGTGTCAGCAGGAGCGGCGTCGTCGGGGATGCCCAGGCTGTGGTGTGAGCATGCGATGCCTGAGTGAGGGGCCCACAGGTCACAGTGCAAGCAGTGGCACGGTGAAGTCATCGGATGACGGCATCGGTGAGACCAGGGTCGCGGGGCAATGAGACTCCGTGCGGTGTCGGCAGGTCACGGTGCAGGCCAGCTGCCTCATTGGTGGCGTTGCGGTGGCTTCTCCTCTTGAACAGCACAAAACACACAGTTCCCAGTGCTGCAGGTCGAGGAAACTGAAGTCTTTGGTGTCCCAGAAACTTCCAACAGGAGGCAGGCTCTAATCCAAGCCCTTGGAGAATTTTCTCAAGTAGGACACACAGCAAGTCACCCTTTGCACTCTTTTCAGGCAGAAGCAGCAACTGCAGGTCAGTCCAGCAAAGCAACACAGCAAAAGGACAGTACTGCTCCTTCGGTTCTTCAGCTCTTCTCCTGGGCAGAGGTTCCTCTTGGTTCCAGAAAGATTCTAAAAATCTGGGGTTTTGGGTCTTCTTCTTATACCCAGTTCTGCCTTTGAAGTTGGCAAACTTCAAAGCAAAGTCTGAGGTGTTTGTAAGATCCTTCCTTGTCCAGGCCAGGCCCCAGACGCACACCAGGAGGTCGGAGACTGCATTGTGTGAGGGCAGGCACAGTCCTTTCAGGTGTGAACGACCACTCCTCCCTCCTCTCTGTCTCAGATGGCTCATCAGGATATGCCGGCTACACCCCCACCCCCTTTTGTGTCACTGTCTAGAGAGGTGCAAAACAGCCCATCCGTCAAACTGACCCAGACAGACAATCCACAAACAGGCAGAGTCACAGAACGGTTTAAGCAAGAAAATGCCTACTTTCTAAAAGTGGAATTTTGAAACAGACAATTTACAAACCAACTTCACTAAAAGATGTATTTTTAAATTGTGAGTTCAGAGACCCCAAACTCCATATTTTTATCTGCTCTCAAAGGGAATCTGCGCTTTAAGGATATTTAAAGGCAGCCCCCATGTTAACCTATGAGAGAAATAGGCCTCACACAGTTAAAACAGAATTTGGCAGTATTTCACTGTTACAACATATAAAACACACTAGTATATGTCCTACCTTAAACATACACTGCACCCTGCCCATGGGGCTACCTAGGGCCTACCTTAGGGGTGCCTTACATGTAGTAAAAGGGAAGGTTTAGGCCTGGCAAGTGGGTACACTTGCCAAGTCGAATTGGCAGTTTAAAACTGCGCACACAGACACTGCAGTGGCAGGTGGGAGCCATGTTTACTGGGCTACTATTGTGGGTGGTATAACCAGTGCTGCAGGCCCACTAGTAGCATTTGATTTACATGCCCTGGGCACCTCTAGTGCACTTTACTAGGGACTTACCAGTAAATCAAATATGCCAATCCTGGATAAACCAATCAACAGTACACTTTACAAAGAGAGCATATGCACTTTAGCACTGGTTAGCAGTGGCAAACTGCCCAGAGTCCTAAAATCAACAAAAACAAGTCAGAAAAAATAGGAGGAAGGAGGCAAAAAGACTGAGGATGACCCTGCAAAAAGGGCCATTTCCAACATTTCCTTAGTTGCCGGCTGAGCTAGAGGCCAAAATCCACAGCTAAGCACTTTCCAAAAAACAGCTCTATTTTCTTTGGGAAAATGTGATGTATTCACGTTGTGTTTTGGGGCATTCCCTGTCGCGGGCGCTTGGCCTACCCACACAAGTGAGGTACCATTTTTATCGGGTGACTTGGGGGAACACTGGGTGGAAGGGAATTTGTGGCTCCTCTCAGATTCCACAACTTTCTGTCACCAAAAAGTGAGGAAAAAGTGTTTTTTGGCCAGATTTTGAGGTTTGCAAAGGATTCTGGTAACAGAACCTGGTGAGAACCCCCCACAAGTCACCCCATCTTGGATTCCCCTAGGTGTCTAGTTATCAGAAATGTGCAGGTTTGGTAGGTTTCCCTAGGTGCCAGCTGAGCTAGAGGCCAAACTCCACAGCTAGGCACTGCAAAAAACAGGCTTGTTTTCTTTAGGAGAATGTGATGTGTCCACGTTGTGTTTTGGGGCATTTCCTGTCACGGGTGCTAGGCCTACCTACACAACTGAGGTACCATTTTTATCAGGAGACTTGGGGGAACGCTGGGTAGAAGGAAATTTGTGGCTCCTTTCAGATTCCAGAACTTTCTGCCGAGATAATAGGAAATAATGTTTTTTGGCCAGATTTTGAGTTTGCAAAGGATTCTGGGTAACAGAACCTGGTGAGAGCCCCACAAGTCACCCCATCTTGGATTTCCCTAGGTGAATAGTTTTAAAAATGCACAGGTTTGGTAGGTTTGCCTAGGTGCTGGCTGAGCTAGAGACCAAAATCCACAGCTAGGCACTTTGCAAAAAACACGTCAGATTTCAATGTAAACATATGATGTGTCCATGTTGCGTTTCCTGCTGCGAGCATTAGGCCTACCCACACAAGTGAGGTACCATTTTTATTGGGAGACTTGGGGGGACACAGAATAGCAAAATAAGTGTTATTGTCCCTTGTCTTTATCTAGATTTTTTCCTTCCAAATGTAAGACAATGTGTAAAAAAGACGCCTATTTGAGAAATGCCATGTAATTCACATGCTAGTATGGGCACCCCAGAATTACAAGGTTTTCTTGATACCTATTTTTCGCTCATTATATTTCAGCAAATGAATTGCTGTATACCCCGTATAGAATGAAAACCCATTGCTAGGTGTAGGTCATTTATTGCCTCTGGGTACCTAGGGTTCTTGATGAACCTACAAGCCCTATATATCCCTGCAACCAGAAGAGTCCAGCAGACGTAACCGTATATTGCTTTAAAAAATCTGACATTGCAGGAAAAAGTTACAGAGTAAAACATTATAAAAAATGGCTGTTTTTTACCTCAATTTCAATATTTTTTTATTTCCGCTGTTATTTTCTGTAGGAAGCCGTGTAGGATCAACACAAATTACACCTTGCTGAATTCAGAATTGTGTCTACTTTCCAGAAATGTATAGCTTTCTGGGATCCAGCATTGGTTTCACATCTATTTCTGTCACTAACTGGAAGGAGGCTGAAAGCACAAAAAATAGTAAAAATGGGGTATGTCCCAGTAAAATGGCAAAATTGAGTTGAAAAATTGGGTTGTCTGATTCAAGTCTGCCTGTTCCTGAAAGCTGGGAAGCTGGTGACTTTAGCATTGCACACACTTTGTTGATGCCATTTTCAGGGAAAAACCACAAGCCTTCTTCTGCAGCCCTTTTTTCCAATTTTGTTTTTAAAAAATCGAGATTTTCACTGTATTTTGGCTAATTTCTTGATCTCCTTCAGGGGAACCCACAATGTCTGGGTACCTCTAGAATCCCTAGGATGTTGGGAAAAAAGACACAGATTTAGAGTGGGTAGCTTATGTGGACAAAAAGTTATGAGGGCCTAAGCGCGAACTGCCCCAAATAGCCAAAAAAAGGCCTGGCACCTGAGGGGAAAAGGCCTGGCAGCGAAGGGGTTAATCATGCACACTAAAACTATTTGTCAACCACGCCCGATTGACCTAACACAGCAAACAAGTTACAACAAACAAGTGTCTCATACACTTGTACAATACTCCGGAGTCTTAGATCATGCAGGGTCTGCCACGATCGCTTGAAGTACGACTTCCCTACTCTCACAGACTCCAGAATCAACTACATTGGAGTACTCAGACTCCCTATTTCTCTCAAACATCACAATTCACCTGCAATTTGCTAAAGCACTGCAAGTGCAGACCCAAGCTCAAATGCAAATCACACTAGGAACACTGGGAACCTCTCCAAACAAGCATTGGCAAAACCAAATTTCAAAATTCGAACAAGCATTGGTAAAACCAATTCTCCAATTCTTTCTAAATGACATATAACCATCAAAACTAGGATGTTTCCCTTCTTTTGAGACAAAACCATCAGATGATACTCTCCTATTGAGACATAAGCATCCTCTGCCGCTACCAAGTTCTTTGGGCGTCTCCGACCTTATTTGCTTTTATATTATTATGATAAGGTGACACATACAGGGTAAGTCATCTATTACCCTCAGAGGTCGACTTGGACCTTTTGACTCAGACAGGAGTAAGAAATCATCCAATTAAACATTGTGATTCAATAAATATCAAATATAACATCAAATAATCAACATAATCAATTGGAGTCAGTAATTTAAGCACATCATGACCTATGTGGCCATGAATCATCACACCAGTTTAGTAAAACTTAAACATTTATTGCCCTTTAGATTAACAATGCTAAGATCATGTAAATCATGTGCAAGACCAAATGATGGAAATACAGAAACATCACCGGCTGTCCAAAACCCCTGAAGAATTCAAATTTCTTGGATTGCAGTGTTTGCACTAAGAAACATTCCTGGCAATGTGGATGTGTTGCTCTCCCAGCATCACTGCATCAGCGACTTCTTCCCTGGGGAATCTCCAACGTAGACCTGAACAACCTGTGGAGGGCCAGACAGGGTGAAGGACAAGGAAGATTGCAGAGCAGTGGAGCAGCCAAGGTACTCGAATAAAAGCAGTTCTTCCGATATCATTTAGTAGCTGAATTGAGAGTGTCGATTTTGAACTGCTAAGGAAAATACATTTTGGTGGGTTTCAGAATTAAACTGCGCGATACGACCAGGCTATGCCCAGCAGAATTTTTGCATCACCTTTCAACTTTAGGGGGCTAGATGGGGAATGGGAGAATCTTTCCAGAATAGGCTGTGGGGTACAGTTAGTCACGCTGGTAGCTTAGGAATGTGGAATATTTAGTCTTAGGTGGTACCGTCCAATGTGGAGCTGTGGATGTTATATAAGCAGAAAAACTGATATGGCACAACCCATGCTCATTCCACTGTGCATTGACCAGACAGTGTGTATCAGAATAGCTACTCGACTGGAGTAGGAAGAGAAAGAGAGGTACGCTTTGCCACTGTAGTGCTTAGTCAGCATAGACATTAGGCAGAATTAGTTGAGTTTTATGTAGGGGCATTACTTTTGCAAAACTGTCTTGTGCCAGTGGTATAACAATAGGATGCACTGCTTATAACCAGAGTATTGTTATCTTGAACAGTCTATAACAGGAACGTAATTGAAGACATTGGCGACTCAACTCTCCAATGCAGAGATGGCTCCTACAACAACTAAGAAAAGGACACCTCCTGTATTTTTGAAAATTACTGCTGACCTATGTATACAGGTGACAGGAACGCTAGAAACATCCTCACCCCTCATCCAATGGTGTCAACATCTAACTCATAAGACAGCCTTTGGAAGAAATGTCCCCTTTATCTCTCTGGTTCTCACCCATCCACAGTTAACCTCAATCCATTTCTGTTAACTCTCCTTTGCTTATGCTTGAGCTGCTAAGACAGTCCCTTATGTCTCTCACAATCTTCTCTATCTTTTCACTGCTCTTGTAGCTTTCCTTTCGGATTTTTTATCTCAAACAACTTCCCCTACTTGTGCTTCCTCCTTTTCTCGACCTGGGCCCACTACCCAACCCCCAAACCTCCTCCCACCCCCCGTTTCAATTAGGTTTTCACATCACACTTTGGCCCCATCGTCCTTTCTCTTATCCTTTGTTCTAAGATCTGCTGTTCATCCCCCTTAACTACGTCTTCATGCCTCATTTCCTTCGTTTACCTGTACCCTTTTATGCCTTAGCATGTTACTTTCTGATGTGTGCAACTCTATGCTCTATACAGACTTGTCAAATCGTACCCTATTGCTACAGGGCTTTTCTGCTACCTTGGTCACATCCTAGTTTTCTGTAGGAGTTGTGCGTCCTCAATTTGTTCTGATTTACTGTGTGTTTTCTAAAACTGTTACATAAATTAAAAACAAATTCAGTTCAAATGGAAGTAAACAATATAGGATAATAGTGCACGGACCAAAAATAACCACACCAGGGAATGCATGGTAATACTTGCCTGGTAAGCCCTGAGCCTGGCCCTATAGGGGCCTGCAGCATCAGACATCCTTGTCCAATCATTGATGAACTTCAGAGCCTTCAGAAAAAAATGTAGCAACCATGATTGGAGCTAGAAAGAATTGTAGCAGGTAACAATGAAGCAATTGGATAAGATTTTGCTTCTGGGTCCTAAATAGGTCTTTAAACCCTGTGAAAGTTTCATAAACTTAAGACTTTAATTTAAAAAATCACCTCTACAGGTATCAAAGTATACTTATGGAATCATTGCATGTCCACTATTACAGCATACTTGAATGGGGCTTCTGAAGTCTTTTCAACACAAAATAAGACTGCGATAACACCATGTTTATGGTCTTCTCCTTCCTCGTCGCCTGTTTAAAGATCCTGCCCCCCGGAACACTTAAACCTTGATCCGACTTATCTTATGCTTATACCATTTGGACACATGGCTTCATATGACAGGTTATGCGGTCTTGGAAAACTGATGTTTGGGCAGCGATCGCCTCTGCCAAAAGGATATAAAGCCTTATTTAGTTTTCCACATGCAGAAGATAGACCTTTGAGGATGGACCCTTTAAGTCAGAGGGTAATAATTTCACCAGTTTGACTGTCATGTTTCTTCAACAGAAAAAAACTTGTGCTACTATAGATGTGTCTGATGGGAGGTTTTATTTGGAAACAACGACACCCCTCAGGCTTCCTTGCCATTTGCTGGTCACCCATGGTGTCATCTCTGCATGTATTAAACGACCCAAAACACTATAAACAGGTGAGTATTCTCTTGTATTTCCAAATCTTACTTTTTCAGAGTGGTTCACGGTTTTAGAGGCTTCTTTCTTAAAGTAGTGGAGCAAATACAGCATTAGTGGCCTTCGAGACAAGTCCCTTTTGCAGACGTGTCTGGCAGCAATGTGAACTACCTGACATTCCTTCTGCAAGCATTGTGCTTAGTGCACCTAGAAAAAATGCAGCTTTCAGCTAATAAATTATGCGTAGTTCATTTACGTGGAACTTGGCTGGGCATATGCGTCCTTCCTCCTAGCATTTTCAGTAAGGCAAAGCCATTAGGTCTAACCTGAAGCCGTGGATTTTTTTGACCATTTTTTTTTTTTTCTTTATTTTTTTTTTTAAAGGATACGCAATAGAAACAAAAAGTGCCTTCCTTTTCTGGTGGCTGTGGACGCGACCAAGAAGAATACAGTCACAGTGAATGACATGGATGAAGTGGGTTGGCCCATTGCTCCATGCTCTATGCTCTGGAGCAGTGGTTCCCAGCCTTTTGACTTCTGTGGACCCCACTTTACCATTACTGGGACGCAGTCCCAGCCAGGGCTAGGGGTCAGGAACCCTGGTCTATCGCAATCTGAAGTAAGGCAATATACTAACTTTTTCCTAAAGTCACTGCGTCCGGCCCTCAATACAAGCTGGCAGGTCTCTTTTCCCAGGGCGATTTCTCTGACCTGCAGGGTCTGCAAATTTTAGCCACTGCTGCCGATCCCACTCCATTACATCTGTTGTCTAATCATGGACTACGGGAAGGAACTAGTGTCACGTACAATGCCTTGCCCCCGGATGGATGTCTTCTATCCAAAACACCTTTCAAAACATTCCACTTTTTTAGGGTCAATTATTGCTCCCTCCCTAGACACCAGCTACATTTGTTCAGCTTCCTGTGTGTGATTTTCACTGTGATGATGTATTTCTCACAGAAACATGGTCACACGCAGGCTCCTCTCCAAATATCAATGCCACACTGTAGGAAACTGGCTCTGTATATACTATATCAAAATGAGATATAGGCGGTCATTCTGACCTTGGCGGACGGCGGAGGCCGTCCGCCAAGGTACCGCCGTCAGAACACCGCACCGCGGTCAAAAGACCGCGGCGGTGATTCTGAGATTTGCCCGGGGCTGGCAGGCGGCCGCCAAAAGACCGCCCGCCAGCCCAGGGCAAATCAACCTTCCCACTAGGATGCCGGCTCAGAATTGAGCCGGCGGAGTGGGAAGGTGCGACGGGTGCAGTTGCACCCGTCGCGTATTTCAGTGTCTGCTAAGCAGACACTGAAATACGTTGTGGGGCCCTCTTACGGGGGCCCCTGCCGTGCCCATGCCAGTGGCATGGGCACGGCAGGGGCCCCCAGGGGCCCTGCGGCACCCCCTACCGCCATCCTGTTCCTGGCAGGAGAACCGGCAGGAACAGGATGGCGGTAGGGGGTGTCAGAATCCCCATGGCGGCGGAGCGCGGTCCGCCGCCATGGAGGATTCTGACGGGCAGCGGAAAGTCGGCGGTACACCGCCGGCTTTCCGCTTCTGGCCGCGGCTGTACCGCCGCGGTCAGAATGCCCGGCGGAGCACCGCCGGCCTGTTGGCGGTGCTACCGCCAACCTCCGCCATGGCGGTAATTACCGCCGGGGTCAGAATGACCCCCAAAGTGTGCACAGAGTCCAGGGGTTCCCCAATAGGCTTGAAAGAAGCAATAATAGATAATACTAATGCTCTATTTGTGGTAGTGTGGTCGAGCAGTTAGGCTTATGAGAGGGTAGTGTTAAGTATTTGTTGTACATACACAAGTAATAAGTGGAAACACACACTCAATGACTTAACTCCAGACCAATGGGTTTTTATATAGAAAAATATTCTTTTGTTAATTTATTTCTAGAACCCCAAGATTCATTTAGCAGGTGAGTACATTAAAGGAAAGGCACTTTACACAGTAACACTTAGAACTTTGAATGGAATAAACAATGTACACAGTTTTCTTTAAAATGACAAAAAGCTATTTTAAAAGTGGACACTGCAATTTTCAACTGTTCCTGGGGAGGTAAGTAAAGTATAGTTTTGAGGTAAGTAACAAACTTATGGGTTCAATCTCTGGATCAAGATAACCCCAAACACCCAGCACCAGCAACACAGGGCCGGTTAGGTGCAGAGATCAAACAGGAGCCAAAATAATGTGGGGCCCTATGGAGACCGGGGGTACTCCGGTCTGCTTGCAGGTAAATACCCGCGTTGGTGAAGGGCAGACCAGGGGGTTTGGAGGAGTACTGGAGGGGCCCCAAGTAGGCACAAAAACCACACCCTCAGCGGCACGGGGCGGCCGGGTGCAGTGTGCAAACAGGGCATCGGGTTCTCAAAAGCACTCCACGGAGGGACCCAGGGGTCACTTAAGCGCTGCAGGCAGGGCACGGGGGGGGCTTCTCGGGCAAGCCACCGACTGGGCAAGGGTGAAGGTCCCCTGCTGGTCGTTGCTGCACTGGTGGTCAGTTTCTCTCGGGCCTGGGGGCTGTGGGTGCTTCGCTGCGGGTGAAGTGCTTCTCCAGGCAACGGATATCTTCATCCCGGGCAGTCGTGGTCAGGGGGTCCGCGAGATTCCCTCTGCAGGTGTCGTTGTGGGGGTGTAGAGAGATCAGCTAAGGTGTACACGTCGTCTGAGTCACCTGGGGATCCTCTCTGGCTAGTTGGTTTCTCTATACACAGGCCGGGGGCATCGGGTGCAGAGTAGTTGGACTCACTCTTCTGGAGTGAGGTGAGAGTCCCTTTAAAGATGGTTTCTTTGTCTTCTTTTTGGACAGGTCCGCTGTCCATGGTCTTTCTTGGTCCGCGGTTATCCAGGCAGTCCCCCTGGAAGCTTTTCAGGGGTCGTTGGTCTTGCAGAACGCGTTGCTTCTTTTCTTGCAGCTTTTTGAAGCAGGCAACAGGCCGGTAGGGCTGGGGCCGAGTCACTTGGTGTGTCCTCTTCTCTGCAGGGTTTTCAGCTCAGCAGTCCATTTTCTTTCTTGAGGTCGTCCGGAATCTGAAGAGCTGGGTTCAGGGTCGCCCCTAAATACAAAATTTAAGGTGTGTTAGGGTCAAGGGGCAGTAGCCAATGGCTACTGTCCTTAAGGTTGGCTACACCCTCTTTGTGCCCACTCCCTCTGAGGAGGGGGGCACATCCCTATCCCTATTGGTCCTAATCCTCCAAAGCAAGATGGAGGATTTCTCAAGGAGGGGGTGTCACTTCAGCTCTGGACACCTTAGGGGTGGTCCTGGCTGAGGGGGTGACTCCTCCTTGTTTTTCTTATTATCCCTTTCGACTTGTCGCCAAAAGTGGGGGTTTGTCTGGGGGGTGGGCATCTCCACTGGCTGGAGTGCCCTGGGGCACTGTAACACCAGGCTTGAGCCTTTGAGGCTCACCACCAGGAGTTATAGTTTCTGCAGGGAGAGGTGTGAAGCACCTCCACCCAGGACAGGCTTTGTTTCTGACCACAGAGTGCACAAAGGCACTCACCCCGTGTGGTCAGAAACTCATCTATAAGTGGCAGGCTGGCATAGGCCAGTCAGCCTTAAATTAGCTTTTGGGCTAACATACAGGGGGCACCTCTAAGATGCCCTCTGTGTGCATTTTCCAATAAATCCCACACTGGTATCAGTGTGATTTTCTTTTGCTGAGAAGTTTGATACCAAACTTCCCAGTATTCAATGTAGCCATTATGGTGCTGTGGAGTTCGCGATGACAAACTCCCAGACTATATACTCAGTATGGCTACCCTGGACTTACAATGTCTTAAGAACTGACATCTGCCAGCACTGCCTGTCTCCTCCATGGTTGCAGCAGCTCCTCTCCCCTGGGTGTGGCTCAGCAGTTTGAAATGGGTGTGGTCCTCCCTCCTCCCAGGTCTATTTGATGACTTCCTGGTTCTGATGTCATCACCAAGAGCCAGGAAGTGGGTTTCCCAACTGTTGAGCTGCACCTGCAGGCAATTTGCGAGTTAGTCGCAATTTGCAACACCCTTCTCGCAAACTGCGATCTTGCTTTTAGCGAGGTCGCAAATTGCGTCCTCGCTAAAAGTGAAGATCGCAAATTACGGTGCGACACCTCTGTGACTCGCAAATTGGTATTGTGAGTCTTTCTTGCATTTGATTTTGCGAGTCGGAAATAGCAATTCGCAGGGAGTCGTAATTTCCAATTCGCAAACTTTTTCCTACCTACATCTGGCCCTAAACATCAATACTCAGCCGCTTGCGCAGCCGTGAGCGGAGTAATGGAAGATTGTGTCTTCCACCCTCACAATACCTACACGCAGACCTTAGGGGACTGCACAGCTCAGTTGGCTGAACTTAAAGCTCTTATACTAGCACTCGAACATAGAGAGCCAGGAAGCCTGACTTTAATAGTCTGCGACTCATACTACTGCGTTCAGTCATACAATGATTACCTTAATCATTGGAAGCTGAACGGGTTTAGAGATTCGAAAGGGAACACCATTAAACACAAAGTATTGTGGGGGAGGGTGGCTGATCTTAAGGATAAGCTACTGTGTGTCCATGTGGTACATACATTGGGCCACCAACGTGTAGGAGTACACGTTACCGGCAACACATTGGCTGATGAAGCGGCCAAAGCAGCAGTAGCTACGGCTTCTGTGGCTGCAGTGACTCGTTCACAAATGAGATTGGATAATGAAATACTGACTGCCGTGAAAGCTTCGGCTGCAGGCAAGCCCCTTCCGAAGGACCCTACAAACTATTCTTACCATATCAGTGCACAGAATGGTGCCTACGCAGCAATTCCTGGAGTTGGAGATCGAGTGACCCCCAACGAAGACCAGAGATTAGATCTAGTAAAAGCAGCGCATGAGGGTGTCGCTTTTGCACATGCTGGTACATCGGCCACGATTACACTCTTACAGAAACGCTTCTGGTGGCCTGGTCTATGCAGACGAACAAAGAAATATGTCCTTTGTTGTGACATTTGCCAGCAGATAAAGGGTTCTAATATCAAACGTCCACCGCAGACATCTCTCTTAGTGTCCAGCAGGCCACTACAGTGTGTGTACCTGGACCATTGTGGTCCCCTACAGCCTGATGGTGCATACAAATATATTCTAGTCACTGTAGATTCTTGTTCTAGATTCCTGTGGGTATGGTCGCAGCGGTCGGCTGATGCTCAAACTGTTATAAAAGACTTGCTGATCTTTATCGGTACATATGCGGTTGCAGCATTCCACTTGGACCAGGGCCCTGCATTTGCCTCCAAGGCATTCAGGGACACCATGGGGACGATGGGTGTTGAACTCCATTACTCCTCACCATACTATCCCAAGGGAAATTCGGTCGTAGAGAGGGGAAATTGTGATCTAAAGCAGTCCTTAACAGCTCGAGTAATAGGTTCAGGCCACAGTTGGTTACATCACCTATATGGGGTCCAGAGAGCACTGAATAATCTGCCAAGACGGTCCTTGGGGGGACACACTCCTTATGAGGTTCTCTTTGGGATACCTATGTATGTCCCAGATCTGGATGCCTCTGGTATGGTGGCAGCAGAAACACCATTTGACATAAATGAACGTCTCACTGTCTTACAGGAGCTTCAGCAATTTCGTGATGATAAATCATCTACCAGTGGTGCCACCTTAGGAATAAGGGATTTAGCGAAAACTTCGACTGGCTGGATTCCTAAAAGTTGGGGATCTGGTTCGTGAGAAGATCGCTGTGAAGAAGGAATTTGGCCCCTCATACAGAGCACCTGTATAAGGGAATTCAAGGTACCAGGACTGTCATCCTACCACCACTGTCTGGTTCTCGAACGAACAGATTCATTTCCATTGATGACATCAAACTACACCATGTGGCCGATTCTTCACAGTAGACCAAGAGGTCCCTTGGGTGGTTCCCGATCCCCTCTCACTACCCAACAGGACATATATCTACATAGTAGGATGAACAACACCACTACGAACTATGCAACAATATCCAATGCTGTTCCAGACACCTCCTCGCCCATGGGGAGGGCGGAAAATGAACTTTTGCTAGTTCCATTCACCACTTCAATGACAACTCCTGTCCAAGATTTGGCTTTTTTTTACACCAACACATCACAGAATGATGAGACTGTCTACCAAGAGCCTCCACGTGAAGTGGACCGAAGTACAAATAATGCACCGGCTCCTGTGTTTGCAGAGACTGCCTCTGGCTATTTCACAGACAGGGATGACTTTTCTTCAGACTCATCTACTACTGTGATTAACAATGTTTCAACAAGAAGTAAGCTGTACCAATGGCTTAAAAAGAACTACTTAATATACTCATGGAACTATTTATGGTTCTGTTTGACATTTTCAGCATTAATTTAATGGGTTGGTTTTGTGACTGTTTTCTTTTTACTCATAAATGGTCACTATATTCCTGATTGCTCCTCTGTTGAGCCTGTTGATGAAGTTTTAATTCCATATCATTCCTCGCATAAGGTTCGAAGCGACTTGTCCCTTGTAAATATTACAGCAATATTGATTTCTGATGGGATTGTGTGGGACAAAGTTCCCTTTGATATATACGGGCCTACAGAGATTATTCAAATACCATACTTGTTCAAAATATCTATGACAGATGTAATTACACCTGATGTTGTCTCTGATGATTGGGATGTCCAAACAGTTGATTGCATGCTAACTGAAATGAAGGATTATTCCGCTTTTGAAAGTGATGATGTATATGAACATACAATGAATTAGGGGAAATGTTCTGTTATAACAATTGGGGACATTACTACCTACACGGTGCCACTAGACACAGACCAGTATTAAATTACACACATTGGGAACACTGTTCAACACCACCAGTGGGGAGCCCAAAATACTATATTGATAAATTTACATATTTTTCTGGGCATGACACAAAGAATGCGGAATCGTATTATTTTAAATCACCTCCAGCACAAATTAGGAACATTTTGCTAACTGATATAAAACTTATTTATTCTGATCCCTTTGTTTCCCAGCTCGCAGTTGAAGGTTACGAATACTGGAAGAGCACTATTGACTTGAAAAGTGTATGAGGAGCACAAGATTGGCAGATACAGGGCAGGGAGGCTTTATTTCGAGCATGCCTGATTCCTGTGCAAATGATTTTCTTAAATGACACTATTCAGCAGACATCCTGTGTGGGGTAAGCAAAAATTAAAGACATGAATAGACCCAGTATCCCCACTCCAGCAAGGTTTAAAGATTGGCAATATTTCCTTAATATCACCGGGGAAAGACTAGATGCAATGGTTAAGGCTGGTACCTATAATTTTTCACTTTCCAGTCCCGGCGGGTGGTTAATATGGCCAACTGACACTAATGAGTGTCAAGCGAGTTTTTTGAACTCTACAGGGTTTTTTTCAATTAACAGGCCAGACCCTCGCTTTGTATCGGGTCAATATACAGGTATAATCACAACATACAGTGTGGGTAAACTGTGGCAACAATGGGCACAGACTAACATGTTAGCCGCAGTTAGGAAACATCTGAACACTCTTTCTGAAGATGTAGACTTGCAGGATTTTCTGCTAGGTTCTAGGAAACAGCGTTCAAAAAGGTTCCTATTTGCTATGTATAATGAAATATGGAAACTTTCACAGATTGAGGCTGCTGCACGTTTAAGGCAATTGGATAAGGAAAACTTAGAGAAGGCTTTAGCAGCTGTCGACAATGGCATGAATACTCTGTCCAACAGGATTTATTCACTATCAAATATAGTGTCGTCTGCTATTGATATCACTCAGACAGACTTGTCCCGGTTATATCATGGACAGACACAGCTACGTTCCATCATGCAGCTGGGTTGGACATTACAGACACTGAAAAATGGCCGCATTCCATGGAAATATATTAACGGGAGTGAATTATTCACTGCTTTTAATTTTTCTGGGGAACAACAGACAATGGCTAAAAGAGAAGCTAGTTTCACCATGCTTCACGTAGAGAAGTTAGACAAGTTGCCCTTCACGGTAGCAGAGAGTCCTTCAACTATTTGGCTCTTACATGGCATCATTAATTTACCCATTTCGACCTTTCGTTTCTCAAGCTGCCTGAAACATCTTGCAGTGGGGAGGTATGACCAACTAGACGATAGCTAAATTAAGGAAGAGTGGGAGCTGCCGTTTGATTTTAAATGTCTGAACGACGAAACAGAGGTCCTTCTTAGCGGAAGCGAATGTGAGACTACTGTTAGTCATTTGATGATATGTAAGGAGGTGTCCCTTCACAGCCTTTGCAATGCAGGGATCGCAAACTTGGCCTGTTTCCTGAAGGGTACTCCCGTCCCTTTGATTCGACCGGAATTTCATGTACTTTCCAATGGAAGTTATGTGGTACTGAACGATCAAAGTTGTTGCAGCATGCAACCAGGAATTGCCTACGCAATCTCGGTCACAAAGGTTGTTATGTGTTGTGGTCATGTTTATTCCCCCCCACACAAGAGATAAAAGTATCTGACATGTTGCCCCACATAGATACAATTAATGTGAACTATGACAAGCTGGGCAGGCTAAAGGCGCTATTGTTTCAAAAACAGGTCGCCTTCACATCCGCCAGAGAGACATATGCTATCCAGATTGCGAGATCATAAGCTGAGATATAATCCCTATTAAATACCAACTTCTTCAAGCACTTTGGAGAACTGGTATTCAGAATATTCAATGCTTCAAGCACTACTGGGATTGTCCACTTCTTTAAGGCTGTCGGGTCTGGTTTCGTGTCCATCTTCCAGACTGTCTTCGGAGTCATCCCATCGGCCATCCATTCACTCTTTTGAAGTGTGTTTAGTGGCTTTCCAATTATTTTGGCTTTGATTGGCGGACTACTACTGCTATTCCTTCTGATTCGCAGTGGTTGTTTCTTTCCAGCTACGCAGAGCAATGGAGCCGCTCTCACCAACTCTGCTGTGCTGTGAACGCATGGTACGGATCTTCGGTGCACCCTTGCTGGTGGAATTGGAGCATGATTGGTAATTGTCATTTCGGACCATTCTCTGGTGCTTGCAACCAGTTTTCTGCTGCGCGTGGTGCCTCTTTGAACATCTGCCTATGTTCTGTCTTGCTGTTGCACCAACATCTCCTGTGGACCACGAACTGCTGATGTCCCCGATGAGGGTTCATACACGGTCATGCCCCTTGAGACTGAGGTTGCTCCGCGAGGCCACCTATGAGCCTTTCGTTTTAAGGTCTACCATGGACAACGGCACTGCAACGGATGACTTTACACCAGAAAGTATTGCTCACTACTGCTCTGTGGATCTGTTTGTCCGCCCAGCACTCGATTTAACATCAGATGATGTTGACTCATTTTTCAGGTCCTTGGTTGGTGACTTCGATGACACTCTTCAAGATCATGCGTACAGCAAATAATTTGATGAATTAGCTTGCCATTCCCGATTAAAATTATGCATTTAAATTGACTTTGCTTTGGCACGCTCTGCTTGTCATGGTTGACATTAACATCTCTGTGTGTATTTTAGCTGAACTGTTTTTATTCCTTTTTAACACATTTTAAAGAGTTTTTTAGCTAGTTTTTATGCTTTTAGCTTTTTTAGTTCAGAGCAATTTTAGTGTTTGGGTTCCTGTACCTTCGTCAAACCTGTTACGGCAATGGGGAGGGTGTAGTGAATCCTAGTTTGTTTTAATGGGATAACGGGAGTTAGCTTAGCCTTTGGCTTGCAGAATCGTGCCCCGTCACCTAGTGACTTTTAACCTACTTAGCTTGCTCTGTCTTATCCCATTTTATTATTTAATTCATCTAAGATGGCTGCCTTGTTTATAGTTAGGCCACTTGTTATGCTTTGCATTATCAGTGCCACTGTGCTAAGGCGTCAAGATCAAGCGACAAAGACAAACAAACAGTAGGTGTTCACACTTAGGGATTTTCCTTCTCTATACTTTCGAGGGATTTTTTTATAATAATTGCCGTCCCAAGCATGTCTGTTATCTATTGTTTGGATTGCGAGAGACTGCAGCAGGTCGGCAGCGCTAGCAAAGAGTGAGTCACAGCTGGTGGCACCACAAGTCCTGAGGTCCCGACATTGGGGTTGCCGTGGCAGAGCCGGAAAGAGACCGCGGGGAGCACCAGTAACCTCCTTGATGATTAAAGTGCATTCCCTCCCCCACTGGGAATGATTGCCATTCAGGGCCTCCTGCCACGGTTCAGCTTCTTGCCAAGTGGCGCGGGGAGAGCACCTAAGATATGGGCTACGTCAGACCTCCCGCACATGGCCAGACCACGAGACGGGGGAGCAGCGTCCCTCAAGCAGAGACATGGACGTGCAGGGCAGACAGAAGTGTTGGTGGCCTACACAAAGATGGTAGACCTTTTTTCGGCCACCAAAAGGGAGAATGCAACAGTATGTAGTGAGGCAGCGAGTGCCTGTGAGGAGCCCCTGCCGCCCATGTTGATTCCAAGGACTGCCTGCATTCGACAGCCGCCAGGCGGTGACTTGTGCTGAGCCTCTGCATTGTGTGAGGCCCCCTGTGTTGCTAAGGCCCGCTGGGGTTCGGACTTGGATCCCTTCACAAATATCTTGCAGGCAGGCCCCACGGACCACTTTGGGGTAGCGGCAAGGTTCTGGGGACTACATGGAGACTTAGGGCAAGGTCAGCACTGTGGTGGAAGGCCCTACTCCCTTCTTCCCCAAAAGTGGCTTGGACTGCCGGAGGCCAGTGACAACTGTCTTGGGCCATCCCCCTAACCGTTTACATTCCAGGGAGCCAGGGCTCATACGTGAAGTGAGCACAATATTTGGGTTCACAAAGTGCCTTAGGCCTCCCCCCTGGCGTTGGCCGGTCCTAGAGAACAAGCGCTGCAATAATACTGCTTGCAGGCTGCATTTTGCCAGGTGGGCCCCGGACTGGACACTGGCAGAAAGGTTGGGGGCACCGCATGGCCTAGTGACAGTGACGAATGTGACTCATAGCCCTGCCCGGGGCCTATCCGTATCTTCTATATGCACTCCTGGATGCTTTGGCTGGACCCCCACAATATGTGTGGTGTGACTGTAGGAAAGTGCCTCTTTTGACCTAGGCACCCCCCCCCCACATTCTTTTTACTAGTTTGTGGTGTGATTTTCACTATTAGTGCACTGGGATCCCTTCTATCCAGGTCCCTAGTGCCAGATCTCTTTTCCAAAATATGCACAGTTGTTTTGCACAATTGGTAAACTCTTTAGCTACCCGTGTATGCCCCTAGTAAATGGTACTCCTGGTACCTAGGGCCAGGGGTAGTAAGGAAAGTCTCAGAGGGCTGCAGCACCAATTTTGCCACCCTCAGGGACCCCTTACCATACTCACACAGGTACTGCCACTCCAGAATGCGTATGTTGGTGCAGGACAGAATTGGAAACATGGCCTGTCCACACCCCCTGTGTGCCAGGTCCCCTAACACTGCACGTACCAGGTGTAAGTCACCCCTAAGGCAGAGTGCATCCAGGCTCATGTGGGGGCATGTCTGAATGAGCAGATATGCCCCTGCTCTGTCTCTGTCCATTCTGAGACATAGTAAGTGCAGGGAAGCCATTTTAAATGCATGTGCTGGACACTGGTCATTACGAGTTCCCCAGCCAGATGATGGCTTCTATGAATCCTGGGATATTTCGTATCAAACATCTCTAATTAATAAACCCTCACTGTCACGCCGCGGCCGCAAGCACGGGCTGCCGTGGCGCGGCACTCTCTGAATACCGCGGTCCTCAGGCAAGCCGCGGGGGAAGCCGCGGCTTGCAGGCGGATCACGGGAGTAGCCGCGACGCAGGTCAGGGGTCGGGGCACTCGCCGCGCTCCCTTCTTTTGCCTCGCACATCAAGGGCAGACGCGGCAGGGGAAGAGACTCAGAGTCGGGTCTCGAACCTGCCGCGTACAGCGCATTTAGTGCGCTGAACATAATTATGGTGCATTACATAATCCTTTACATACAGAAACCCTCTTGGTACCTACTTACCGGTTACAAGGGCAAAAGCCGATTGCATGCACATGATTTCTTTTTATGCATGCTTCCTCCTTTCCCAGCATGCTGTTCACATCCTCTCTTCCATGCATGCATTGCTTTCCTTTTTCTAGGCACATATTTCCTATCATTTAACATGACCTGTTCCCCAATCCAAGATGGTGGTATTTCTACTTCCTGTTTTTTCACTTCCTGTCTATGGGTATATAAGGGGACTTTAATCTCTTTCTCATTGCGTTGCAACACTCCTTGGTGGTAGTCACGCTCTGACTGGTTTCTTCCTGCGAATCCAGTATTTTCCTGACCTGTCTTCGTTTCCAGTCTTCCTGTACTCCGGATCTTCAACTCTAACGCCTTGGTGTCCTCCTTTTGTTTCAGGGAGTTCCCGTTGGAGGTTTTTTACCCTACTGGGGTTTTTCCTCTGGGACTCCTTCTGGAGGGCACGGACTGTAGTGGCTTGCTATTGTCAAACAGCACTGTGGCTACCGGAAGGGGTCACCCCTACCTCGGCCAGAGCAGAACCTGCCGGAACCGGGGTCGTTCCCCAACTCTTCTCAACTTCGACGGTAAGCCCATTGAAAACCGTGACAGATTGCAACACCCACAAATCCAGTTGCAGTCCGGAACCATGGATAATCCAGTGGCAAATACAGAACCTACGAGCCAGACCCTGCTTATGACGATACAACAACAGGCTCAAGAACTCCAACAGCTACGTACTGAAAATACCGTCTATCGACAAGCCTTTGCATCCAGGACCACAGATGTACCCTCAGTAGCTGCCACTACACCTCGTTTCTCCGGGGATCCTAACAGATTAAAAGAATTCCTGGATGCCTTGACGGTTTATTTTGCCTTTCGCCCCTCGCAATTTGTTCAAGACAAGACCAAGGTGGGGTATTTGATTAGCGCCTTATCGGGGCCAGCATTGGCTTGGGCCACTCCTTTAGTGACAAGAAATGATCCTTGCCTATCTAATTATTCCATAGACGAAGGAAGGGGCTTTGTCTATATTGTGGTACAGCTGGTCACCTCATTCGCACCTGCCCCATTCGTCCAACCAAACCCTTGGGAAACGCCAACTCCCGTCCTCAGTGAGAAGGGTGAGGACGGGATATCGTGAAATACCTTCCATTTGTTCTTCCAGGGAGGAAGGAACTGCTCTTTTTCTTTTACCAGTTATCCTTCATTTAACTGATGGCCGGGAAGAAAGAACCTTGGCCTTATTGGACTGCGGAGCCAGTGGCATCTATTTAGATGAAGCCTGGGCCAAAAAACGACAGATAGCACAAATACCTAAGGAAGTACCAGAACAGGTACACACAGTGGATGGATCACTCTTGGCCTCAGGACCCGTACAATATACCACCCCTACCTTCTGTCTACAGTTTGGGAAACACCAAGAAAATCTTTCGTTTGATTTAATTTCATCACCACACCACGTCATGATCCTGGGAATTCCATGGCTCACACGGCACAACCCTTACATCAACTGGGAAACAAGAACTATTTCCTTATCCTCTCACTATTGCCAACACCACTGCTATCCCGCAGGGGATTATTGGTCTCCAAAAAGTCTCTTAGCAGCACCCCCTAAGGTGGGATGCTCTATTAACGTCCTACAGGGAGTTCCCAGGCATTATCAGGAATATGCCGATGTATTCCAGAAGCCAGAAAAACCTGAACTGCCACCCCATAGAGAATACGATTGCGCCATCCCTTTTGAACCAGATACAGTGGTTCCTTTCGGGCGAATGTACTCTCTCACAGAAACGGAGAAGCAGATTCTTAAAGAATACCTTGATGAGAACCTACAAAGCGGGTTGATTGCTCCCTCTTCTTCACCTGCGGGGGCTCCTCTCTTCTTTGTGCCTAAGAAAACTAAAGATTTGCGTCCCTGTATTGATTTCAGAGGATTAAACAAGATCACTATTAAAGATCGGTACCCACTACCCCTCATAAAGGACATCCTAGAAGCAGTCAGAGGGGCAAAGAGATTCACCAAGCTGGATCTTCGAGGAGCCTACCATCTTCTAAGAATTAAAGAGGGTGATGAGTGGAAAACCGCTTTTAGAACACCCTTTGGTCACTATGAATATAGAGTAATGCCATTCGGACTCACCAATGCCCCTTCCATTTTTCAAAGGTTCATGGATTCTATCTTTTCTGATCTTTTGCAACAAACAGTAGTGGTGTATCTCGACGACATTTTAATCTTTTCTGTTCATCCAGAGGAACACTCTAAGCATGTTCGCCAAGTTTTAGAGAGACTCCGACAACACCATTTATTCTGCAAACCTGAAAAGTGCGAGTTTGATCAGTCGGAAGTAAAATACTTGGGGTATTGCATAAACCAAACTGGAGTAGCCATGGATTCAGACAAGGTGCAAGCTATATTGAATTGGCCATCTCCTTCTTCTATCAAGGAGACTCAGTGTTTTTTGGGATTAGCCAACTTCTATCGACAATTCATAGCAGACTTTGCCCAGAGAACCAGCTACATTACTCAAACCCTTAAAAAAGAACATCTAAAGAAGGGCTTTTGTTGGACACAAGACGCAGAGTCAGCCTTTCAGGATTTAAAGAAAGCCTTTATTCAAACCCCTATTCTACGACACCCAGACACCAGCAAACAATTCATTGTTGTCGCAGACGCCTCAGAAAGAGCCATTGGGGCTGCCTTATTGCAAAGACAAGACGATGATGATTTAGAACACCCTGTATTCTACCTGTCACACATTTTATCCGATTCTGAGCGGAACTATTCCGTGTTAGAACGTGAATTACTCGCCTTAAAAACCGCTTGCACAGAATGGAGACACTTTTTGATGGGCTCAAAAGAACCTTTTGAAGCCCGGACAGACCACAGAAATCTACAGTGCTTAAGAAACTTTCAGTGTCAAAATAGCCGGCAGGCTCGATGGGTTTTCTTTTTCAGCCAATACGACTTCTATATCACTTACATCCCTGGTTCTCAGATCATCCTGGCGGATGCCTTGTCCCGACGTTACCCTGAATGCAGCGATTCTACTGTACAGAACCTATTTGATAATAACAAGATCATTGGAGTAGTACAGACTTTTCTAGACCAAGTCAAATCCGAATATGCCCATCTAGAAGAGACAGAGCTGAATAAGTTGCGGCCGCAACTTCATAGAGATCAAGAATATTACTATCATGATAAGGCCCTGTTTTTACCCACTAAAGTAGTACAGACCGAAGCCTTACCATTGTGCCATGACTCCCCCATCGCAGGTCATCGAGGAATGAAAGCTACTCAAGAACTTCTGCTTCGCTCCTTCTGGTGGCCAACTCTCAAGACAGATACGGAAGAATATGTATCATCCTGTCCTATCTGTGCTCAATCTAAGACACCCCGTACTAAACCAGTAGGTTTACTTCGCCCACTACCAGTTCCTCCAGGACCATGGCACACCATCTCCACAGATTTTATGTGCTCCTTACCCTCTTCGAATGGAAATCACATAATAATGGTAACTGTGGACTCCTTCACTAAAATGTCGCACTTCACGGCCTTAAGAAAGTTGCCAACGGCAAGAGACTTAGGTCAAATCTTTACACAAGAAATCTTTCGACTTCATGGATTACCTCAGGTCATTATAACAGATAGGGGTCCTCAGTATATCTCCCGATTCTGGAAACAATTCTGTAAGACCCTAGGAATCGAAGTAGCTTTATCATCAGGGTTCCATCCTCAAACTAATGGTCAGACGGAACGACTCAATCAAGGCCTCGAACAATATTTACGTAGCTTCTGCAATGCTACTCAGAGTAATTGGGCTACCTATTTACCGATTGCAGAATTCTCCTATAACAACTCCATACACAGTGCCTCGAAGGTTTCCCCTTTTTATGGCTCCTACGGTTTCCATCCAAAGGCCTTTCCGACTCCCCTGAAAGATACTTCCAATCTTCCTGCCATCTCCTCCTATGTCCGACAACTATGGGGTGTCCAACGTGTTCTCCATTCCAACCTTGTGGCCACTAAGTCTCGCATGAAAAGAATAGCTGATAAGAGACGTTGTGAGGCTCCTCACTATCGGGTCCATGATAAAGTTTGGCTCTCCTCTAGATTCCTACCTCTCCGACTCTCTCAGAACAAATTCAAACCCCGCTTTTATGGTCCCTTCCTAATTCTCAAAAAGATTAACCCTGTGTCTATGCATCTTCGCCTGCCCCGGACGTGGAAAATTCACCCTGTGTTCCATGTCTCTCAACTTAAACCTTACCTTCCTGATCCTTTTCACAGGCAATTCTCCTGCCCCCCTCCTCTGTTGGTTGATAATGTGCCCGAGTACGAGGTCCAGGAAATCTGTGACTCTCGGTTTTTCCATGGGCGCCTCCAATATCTTATTCATTGGAAGGGCTATCCTATGAGTGAGTGTTCCTGGGAGGATGCCCCTTCAGTTCATGCCCCTCTTTTGGTCCGTCGCTTTTTTCAACTCTTCCCTCACAAACCTGGGGCCTCGGGGAGGGGACCTACTGTCACGCCGCGGCCGCAAGCACGGGCCGCCACGGCGCGGCACTCTCTGAATACCGCGGTCCTCAGGCAAGCCGCGGGGGAAGCCGCGGTTTGCAGGCGGATCGCAGGAGAAGCCGCGACGCAGGTCAGGGGTCGCGGCACTCGCTGCGCTCCCTTCTTTTGCCTCGCACATCAAGGGCAGACGCGGCAGGGGAAGAGACTCAGAGTCGGGTCTCGAACCTGCCGCGTACAGCGCATTTAGTGCGCTGAACATAATTATGGTGCATTACATAATCCTTTACATACAGAAACCCTCTTGGCACCTACTTACCGGTTACAAGGGCAAAAGCCGATTGCATGCACATGATTTCTTTTTATGCATGCTTCCTCCTTTCCCAGCATGCTGTTCACATCCTCTCTTCCCTGCATGCATTGCTTTCCTTTTTCTAGGCACATATTTCCTATCATTTAACATGACCTGTTCCCCAATCCAAGATGGTGGTATTTCTACTTCCTGTTTTTTCACTTCCTGTCTATGGGTATATAAGGGGACTTTAATCTCTTTCTCATTGCGTTGCAACACTCCTTGGTGGTAGTCACGCTCTGACTGGTTTCTTCCTGCAAATCCAGTATTTTCCTGACCTGTCTTCGTTTCCAGTCTTCCTGTACTCCGGAACTTCAACTCTAACGCCTTGGTGTCCTCCTTTTGTTTCAGGGAGTTCCCGTTGGAGGTTTTTTACCCTACTGGGGTTTTTCCTCTGGGACTCCTTCTGGAGGGCACGGACTGTAGTGGCTTGCTATTGTCAAACAGCACCGTGGCTACCGGAAGGGGTCGCCCCTACCTCGGCCAGAGCAGAACCTGCCGGAACCGGGGTCGTTCCCCAACTCTTCTCAACTTCGACGGTAAGCCCATTGAAAACCGTGACACTCACTGACACCAGTGATGAATTTATTACAAAATGCAACCAGAAGTTCACCATCTTACACCTACCCAGCTACTGGTGTGTTCACTGACTGGTCCAAACCAGTGCAGCCACCCTATTCACTGAGGTGAATGCCAATGCTCTCAGAGGCCCAGAACAAATGTCTGCTCTGGGCGGAGGTGTTAACACCTCGTCCAGAGCAGGATGGACATTCCAGGGCAGGGAGCTTTAAAGGCCTTGCCACCTTTGAAATGCAACCCAGGTCTCTCTAAATTGTGAAGATGACCAACTTTTGGCGTCAGGACAGGCAGGACAATTAGTCAGATTAGGAGGTGTGCCCACTGCATGCCAGTCCCACCCCGCAGATGGACGAGCTGAGGTGGACACTACTTTTTAAATTTCTCCATCTTGTTTGGAAGGAATTAGGCCACAAGGGTTAGAGTTATGTCCACTTCCCAGCAGAAAGGGTGCAGTCACCCTAGAGGTGATTAGCCCATTGGCTACTGCCTGCCACATCCTGTAGCGCCCCTAAATTGAGTATTTAGGTGGCAGACCTGAAGCCTAGAACTCAGACCCTGACTACCTACAAAGAAAGACAAAGATGAGTGGCCCCTGCAGAAGAAGAGGAAGAAGAAGGAACTGACCTGGTAGCAACCCTTCCAGCCTGCCTGCTGACCTCAATAGATTCAGCACAAGAAGGCTTGTCCGTCAGTTGCAGCTTCAAGAAACCCAGGAAGCCTGCCTGCCTTCTAAAAAGACTCAGACTCCCGTGAGCAGTCGAACCTTCTCAGCAACAATGTATCCAACAAGGACTTTGCAGCCTGGAGACCCGACACCTGAAGTGACCTTTGCACCCGACGACCTCGACCCAATGAGAAGCACAACAACGGTGTGAGCAGGGCTTGCCGAGTATCACCTCTGCTGGACTTATCCAAGTCACCTGCAGCCCCTGCACGCAGTCCCCATCTCCCACAGCCTGGTGGTGAGAAAAAAAACAGACGTCTATAGCAGCCACTGCACTCGTCAGCCCTGATGCCAACTGAGAAAGGTCATTGATGCTAACAACGTCATCCAGCTCCCATGAGCTCGAATTCACCTTGGTTGAGCACCTGCTGTGCTCCCCAATGTCGCCTGTGGCCTCAACACACAGGACCTCCTGACCACAAGTGCTCTCGGCAGTGAAACCTGATGCCAAAGGATGCTCTTGCATCCGTCGCCTGAGACCAATGGTGCACCTACCTACCTGGACACCTCAAGTCTTCGACCTACTTGCTTGTTGTCCCTTACTGGTTTCCTAGCCAGAGCATGCAGCCTGTCTTCACGAGGCCCAAACTCCCATAGGAAACTATTGGGCACCCAACACCTTACTGCACCTCAGCACCTGGCCACCTGGTTTGATCTGTTGGTGTGGTTCTGATCAGTGCCCAGTACTTACCTTAACTCCCTGAGATTGGCTTTGTAAGTCCTTGTTAACCATGTGTTTGCTAAACATTGTGTTCCTCCATAGGAAAACATTGAGAGAGCTCTGAAAATTGCACTGTTTCTGAAACTGCAAACTATTTATGCTTAAAAGTCTACTTACCTGATTACAAAGTTCTTGAGTTTGAAATATATATAAAAATAATTATTTTCTGAATTGTTTCGGATTTATTCTTTGAGTGTGTGTCTCATTTATTGCCTTTGTGAGTACAACAAATGCTTTGCATTACCCTCTGATAAGCCTAGCTACTCGCCTAGACTATCACAAAAAGCATCAGTCATATCTACTTTTGCGCCTGCAATACCAGTTGGGGATCCACTGGACTCTCTGCACAGTGTACTTCATCTTAGTGCACCATATAGAGAGACAGTATACTACAGACTCCATTAGGGAGCCAGACTAAAAGCAAGTATGCCTGCTGCGGAACCAGCCAGGCTACATCTTGGTGCTGTTTGCAGTGGTGCACCCACTGGCACTATTTGACTGGACATTCAGATCCTGCATGTGCCCCTGTGGATCTTCTTTGGTCACAGACGAAGGCGACTGCCCTGGCTGCTGACTGCTCATGCCTACTCACGGCACAGGGTCATCAAGCGGATTAGTAGTGTTGCCCAAGAACAAGGAGTGGCAGAAGTGGAGTCACTGATTCCCCTAGCCAATATGGCGAAAAATAAGGTGCCCATGCCACGAAGAAAAGCACCATGGACAAGTATGCCTAACCGGGAGGATCCACCCCTACACAGTGCAGACAGGAGGGGGCTTTCCGGACAATGCCACGCTATTGTGGTAATTAGCCAGTCACAAGATATGCTAGATGCTAAGTTTGTGCTGTAGGCTCCGATGTCGCCTTGCTCAGGCAGGGCCTTAGGAGGACCGTCAAATGGATTACAGAGGCCGAAACAAAGGTGTCTGGGGTAGAAGACTCCTTCACTGCCCTACAACAGAAGGTGACCATGCTCACAGCTGTGACAAAGGAGCTGGCAGCAACGGTGGAGGATGCTGAGGGCAGAGCCCACCACAATAATTTAAGGTTTGAGGCTTCCTGGAGGGGTGTGAGGGTTCATTGATGGACAGTTTCCTTGACCAGTGGCTTCTGTCCATGATGCCGTCAAAGGCCGGATCTTCTTGTTTTATAGTCGCACGGGCCCACAGGGCGTTGGTGCGACGGTCTGTCAGGTGTTAAATTACCCCTCACATGATACTGGTAACAAAGCTTGAGTCTGAAGATGTCTACAAACACTGTGATCTGGTCCAGAACATTTATGACCACACAACCTGGAGGCAGTGTTTCTGTTATCTCCAGCAGTCTAAGCTTGCTGGATATGGGGATTCATTGGGACGGGCTGGGTTGAGACCCCTGTTGGGGCCGCACATTGGTCTGCCCTGCGACAGATATTTCTTGTTTCTGAAGTATGGGGGAGGGGGCTTGGGTAATGTTTCTTGTTGTTTTGTGTTTAGTATATGCTGGCCTGTTGCATGCTCCCATAGTACCCACTATAATACCGTAACTTCCACCCTGACACACTATGGGACCTACAGAGTTGGATAATGCTACAGGCCATATCCGTGTCATATTATGGAATGTCTGTGGCATCCTAGATAAGATTAAGTGGGGGGGTTTAAAACATGCTAAGGGTTTGGGTGCTGACATCCTGCTGTTATAAGAACTACATCTCCTAGGTACCAAAGTCCACTTCTTGGCCTGGTATGCTATAATCAGATGTTCCACTCTGGGTTTGTGAGGGGGTCCAGAAGTACGTACATCCTGATTCACCACTATGTCCCCTTCCTACATGTTAAACCTTTGGGTGGACCATCAGGGTAGGTACACAATAGTCAGAGACACATTATATAGTGAGCCCCTCACACTTCTATGTTTCTATGCTGCCCACCCCCACTCAGTCAGTTATTCGTTTATCTAGTTGCTGGCTTGTGGGTCGATCTCCTGGTGGGCCTGACGGCGATGGGAGGCTACTGGAAAGGTGTGATGGATCCGTTGGTAGATGGAAGGCAAGCTCAGGCAGGGATCTTCCATCAGGACAGGTAAGTCCTAGTTGTCCTCCTTGCCATCTGCCCTGGGGATGGTCGACATTTGGAAAGCACATCAACCCTCTAGGAAGGGATACACATTATTCTCTACGGTTCACAGCTTCTTTTCCCACACCGACTATTTCATTGTTTCCAGCATGTAGGAAAATGCCACTGTTGGCATGGTCACCCCCCACTTTTTGCCTAGTGATGATGACAGCTTTGATTGGAAGTGTGCTGGGATCCTGCTAACCAGGCCCCAGCACCAGTGTTCTTTCCCTAAAACTGTACCTTTGTTTCCACAATTGGCACAGCCCTGGCACACAGTTAAGTCCCTTGTAAAAGGTACCCCTGGCAAGGGCCCTGTGGCCAGCGAAGGTCCCTAAGGGCTGCAGCATGTATTATTCCACCCTCAGACACCCCTCACTCAGTATATGCACCCTGCTTTGCAGCTTGTGTGTGCTAGTGGGGAGAAAAGACAAAGTCGACATGGCACTCCCCTCAGAGTGCCATGCCCACAAACCACTGCCTGTGGCATAGTTAAGTCACCCCTCTAGCAGCACGCCTTACAGCCCTAAGGCAGGGTGCACTATACCACAGGTGATGGCATGGCTGCATGACCACTATGCCCCTACATTGTCTAAGCCAATTCGTAGACATTGTAAGTGCAGGTTAGCCATGCTGAGTATATGGTCTGGGAGTCTGTCATACAAACTCCACAGCACCATAATGGCTACACTGAATACTGGGAAGTTTGGTATCAAGCTTCTCAGCACAATAATTCCACACTGATGCCAGTGTGGGATTTATTGAAAAATGCACACAGAGGGCATCTTAGAGTGTCCCCTGCATGTTAGCCCAACTGGTAGTGCAAAGCTGACTGGTCTGTGCCAGCCTGCCACTTTCAGAAGAGTTTCTGACCACATGGGGTGAGTGTCTTTATGCACTCTGTGGTCAGAAACAAAGCCTGTCCTGGGTGGAGGTGCTTCACACCTCCCCCTGCAGGAACTGTAACTCCTGGCGGTGAGTCTCAAAGGCTCAATCCTGATGTTACAATGCCACAGGGCACTCCAGCTACTGGAGATGCCCTCCCCCCCCCGGACGAGCCCCCACTTTTGGTGGCAAGTCCGGAGGGATAATGAGAAAAACAAGGAGGAGTCCCCCCTCAGCCAGGTCCACCCCTAAGGTGACCAGCGCTGAAGTGACACCCTCCTTGAGAAATCCTCCATCTTGCTTTGGAGGATTAGGACCAATAGAGATAGGGATGTGCCCCCCTCCCTAGAGGGAGTGGGCACAAGGAGGGTGTAGCCACCCTCAGGGACAGTAGCCATTGGCTACTGCCCTCTGACCCCAACACACCCCTAAATTTAGTAATTAGGGGTGACCCTGAACCCAGCTCTTTAGATTCCTGACGAACTCAAGAAAGAAGAAGGGCTGCTGAGCTGAAAACCCCGCAGAGAAAAGAAGGAGACTCCAACTGACTCGACCCCTGCCCGTCTCCTATTTTGAAAAGCTGCAAGAAAAGAAGCAACGCGTCCTGCAGGACCAGCGATCCCTGAAAAGCCTCCAGGGGACTGCCTGCATCAGCGAGGACCAACAAACTCCAGTGGACAGCGGAACTGCCCAAAGAGAAGACCAAGAAACCAACTTTAAAGGGACTCTCACCTCACTCCAAAAGCATGAGTCCAACTACTCTGCACCCGACACCCCCAACCCCCTGTGTCCAGAGAAACCAACTATCCTGAGAGGGCCCCAAGGCGACTCCGATGACGTGTCCACCCTGGGCTAACCTCTCTGCACCCCCACGACAACGCCTCCAGAGGGAATCCCGAGAACCCCCTGACTGTGAATACCTAAGACGAAGATATCCGACGCCAGGAGAAACACTGCACCCACAGCCCAAAGGCCCATGAGAAACTGACCACAGGTGCAGCAAAAATCAGCAGGCAGCCCTCATCCTTGCCCAGTCAGTGGCTTGCCCGAGAGGCCCCCCCCCCCTGTGCCTTGCCTGTAGCGCCTATTGAGAACCCGACGCCCTGTTGGCACACTGCACCCGGCCGCCCGTGATGCTGAGGGTGTGGTTTTTGTGCCTACTTGGGGCCCCTCCAGTACTCTTCCAAACCCCCCTGGTCTGCCCTCCGACAACACGGGTACTTACCTGCTAGCAGACTGGAACCAGAGTACCCCCTGTCTCCATAGGCACCCATGTTATTTTGGCTCCTGTTTGACCTCTTCACCTGACCAGCCCTGTGTAGCTGGTGCTGGGTGTTTGGGGTTGCCATGAACCCCCAATGATGGGCTACCTATGCCCCAGAGACTGAACCTGTAAGTGTGGTACTTACCTCAGAAACTGAACTGTACTTACCTCACCCAGTAACTGTTGAAAATTTCAGTGTCCACTTTTAAAATAGGTTTTTGCCATTTTAATGAAAACGGTGTACAATATTGATTTGATTCAAAGTCCTAACTATTACTATGCAAAGTACCTTTCATTTAATGTACTTACCTGCTAAATGAATCCTGTGGTTCTAAAAATAAGTTAACAAAAGAATATTTTTCTATATTGGCCTGGGGTTAAGTCACTGAATGTGTGTTTTCACTTATTGCCTGTGTGTACAACAAATGCTTAACATTACCCCCTGAAAAGCCTAACTGCTTGACCACACTACCACAAATAGAGCATTAGTATTATCTGTTATTGCCTCTGTCAAGCCTCTTGGGTAACCCCTGGACTCTGTGCCCACTATATCTCATTTTGATATGGTATATACAGAGCCAACTTCCTACACAGCATGTATATGCATAGAGTCTCAGGTGCTATTATCCTGTTACGGGGACTTTCTGGTCACTCCCGGATAGCCATTAGACTCCATATCTGGCTGAAAAGGCCTGCGTTGTGCAGGTGTCTCTTGCCTTGGCAGAATTCTGCCTATTGGATGCATATTGTGCCCTCCATCGAGCAGTACTTTTCCTCAATACTGGTACTGTGTCAACTAAGGCAACGCTGTGGGAAGCATTAAAGCCCACACTGCGGGGAATGCATATCAGTTACTGTGGTGGACCTCAAGTCACAGATGCAGGCACTGAAGGAACAGGGCCGACACTCAAGTAGCACTGTGACAGTTGGGGCTTGTGCAGCAGCAGTAGTACCAGCAGAGGCTGTTGGGAGAGGCCAACCAGACTTTCAGGCGGTTCAGAGCCACATTTATCAATGGGGGACAAACCAAGCAAAATGCTCCACAGACTGTGCCAGGCCACCCAAGGATCCTCATCTATCTCTCTGGTTCATGACTCACCGAGCGTGCTGCTTTTTGACGTTGGGGATGTGGCTCAGAGCTTTGCCATACATTTTAAAGTGGTTTATGCTTAAAAAGAGGTCTTATCCCAGAGTCAGACAATGGAATTTGTGCATGCTCTTCCGCTTCAAATTCTCTCATCCATAGCTCAGGACCGACTAAAGGGGCAGTCACAGAAGGGGAGCTCTCTTCCGCCCTGATGGGGTTGCAGTCAGGAAAGGCCCCCGGACCTAATAGATTCCCATGTGAGTTTTCCAAGGCATTTTTGCCCTTGCTCAGGAAGCATCTTCTGGGGGTGATCCACTCTGCAACCGCTGGTGCTGTACTGCCGCTGGGCTGGCGACATATAGAGATTGTGGTGTTTCCAAAACCAGGTCCTCCTCTGGAAGATTATTCTTCTTATTGCCCAGTCTCCCTTTGAAATTTGGAAGTGAAGCTGCTAGCCAAACCATTAGCAAATAGACTGATGCGTTTCATCCTAGACCTGGTTCACCCTCACCAGGCTTGATTTATGCCTCACTGTGCCACGCACCATAATATTCGGCACATCTACAATCCCCTATTCCTCACAGACTGACTGGGGGCGGGGCCTGTGGAAGTACTTCTAGCAAATATAGACAAAGCATTTGACTCGATAAGCTGGGAATACCTATTCCTTCTACTCCGCCGGTCGAACTTTTTGTCCCAGATTCCTCTCCTACATAAAGCTCCAATACACAGACTTGATGGGGATGGGGAACATGGCTAGGGCCCGATCAGATCCCTTTCCAATACAGCAGGGGAAGAGGCAAGGTTGCCCCCTGTCCCCACTACTGTTGTTACTTGTTATGGAGCCGCTGGCAGAATGGGCCATGATGGAAGCTCAGATCCGCAGCTCTGAGAGGAGGGAAGGGCTATCTGACAGGATTGCCCTATATGCGTATGATTTCCTGTTCTTTCCTAGTGCCCCTGAGAATTCAAGATCACCTATTATGCAGATCATGCACATCTTTGGTGAAGCATCAGGCCTCTATCAGAATCAGTTGAAATCAAGTGTTTCTGGTGAGAGGTTCTGCGCAAGACATGGACTGGGTGTCTGAACTGACACTAGCTGTGGGCGGGTTCAAGTACTTGAGCGTTGTTGTGTCTCCAGATGCAACGTTGTTGTGGTCCCGTAACCTAGAGCCGGCCATGACCCGAATGAGGGAAGAGGTGAGGGTTTGGTAGGTCCTGCTCCTATCACTAACCAGTAGGTCTGCAATTTTTAAAATTGGATCACTGCCTCAGCTGCTGTACCAGCTACAGAACTTCCCATATGCCATCCTGGTTCCCGGAAGCCCAATTTCATTTCCAGTGGGTTCCTTGGGGGTAGGGAGGGTCCTCCACGTATTGCCCTTGGTAAATGTTACCAATTGCCCTTCTGTAGAGGTATCGCTGTGGTGGATCTAAGCTCTTAGTACTATGCATCGCACATGCTGATTATTAATGATTGGTGGTATGACATCCGAGGTGACCCAGCCTATGCGGCTGAGAGATGGGAGACACCCTCCTGCTCGCCCAACTGTACCCCAGGGGTGGTGTTTATGCCCTCCCTCCGGTGACACGGTGGTCCTAAATCTATGGAAACGGTCCATTCATCGGATGGCTTGGTGGGGGAGATTGACAGAGTGGACACCACTCTGGTAGGGATGCATGCTGCAGTGGGTGGCCCAGCTGGAGGGCTTTTGAAAGTGGGACCTCATTGGGATATCCACCCTGGGGACATGATGACATGTGCGGCCCTGAAATCATTCCAGGACATGCAGTTGGAGTATCAACTCCACCGTAGTCAATTTCATTGATATTTGCAGCTCATTCATGCACTCACTCCCTATATATTGAACCTGCCCAATCTCCGTGAATTTAATCCACTGGAGGGTAAACTCCTTTTAGGCGACCTGGGTGACCACAAGATATCAAAAGTATATCAGTCCCTTATCTCTAACAGTCCAAACACATTTCTTGCCCTGAAAAGGGCATGGGAGGCGGATCTTACAACCCGGGAGAATGGAGATTGGACTGAGGTCCTGTGGCGCCCCAGAGGCTGCTATAGCTGCTTCCCTCCATCTTATTCAACTCAAATATCTCCATAAGGCATACTACATAAGGCACTGCCATTGGTGCTTGGGAGGGGATTGCCTCCCCGGCTTGCCTCTGATGTGGCAAGAAAGAAGGTACATTCCTACATACAGTGTGGGGCTGTTCCGTGCTGGACTGGTTCTGGCGTGGAGTGACATTCTGTCTCAGTAAGGTCTTATCCTGGTCAATCCCACCGGACGCAAAATTGATCCTCCTGCATGTCACAGACAGACTCGGGGTAATAGATTTAAACGGCAACTCCTGTTTTTAGGATAGACCTTGGCGAAGCAGGATAAAGCTAGGGCATGGAAGGCCGAAGCCCCCTTCCCTCAAAATCGGGAAAAAGTGGATGAATCACTACGTGGGTGTTGAGGTACCAGTGTACCAAACGAGAGGATGCTCACTGAAACACCCCAAGATTTGGCAGGGGTGGGTGGATTAGAGAGTCATTGAGTTAGACCCTGGTCGACCCTTGAGATCATGGATGGATGAAAAGATTCAAATGTTCAAGGCCGGGTGGAGGGGTGGAGGGGTGGGGGAGTGGCAGACCTGTGTTCTAATGTCGATGCCATGTCTCATTGTACTGTGTTTGACAAGGGGCGGTTGGATGGGGTCAGATGTGCAGGTTCTTGTTAATATTTATGAGTATGTTGACATTATCATCCTTTGTTTATTTGCCTGCCCAGGGGACCATGGATCTCTGTCAAAACTCAATAAAATCTGTAATGAAAAAAAAATGTTATTGCCCCACTTTCTCTCTATCTTTCAAACCTTCCTGCTCCAAATTCCCAGTGCATAGTTTAACGAAGTAGCGGTGTTGCTTCAGTCCTTTCTGTGAAGGAGCTGGCTCCCTCGTATCAGCCTAGTCAATTGTCTCAATTCGGTGTACGATGGTGACATTGGGGGAGTGGACATTCATTTGTACTACTGTGCATCCCAGCTATTAGTCATAAACGACTGGCTGACGGTGGCTGGGACAACCTGGCGTATCAGCTGGAACTATTTAGCTTCAGTCTTAATGGGTCATGCTCCACTTGTATGGCCATCCAGTCCCTCTGACCCTCCCTGAGGTCACCAGAGGGATCTTCTTGGTGTGGAGAGGAGTAACATGATTCACAGGTTGGGACAGACGTCTGACTCTGCAGACCCTCCTTTGGAAGGGGTGCTGATTGGAGTGGGTGGTGCGTCTGGAGGGATTTCGCCACTGGGACTCAATAGGAGTTACAGTGTTGGGGGACCTGTGGCGGGGATCTGCCTTGTACTACTTCACAGACCTCCAAGTCCAGTTTACTCTTTCCAATACTCAATGCCAAGTATTTACCGCAATGTCATACCCTGAGTTACTATGGCACTCCTTTACAGGAAGTGACGTAAATTAGTCCCCTTCTGGCAGGACTGTTGATGGAGAGGATTGGGTCGAGGAGGTGTCTCCCAGTTCGACCGAGTCCTTGTATGTATTGCTCGAGAGACACTAGATGCATGTAAACAGAAATGGGAGGGATGGGTAGCCGAGATGGAGCAAGTTGAATGGCAGGAGGCCTGCTTGGCCCATAGGGAGTTGGTGATATCTGCACGACTCCACCTGATTCCATTTACAGTGCCTCCACCAAACCTACATGACACTGCAACGACTGGGGCACACAAGCATCCACGCTGATCCCAGATGTGCTTGTTACCAGTCTCCGGTGGCGAACTTTTATCACATTGTCTGGCAATATCCTGGGATTACCTAATACTGGATGCGTATAGGTGCCGCCCTAGCTGCACTTCTAGATACACCAGCCATACTGACTCCAAAGATGGCTCTGCTGGGCATAATGATTGATTTTGGGGAAACGTGAAAGGAAAGAGCCCTGGTGGGATTGGCAGCCCTGGTGACCAAAAGAGACACAGCACGATCCTAGAACCGGCCAAACTCACGACTCTGAAGATGTGGCAAGCTGGCATGGATTGGTGTATATTGTCTGGGGGTGTCTGCAGGTATTTGCTAAGATTTGGGGAAATGGTGGGACTATTACGGACTGACTTCCACATTGCGATCTGTGCCTTGACGTGTTTTCCTACATTAGTGATCGGGTGCTTGTTGGAGGGGAGCGAGGAAGGTATAAGGTATCGGACTAATTTTCATTAAAAACAATAACATTTGTTTATAAAAAAATATTTTTTAATGAGCTGGCTCGTTTCAATACGGGTATGGCATAACTCATTTTAACGAATTACGTGTCTAAGAGTTTAAACTGAAGCAAGTGAAATTATGTTGCTAGGGCCTGTAGCTGATGCAAGGACATTGAAATGCACCAAAATAATATTAAATTTATAATCAGGGACACTGAAATTATGAGACTTTGTGGCCGTGGCATTTTCCACTTAATTATGGATTTGGAGCATTTGCCACACAATCAGTCATCTACTGCATATTCTGCAGATCTTAACAAAAAACTCAAACGAGTGTAAAGTTACTAAAAATGTGGCGAAAAAGTTGTTGCGAAGAGGAAAGTCGTTACCAACGTTGAATGGTCACCCTTCTGTTCCTTATGTCTATATTTCGGTGCAGCACCACTACTAAAGAGGTAAAACCACTGCCCACCCAGTGTTAACAGGTGTAAAAATGACAAAATAGTGAAGTAACACTATCACAAAGCGTGCAAGGGTATACCGCATAATTTGCCTTGTTGCGTAATTTTGTCAACCCTGCCACATAAATTGTTCCCTTTCTGACACTTAATTCCAGTGGCCCTGGTTATAGGGTTGTGTCCTGCTTAAAATATCACATTTAGATCACAAGTAGTCTATAGTTAGGGTCTGGCAAAACTTTACTGGGAGGAGGTCATACTTTAACAGACTATTCGACTTAATTTGAAGGTATTAAAGATTCATGTGTACTTATCTGCAATTACAATACAGTAGGCGCGGGTGCACTTTTAGGGAAGTTAGCGTTGTTGTAGAGTCCATGTAGCATGACGCAAAATAATGTTCCACTGCAACGACTCATGAAAGCCATTGTGCACTGTGGGAGATGCGGTTGGTGTCTCTTGGACAGCAGTCTTGAGTGGGCGTGGTTGCTGATCTCCGTGAAGTGTCTTGAGGCATTTTCAGTGTAGCTCACCGTGGCCGTTTTTGCAGAACTCCGTTTCAAAAGTCCGTTGATTTTAAGTGTCTTGGAAAAAACGAGGAAGAAGAGAGCAAGAAATGTAGTGGAGAGAGGAGACAGAAAATATACAAACTACAACATTCACCGTGAAAGCACTGAACATGCATTGGCAAAGGCAAAGGGTCACGCCTATGCTAGAGTTATTGGCTTTGGCAATGTGTTTTAGCCATGTTGTACACCAGTGTGGCAACTGTTCATTCAGCGTGTCTAAAAGTGGTTTGGGGTAGAATGAGGTCGTTTGGAATGGGGGTACATTGGGGTATATTAGAGTGGGTTAAAGTCAGGTAGACTGGGAATGGAGTGGAGTAGAGTGGGGAAGATTGGAGTAGGGTAGATTGGCATGGTAGACTGGAGTAGATTGGATTGGGTTGGAGTGTGGCTGACTGGAGTGGATTGTGATAGATTAGAGTGGGGTAGTTTGACGCGGAGAGGGGTGGAGTGGGGTAGAATGAAGTTGAGTGGTACAGATTTGGTTACAGTGAAGTAGACTGGGGTGGGGTAGATTGGTTTGAGTGGAGTAGGGCAGATTGGGATGAAGTGGGGTAGATGAGGGAGGGTCAAGCCCCTAGCCATGCCTTGCAGGAGCAACTTCTTCCAGTTACCTCCCTCTGTGAGACAATGTGCAGCGTGTTGTATCTGGGAGGCCAGATAATACTGATCCAAATTTGGGACTGCCAGTCCCCCCACTTCTAGTGGCATGAACAGAAAGTCCCTCACCACCCTACTATGCCAGAACAGGGAAGTTAGGAGGAAATGCAATCTCTTGAACATAGTCTGAGGACCCTGCAAGTATTATACTGTTGACATTTTTGCATCATGTGGGCCACCACCATTCCAAAATAACAGAATCCATCTGTCTCCCAGCCGAGAGGCAAGTCCAGTAAAGTCTCAGGAGACAGTGCCCCCAAGCGAAACATCAAAGATTTCTTGAGGTTAAAAAAGCTTCCCAAAAGTATCAAGATGTCCCAACAGGAAGGGGAGATAATATCTAGGAGCCGTAAAATAAAGGGTGTCATTAGCATGCAGAGACACAAGATGGCTAACGTCACCCACCCTGATCCCCCAGCAAGACATCTCCTGCCAGATCCAAATGGCCAGAGGCTCCAGGACAAAAGCGAAAAGGAGCAGCAACAGTGGGCTACCTTAATATGTTCCCCTGCCAACCAGCCATCAAAGCATACCTTAACCACCCACCCCCTTGTTGTGGGATTTGTGTCTAGGAGCCTCACCCAAGATCGTAATTGTGGGGCAAACCTTATCGCTTCTAACACCCATATGAGGTACAACCAGTCGACTGTGTCAAAGACCTTGGCAATGTTGATGGAGACAATGGAAGTTCCTCCTACCGATCCTCTACTTCATGCAAGACATGCACTAACTGCTGTAGTATCACAGTATTGTTACGATCAGGGATTAACCCGCATTGGTCCTCCTGTATTAATTGTGGAATCACCGGACGTAACCAAAGGGACAGCACCTTACAAAGCACTTTTGTATCCATAGTAATTATCGTGAAAAGATGACATGATAGATAATAAAATCTTGCTTTCCAGGTTAACCTCAATCGGTGTGGGAGACACAACACCAAAGTGCCTGGAGTCCTACTTATTGGACAGGTGTCAGACTGTCTCTATGCCCCCTCCACTGCTCTGCTTTCAAAAGGCTGTGACAGTGAGTAACACAGGGTTCTGCACTCAGCCCGATATCATTTAACATATACATGAGGCCACTCATCACTTTGATAAAGAAACACAATATTAGTGTGGTTAATTATGCAAATGAAACCCAGTTGATTTTGTCCCTCAATAATAATCAAGAGGAGACAGTAATGACGTTCCAGAAAGGCATGCTGGAAATTATCAGCTGGATGAATGCAAATTCATTACTCAATGGGGACAAAACTTAGTTCTTGTGCTGTTCGGCAAGCAAGATTCCTATGATTCTCGCCTCCAATTTGTGGCCCATTCCATCCGGTGATAAGCTACTGCAATCTGACATGGTTCGTAACTTGGGGGTACCCTTTGACAAGTTATCTTTGGAGAACCACATCAGTAAAGTAGTAGGCACATGCTTTGCACTTTTAAAAAGTCTTAGAAAGGTGCTACCAAAGCTGCATACTCAACATAAATCACTTGTAGTGCATAGCATAATAGTCAGTAGATTGGACTACTGTAATTCCTTGCTACTTGGGTCCCTGGAGTATTGAATAGACTGTATAGAGTCCAAGTGGCTGTAGCAAAACGTGCCTTAAACAGACCTCGGAGATCATTAGCTTTCTGATGCCTTGAGAGAACTACACTGGCCGCCTTTAAAGCAGAGGATTTTGTTTAAAGCTATGTGCATTGTGTTCAAGGCTCTAAAGTGTACTGGTCTGTTACCCCTACAAAGAAGACTGAAGGGGTATACCCTGGGACGAAATCTTCACTCCAGTACTGCAAACTCGGTTTTCACCATTAAGTTTCAGAAGGCAAGACAAGGGGGCCAGGCCTTTCCAGTCAAAGTGGATTAGGTATGGAACAAGCTCCCGCGAACCCCTAGATCAGCAAAAGCCCTGTTACAATTTAGGAAAGTTCTAAAGGCATGGCTCTTCCCTAAATAAATCTGTTACATATTTCTCAGGATGGTTATATGTTAGCAGTGGTACCTTCCCACTCGCCTCATTGCCAGGATACCAGTTTGGTGACACTTGTGCTCTACAAATGGAATAAATAAATAAACAAATAAAATAAGTTGCGAGACAGATGAGCCACTCTGAGGACCTCCACTCCCAGTGGAGCAGACAATAAAATACAATCCAGTCTACTGTATGTATAATGTGTTGTCAGGTAAATTCCTTGGAAGCGGGTTAAGTATCCCTCCCTATGTCACATAGCCCCAGGTAGGCGATGACCTCTTGAAGCGACAAAGTCATCTTAGGCTTGGTGTTGTAACGTGGGGGGGTGCCTATTAAGCTCCCCTTTCAGGACGCAGTTAAAGTCACCAGCCCAGACGATCAGACAGTCCAACGCTGGAGAAAGGACATCCTGCACTGTCATATAAAAGTGCCCATCATTTATGTAGCGCCCATAGATATTAAAAATGAAGAGGTACACCCTGTCTAGTCTGCCCTGTGTCAGTAGTTAACGACGCCCAATATCCACCTCCATATATGAAAGGACAAACTGAAAACCAGGTGCTTTTCAGATTTTTTTTTTAATAACAAAATTGTATCGGTTTTCAGCCTTAGAGTAGTTCAGTATACAGAGTATATTCCTGTAGATCTACATATAAAACAAAATTGTGATCAACCAGCCTACTTTCCAGACCTACAGATGTTATATTATTTAACATTGATGATGGACAACAAAACCCGATGGCCCTCCCTCCCTCTCCCCACTGCTTCTGTCATTTAATTATAGGAGTTAAGCCATATGGGTCACAGTTAACAATGAGCTTCCCTGGAATACATCTACTTTAAGGGAGGGTCGACATATGTAATCTTCTTAAAAACAATACCACTCCTAGCAAGACATATGCGGGGAAGGTGAGGATGAAAATTCCCCAGGTCAAAATATGTTTAAACCTCAGGTCTGCTACTCACATTCTCCTCACAGCATCTTTAAGGGACGCTGCTTGCTTCAGTGCTGTTAATCTTGTCTCTCACTCTGTGCCCTAAATGCTTGTGTCCCACTCTAGAGATATTGTTTTTCTTCTCAGCCCTCTGTATTCTTCTCATCTGAGAGCCCAACCTTCATCCTGGCTCCAGCGTAATACTTCTTCCCTCCATGAGAGGAGAGATGGGGCATGGGGAGACTTCCAGTGCCTCGTCAGCTGTCATTTCCCCAAGAGCCTAGCCAGGTCCGTGAAGCGTAAAAGTATCTTAGAGCTACGTTTTCTAGGGTGTAGTCCCAGGAGGAAATAAGCAGGCGTCAGCTCCACTGTCACCTCCCTGACCTCAGCCAAAGTGGCTCCTCTCCAGTACTGTGAGAGGGACAGAAATGTCCAGACCAAATGGAGAATGTCGGCATCAATGCTCTGACACCGAGGATATTGTGCCGTTGTAGTGTGATAAATCCTATTGAGCCTATGCGGAGTGAGGTACGCTCGATGAAAGAGGTAAAATTGTATCAGCTTAAACCTAATGTTGTGAGGTACTTTTTTAGCATACTGTAATAGGAAAGTCCACTCTTTAGCAGTAATGTCTCTACCTATATCAGTTGCCCACTTAACCTTCAACGTATCTAAGGATATGTGGAGATGTGTTCAGACCCCACGGTATAACCACCTAATAAGATGCCTCCAGTGTCCCATTGTGTGAAGAGCCTCAAGGACTTTGTGTGTTACTGGTTCAGTACCCTGTGGTGCCCAATGATTGCATACATATGATAGTATTTTAGCATTGGTTAAAAAGAGAGTCTCAGATAAACCATATACTTGCACACAGTCAGAGTGTGGCATTAACATGCCATCTTCAAACAAATCTCCTAATGTAAGTGGACCCCGCTTTTCCCAAACTCTGAGCATAGCTGCCGTGATAGTTCCTGAGGGGGTAGGGAGCTCGCACAGTGGTATGTTGGGCGCACACAGAAAAAATCTGCGCTGTGCTCTCTGTGCCCTGTCCTTAAATCCCTATAAAAAAGTATCATATCACCTGCATATAAAGAGCAGCATGGGTAGTGGGGTTCAGCACAATTCACCAATTATTTGTGCGATGGCGAAGGTGTTGTGCCAGGGGCTCCAATGCCAATACAAACAAGAGGGGGGACAGAGGGTAGCCCTGACTAGTTCCACGGTATATGGGTTAAGAGGCGGATATACGCACTCCTTTCTTGGCCCTAGCAGTCGGGCCATGTATAAGAGCTTCACCCACCGTATAAAATCTGGGGGTATGCCATAGGCTTCCAGAGAGGCCAACATATATTTCCAGCATGTCTAACGAGATGCAGCCGGGCATGCGGATAATGGTGTTTCGTCTCATCTATCAACTGAAATAGGCGGCGGATATTCATAGATGTACCACGGCATGGAACAAATCCACATTGGTCCATGTGTAGTAGACTGGGGAGTAGTGGGAGTAGCCTGTGCCCTAATACTTTACTGAAGAGTTTATATTCTGTATTTAAAATAGACAGGGGTCTATAAGAGGACATCTGTGTAGGAGGTCTATGCAGCTTAAGAAGCGAGGTCACCACTACCTCTTGAGGTGTGTCTGGAAGCATTCCTTCTTCGAGAGACCTCTTATATAACTTCTCTAGGTGGGGAAGTAGGTGATTGGCATATGTGGCATAAAATTCAATCAGCAATCAATCAGAGCCAAGGGTCTTATTATGTGCCATCTCTTTTAGCGCCTCACGAATCTCAGTGATTGCGATTGGAGCTCGCAGCGCCTCTATCTCAAATGCTTTCACCTGCAGAAGCAGATGTTGGTGCAGAAACGTGTATATGGTGTGGTGGTTTACAGGTGGAGGTGCGGCGTACAGCTCAGTATAGTATAGACGAAAGGCATTGTTGATGCTAGTTTGATTATTTTCTATACCCAACTGTGGAGACTGTATCGTTGATATAGGTGTGGGAGATTGCTGTGACATGATTAGTTTGCCAAGAAGGGCGCCCGGTTTGTCTGCCTCTACATGTGTCTATTGGGTGTAAGATCTGTAATCTACCACACACAAGCACTCTAGGAGTTCAGCATGACGGAGCAGTGCTGTTTGTAATTGCACTGTCTTGGTGTCTTCTAGAGTCACCTCTTGTTCCAGAGCGCCCAGATTATTTTCTAGGTGTGTGAGGTCTTTCAGAATTTCAGCCCATGCTCCCACCCACATAGAAATGGAGGCTCCCTGTATTATTACCTTAAAGGTCTCCCATTCAATCAATGGGGAGGAAGCAGTTTCTGTGTTTTCTGAAAAAAATGTGTCTATAGTAGTAGCTAGTGTATCCCCGTATACTGTGTCTTCCAAGAGCCTAGGCTGTAGGTGCCATGTTGGTATCTGGGTGGGTACCTGTCCCCAGTCCAGCTGGATCTTGAGCGGATTATGGTCAGACAACGTCTTACCTAAATATGTAGCATGGGTTATGTGGGATTGCAGGCTGAAAGTGCACAGGAATCGGTCTAAGCGAGAAAGGAGTATATGTGGGTAGGAATAAAAGGAATATTCCTCTGTGTCCTCATTACGGTTCCGCCATACATCCACCAGGTCCCACCCCTCAACCCATTGTCACAATGCTCTGGCCTGGCGAACTAGTGCGGCGCTCGGGAGGGGTGGGTGTGAGCGTTCGAGGAAGACATCAAGTACCGCATTTGAGTCCCACGGCTCTCCGGGCATATGCTGAGAAGGAGGTATGAAACAATTGACCCCGCCACTTGCGCTGCTGTTGAGTTTTAGGGCTGCTGGTGTAGAAAGGTGGGTTTCCTGTAGGAAGGCAAGGTGGGTGTGGCGTCTGTGCAGTTGTACCAGCACCCTGTGTCGATCCCGGTCCTCTAATATTCCAGGTAAATATATTGTATAATTTAGTAATCGTGGCCATTGAAATTAGTGTAGGGAGTGTTGAGCAATTCCAACCCCATGGCCCTACTGCATTCCCCCAGTGTTTCAGTGAGGACGGAAGCGTACAAACAACCACCCTACCCAATACGCGGTCCAGCATGGTCAACTGTGCTCGACCAATGTAACTAATACAACAAAACTGTATAAACATCAAGATAGCAAGCCTTACACTAGTGGGGTGCCATGGCTCATACGCCAAGCTATATATCTGCACCACATACATAACACATAATAAAGGTCTGGACCCAGGTCTCATCAGTAATTACTCACATGAGAATCCTGAACTTCTAGCTAATAATACAAAGATATCACACGTAGATGGTGAAATGCAAATGTAATGAAGGTTGATAACCACAATGCCATGAGACGCCCTGAGACAGCACCTGACAGACCATATTCAGTCCAATAGAGGATCCACCACCTCCAGATCAGCGGAATGGGAAACTCTCAAAGTGGTGACAAGAGGTTTCTGTCTGGGACAATCGGCTGGGGTACGACGTACACTTGAAAGGGAACTGACTAAGCTAGAGAAGAAAATACATGAATGGGAACTGAGAAAGGGGGCGGACGCACAAGAGAACGAGGAATACAACCAGGCAAGGAGAGACCATTCCCAGGTCGAGGAACAACTCAGATGCCACAATATGCAAAAATATTTCACCTCCTTGCAGTCTGAGGAGGGTAGGTCTGGGAAAATGCTAGCCTGGTTAGTGAGGCCGGGGGGGGAGGCTGAGCCTATCACGAATGTGATGGATAAGGAAGGGGTGCGTAGAAGTAGGCCGGGCCCTATAAATGACGCATTCAAGGAATATTACACCAATCTGTATGGGAGGCCTGCCGAAATCAGTGCGGAGACCTTTGATAATTATCTACAACAGATACCTCTGACGAGCTTGGCGACTGAAGACAGGGACGGATTGGGGGGCCCAGTGACGTTGGTAGAGGTCAGCGAAGCAACAGCACAATTAGCCCATGGGAAGACCCCGAGAACGGATGGCCTCCCTATGGACTTTTATAAAAAATTTGAGAAACAGTTGGCGCCCCAGTTAGTAGAAATGTATACAGAACCACTACAAAATGGGATGATGCCAGGCACCATGAGGGAGGCATTGGTGGTCCCGCTCCCTAAAACAAAATCCAGGGAGCCCTCGGTGACTGACTTCCGCCCCTTGTCAATGTTGAATAGTGATTTTAAAATACTCAGTAAGATCATGGCTAACCGTTTGCTTAGCCACATACCTACTCTTGTACATGAGGACAGGAACGGTTTCGTCCCGAATCGTAGCACCTCCTTGAATCTGAGGCGTCTCTTCGCGGTCCTACATATGCCCAACAGTGTGAAGCCTGCATCGGGGGTGTTGCTCGCGGTGGACTTTGAGAAGGCGTTCAATTCGATCAGATGAGACTACTTGAGGGCAGTGATGCTTCGTATGGGAATGGGTGAGGGTTGGGTAAAATGGGTGGACTTACTATATGCGTCACAACTGGCAAGAGTAAAGACAGCTAGGACGGTGTCTGACACCTACCCAATTCACAGGGGAACCAGACAAGGTTGCCCCTTATCCCCACTATTATTCGCCCTGGCCATTGAACCCCTAGCGTCCCAGATGCGACAAGATGGCGTGGGCAGAGGTGTGGAATGGGGACACCACGAACATATCATCTCACTATACGCCGACGATATACTTATTTACCTTAGGGACGAGGAGAGGGGTCTCCCATGGGGACTAGGGAAACTGGAAGATTTCGGGACTCTGTCGGGACTACGCCTCAACCGTGGTAAAACATTCGTGTTCCCCATATCGCCGTGTTACGAGCGCCCAACAGCGTGCCCTGGGGATATGATTTGGGCCCCACAAACCTTCAAGTACTTGGGCATACAAGTATTTCATGACAGGACAGACCTGCACGAGGGTAACCTGGGTAGGGTACTACGTTCCCTGAGGTCCTCTGTTGGGTTCTTTGAAATTAACGATAATGGCCAGAATAGCATTATCTAAGATGATCATGCTTCCTTGCCTTCTATATTACTTTGCTAATTTGCCCCTCCTTATACCAGCAGCGTGGTTTCGTGAGCTAAACACCCTGCTCAGGGAACTCATATGGGATGATGGTCAGAGACGCACCTCGCTCTCGATACTATGCAGGCCAACCTCCCAGGGGGGCCTGGGTGCCCCAGATTTCAAAGCCTACTACTTAGCATCCCAATTACAGTGGGTGGGTGGTTGGTTTACTGGTAAGGGTCAGCTAGACAGGTGCACCACCCACGAAGATGAAGATATAAATCGGATCATCACGCAAATGACAAATAGGAAGCTCACTCCCCACACGGACAGCCTGATGACAAGAGTGGCGGCGTCGTGTTGGAGGAGATGTGTGAAAAGGGTTGGAGTGGGCCCTCCATACTCCCCGGCGCTACCATTGGTGGTTCTTGCGATTGAAGCGGGAGGGAAGAACCAGGGGGGCACGAACCTCGGGCCATGGAAGACAGCGGGAATAGAAACAGTTGGAGACCTGTTCCATGAGGGAGTGCTGAGATCGTTCACTGACCTTGTTAATGGTGGAGTACCACGGGGACAGTTCCTTCTGTTTCGTAAACTGGTGCATACACTGAAAGTGTTCCTCCACTGTTCGCGGTGTCCTGTTTACGGAGGGCGGGCGGAATGCGACGGTCCGAGTTCTGTGATGTAAACTCCTTTTGTTGGTCACTCCGTGTACCCTGAACGTTCTGATCTAGCCATTCTCTGGCTGCTATTGGTGAATCAAAGAAATGAGTGTTGTTCAAGTATAACTTTCAACTTCGCTGGAAAGATCAATGCATATACAAGGCCGTGTGCTCTGAGGTGTTTCTTAACTTCTTGGAAGGAAGCCCGGCAATGTTGTACTAAGATCGTGTAATCTGGGTAAAGAGATACTCTGGAGCCATCAACCGTGATCGGCACACGTTCCTGCACAGACCAGAGTAGCATGTCTCTGTCATTCAGTACTTTCGCCATTATTGGCTGGGGGGGGCCCCGGGATGGGTCTCCTGGCAGGCACACATTGCGTCTGCTCTACTGTGAAGTGGGCGGACAGGCCCGCAGGCTCCACCTTCGACTGTAGCCCGGTCTCGTTGTAATGAGTGGGGTGATCTCCCTCAGTGCCCACTATAAGGATGGTATTCCTGCTCGCTCTGGCTTTGGCATCCTTGGCTCAGTCTTGGAGTTGTTCCACTTGTTTGCGCAGTTGTTTCAACATTGAGTCATGCTCTTCTTGCACCGGTACTAAGGTGGCCAATGTTTGCTCTGTCGATTTGACACCAATTTGTGCTGGTCATCTTTCAGCAGACTGAGGTCTGTAGTAATAGCGGCACGTCTCTGTTCCATGATTACTCTGGAGTCATGGATCTCCTGCAAAATAAGATCCAGCTTGTCCCCTGATGTCTCTGCTCTAGAGGAGAGAAAACATTCAGAAGGCTTGCAAGCAATTGAGTCTTCCGAGGCTGTGGAGCGCTGCTGCTCATATTCCTCCAGCCCAGGAGGCTTGGTTTTGTTGCGCCCCATCTCGACAATGAATTGTTTGTAAGGTCAGGGGGCCCATCTCGTTGCTCCAGTTGTTTACCCCCTATCGTTTCGTGTAGGACCGATCGCCACCACCCAGCTCCTAGTAGCGTAGGACGGCTTCCCAGTGCATTCGCCATCCCTTCACGGTGTGGTCGGATTGAGTCAGTTAGAGCTCGGGCTGAGCTCTCTAGGGCAGGCAGATCTGGTAGATTCTGGGATTCCACTGCTTGCCACAGGCCGCCGACCTGTCTAACATCTTGTTTCTATAGCTGATCAGGGGCTAGGTTCCAAGCTGTTCAGTCTCTCTTGTCCCCAGATGTGGCCGATGGTCTCTGCCGCCGGGCCACCCTACAAATCAGCACATTATAACCTGCTATAGATCTCCATACTGCAGGGCAGCCCGCACATCCCACCACAGTAGAGCTGTCTGTCCGCACACAAAGCACGCTCACCTCTGTTGCTTTTATGGGGGTGCTGACTTGAATTCAGTTCGCTGTCTTGGTTACTTCTGCATTGCTGGGCCACATTCAGGCTCCCCCGGGGCCCTTGCCGCAACATCAGCAGGCCGCGGCAGACTCTCCACCAGGCCTCAGTTAGTGTGCCATTCCCACCATCGGTGTTGGCGCCAGGCCTCCTCTAGGCTATTGTTTTTAGAGCAGGCATCCGCTGGCACCCCCAGGAGACACAACATGCCGCAGCACACCAGGCACGGAGACCTATGTCACTCAGTGGGCCCCCTGCGCGCCAGGCCTGTCCGCACGGGTCCTTGAGGCACACTGCTGCCGCCCTCCACATTTCGAGGCATAGGGCACCACGCCTGGCTTCCACCAGGTCTGACCACTCCTTGTCAGTCACCACTCCTCTCCCGCCATCCCCGTTCTCCTGCCGGGTCGCTCGGTGGCAGGGAGAAAGAAAGTATTGGGCGGGAGGCCTCGCCACAGGCCGCCGCCTTCTGTCACGTCACTGTACAGGCGCCACCACTCTTCAATCTGTGCGTCACCTCTTGTCACGGCACCTCGCTAGCCCTCTACGGTGTGCGATGTGGCATCTCGGCAATGTTGGGAACGGATCATGGGTAGATTTTACAACCCGGATCCGGAGCCACCAAGTTAGGCTGCTGCCATGTTGGACGCTTGGCCATGCCTCCCCACCAAGTGCTATTCAGATAAGGACACCCCTAGAAAAGGTTGAATAGATAGCATAATAGACTTGACCCCTCCATTTATTGGCCAGCTTGCTAGCCCCTGCATCTGAAAGGTGAATTTCCTGTTAGTAGGCGATAATAGCAGCTTGTCTCTTAAGAAAAGGGAGAACCCTCTAACGTTCCTTGTAAGTACTCAGCGCCAGCGCATTCCAGGAGTTGAGCTTACATGTTTCAGACTTACTCATCATTCCATAAGGTGTGCATGGATATCTAGGCCTCGCTCTCTGTGGCAAGATGAAAACGACCCACAGGTCAACAAAATAAAAAACATAACCAAGAACCTCCCACCCCGGACAGGTATAACTAACCGGAGTACCCTACTAGTCCAAAATAATCGGTGTCAGGAAGTACACCGCTGCAACCCAACTCCCCAGGACACCAACGACTGTCAACGCAAGATATGGACCCCCCTATCCCCACTGAAGCAGCATACAAAAATCTCTATGCATAGTACAAGGATGTAAGACAACCGCAAAAAATAGACTTATCACATCCACTACAGAATCGCCACTTGCCTCATAGGAAATGCCCAGCACCTCAGGAGGAGGCAGCTAATGTGCAATATCTCAAAGTCCAGAACTAGTAGCAGTTATATAACCATACAGATTACCATGCAGTAGTGAAGACGGCAAACTTTTCCTCACAACCAACATCCAGGCAGCAGTAGTACCAAAAGACCACCCACCACCACCCACCACAGAGAGGGTGAGGAGACAGCAAAGAGCTCCCCAGTCTGACAGTAACTTTGCAAACATCATTTAACAAGTCATAGTACCACAGTCAATATCACTACATTGGGAAGGAGTGCCTGAGGTTTCTCCATCTGAGAAGCTTCCAATTAACAGTGCCTCAGGTACTAGTGAAGCAGCAGAATCTGTGGTGCCATCATCTCTGACCACAATGCGTGCAGTGCTCTGTGCTGCCAGCAGGCCTCCGATCCAGACCTGACGTGAGTAACCCTATCCCTGTAATTCTTCAAGGTTTTACGATGAGGGCCCTCGGTGGCGCACCCGAGGAGAAACAGGCGCCATCGCTCTGTGTACCCTTTCAATAACAGAAAGGTCAGACAAGTCTCTAGCGCGCAACCCAGTTTTCCAATAACCTCTCCACCGACTGGCCCTTCACCCTCTCCGGGAAGCCCAACAGGCACACATTATTCTGATGTGATCGGCCCTCAGTATCCTCAACTCAGTTTTCCAAAGTGTTAGAGACCACAGAGAACTGACAGACCTATTGTTTAATCTGACCCACTTCCGCTTGCAGTGATGTGATATTTGGTTCCGCATTCTCCACTTTATCTGCCACTTTGCGAAGATCATTGCGCAGCAAGTTCATGTCAATGGAAACTCCCACTATGTGGCCCTCTAGAGCTGCCCTACAGCTGCGCAAGAAGGCTCCTCTTGTTTTTCTGTTGAACGCTTAGGGATCCCCAAGCGCTCCAGACAAGTGAGTCTGTCAGTTGGTGGACAGGGGTAGTATATTGCATGATGGTATTCCCCTGCTGTTGCCACTGAGATCTATCTTTCCCAGTGAAGGACAGACTTCACTTGCCAGTCCCCCACACAGTCTGAGGCACAGTCGCCCAAGGAAGTCTCAAGCAGGAACGAGCTATGAAGACGAGACAACAGCATAGGGCAGGTAGAAGAATGAGGTAAGGAAAGGGCTCCACGTCAAAAGCAGCAGGTAGATGGAGACCAGCCACAAGCTGATGTGGGTGGCGGAATGGCAACCATCAAGGAGAGCAGTTGAAGAGAAGCAGCGGGGGACCCAAATCGATAGCCACAGCCTAAGCGCCAGCCCCGGTCTTAGTTCCAGAATGACAACTGCCTCCTGTCTCCACAAGGAATGACCAGTTTGGTAGAAGGGGTGGAGGGTGGGCTAGGACACTGCTCTGCTGCCTCCCCTCCAGCAGATGCCACCAGACATCCCCGACCCCTGCCCCCCTGGGAAGAAGGAAGTGAGGCTCCCTGTTCTGCCCAGAGGGAGCCCCAAGCAGGGCCTGTGGCATGCACACCCCCAGGTCACCCCGCTCCTGTCACCCTGAGGGGAGATCTACTGGGTGAGGGTGCTGTCCAAAAGACCCACTCATCTGTCGGGGGCACTACAACACCTCAGGCCATCACCGCCAGGCCCCTGGGGATCAAATATAAGCAGTGATTGGGCGAGCAGGCAAGTGTAAACTGGGCCCGTGCCCCAGGCCACCACAGGCTTCGCACCACTCTTCCTCATCCCTACCAGCAAGACCCCCAGACATGCAAAAGCAGGGCGGCAATCTGGGGCCCCGCGGCCTTCTCTGCAGCACCTCCAGCACACTGCAGATCTCGCCTGTGCCCCGCACTGACAAAGGCCCCAACAAGTCACAAGGCACTAGGCCTCAGATCGTTCAGAAGGCAGCTGTGAGGGTCACCAGTCCCAACCTTTTAGATTGAAGTAAGATAAATTGGAGTGGGGTAAAGTGGAGTGGGTGGTGTATACTGGGATGGGGTGGGGTAGATTGGAGTGGGGTAGACTGGGGTAGATGGAGTGGAGTAGACTGGAGTGGGGTAGCCTAGATTGAAGTAGTATGTATTGGAGTGGGGTAGATTGGAGTGGAGTACGGTGGGGTGGGGAAGATTGGAGTAGGGTCGATTCGGGTGGGTGGGGTAAATTGGAGTAGGGTAGATTAGGGTGGAGTGGGCTAGAATGGAGTGGGGTGGAGTAGGGTGGAGTGGGTTAGAGTGGAGAGGAGTGGGGTAAACTGGGTGAATTGGAGTAGCGTACTTTGGGATGAAGTGGGGTAGATTGGAGGGGGTAGACCGGAGTGGGGTCAACTGGGGTGTGGTACACTGGAGTGGGGTACTGTGGGATTGATTGAAGTTGTGTGGATTGGGGTGGAGTGGGGTAGATTGGGGTGGAGTGGAGTGTGGTAGACTGGAGTGGAGTGGTATCGCATAGCGTGGAAGGACATCAAGTGGAGTACACTGTTGTAGATTGGAGTGGTGTAAAGTGGAGTGGAGTAATGTGGCATGTGCATGATGTGCTATCACACTGCCATTACAGGCAATGCATTTCTTCAATTGAAATGATCATTACATTTGCACAGACACAGTTTTACTGCACACAAGTGATAATGTGAGGAAAAAACCCGGTGAAAACCGCCAGAAACAGGCTGGCGGGAAGGGGGTCGGAATCCCCATGGCGGCGCTGCAAGCAGCGCCGCCATGGAGGATTCCCTGGGCCAGGTGGAAAACTGGCGGGAAACCACCGGTTCCCCTTTTCTGACCGCGGCTTTACCGCCGAGGTCAGAATAGCCCAGGAAGCACCGCCAGCCTGTTGGCGGTGCTTCCGCTGCCCTCCGCCCTGGCGGTCAGAGACCGCCAGGGTTGGAATGAGGGCCTTAGTCATGTTCTCCCTACATCACAACACTTGAGTAAATATCCCCTAAAACAGCATATGCTGTCGGTGTTTTGTGACTAGAAAATATACCACTAATCACTAATATACTACAAATCCACTACTAATAATACCACTACATTGAATAAGGTAAGCAAAACAATTAAGGCTGAATTCCTAAGTATGTCCTGTCTGGTCTGAAAAATAAATAGAGAAATTGAACAAAAGAGTAAGGAAATGATTCAGAGATTAGTAGGTGCAAGACATATGCCAAAAATCTGCAGGTGTTCCACCCGCCCAATTGAGATTGTATGGGTGCCTAAGGATATGTCTTCATGAAGTGCCACAACATTTTCCAACATCTGTTGCCACCCAGAACTTGCATATGAAATGAGAAGGTGAGATGTTGGGGATTATTTAGAAGTCCCTTTTTCCAGCCATGACATGACTGAAAAAAACATTACTCAATTTGTGCTGAGGTCAGATCTTTGGTTACTTGTTTGTATTTTATTGCCTTGTAGGGCTGGAGAGAATTAGATGGCATGTACAGCCTATATGTGCTCTAGGCTGCACAATACTGGAAGAAAAACATTGTGGCTCATTGTCAATCTAGACTTCCATATGATTCTGAGGAATGTGTACGGGGTAGAGAGTACCATTTCTTAGAGGTGAAGAGATTATTTCTGAGAAACTTGGTTGCAGCGGATGAATGCATTGTTGCCGACAACAGAGATGAGTTACTCAAGACTGTGAAGAAGTGGGTCTTGCAGTTTTTATTTTGGATTGTAAGTCTATTTTTTCAAGAGGCCATGTTGTGTGATCAAGGACAACAATGGTTTTTCTTTAACCAGTAGGTGGAACTGATAATGAAAGGAGTAGGGGTTGGTGGAACTCGCTGAGTTTCACTCCGCAGAGTTACCTAAAAACTCTGAGATTCCGTGGAGTTCCAACAGTGACAGAATTTGGTATGTTGTGCTGATTTTCAGCACTAGGAGCTTGTCCCGTGCTGTAGAATCAGCACAAACGGGACCATGCAGCACGCCAGAGGGTGCTACTTTTTTCTGCTGCTTGAGCAGCTTTCCATACATGAGTGGCAGCTTTCCATACGCGAGTGGCAGTGACCTGCCGCATCCGCCTGCGTTGAGAAATCTCACGGGAGGCGGTCAAGCACTAGATTTTCACGATCACCAACTTAGCGTTGGTGAGCAGCGAGAGAGGAAAACCTCTACCATGCAGATGTTTGTTTAGTTTTTCCAGAATTCTGTGCTCCAGCAGGACCATAGAATGGGCAAAACTCCACAAACTCTGTAGGAGGAGCAAAGTGTACCACCCACCCTAGAAAGGAGTCCTGATTTCAAAGAATCTGAGTTGGGGTAGGATCCTGAGCTCTGGTTGGATTACCAAAGGATGTTCAAAATATGACAAACAAGTGGAAATCATGAAGGTGAACACCCACATCAGAAAGTGTGGTGTATATGGTTGAATTACTCTCAAGATATGGAGACTGACTGACAGATGATATATGTATATGACAATTATTTTCCATAATAATGGGTTGTTTACTGAACGGTGTTTACATCGTCAAACACCAATAAAAAGTGTTTGAAAAAAGAAAGTGAACATCCAGTGTTGTGACCTAAAATAGGCATGTTTGAAAGGTTAGGTGTACAGTGAAGTGCAAGTGTTGTCAGAATTTCAATTGTGATGCAGGTTCTGAGAGTTTTATGATGTAAATGGGTGAGTGCTCTCCTGCTTCTCAAGAACCGTTGGACACCAGGACACCTGTGAACCAAGGAAGCACTGATGTGGGTTGTGGTCAGAGCAGTGTGTGATAAGTGGCAAAGAGGGGTATGTTGTTATGTCTGATAACAGTGATGCTTCAAGGGTCAATCTAGAAGGCAGGAACAGACCTCAGTCAATGAGGCTAAAAGATTTTGGCCCTCATTACAACCCTGACGGTTGGTGTTAAAGTGGCGGTAATACCGCTAACAGGCCAGCGGTAATTACCACCACATTATGACCATGGCGGAAAGATCTCCGATAGCCAATGTACTACACCGACCGCCAGGGCGGAAACAACAGCCACCATGGCGGTAGCCACCTACAACCAGGCGGAAGTCAAGGGGTTCCACCCACCATATTAAGACCAGACAATCCGCCACCTTTTCTGGGGCTGTACCAACAACATCAAATCCTGGCGGAAACTGAGCTCAGAAGGGAAAGGACTCATCATTGGAGACACAGGAAGAACCACGCCGCCATGGAGCCCGAGCTGCATGTCTTCCCCATGATCTTCTACGTGCTGCTCCACCACAAACGCCAACTCCGGTGAAGACGACGACGGTGAGTATAGCCGCCTAGCACACAAGGGAGGGTGGGAGGAAAACGAGAGTGACACACACACGCACCCCCCCCCCCTTCCCAACACCATACACACAATCAGCTGCATTAGTAAAACATGTTTACCCCGTAACTCGGATGAATAATGCAAGGACAAAACGATTTTGAAAAAGTGAATGTAATGAGAGCAACACATCAAGAAAAATAAGTTAGGCAACATAATAGATATATACATATGTACACAAAAAGGGACACAGCCCAGTCCACAATGTTCGTAGGCCACATGGCCACAGGCCAAAGTCCAAGGCCACACATGTCACCTGCCTCAACACGGGAGAACACTGCAGGGGCATCAGTTGGTAAGCAGGCAGGCACCTCAGGGGGACGGGGGACGGGGGACGGGGGATGGAGGGGCACCTCAGTCAGGAGATGGAACAAGACCACTGGTTCTGAAGGGGTCAACTTCCCTGATGCTTGGTCCTGTTGAGTGCAAGGCCACAGTCTCTCGAGTAGGTGACTTGCCCACTGATTCTGGAGGGGGCAACATGACCTGTGCTTGCTCCTGAGGAGTGCAAGGCCACAGTCTCTCGAGGGGGTGACTTGATCACTGGTTCTGGAGGGGGAAACATGCCCTGTGCTCTTGACCCTGGGGAGTCTTGTGTATGTGGGTGTCCTACCCACTGGTTCTGGAGGGGGCCTCGTGCCCTGTGCTCCTGACCCTGGGGAGTCTTGGGTATGTGGGTGTCCTACCCACTGGTTCTGGAAGGGGCCTCGTGCCATGTGCTCTTGATCCTGGGGAGTGCAAGGTCACAGTCTCTCAGGTGGGTGTCATACCCACTGGATGTGCAGGGGGCAGGCTGCACAGCAGGCGATGGAGGCAGGATTACATACTGTCCGCCGGCGGTGATGGCTGCTCAATGGAGGTGGTGGTGCTGCTGGTAGGGGGAGGCTCCTGCCCATCCCCTGCAACCTCGGACGGCTGCCCACTGGAGGTGGTGGTGCTGCTGGGGGGTGAAGAGGGGGCTCCTGCCAATCCCCTGCAACCTCGGACGGCTACATAGTAGAGGTGGTGGTGCTGCTGGGGGGGGGGGAGGCTCCTGCCTATCCCCTGCAACCTCGGACGGCTGCTCACTGGAGGTGGTGGTGCTGCGGGGGAGTAGGCTCCTGCCCATCCCCTGCAACTTCGGATGGCTGCTCACTGGAGGTGGTGGTGCTGCTGGTGGGGGGAGGCTCCTGCCCAACCCCTGCAACCTCGGACGGCTGCCCAATGGTTGTGGTGGCGCTGCTGGGGGGGGAGAGGCTCCTGCCCATCCCCTGCAACCTCGGACAGCTGCACAACCATGGTTGCCCACTACCACTGACCCCAGGTCCCTGATTGTCATAGGAATGAGGTGTAGCCTGGGGTCCCTGTAGAGGTGGACACACTGCTGATTGACGTGTCCTGGATACGCTGGGTGGGTGCTGTGGTGGTGTTTCCTGATGGGGAGGATCTGTGGTGGTGTGTGACTGTGCCAGGGTAACCAGCTGTCCAGAGGTCCCAGATGGGCCAGGTTGGTCATCCAGATCCTGAAGAACGGAGTTGCTGTCATTGCTGTGGGCCTCTTCTGTTGGGGGACTGGATGTTGCTGGCACCTCCTCTCCACTGACATTGGCTGGGGTACCTGTGGGGATGTAAATGATGTGTTATGGTTTCTGTGTCTGACATATTGTGCATCCATGGCTTGCCCTCTTTGGTTGTATTTGCCCTGGCAGTTGTCACTTAAGTACGTTGGTGTATGGTGGGATGATTAGTTATCTATAGTGTGCATGCTTTAGTGATGAGTGTCCATGCAGGGCTGTGAGTGGTGTCCATGCATTGGTAGAGCATGCAGGGTGCGCCACTGGGATGAGTGAGATGTGATGGTGAGGTGTGTGGGTAGTGGTGGAGTGATGGGAGTGAGGGTGGGGGTATGTGATGGCATGCAGGTAGGGGGTGATAGTAGTAGAGAGTTGACTTACCAGAGTCCAGTCCTCCTCCTCCTCCTCCGGCCAGGTCCTGAGGATGCAGGGTTGCCAAGACTTGCTCCTCCCATGCTGTTAGTTGTGGGGGAGGAGGTGGGGTCCACTGCCAGTCCTCTGTACAGCGAGTTGGTGTCTTGCTGCAATGGAACGTACCTTCCCTCGTAGGTCGTTCCATCTCTTCCTGATGTCATCCCTAGTTCTTGGGTGCTGTCCCAGGGCGTTGATCCTGTCCACGATTCTCCGCCATAGATCCATCTTCCTAGCTAGCGATATCTGCTGCACCTATGCTCCAAATAGCTGTGGCTCTACCCTGATTTCCTCCACCATGACCCTTAGCTCCTCCTCTGCGAAGCGGGGGTGTCTTTGTGGTGCCACGGGTGTTGTGGGAGGTGTTGTGTGAGGGTGTGTTGGGTAATGTGTTGGGGTGTTTGATGTGGGGTGCGTGAGTGGTGTATAGGTGTGAGTAGTGTGTGGCTCTGGTTGTATCTGTGGTCTTGTTGTCTCTCTGGTGGCAGTGGTTTGTATACGTAAAGGGTTGTGGTAATGTGGGTGTGTGTTTTATAGTGGTGTGGGTGTGGTGTGTGTACGGGTGTCAGGTGTGTCTTTGAATTGTCCAATGTGGTGTTGTTTTGTTTGTGTGTGTCCATTTTGAGCATTGCTGTATGTACCGCCAGTGGTTTACTGCCGCTGAATGTCCGCCGTGGTGATTTGTGGGTCATAATGCGATGGGCGTTGTTTTGTTGGCGTAACTGGGTGGGTTTTGATACCGCCACTTTATCACTGATCTTTGGTGTGGCGGATTTGTGTATGTGGCTGAATACTGAAGGATTGGTGTATGTGTGTCATAATATGGTGAACGGATATCCGCAGCGGCGGTAAGTTGGTGGCAGTCAGCGTGGCGGTAAGTGGGATTTACCGCCAATGTCATAATGAGGGCCTTTGTGTTAGCTGGGCTTTTGTTCCATTGCTTTTATATTGTGTATTTTATAGCGATGTCATATTTGAATGATCCTCAACTTTGTTTTGTTACATGGAAAGTGTGTTTCATTGATCTATTATGATGCTTCTATTACTCTTCCTCCTCGTTATTCCTACAATCTTTGCGAATACTCTGTTTTGCCATTACTTGTCTGTTGTACTGGGCTGGTATGAGAAGATAAAACTTACTTTTCTTCTCATCTTACCCTTGGTTCTTAAATCCCCCACGACTATGAGTTCTTTCGCTAACACCGCAGCACTTTTTATTTCTCACCTACAGGTCAAAGACCGGGTATGTAAAGTACCAATACTTAGAGTGAGCTTTGAGTCAGCCCATTGCTTATCATTTGTTGACTTTCTCGTCACTTATTTGGTTGTTTCTTATTTGATGGCCTTCCTTTCCATTATTGTATTCGTCCCTCCCTTAGAGCATAGCTTCTTTACCATCCAATTAATTAGATGACTTGAATCCTTCCATGTCTTACATTAGAGAACTATTTTTTCCTTTTCTTTAAGCACTCTGTTAGAAATTGGGTCTCCAGCTGGGAGAGGTTTGCACTCTGTCCAGGTAGGGACCACAATCCTGGTCAGGGCAAGTAAGATACACACTAAAAGAGGCTGTGCTCACAATATGGTAGCCTGGCACAGAGCAGTCAGGCTAAACTAAAGAGGCAATATATAAAGGATTTGTGCACACGCAAAGGAACACAAACGGACTGCACACCAGTTTAGAAAAATAGCCAATATTTATCTGAGTCAAACAAGACCAAACAAAATAAATCAAACATACACAAGTCAAGTTATGAATTCTCAAAGATGCAGTCCTTAGAAGTCAATCGCTCCAATGGGAACTATCTAGTCATGATGGACTGTGGCAAATCCAAAAGTGCAGTCCAACCGTGATGGAGCACGGGCTGGGTACAAGAGTCACACAGCCCACTGAAAATACCTTTTTTGCGTTGATGACTATGCATTGATTCAGAGGAGGGGATGCGTCACGCTAGCAAGTGATGGGTCGTTTCCTGATCAGGCAAGTGATGTGTACTGGTTCTGATGCATCTGTGCTGCGGCGGCCAAGCTGGAGCTGCGTTGTAAGTCAACATTGTTGCATTGCATAATAAGCGAGCGGTGTCCACACCTTTGTGGAGGCAGCGGCATAGTGGTGTTTCTGCAGCGTGATGCGTCGGTTCCAAGTGACGTGCCGGTGTTGTTGCATCAGTTCTTGGGTTGCAGCACCTCACCCACCTCGAAGAGCTGAGGACTGGCTTTGCCACCACTTGGCAGAGCAGGAATCTCAGCAGAAGAGCCCAGGTGCTGGTAGCAAGATGCAGGTGAAGTCTTTGATGTCCCTGAGATTTCAGAAACAGGAGGAAAGCTCAGTCAGGCCCATGGAGAAACCTTAGATTGCAGGATGTATAGAGTTAAGTCCAGTCCCCTCACTCCCGGCCAAGAAAGAAGTAGCAGGTAAACACAGCAGAGTAAACAACCAAGTGGTAGACCCTCCTGACAATACTGCAATCCTTCTCCCTGGTAAAATGTCCTCAGTCCAGAAGTGTTCTGAGTATATGGTGTCAGAGGTCCAGTACTTATACCAAAACGTACCTTTGAAGTGGAGGAGACTTCAAAGAGTGGTTTTGAAGTGCATCAGTTCCCTTTCAGCCTAGTCCTGTCTGCCAGGAGGGCTGTGGAGGGTGATCAGTCCTTTTTGTGGGGTCAAGTCACTACCCTCTGAAGTGTGAGAGCCCCTCCACCCATTCTGCCCAGGTAGACCCACCGGTATGCAGATGGAAGGCAGGGGCAGTGGAGTGCCCTTTCTTTTATGGCTGTCTGGATGGAATGCACAGATGTAGCCTTCACCGAAACCTTACACCAGCCAGATGTGGATTAAAGGCAGGCAAAGGCACAGAATGATTACGGTAAGAAAATACCAACTTTCTAAAAGTGGCATTTTCAGACTGGCAATTTAAAAAGCACCTTTACCAAAAGATGTGTTTTCAAATTGTGAGTCCAGAGTCACCAAAGTCCATTTTTCTATCTTTTTCCAATTGGACATTACACCTAAAGGTTGTTTTAAGCCAATCCCCTTACTAGCCTAAGGGAGAGATAGTTCTTGCAATATTGAAAAACAAATTTAAGAGTTTTTCACTACCAGGACATGTTAAACGTAAAAGTACATGTCCAATCTTTTAAATACACTGCACCCTGCAGGTAACTAGGGCCTACCTTAGGGGTGTCTTACATGTAATAACAATGTAATAAAAATGCAGGTCTGGGCCTGGCAAGTGGGTACACTTGCCAGATTGAACTGGCAGTTTTACCTGCACACAGGCTCTGCAGTGGCAGGCCTGGGACATGTTTGAAAGGCTATTGTAGTGGGTGTCACAACCAGTGCTGCAGGCCCACTAGTAGCATTTGACTTGCAGGTCCTGGGCACTTTACTAGGGACCTACAAGTAAACCAAATATGACAATCACGGAGAAGCCAATGTCACAATTTTTTAGACAAAGAGCACACGCACTTTAGAACTGGATAGCAGTCCTAAAGCCAGAAAGAAAGATGTTCAGCACAGAGTCCAAACAGGAGGTCAGAAATAAAAAGTCAGGGGAACCACGCCAACCGATGCTAGGTCTAACACACTCCATCAGAGTGCATTTGTGTTCTTGCTCTCTCAGCGTGTCCTGCTTACCCACCATTGCCCCTCCCACCCAGTGCCTAATTTGTAAAAATAATATAAGTGCTGGTGCCTATAGTTTTTTTTCAACCAGTGCTGACAAATGTCCAGATTGCCAAATGCCAAGGCTCCATGCCTATTTCTTTCACCACTGTACACTCCATACTCCTTTATTCTACTCTTGCCGGTTCATTTTCTCATCCAGCGTTCTCCTTTTGTCACTGTTTTTCTATCTTTTTCTTTCTCCTCTTTTCTTGCTTTTGTGTTTTTCTCTCTCTTGCTCTGGGTAAAATTATGAGGAGGAAAAGTATGTTCTGGTCCCCAAACAATAGTACTGAGGGGCCCCACCTGCAATCATCAGCTAATATCAAACACTGACCCACTCCTGTGCTGTCCTTGTTGAACCCCGCCCCTTCCAGCTCATTCATAAAAGCAGTCTGAGGAGAATGATGACTTAGTGAACATGCTTTGACTGGGCTACACCACTACTCCCACACACAATGGATCACCTGAGAAAAATGGAAGGGATAGTACAACACCTTTAAATAAAGGGAGCACCCTGTAATCCAGAGAACAAGGGTAATACAATCAAAACATAAAAAGTGTTCAGCCAGGAAATTCATCAAATGAAGATATTCAGAAGGTTATAGGATTCAGTACAACAACTGTTTAGTAAGGTACCATCACAAAATTGTAAAGCACACCAAATAGACACAGCTGTAGATGCTCAAACCAGATGTGTATTTTTAACAAACGTATTTTTATATACAGAGACTGATCCATCAAACAAAATGGTTCTCCAAGTGGCGGTGCAGTGAATAGTGAAAGCCACTGTGCCTAAACAAAGTAAATAAAATGGAACAACATAAATATATACAAAATGTACAAAGCAAAAAAAAGAAGGTCAAGTCCATTAAAGGGTCTTACTGTGAATTATTCACATAAATCCATAAACCATTCAAATGTCTAAGTTAGATCAACCGGGATTGACCATATGTAAGTTGATGTTTCGAGCCCTAATGGAATAAATTGCCCAGGGTCTTCATCAGGACAAAGTGATAACAGAAAGGCACTGGACTAGAGCCAATCTTGGTCACAATAATACAGACTCTTCAAAGTCTAGATGTATAAATTATGTGCCTTAATGATTTTGGGAACTAAGGGCAGGCCACTGCATGCTGATTTAGCTGCAACTGGCGGCCACCCTGTGTGGTAAAAGCTGTCTGAACAGCACATGCTCTCAATGGTGGCAGAAGGGAGCGAGAAATATAATGCAGCCATGTACCACCACCTTCCAACACTTCTAAGAAGCAAAACATTGGTGTCAGGTGGCCTACGTGGATCGAAACATTCAGTTACTTCATTTATATACTAGAGAAAGAAGATGACAAGAAGATCATCACCTCTAGTGTCCGCCAGAAAAAAGTATGACATATTATGCAGTTATTGGTGTATGCCAGAGGTCTTCGATCTGTGGGATGCAACCACCAGGGGATTGTGGAGTCAAGGGAAGTGGGGAGTGAATTACTCAGCTTCACTTCTGCCTGGAATCCAAAATGTTTGCTCTTTGTTTTGGAAAAAGACAACTGTCCAGGGATGGTTAATTCCAATAGTTAAAATGCTTCAGCCTGAGTGTCATTCAGGGAGTGTCCTGTGATGTGAAACTGAAACCGGCAGACAGCTGAACAAGCCTTCCGGCCAGAGTGCCTGCTTGCCTGAAAGAAATGCAAATGTGCACTACGGGTTAATCTGCAAATTTAAAGGGTATTCTGTAAATGTAAAGGATGCTTTGGAGCCTTTACTGGCTTTAATTAATCAATTCACTGGAAGCTTTATTTTTTTGAAATGGTAGTGCAAAGAGTTAACAACTGAGCTGTGAAGTGCATGCTTTTGATTGTAATTGTATTTACATAGCACTTATCAGTGGCAGCCGGTACTTTTATGAGGGAGGGGGTTGGGTGGGGTGGCACACATGCACACACCACACACACCACACACACCACACATACCTCACTCCCTAACAAATACTCATACAAACATGCACCAAAAACAAAAACAAAATAACTTACCTCAACAGCAGCAGCTCCGACAGGGAAGCTTTGGAGGTCCCAAGAGGGTTGAGACTGCTATCGTCCTTCATTTTACGAGGCAGGGTGTGGGTGGGGTGGCACACATGCACACACCACACATACCTCACTCACACCCATTCATTCACACATGCACACACGCATCCATTTGCAACACTCACTCACTAGTAAATACTCATACAAGCACACATGCACCAAACAAAAAAAACATAAAACTTACATCAACAGCAGCAGCTCCGACAGGGAAGCTTTGGAGGTCCCAGAAGGGTTGAGACTGCTACCTTCCTTTATTGAAAGGCAGCAGTCCCAAGCATTGGAGGTCGTGGAGAGTTGGACTGCTGCGTTGCCTCACTGGTTGACCTTAGGGAAGGCAGCAGTCCCAATCTTGTCACAGAGTGGGATGGGGTCAGTGAGACTGCAGACCCCACCCCACTCTGTGACGAGGTGTCACTGATTGACACTCAGTCCTGGGCACTTCAGGGCTTAAACCTGAAGCCTCCAGGAAAAAGGCATTCGTTAACGTTACCCCTCATCATAAGGGGGAGGACTTTAAGGCACATTTGCCAGGCTGAAAAGGTCATGCCCAAAGGAGCTGTGACTTCTTCAGCCTGACAAAGTTCAGCTCAGGCAACCAGGAGCCTGCACATTTACAGCATGTCTAGCTCCTGGCTGCCTGACCTGAACCAGAAGAGTGTCTGTCAGGCTTACCTTTGTTCACCACAAAAGGACTCCACACCAGCTTAGAAACCTAGCCAATATTTATCTAAATCAAACAAGACCAAATTGACAAAAATCCAACATACACAAGTGGAGATATCATGTTTTAAAGTTAAAAAAGAGTCTTAATCCATAAGAATCAATGGATGGATGTGTTGTTTTAGCACAAAGCACCTGGTATGTGTCAAAAATAAAGCTGCAGGGGCGAGGGTGCATCAGAAAAGCAAGCGCTGCATTGATTCCTTACTCACGAGTGAGGTTGTGCAGTGATTCTTTTCCTGTCGGTTACTTGATGCGTTGATTCTTTCCTCGCAGGGAAGGAATGCCTCGATTTCTGGAAAGGCAGCTTTGGGTCCGTGCAGTGATGATGAAGGTTTGGCACCCAGGGACGATGCGTGGAAAATCCGGACGTACAGTAACGATGAAGCTGCGTTGAGCTGGTGATGCGCCAATTTCTGCAGCTGAGAGGCAGTTGCATCGATTTTACAGCCACGAGGCAGGTGCTGTGTTGCTTTTACAGCGGCGGTGCGGGTGCTGCATCAATTTTTATGCCGCTCGGCTCTGGTGGGTGGATTTTCACTCAAGTTTTACTACCTTCTCCTTCCAAAGGCCCAGAAACTGGAGTGGCACCACTTGACAAATCAGGGGAGTCTAGTAAGAGAGCCCAGGTGCTGGCAGATGAAGTCTTTGATGTCCCTGAGACTTAACAGGAGGAAAGCTCAGTCCAAGCCCTTGGAGAAACTTCATAAGAAGGATACACATCAAAGTTGTCTTTGTCCTCTCTGTCGGTTACTTGATGCGTTGATTCTTTCCTCGCAGGGAAGGAATGCCTCGATTTCTGGAAAGGCAGCTTTGGGTCCGTGCAGTGATGATGAAGGTTTGGCACCCAGGGACGATGCGTGGAAAATCCAGACGTACAGTAACGATGAAGCTGCGTTGAGCTGGTGATGCGCCAATTTCTGCAGCTGCGAGGCAGTTGCATCGATTTTACAGCCACGAGGCAGGTGCTGTGTTGCTTTTACAGCGGCGGTGCGGGTGCTGCATCAATTTTTATGCCGCTCGGCTCTGGTGGGTGGATTTTCACTCAAGTTTTATTACCTTCTCCTTCCAAAGGCCCAGAAACTGGAGTGGCACCACTTGACAAATCAGGGGAGTCTAGTAAGAGAGCCCAGGTGCTGGCAGATGAAGTCTTTGATGTCCCTGAGACTTAACAGGAGGAAAGCTCAGTCCAAGCCCTTGGAGAAACTTCATAAGAAGGATACACATCAAAGTTGTCTTTGTCCTCTCTAAGGCAGAAGCAGCAACTGCAAGCCAACCCAGCAAAGCACACACAGCAAAGGAGCAGTACTCCTCCTCACAGCTTTTCAGCTCTTCTCCTTGGGAGAGGTTCCTCTTGATCCAGAATTGTTCTAATGTTTTTACTAATTTCTGCCTTTGAAGTGGGCAAACTTCAAAGGAAAGTCTTTGTAGTGCACAAGACCCTGATCTTCCGTGCCCTGCCCCAGCCATACTCAAGGGGATTTGGGACTGTATTGTGTGAGGTCAGGCACAGCCCTTTCAAGTGCAGCTGTCAGCTCCTCCCTCCCACACTAGCCCAGGAAGACCCATCAGGATATGCAGGACACACCTCAGCTTTCTTTGTGTTACTGTCTACAGTGAATTAAAAAACAGCCCAACTGTCAGTCTGACCCAGACATGGATTCAGCAGTCAAGCAGAGGCACAGAATGGTTAAGCAAGAAAACACCCACTTTCTAAAAGTGGCATTTTCAAACAGACAATCTAAAAAAACAAAAGATGTATTTTTAAATTGTGAGTTCAGAGACCCCAAACTCCAAATCTCTATCTGCTCCCAATGGGAAATTGTGCTTAAGAGATATTTAAAGGCAATCCCCATGTTAACCTATGGGAGAGATAGGCCTTGCCATAGTGAAAACTGAATATTGCAGTATTTCACTCTCAGGACATGCAAAACACACCAGCACATGTCTTACTTTTTAAATACACTGCATCCTGCCAATGGGCTACCTAGGGCCTATGTCAGGAGTGCCTTACATGTACTAAAAGGGAAGGTTTGAGCCTGGCAAGTGGGTGTACTTGCCAGGTCGACATGGCAGTTTAAACCTGCACACACAGGAACTGCAATAGCAGGTCTAACATGTTTACAGGGTTACTCATGTGGGTGGCGCAATCAGTGCTGCAGGCCCACTAGTAGTATTTGATTTACAGGCCTTGGGCACATATGGTGCACTATACTAGGGACTTACTAGTAAATCAAATATGCCAATCATGGATAACCAATCATAATCACAGTTTACACATGGAGCACTTGCACTTTAGCACTGGTCAGCAGTGGTAAAGTGCCCAGAGTACCAAAACCCAGCACAAAACGAAATCCAGCGCACAATCAAAAATACAGGAAGCAGAGGCAAAAAGACAGGTGAAATCACACCAAGGATGCGTGATCTGACAGTGACAAAACCAATATAGTAAGAAAGTGCACCCGTAGTGAAAAACAAATTTAACAATCAGGATTTCCATTTTGTATACAGTCATTGGTGCATTGATACACAAAGAAAAACAGCCACAGGGCAATTGCTAAGCACTAAAAGTGTCTGTCTTTTTTAATATGTAAATGGCGTTTCGTCGCCACCCTGAATACAGGGGTCTCATCAGAACATACAATGATCTGGGGGATGGTTGCCCAAAGTAAGGCTGGAATTTTTCAAATTAATTCCAGAAGCACAGCCACATTCAACTAGGATCTAATCCCAAGTATTATTAGTGAGTCAGTGAATCAGTGATATAGGGGTACTCACAGGACAGGTACATCGAGGCCAACGGCTACAGGTGCATGCTAAGGGAAACACACAGACTAGAGAAAATGCTGATTTCGGCTAAAGCAGAACCGAGCAGATCAACAAGCTGATGCATGAAAGTAGGAACAGCACCAGGGTGGTAGCTAGGGGGTACAGCAGGGCCTGGCTGGAACTTAATTTTGTCCCGCTTCTCCTAACTGAAAGCAAAGATTGAGTATTCATTAGTTAAAACAACTTTAGTTAAATATAACTTCTGACACTGCACGTATGCAGTCTCAGCCCTGCCTGTCTTACTATACTTAACCTGAAAGAACCTAAAGCTGTCTGCAAAGCAAGACAGTCAGTGAGGTGGGGAGAGAGGCAGAGGCAAGGGGGCTGGGCCCGGCTAGCCTTTGTTTTTATCTGCTCCTCTCACCCCCAGTTAAATGCATCAGTTTTGCTGCTTGTTTTTTGATTGCTTATTTGTAAATGTGAAAGCATTTTGGGACCATGAAATCGCACTTGGAATAAAATAATTGCGATTTAAACTGTCAGTCTTGATCGGCTGGGTCATATTTGGGCTAAGTGGGAGTGGTCGGACTCAGGGACACACACAGCTGATATACTTCCTGTATGCCCTTGAAAAACCGAAAGTACTGGCTGAGCCCGAGAAGCTGAGGTGGATGTGGGGCTTTGCTCGGTGATTCAGATGAACACTGCCCTAAGTAAATGAGCTGATACAGAGTGTTATTGTCACAAGCAGCCGCTTCCTTCCCCATGGACTTTTCTAGATCTAAGGAGTCGTCTTTTCTGTTGGATGATGTGGAGCTCTCAGCTCACTGGCAAAGACTATAGCAGCACTTCCTGCATATGGTGAGTGAGCCACATAGGAGTCTTTGTAGGCAGAGACAGAGGGGCTGATTATGACCTCTGCAGTGCATTCCAACCAGGCCATAGTAGTAGCTATTAACAGTGCTGCAGAGGCACAGGGACCCAAAAGAATTAGGAATCTATGCATCTCAATTTTGACAATATTTTGTTACATAAAGGGGCTACGAAGAACTTTTTTTCCTTGCTTATATTAGGGCCCTTGACACCATTGCTTGTCACTGAGTCAGGCCTGCCCCAGCCAGCCTGTGCATATACTGCAGCACTAGGGCCCCCAGAATGCCCCACTTTGTTTCATCCTACAGTACACCGATAGGCAAATCAGGGCTGTCAAGGCTCCTTGCTTCATAGAGGTCGTAAGGTGGAAGGCAAAGCATTCCAGGTGATGAGTGGTTAACAATGAAGTAGTCCAGCAATAAATATTCAAACAAGATATTTATCCAAAGGCAAATCCAAATGACTCCTTAATTAAGTACTAAAAAGAACGCAAGCTCAATCAGGGCTCTCTAGTGCTGACAGTCTCTCACTAAATTAGGGAACAAAATAGAGGTCAGAGCATGGTTCTGTCCAGAATTCTCTTTGCACCACTACCTTGTGAGTCTGTGGAGCATGATGAATCATACTCTAAATGTGCATCAGTGAAACCAATAAATGTAAGTTTATTTTGACACTCGTTTCATTTTTATCATTTTTGTCAGAGTGACTCAGGTTGGATAAATGTGTGCTTCACGGTTCTGGTTCAACCTTCTGTGTGCTTTCTAAGCTCCCAAAAAGTGTAACATGGGCATCTTGAGGGAGCTGTTCTTTACGCCATTTTGTGGCTTAAACTTCAAAATCAGGAGATCCTAGCCCAAAATACAACATATACTCTAGGCATGGAGAGATACAGCTCAGAATATTTAACTTAAACCAGCAGCAAATCCAGTCTTCAAAGTGGTACCTGCACTGACACCTACACTGGCAAATGCACCAGTGCATATACAAACTTGCACCAGTAACTTTACTCACCTAACTCACACCTGCAGTAGCGCCAGAAAACCCACTCACAACTACACTGACTGCAACACTCATAAAGGAACTTGCATTACTAATCTCATTTACATCTCCACTCATGTTGGTACTTACACTAGTAACTTTCTTTGGATTTGTAGTAATACATTGCACCAGTCACCTCACACGAACCTGGAATCACACCTGCTGTGGAACTTGCACTCACACCCACAACAACATACTTGTGCTGGCTTTTGCGGTCACGTCTGTGCTAGCACTTACCCCAGAGAAATCACTCACGCTTACACCTGCACTTAAACCACCATCCGCACTTAAACCACCATCCGCACTCACAACAGAAACTTCACTCACACGTACGCAGGCACATGCACCAGCAACCTCACTCCTACTCTTGAACATGTACTGCAACATACACCAATACTCACACTTCACTCACATGTGCACTGCCACTAGTACCAGAAACTTCAGTTGCACATGCATTCATGCCTTCACTTGCATTCACACTGGTACTCACATCTTTATTCACACCTCTACTAGTGTTTACATCATTAACCTCTCACAACTGCACTCACACAGACACACCAGGATTGATACTTGCACTTAATACTTGCACCAGTAACCACTTTTGAACATTCACTCACACCTGCATTGACTCTTGTACTCACGCATCCACTGCAACTTGCTGCATTGTGGCTTTCAGAATACGCACATGCAATCAAACTATCAGATGCATGGCATCATACTGAAACTGCTCAGGATGACACTGTGGTTAGTAAGGTGCCACAGCACTGACACCATGTGTGGGCACACAGCACCCTATAGTACAGTGAGGATACTGTGTGCTGCAGACCTGCCAGGTAAATAAGAGCGTGAAGCTGAAGCTGAAGCTAGCAGGGGACAGTGGACCCCACCCAGAAAGTGAGTGCTGTTTGACCCAACACGTCACCTCCCATATTTATTTTTATACATAGTATAAATAAATTTGTGCAAAGTGTAATATATTCTCTATAGGTAGTGCTGAGTGTGTCTTTGACTCCTGACAGATAGTGCCTCAAATGTGTGATCTTGGTACTCCCATTCATAAAAAAGGGTGATAAATAACCTATAATTGTCCATGCATCTGCATATATGACTAGGCCTAGTGGCTATCAGCAGAATTGTCTTGTCTGTCAAGCCTCTGTAAAATGCTCTCTGTAAGACACTAAGCATTTTTTTTGATGGTTAATTACACTGTATTTTGGTAATACCGTGGATTGTGACCTTTACACTTTAGCAATAAAAGTATAAATGTTCATCTGTTAGTATGCTTGTTCTACATATTGTGTTACTGGGTAACTTTCATTTTCACTGGTATAATACATTTTCTGCAGGATCATCCATTATTGGGGTGTTTGTCTAGTGTCTAGCTGATACAGGACACCAAATATATTCATTGTGTTTATTCTAAGCATATTGCAAGAGCAAAGGCTTTCATTGCCATGGACTGCTTTTTGATCCCACAGACTGCAATTGGACAAGCTTCACTAATGGTGAAAGCTTTGGTGTGTTTGCCATGGTTCAAGTCACTGCTCTCAACTCACCTACCTACTCCATAAAATCTGACCTATTATTTAAGTAATCACAATGATTCAGATGGACTCTGTGAGATAACTAAAACATCCTTAGAGAACAGGTTGATTGGATGGTGATTAGTTAACTTGCTGGATTTCAAGTGAAGATTTCCCAATTGCCCGCTGACAAATTGTGGGATCATGGAACACTTACATGGTTGTTCTAGTATAGTTAATTTGTAATAAGAGTAAATAGCAAAGACCGAGACTGAGTAAAATTACTGTGTTATGGGAGTTCGTTATCCAGGGGCACCGGTGGTCCAGATAGCCGTTACCTATCAACGATTGCCTTTTAGCTAAAAACAAATTCTAAAATCCTAAACATGTAGAGTGTGTCCTTGGTGCTCATTTCTGGTATTGTGTACGTCTCGAATTTCTCACCAAAAGGTAGCTAAGGGAGAAAAGGCATTGGGATAACTAAGGTTAAGTATACTATTCAACTAGTCACAAAACTGGTCTTAATTTGCAATCAGTCTTTTTCCTATCAGTGTGGAATTTTGTGACCAAATCTATGTACTAATTACAAATCGGAATGAGTCATAATTAGATCTACTAAATTAATATTGATGAAGTTGTTTTCAAACTGTGACGGGATCTGATTGGACAGAATCATAGGGATATCGGGCTGCTAGGGTCTGCAGACCACCATGTCGCAAACTGCTTTTCAAATGAAGACTTTTTTTAAATTCAGTCCATTCCCCTTAATGGAAACGGGGCTGTGTTTAAAATCAAAAAAAGGGTGGGGCTGGTAAAGTTTGTTTGAGAGCTTGCAGTGGTCCACTGCACCACTGCCTACTTCCCAATAAACTTTTTTTTAATTCACTAAGGGGAAGTGGTCTCATTTGGAACCTTTCGTTTTGCAAATGGGTTAGTACCCCACCTTGGAAGTCAGTAAATTTTTACTGTTTTGCAACCTGATTTTGGTAAAACAAAATACTGGTACATCTCATATCAATTTGGTATTTTGAAGGGATGCCTACAACGATTCCTTCAAAATACGGAATCGACATGGAGTTGCAAACGCATTTTAGGAGTTGATAAAATTTTACCGACTCCTAAAATGGGTTTAGTGCATATTAAAAAATACTTTCGCAGTTGGTGGACTGTTGGTGACTGTAAAAACATTTAGTACACCTGGCCACAACTGGTGAAGTGAGAGAACAAAATCTGCAATAAGAGATTACTTGTTCCTGAGCTCTTGTCTTACCAAAATGTAATATAGTGGGAGAGCAAACCAAGAGACTGGGTTCAGTCTTCAAAGATGTAATATCCAATGTGTGTGTGTGTTGGGTTCCAGTCCAGTTTTCCTATCACACACCCAGGGGCGGCTCCTCCGTTAGGGCGAAGGAGTGCCGCCCCACCCCCCACCAGCAGCAGAAGCTGCAAAACTTTCACAACGAGGGAATAATAAACAATATCCCCTCGTTGTGAAAGGGGTGGGGCTTCTGTGATAAGGAGCTTTGAGTGGGAGTGCTCAGCACTCCCCCTCACTGCCCATGTATGTTTGGCCGGCTGTCTCGGGCCGGCCAAACACACATGCGCGGTAGGCTCGCTCCAGCCCAGCAACACAGTTGCCAGGTTCGAGAGAGCCAGCATAGGCTCCCAGTCTGTCTGGGAGCACCCTGGCTGGTCGCTCCCAGTCAATCCTGAAGCTGCATTGAGCAGCGTCAAGATTCGCCGCAGGGCAGGCTGGGAGCCTGTGCCTACGTGCAGCCAGCGGGGCAGAGGAGCGCGGCGCGGGACAGAGTCGAAAAGGTAAGTGTTCATTTTTAAAATAATTTAATTTAAATACATCTTAGATCCCCCGCCCCGCTCCTTATGAGCAAAGCGAGCCGCAACAGCAGAGACCACAAGCATAATTCTAAGTTGTTCCAATCTTGTAAAAATATAAAGAGGGCCAAAGACAGAAAAGTAATATTTATCCAAGCTCACACACCTTAATCACTAACAGAGACCAGGATAAAAAAAACATCCCTCCTGGTTTCACAATTTCCCACTTGCCTACTAAATCACACTTGATGTAAGGGTGGTTCTGATGGCAAGGCACAAAGAAGGCTGTCCCTGGGAAAACACCAATGTGTTGGGGCCCGAACCCAGATTTTATTGCAGCATTTATTATGAACTTTTTGTTTAAGTGATAAAGGTGGGGTTAGATGCCACATTACTTAATGCCATGACTAAAATTGGCCATGTCTAAAATCAACCCACCGGTCTAGGTTATAACGGTAGTAGTGTAGATGTCTGCCCACCCCGGTGAATTGTCCGCCTTTTTTGGGTTCCTTACATGTTTTTTTTTTTTACTACACAAACACTTTTAGCTTGGTTTTAGCTCATAGTTAGCAGATAAGGAAATAAAACTAGTAAGAAACAGGGAGGCCTATTGTATGAAAATGCCTCTCATTGCATGGTTACCCCCTAACGTTTTGCTTTTAGTTGATGCTAGTTATGATTGAAAGTGTGCTGGGACCCTGCTAACCAGTCCCCAGCACCAGTGTTCTTTCCCTAAACTGTACCTTTGTCTCCACAATTGGCACAGTCCTGGCACACAGATAAATTCCTTGTAAATGGTACCCCTGGTACCAAGGGCCCTGTGGCCAGGGAAGGTTTCTAAGGGCTGCAGCATGTATTATTCCACTCTGGGGACCCCTCACTCAGCACATGCACACTGCCTCACAGCTTGTGTGTGCTGGTGGGGAGAAAAAAAGACTAAGGGGGTCATTCTGACCCTGGCGGTAAAATCCGCCAGGGCCAACGACCGCGGGAGCACCGCCAACAGGCTGGCGGTGCTCCCTTGGGCATTCTGACCGCGGAGGTACAGCCGCGGTCAGAAACGGAAAACCGGCGGTGTACCGCCGGTTTTCCGCTGCCCTGGGGAATCCTCCATGGCGGCACAGCTTGCTGCGCCGCCATGGGGATTCCGACCCCCATACCGCCATCCTGTTCCTGGCGGTTTTGGCCGCCAGGCACAGGATGGCAGTATGGGGTGTCGTGGGGCCCCACCAAGATTTTCAGTGTCTGCCATGCAGACACTGAAAATCGCGACGGGTGCAACTGCACCCGTCGCACCCCTTCCACTCCGCCGGCTCCATTCGGAGCCGGCATCCTCATGGAAGGGTGTTTCCCGCTGGGCTGGCGGGCGGCCTTCTGGCGGTCGCCCGCCAGCCCAGCGGGAAACCCAGAATACCCGCAGCGGTCTTTTGACCGCGCAGCGGTATTCTGGCGGGCCCAGCCAGGCCGGCGGCTTCCGCCGCCGGCCGGGGTCAGAATGACCCCCTAAGTCGACATGGCACTCCCCTCAGAGTGCCATGCCCACAACCCACTGCCTGTGGCATAGGTAAGTCACCCATCTAGCGGGCCTTACAACACTAAGGCAGGGTGCACTAAACCACAGGTGAGGGCATAGTTGCATGAGTACTATGCCCCTACAGTGTCTGAGCCAATTCTTAGACATTGTAAGTGCAGGGTAGCCATAAAGAGTATATGGTCTGGGAGTTTGTCAAACACAAACTCCACAGTTTCATAATGGCTACACTGAATACTGGGAAGTTTGGTATCAAACTTCTCAGCACAATAAGGCCCATATTTATACTTTTTTAGCACCGCATTTGTGTAGTTTTTTTACGCAAAATCGGCGCAAACTTACAAAATACAATTGTATTTTGGACGTTTGCGCTGCTTTTGCATCAAAAAACGACACAAATGCGGCGCTAAAAATGTATAAATATGGGCCTAAATCCACACTAATCCCAGTGTGGGATTTATTGAGAAATACACACAGAGGGCATCTTACGGATGCCCCCTGTATACCAGTCCAACTACCAGTGTTAGGCTGACCAGTTTCTGCCAGCCAGCCACATCCAGGTGGGTTCCTGGCCACATGGGGTGAGTGTCTTTGTCACTCTGTGGCCAGGAACAAAGCCTGCACCGGGTGGAGGTGCTTCGCACCTCCCCCTACAGGAACTGTAACACCTGGCGGTGAGCCTCAAAGGATTAAGCCTGGTGTTACAGTGCCCCAGGGCTCTCCAGCTAGTGGAGATGCCCGCCTCCCAGACACAGCCCCCACTCAGCCCCACCTTTTGGCGGCAAGTCCGGAGGAGTCAATGAGAAATACAAGGAGGAGTCACCCTCCAGTCAGGACAGCCCCTAAGGTGTCCTGAGCTGAGGTGACCCCTGCCTTAGGAAATCCTCCATCTTGCTTTGGAGGATTCCCCTCAATAGGATTACGGATGTGCCCCCCTCCCCACAGGGAGGAGGCACGAGGAGGGTGTAGCCACCCTCAAGGACAGTAGCCATTGGCTACTGCCCCCCAGACCTAAACACACCCCTTAATTGAGTATTTAGGGGCGACCCTAAACCCAGGAACTCAGATTCCTGATGACCTACAACAACAAGAAGGACTGCTGACCTGAAAGCCCCGCAGAGACGATGGAAACGACAACTGACTTGGCCCTAGCCCTACCAGCCTGTCTACAGACTCAAAGAGCCTGCACAGCGACATATCCAGCTGGACCAGCGACCTCTGAGGACTCAGAGGACTGATCTGCACCCAAAGGAGCAAGAAACTCCCGTGGACAGCGGCTCTATCCAGACAACAACAAAGAAACCATCTTTAAAGGGACTCCAGCCTCACTCCGGAAGCATGAGTCCCCAACACTCTGCACCCAACGCCCCCGGCTTGTGTCCAGAAGAACCAACACTGCAGAGAGGACCCCCCGGTGACTCCAGCGAAGTGGACACCCTGAGACGACCCTCCTGCACCTCCACAGCGACGCCTGCAGAGAGGATACAGAGGCTCCCCCTGACGGCGACTGCCCGGTAACAAAGAACCCGACACCTGGGAGACACTGCACCCGCAGCCCCCAAACCCAAGAAAAAACACCTCCCTGTGCAGGAGTGACCAGCAGGTGGCCCTCATCCTTGCCCAGTCAGTGGCTGGCCTGAGAAGCCCCCCTGTGCCCTGCCTGCATCGCCAGAATGACCCCCGGGTCTCTCCATTGATTCCTATCTGAATCCTGACACCTATTTCACACACTGCACCCGGCAGCCTCTGTGCAGCTGAGGGTGTATTTTGTGTGCCGGTTTGTGACCCCCCCCAGTGCTCTACAAAACCCCCCTGGTCTGCTCCCTGAGGACGCAGGTACCTACCTGCTAGCAGACTGGAACCGGAGCACCCCTAGTCTCTACAGGCACCTATGATATTTGGGCCCTACTTTGACCTCTGCACCTGACTGGCCCTGTGTTGCTGGTGCTGGGTGTTTGGGGTTCACTTGAACCCCCAGCGGTGGGCTGCCTATGCCCCGGAGACTGAACTTGTAAGTGCTTTGCTTACCTGATAAAATAACTTGTACTTACCTCCCCCAGGAACTGTTGATTTTTGCAGTGTCCACTTTTAAAATAGCTTGTTTTCATTTTTGCCAAAACTGTGTACATTACTGTTTTAATTAAAAGTTCCATATTTACCTATGCCAAGTACCTTACAATGTATGTACTTGCTTGAATTCTGAATCTTGTGGTTCTAAAATAAATTAAGAAAATAATATTTTTCTATATAAAAACCTATTGGCCTGGATTTAAGACTTTGAGTGTGTGTTGTCATTTTTTGCCTGTGTGTGTGCTTAACACTACCCCTCTGATAAGCCTACTGCTCAACCACACTACCACAAAATTGAGCATTACTATTATCTAATGTTGCCACTGTCAACCTCCAAGGGAAACCCTTGGAGTCTGTGGACACAATTTTTCACTTTGAGATAGTATCCACCTATTATCTGTTCTCTAGGGCAAATCAAATAAAATCAGGGTTTATAAAGCGCAACTAGTCACCCGTAAGGGTCTAAAGGGGCTAAGGGGGTTTATCCTCTGAGCTTCAGTCAAAGAGCCAGGTTTTAAGGTCCTTCCTGAATTGGGGTAGCGATGGTAACTGCCTGAGATGCAGGGGAAGGGTGTTCCAGCTCTTTGTAATATACTGTGCAAAAGCAAAACAGGCAAAAGAAAGCATGTTAAAAAGCATAATCTCAGAAACAATAAAAAAATCTTTAGACCAACTGGCATAAGTCCTTCACCCCTGCACTGGATACCCTCGAGGCTCGGAAGATTTGGTCAAGTGATCTCCCAGTGTCAATAGCTTCCAGGTTGATAACCAAGCAAGCACAGTTAATCTCCAGGCCTGCAAGGTAATCACCTCATGTCAAGTGGGCGTCCATACTTTATGAGCTAGTGGTCCTGCCGACATATCTTTCTCTGTCACAAAGTTTGGCCCTAAAGCAGAAGTTACTGAGATTGCGACTGGGGTTGATTCTGCTAAAAATTTACTCGTATGGGTGAAGAAATTCTAAATTGCAGGGCAGGCACTGCAGTTTCCGTGCAGGAGGAACGCAGGAGGAATCATTAATCCATGGTGTCTGTGAAAAGCTTCTTCCCCTGAGTATTCTGGCTGTGTCCAATATGGCGTGCATTAAACATTCGTACTTGCGGCGCGGCCATGGAAGCATGCTTGAAAAGTGAGTCTTCACAGTTGGCAGCTAGATTTATGAAGTTCCTGAGTACAGTTTGAGCTTTTCCATCATTCACAGCAGACACTATACCTTTCAGTCTTGATTAGACTCTCTATAGCTTCTTGGGTCTTCCTACAGCCCTCAAGCTCAGCTAGAGACTAGCTCGGTACTCCAGTTAGGGGCAAAAGTGGCACTTTAGATCTCCTCTGCTTTTTAATTCTGGTTTTTATCATCTATGTACTTTTTAAAGGGTCATCTTTATTAATAAATCTTGTTCCAATACATTTTTAGTAAGCCACGATTGGCATAGGTTTTAGTCTGCCTACGTCAGTGCAAGTATGGCTTTCCTGTGGACACAAAAAGGAACAAACTATTCACTTATGATTCTATTGTAAAGATTTCCATTAATCGCACAATAAAGAATTTATCTACATTTGATAAACTCAATGTCTGGCCGGAGCTGTGCTTTTGTTACAGCTGTTTCTGGAAGCTCTGTTGATTAACAATGGGATATGGGTTTGAACCCCAGTTGTTAACTGAGTATTTCATATTTATGCATTAAAATGAGTACCATTGAGTTATATAACCATGAACAGCTATTATTTAGTACTAAGTAACTCCTCCAGGTGAATGCGCACTTTATAAACACATAGGGGCTTGATTTACAGACCAGAATGAGATGAAAACTCAAGATGTAATGCTACTTATAGTCCTCTTCCCCACTAAACAAAAATGATGATACTTTGTTGCACAAAGTGACCTGTAAAGTGAAAATGGAAAGTTGGCCACTTTATAGCTTTCCCATGTCCACTACGTGGCCCAAAACCGTTAAGCACAAGACTAGACCATGCCCCTGAATTTACACTCATTTGCCTCAGATCCTCACTAAGGATTTGTATTACTAAAGTGATTGGCGCAGCTAACCCTTCCAGTCTGACGAATCTTCTTTTTTCATGGTTCTGCACCCTTCATGCAACTATCATGGAAGCACTTCTACAAAAAAAAAAAAAAAAAACTCTCTCACTGCAAATGAAATCATTTTCTTAGTATTTATGTGTTGAAATTAAGTTTATACCTATTGTAGGAGTGAACAGAATTGAAAAAACTTATCAGGAGTGAAAAACATTTCTGTTAACAGACTTCCAGGAATTCAACTGACAGAAAGTTCATCAGTTTCTTTCACAACTTCTGCATGTCTCTTACGCCAGCACGTAGCGTGGCGAGGGTGCAAAGCCGTTTTTTCCAAACATATTTGCCTAATTAGTTCCATGATACTAATGTAGATTTTCCTAGTTTTAAAGACGGAAAGTCTTAATTTTATTAAAGACACGGAGGCGAGTATTATGCATTCTTTTCTTGCTTTAATTAAAATAGCAGCAAGTGAAGAAAACAACAATTCCCATGAGCATGGAACAAACCAGCCAATGGGAAACAAAAGGTAGTCCAATAACAGTAACCAATGAATAACCACATGTGCCATTATGACGTAACTGGACTGCGAACAGCCCTCTTTTCTTGCGCTTAAAGATCAGCTGGCACGAAATAAAGGGAAAATAGCCGCCAGAATCAACAGAGCCATGATGAAGGACAACAACTCGGTGCAGAAGTTCATAAGACCAGGAAACTGCCGATGAAGGAAGGCACACTGATGATCCGCCAAGCAGAGAAGAGGATATGGTGAAAGCGTTGACGATGATGATCCATCCACACCATAAGAAGATGACTTAGGTAGTAGGTTGGACAGCCGGTGCCACTAAAGGGAGGGAAGAAAAAAATAAACAATAGTAGTTATCAAGAAAACAACGGGTGGGATAATACTCGCCTCCGTGTCTTTAATAAAATTAAGACTTTCCGTCATTAAAACTAGGAAAATCTACATTTTATGGCAAGACCGGAGGCTCCTATTATGCATGTTTAAAGCGAATTAATGACATTCATAACCACATTATCAACCGGTTTACAATAAAAAACTCTAAACACATTGTCATTGGACCAATCTGCAGATCTAAGAATGTCCTCTAAACGTGAACCCGCCCAAAAAGCCTTGGATGCCATAGCACCCCTGGAAGAATGGGCTCCAAATTTGGAAGTGTCAATCCCAGCCAAGGACATAATCCACTTGACCCAACGGGCCAAAGTAGCAGCGGACACTGGCTTGTAAGGTTTCCTAAAGGAAATAAGAAGTTGGGAAGATGAGGACGTTCTTAGATGCGCAGTCATATGTTCATATACTTTTAAACATTTTGCTACACATAATTTAGGATGATCAGGAAAATAAGGGTAAAAAACAGAATGCAAATTTGTTTTTGTTCTCCTAGAAATGGTGAATAATACTCCTAAGGGAGTAAACTGACGAGAAGAAATGTCTAAAGCTTTGACGTCAGAAATTCGTTTAAGAGAGACAAGACACAACAACATAGTGAGTTTAGCCGACAACATCTTCAAAGTAAGAGACGAATTGTCGGGCCATGAAAGGAAGAAATTCAGTACCATGTTAACATCCCACAAGATTGTGTATTTAGGAAGCGGGGGATTAGAAAAATTGGGGAAGTTGTGTGTTGAGGCGAGACGCGAATAAGTCGATCAACATGGGCCCCCATTTGTCTTGAAGGAAGTGAAAGATTGCGGGATGGAGCTTCCAGTCGCTTGAATCGTGTAGATGACGTGAGTGCCAGTCGGCGATGGAGTTGAGAGTTCCCGGAAGATACTCTGCCTGAACTGAAATTTGGTTTGCAAGGCAAAACTCCCAGAAACTCTGACAATTCTGCTAAGGGTTTGGATTTTGTACCCCCGAGATGGTTGATATAACGGACCGCGGAAATGTTGTCCATTCTTAGAAGGATAGCGCAGCATACCCTGTTCTTTGCTAGGCTTCTGATTGCAAAGGAGCCTGCAAGCATCTCTAAACAGTTGATGTGCAATCTGGACTCCTCTGGTGACCATGGCCCTCCAGTCGAGATTGGTCCACAACGGGCCCCCCAACCGGTTAGGCTTGCATCGGATTCTAATACAAGATCTGGGGCTGATGGAAAGATAGTCCTTCCGTTCCAAGCGTCTAAATGGTCTATCCACCATTGTAGTTCTGTACGTGAATCGTGATCTAGGGGAATATCATCTGCGTAAGAAAGTCCTTTGCGAAGATGTTGGATCTTTAACCGCTGGAGGGCCCGGTAATGCAAGGGGCCTGGGAATATAGCCTGAATGGACGAGGAAAGAAGACCGACGACACGGGCAAGGGTCCTCAGAGAAATGGACGAATGACGAAGAATTTGAAGAATCTCTGACTTTATAGACTTGATCTTTGCAGAAGGGAGAAGCAGCGTGGACGAAACAGAGTTTATTAGGAAACCTAAGAATTCTATAGTTTGGGTAGGAAGAAGAATAGACTTTTCTTTGTTGATGATAAAGCCAAGATCTGCCAAAAGAGAACACGTAAGGTTGAGATGGGATGAGAGTAGATGAGGAGATTGATTCATGAGGAGGATATCGTCTAGGTAAATAAGAAGTCTTACCACCTGTGCCCTGAGATGCGCTATCACTGGCTTCATGAGTTTGGTGAAACACCATGGAGCTGAAGAAAGACCGAAAGGAAGAGATGTAAAATGAAAGAATTGGTCAAGCCACTGAAATTGAAGAAACTTCCTGTGATCCGGGTGGATCGGAACTACAAGGTAAGCATCCTGTAAATCCAAGCGGACCATCCAGTCGTTTTGAAGGAGAGAATCTCTGAGATGGAGAATGGTTTCCATCTTGAAGTGACGGTAAACCACAAATTGGTTGAAGAACTTGAGATTGATAACCGGTCTCATTTTCTTGTTCTTCTTTTGAACTAGGAAAATGGAACTGGTGAAGCCTAGAGGATGGGGTTGAGTAAGAGCGATAGCTTGCTTTTGAAGAAGGGTTTGGACTTCCGAGGAGATAAGAGCGGACATATCTGTAGAAAAACGTGGAAGTGGAGGAACAACGAATTGTATTGGAATTGAGTAAAATTCTATCATATAACCTCGAATGGTATTGAGAATCCAAGGATCTGAGGTAATTAATAGCCAATTTGGGAAAAAATGACAAAGGCGACCGCCCACGTGGACAAGAGAAGGAAAAGGATTTACCTGTTTGGTTGGCATTTCTGTTGTTCCTGAAGCCTCTGGTACGGAAACCTCTGGCTCTCTGCGGGTAAAACTGTGGTCTGAAGTCTTGGTATGAAGAGTTGTAGATGTAGTTGCCACGGGAGCCTTGGTTGTAATATGGACGGCCGGCAAAGCGGCTCCTGCCTCTGCCGGCCCTGTTGAAAACCCGTTGACTGAACATTTTCTTTAAAGACTGTTGAGCCTTATCGATCGAAGTACAAGTAGCAACGTACTTGCCCAGTTCTTTGATAAAGTTATTGTCAAATAAACAACCTTCTGTTTTGGTGAGCGCTTGGAGTGAGGCTAAATGAACCAGTTTGGGATCCAGTTTGAGCAAAATACCTTTGCGACGTTCTTGGGAAATTGCAGCGTTAGCATTGCCTAAAAGGCAGACAGATCTTTGGACCCATAAGGAAAGTTCCTCCGGATCCACAGCAGAACCATCGATTCTGGCGGCCTCCGCCATGTCGAAGATACGGGTGAGAGGGCCAATGACGTCTAATAATTTGTCCTGGCAAGAGGACCAGGCTTTATCTACCCCTTTCCTGGGATCCTTGCCAAACTTAGTGAAGAAGGTGAGGATGGGTTGGTCAATGGTGGGAGTAACGAATGCCTTATACTCCAGAGAGGGACGAGGACATTCAGATTTAAGTTTAGAGCGGGTTTGCTTATCTAAAGGACAGAATAACTTGGTCGAAACATATTCTCCCACGTGAGTAGCTGGGAACCATTCAGTTGAATTGGGGTGTAATATGAAGGAGGGGTCAAACATAGGCAAACCTTCCGAATCTAGGAGTGGAGTGGTATTGGAAGAGGAAATGTTGGTTTTTTTTGGGACAGGTGCGGCGTCTCAATCATCTTGGTCAGATGGATCAGCATCTGAATCCGCATCGGGTACCTCATCATCAGTGTCCGGAATGGAGGTGATAATTAAAGGGGACGAAATATTCTTTGATTTTGCTATGCGTTTCTGAGCTGTACCCTCAGTGACTCTTTTCTCCTTAATTGGAGCCTTTTGAGGAACCGCGTCCTCTGCCATGGGTGAAGAAACCTCACAAACTTTATGCACCAAATTATGTGAACTCTTGGACATGAGTGAAGGGCGCTGTCTGCACTCCCCTGCAGACTGGGCAGTTAATGTCTTATTAAACATTTTCAAAACTGAGGATTCTAAATTTTTTGATAGGCTATTCATGGAGTTATTAACAGCATGTTGAACAGAGTTTTGAATAAAATGATTAATATCTTGTTTAATGGCAGAAACCTCCTCAGGGTCCACCTGACGCGAGGTTGAGCTGCCAGGATCCATGTTAAACAAAAAAACGGATATGAAAGTGTTAATGGACAAGGGAGTGAGAGGAAAAGGAACAGCTCCGCCCCAGGGCGTGTCTAATGCTGCCTACTGTATGTCCTGGGAGACGCAGACGAGCTTCTGAGGAGAACGGATGTGAGCGGGATAAACCCTGGTAAAGCGGTTTGGTTTTGGAGAAAAAACGCGGCGGTAAGCGTTAGAAGCTGCTGGGAGGCGAAGGAGGCACACGGAAGTGAACCGTTCCTCACGCGTTGTCCAATTAATGGCACGACACGAGGAACGGTTAAAACCGTTTGGGCAAATCGAGCGCGCGCCGGGAAGTGCGAGAGCAAGGAGCTAATGCGGCAACATGCCGACTGGGAGAGAAAACAGCATATTAGCATTCAACAACGAGGAATAACATTACGCGTAAAACAAAAGGTAAATGACCATAACTATTAAAATAATGCACGATAATAGAAGAGGAATATGAAAAAACAACTTAACTGGTTGCGAGCAGCAAGAAAAGAGGGCTGTTCGCAGTACAGTTACGTCATAATGGCACATGTGGTTATTCATTGGTTACTGTTATTGGACTACCTTTTGTTTCCCATTGGCTGGTTTGTTCCATGCTCATGGGAATTGTTGTTTTCTTCACTTGCTGCTATTTTAATTAAAGCAAGAAAAGAATGCATAATAGGAGCCTCCGGTCTTGCCATAAAATTTCACAGTATCTTGGGAAGAACACAACCACCTCTGCCTTTGTATAATTCTTTTCAAGCAGCATTCAGTTTTGATGTTGTTTAAAATAATGGATTCCCCAGAAATGTTCAGGGATAATAACTGCATGGTTTTAAATCTCATTAAAATTGCTGTATTTTTCTCAACATTTTTCAGATAGTAAAAAACTCACCCACGAAAAGTCAACCTTAGTTTTATGGTTAACTGGGGGTCATGTCCCCCAAAACATATACTTCTATGTACAGCCCTGAACTTAGCTAAACTGCCTGCCGAAATTAAGTTTTAATTCTATTCAAAATTGGCCTTCTGATCTTGGTCCCACCAATATTTTTTATAAACGTATCTACTATGATGGGTATGTAGATTGTCGCTGTGCTCCACAAATGGTTTCGGGTCTTTCGTACACTGCGGCCTTGTACGTCATCGGTTGCGCGACCTTGAACTATTAGACATAAACAAAGGACTCGCAATGCGACTTTGGGGGCGGATGCTTTGTGAAAATAGATCTACAATACTAGCCAGTTCCCGCAAGAGTAACTCATGCTGAGCAAGCGTCCATAAATCAGCGAGGCGTTATACATACCCTCTTTCGTTTACGATTGTTTCAGGCTTATTTGGAGTTATTTTCTTCGTTCTTTGTTTTCTTCTGGATCTTTGCATCCTTACTCTCATTAAATGAAATCTCAATGTATAGTCTATTTAATATACTTACTGCAAGCAACTGCTCCCTTTATTGTCTTACTGAAAATCTGAAGCAAAAAAAGAATCTAGAAAGGTATATCCTAAACATCTAACTGTAGTGATAGGATCATAGTACACTGAAGTCACCACTTAAAAATGTCTGCAGGATTTGAGGCTTAGCTACAGAGTTGTAGGTCCAGGCACCGTATTCGATTCCTAAGGGTTACTGACTCATTGTTCGTCGTATCGTAGGCATATAGCCACGCCCCGTGGTCCCCTTCCGGTCTATCCTGGGATGTGGCAGTTCTGACGTCATTTGAGTCGTGTTGGAAGTGGCGGTGTTGCAGCAATAGACCGGCATATCGTGACGTGGCAGAGGCTACCTGAGAAGCAGCTAACGGAAGCACACAGACCAGTAGCAGAGGGAGCGACGAGGAGTGTCAGAAGTACTCAGACAGCGCAGCCATGGGCCTGACCATCTCCTCTATCTTCTCCCGGCTTTTCGGCAAGCGGCAGATGCGGATTCTGATGGGTGAGCAGTCACTAGACTACCCTTAACCTTGTATTCTCTCCTTGTAGATGGGACATGCCTTGAGGCTGGGGACAGTTGTTCCTGACTACTTAGTGTTCTCCAACGGAGTGTGAGGGAGTTCCCTGATTGACTGTCAGCCGGCGAGTGTCTCCTCAGTGGTTCAGGGCAGTGTTCTGGTGGCACCCCCTTTATCTTCAGATGAATTAATGTTAACAGTGTTCCTTGGTAAATGCATTCCGTGCCTGGTGTTCGAGGCCTCATGAACTTGTCCATTTATTATATAAGTACTACTTTTATAACCTGTCACTTTTTTGCCCCTTGATCTTACGTCATACAACCCCCCTCGCCCCCCCCCAAAAAAAAACCAAAAATCACTCTAGCTCCTTTGCTAGGCACTACGCGAGTCATGACAGACTGCCCCGCAGGCTGTTTTCACAGGCTATGTCTGCTCTCACCTTCCCTTACTTTCTAGGGGCCTGGTTGCCCACGTTTCTTTGGATTTGATTTAACTCATCTGAGGACTATGCCTCTGCATATTCTTTTCCTCTAGGTTGTGCATTATTTGGCATTCCTGTTCGAACTTTCTTGCTTCGCTGTTTTACTTCATTCATTGCCTCTTCTTTAGTTGGTGGTTTAGGTCCTGTCACTTTTGCTGCTCCCTCTCGTAGTTATTTTGGGGGATTTTGTTAGTCGTTTCGTGCCAGGTGCACTCGTTAATCTCTTTCGTTGGCGTTTAATTTTAGTAAATGCTAACCTCAAAATTACATACTTGGTAGATTTAGTTATATTTGAAGTATGCCTTGAAATTATGTGCCTCCAGTATTTTCTTAACTAACTGAATTCCACAGTTTATCCGAACCCCCACTTTCCTTATCTTTATGTTGAGCTAGAAAGGTGCTCTTTCTACCTTAGATTTGTCACCAGAATTTAAAACAAGCATTTGCAATCCAATCGGTATCGCTTTTGCAAGAGTTAGAGCTATTGGCATTGTAAATGGCAATGTCTTTCATCTATGTGTTTTGGTTTGGAGAGGATGTATGTGGTTTGGAGTGGAATTATGTGGGTTGCATTGGAATTGTTAGTTGTGGATTTGTGTGGTGTGGAGTAGATGTGATTCGGGGAATTATGTGGCATGGTGTGCAGTAGAATTATGTGGCTAGTAATTATGTCGTTTTGAGCGTACTGGAATTATGTGGAGTGGGACTATGTGTCATGGAGTGTAATGCTATTTTGTGCTGTCTAGTGGTATGTTGTGAAGCTTAATTATGTAATGTGTTCTTAAATCTTGTGGTATTCTTTGGTGTGGATTGCAAACATTTTGTAGAAGTCTATCATACTGTGTGTAATGGAAGCTTAAAATAATGAATTACATATTCACAGTGCTTTCGGTCACAGGTTGTCACCTTGTAGCACTAAAAATACACAAGTCCCTTTTCTCTTCTCTACCAAGACTTAATTCTCTGGCTCTCTGGTTACACACACACAATGTATTATAGTGCATTTCCCGAAGGGTAACAACTTTTGAAATGTATTTTTCATTTAAGCTGCATGTGTTTTTCTGTGTAGCTACATGATGGTGAAAGACCAAAAACAACTTGACAGAATATTTTATTTTAGCCATAATTTTGACCCTGCCCTCATGCTCCCTGACCCACCCCCACTCATGCATCATCACAGTTCCCATACTTTTTGTTAATGCACTTCGATCGCAGCACAGCAGTACATAATACTGCACCCTCCGATGTATATGGCAAAGAGGGTGGCACTAACTTGCATTTTAACACTGGAGTGCTGCACCCCCTCCCTTCCTGTTAATCGCTTTCTTTGGTGGTGGGTGAGATCCTGTTGTTACAATACCCAATCCTCAACAGGCTCTGGTGGAGGCAGCTCACAAAGTTCTCTCTGGCTCAGTGAACAAAACAGTTGTTATTGTTCCTTTTTCAGCTAGTCTCATGTGGGTGTGTAGCAATCGCCCGTGCACATCTGTCTTGTGCTCCCTCGTGCAGTCTTAGCTCCGCGGTTTACCTGCTGGTGCTTGCGGTGGTCAGAGCTATGTGACAGACATGGGTTGACCCTTCTATCATAGAGAATTGCAGCAAAGGCTTGAGACAAAGTTTGTGTGACAGCCACTGGAGGAGAGATGCACAAACTGAGCATGCTATGCACTAAAATATTTGCGGATTAGTGGTGAAATAGATTTTTAATGCAGTACATTAAAATATGCATAGTGCATCTTTTATATCGTCCATTTATGAATAGAGTCACGTTTCAAGTGGTGGGATTTTTACATAACCTAATGCATTCTGGGAGTTGTTGACTGGTGTGCGTTTTGATATGTGATGATGAATAAAGTTGAATTTTAATTGGTAACTTGGACTTTTTATCATTTCATTACACAATGGAGTGTGCCATCCTGTAATTTAATCATTGCGTTCTGGGAGTTTTAGTTCAATCGACCCATTGGACTAAAGTGTCTAGTTTTAAGGGCTCGCTATATTCCCACACTACTGGAATCTAGCGATCCGAAGCTGATTGTCTTTTTCTGCTTGCTAGACAGAATTGGACATGAGAGATCTCCTGCTGAGTAGAATTCCCTCTCCCTGGTCTTTGTTAAGTAAAAGAACAAATTATAAATATCTACGTACACACGGGAAAGCCTCGCTAAACAAATGTAGCCCGTTGTAATAACAAAAGCTTAAAAAAGCGTTGTGCAAAAGCTTTAGCAAAACATTTGAAAAATTGAACCTTCTGAAGACACGGACACTCTTCAACCAATGCGCAAACACAAAGGGAAATAGACTAAGTAATAGAACACTACTCCAGAGGACGGAGCAAGAAACAAGGAGGGACATATAACACAAAGAAACCACACAGAATCATGCTTTGGAAAGCAGCGCCTTCATTAATAAGTCAACAGCGGTAGGCGGGCTGAAAGCCCACAGACTGAACACAGCACGTCTCGAAAAGACGGTGCATGCGCTGCCTAGGCGGGATCTAAAATAAATATGGCCTTCAGGCCTACTAACATTTCCAAACAAATGAACTGCTTCTAGAATTCTTAATGGGTTTTTTCCCATTTCCATTCCTAAAAAAAAAAAAGGCTAATTGCAGCTCAAGCTGTATCAGAACTGCTTGGGTGCTGGTGCCGGTCCCTGGTCTCTCAGTGCATCCTTCTGTGCAGGGTGTATGTTTCTTTAGTGTCTGTACCTAACTGTGGTGCCACAAGTCTTAACTTGTACTGTCCTGGCCCTTGCTGCTCTGCGATGCTTTGGACCCCCTGCCCTACGATCTTTTTCATACACTGGCGCAAGTTGAGGGGTTTGTTCTAACTGCATGTTTCATTTCGGTAGCTGTTCGTTACCAGGCCATGTCAGTCACTGTTAGGAGGTTGATAGTTGTGTCAATGTTTCATACTCTGCAGCACATTAAAACAGAGTTAAAGGGTATATAGGAGCTGGTAATTCAAAAGTGTTTAATGCTTTCTTCTATCCACTCTTCGCCTAGAATTGAACAAAACCTTTATCTACACCCAATTACACTTATTCTGATGGGCTAGATTAAAAACTGGTTGGTGGTGGCGATGCTGGAAAAGGGCATTTCACGACGTGCATCACAGTACCAAGGGCCACACTCGAGCTGTACTTTTATCTCCTGATGTAGGAAGTTACCCACCTGTGTGGGATCATGCTGGTGTGTGGGTTTGTCTGTTTTTACAGGGTTCCTGTAGTATAGTCTGCACCTTTTTGCCACTGTACATAGACAAATGTATTCTGTTCGTACAAAAAGGGTAGTTTTTGTGTCTCCCTGCTTGCTGCTGCTTCTGAAAGACACTGCCCTTCCATTTGTGTGATTGGCTGCAGCAGTCACCCTGCTGTGTGATAAAAGCAGCATGCATTTGAGCTGAGCAGGGTAGATCTTGGTGGACACTAAAATTTGTTGTTTTACATTATGTGTTCCCTGTACCTGTAGGGTCTTTTCGAGGGAATGGGTCTGTGAAACAGCTCCTGCATTCAAGGGGTGCCGCTACTGAGTGGACCTAGAACTGCCAACCCAAGGGCATGGCTATTTTAATCAACTTAGGCACATTAGGTTGTCGTCAATGGCCAAACAGAAAGACAATTAGAACCAGTAAGTGTTAGTATGCATTTTCTTGCAGTTATTTTGGATATTTTGGGGGAAGGGGATCATGATATAGTTTAAATGACTATTACTTTAAACTTAATTGATACGGCTAAGTGGAAGGTAAATCTTTCCCATATCTATACGCAGCACAAAAGCTGCTAATAGCTTTGGCAACTGTGTCCAGCTTTGGGCCCACCCAATATCCTCTGCCTAAGTGGTTAAACATCTGAGTCGCTCATAGTTCTGAGAGGTAACTCTTTGTTTCACGTTACTGCACTCTTCTTTTTTTTTTTTTGTCTCTATCCTGGCAGTTCCTCTCTTCCTTGCTATTAATGTAACAATATAGAGATTTCTAGTTTTTTTCGTGTTTGGGGTTGGCCAGGCTACCTGAAATAAAAATCGAAGAACACACATCGGTGTGCAGAAACTTAATATGCAGCTCAAGCAATTTTTAAGCATTACTAGGTTAGTATTCCTTAAAATTGTCTGATTGAAAAACTACACAATCGCCCTATAGTCTTTAAATGCAGTCTCATTTTTCGCTAGGGATATATTTACATGTGCAGCAGGTGTCATTTCTTTCAATAGGCTCTTAAGTCTTACATGTGTCTTTTTATTGTTTCAACTTCTCCCTTCTGGTAAAGTACCACAATATAGAGGGACTGATTTAAAATAATCCTTTCATCTTCAGCTGCAGGTGTTACTGTTTCAATAATATCCTAGAATTAATATTTCTTACTAGAAGTCCTTTCTTTCTTCCAGAATTTGCACCCCAGGATATAGATCCCAACATTGCTGGTAATTGGACTATCCACTGCCCTTCACTATGTTACTTTTCAATTATGACTTTGGGCCTGATTTAGGGGTTGGGGGACGGGTTACTCCGTCACAAGTGTGAAGGATAGCCCATCCGGCTTATTATGACGCATGTAATAAGGTTTATAAGCTGTCCGTCACATTTGCGTCAAGAGGCCTATGCGCCTAACTATAGATCATGCCCTAAGTTTTCAAACGTGTTTTGTCTGTATATATGTTGCAGAGGAGTTGATCGCTCTTGTGTGATTAATGATAAGACCCATAGGTCATAAGTCTCATTTTGTTTCACTAGTAACGTGTTAAGTTAGGTAAATCTTTGCCAGAATTGGCAACAATCTCTCATCTGGTTCTTTCCTCCAAATTTGATGCAGATTGGTCAGGTAGGCCAACAGTGATGGGCAGTGCGTAGCATGAGGCATTTTAATCCCCCATGATAATTTATTATTCTTTCCTCTACAGCAACAGCGACTGCATAGATTTGCACCAAACGTAGCATAATGATGGAACCATGTAAATCATTTTGGTTTGGTGTAAGTCTAGACACTGTTCTTTAAGATATTTGAAAAATAAAAAGGAATAGTGACATAGGAAAATGAAGTGCATCTGTACTTGGACAGATCAGATTGGGAGATGGATTGGCTGTCATCTTCAAATTTCTGCCATCATTGCATGATTTAAAAACCATGCCCAAACCCAGATAAGCACATACTTGGGCTAGTACTTGAGTTGCTTCACAGTGGATGTCATGGCAACAACCATAACACATATTTCCGTAGTTTTTATGTCTTAACCGTGTCTCTCAAAATAAGTTTCTACACACAATAAAAAAAGTGTATCTGACGCGTCAAGAATTTTCAATTCTGTTAAGGACATGGAGGCGAGAATTTTGCTTTTCTTTCTTTTACTGAACAATTAAAGCATCCAATTAAAACACTTGAAACTCAAACTACATAAACCATGAGCCCCAGTAGTCTGGTGTCCTGGCCATCAAGGGCCCGCTTCCTGAATATGTACTCCTGCCACCATAGTCCTTCCTCTTTCTTTGCAAACCTCAAGGATAATGCTTAACAACCTGAATCCAAGGAAGAACCTTTCGGAACAGCAACGTGTCCACCACAAGTAATTCAACTCAGCAGTCAACAGAGCTCCCATCACAGCAATTCAAAAAACATCACCATTGGTCCATTTGACAAATTCATGTAGATTTATTATCCTTTCCTGAGGAAAAACAAAATAAAGCGAGGAATAACACGGAATCATGTTCGCTAAATCAGTCTCGGTGGGAAACTTCAAACCAACATCATGATGAAGCAAAAGAGGTGGCAACATTGTTCAAGATCCTTCACCATCCTGTCTCCGAACAACAGGACTGCCCTGTTGGACCCCCCTCCCACCCTAGCCTGCACCTGAAGAACTGCACTCACTGGACTGCACCAGCTGCACACTTTAGGGTTCACCAAGAAAAGAGCTTTGCCTTGCTTCTGCAACTTCCAGGACTGGACTCCCTGTATGCTACACGTACAAAGGAGCTGACCAATGTCCCTTGTATGAAGTCCTGCAAGAAGAGCCTAGCTGACCAGTGGCCATTTCAGGATTCTTACCAGGTGCATTCTGGGAACTGTAATCCCAACTCCCAAGGAGCAACTCAGAGCTTTTGGAACTTGGATCAAGTTTGTGGACACTTCAAGGAACCAAAAAGGACCTCTGAAAGAAGATGCAAAAGTTTGGAGCAACTATTGTAAAAAGCTCCATAAGTCGAAGTGGTGCACTGTGGGAGCTGTAGTCCCAGACCCCAAGAGGTAAACAAGAACCTCTGACCCCTTGTCTGGTGCTATGGACCACTTTCCTGAATCAAGAAACACTTCTGAAAGTAAGTGTAACAGTGTTACATCGTGGGTGGCCTGAACTCTGGACTTTGTCCCTTTCCAATGAGACCTTTTGTTAACCCTTTGAGCGCTATTTGTTTCAAAGCACTATTTTACTTTTAATCTTTAAAAATGAATTTCACTGGTTCCCTACATTGGATTTTTGTCGTTTTGGTGTCCTTTTTAAAGATAGGAAATATTTGTATTTTTATAAATTGGTGTTGGTGTTTTATATTATGTTGTAATTTACTTATTTACTGTTTTGTTGTTATTAAATGCTTTACACACCTGTCTCCTAAGTTAAGCCTAACTGCTCCTGGGTCAAGCTACCAAGGGTTGAGCAAGGATTAATTTAGTGATCCCTTATCTGGACCTAGTGGGGGTTTGTGGCCTATTGTTAAGTGTAGGTACCTGCCTGCTTTTACCAATAACCCACTTTACAAAATACATCTACTGTATATCTTTAGTTTATTTGTTAAGGACCATTTGCTTAAAAATATTTACTTAAATATGTGTTTTGCCCTTTAGACCAACAGTATATAAGGGTAAGCCTGTGTACACATTTTACTCATAGTGAACAGAGTTAATTTCAGATTTTCTTCTGACAAGTTAGCTGTTATGATGCCAGTACAACTGTAGGTGTCTTTGGCAAATGTTTAAATGCATGGTTCTAACAAGAGAGGCCAACAGCTGTCGGTTTGTGTGGGTATTACATAAACTGGCGGGAAAGGGTGAAGCAATTAACGGTCAAAATTGCCAGTGCAGAAGTTGGTTCCTACTTTTTATTTTTGCATTTCATGATTGTGTGCAAGCTCTGGCTTGTGTTTCGTCAGACATCATATTCTTCACATTTTGAATAAAATTCAGTGTATTGTGCAAGACTTAGGATATAGTGCGTGTTTTCAGCGAATTGACAATAAGGATGCAGAAGAAGCGCTATGCATTACTATTTATCATGCTTTATTTGTAATGCCGATGTTTAAGTACATTGGGAGGTCTAACTGCTGTCCTTCGTAAACATAAAGCGGCAATCTTCAGCACTCTATTCCTAGGCTAAGTTCTATATGGCGAAGTTAACCCTTTAGTACACCGACTACATTGTTTTAGTTATCCTTCTAATTCCCTTTACTTCTAGACTGGTGAGTGGAATGAAGTAAACTAAATGAAGCACCGGAAAAAAAATATGGACTAATAGGGAATACTCTGTTTGACAATTGGAAGTCCCTAACCAACTGAAACAGTTTTGTTATTGGTTAACATAACACAAAAATATTGTAGTATCATTATAGAAAAGTAGGCGTATAAAAACAGTACATCGTATGAAAGGATAAAGAGAGTCTAAGTCAGAAATGTCACGTTTCAAGGTAAGGAATTACCAATCCAAATTTTTTTTATTTAAAAACCGTGTAAAAGGGTTAATATTTAAACCTCGTGCTGTCATCAAGGAAAAGACCAAGAATGAAATTTTAGGTAGTAATATGTTCCATTTTCTCGCTGGGTTGAGCTTCACTTAGGTACTGGACATCCAGGTCTGGATGTTGTCAGCAATGTTAGAGGCGTTGGATGTCTGAAGCAGAGAAGACTTTAAAGTAGCAGTGTGCGTCATCAGCATATTGGTGAATCTTGGTGTTATCTGTGAGTAGAGCATTAAGCTGCTTTATTTAAAGTTTGAATATAGGAGACATTATGGAGCTCTTGGACGTTCCACAGGTGATCGGGATCTTTTGTGAGCTGGAGGTGCCCATGTGAACAAACTTGTGTCTATTGGAAAGGTAGGAGGAGAACCAGTGAAGAATATTGAAGTTCAACCCCACCAGAGACTTCACGGTCCATATGAGGTGGGCTGCTCAACTGTGTCAACGGCAACTGAGAGGACTAGAAATATCAAGCGGAAGGGGCCCTTTTCATTTGTGGTCAAGAGGGCATCATCTACGATTGCAAATGTATATATCCACATTCACACCAAATTTGCATGTTGCAGCTAGAATCCTCAATGCTGAAACGTACTTCTCAGCACTTTCCTCCATAGATTGTTTGCAATTCAAAAAGTTTGCACTGAGCATATAAAGTGCGTTGTACTGAAGATTGATGTTTTGACGCTCTTGATGTAGCTCCATTGAAAGAATACAATAAAGGCTGCCAAGTCTGATCGCTCATTTGCCCTCATCTCTGTTGAATGCACTCTTGACCCACTCCTTCATGCCCTAATAGTATGCAAAGGGTGATATTACACATGAGTATCAAGAAAGACTATTGCTAGGTAGGCAGTTCAGTTTTGGTGCCACATGTCTCTTTCTGCAGTGTTTAACAGGATACCGTTGACCTTTGTAAAGTGGCTTGTCAACCACAAGGGCTAGTTCACGGTCATGTAAACTAGAAAGAAACAAAAATCCTATTGCCATTCGCTAGCGTTGCTGATGGCACTCGCTGTGTACTGGTTTGTTTTAATGGCTTCTCAAGCCAAGTTGCGGGGTGGACTGGTTTATGCTCACCTGCACAGCGAGTGTTCGAATAGATCCAGAGGGTAGTGAGGCCCTCTTGCCTCCTTCCACACCATTGTTCTGGTTTCCTTCCCTGCCCCCTTTCCCTACATAACTTTTTCTTCTTCTCTCTTCATTTTATGTCTGTACTGACGGCTTTAGATGTCTGCCAGGCTCTTGCATTAAATATAAATGTTTTTGCAGCAATATCAAGCTTTTATGTTCAACCGACTTTATTATAACTCAGTTTAAGCCAGCTGCTATTTAATATCTCATTTCATACTATCTTAAGATCGTATACTATGCGAACAGCTTGCATCTGGGTCCCTTTTAGAATTTGCACTGCCATTTAATATTAGACACCGGAGAAAGAACCTGGTGTGTGGTGATCATCACCAAAGCTGCTACTTGCAAATTGGCCAAAATCTTTGGGTTATTGTTAAGCAATTTATTATTTTTTAGCGCCTAGATGAACTACAACAACTTACTGTTGAATTCCAATGGAACTATGATATTTTTCCACCATGAAGATTAAAAAAGTATAACCCTCTTTGAGTGAGTTAATCCCTAAAGTATAGTCTGTAACTGTAATAATCAGTTACAGAGTACTTTCATCCTCAGTTTTCACAGAGCACAGTACCATTATGGATTGCCATTTGTTGTGGCTGTTGGTAAAGCATAGTGCCAGAATCTAAATTGGGTCATCGGAGTAGTTCACAGTATTGGCCTGGGTTATTCCCCAGTATATGGATGCAGGAACCTCTCTTGCAGCACCTGAGATCTGCCAGGTGCATGTAACTTAACCAAGAAAATTGCTATTTGACACCGGAAGTCAGAAACAAACCATCTCTGTACAGGCATGAATACCCAACAATTCCTTGTCTTTGTGTTTTTCCTTGATCTGGCAAACTAGCCTATGTACTGAACTAACTAGGGTGCCATACGGCTCATGCTCCTATCAACTATTGTTCCCCAAGGTTTGGTGCAGCAATTCTAGAATGTGTGAGCACATCAACATATTTTTACAATCTTTAAAAAAGTAAATTTTTAACATACAACTGCCTTTTTTTCCCCTGTAGTTGGCTTGGATGCTGCTGGTAAGACAACCATTCTGTACAAGCTAAAGTTGGGTGAAATTGTAACAACAATTCCAACTATCGGTAAGTAATTTTCTCACCTGATCTAACTAAAAGGATGTTGAGACAGAGTTTGGGATCACATACCAGTTTTTTTTGTCTCCTCTTCCATGAACAATTAAAATCTGATCTCTTTGGGTGAATAGGAAATGGAACTGTTTAATGTTTCAAAATTTCCATAGTTTGATGTGTGTTCCCCCCCCCCCTTTTTCCTGTTTTTTAATAATGTGTCCACTTCCTTCAAATACTTGCTCCAAAGTCTATTGCTGCACTTTTAAATCAAATATTCAAAACAAAAAATAATTTGGACAGCCTTACTCATGCTGGCAACTAATAGATCCTTTTGATTGTACTATCAAGCAAAACTCTCACAACACTCTATTCCTTGAAGTCTCCATGCAGACTACTGCATTAGCATCACAAGAAAATAGGCCTTAGCGGAAGAAGTAACAAACGACATCACTTATTAGAAGTTTTTTTTTTTTTTAGGTCTATGCACGTCTCTTTAGCTGCTTGCCACATTTATTACAGTATTTTATGCATAGAGTAGGCTTTGGCTGGCTGATCCACAGAGAAGTATTTTATCATCTCATGTGATTGGCTCTTCAGATCAGTGGGTCTCAATCTGTGGTCTGGGACACCTGGGGGTCCACGAAACATCCTCATGGGGTCCATGACTGCTTTGAAAATTAACTAATATAAACAGATTTATAGAGTGTATATATAACTAAAAGTAACTAAATGTACAATTGAAAACTTTAAACATAATGTGGATATCAAGGAATTTGAATTTGGTGGCTAAAAATTAAATTAGTATCCTCAAATGGATTCGTAGGCGCAGTGCAGGTTCATCAAACAGAATATAGTATGTACGATGTGTGGCTTTAATTGAATTTAGCAAAGCTTCCCATCAATTTAAAAAATGTTTTCTTTTTTTATTTTATTGGCTTGCAAATGAAATAAAATGTGTTATCATTTGTGTATGTGTTTGATGGAATACTTCTGTATTTTTTGTGTATTGTTATGCAGTTCAAATCACTGATAATGTATAGACCAGTGTTCCTGGCTTCCAGTAATGACTCAGTGGGTGGTCCCCAGATTCCAACAATGATTCAGTGGGGGGTCCCCTGGTTCCAGTAATGATAAAGTGGGGGTCCACAGGTTGGGAACCACTGCTTCAGATGTATCTTCTACCTTCCATTGTAATGCATGGTGGGCTATGATACTGAATGCTGGCTGGTAGGTGAGATCTAAAATTCTTCTGTGGTAATTCTCCAAACATTTGATTTCTTTAAAAAAAAAAAAAAAAAAAAAAAATCACGGCGATTTTGATGTTAGGTTTTTATGGCCAAACTACATAATTTCTTCAAAACTCCCTTGCCTCTTTTCTTTACCCTTGTTGCACCTTTGCAGGCTAGTAAAATACCTATATCTATATTCAGGGCAAAATCACAATGCTTGCAACAGCTTTTCTCCCTTGTTGTACCCAGCCAGTCATACTTGATCATCAGTATGGGTAAGTGGCCCAAGCAAGTGTGCATAAATTTCCCATGCACGGCTTCTAGGGGATGTTTAGGTAATGATATAGTGCTTGTATGCTGTTATTTCAGTGCCACATAAATGACTATTTACTTTCTAAATTGCCATGCAGCGACGTTCAGAACTATTCAGTAATTGAGAGCAAATAATGTAATATTTCTTAAAGGTCTCAATGTAAGCTCTAGTAGCACAGCAGTGGAACTATTTAACTCAAGGTACATTTTCTAAAGTTTACTTTCTATACACCGGGGTTCTTTCATTCGGAGCAAATAAAGCAGTATGGCTTTTGACTTCAAACGTTTTAGTCACAGTCCGTCACTCAACTGTTTTAGAATTGCTATGCTGCAGACTCCTTGGAATGAAGTTGAAGTAGCTGCTCTGAAATTAAAGATAATTTTTTTGTAATTTTGTCAATCTTTTGTGTTCATAGAGTGACTGCAGGGTCTTTTTTTTTCTTTTCAGGTTTTAATGTTGAAACAGTAGAATACAAAAATATCTGTTTCACCGTATGGGATGTTGGTGGACAAGATAAAATTAGACCCCTGTGGAGGCATTACTTTCAAAATACACAGGTATGTGACTATAGAGTTCTACACATTAAAGATATGATCACAAATGTGAGGATAAAAATTAATTTGTTCTAAGATTAAGTTACACTGCCTTTGCAGCCCTTTCTCTTCTGTATTCATATTTGGCTTTACATATATTTGATAATAATGTTTGCAAAATTCCATACAAGCTTCACAACACTGCATGGGGAAAGAAAACAAACAACACTGAATAAAATGTTAATAAATAGGAATGAAAAACACTCTGAAAGATGCTAATAAACCATATGAAACGAGAATAAACAAGACTTCAGTTACTTACCTCAATGGTGAGTTTTAACAAATATTTGTCCGGTTCAATCTGTGGATACTCAGTAAGATCGTGCAGTTGTACAGGTAGACAACTCAAGAGTCTAGCGGCTGAAACACTCAGAAGCTTTCCTACATTTTACTATGACACTAGTTTGGCAGCTTTGGGTTTGCTGCAGAGAATAGCCCTCTTTTATGTTGATGAGTCAATTCAAGTAATTTCAAGACATGCCATGAATGGGTTGCTGGGCGACATAAAAACCATGGGTCTTTTATGACAGACTCACAATATTTTGTGTGGTCTTATTTTTATTTTTTTAACCAAATATGCGCCTGGCACTATTTTTGACAACTTGCGGTTGACCGCTGGGTGTATTTAAACCCAACACCAAACAATAAAAGCATACTAAGAGGACTGCAGCTTGTATCAGAAGCGTCAGGAAAGCCACGTAAAGGCCCAATGATGGACAGATGGTATCGAGCTCAGCACCAGGATTCCTCACTGAATATACAGCCTGGGCATTTAAACATAAATGATTGATGCATATGCATGACTTTATTTCTTGCCCATATTCTGTAATAGAATAAGCCTGGAGAGCCTTTAAGCCGTTCACCTAAGTCCTCCGTGTCCTCTTCATTGGTCGGAAACCGCACACCATGGGCAGTAACTACTGTGACAAGGGAGGGCCGCATAAGAAGAACCAAGGGAAGGATTACTGTGCTTGGGTCTCTGAGTGATCGTTTTACTTAAGGGCTTGCTGTCACTTCTGGCAGGCATTTTTTTCCCCCTGTTAAGCAGGTCACAAAACTCAGTCCAACCTGCAGCTGCTCCTGAAAGCCTCTTTGACACAGCTTCCACTTAAACCTCAGACATGGATCCATCTAGAGCATAGATCTTGAGCTCAGGAACTGACGTGTCTTTCCCAGTTCTTTTGCTGCCTCACTTAGGTGTCTTTTCTATTTCCCTAACCCAATCATCTTTCCGCACATTCCTCTGCTCAATAGGCTGCTACCGTTGGTTAAAATAAGGGCCTGTATTATTTACGTTTTAAAACAACATTGATTGTGGCAGAGAAGCAAGTCTATGAAGGTGCCTGAATAAGTATACTAAAATATGGCAGTACTGGCATCACTAGGGACATGCTGTTACCAAAAGCAACCATTCTTGTGTGATGGTGCTATATATTAATCCTGAGAAGCTAGAAGATCAGTGGGGCTCTGAGTTTGAAAATATATTTGTTTTCTTATGTCTGGCAAAATGTGTACTTATAGATTTTAAACCCCAGTTCCTGTAAAGATGACTGTGTATTTTCATGTATTTGAAAACTAATGAAATTGTTTAAAAAAAACACATCAATTGTAAAAACATATGTTTTCTGCCTTCCAGGGTCTTATATTTGTGGTAGACAGCAATGACCGAGAGCGAATTCAGGAAGCGGCAGAAGAGTTACAGAAAATGGTCAGTAAAATTTTTGATATTTTTTTTACACTATTTTTTATTTTAAGGGCTAGAATTTAACACACATTGTAAAAGATGTTGACATTCCTCCTTTAAAGATTAGAAAGTACACAAATAAATGAATACACACTGCGACCAAGAAAGTGCTTTTCTGTTTAACCCCTATCTCACTTGTTTGGCCAGGAGATTCTGTATTGGTTCCAGACTTGGTTGGTTTGGTATGGAGACTGTCCACATTCAAATCAGTGGTATGTGCGGGGACTCTAATCCTTAATTCAGGTTATGCAGTGATTAATCCACAAGTGAGTCCAATCTTGTAAATGCAGTGAGTGAAAGATCCTCTCTTTCTTCTTCTAGATTTTGCCCCGGATAAATACAAACGGGGGAACGTACCAGCAGGGAAATGTTATCTGTGCTTCAAAGGAGGCTAGAGTTAGCCACACAAAAATTAGTTTATGGTATTCTTCTGATTTGTGGCCACAAAAAATGAATATATGGTAATAAGGATTTGTGGTGAGGTGAGCTCCAGACTTTGGTAATTAAAGAAAGGCGCACATATCCAGCATTAGATCTCAAAGCATTGAAAACGGCTGTTTTTAGCTGTAGGTAAGCAACATATATGTCTGTGAAAATGGACGATTCTCTTGACAGAATAAATTGTGGGTATTTATACTACTCAAAAAGAAATGGGAAGTAACAGATTAAAAGGAGCCCGACCTAAACCTTTCTACCCCTGCATCCATCTACACTTGTGCAATTTTGTTTTCAAATCAATTCCACATGCAGCCACAAAGAAGAGCATAAAGATAGCTTTTAAATGACCTGACATTCAACATACAAGGGATGGATTTTAACAAAAATCTGAAGTACTCCAATTCCCATCTAATGCGGTCACCAGGAATGAGAATAACTTTACTTTTGCAGTTAGAAGCAAAGTAGAGTAAAACAGCCCTACTTCAAAACGCTTACTGTGACACTGTTTGAGGCATGTTTTCTCAAATGCAGATTTGTTCTGAAAAGCAGAGTTTTTCTGTGGCTGTACCATGAAAAATACATATAATGGCATCCCCAAGGTCAGAACCGACTATTTAAATGTAAAGTGTTGAAAACGATCTACATTGTCCAGGTTTCAAGCAGTCGCATTCGCATTGGTTACACCATATGAATTAAAATGTTGCTTATAGGACTTTTTTTTTTTTTTAAAGTCATATTGTGGCCTGAAACTTTGACCAAGCTGTCACCCAAGGCGGTAAATGGTAAACATCCCTCTTGTTTCACAGTGTGGTCTGTGTTCCAGATGTAGTTTTAAAGTAGGGTACATACCTTATCACAGAAAGTTATTTCTGTTCGAAAGCTAAAGACAACCTATTCCCTGACATGCACATATTTTAATGTTCAAACCACTGATCAAGAAGCAGGTATTGGCTTAGGGCGGATTCACAAATTGCTGTTACTTCCCTTCAACAGCCTACAGTCAGCCATTGGCAGGAATGGAATTGTTCTACTAGCAATGTATTGAATGTGATCACACCCTCGCCATGCACTGCTAGTGACCCCACAAATTACAGCACTCATGACATGTTTGATAACATCATTGCTAGTATCACTGTAATATTTGCAGTAAAAGTGTTGATGGAAAAACTGCATGGTGGGTGCGCAAGTTATAGTTACCTTAGGGCATGAGTTATAGTTACTTGAGGTAACTCGAACTGTAACTGGTGAATTTCTAAGGTATGTTTAAAATGTGAGCCTAACTATAACAGCCATGTAACCTTTGTTTTTTAAGTGAAATATTTATATATATATATTGGAGGAAAGTAACCTCTTTTTGGCATGGTTACCCCCCACTTTTTGCCTGTTAACAGTGTGCTTAGACTGGAGTCACTGGGATCCTGCTAACCAGAACCCCAGTGACTGTGCTTTCTCCCTCTAAATTTGGTTGCCTAGGACCTTTGCGCACTCATCGGTTGGCGTACTGGTGTCCCCTTATAAGTCTCTATTATATGGTACTTAGGTACCCAGTGCATTGGGACACCAGGGGTCCCCCATGGGCTGCAGCATGTACTGTGCCCACTATGGTAGCCCATCCACAATGTGGCTGCAGGCCTGCCATTGCAGCCTGTGTGAAAAGGTGCATGCACCCTTTTACCTCAGGTCACTGCACCAGGTCATTGTAAGTCACCCCTGTGGTAGGCCCTCTGAGCCCAGAAGGCAGGGTGCAGGTCTCTGCATGTAAAGGCACCCCTGCATGAGCAGAGGTGCCCCTACGAACTCCAGCTCAATTGCGCTGGACTTTGTAAGTGCAGGAAAGCCATTTTAGCCATGTACTGGACACAGGTCACTCATTACCTGTGCCCATCTACATAATGGTAACCCCGAACCTGAGCATGTTTGGTATTAAACATACCAAAATCATACCCCAATACTGTTGCCAGTGTTGGTTGCATGATTCCATGAACTCTGGGGGCTCCTTAGAGGACCCCCCTGTATTGCTCCTACAAGTCCTCTAGGGTTCTTCAGGCAGCCTGTGCTGCTGCCACCCCTCAGACAGGTTTGATCCCTCCTGCTGCTTGACTAGGTCAAGCAAGAGAAGGCATAACAATGGATTTCCTGTGGGAGAGGGAGGAAACACCCTCTCCCTTGGCAATAGGTGTTAAAAGGCTTGGGAGGGGTAGCCTCTCCAAGCCACTAGTTTGCTTTGAAGGGCACATTTGGTGCCCTCTCTGCACTAACCAGTTTGCACCAGTCCAGGAACCCCCGGTCCCTGCTCTGGCACGAAACTGAACAGAGGGGAGTGATCACTCCCCTGTCCATCACCACCCCCAGAGTGCCCAGGGCTCCTGCAGGTGGCCACCGATTCTGCAATCTTGAAACCAAGATGTGCAGAGGCCCCTGGAGCATCTAAGTGGCCAAGTCAGGCAGGTGAGGTCAGAGGCCCCTCCTGACAGGTGGTCACCTTGCAAGGTGACCAAACTCCCTTTTAGGGATATTAAGGGACTCCCTCGAGGGTGGGTCCCCAGATTCAACATGCAAGACTCCACCAGGACTACTCTGCATTGTTTACTTCTACTTCTGGCCACTGGAACTGCAACTGGACTCCTCAGGAACTGACAAGACTGCAACTCATGAGATAGCCTCGCCTTGCAACATTGTTTCTCCAGCTCCTTCCAGCAACTGCAACATTATCCTGGCTGTGCATCCTTTGGGGTTGTGAGACTTCAGCCTGCACCAAGAAGCAAGAAGGAATCTCCCTTGGAGTGGAGAAGTCACTCCCCTGCATCTACAGGCACCTACAGCAATGACACCCGGCTGTGTGGATCTGCTCTTCTCTGTAACTGCGTGGATCCTACATCACAGGTGGTAGTCTGGAGTGGTCCCCTTTAGCCCTCTCTGCCCGCTGTCCAACTTGGAGACGGTGAGCCCTTGCCTCTCCTTGGAGGGCAGTACTCCTTTGCACTGCGACTCTTGCAGCTACCAAGGCTTGTTGTCTCCTACTCCAGGGGCTCTTCAGGCTTAGAGTAGCCCTGGCCTCCAGCTCTTCATCCTGCCAAGAACAGCCTCCTCTCTACTGCTCCAGCGACGTAGTACTCCTTTCCAGGTGTGCTCAAAGGGCCTCATTGCGACTTATTGTGCCTGCTGCCAGTGAGTTGCTTGTGGGGGCTACGACTGCTTCTGCTGGCTCTCCTCTGGACCTTGCTGGTCCTCTTCAGCCTTGCAACTCTGTTTGCTTCCTCTTGCATTTGCCAAGGCTTGTTGGTGGTTCTTTTAACCTCTGACCATCAGCAACCCGACGACCGACGAGGGACACCATCTGCACCGTTCAAAGGACTCCTGCAGCTCCTGGACTCCACAGCTGGTCTTCTTCCCACATCGACCTGGATCTTCATCCACAGAACGGTGGGTAGTGGCTTCTGTTCGACTGGACTCTGTACCCTTCTTTTACAGGTCCTCTTCTTCCAAAATCCACCTTTGATTTCTTCTGGTCTGGTCCTGTTATTGCACAATCCATTTTCTAAGTCCTCATGATACTCCTTGGGAAAACCAAGTACTTACCTCTGCTCTCCTGGTTGCTTGGGGGTCATTTAGGCACTCAACCTCTTGGGGTCCCTAGTTCTTCCAGCTTCCCTCAAATGACTCCATATCCTTGGGTGGGGGACTTCACTTCCCATTCCACTATTTTCATATATGGTTTGGTCCTCCCCTAGGGCCTTTACTATTTTTCACTAATTCTTACCAATGCTTGTTTCTGTGCCATTTCCTAATTATGTGTGTGTGTGTGTGTGTATATATGTATATGTATATATATATATATATTGTACTTGCCTCCAGTTGGGGGACTGCCTACAAGTAATCTAGTGTGGTGTTACTGTAATAAATTACCTTTATTTTTGGAACAGTGTGCGGTTCTTTCATGTGTGATAAGTTGCTGTGTGACTATTGTGGTATTGCATAAGCTTTGCATGTCTCCTTGATAAGTCTTGGCTGCTCGTCCACAGCTACCTCAAGAGCCCTGGCTTCCTAGACACTGCCTACATTCACTAATGTGGGTTGCCTGGACCTGGTATAGGGTTGCCAACACCAGAGATGTCCACCACACACCAGGCCAGCTTTCTCCATACATATACATGCAGATATAGGTATCCTTCAGACAGTCACCAGGAGGCATAGTTAGGACCTAGTTTCCAAAAAAGTGTTTTTTGACTTGTTTGTATCTTTGGCACAGTTTTAATATTCATGAAATTTTCCCAAAAAAGTGTGCCACTAATTCTAGTTGTGCATCATTTGATTTTGGGTGATCCGTTAAGCAGGGGCAGAGAAAAGGGGAGTAAAAAAGTGTGTTTCCGATGTTAATTCCCATAGAGATTTCTAGACACAACTACAGCTCGAACCACTGGACGGACTTCTACAAATGTGGCAGAAAGGTAGCTCTTGGTCCTGTAAGCGCGCTTTTTGTTATTTGGTGTAAATCCATTCAGTAGTTTTTGAGATATTAAAGGAAATCCAAATTTGTATATCTAGGTGCGTGAATAATTTGCAAATTCTCCTGATCTCATGCAGAGATCTGATTGGTTGGCAATTCCTCAAGCAGGAAAGGGTGGCAGCCATTTTGGGACTTTTACTTGTCCAGGTCCCAAATAAAAAGAGAGAAAAATAGAGAAAAGGAGGCAGGGTATAAATACTCTGACCCCTTAGCCTTGGTTGTGGGGCCCTCCTGGTTCCCCTGCAATGCAATATTTTATTTTTTTGTTAAGTGTTGCTGCAAATTGCAGCAAAAATATATATATATTAAAAAAGTGCGGGCCCCTGTGGCTGTTTTCTTTAAAGCCCCCGGGTGGGCCAGGTCCCAGGGGCATAGACGTTTGCGTGGTAGAAGCTGACAGCTCCCACCAAGCGAGAGCAGGGAACACTTGACATCTTTGATAACATAATTGATAATATCAATGTAATATATGCGGTAAAATTAAGGAGAAAACTATGCATGGCAGGGCGCAAGTTAGTTACCTTAGGGCACGAGCTATAGTTACTTTAGCTAACCATAACTGTAACTGCTGAATGTCTATGGTTTTGTGTGAATTAAATGAATGTGAATGTGAACCTAACTATAACAACCCTGTAACTTTTGTTTTTCCTAAGTGTGTGTGTGTATGTATACATATGTATACATTTGTGTATATGTGTAAATGTGTAAATACAATAATATAATTCACTTACCTGTGAAGTAAAAACTTAACCTAAATAACATGGCTGCAAGTTAAATACTCCAAATGTACGACATAGCGGTTAAATATAGAGGCTTACATGGACAGATTGATTAGAGAGCCGTTATCTGACATTGTGCACATAGAAAGATACATGCTTTTCTGTTAGTCATCGCCTGATTACTGTCTTTTGCATTTTGTGCTCAGGGGAGGGAGCAGAATTAGACAAGTGCCATCAATTTGGTTGCTTTAGCAAACAATATCTAGTACTGTATCATTAAGTGAAAGCAAGCAGGGTCATGGGGCAAATGGAAGTTAAATGCTTTTTCCAGTGTAGCAGCATGGTTGCCTATGAAATGTGGCCTTCATTTCTGTGAGACGTTTTTAAAGCTTGTATTTTGCAAAGCAAGTGTTGAGTAGTTGTCCAGAAAGACAATTCAGCAATTGAGGCAGATGCAAGTAATTCAATTACACACACCATAAACTGGTCTGTCCCAAAAAAACCGATTTTGACAACCCTCCCCCCCCCCCCAATTTTTTTTTATTTTTATCAAGAATGTATGTACTACATTTTTCTGAGGAAAACTTTCTGCCTGCAGAGTCCTCCCCTTCTCAATATCCCGGGGCGCTAGGCTGGATATGGAAACTTTGCAATATGTCTCCTTCACCAGTAGGTTGCACTGGCTCCACTTCAGGTCAGTTGCAGGGCAGATAGAGCCATCTAGTGCCACTCCAGTGCCCTGCCATCAGTTCCCTTTTATCTGCACCCTCTGACATGGCTCTGCCCTTTGTGATATTCACATGATTTCCCACAAACCGCTTCTCATTGTACAGTGCTTTAGGAATGTCTCCCCATATGTAATACCCCTGCCATTCCTGCAGTGAACAGATGTTGTTTCCAGCCTCCATGAGGTGCTCGGGGCCAAAGCATAACTCCTAGACATGAAACATGTATTCTCATGCACAACAAGACCATAAAAGAGCATGATGCTAGACTTTTTTTTTTTTGTGCACATGACAAAAAATGCGCTCCATATTGGTCAAGGAGAGGCTCAAAGTTGCAGTGTCTCAGTCTTCCAAGGAAAAGAGGAGAAAACGCAAGAATAGGAGAAGGCAGGGTGATTGAATGTCTCTCATAAGATGGGTCACCACAGTGTTCTCCAGCAGGACCATCCTCTGAACCAGAAATTGTGGACATTCTACCTCCTGAGACCTCTTCACCGGATACTTTGCTAGCTCCAGGACCGACTCTTATGTCAGGCTATTCATGGCCCCAGCTTCTTTTCCAGTCTATTCAGCGCAGTTTCTAAATCCCAAGATGGTGCTCAACAGGTGTGAAGTGGTACCCTCTAGTGTGCCTGGAGGGTCCCATGGTTCTGCCTGGTGCTCCGACTGGGATACTACCAGTAGGTTCACCCTCTGCTCCTTTTCACCCGAGAGGTCTTCCACAAGCCACGCTGGTTTAGCAATACCATCAGCAAAGCCCTTGCCAGTGGCCCTTGGATCACAGACACAACTGACACCATCACCAGAGCTGGCACCAGCGTGAGTTCCCCTCATGAGCAAGCCCTAGAAATGACGCAGTCTTAATGAAATCTAGGAGGGAGACTAAGAGATTGGTTGAGGAGGCCAGTCACAGGGATTGCTCCTATCCTGGAAGCTCAGCAAGGCAGCATACCTGGCAGACACTGAAGGACCTCTTTGGATTGGATTCGATTCCTAATAGTCAGATGCCAGAAATTATTGCACATATCTGACAGGAGTGACAGGGAGATGTTTGCTGCGTGCTGCACAACTGGACACAGCATACATTTGACGTTGTGACATATCAGCGGTCTCAACACCTCTCCAGAAACAGAAATGGCATGTCCTTTTGTGACTTCTCCCTCCATACAGTTTTCAGAAAAGCAGTAGAGGTGCTTGAGTTGCCACTTCCTACCGTAGAGGTGAAATGCAATATTCTGATGGACATATTACAACCCGCTTTTTCTGCATCTGAACTGCTAATAATAATCATTGTAGTCCTGCTTGAACCAATCAAAGCGGCTTGAGTCAAGCCAATATCTGCCCAGTTATGAGTAGACAGATGGCCCACCGTTATAGGCTAGCTCCATGAGACACGGACGACTTGTCAACGCACCTTTTAGCTGAAAGATTGGTAGTGCACCAAGCAGAACCGGGAGCATTGCTCACTGTGCTACCCAGACCCAGGGAGTTAAGGCAAAACTGGAGGACATGGGGAAAGAAAGGTGTTTTGGGTGGGTAGCTGGGGCTCTGTCCGATGAAGGCTACATGCCTATTGGTGAGGTTCACCCATGCACTGTCAATTAGCAGGTATGGTGGTGTCATGCCTAGCTAACCCTTTGAAGGATCACTTTGCAGATGTGGTCAGTGATGGCCAACCTGACGGCAGGCAGATTCATGTGATTCAGTGGGCTTAAAGAAGGCATGCTTAGGGTCCACAGGTTTTTCTGGCAACATTCAGGCAAGTCTTAAGGATATTCCATTTAATGGGTCTTGCCTGTTTAGGGATATGGCTAATTAAAGGCAGGCAGAGTAAGTGCCTGATCTCTAGGCCTCCACATTCATGCTTGGAGATTGAGCTTTGTTCACCTACTGTCAGAGGTGGTTGGTGTTATTCTCTCAGCTCTTCGTCCCCACACAAAATGTATTTATGTTGGTCGGTGGAACCTTTGTTGCTTGTGCCAACTAGTGTGTGGATCCATTAAAAGCACACCTTTCAGAAGTTTTGAGGTTTTATCTTTTTTTTAGTTTAGCAAAGCTGTGTAACAGATATTGTTAAGTTTACATTCAGGTACCCAATTTGAGTTAAGATTGTTTGAAGGGGCTAACCTACATGTTCCCACCTTTTCATTTTGTCATGCCCCAGTAGGACCTTAATTTGCTTTTGCAGTTTAAGGCAGGTGTTCTATTTGTCCCCTTACACAGTTGGCAGTTGCAACCATTGATCATACTACATTACTACAGTGTGTTGTCAGCGATCTTCAAGCGCTGGTTGTCTGTCCACCATTTACAACTTCTCAAACTGGTCCTAAGATCTAAAGTAGTTTTTCTATAAAAAGTGGTTACCCTGTTTCATATAAAGTAGCCAATAACATTTCCCACATTTACCCTCCACACCACAAAGGAGAGGCTTCATCAGCTGGACCCTCATAGAGCAGTCAGTTTCTACAATGACCAGACAGATGATTTTCAGTTTGACAACCAGCTGTTTGTTAGATATATTGGCAACAAGAAGGGTAATGCAGTCCAGAAGAGTGCATTGTCCTGTTTGTCATCCTGTCAAATAACATCTGGTAAGCCTTTACTAATAAGGAACCATCAGAAGGAATCTGTCCTCATTCCACCAGAATAAATGCTTTAACCTCAGCACTGGCCAGGGCAGTTCTGGTTGCAGAGATTTGTTGCACAGCGACATGGTCTTACTTCACACATTCGTAAAGTATTATTGCATTGTTGTAGTTTGACTCTTGCTCTAGGCAAGACTGCTGGTTAAAGGATGACAGTACTTGTGTTTGCAGATGACTGTCCGTCCTGCAACAAGTCACAACTGTCGTCCCAACCCTCCCAGCTCACAAGCAGCACCTCACCAAAAACCCAAACAGTAAAAGGTGATTTGTGGCAGCCTTTAAGCATGAACTCAAGAGTGTGACATCTCAGGGAGTTTTGTGGTTAAACGGAGATTACCCGTTTCTCACACAAACACATGTCTCTATCAAACACAGGCAATGAAGAAGATGCAGTAAGGTTTCAATAGGTTTTATTTAACAAAACTGCAATCTGCGATAAGTTGCATGGGCTGCAATGATTAGGATCATGAATAATGCACAAAACAGAATGGTAAAGATAAGAGTCATTAATACCAAGACCCCACCAACCTACAATGACATGAAATGGCATAAAGTATGAGAGATGTCCTAATAACCTAATATGATGTACCTAATCTCTAACCTAAAAGAAAGTTAGGTATGTTAAACCTAATCTGCCAATGACATGTCCATGAGAAGAGCCCCCCAAACCTCGTTTCCTTGGAATGAGGTATCTAGCTCAGACTCCAGAGGGACATGAAGACTGGGTCAGCCTCAGGGTGACGGGCAGCATCAGCATCTGGTCGGAATCCCTCTGACTATCTGTCTAAGTGAGGTGCATTTATACAAATCTGCTCAGACGTAGGTCTGTTCCCAAACAATAGATAACAAGACATGATTGGAACGGTAATTTATACAAACGATTCCCTCGAAGGCATGAAGAGGGAAAGTACCCTAATGTGAACACCTACAGTTTGTTTTTCTTTGTCGCTTGATATTGATGCCGAGGCGCGGTGGCACTGATAAAGTGAAACTAAAACATAGGCCTAGCTAAAAACGAGGCAACCATCTTAAAAGATATAGTTAAATGCACTAAAACAGAGCAAGCTAAGTAGGGTAAACGTCACTAGGTGACGGGTGCACGACTCTGCAAGCCAAAGGCTAAGCTGACTCCTGTTTCCCATTAAAACAAACAAGGATTCACTACAGCGTGGACTTGTATGTGATAAGGTGGCCATTTAGCTTGCTTTGTGCTGCAGGACTTCCTGGTCTAACCACTCCTTCAGATCCACCACCTAGGAGGGGATTGCTGCTGAAGTATCTATTTAGAATGTGAGTAATCTGAAGGTAGAAGTGGGCCTCAGAAGAAAAAGTTACTTAACATAAGTAATACCATCTCTGGTGGATACACTAGCTGTTGATTCATCATGATCCCGCTTACCTATCTGTTCTGAAGAATGGTCATAGATTTCTGTAAATTGAAAAGGTTCCACTTTATTTCTGTTGCGCTGCATATGAAGGTTTGATCTTAGGTCCTTGTCCTGTCTCTAAGGACTTGAGAAATGGGCAGAGACATGTCAGAGCACTGGGATGGTGCGGTATGGCTCCTGTAACATCACATCAGTTGTAGAACCAGAGTCACCTACCAGTGCAGGATAGGTGCAAAATGTCTGGATCCAGTTTAGAGCCTGGGGATATTCAGGAGGTGATGAATCTGTGGCTAGAGAATCTCCCAGAAGGACCATTACTGAGGATAAGTCATCTTTTCTTCAGGAGCTGAGGACCTAGGTTTAAAGTGAGTGATGGTACAGTACTTATTCAAACATCACATTGTTAGAGGTTCATTTCAGCGTCCTACCATTTCTCGTAGCAGTAGTGCTAAATTAAAACCTGCATTGATAAATCCAACTGTTTGAATGCCTGTTTTAGAAAGGATATCTCATGATTAACAACCCTAGGAACAGATACAGCAGATCACTTGCAATACTGACAGCAGCAGTGTTCGCTGCTCTCACACACACACACACACACACAGTTGGAACACCATAGCAACAGTGTTTGCTTTTTGCATAGGTACGCTTATGTGAGCAGGAGTACAAGCCTGCTTGATTGAACACCCACAGCAGCGCAGATAACTGATGATAAGGCATCTTTACAGTACAGAAACAAACTGAAGAGTGATAGGAAAAGGACTGACATACTGAATTAAGAGTAGGACTAATAGCTATTTAGGTGATCATAACAGTGCACAAAACAGTGAATGTAAAAAACTGAGAAAACGTTTATTTTGACAGTGTTTGTAGGTCCGGTCCTGGGATTGAAATTTCCAGTTAGTGTTACTGGTTGGTGTTATCAAGGTCAAGACATAGCATGAGAGCAAGCTATGGTGTGGAGACACCCTAATGTGCTTGTTTTTCCCATACAATTTAAAGACCAATACAGTAAATTTACCCTGGCTTTTAATTAACCTGCATACTGCATGGAGGTCTGTTTAATTCTGTGAGCTAATATCCTTGTGCTTTGCCAGTGCTTGTTTGCCCAGCAGCACTAGGAGTGAGCCCACAAAAAGGCAACATTTAATAAATGCACTTGAGAAAGTTTCCTTTTTTCAGTAGTGTCCGTTTTTCAGATGCTTTTGTCAGCATTCAGTAGCCAGCGCTGCTGGGCATCTCGCTGACTGATTCTAAATATAGCCTACATCTTGGAAACAACACATCAATAACAGAGTGTATAAAATACTGTTACAAGATGGTAAAATATGTATTCGTCAGTAGAGTTGAGGGGGCATCCCTGGCAAACACATGTAAAAAAACAGGTTACAGAACATAAAGCAACCCTTTTTTCAGATGTGAAACAGACCCTCATGCTTTTCTACAGAGGTGACAGGGCACACCAAAATAACAAACAGAAAACTATTGAGGCTAAAATACTCCTGTGGGCTGATATGATTGATCCAAGCTAATGACAAAGTTCCAGAGGAAAAGAAGCAAATGGCTGAGAAATGCTGAGCAACAGACTTTTGAGTAAATACAACATTCAGAATTGTAGGAAATTGGATTACTGGTTATGGGAGTTGAAGTTCTAATCAAGCAGCAACCACAATTCCTGTCAGGGTGAAACACAAACCGAACCCAAATTAACCTGTGCTTAACCCACTGGTAGATTGGCACAAAAGCAGTCAGGCTTAACTTGGAGGTAATGTATAAAGTATTTATGCAGCACATCAAACAGTAGTAAAGGGAAAACACAAGGAAAATCCCACACCAATTTAGAAAACAGAGTAATATTCCATAAATTATTTGACACCGAAATAAAAATCCAAACAATAGAACCGAAGATATGCAAGTTTAAAGCGTTCGGTAAAAATAGAGCTTAAAAGCACAAAGCACAACTGTGATAATCTAGTTGCACCGGACTGGGACAAAGTCACAAGCTAAGGCCAACTGCATTGGAGCACAGGCTGTATATTGGGACTAAGTTAGGCCAGCTGAGCAAAGTATCTTAAATCCTGGTTGCAGAGCATTGCGAGCTCTTGCATCGAGGATGTTTATGCAACGGTGGTTCCGAGTGGCTGGGATGCAAGGTCCTGCATCGTGCAGTGACAGTTCCATATCACACAGTCATGGTTCCGATGAGCTGCGTCTGTGATGTGAGGTCATGCAGCAGCAGGCAATGCATCACGCTGTGTCTGGTCTGCTTGGTCCACAGCTGGGCTGGAGGCTCACCTTCAAGCCCACTCCCAAGGGTCAAAGACTGGGTGGCTCCACATGGGTTGCAAGACTAGCAGAATGCAGAATACAGGTACTGGATTCAACATGGTTCAAGCCTTTTATGTCACTAAGGCTCTGATCAGGAGGCCAGCCAACTGGCCCTTGGAGTCACTCAGGTGGTCCTCGGTTCAAGGTGCAGGTCCAGTTCTTCTCACTCACGCATCCGAGTAGCAGTCCTTGCAGCAGAGCAGCACATCAGTCCTCCTAAGTCTTCCACAGGTCCAGAAATGTATTCAAGAGTTGGGTCTAAGGGTCCACTATTTATCATTGGTGCCGGCTTTGAAGTAGGAGAAATTTCCAGAGGGTTCCAAACCCAGAGGTATTTGGAATTTCCTTCCTCCCTGCCCCCAGCAGGTCTGGGGTCACAAATGGCTTGTGAGAAACCCTTTGTGAGTGTGCTGAGGCAGTCTTTATGATGTGCAATGTGGTTGGTGGAAGTTCCTCCTCTGTCAAATCAGAGATGGCTCATCCTACCAACACCTACCCCCCCTTCCCCTTATTTAACTGTCTGGGAGTAATACACAAAGACCAACTGCCAGCTACACCTAGTCATGTGACACCGGATACAGGATACCTGCACCAAAAGGTTGGGACAAGAAAATGCCAACTTTCTAGATGTGGCATTTTCAGTATTGTGAGACTTTACAATTAAATACATTTTTAAATTACAAGTCTTTAGAGGCCAAACTTGATAATCCTACCTGCTCCCAATTGAAAGTTATCACTTTACTGTGAGGTAGGCCTCACAGTAGTGAAAAATTAATTCAGGAGTTTTTCACTATCAGAACATGTAAAACTTAAACGTATGTGCCAACCTTTTAAATACACCGCACCATGCCTTATGGTCTCTGTAGGCCCTTGCCTAGAGGTGGCTTGTAAGTATTAAAAAGGGGGGTTTAGACCTGGCAAAAATTGCATTTTGCCAAGTCTAAATAGCAGTGTCAAACTGCGCACACACAAGCTTAAATGGGAGGCCTGAGGCATGTTTAAGGGGCTACTTATGTAGGTGGCGCAATAAGTGCTGCAGGCACATTAATAGCATTTAATTTACAGGCCCTGGGTACAGGTGACACTTTGCTAGAAGACTTACAAGTAAATTAAATGTGCCAATTCAGTGTAAGCCAATTTCACCATGTTTAAAGGAGAGAACGCAAGTACTTTAGCACTGGTTAGCAGTGGAAATGTTTGCAGAATCCTAAGAGCCAACAAAAACAGGTTCAGAAAATAGGATGGTGAAGGCAAAAAGTTTGAGGATGACCCTGCCGGAGGGCCAAGTCCAAGAAAATAAAATAACTGGTGAAAGCACTATATAGTTCAGCCTAAAAATGAGTAACTTGAGGTTAATGTTCTTCGCTTATGTGGTATTAAGGAATAGAAGTGTAGATTTGCTACATGTGGCTCAAAAGTCCCTGGTAACCTGCCATTGCCATTTGTGTTTCTGTGCCTGTGAAGGACTTAAAATGGAGGAGTCAATTTCTTAAATAATAACAAGGTGACCGGTTCATTAAAAAAAAAAAAAAAAAACAAGTGTGCAACTGGTTTGAGGCCATATGCTACTAATATGTGCAGTTGATTAATTTTTTGATTGCCTGGTTTTAATGGGTAGATTGCCATTGTGATTGGATAAACCACATTTTTCTTTTGTTTGATTAGCTTCAAGAAGATGAGTTAAGAGATGCAGTGCTTCTGGTGTTTGCCAACAAACAAGATTTGCCAAATGCTATGGCTATTAGTGAAATGACAGATAAATTAACACTTCAGACGCTACGCAACAGAACTGTGAGTATTTGTTTCTATAGCAATATGTTACTGTTTCATCATTTAGTGGTAAGCCTTGTTAAAGTGTTTAAAGCCAATTCCAAACTCTGCTCCAGCTTTGTCTGTTCCTGTGGGCGAGCCTGTAATCATTTGATTTAACTTAAAAAAAAAAAAAAAAATTTAAAAAACACTTGTCTCTCTCTCGACCTCACTGAAACGCACACATAAACTGTGTTCCACAAAATAACATGATTTTTGCTCATCCAGTTACCAAGCTCATTGACCTGGGGAGCTTATTTCTACATACTCAAATTGACCCAGGGATATAATTTGCCTAGTTCCTATCTCGTAGTCATTAGGATGAGAGGGGAGCATGGTTGAGGACAGTGCTTAGTTTTCTGAAGCATTGGAACAAGTTATTTTTTTTTAGCCTTATCATTCAGTAGATATTGGAAAATGATTGGTTGAAGAAAGTGTGTTTAATCTAGGATATCTTTAAAGTAGCATGTTTTTGTTTATAGTCCTTGGGTTGTTTTACATACAGTGCCCTAGAGCACATCTGGCTTGGTCACCCACTTTCTGGTCCCCTGAACACTGTAGTATTACTGAAGAGGCTGCAGGGGCTTGTGAAGTCCCTTCTGCAATATAGGTAGTGTCGGCTCTTTCTAAAGAGTTCCTTCTAATGTGTTGCCCTTAGGGCAGGTGTGAATCCGCAGCTGCACGGAGGGCGCTGTAACAATGCAGTATAGCACAGTGTTTCTGTGTGCATCTGGCGCACCTTGTTAAAGCTGAGCCAAACGCAAATGGGGACTTTGCGCCCCAAGTATAATAAGACCACTGGTGGCTAGGACATATTGAATAATAAGCGTATATCCAAATGGTAGAACTCCCACTAATTTTTGGATAAGTACATACAGTTGAGCATAGTCAAACCGAGGAAGAAAAGATAATTTATACAGCAAGAAGTTACTTGCACGTCAGGACGGAAGTTTGATGTGCCCACGAACAAGCCGTCTAATGGTGGTGAGACATGGGATTCTTTTTTCTTTTTAATTACACAGCTGTGGTTTTTGAACGACTACAATGTTGAGTGTGTTTTGGTAGAATACATGAATTTTCCTAACATCTCATTCTTCACAAACGCATGATACAGTTCAGTCTTCTGACTGCCTATGAGCAGTGTTACGGACTATGTAATTATCGAGGATGGGATAGTACTAAGGTCAGAGAGAAGATCATACTACATAGTGTTTTTAAAATCCTTTTCAGAAACATTTTTCAGCTGCTTTAAATTGAGTTTTTGGCTGAAAATTATTGTAATTTAGCATGTCCATAAATTCATAGAGGTGGAAGAACATAAACAGGTACTAGTCTTGGATGTGACAAAGCACATACCCACAGTTTCATTTTGGTTGTAGTCTGGTTTTGTATTTGAGTTATCCATGGTGTATAATACGAGATTCAAATGGTGTAGGATGATGCAAGACAAACCACTTACCTATATTCACTAAAATGATTTTTTGAAAAATGTAATTCAGCAAAGCAATATTCGAATTTTTAAAGTGGCTTTCTCATACCTTAGCCTGCGTTTTAAATGTCACATTAAAATATTTGCAAATGTTCACTCTTAAAATGCACCTAAATATTCGTTCGTTCTGTCTCTCTCTCCACAACTGTTTTAAGCAAGACCTTCTTAAAATCCATTTGAACTTTGTGTGATGGATACTTTTAAGAATGAAAGGAAGATTTCTCAGTTCAGCTTTTATATTGATTGTGTCTGGCCTACAGTTCGTGACCCCCTAATTGGGTGATGATACAAAGTATCTTTGTTATTATGCTGCCTTAATTGGCCAACTTATTTTTTGCAGCTGTAGTACGGAGGCTGATTTACAGAACCTCTGATAAGAAATCTAAACCAGAGCTAGGTTGGCATGTTTTTGTATTATTTTTCATTTCTGTCATAGGGTACAGTAAAAGCCCTTTTGAGACTTGCAGTGGTTCCAGGATAAATGATGCTAATTATTATTTTTTGCTTATTACAGTGGTATGTGCAAGCTACCTGCGCAACACAAGGAACTGGTCTGTATGAAGGTCTAGATTGGTTGTCAAACGAGCTCTCAAAGCGCTAAATCAAATCGGATAACTATATTTAACTAAGGACTTCTTTGATGGACTTGCTTTTTGACTTGTTGCAACCCAACCACCAACCAACGTGCATCTCAGTTTGAATCGGGAGAAGGTTTTGACAGCAGTGTTTGATGCTATTACGTTGCCAAGTGTTTACTTATTTGTGTTTTGCAATGGGTAAAATCAACTTATCTTAAATTTCGGGTATGTTTTACATTTGTGATCCTTCCATGCCAAAAACCTTGATGAAGCAGTTGATCTGCACTCACACAGTATCCCAGTACTGTCATTCGTCAGCACATGTATTTCGTAGCTCTTTGTTCATGCAATTGGACAGTCTTTTTGCACGTGTTTGTTCCGCTATGTCTTCGAGCCCACACAATGTTTTTTCAACCCTAGTTGTAACCGTCTTCTAAAATAAAGTTTTAAACCAAATGTTTTTGGACCAATATTCCAGACCAATATTCTACATTTTTTTTTTAGAAGTATTACCCCTTGCAATTTTAGTTTTCTGATGACCTGTCATTTCTATCTGCTGAAGTTTTGCATTCCTTTTCTATTTATTAAACAACTTTTCCGCAAAAAGAAATGTGATGTTGCTCATGGCTTTCAAATCCATTTTCCAAAACACTATTTGCATACAATGCACTGAGGAACGTTTTTGGTCGCCTCCCCTTTGGTTAGTCTTGCATTCCATTATATGGGGTATCATGAATGAAAACAGTTCAGTGCTGGCTTCAGAGAGCTCATATTGAGGTTATCTTTCATATTGTATTTTTATGTTAATGTCGTATGTGAACTTTTTGATATTAATTTGACTGTTTGAGCCCGATCCTCTCATAGGTTTGCTGATTGTTTTATTGTTTGTTGATAAACCTATATCGTAATGGAGAAAGATTTTTGAAAAATCACAAAATTTAAAAATGGAAGCTCCTTCATAACCCATTTGAAAATGTCATTCCTAATAAAATATAAAATATAAACACATTTTGTATGTGTGTTTAATTTGATTGTTGTGAAAGCGCTGAAGAAAACTCGCTGAGTTTAAAGCGCCTTTCTATTTAAAACACTGAAATAACCAACATGTGATGTTCAGTGCTATGCAAACAACCTAAATAAATAGGCACATTCCCTGCTAGAACAGGCACACACACTAATTCCGGGCACACTAAATTATTGAAATGACTGCTTCACTTTCTCTGCATTATGGGCATGGAGAGGAGTTGCATACGTTTTATAATTTGTTGAGAATCCATGGGGCTAATTGCCCCATTACTATATATCTGTCCTGCAGTATTTCCAACTCCTTAGCTGCCATGCGTCTCCACACCAACCACACAAGCGAAGACCAAGGTAGGTTGCACCTGGAAAGGCACAAGGAAAATAAAGGAGGACAATTGTTCAGACACTGAAAAATAGGAATCTCTCCAGGATATTAAAAAGGAGTTTGATAGCAAACACTTGTTGATATTGTTACTAGAGATAGGTGAAGATGATGCCAGCTGGACAGAACCAGATCGGCAACAGGAAAACATTAGAGGACTCTGTGGGAGATGAGACACTGAATTTCTTTATAAGGCACTGAAAGTGACAGACTTGGCATGTAGGAAAAGTCATAACCACGTGGAATGCACTCTCCAGCTCGGAAATCGCTACAGTGACATTGGTGTTAGCTAAGTAATTACAAATCTAATGTAGTATAACAAGTGCTGGGATTCCAAAGTCCTATGCTACTCAAAAAATAGAAAGTGCTAGTCTTGACTCTGCCCTTTGCAGGGTACTAAACTGTTACATGAAAATGAACAAACAAAATCCTCGAGAACCTTCCATCCTCTCTCCAAACCTTTTTTTCATCATTTCTGTGGTCTCTTGCTGGAAATGCCTAACATATGAAATTGGTGGCTCCCTTTTAACTAGGTACTAAGTTTTTGTATGCAGCATTGCAGTCTCCCCTTGCTCTAAGGACTTATGGACCTGACATTCGCTTTGGCAGAGTGGAAATTTGCCATGAAGCAGATGTAAGTACTGAAAGATTTGATTTTTGCTGTCTTTGCAGGATGGGAAGGAGCTCTGCAAGTTCAACTGCTTAAGATCCTGTACCTCTTGGGTAACCACAACATTCCCTTTGGTCCATGTGCTGTGACTATCTCCCCACCTCCCAATTTCCCGATGTAGTTCTAGGCTGTATTTTTATTATTGACCTACTGCCAATAGTGGTGCTTATTACTGAACACCTTCTTTCTGTGGCCTTGTTTCCTTATTTGGTCATTGTAGGAAGCTGGCCCTTGATGTGGTATACCAATACCGTGTAGAGGGTCCAGGGGGTCCACAAGGAGTAGACAGGGCTTGCTATGCAATCCCAAAGTGCTCTATTTGAAGGTAGTGTGGTCGAGCAGCCTTAGGCTTAACACAGATGAGTGCATGACATCCAAAATGCACACAATAGTCAATACATGAGACACGACTCACAAAGGAGATCCACACCAATTTATAAAAATAGCAGGTATCTTTACACATGTTTAGGCATCAGAAAAAAGCATTTAAGTAAGTATGTTTTTAGAGAGGAAATCTTTTTACTTTAACAATTGGACACTATGCAATTTCAAAGTTTTGCAGTGTAATACTATGGGAGAAAAAACAAGTTCTGCAAATTGGGAGAGTACAGCGACTTCTAAGACAGATCTCCAGAATTTAAGGTGAGTAGTGGGCAAGGTACAAGGCACCACTGCAGTATACCACCAGCGGCACAGGGGCGGGGTGCAAAACAGCATCAGCTGCCCAATGCATTTCGATGGAGAACGGTCACTGCGAAAAGAGGCAGCAGGCTCTGGCCAGTTGGGCTGAACAAACAGCGGGCCTCAGGCCTCACTATGCTCAGGCAGGCACCATTGGTCCTCTTCTCCATGGCTCAGGTGTGATGGGTGCAGCGGTGTCTTTAAGTGTTGGGTTTTCTTTGCTGCAGTGGTCGCGGTAGAGGGGGCTGCGCACAGAGGCTGCAGGCGTCGTCGGAGTCCAGGATTGGTGGAACCATGATGAACTCGCACTCTGAAGGAACTCTGAGGAAACTTGTTGGCACCGGTGATCCGCTTCAACTTGGATCAAAGACGGCGGGTGCAGTGGTGACTTGAGGGTTGGGGTTTAGGGGCTCCGGAGGCTTCAGAGTCCCTTCTTTGGAGTTTGCTGGAGAACAGGTCCAGTGTTCAGAGGTCTTGAGTCTTTTTTTTTTTTTTTTTGAAGGCAGGCAGTCCTGGGTTTCTGGAAAAACAGCTGTAGGACGAGTTGACTTTGGTGCAGATTTTGACGAGGGATGCAGACAGGTCAACAGGGTTGGTACCAGGTCAGCTGCTTCTTTTTCTCCTCTTCTGTTTCCGCACTTCTTCAGTGTTCTTGGTCTTCTTAGGTCATTGGGATCTGTTTCTCTGACACCAGGGCCCCCCCTAAATACTGAATTTAGGGGTGTGTAGGGTAGTAGTCAATGTGCTACTACGCGCCCTATGCGACCACTTCCAGTGGGAAGTGGGCATAACCCTGTCCCAGAATTCCTAGGTAGGTCATCTCCAAGATGGCTACCTCTGAAAAATCGTGTTCACCTCGACTTAGCCCACCTTAGGGGTTATTCTAGCCTGAAGGTGGCATGCCTACCTTGACTAGCTAATTTTCCTCCCGGTCCAGGTGCAAGTGGGCTCTGGTGAAGGGGGGGGAGGGGGAGACTTCCTCTTCTCTAAGGGGAGCCAAATTTGCATCTCAAGGGCAGCAGTCCTTTGAGGCTTGCAGCCTTAGGAAGGCTAATCTGGAGGCTGTCCCTTGGGGGGTGGGGGGGGTTAAACACTGCCCTGACGGGCTTTTGTTCTGGGTCTCCAGAGAGCAGAAGGCTCTCACCCTAGGGGGCCAGAACTGTGTCTCGGATGACAGGCTGGCAGAAACCAGTCAGCAAGCATGCCAAAGGCTGGTAAGTTTTCAGGGGACACAACTAAGGTGCCCACTGTGTGCATGTATTGATAAATCCATCACTGGAATCAGTATGGGTTTATCAATTTCGAGATGTTTGATACCAATCATCTCTATAGTCAATGAAGCCATCCTGTAGCTGAGGAACTCATATTGGCCAGTGTCCAGCATATGCATTTAAAATAGCTTCCCTAGCCACTTACTATGTCTGGGACTGGGAATTGACAAAGACATAGCAGGGGCATATCTGCTCTTGCAGATATGCCCTCACATGTAATATAATGCACCTTTCCCTAGGGCTGCAAGGCCTGCTGTAGGGGTAACTTACATATATTGCATGCAGTGTTAGGGGACATGGCACTCGTTTTCGCTGCACCAAGACACGCAGCCTGCAATGGCCAGTGCTTGGTGAGGGGTCTTTTAGGATGGCACAATTCATGCTGCAACCCTTAGGGACCTTCTTTACCACCTCAGGCCCTAGGTACCAGGGGTACCATTTAGTAGGGACTTGCAGGGGGTGCTAATTGGGGAATCTATTGTACAGTTTAGGAAAAGAGGTCTGGCACTGGGGACCTGGTTAGCAGGAACCCAGTGCACTTTCAGTCAAAATCACATCAGATACCAGACAAAAGGTGGTGTGGTGGGGCTGTGTCAAAGCTCTTTCCTACAGTTGTGAAATTTCAGCCAGAAGAAACTATATGTAAGCTTCACCACTGTACACTAACCTGCACTCACTGCCCTCCCCAGCCCCTCCCCATTTTGTAGGCAGGACATTGAAGATGTCTTTTTCAGTACTCTCCACTTTTCTGAACATGGAGGGCATTCTTTCGCTATTTCCCCTTTTTGCAAAGTTTTCATTGCATTTCTTGTTTCGGAATGGACTTTTTAAAAAATTGTTATTTTTGGATGTCAAGCTATTTACAATGAATTTGAACTAGTGCATCAGATGGGGCAATCAGTTTTTTCAGTAGCTGAGGTTCACAAAAACTAGACTGTGGAACTGACTATCAGTATGTTCTTGTCTCCTCTGGGATGGATTTCACCTAAAGTCGTTGAGAATCACTCTCCTTTTGTGCAAAAGGAGACTCTAGACTCTCCAGTGGGACTAAAGCTGTCAAGCATTTAGTTCTGGTTGTGGTCATGGAGTCTGCATTGCCTTTCAGTGTTAATAAGAAAGATTCTGTTGGCGCAGATATACAAATATTTAGGGAATGTGGACTTGAGTGTTGTTCACTGCCAGGCTCACTATTTGTACCTTCAATCTTGGGTGTGGACTTCTACCATTCATTTTGAAGTAACTCTCGTATGTGAGGTTGTGTCTCAGCCCCTGGCAGATCTTGATTACAAAGTAAAACTTTCCTAAAAGGAAAAGCTTGATGTGCCCCTGCTCTCCCACCTCCACATCAGGTTAAAAATTGCCTATAGCTGCGGGCAGGTCTGTGGAAAAAGAAATTATAAAAATGGGCACATTCGCATAAGGAACTTGTAAATGTTTGTGTATCCTTGTGTGTATGTGAGCTCCACTTTGTTTATCCTGATCACCAAACAGCCACTTCAAGTTTCCTGCGTATCAGACAGGTTATAGGATTGACGTCTTTATTTTTTCCACGTTTTAGGGAGGTGTTCTTTTGCTCCTTATTTTCACAAGAAGGGCTCTCTTTTAAATATATATAGATGTTCAATGGCATATGTAGCTGCAGATACACATGCTATGCACAGGTCCTGACATCTAGTGTGGGGCTCAGAGTGTTACAAGTTGTTTTTCTTCGAAGAAGTGTTTTCAAGTCACGGGATCGAGTGACTCCTCCTCTTCGGCTCCACTGCGCATGGGCATCGACTCCATGTAAGGTTGTTTTTTTTCCACCATCGGGGTCGGACGTGTTTCTTTTCACTCCGGTAGTTTGAGTCGGAAAAGTACTACAAACTCTCTAAATTCGTTGGTATTGTTTTCGATAGTGTACCATCTATCTTCAGTACCGGTTGATAAAGCTCTCTACTTGCCCTTTGGGGGCACCCGCGCCCAACTCGGACCTGGTCGGCCCGACCAAAGCCTCGTCGAAGCCTCATGGACTGGACCCCGTTTCGATTCTGCCCTCGGTGCCACGCTAAGTTCCCATATACGGACCAACATCTAGTCTGTAACCTGTGTCTATCTCCAGACCACCGAGAGGATACTTGCGAGGCCTGCAGATCCTTCCGCCCAAAGAAGACTCTACGAGACCGAAGAGTTTGAAGGTTGGAAATGGCGTCGTGAAGCACTGAATGCCTCGACGCAGAAGAGGAGGAGATGATGCACACCGCAGTCTCTGTTCGGGGGTCCGACTCCGAGCACGAGTCTGACAACGACAGACCAATCACAGCGGGCCAGCAGGTGTGTACCCCTGCCCAGTCCAAGCCCAAACACAAGGCCTTGGGGACACCACTGCCGGAAGGCCATGGCTCCACCCGTAAAAAGACTGCCGGTGACCAAGCAACCTCTTCGGCACCGAGAAAGGCCACGCCACCGAAGCCTTCGGAATCGAGCCGAAGCACAGGCTCTGAAATAGTCAAGCACCGACCCATTGAGTCGAAGCCTCGAAAATCCCTCTCAGAACCGAGGCCAACGTCTACTCCAGGCTTATCGATCCCAAGGAAACCGAAAAGACCCATATATACAGAGGAGCATGGACTTCCCAAACAATTGAAAGAAAGCCACAGATTTGCGGAGGAACTTACGCAAATGGAGGAATTTGATGAAAAACAGGCCAGAATTCAAATTCATAAAGACACTGGCAAGATCCTAACTGCACCAACATCTAGTCTGTAACCTGCGTCTATCTCCAGACCACCGAGAGGATACTTGCGAGGCCTGCAGATCCTTCCGCCCAAAGAAGACTCTACGAGACCGAAGAGTTTGAAGGTTGGAAATGGCGTCGTGAAGCACTGAATGCCTCGACGCAGAAGAGGAGGAGATGATGCACACCGCAGTCTCTGTTCGGGGGTCCGACTCCGAGCACGAGTCTGACAACGACAGACCAATCACAGCGGGCCAGCAGGTGTGTACCCCTGCCCAGTCCAAGCCCAAACACAAGGCCTTGGGGACACCACTGCCGGAAGGCCATGGCTCCACCCGTAAAAAGACTGCCGGTGACCAAGCAACCTCTTCGGCACCGAGAAAGGCCACGCCACCGAAGCCTTCGGAATCGAGCCGAAGCACAGGCTCTGAAATAGTCAAGCACCGACCCATTGAGTCGAAGCCTCGAAAATCCCTCTCAGAGCCGAGGCCAACGTCTACTCCAGGCCTATCGATCCCAAGGAAACCGAAAAGACCCATATATACAGAGGAGCATGGACTTTCCAAACAATTGAAAGAAAGCCATAGATTTGCGGAGGAACTTACGCAAATGGAGGAATTTGATGAAACCACGGACCGGGGTAGGTTACGTCCTGGTTACAGCAGCAGACAAAAACGTCATTTAGCGCTGGACCATTGGTCTGTGTATTCCTAGGATGCGCGTCTTCAAGTTTAGGACGGGCACGAGTTAGGAACGACTGGTTCCACGTTCATGTAAGTGATTGTTACTCCCCCCAGCTAATTGCGGGCTGATAGTAACTTGTATACCTTGTTCGGAAATATATGTGGCCCTTAGTACTTAGGAGATACACATAGTCATATAAGGTCCTGATGAAGCATCACTGGATCCGTTTGGACCACCAGGATGCGAAACATGTTGACCCATGAGAGGGTAGATTTTGGAAAATTCCCAGACCCCTCCTTTTGATACATTTTTTCACTATAAGAGTGATTGATCTTAATTTCTCTATTCACTCTTCTGACTATATATTTTTAACCTTGGCCCTGACCGTCCATCTGGTCTAATAAAATCCATTGTCTCAGTGGCGGTTTTGGTAGTCAATTTTAAATCACATTCTTTTTTGATCTCCGTTGACACTTCAATTACCTTTGGGGTCACGGCACCATCACATAAAAAGATCTCCGGCAAAGAGCCCCCCCCTCACGGGGTGGTGCCCGTCAGACATTGCAGCGCCGGTCTGACGAGGAGCAGTGCCTATGATGAAGCATGACACCCTATGGGTGTGTGAGGCCTCTTGCTCCTAGAATTTAGGACCCCGGTCACTACTTTCTGTTTTACATGGTTGGAACAGTGTATTACTTATTTTTGATGTTTCCATTTGGAGGATATACACTGGACCATAACTCCTCCTGATCCCTCCCGTATTTTGAAGGAATTTGATGAAAAACAGGCCAGAATTCAAATTCATAAAGACACTGGCAAGATCCTAACTGCACCTCCTCTAAAAACAAAGAGGAAGCTGGCCTTTCAAGGACATTTGGGCACTGACCAGCCACCGGCTAAAGTGTCAAAACCCAGACAAAAATCTCCACCTCCTCAGTTCTCACCTCACCAGTCTCCTCATTCTCTTCAACTGTCTCTCCACCTATTACCCTCACTGCACACACTCCACTCTGCAGAGTCACACCAAGATGATGTCGACCCATGGGACCTTTATGATGATCCCATTTCTGACAATAGTCCAGAGTGCTATCCGTCAAAGCCATCACCCCCAGAGGATAGCACCTCATAAACTCCGGTTCTAGCTAGGGCAGTGTCATACCATAACGTAGCCATGCACGCAGAACCTCTTGAGGATGATTTTCTATTTCATACATTGTCCTCAACTCACACCACGTACCAGAGTCTACCCATGCTTCCTGGCATGCTAAAACATGCACATAAAATCTTTCAGGAACCAGTTAAGGCAAGAGCAATCACTCTTAGGGTAGAAAAGAAATATAAGCTGCCTCCTTCTGACCCAGCTTTTTATTACCCAACAGCTACCCCCAGATTCCGTAGTGGTCAGCGCAGCAAGGAAAAGAGCGAACTCCCAGTCGTCTGGTGATGCACTGCCACCAGATAAAGCAAAAAAATTTGATGCTGCTGGTAAAAGAGTAGCATCACAAGCGGCTAATCAATGGAGAATAGCCAATTCCCAAGCGCTAACGGCTAGATACGATAGGGCTCACTGGAACGAGATGAAAGACATCATCCAGCATCTCCCCGAGGATCTACAGAAAAGAGCCCAACAGATAGTCGGGGAAGGGCAGGCCATTACGAATAATCAAATCAGGTCAGCGTTAGACTCCGCAGACACAGCCGCAAGAACTATCAATACAGCAGTCACCATTAGTCGTCAGGCTTTAAACCTGAAATCCAGCAATCTGTTCTTAACATGCCATTTAATGAAAAACAGCTGTTTGGCACACAGGTTGATACATCCAATGAAAAAAGACGCCGACACTGCTAATGCTATGGGAGCGCTTTACTCAAAACAGTACAGAGGCTCATTTTGAAAGCCTCAATATAGGGGAGGTTTTAGAGCCCAAACATCTGAGGCATCTACCTCACAATCCAAACCGTCTTACCAGCCACAGTACCAAAGAGGGGGGTCTCGAGGAACCTACGGGGGACAATTTCCCAGAACTAGGGGAAAATATCAGCCCTCAAAGCAAACCACACACACAAAGCAGTGACTAACTCCACATCTTCCCTCACCACACTTCCCCTGTGGGAGGAAGACTGCAAAAGTTCCACACACACTGGTTACCCATCATAACAGACAATTGGGTCTTATCCATTATCCAACATGGTTACTGCATAGAATTCACACACATTCCACCAGATATACTTCCAAAACCACACAAACTCTCCTCCTAACACAGTTCAATGTTGCAAGCAGAGGTACAATCATTACTACTCACACAAGTCATAGAGCTTGTAACACATCATCAAAAAGGAACAGGGGTTTACTCCCTGTATTTCCTCATTCCCAAAAAAGAGGGAACATTGAGACCAATACTGGATCTCAGAGCTCTCAATCTTTACATCCTATCAGAACACTTTCACATGGTAACACTACAGGATGTACTCCCACTGTTACAAGAACAAGATTTTATGGCAACACTGGATCTCAAAGATGCATATTTTCCACATACCCATCCATGCAGCGCACAGAAAATATCTCAGGTTTGTAATACAAGGAAAACATTACCAGTTCATGGTGTTACCTTTCGGGATAACAACTCCCAGAGTATTTACAAAATGCCTTGCCGTAGTCGCAGCCTACATAAGAAGGCAACATATCCATATCTCGATGACTGGCTAATAAAATCCAACAGTCAAACACAGTGTCAACACCATACACGTTATGTAATACAGACCCTACACACACTAGGGTTCTCAATAAACTACCAAAAATATCACAACCAGTGCAGATTCAACAGTATTTAGGAGCCACATCAAATACCCAAACAGCAAGTGCAAGCCCAAGTCCACAAAGGGTACAATCATTCCACAATATGTTACCACGAATCCAGCCAAACCAACAGTACACAGTCAAATTTGTCATGAAACTGTTGGGCATGAAGCATCATGCATCCCCATTGTCCCCAATGCAAGACAAAACATGCGGGCCTTACCACAGTGCCTTGCAAAACAATGGTCAGAGGCACATGGTCAACTTCAAGATCTAGTGTTGATAGACCGCCAAACATACATCTCGCTTCAGTGGTGGAATTCCACAAATTTAAACAAAGGGCGGCCATTTCAAGACCCTGTGCCTCAAGCCACACTTACAACAGATGCATCAATGATTGGATGGAGAGCACACCTCAACAATCACAACATTCAGGGACAATGGGACAACAAACACAAACACCTTCACATAAACCACTTAGAATTGCTAGATGTAATCCTTAGCACTCAAAGCCTTTCAACCTCTTCTCGTTCACAAACACATTATCATCAAAACAGACAATATGACTACAATGTACTACCTACACAAACAGTGAGGAACCCACTCATCACAACTTTGTCTTCTAGCACACAAAAAATTGGCATTGGGCAATTAACAACATTCACCCTGTAGCACAGTACATTCCAGGGATTCACAATCAATTAGCAGATGTTCTCAGCCGGGATCATCAGCAAACACACGAGTGGGAAATTCACCCCCAGGTACTTCACAAGTACTTTCGCCAATGGGAAACACCAGACATAGATCTATTCGCCACCAGCCAGAACGCAAAATGCCAAAGCTTCGCATCCAGGTTCCCACACCCTCTATCCAAAGGCAATGCTGTATGGATCAACTGGTCAGGGACATTTGCTTATGCTTTTCCCCCTCCCGCTCATTCCATTTCTGGTCAACAAACTGCGTCAAAACAAACTCATACTTATAGTGCCAACTTTGGCACTTCAACCATGGTACACGACATTGTTAGACCTATCACTAGTACCACACATCAAGCTACCAAACAGGCCGGATCTGTTGACACAAAACAAACAACTGATCAGGCAACCAAATCCAGCAATACTCAATCTAGCAATCTGGCTCCTGAAGTCTTAGAGTTTGGATATCTACATTTTCCACCAAAATGTATGGCAGTAATTAAACAAGCAAGAAAACCCCTTCCCAGGCAGTGCTATGCAAACAAATGGAAAAGGTTTGTCTTTTACTGTCAATCCAAACACATAACACCTCTTTCCGCATCCATACAAGACATTGTAGGTTACTTACTTCATCTACAAAAAGCAAATTTAGCTTTTTCATCCATTGAAATACATCTCACAGCTATTTCAGCCTATTCACAAAATATACAAAACAAGTCTCTATTTAGAGTCCCTGTCATCAAAGCCTTCATGGAAGGGCTAAAACATATACCTCCAAGAACACCACCAGTGCCTTCATGGAATCTCAATATTGTACTCACACGACTCATGGGTCCACCGTTTGAACCCATGCACTCGTGTCAGATTCAATATCTAACATGGAAATTAGCATTCCTCGTTGCAATCACTTCATTACGAAGAATTAGTGACATACAAGCATTCACTATTGAACAACCCTTTATACAAGTACACAAACATAAAGTTGTACTTCGCACAAACCCAAAATTCCTACCTAAAGTCATCTCACCGTTCCATATAAAACAAACAGTGGAACTTCCCGGCTTCTTCACACAGCCAGACTCTGTAGAAGAAAGAGCGCTCCATACATTAGACATTAAAAAAGCTTTAATGTATTACATTGACAGAACAAAATTATTTAGAAAAACTAAACAGTTATTTGACGCATTCCAAAAACCCTGTACTAGTAATCCTATCTCAAAACAAGAACTAGCCAGATGGATAGTAAAGTGCATCCAAACCTGTTACCTAAAAGCTAAAAGACGGCTATTAGTAACACCAAAAGCACACTCCACCAGGAAGAAAGGAGCAACAATGGCATTTCTAGGAAATATACCATTGACCGAAATCTGTAAAGCAGACACTTGGCCAACACTTCATACATTTACTGAGCATTACTGTGTAGATGTGTTCGCAACACAACAAGCCACAGTAGGACAGGCTGTACTAAGAACACTATTTCAAACAACTTCAACTCCTACAGGCTGACGACCGCTAATGGGAGGAAAACTGCTTTGTAGTCTATGCATAGCATGTGTATCTGCAGCTACACATGCCATTGAACGGAAAATGTCACTTACCCAGTGTACATCTGTTCATGGCATGTTCCGCTGCAGATTCACATGCGCCCTCCCTCCTCCCCGGGAGCCTGTAGCCGTTTAAGTTACACTTGCATTTGTACATATGTATATATATCTCTATTACATTTGCATGGACATCTCTTTCTTTACACTCTATCACTCCTACCTTACCCTCTGCGGGAAAACAATCTAACATGGAGTCGATGCCTATGCGCAATGGAGCCGAAGAGGAGTCACTCGATCCTGTTACTCGAAAACACTTCTTCGAACAAAAACAACTTGTAACACTCCGAGCCCAACACTAGATGGCAGGACCTGTGCATAGCATGTGAATCTGCAGCGGAACATGCCACGAACAGATGTACACTGGGTAATTTTCCATATATAGTATGGCGGTTGCAATCTTTTTTCCAGGACCTTATGCTGCCTGTTCAAGAGGATTGTCTGTTGGTGGGAAAGCACCCTATTGCATTACATATCTGTGGCCTTGCCTTACCAGGCGACCTGTTTGCCTCTAACTTGCATCAGACGGTGCCACAGAGTACTGCTCCTTCCTTGGAATCTAATGGGTCAAGGGTGAGATGTATTTGCAACCCTTTTCCACTATAAAAAAGAAAAACAGACTACACTTTGGTACAATCGGGGTTTTAACTGGTCACATAAAACATCCTAAATGTTACATAATTGCTTTAAGATCCACCAGGTCACTAATTCCCAAATGATCATGGCTTTGCAAGAATGTTGGCCTCCCCTCTCTACCTCTGCAGGACTATGCGTTGTTAAAGAACTGCTTCACTGAAACTAGACTAGGCTAAATTCGAACCTCTGGGCTAGTCCATACCAACTTTCAAGGTTGACTCATATTTAACTAAGAGATATTAAAGCCAACCCCTTTCTTGAGTGATGTCAGAATCTGAGAGCACACAAAAGATAATGGCTCATCATGTGGCCAACACAGAGCCATCGACCGGATGGTCTCCTGGTTAGGAGTAGTTTCCTGGGACACTGGGGCTTGTAATGGTTCAAAACAAACATAATTGCTAAACTGTCTCACAGCACAATACATACATGACAGTAACCCCCAACAGAATTACCTTTGTATATTCAGAGGGGTGACATGAACATGTGTACCCTAACAGTGCAGAATGTGATCGATTGACAGCAGTAAAAAAAGGCCCTGTTGTGGACCCCACTAAAGTTACTATTGACTCAATGCAAGCCACTCGATCTATCCAGAAACACTGTATCCAGTAACTGCAAGTTAAACGTCCGCACACATATCACTCTTTGAGCCAAAGGTGACTGGAGGCTATAACAATTTGTCATTTTCTTTTTACACGGTCCAGCTAGGAAGTGAATCTTCACCAAAATGGTGTCTCATTAACCTTTTGTCCTTTTTCCTCTTCATAGTCCTTATTTATGAAGATGACCCAATCACAAAAATAAGCATTCTTTCCCTTAAACCTCTATACAGAGTAAATGACTGAGCATGAGTTCTCCATCCCAGGGATGGTATCACTATGTTACTGTTATACAGGAAATACTATTTTTTCCTGTTTTCGACTGTAAGCATGCACTTTGAATGGCCTGCACACCTACTCTTTACAGATCTGTACCAAGTATTGTACCTCAACTCTCCAGCATGTGAAGCAGACATACTGATCTGGATAGACAGTATGACTACATAAATGAAGCTGGGGGAGCTACGATAGATGAGCTCCTACAGGTTAGAAGAGTGACCAGTGACTATGGAGTGTTAGGAGAAATGATGGGTGGAAAGAAAATCTATATATGATGATGAGGCTGTTTCATGGTTTGGCTGCCACTGTTAATCATCAAAGCTGAGAAGTTGTTAGCAGTGGAGGCTCCTCCGCAAAGGAGCTTTGCCTCACTGGCTCAGAGCCAGCAGCTGAAAAATAAAACGATATTTCATTACAATTTCATTTTTCAGCTGCATGCTGAGCCCCCTTGTGCAGGGAGGGATGGGGCTAGGCCATAGGAGTGGGAGTGAAGGAGTACAGTGCACTTAAGTGTGCATGTCTGTTTGGCCGGCCGTTATAGGCCCCTGGGAGAAGGGGGGCAGAAACCACTTAGGCACCAGGGATTGGGGTGTGTGTGGGTGTGTTTTCTGTGTTTGGGGGCAGCTCCTTGGTCAAGGGTTGCTCCCCATGGAAACAAAAGGGGGGGGGGAAGGGGAAGAAAGACTACTAGATCCAGGGAATTAAAAGAACAGTGGGCTGGTGGCTACCAACCAGTATGGGTATGGTTATGCCCCCACCCCAACTGAAGGGGATAACAGTCTTTCAGCTCCCCGCTGCACACACAAAAATAAATCTTATCACCACAGTAAGCAAGAGTACATTTGATTATTTTGGGTTTTGGTTTCACAATTGGGCCATGAGAGCTTGTCTAACTCTCAAAATGGTCCCACTTGGAATGGTGAGGGCTGCACTTTTTGGACGCTGCCATGTAGAAAAATCTATGAGACCTAGACACATCTGAAAACTAAACATCTGGGTGAGTCCAGGGTGGTGTGCTTCACCTGCACCTCCAACTTTGCTTGAAATCACATATTTTTGTGATGGAACCTTCCGGAATCTGCAGAAATCGCATTGTCTCATCTATACCGATATAAATTCTGCCCTGCTTATCAGCCTAAATTTTGTTTTTTTCTTCATACTGCCCTTTTGGACCCGCTTTCGTTCCCCCTCAATTTCGACATGTTTTTGGCTCTTCCCTGTCACAGGCACCTGGCCCACCTACACAAGTGAGTGAAGTATCATTTTTATCGGGAGGGGAACGTTGGGTGGTAGGAAATTTGTACTGGTGTGGTGATCCCACACAGAAATGTGATTGTTAAGTATAATTATTTTATTTTTTAGTTAAATTTGAGTTTTGCTGAGGATTGTGGGTAAGAAAACAATGGAGGAGCCACACAGGTCACACCTCCCTGGACTCCCTTGGGTGTCTAGTTTTCAGAAATGTTTGCATTAGGTAGGTTTGCCCTAGATGGCTGCTGTGAGCCCAGGACCAAAAATTTAGTTGAACCTCAACCCCCCCCCACCCTCCAAAAAATAAAACAGGTAGTTTTTTATTTGATAATTTTGATGTCTCCACTTAGTGTTTTTGGTGGATTTCCTGTTGCGGGCACTAGGCCTATCCACACAAGTGAGGTACCATTTTTATCTGGAGATGTGGTGGAAAGCTGGGTAGAAGGAAGTTTGTGGCTCTCCTCAGATTCCAGAAATTTGCCGCACCAAAATGTGAGGAAAAAGTTTGGGTTTTTTTGTGCCAAATTTTGAGGTTTGCTGAGGATTCTGGATAACGGAACCTGGTGAGAGCGCCACAAGTTAAAGCCTCCTCGGTTTCCCTCGGTGTCTAGTTTTCAGAAATGTCCAGGTGTGCTAGGTTTTCCGATGTGCCAGATGGGCTATAGGCCAAAATCCACAGCTAGGCATTTTGTGAAAAACAGGTCAGTTTTCTTTGGGGAAAATGTGATGTGTCCATGTTGTGTTTTGGGGCATTTCTTGTCGTGGGCACTAGGCCTACCCACACAAGTGAGGTACCATTTTTATCGGGAGACTTTGGGGCATGCTGGGTGGTAGGAAATTTGTGGCTCCTCTCAGATTCCAGAACTTTCCTTTACCGAAATGTGAAGAAAAAGTGGGGTTTTTTTCTCTCCAGATTTTGAGGTTTGCAAAGGATTCTGGCTAACTGAACCTGGTGAGAGGGCCATAAGTTACCCCATCCTGGGTTCCCCTAGGTGTCTAGTTTTAAAAAACAAAGCATAGATAGGTTTTCCTAGGTACCGGCTGAGCTAGAGATAAAAATCCACAGCTAGGCACTTTCCAAAAAACACGTCAGATTTCAATGTAAAAATGTGATGTGTCCATATTGCATTTCCTGTCGCGGGCATTAAGCCTACCCACACAAGTGGGATTCCATTGTTATCGGGAGACTTGGGGGAAGAGAGAATAGAAGAACAAGTGTTAATGTCTTTCTCTACATTTTTTTTCTTCCAAATGTAAGAAGGTGTGTAAAAAAGACGTTTATTTGAGAAATGCCCTGTAATTCACATGCTAGTATGGGTACCCTGGAATTCAGAGATGTGCAAATAACCACTGCTTCTCAAAACCTTATCTTGTGCCCATTTTGGAAATACAAAGGATTCCTTGATACCTATCTTTCAGTCTTTATATTTCACCAAATGAATTGCTGTATACCCGGTATACAATGAAAACCCATTGCAAAGTGCAGGTCCTATATTGGCTCTAGGTACCAAGGGTTCTTGATGAACCTACAAGCCCTATATACCCCCACAACCAGAAGAGTCCAGCAGACGTAACTGTATAGTGCTTTAAAAAATCTGACATCGCAGGAAAAAGTTACAGAGTAAAACGTGGAGAAAAATGGCTGTTTTTTTCACCTCAATTTCAATATTTTTTTATTTTAGCTGTAACTTTCTGTAGGAAAATCTTGAAAGGTCTACACAAATGACCCCTTGCTGAATTCAGAATGTTGTCTACTTTTCAGAAATGTTTAGCTGTACGGGATCCAGCATTGGTTTCACACCCATTTTTGTCACTAACTGGAAGGAGGCTGAAAGCACAAAAAATAGTAAAAATGGTGTATGTCTCAGTAAAATGCCAAAATTGTGTTGAAAAATTTGGTTTTCTGATTCAAGTCTGCCTATTCCTGAAAGCTGGAAAGATGGTGATTTTAGCACCGCAAATCCTTTGTTGATGCCGTTTTCAAGGAAAAAAAACTCAAGCTTTCTTCTGCAACCCTTTTTTCCCCATTAAAAAAAAAACAAAAGCACAAAAAAAAACTACATTTTAGCTGTAGTTTGGTCTCCTCCAGGGGAAACCACAAACACTGGGTACCTCTAGAATCCCTGAGATGTTGGGGGAAAAAAGGATGAAAAGTTGGCGTGGGTACCTTATGTGGACAAAAAGTTATGAGGGCCTAAATGCGAACTGCCCCAAATAGCCAAAAAAGACTAGGCACCTGAGGTTAAAAGGCCTGGCAGCGAAGGGGTGAAATAAAAGTCCCTGTCAACTCTATATTGGAAGTGAGAACAAAATGATGTTTCACAATTCTTGTAAATTATTAAGTTAACTTTTCATTTTAATTTTCTTCAGTTTTTTTTTTTAAAGCCTCTTGCTCCCATTGGCCAGTAGAACACTGTGCCATATTTGTAACAGAAAAAATAGTCATTCTTCAAATGGGAGAAATTTTAAGTGCACAGAAATGTCCCCCATTTGAACATTTTTGCACTTTAGATGTGTCCAATTTTAAACAAATGGGCCTCCTGAGATGAGTGGCATTGTACTTGCTGGGATTGCCCGATTCTCCCGATTCTGAGGCCGTGCGCCGGGAGACTGAGTACAACGGCATCCTGAAGCTGGAGGATTAGTGGACCTTGAACCTCTGGTAACGTGAATCCGGGCACTTTTGCCTCTTCACTGAGTCGGTCAAGACTGGGACGCTATTTGGCTCCTGGGCGGCGGCGGAACCGGCAGACGGAAGCGTCTCAAGGTAACACTATGGAGAAATATACCACTCTGGTTTCCTTACCGCATCGCCAGGCCTTGATTGGGGAAGGAGGGGGTGGTACTGGAGAGGGCCTGAGTGAGCCAGCGAATACTGAGGAGCCATCACGAGCTGAGATTCTTGCAACTATTCAACGTTCTAGGGTGGCCCTTGAAGGAAAGGTGGAGACGGTGGCAGTTGAGATCAACCTTCTTCGGGCGGACCTCAGGAAGGTGTCTGACAAGGTCAAAGTGGCGGAGGGCACCATTGTGGAGTTGCAAATGGAGGTGGGGGCCCTGCGCAAACAGATGGTGCAGGCCAATTCCATGGTTGGATAGCTGGAGGACGCAGAGGGCAGGTCCCAGCGGAATAACATCCGATTGCTGGGATTCCCGGAGCGTGTGGAGGGGTCTGCAGCTGAAACTTTTGTGGAGAGTTGGTTCAGAGATGTGCTGCAGCCGGTCAGGCTGTCCAGGGTGTTTGTGGTGGAACGCACTCATAGGGCCCTCATTGCGCCTCCCCGTCCTGGCGCATCACAGAGGGCTATCAATGCCCGTCTTTTGAACTACAAAGGTCGAGACTGTGTCCTGCGGGAGGCCCTGGAATCTGACAGGGCGGTATTTGAGAACTGCAAAATCTCCATTTATCCTGACTACACAAACAAGGTACAGAGCTCCCATAAGGGGTTCCTGGAGGTGAAAGCGAAGCTTCGTGCCATGATTATTAGATATATGCTCCTGTATCCGGCGCGTTTAAAGGTGCTTTCCGGTGGCAGGTCCCACTTCCTTGAACGACCAGAGGTGGTATGGCGATAGCTGGAGATGTGGTACAAAGCACCTCCAGGCAGAGCAGAGAAGACAGGTGTGGTGGCTCCTGGGACCTCTGGAGCAGACGGCCCGGACTGAAGAACCAGAGACGACGGTCAGCAGAAAGATGCTGTGACTCAGGTGGCGGGCGCGGGCTCGGCCCATAGAACTGTGATACAACAGGACGGGACAATGTTGGTTGTGACTGCTGGATTGGCAGAGGGTTTGAATGGTAGCTGGAGCGGGCAACGGAGAGGGTCTCTGCGCAGGTCTGACTATGTTACTCACGTCTGGAAATTACAGTTGTGCACTCTATCTGGGGGCTGGTGTCAAAGTGAGAGCGCTCTCTTCATGAGGAGGGGTGCAGCTGACCTAAGAGCAAAGTCATGTTGGGGCATCATTATAACATTTGAACTGTGGAATGTATTGGACATTGGGGGTGTCTAGGGTAATATCGATATACGATGGGTTGGTAATTAGGTGTTTGTCTGTTGAAGCTAGGTTGGGGATGGTCACTCCACAGTTGTGGTAGGACTTCTTATTTGGGTAGTTGGGGATTAGGCTGTTGTCCTGGCAGCATCTACAGCATGGATCTACAGTATGGTTTGTTGTGCTTGGTTTACTGTTTATCCGGGGTGGGGGTTGAGGGTAATGGGGTGTTTAGTTGGTGAAGTTTATCAACATTTGAAGTTTGTTTCAGCAGTGCAGGCGTTTGGGCGAGATGAGCCAAGTGTACTATCCTTGTCTTCTCACGGTTGTGGGGGAGGTCAGGGGTGGGGATCCAGAGGGAGGGATGGAGGTTATGAACCAGTATGGGTCGACAGATTAATATGTTGACATGGAATGTCCGGGGGTTGAAGAGGTACACCACTCGCTACAGGGTACACTCCTTTCTGAGGAGACATAAGGTTCATATTGCTGTCTTCAGGAAATGCACACGACTAAGGAGGAAGCACAAAAATTATCCAAAAAATGGTGGGGTCAGAGGTTCTCATACTCCTCCTATACAAGGGGCGTAACCATATGGGTGGCTCCGAGGGGTCCTGTTCACCCACGTGTATAGTGAAGTAGATGTTGAGGGTAGGTACGTTCTTGTGGAGGGCATGTTGGATGGATCAGCCGTCATTATCCTTAACACTTAATGTACCCAACACAAATGAACATTCCTTTTATGCCAGAATACCAGAGATCTTGGGGGAGGGTGTGGACGGGCTTATTGTGTAGGCTGGAGATTATAACTGTATATTGAATTGTGAAATGGACAGTTTCCCGTCAAGACTGGGAATTAAACCTTTGATGGTGAAATACCTGATGAAGTTATGAGTAATTTAGGATTATGGGATGGATGGAGGGAGCTGCATCCGGAGGGCAGGGAGTAAACGCGCCACTCCAAAACACATAACATTTATAGTCTGCTGGATCGGTTTCTTCTGGGCGGACTGAGTAGCATGCAGGTCTTGGATGTCACATATTTGGGTAGGTTCTTGTCTGATCATGCACCAGTGCTGATGCGCCTGCAGTGGGGGGGGGCTGATGCGGCTGGCTCAGTAAGTACCTGGTGAATGCCTGCAGTGTTCCTGACTGATGTGGGGTGGTCGGGTCAAGGTGGGGGAGGCCAATAAAGGCTATATGGACTTGAACTGGAACACAGTGACGTCTAGAGGTATTAAGTGGGAGGCTTTGAAGGCGGTAGTGCGGTGGGTATGCATAGGAACTACATGTGGGGTACATAGACACATGGAGCAGAAAATAACAAGCTTGGAGGAGAAGTTAGGGGCTCTGCAGCACCAATCACCGAACATGAGAATAGTTGAAAGGGAGGAACTCCGGTTGTACAAGGAGGTTAACAGTTGTTGGGACATGCTGAGTAGGGTCACACTCAGGACATAGGCAACATCTACACAGGGAGGGGGACAAATCTGGCAAACTATTGGTGTGGATTCTGAAACAGGAGGTGGAGGCACCTCCCCATTGTGCACATTAGAACACGAGTGGCGAGATGATCACTAAACGTACAGACATCCTTTGGGTGTTGATGGAGCATCTGCAGAGTATCGAGAGCTGGTGTGCCACCCCCAGAGGAGGGTGTGGGAGGATTTCTGCGGCAGATGCAGCTCCCGCATTTGGAGCAAGAGAGTAGGGAAGTTTTGGAGGCTGCTCTTACTCTGGAGGAAGTGAGTGAGGCAATCAATGCGATGACCAAATCTAGATCCCCGGGGGTGATGGTTTCCCGGTTGAGTTGTACCAGACGTACTCCCTACTCCTGCCGGAGAGGCTCCTGGCGGTGTTTGAGTAGGCCTGAGTCCGTGGCATGTTGCCAGAAACCATGCACCAGGGCATTGTGTGCTTGATGCTTAAGAATGGGGAGGATCCCGGGGATCTTTCTTCCTATCGCCCGCTTACCATGTGAATAGTGATGTAAAGATATCGTGCAAGATTTTGGCTACCCGGCTTCATGGGGTGATTCGGAGTTTGGTGCACGAAGATCAATGCAGGTTTATTCCTGGGCGCAGCACGACCTATAACTTGCATCGCCTGGCACATGTTCTGCATGAAACTGAGGGTGAGGAGGATGAGATGGCATTTTTGTCGTTGGACCTAGAGAAGGCCTTTGACACTATTGAGTGGGACTATCTTTTAGAGGTGTTGCAGGGTATGGGTTTTGGCCCAGGTTTTTGTGCATGGGTGAGGCTACTGTATACTGTCCTCTCTGCGTGGGTTTGGGTTGGTGGTGAGCTATCGGACTCCTGGGAGATCGGCAGGGGTACTAAACAGGGATGCCCGTTCTCGCCACTTTTCTTTTCCCTAGCGGTGGAACCGCTGGCGATCTGGTTCCGAGAGGAACTAGCACCAGGGGGTATCCGGGTGTGGCAGACTACACACATTGTTTTCCTATATGCAGATAATGCACTCGTATATCTTCGGGAACCTAGTGTTTCTGTGCCTTTGTTGCTACAGATGTTGAATGAGTTCGGAGTAGTCTCAGGTCTTAAGGTAAATAGGAAGAAGTCACTCCTGTTTCCCTTGGGGTCCCTTTACGGTGTCCCACAGGATGATCTGTCGAGTGTAGGTGGGAGGTTGAGTGTTTCCGGTATCTTGGCATGTGGGTCACTCACACAGTGGCGGCGCATGAAAAACATACCGTAGAACGTGTAGTTACTGGCCTGGAACGTTCGGTCTCGTTCTGGAACAGATTACCTCTTTCTGTAATCGGTAGGGCTGCAGTGGCAAAAATGGTGTTCTTGCAGCAGTGCCTCTACCTGGTTCAGAACTCCCAGTTTCCGCTGTCCACTTGGCTTTTCTGCCATCTGGACAGTTTTCTGATCTCTCTAGTCTAGTCTGACGTAGTAGGTGGCGCTACCTGTATTGCAGAGGGATCTTGAGGGGTGGCAATCCCCAATATCAGACATGATTACTACGGGGCGCACCTCCTGAACGCTGCAAAGTGGATGACAGAGTCCGGCAATTGGGAAAAGAGATTGTTTGCAGGACTGCTGGATGGGTGGAAGTTGGCGCATCTATTGATGGTGGGTGGTCGGTCTGAGTTGGTCGTCCCCTATCTGGTCAAGACCACAGCCTGGATCTGGGAGCAGGCCGTCAAGACTGTGCTCCGACAGGCCCCGTTTGACAGAGAGCTCAGGATATGGGATTTGGCACCCTTTAGGGAAATGGAAAATCTGATGTCCATGGAGGGCTGGAGGTCGAGAGGCTGTGAGGTGGTTGGAGATCTATACCCCAATGGAGAGTTAATTTCCTTTAATGAAGCTCAGGATACGTTTGGGGTCCTGGGCAGTTTTTACAATATGCAAAAATGGAGAGTGTGGCTTGTGAGATTTGGTGTTGTTTTCCAATGGCCTGCAGGCCTCGGCGGTGCTGAATGGACTGATTAATTGGGGTGAGAGTACACACCTGATCACCCGGTTCTACAAAGCCCTTCGGGATGATCACCTGAACGTGATGAGTGTGGCACGTAGGACTTGGGATCGTGAATTGGGTGAATGCATGGAGGACGCCGATTGGGGGCTTGGCGATATTACTGGTGTGCACGGTGTCCTGTAATAATAGATTTAAGTTGTTGCATTTTAACTTTGTGCACAGGACATACCTCACACCTAGCCGACTAAACAGGATTGACCCGGGATGCAGGGCGGAGTGTCCTAGGTGTGGCGCTTTTGGTTCTTCCTTCCTACATTTGGCTTGGACCTGTAGGGTGGTATTTAAATTCTGGGAGGAAGTGGTAGGGTGAGTTGAGGAGGTCACGGGATTGGGTATGGAGGCGACACCACTGACATGTCTCTTGGGGGTAGTATAGAAAGCACGGGACTGGAGTATCCCATACAAACTTGCGCAGTTGATCTTGGTGTTGGCCAGGTGCAGGGTGGCTATTGGATGGATGAGTGCCTGGAGTCCTTCAATCCCCTGTTGGTTGTGAGATTTAATGGAATGGGGTGCCGTGGAGGAACAGCATATGCACCTGAAAAGCAGGGATGAGGGGGCTTTAACAGATGTGGTGGCCTGGGGTGCATTGGTGGAACGGTTTGCTGGTGTGAAGGACCCAAATTCTGAAGGAAGTATGGAGAATGAGGGGGGGTGAAAGTACACTTTGAACCAATTGGATATTTGACGACCAAATATGGTGAGGACATGTCTCTACTGTATATAATTTATGTAATGACTGGTCTCCGGTGGATCATTAGCGGGGGTGGGGGGCCTGCGGGAAAGTCAGTTGCAGTGTTTGCCATCGTCACTTGGCTTGGATTTATGTGAATGAGGCCCCCTGATACTATAATATAATGATACTGCCATGTATCGCAATAACCGGCACTGCACTGTATGTTTATTGTTGATCATGTTTTTCAAACTCAATAAAAACAGAGTTATAAAAAAAAAATGGCTCTATGTTTATGTTATACACGTAACTTTACGACATATAGCAAATGGTATGCCCTGTGCCACAAATATATACGACACAGGCTCTCAGTTACCCATACACATATATCCCAGTCATATGCATAGATGTTTATTCATCCCGAAAGACCAAGCTTTCACTGACACGCATGGCAGCTGTGTGTCAGAGCCCCTAGTCAAAGTATTTTGTTCAAACCATGGTATCTGACTCAATGGACATTAAGCCTAAAGTCAAGGAAGCTGGGCTTGGGGGTTTCTGGTAATGTGTGAGTTGTTTAGCCTTCAGTAGCTCTTTGGTAACTCTCACTGACATACATGGCAGCCTTGTCATAGTGCCCTTAGTCAAAGTATTTTGTTTAAATCATAGTGTCTGGCTCTATGGACATTAGGCTTAAAGTCAAGAAAGCTGGGTGTGTGGGTGTCTGGTAATAACGCTAGAGTTGTTTAGCCTTCAGTAGCTCACAATGATTTTCACTGATCAGAAGTAGCTCTCACTAGAGAAAAGGTTGGAGACCCCTGTTCTATATGTATATGTCTTAACCGTAGTATGTAGCATTACACAATAATTGTAATTGTATTAATATGGAGCTTATTACCCCTGAAAAGGTGTTAAAGTGCTTTTCAGTGAGAAGGTGGATTAGTAGGGGCAAATATAAAATGTTTTCGGAGTGGTAGACCTGTGAGTCTGTGAGTTGGATGAATAGAATAGAAAAGGGAAGAGTTTTGAAAGGATTATTTGGGTGTTTATAGCAGTAAAATAAGTTTAGAATGAGTCAGCAAGCCTGTTATTTGGATGAATAGGAGAAGGGATGGATGGCGGGGGTGGGTTTGAAAAGGATTATTTTTGGGGTTCATAGTAGTAAAAGAGGTTTGGGATGAGCCAGAGAGTGGAGATAAGGTATATTTTGGAAGAGGAATAGGATGAGTCCTACAGTGGAGATGTGATTAGGTGTTTTTCTCTGCAGTGGGGATGGAGGGGGGTGGAGAAGGAAATATACAAATGGAGATACATGACCGCAAATGAGGTACACATGGATATTTTAACATGATATGCATATGAAAAAAAAAATCTGGAGATATAAAATTGTACTGGATAATAAAGTCCCACATGTACATGCATGGATAAATATTTACAACCTCAAACTTTCTGTTTTCTTTCTGTAAATTAGGGTTTTTAAATTTGTCCCCAATATTTCAGTAGTGAAGCACTGATAGATACAATTGCTATAATCATATTTATACATTGCGACAGATATGTATTATATTAGGAAAGTAAATCCATAAGCATACACATCATCCTAGGTCATTGATGTATTGACTTACTTATACATGAAAATAATATAAACATTATTGCTATAATCTTATTTGCACATTGTGACAGATCTGTGTTAATATAGGGAAGCTTACACATGATCTTATATGGCACTGATGGAGAGATAAATATGTCATAGATCAGTGGTTACCAACTAGTGGTCCAATAACCCCAGGGGATCTGTGGAGCGTCCTCAGGGGGTCCGCGAATGCTTAGAAAATTAAGTAATCTTAACAGATTGGGTCCCCAGCTTTTAGTAATAACTCAGTTCGGGGTCCCCGTATACCAATAATGAATTCCAGTTCCAAGTTCCAGTAATGATAAAGCAGGGCCCACAGAAGTCAAAAGGTTAGGAACCACTGTTCTAGACCATTAACCAATTCCTATGTGCTCTTTAAAACCTCATAGTGTTGGGTCATCTACTCTGGATATTTACATCATCCTGTGTCTGTGAGATAATCTGCACCTCCATGTCTTTAACAGAATTCTAACCTTTACTTTGTTTGTCAGGGTAGTTTTATATTCTGTGTCCTGTTCAGAGGTGAGATTATGCTAATTCAAAGCTTGCTTACACTCAGTGAAGCTATACATGTCTCACCAACTTTAAGTAAAAATGTTTGAAGGTGTAATCAGATGACCAGTGTACTGCTTTCATAATGGCTTCTGAAGAAGCCCCCAGAGTAAAAACCTTGAAGGCCATAGCTCTCCTAATGCATTTGCTCCGAATTTTGAGTTACTGATGTCTGCTTCCTGCGTCCCCCATTTTAGATCTAGCAGCCTTAGAGGGGTCTTCTCTCAAACTGTTTGCCTGCTTGCCTCCAATTTTGCTGAATTCAAAGTTTATTGACAGATCAAAAATACATTTTCATTGTCTAAAAGATATGATCCGATAAAATCAATGTCTGGTAAAACAATTAATTAATTAGTGATAAAAGATAATACAATCTATTACTTAAATAGTTAAAATAGTATTTTGCACCACACAATCTTGCCCTAAACCTTAGTTCTCTGCAATTGTGCTAATACTTTTTGCCTAACCAACCATGCCACATAAAGAAATTTAGAGACTGCCACCACAACCACATGTGAGGAGTCACTCTTAAAATACTGCGGGCATTTACTTGATCTGTAAGAGAGAAGCTCCTACATAGGTGATCAAGCCACCTGTGCCTGGGGGTTGCATATTTGAGGCAAAAGAACATCAAATGTTCCTCATTTTCATCAGTGGAGGGGCAAAAGCTATAACTTGGTGAACCTGCCTTAAAGGAATTCCATAGTGGGGTAAAAGCAGCAATTGGGACGATCCTGTATCTGAACTGCAGAAACAAAGTGCGAGCGCACACTGGGCGTATATAATCGAGAAATGTCACAGCTCTGGACACCTATTTGTACATTAGAAAGCACCTTAAAAGCCTCCCCTTTGACTCAACTGTTTAATACCTATGTTTAACTACATTGGCTGGAATGGATGAGGGTTTTTTCCCCCAAAACACCGTAGACCCAGCTATATCCATTCTCTTTTTCGTGGCTCAGCCACTTAATCTTGGAGGAAGATTGAAATGTCATAATGTCAGTGAGACCCAACCTGTAATCTTTACGATTACTGGTGGTCCAAATGTGCACCCAATATAACAGTGGTCTCAAGTGGGCCAGTTCTGCAACCAAATCAATGCCAAGATCCAATGATTGGGGCAACAGTAGGGGTTCCATTTCCCAACACAGTGACAGCTCTAAAAAGAATGTTCTCTTTGGTACCCAAGGTGCTCAGATTTCAGAAACCCCCATAGTTCTTCCCCGTATAGTGCGGTCCCTTGCATCTTACAAATTTCTATTGTGGGGACATTGGGGAAACACTTGGCCTTCTTGGCCATCCTAATTATGATCCCTCTCCTCTGGCTTACAGCGTGGGAGCTTTTCATAATCTGCAGTGCCCAAGATCCGGAATCAGCCAATTTGACACCACAGTAATCAAATAATTTGTTACACAGTTTTACTGTACCATTCACCCGTTTCCAGGTACTACAGACCATCAGTTCTGTTTTGGCAGCATTTACCTCAAGACCATAGTCTTTACAAAATGTACTAAAGAGGTCAACAAGGTTTTGAAGGCCCACCCTTGTTTTTGCCAAAGGGAGAGTATCATCAGCAGAAAAAAGGCCTAGGGTTTTCTGCCCAGCAAAAGTAGTAGAGTCATTGGTACAGCTGATTAAGTATTTTACACAGTTATTAAAAAACAGGAGGAAAAGTGTAGGGCGCCAAGACACCCCAATGGCGAACACCCTTGTTAACACGAACTGGATCATTCAGTTGCCCCTCAGTGCCACAATGAATACTCAAAACGTTCCCCTCATGAGAGCAAACTATAATCTTTAACAAGTCTCATGGGACCCGCCATCCCCTGCAGGGTCACCCTTAGCTTTTCCCTTGGGACCAAATGGAAGGCTGCACGAAGGTCAACTAACGCCACAAAAAGGCCACCCTACCTTATATCGACTGTTTTCCACTTGACCTGTAGAAAGTGAAACACTTGGTCAGTGGTGCTGTGTGGTTGCTATTTATCCACTCCAATAACCGTTCTAAAATGTGGTTGCAGATAACTTCTGGAGATTATCCAGGATGCTATTGGGGAGGTAATTGGATGGAACACCTTGATTTCACTTCTTGAAAACAGGATCAATCTTGCCACCTCCTGCCCTGACTCTATGCGGACAGTATAGGTGCCCCAATGGGATTGCATTAGTGATGGTGTAGACATACGGGACCAAGATGTTATTGTCAGATTTATACAGATCGACTTAGATTTTATCCAGCCCTGGTGCTTTCCCTTGCTTCAATGCTTTCATCGCTGAGGCAATCTCATCTAAAGAGAACTCTATCGGAGCAGAGGGCTCATCCCAGCTGGTAGATAATAAGGTACAGTTAGGCGCTGATCTGTGTCTGGTGTGCATGAATAGAGATTACTAAAATTCACAGGGCAATATAGAAGAGACTGTAGGAGTCAGGGTATTCAGGCCACCAGCACTAACTAACCTCCAGACTTTTTTTTTGTGGACATTAGCCAATTTGCTTTCCCAGGCAGCTTTCATTTGCTTTATTTACTGCCCGTACAGGGCTCTACTCTCCCTAATCTCCTGGCTATCGCTACTTTTAATTGCTTTTAGTAGACTATTTCTACTCTCTCTGCAGAGATTGTTGAACCACCTGGTCACAGTGCTCTCTCTCCCTGTGCTGCTTGGCCTGGAATGGAAGAAATCCCTGAGTCTATCAAAAGTTTGAAATGCTCGGCAATAATCATTCCCTTATCCCTCAGGTTATCATGCATGTCCTCCATCTGCACAGCAGGATAGCATACAAGCTCAACATCGCATGTGGAGAAAAACTTACTACCTCCCATTTCACAATCCTGCGGTTGTATGTGAACTTCAACTGTTGGTCATACATACCAGTTGAGGTCGGGGGACTAATAACAGCTGACTGATACGTAGTACTAGGAGATCATGATCACTCTCGCCCCATACAGCTACTTCTGTGTTCTCCATTTGCTTCCATAACTTAGGGGGTCATTACGACCTCAGCGGTCTTTTCAAAAGACCGCCGAGGCCGTGGGAGACAGAATACTGCCATTGCGGGCGGTATTTCTGTCTCCCTATTATGACATATCCGCTGGGCCAGCAGAAATGTCACTTCAACATTGCAGCCGGCTCGTAATAGAGCCGGCGGCAATGCTGATGTGCAGTAGCACCCGTCGCGCATTTCACTGCCCGATATTCGGGCAGTGAAATGCGCGACGGGGCTATGCCTGGGGGCCCCTGCACTGTCCATGCCAAGTGCATGGGCAGTGCAGGGGCCCCCAGGGGCACCCCAAGTCCCCTTACCGCCGGCCTTTCCATGGCGGTGTGTACCGCCATGGACAGGCCGGCGGTCGGGGACTCATAATCCCCAGGGCAGCGGTGCTTGCACCGCTGCCCTGGGGATTATGACCGCCAGGCGGAATCCTGGCGGGAAAATGGAGGGGCCGGCAGTATGGCCGTGGCAGTTCTGCCACGGTCATAATTGCTGGCGGAACACTGCCAGCCTGTTGGCGGTGTTACCGCCAACATACCGCCGGCCGCCAGGGTCGTAATGACCCCCTTAATATCTAGCAGAACATAATCAATATAAATTACATAGGTCCCGCATCTAAATGTCGGAACAGGTGTTGCATTAGAAGGCATGCCGCCATTGTATGCTTGCAACCCATCGGCTAGCGTAATATCCAGCACCTGGAGGGCAGCCCTAGATGAGTTTCTGGTAGGTGAAGTTGTTAGCTCGAAAATGCCCCATAGTTGGTCCTTTTTAAGGGCTAGATCCCGTGATATTGCATTCAGCCCATGTGTAATATTAAAGTCACCCACAGCAATCAAGTAATGCGATTTTGCTAAATTAGTTTTTGTTGGCCGTAGGACTGTGTGCACTTTACCACTTCTAGCCACTGCTAAAGTGCTTGTGCTCTCTCCCTAAAATATAGTTTGATTGGTATATACCTAACTGGCATATTTAATTTGCTTATAAGACCCTAGTAAAGTGTACTACATGTGCCAGGGGATTGTAAACTAAATGCTACTACTGGACCTGCAGCACTGCTTGTGCCACCCACTTATGTAGCACTTACAAACATGTCTATTACAGCCTGAATGCATTGTTACACTGCCATGTTGACTTGACATTTAAAACCTCTTCCCAAGCCTTAAACACCCCTTTTATTACATATATGTCACCCCTATAGTAGGCCCTAGGTCGCTCATAGGGCAGGGGGCTGTGTAATTAAAAGGGAGGGCATGTACTTTTAAGTTTTACATGTCCTGGTAGTGAAAAACTCCATAATTCCCTTTTTATTGCTGTGAACCCTACCCCTGTCATAGGGTAACACTGGGTATTCCTTGTTAACTTTAATAAGATATAACTCTTTATTAGGAGGAGGTAGACCTCTCATCTTCAGTACCTATAGAATTGTATTAATAAACCTTTTTAATGATAAAGTTGGATTTATTGCTACAATTTTGAAAATGCCACTTTTAGAAAGTTAAAAAGAACAGATGATGAACAGAATGCTGAACAATGCAAGCATTCACCCCCAGTCACAGAGATCAGGGTTTAATCCATCATTTTTTTGCCCACCACATTACCCCACTTTGGATCCAGCCTGGACCGGAAACGAGCATCCTGGGACTGGTTTTGGGGAATCACCCCTCATCAGCCAAGCTCGCTTTAATCCAGTGGCGCAGTGAGCACCGGACACACGTCTGGGCATATCCTTCCCACTTAGGGCGACAAAGGCAAAAAGAACAGATGATAGACGGAATGCTGTTTAATGGAAACATTCGCCCCCAGTCAGAGAGATCTGGGTTTAATCCATCTTTTTTTACCACCACGCCACGCCAGTTTGGACCAATATGCAAATCAGTCTTTACCCTGCTCCCCAAGCTAGCCTGGCTGATGAGGGGGTGATACCCCGAAAATGGTTCCAGGATGCCTGTTTCTGGTCCAGGGAGGACCTGGCCTGCCAGTTCAGGCTGGACTGCCCCCATGCTTTTGTTCAGTAAATAAAACTTTATTTTTCTAACCAGGTGTGGTATTCCGGCGCGCTGACATTAGTTATTTTCTTTCCACGGCAGCCTATGCACAGATCTGGAAAAAGTGCTACCCCTTGTCATTGGCTAACTACAACACTTTTGTTGACTACTTTTTGACGAGTTTTGGATCTGTCACGGGATGTTCTGGAAGAACAGTTTTAAACCCTGCGGCTCCTGTCACCGAATGATGTCAGTGACGGATCTGCATCTCATCTGTCTTTGAGGTCTGGAGCGCGACTGTGACCTGAAGTCGGGCTCCAAGTGTCAGGCCATGAACCCCGAAGGCTTTGAGAGAGCGGTCCTTAAAGCTCATGGCAGCCTTGTGCTTGACTCCGCATTGTTCCCAACCTCGTTCGAGAGGAAGGTCACGAGACCGCTCACCGAGTCATCACCATTCCTCCTCAGGTCACAAGAAGAAGAAGTCAAATAAGGCCAAACGTTCTTCGACTTCACCCCGTTGTTTGGAGGATGCAATGCAGGAAAAGCGTTGACGTTCTTAGCTTCTGTCTTCTGAGCCTGTGCCTGGGTTGGCTCCGTGTCTCCCTGACTTTCTGGGATCCGGAACAACCCCTGCCAGGTTGAAAGAGTTCTATGAGGACATGCACCTCATCTTTGGGCAGACCAACCTGCCTTTGGGCCCATGAGGGTCCTCTCAGGTTCCGCGATGGTGGCTTCGGCCTCGGCTCTGGAAAGCTCCTCCGGATCTGTTCTGTGATCTGTACTGACGCCAGTCATGCCAACGCGACCTTTCTTGGGGTCAGCACAGATGTCCATGCTCTTGATGTCAGTTGGGCCTATACTCATCCCCAATAACCTGGAGCCGGAACGATGTAGCTCAATGCCGATTCTATTTTCCATAGGCGCTGGGCCCAGGGTGGGTCCTGACCCTTATTCCTATAGGTATGGGGAGAGAGTAAAGGGGTCGCTGGACCCTTAAGAATACCAGCTTGACCCTGACATGGACTAGGTTAAGGATTTGGGCGAAGCTAGTGTACTTGATACCTCAACTGATGTTAGCATGCTTTCTCTCACCTTGGTTACGGAGAAGGGAGTTTCATAATGCATGGTGGTGATAAGGGCAGCTGATGTCCTGGATGTTGAGCTTCCTTCTGTGGTCAGAACTAACCTCCTGACCGAGGTGCTTTAGCCTGGGGCTTCCACTTCAGAATCCCTCTTGCCCTTTAAAGAAGCTGTAAGGAAATGCCTCCTTGGCATGGTTGCCCCCTGACTTTTTGCCTTTGCTGATGCTATGTTTACAATTGAAAGTGTGCTGAGGCCTGCTAACCAGGCCCCAGCACCAGTGTTCTTTCCCTAACCTGTACTTTTGTATCCACAATTGGCAGACCCTGGCATCCAGATAAGTCCCTTGTAACTGGTACTTCTAGTACCAAGGGCCCTGATGCCAAGGAAGGTCTCTAAGGGCTGCAGCATGTCTTATGCCACCCTGGAGACCTCTCACTCAGCACAGACACACTGCTTGCCAGCTTGTGTGTGCTAGTGAGGACAAAACGAGTAAGTCGACATGGCACTCCCCTCAGGGTGCCATGCCAGCCTCTCACTGCCTATGCAGTATAGGTAAGACACCCCTCTAGCAGGCCTTACAGCCCTAAGGCAGGGTGCACTATACCATAGGTGAGGGTACCAGTGCATGAGCATGGTACCCCTACAGTGTCTAAACAAAACCTTAGACATTGTAAGTGCAGGGTAGCCATAAGAGTATATGGTCTGGGAGTCTGTCAAACACGAACTCCACAGCACCATAATGGCTACACTGAAAACTGGGAAGTTTGGTATCAAACTTCTCAGCACAATAAATGCACACTGATGCCAGTGTACATTTTATTGTAAAATACACCACAGAGGGCACCTTAGAGGTGCCCCCTGAAACTTAACCGACTATCTGTGTAGGCTGACTAGTTTTAGCAGCCTGCCACAAACCGAGACATGTTACTGGCCCCATGGGGAGAGTGCCTTTGTCACTCTGAGGCCAGTAACAAAGCCTGCACTGGGTGGAGATGCTAACACCTCTCCCAGGCAGGAATTGTCACACCTGGCGGTGAGCCTCAAAGGCTCACCTCCTTTGTGCCAACCCAGCAGAACACTCCAGCTAGTGGAGTTGCCCGCCCCCTCCGGCCAGGCCCCACTTTTGGCGGCAAGGCCGGAGAAAATAATGAGAATAACAAGGCGGAGTCACTGGCCAGTCAGGACAGCCCCTAAGGTGTCCTGAGCTGAGGTGACTCTAACTTTTAGAAATCCTCCATCTTGCAGATGGAGGATTCCCCCAATAGGGTTAGGATTGTGACCCCCTCCCCTTGGGAGGAGGCACAAAGAGGGTGTACCCACCCTCAGGGCTAGTAGCCATTGGCTACTAACCCCCCAGACCTAAACACGCCCTTAAATTTAGTATTTAAGGGCTACCCTGAACCCTAGAAAATTAGATTCCTGCAACTACAAGAAGAAGGACTGCCCAGCTGAAAACCCCTGCAGCGGAAGACCAGAAGACGACAACTGCCTTGGCTCCAGAAACTCACCGGCCTGTCTCCTGCCTTCCAAAGATCCTGCTCCAGCGACGCCTTCCAAAGGGACCAGTGACCTCGACATCCTCTGAGGACTGCCCCTGCTTCGAAAAGACAAGAAACTCCCGAGGACAGCGGACCTGCTCCAAGAAAGGCTGCAACTTTGTTTCCAGCAGCCTTGAAAGAACCCTGCAAGCTCCCCGCAAGAAGCGTGAGACTTGCAACACTGCACCCGGCGACCCCGACTCGGCTGGTGGAGATCCAACACCTCAGGAGGGACCCCAGGACTACTCTGATACTGTGAGTACCAAAACCTGTCCCCCCTGAGCCCCCACAGCGCCGCCTGCAGAGGGAATCCCGAGGCTTCCCCTGACCGCGACTCTTTGAATCCAAAGTCCCGACGCCTGGGAGAGACCCTGCACCCGCAGCCCCCAGGACCTGAAGGACCGGACTTTCACTGGAGGAGTGACCCCCAGGAGTCCCTCTCCCTTACCCAAGTGGAGGTTTCCCCGAGGAACCCCCCCCTTGCCTGCCTGCAGCGCTGAAGAGATCCCGAGATCTCTCATAGACTAACATTGCGAACCCGACGCCTGTTTCTACACTGCACCCGGCCGCCCCCGCGCTGCTGAGGGTGAAATTTCTGTGTGGACTTGTGTCCCCCCCGGTGCCCTACAAAACCCCCCTGGTCTGCCCTCCGAAGACGCGGGTACTTACCTGCAAGCAGACCGGAACCGGGGCACCCCCTTCTCTCCATTCTAGCCTACGTGTTTTGGGCACCACTTTGAACTCTGCACCTGACCGGCCCTGAGCTGCTGGTGTGGTGACTTTGGGGTTGCTCTGAACCCCCAACGGTGGGCTACCTTGGACCAAGAACTAAGCCCTGTAAGTGTCTTACTTACCTGGTTAACCTAACAAATACTTACCTCCCCCAGGAACTGTGAAAATTGCACTAAGTGTCCACTTTTAAAACAGCTATTTGTCAATAACTTGAAAAGTATACATGCAATTTTTATGATTTGAAGTTCCTAAAGTACTTACCTGCAATACCTTTCGAACAAGATATTACATGTTAAATTTGAACCTGTGGTTCTTAAAATAAACTAAGAAAAGATATTTTTCTATACAAAAACCTATTGGCTGGATTTGTCTCTGAGTGTGTGTACCTCATTTATTGTCTATGTGTATGTACAACAAATGCTTAACACTACTCCTTGGATAAGCCTACTGCTCGACCACACTACCACAAAATAGAGCATTAGTATTATCTATTTTTACCACTATTTTACCTCTAAGGGGAACCCTTGGACTCTGTGCATGCTATTCCTTACTTTGAAATAGCACATACAGAGCCAACTTCCTACATTGGTGGATCAGCGGTGGGGTACAAGACTTTGCATTTGCTGGACTACTCAGCCAATACCTGATCACACGACAAATTCCAAAATTGTCATTAGAAATTGATTTTTGCAATTTGAAAAGTTTTCTAAATTCTTAAAAGACCTGCTAGGGCCTTGTGTTAGATCCTGTTTAGCATTTCTTTTAGAGCTTAAAAGTTTGTAAAAGTTTGAATTAGATTCTAGAACCAGTTGTAGATTCTTAAAAAGTATTCCAACTTTTAGAAGCAAAATGTCTAGCACAGATGTGACTGTGGTGGAACTCGACACCACACCTTACCTCCATCTTAAGATGAGGGAGCTAAGGTCACTCTGTAAAATAAAGAAAATAACAATGGGCCCCAAACCTACCAAAATACAGCTCCAGGAGCTTTTGGCAGAGTTTGAAAAGGCCAACCCCTCTGAGGGTGGCAACTCAGAGGAAGAGGATAGTGACTTGGAGGAAAATTCCCCCCTACCAATCCTATCTAGGGAGAACAGGGTCCCTCAAACCCTGACTCCAAAAATAATAGTCAGAGATGCTGGTTCCCTCACAGGAGAGACCAACACCTCTGAAATCACTGAGGATAGCCCCAGTGAAGAGGACATCCAGTTAGCCAGGATGGCCAAAAGATTGGCTTTGGAAAGACAGATCCTAGCCATAGAAAGGGAAAGACAAGAGATGGGCCTAGGACCCATCAATGGTGGCAGCAATATAAATAGGGTCAGAGATTCTCCTGACATGTTAAAAATCCCCAAAGGGATTGTGACAAAATTTGAAGATGGTGATGACATCACCAAGTGGTTCACAGCTTTTGAGAGGGCTTGTGTAACCAGAAAAGTGAACAGATCTCACTGGGGTGCTCTCCTTTGGGAAATGTTCACTGGAAAGTGTAGGGATAGACTCCTCACACTCTCTGGAAAAGATGCAGAATCTTATGACCTCATGAAGGGTACCCTGATTGAGGGCTTTGGATTCTCCACTGAGGAGTACAGGATTAGGTTCAGGGGGGCTCAAAAATCCTCGAGCCAGACCTGGGTTGACTTTGTTGACTACTCAGTGAAAACACTAGATGGTTGGATTCAAGGCAGTGGTGTAAGTAATTATGATGGGCTGTACAATTTATTTGTGAAAGAACACCTGTTAAGTAATTGTTTCAATGATAAACTGCATCAGCATCTGGTAGACCTAGGACCAATTTCTCCCCAAGAATTGGGAAAGAAGGCGGACCATTGGGTCAAGACAAGGGTGTCCAAGACTTCAACAGGGGGTGACCAAAAGAAAGGGGTCACAAAGACTCCCCAGGGGAAGGGTGATGAGACAACCAAAACTAAAAATAGTAAAGAGTCTTCTACAGGCCCCCAAAAACCTGCACAGGAGGGTGGGCCCAGAGCCTCTTCACAAAACAATGGGTACAAGGGTAAAAACTTTGATCCCAAAAAGGCCTGGTGTCATAGCTGTAAACAGCATGGACACCAAACTGGAGACAAGGCCTGTCCCAAGAAAGGTTCCACTCCAAACTCCCATCCAGGTAACACTGGTATGGCTAGTCTCCAAGTGGGATCAACAGTGTGCCCAGAGCAAATCAGGGTCCACACTGAAGCTACTCTAGTTTCTGAGGGTGGGGTGGATTTAGCCACACTAGCTGTCTGGCCGCCTAACATGCAAAAATACAGACAGCAACTCTTAATTAATGGGACTAGAATAGAGGGCCTGAGGGATACAGGTGCCAGTGTCACCATGGTGACAGAGAAACTGGTTTCCCCTGGCCAATACCTGACTGGAAAAACTTACACAGTCACCAACGCTGACAATCAGAGAAAAGTACATCCCATGGCAATGGTTACTTTAGAATGGGGAGGGGTCAATGGCCTGAAACAGGTGGTGGTCTCCTCAAATATCCCAGTGGACTGTCTGCTTGGAAATGACCTGGAGTCCTCAGCATGGGCTGAGGTAGAACTAAAAACCCATGCAGCAATGCTGGGTATCCCTGAACTGGTGTGTGTGAAAACAAGAGCGCAATGCAAGGCACAGGGTGAACAAGTAGAGCTGGAGTCTGGAAGAATGGCCCAGCCTACCAAGAGAACAGGAAAGTCAGTTGGGAAACCAACTGCAACACAGCAAAAGAAAAGGAACCTCTCTTCTCAGGAAGAAGTTCTGCCCTCTGAGGGAACTGAGCCTTTGGAGCTTGAACCTTATCAGGTTGAGCTCTTAGGCCCAGGGGGACCCTCAAGGGAGGAGCTGTGTAAGGGACAAGAAACCTGTCCCTCTCTTGAAGGCCTTAGGCAGCAAGCTGCTGAAGAGTCCAAAGGCAAGAAAAATGGAACGCATAGGGTCTATTGGGAAGATGGACTCCTGTACACTGAGGCCAGAGACCCCAAACCTGGTGCCACTAGGAGAGTGGTAGTGCCTCAGCTGTTCAGGAAGTTCATCCTAACATTGGCCCATGACATTCCCCTTGCTGGACATTTGGGACAAACCAAGACGTGGGAGAGGTTAGTCAACCACTTCTACTGGCCCAATATGTCCAACATGGTTAAGGAGTTTTGCCTCTCCTGCCCCACCTGTCAAGCCAGTGGTAAGACAGGTGGGCATCCAAAGGCCCCCCTCATTCCACTTCCAGTGGTGGGGGTTCCCTTTGAAAGAGTGGGTGTGGACATAGTTGGTCCACTAGAACCTCCCACAGCCTCAGGAAATATGTATATCCTGGTAGTAGTGGATCATGCTACCAGGTATCCTGAAGCTATTCCCCTTAGGTCGACTACTGCCCCTGCAGTAGCCAAGGCCCTCATTGGTATCTTTACCAGAGTGGGTTTCCCTAAGGAGGTGGTGTCTGACAGAGGTACCAACTTCATGTCAGCATACCTAAAGCACATGTGGAATGAGTGTGGAGTGACTTATAAATTCACTACACCATACCATCCACAAACTAATGGCTTGGTTGAGAGATTCAACAAGACATTAAAAGGCATGATCATGGGGCTCCCAGAAAAGCTCAAAAGGAGATGGGATGTCCTCTTGCCATGTCTGCTTTTCGCTTACAGAGAGGTGCCACAGAAGGGAGTAGGATTCTCACCCTTTGAACTTCTGTTTGGTCATCCTGTAAGGGGACCACTTGCTCTTGTTAAAGAAGGCTGGGAGAGACCTCTCCATGAGCCAAAACAAGACATAGTGGACTATGTACTTGGCCTTCGCTCTAGAATGGCAGAGTACATGGAAAAGGCAACCAAAAACCTTGAGGCCAGCCAACAGCTCCAGAAGTTTTGGTATGACCAAAAGGCTGCACTGGTTGAGTTCCAACCAGGGCAGAAAGTCTGGGTTCTGGAGCCTGTGGCTCCCAGGGCACTCCAGGACAAATGGAGTGGCCCTTACCCAGTACTAGAGAGGAAGAGTCAGGTCACCTACTTGGTGGACCTGGGCACAAGCAGGAGCCCCAAGAGGGTGATCCATGTAAACCGCCTTAAGCTCTTCCACGACAGGGCTGATGTCAATCTGTTGATGGTAACAGATGAGGATCAGGAGGCAGAGAGTGAACCTCTCCCTGATCTTCTGTCATCAGACCCAAAAGATGGTACAGTAGATGGAGTGATCTACTCAGACACCCTCTCTGGCCAACAGCAAGCTGATTGTAGGAGAGTCCTACAACAGTTTCCTGAACTCTTCTCCTTAACCCCTGGTCAGACACACCTGTGTACCCATGATGTGGACACAGGAGACAGCATGCCTGTCAAGAACAAAATCTTTAGACAATCTGACCATGTTAAAGAAAGCATCAAGGTGGAAGTCCACAAGATGCTGGAATTGGGAGTAATTGAGCGCTCTGACAGCCCCTGGGCTAGCCCAGTGGTCTTAGTCCCCAAACCTCACACCAAAGATGGAAAGAAAGAGATGAGGTTTTGTGTGGACTACAGAGGGCTCAATTCTGTCACCAAGACAGATGCCCATCCAATTCCAAGAGCTGATGAGCTCATTGATAAATTAGGTGCTGCCAAATTCCTAAGTACCTTTGACTTGACAGCAGGGTACTGGCAAATAAAAATGGCACCTGGAGCAAAAGAAAAGACCGCATTCTCCACACCTGATGGGCATTATCAGTTTACTGTTATGCCCTTTGGTTTAAAGAATGCCCCTGCCACCTTCCAAAGGTTGGTGAATCAAGTCCTTGCTGGCTTGGAGTCCTTTAGCACAGCTTATCTTGATGATATTGCTGTCTTTAGCTCCACCTGGCAGGATCACCTGGTCCACCTGAGGAAGGTTTTGAAGGCTCTGCAATCTGCAGGCCTCTCTATCAAGGCATCCAAATGCCAGATAGGGCAGGGAACTGTGGTTTACTTGGGACACCTTGTAGGTGGAGGCCAAGTTCAGCCACTCCAACCCAAGATCCAGACTATTCTGGACTGGGTAGCTCCAAAAACCCAGACTCAAGTCAGGGCATTCCTTGGCTTGACTGGGTATTACAGGAGGTTTGTGAAGGGATATGGATCCATTGTGACAGCCCTCACTGAACTCACCTCCAAGAAAATGCCCAAGAAAGTAAACTGGACTGTGGAATGCCAACAGGCCTTTGACACCCTGAAACAGGCAATGTGCTCAGCACCAGTTCTCAAAGCTCCAGATTATTCTAAGCAGTTCATTGTGCAGACTGATGCCTCTGAACATGGGATAGGGGCAGTTTTGTCCCAAACAAATGATGATGGCCTTGACCAGCCTGTTGCTTTCATTAGCAGGAGGTTACTCCCCAGGGAGCAGCGTTGGAGTGCCATTGAGAGGGAGGCCTTTGCTGTGGTTTGGTCCCTGAAGAAGCTGAGACCATACCTCTTTGGGACTCACTTCCTAGTTCAAACTGACCACAGACCTCTCAAATGGCTGATGCAAATGAAAGGTGAAAATCCTAAACTGTTGAGGTGGTCCATCTCCCTACAGGGAATGGACTTTATAGTGGAACACAGACCTGGGACTGCCCATGCCAATGCAGACGGCCTTTCCAGGTTCTTCCACTTAGAAAATGAAGACTCTCTTGGGAAAGGTTAGTCTCATCCTCTTTCGTTTGGGGGGGGGTTGTGTAAGGAAATGCCTCCTTGGCATGGTTGCCCCCTGACTTTTTGCCTTTGCTGATGCTATGTTTACAATTGAAAGTGTGCTGAGGCCTGCTAACCAGGCCCCAGCACCAGTGTTCTTTCCCTAACCTGTACTTTTGTATCCACAATTGGCAGACCCTGGCATCCAGATAAGTCCCTTGTAACTGGTACTTCTAGTACCAAGGGCCCTGATGCCAAGGAAGGTCTCTAAGGGCTGCAGCATGTCTTATGCCACCCTGGAGACCTCTCACTCAGCACAGACACACTGCTTGCCAGCTTGTGTGTGCTAGTGAGGACAAAACGAGTAAGTCGACATGGCACTCCCCTCAGGGTGCCATGCCAGCCTCTCACTGCCTATGCAGTATAGGTAAGACACCCCTCTAGCAGGCCTTACAGCCCTAAGGCAGGGTGCACTATACCATAGGTGAGGGTACCAGTGCATGAGCATGGTACCCCTACAGTGTCTAAACAAAACCTTAGACATTGTAAGTGCAGGGTAGCCATAAGAGTATATGGTCTGGGAGTCTGTCAAACACGAACTCCACAGCACCATAATGGCTACACTGAAAACTGGGAAGTTTGGTATCAAACTTCTCAGCACAATAAATGCACACTGATGCCAGTGTACATTTTATTGTAAAATACACCACAGAGGGCACCTTAGAGGTGCCCCCTGAAACTTAACCGACTATCTGTGTAGGCTGACTAGTTTTAGCAGCCTGCCACAAACCGAGACATGTTGCTGGCCCCATGGGGAGAGTGCCTTTGTCACTCTGAGGCCAGTAACAAAGCCTGCACTGGGTGGAGATGCTAACACCTCTCCCAGGCAGGAATTGTCACACCTGGCGGTGAGCCTCAAAGGCTCACCTCCTTTGTGCCAACCCAGCAGAACACTCCAGCTAGTGGAGTTGCCCGCCCCCTCCGGCCAGGCCCCACTTTTGGCGGCAAGGCCGGAGAAAATAATGAGAATAACAAGGCGGAGTCACTGGCCAGTCAGGACAGCCCCTAAGGTGTCCTGAGCTGAGGTGACTCTAACTTTTAGAAATCCTCCATCTTGCAGATGGAGGATTCCCCCAATAGGGTTAGGATTGTGACCCCCTCCCCTTGGGAGGAGGCACAAAGAGGGTGTACCCACCCTCAGGGCTAGTAGCCATTGGCTACTAACCCCCCAGACCTAAACACGCCCTTAAATTTAGTATTTAAGGGCTACCCTGAACCCTAGAAAATTAGATTCCTGCAACTACAAGAAGAAGGACTGCCCAGCTGAAAACCCCTGCAGCGGAAGACCAGAAGACGACAACTGCCTTGGCTCCAGAAACTCACCGGCCTGTCTCCTGCCTTCCAAAGATCCTGCTCCAGCGACGCCTTCCAAAGGGACCAGCGACCTCGACATCCTCTGAGGACTGCCCCTGCTTCGAAAAGACAAGAAACTCCCGAGGACAGCGGACCTGCTCCAAGAAAGGCTGCAACTTTGTTTCCAGCAGCCTTGAAAGAACCCTGCAAGCTCCCCGCAAGAAGCGTGAGACTTGCAACACTGCACCCGGCGACCCCGACTCGGCTGGTGGAGATCCAACACCTCAGGAGGGACCCCAGGACTACTCTGATACTGTGAGTACCAAAACCTGTCCCCCCTGAGCCCCCACAGCGCCGCCTGCAGAGGGAATCCCGAGGCTTCCCCTGACCGCGACTCTTTGAATCCAAAGTCCCGACGCCTGGGAGAGACCCTGCACCCGCAGCCCCCAGGACCTGAAGGACCGGACTTTCACTGGAGGAGTGACCCCCAGGAGTCCCTCTCCCTTACCCAAGTGGAGGTTTCCCCGAGGAACCCCCCCCTTGCCTGCCTGCAGCGCTGAAGAGATCCCGAGATCTCTCATAGACTAACATTGCGAACCCGACGCCTGTTTCTGCACTGCACCCGGCCGCCCCCGCGCTGCTGAGGGTGAAATTTCTGTGTGGACTTGTGTCCCCCCCGGTGCCCTACAAAACCCCCCTGGTCTGCCCTCCGAAGACGCGGGTACTTACCTGCAAGCAGACCGGAACCGGGGCACCCCCTTCTCTCCATTCTAGCCTACGTGTTTTGGGCACCACTTTGAACTCTGCACCTGACCGGCCCTGAGCTGCTGGTGTGGTGACTTTGGGGTTGCTCTGAACCCCCAACGGTGGGCTACCTTGGACCAAGAACTAAGCCCTGTAAGTGTCTTACTTACCTGGTTAACCTAACAAATACTTACCTCCCCCAGGAACTGTGAAAATTGCACTAAGTGTCCACTTTTGAAACAGCTATTTGTCAATAACTTGAAAAGTATACATGCAATTTTTATGATTTGAAGTTCCTAAAGTACTTACCTGCAATACCTTTCGAACAAGATATTACATGTTAAATTTGAACCTGTGGTTCTTAAAATAAACTAAGAAAAGATATTTTTCTATACAAAAACCTATTGGCTGGATTTGTCTCTGAGTGTGTGTACCTCATTTATTGTCTATGTGTATGTACAACAAATGCTTAACACTACTCCTTGGATAAGCCTACTGCTCGACCACACTACCACAAAATAGAGCATTAGTATTATCTATTTTTACCACTATTTTACCTCTAAGGGGAACCCTTGGACTCTGTGCATGCTATTCCTTACTTTGAAATAGCACATACAGAGCCAACTTCCTACAGAAGCCCTTACGGATACACTACTGGGTACCTGGTCCAGACCCAGCACATGGGCTCCTGTGGATAGGATGGTCGCCCTCTGCCACCGACCTGCACTAACCGACCTAAATTGCTGACCCAACATTCTACCGATGAGAGCCTTGTGGTCCGGGCTTCCTCTTCTTCTGGCACATTCCCTTCTGCTCATCCTGATAGGGAATCAAAAAGCCTGGCTAACTTTGGGAAGAAACTGTTTTCTTCTGCCAGTGTGGCGTTGCGGCCTGTGAACACCGCATACCTTTTGGGCAGATACTCCCATATGCTCTGGGATACGGTCACGCAGCTGCTGCCTCTAGTCCTGGGTGGTTCTCTCCCAAGCTGATACCAATGGGAGAAACAGAGCAAAGTTCATGATTCGTTGTGGGCTGGATATGACCAACTCACTAGGTAGATTGGTTGCATCGGCCGTGGCCTTGCGGCGCCACACATGGTTGAGGACATTTGGCTTTTCAGGGGATGTCCATCAATCTCTAATGGACATGCCCTTTGATGGCACCCATCTCTTCGTGGACAAAGCGGACTCTGTGCTCAAGTGCTTTAATGACTCCCAGGCTCCGGTTCGGTCCCTTGGCCTCGTAGCTGCTCTTCACCACCTCCACAGTCCACTTTTCGCCCCTTTCGTGGCTAAGGAAGGGGCACCCAGCCATGTCCCTTTTCCACCCGGCCACCAACCCGTGCATGTTTCACAGTCTGTGCACGGACGCGGGATCCCACATGCTTGTGGATTAGGGAGCCATGGGTGTACCCAGTCCACCCTCTCCCCCTCCACCACCTCCAAGTCTTTTAGTCCGTTGGAACATCCTGGACCAGTTGGCGGCAGGATCCGCCATCACTTGCCTCACTGGGAATGCATCACCACGGAGAGGTGGGTGTTGCAAATTGTCTGAAGGGGCTACTCCCTCCCCTTCAAAACTACCCCTCCGACCATGCCACCATCATAGATCATCTATCGAATGACCATTTGGCACTTCTCTGTGAGGAAGTGACTGCTCTCTTAGCCTAGGGAGCCATGGAGAGGGTTCCTGTGCCAGAAGTTGGCAATGGTTGTTATTCCCGCTACTTTCTGGTGCCCAAAAAACACAAGGGCTTTCGCAGTATCTTAGATCTCGGGTCCCTCAATCTCTTCCTCACGAAGGAGAAGTTCAAAATGTTCACTCTACTGCAGGTCCTGTCTGCCCTGGACCCTGAGAGACTAGATGGTAGTGTTGGACTTGCAGGACGCTAATCGCCACATTCCCATCCTGCCAGCCCACAGACGTTACTTGCGATTTGTGGTAGGTCACGAGCACTTTCCAGTGGGCACAGCATCAGGAGAACATCTCCGACATGTTCCAGAACTCGGAGAAGGCTGCACTAGATCTGCAGTGGTGGCTGTCGAATCCAGATTGGGTCAGCAGTAGATCTCTCTCCCTTCCCCAACCAGATCTCACAGTAGTGACAGACGCGTCACTCCTGGGAGAGGCGGAGATCAGAGGCCTCTGGTCTCCGGCAGAGTCCGCACACCGCATCAATCTTTTGGAGCTCCAGGCGATCTGATTTGCATTTAAAACATTCCTTCTCGCTCTCAAAGGGAAAGTGGTGAAGGTGTTCATCAACAACACCAGAGCCATGTGGTACTGCAACAAGCAGGGCGGAGTGGGATCGTGGACCCACTGTCAAGAGGCTCTTCGCCTCTGGACATGGCTGGAGCGCCACAGCATTTCTGGCAGGCTCTCTAAATGTCAGAGCAGACTAACTCCGCCGTCAATGCATAGTGGATCATGAATGAGTCTCCATCCGGAGGTGGAGCAAGGTCTCTTTCAGCAGTGGGCAGAGCCTTGGTTAGATCTGTTCGCATCCGCAGAGAACGTGCAATGTCAGCTGTTTTGCGCATTGGAGTTTCTAAGGTGGCACTTGCTCTGTGATGCTTTTCGTCTTGAGAGGCCTCCTTTACGCCTTCCCACCAATACCATTTCTGCCCAGAGTTCTGAAGAAGATCAGGCATGACCGGGCCCAAGTAATCTTGGTGACTCCGGACTGGACACAAAGAGTCCAGTATCCCGAGCTATTGGGCACGGCCATCGATCCTCTGATCAGACTTCCCCTTTGGGAGGATCTTCTGTCATAGCAGCAGGGGACGGTCCTTCACCCGAAACTGTCTAGTCTCTGCCTCCTTGCGTTGAGATTGAGTGGCAGCAGTTGACAGCTTTCGACCTTCCGCCCAAAGTCTGCGATGTTATCTTGGCAGCCAAGCGTCCCTCCACCAAAACAGTATACACTTGTCATTGGAACAAATTTGTGGCATAGTGTAGCAACAAATCTGTTGGTCCCCTTTTTACACCTCTCTCTGCCATCTCTCTTTGTTCTCTCTCTTGCCCAGCAGGGCCGTACTCTGGGCACCCTCAAGGGTTATTTGTCTGCCCTCTCTGCTTCTCTGCTTTTTTAAGACTGCCAGGCCAACCTCCTCTGTTCAAATCTCCCATTGTTGGGAGACTTCTTAAAGGACTCACCCACATTTTTCCTCCTATCCCGTTCATAATGCCCCAGTGGGATTTGAACTTGGTCCTCACATATCATGTGTGCTCCTTTCGAGCTGCTCCACAACTGACCCCTGAAGCTCTTGACTCTTAAAACTGCCTTCTTGATTGTCATCACCTCTGCTGGCAGAGTGAGTGAGCTCCACGCTCTCTCTTCGAAGCCACCATTTATCTCTGTCCATCCTGACAAAGTGGTACTTCGTACCAGAGCTTCCTTCCTTCCCAAAGTGGGGACACCTTTTCATGTAGGCCAATCAACGACCTTGCTTACTTTTTATGTCCCCCCCACATCACTCTTGTGAGGAAGAGAGACTCCACCGCCTGGATCCAAAAAGAGCATTGGCGTTCTACCTCAATCGTACCAAAGATTTCCAGGTGGACGATCAACTCTTTGTGTGTTATGTGGGTGCGAAGAAAGGAAGGGTGGTGCATCCCGTGATGGATTGTCCTCCGCATCAAGATGTGCTAAGCTTTGGCGGAAAACTGGAATCCCCTGAGGGTTTGTGTGCTCAATCTACCAGAGCAACAGCTGCTACCACAGCGTTAGCACCTGGAGTCCCTGTCCTGGATATCTGCTAGGCAGCAATGCGAGCATCCCTGCACATGTTCACTAAACATTACTGCCTGGATAGTCAGGTCCGCAGAGACGGCTACTTCGGCTGTTTGGTCCTACAGGACTTTTTGGTGTGATCTTAGTTTGCAGCCCACCACCAGGGATGGTATTGCTTATTCCAAGGTAAGAAATCTGCAACTAGAAGTCTCTATCAGATGAACAAGTGACTTACCTTCGGTAGCGATGTATCTGGTAGAGATATATTCTAGTTGCAGATTCCTTACCTACCCGCCCATCCTCCCTACTCTGCGAACTGATTTCTAGGGACAGGGACTTCCCTTTAAGGACACTAGTTATGGCACACCATTCTTATGGTTCTTCATGGCTCTGCGCTACTGGCATGGAAAGTCATGAAAAGAAACGGATGTCAGTGCACTGGGGTGGCGCATATATACGACTGCAATGTCATCACGGCGACCAAGACATCAACGATGCACGCGGAGTCGACCGACCCCATCTGACAGCGTGCTTTGGTACTGCTCGAAGAAAAGTTTCTGGATCCAGTCTGATGTTTGGGGAGATTCTAAGGTGAGGAATCTGCAACTAGAATATGTCTATCAGATACATCATTACCGAAGGTAAGTAACTTTGTTGACAACCTAAAGACTAGAGTACTTTGGTTCTGGGATTCAGAGAATCTCACCCCTCTCATAACCCATTGGATGTTCACCAGTTGCCACACCAACCACCAAGGCATTGTCTGCTAAAATGGCAGACCTAAAACTATTTACCAACCTGTAAGCTTGGCCTTCTTATGGTATATGTGGTAAGAAATTCAAGTCCTGTACAATCTTGGGCTCCCCTCGGTTTCAGACCTTGTTCCGCACAGCGACAAGTCCAGCGTTTCTAAGCCAACTTATCCCTCATGGTCATGCTACTATCTCAGGCCTTCTTACTTAATTGTTCAGGCTCCACATTTGGTCCCCCGACCAAATCTATCTATGATTTTAGTACTGGGTCCGATGTCAATCTGAATATCACCCTGCCATTCCAAGCATCCATACATTGAAGCCAATATTAAACTTCCTCTCAGGCCTCTGACTTAAGGGTCACTTGTTCCCAATACATCAATCTTCTTCTCAGATGTGATGCTTTCAACCATTGCACAGCTTGGTAGTGAGGAGGTCCTGGGACCATGACCTAGATGGACGATACAAGAACTCCTTCTTTATACTTACAATCTTTGCATTCAGAAGCTTCAGTATCGCCTGCATCCTATGTGAAAATCTAGAAATGTTTTGTTCTATGTTGATTTTTCCTGATTGATTATGCATCACAGACTCTGTAACAGCAAGATGGTTATTTCCAGATGTTTTGTGAGACGATATGGACAAGGTTCCATAACCAAGACACCGTAGATGTACAGTATACATTTCACTCCTTTTGTGTAGGGGGAATTGCATGACCCATCTCAGAACCTTTGTGAAGCACCAGGCTGCTGATGATAGGCCAAAGGATAGTGCTCTGAATCACTATAACTTGGGTTTCAATAGGAACTGAAGGAACCTGCAATGTGGTTGAAAAATGGGAATTGTTAAGTAGGTGTCTTTCAAATCTAGAACCACAATCCAGTCCCTCTTGCTGAGGATATCCCTGAGTAGGTTGATCCAAGCCATCTTGAAATATCAGAAGACCAACCATTCATTGAACTTACTGAGGTTTATTACTAGACTATGACATTTGTCTATCAAACTGTTAAGATGTTGCTTAGAAACCCTTTGTGATGAACCAGTGTGTGTAAAATAGCCCCTTTTCTTTCCAGGGCAGGCACCTCCTGATCTCCTAATCTGAAGTACTTGTCTGAGAATGATAGGGTTTGGCTTATGCCTCTGCCTTAGTGAGCCATTGAAGTCTATAACGAAACCCTTGATAGATCCTTGGACTACTCCTGCCATTTGTGTACAAACCAGGTCAACCTGTCCCCTATCATTACACAGGAAGAAGAGACCAGAGGTATTGGAGTAGCCTCCCCTGCAGTTGTTGTTTTTTTTTAAGGAACCTCGGGATCTCAAGCATCTACCTACATCTTTTGAGGGAGGAAACCTCCAAAGTGGGACTGGTCTTGGAAAACTGACTGTCCTCTGTGAGGGCCTTGGATGGGTACTGTTCAGCACAGCACCCTCTTCCCTTTCCAGGCCCTCCAAAACCCTTTTTTTTTTTTTTTTAATTAAAGCTTGGGCTTCGTCAAGGGTGGTGAATGTGGAAACATACTTGCCCAGCTCATTTAGAAAAGGTCCCCTGTACAGCCTTTAGCCAGAGAGCATACCTCTTGTGCAAGATCTCAGATTTTCAGGTCCACCTTGATAAGCAGCAACCTTTGGCGCAGTTTGCATCACCCAAAAAAAATCACAGCTCATTAGGTACAGCATGAAAGAATCTCTGGAGAGATCAGCATGCTCGCCTCTCTTGTCTCCTCTTTGGTTCTTTGACAAATTTTGCAAGGAACGTGTCCATCTAACCATCAGTCTTGGAAGTTGCGGCTACTTTGCCTTCCAAAGTCAGTTGAAGGGCATTTTCTCTAAGGCGTCCCCTTACCACTTCATCTAAGGGCTTTCTAAGTGGACTAACCATGTATCGTCCGGTTCCCAATCAGCAGACCTGGGGTGATAAATGTTTTCAGGGCTGAGCACACCTGTGGGGATCTTGCAATGTTGTTCTTAGTCATATAACTTGTGTTTTCTGTGCTTGGATGCAATGGTGTGCTGGCTTCATAGCTATCATCTGATTTCCCTCTGGGATTTCTTTCGTCTAAATCTAAGATTGGAATTGAAGTAGGGGACGGCCAGACACAGAATTATTTGTGGCATCGTCGCAAGAGGCATTAGGAGTAGATCAGTCTCTACAAGTCTTACCTTTTTGTCTACTTTTTAGACCAGGCTAAGAAAGCCTGTAAAATGTGTTGTCTTCCTTAGATTCCTACCACTTATGCTTGAACTTAGTGGGAATCTGACCCACTGGCCCGCAGGGCTCACTAGTTCCACCAGCTGTTACCAACTCTTCCCTTGTAGGAAGGTGCTGTGACAGAGACGCAGTCAATGCTGTCCGTTTCTACCCAAAAGGCCCATGTATAGAGGCATCTACTACCTCAAAGATATTGTTATCCAAGGGATGAATTCTTCAACCTCCTCAAAACAATCTTGCTTCTCATTTTGCATGACAGAACTAAGTGAATGGGGAACTTAGGAATAACTCTCTCTCTTTCATTTTGAAAGCTGGGCCCCCTTAAACTGATATTTCTGGGTATGCAGTGCACAGATTGTAAATATATACAGGTGATTATATACGTAGGACGTCAATCTGCTTTATCTATTGCACTATTAGGCCTATGCATATTTTTATAGATAGGGCATAAGTATAGTTTACAGTGCCTTCCCTTTGTTAGGGAATGCACATTGCAAAGCTGCACGAATAAAACAAAGATGGGGTTCATTTCAAATTGGTGACCTAAGATGTACCCTTCCCTGGGAATTAAGGAGGAGTACTTGCCAGTCAGTATTAAAATGTTGCTTTCCGTCTTTGCAAATCCCACCATGATTGCCACGGAGAATGTTATTTATTAACATGAATAACAAATTGCATCTTCATTCATTTGCACTTGTTGAGACCTATGTGGTTGGCTCTCTTATAAAGGATTTCCAATCTTTTCTCAACTCTGGAAGAGGGATTTGACTGGTGCTCATTAACATAATTGAGAAATATGTACCATTTCGGATACAGCATTGGATACTCTGATTGCCACCTCCCAGGCTCCATCTGAGCTGTGGCAACGAGCCACCAGCTTTGGCCTACAGTTTGGAAGAATGATCCCTCTCACAGTGCTATTTTGCTCAAGATATACCCAATTTGTCCTTACATTGAAGGAACCGGAGAAGCAGGCAGCAGAAGATAGAAAGCTTGCCATTCCTTCCCATCTCAAACCTTTTTCCCAGCAATGTAGAAAATCCCAGCATAATTATGCCTGTTTCTCTTGCTTTCACTAATGCATATTTCTGCATTGTACAAGGCATGGACCAGGGCCTTTTGCAAGAGGTCATGTTTCTTTTTTATTTGACCCACTGCACACTTGTCCACACCAGAGGTTAACGTTAGGCACCGATATTTAAAATAGGAGGGAAGCTGATTATTTTCCTCAACTCCTGAGATTAGGGTGTTATGAATCTCTGGAAGATTACTATGTCCACCAGACATTCCTAAATCAAGTTTTCATGAGGCCCTCAATGTTCCTTCGTCTGGCTCCCAGGGCCAAAATTTGGCTGAAAAGTTCTTCCGTGATAAAGTGTATTCTTGCCCAAGGGCACCAACATCCCTATGACAAGGGAAACTTACTGAAATAGTCTCTTCTTCTTGTACACTCTGATCTTGAAGGTATCCAAAGGTACACCCAGTAGTGCAACATAAGGGTATGAATATATTCATGGTACCTATTTTAGGATGGATTATCCCTACAATCTCACCCAGACATCTTTATAGCTTAATTTTTATTTCTAGCAAATGTTGTTGTGCAACCATTTTAGTTATAGCTCCATGCACGTTATTTTAGCAAACTAGGCCTGCCGCTGTGCACTTTAACTTAGATATATTTTATTCAGCTTCGTTTATTATCTTACCAATAGCCACATTTGTGGTCTTGTTTTATTTTTCCCGATCTAGCTGTTCTTTGCCTAAGCCAGCACTGCGTTCTTAAACAAGACATTTCTTTCACTCTGTGCTTCTTTCGAGGCTGCAGTAAGATAGGTTGCCTGTAAACGTGGTAACGCTTTGCCTCTGGTATTCATAGAAACATATACATCCTTAGATAGGGGCATTTTATCAGAACATCAGCTGTTTTATTATAAAAACACTTCTCTGTGACATCCACGTTAGAGGGAGATTCCAGCCATATGACCCTGACTGTATGCTGATTGCTGAATGCTTTGCTACAGCTCCTTATGCAGACTTCAGGCCTCTTGCTCAGGTATGAGGGATGATGTCTTCCCAGGGGAACATGAAGGGCAGTACTAGAGCTTAACATGCTGTGCTCTAACATAGCCTAGGTAGGTATTACTCCAATGACTTTAGTGACAATATGGTAGCGTTATTTTTATTCTTCACTCTTCTCATCACTATTTTAATCCTATCATGCTTCATCGTCCTGGTTATTGTAGTACATGCTTTATTATTTAAGATGCAGTTGCTTCATTGAAACATATACTGCCTTATGCTGTCCTTGTATATGTGAGACTAATGTAACTGAGAGGAATTGATGCGATCTGAGTGACCACGATTTCCCTGAGGAGTCAATTGTGTCATATGCTCGGCTGCCCAATCATCCCTGCTTTCAGGTAGAGATGGGGCACTGCTAGTTAGCCAGAGCAAACCCCACATTAGGCCGACAGGTGTCACCTGTAGTGGGTTAGACTCAGTCCCCCACCCCGCAGGCGATTCTGCCACTCAAATCCAGTAGTCTCATTAGAATAATAAGAGCCTACGCGACAATGTCATCCTGTAAGTTTAAGCTCATGTCATAGATGTCAAAATATTACATTGTGGAGATAAAGGGGGGGAGCAAATTTATGAGTATGGAGATGAAGAAAGTCAGACGAGGGTGAGAAGGACCCTTTGATTAATGCCTTTTACTATAAAAGAAATACTAACTTGCATTCTAGAGTTCACAAAGGAGGGAGGGACAGGTAAGTAGAGAAAGTGTGCAGAATGAGGAAAATATGAGCTGTAAGCAGAAGTTATGGAGATTAAGGTTGAAATATGAGTTTTGGAAAAGAGGAAGTGTGTGGTGAGATTGAGGTAGGGGAGGATGGGTTGGGGTGGCCTGCAGGGCTCCACAATCCATTCTTTTTAGGGTCAATCTTCAGAAAGGGACATCAGCCCACAGAGACCTTTCCTTATCCTTTTCTCATCTTCCTGCATCCTTAGATGGACTGCATATAGTCACTATTCACAGGGATCCTGGGGCATGCTTGGTAATCTCATAACTAATGCGGGCAATTCTTTTCCAAGGATTTCTCTTTCTAGCAACTCATTTATCTTGAGTTGGTTTCTTTTTTTTCCCTATGCTTTTGCTTTGCAAACTGGGTTGCCTCCAGACAGCTCTCCAGGAAAGTGTACATTTCTCTCCTTTACTGCCTCTTGATGTTGGCCATTTGCCTCATGCACTGCCGCATAGTAGTACCCAGGCTTCCTGCCGTGCAATCTCCTTCTGTGTTGTTGAGACATAACTCCCAAAGTGGTCAAAGTTTTGAACAGACAAGACATATCTGCCTCCATCTTTCACAGCAGGCCTAGAAAATTACCCCTCTTGGTGCACCATGGATGTGTGGTAAAGTCTTCTTTGTCTTAAGTGAGTATCCACGGCATGAAGAGGCAGCCCAGACCAGCAGAGACCTCCATGCAAAGTGATTGTGTCTTGCAGAATGGCTGATGCACGTACATATGCGTGAATAGATAATGAAGAGAGGACGTTACATGAGCAGGCCCAAGATGGCGGCCTCTTAAGAATACTGAAACTCAGGGGTGACACACCATTGGAAGTATTAGTGTGGTGCCAGGGAGAGACAGAGATGCAGTCCTAAAGAGTAAGAAGAGCAGTGCCTTCTGCAGTTAGATCTGTACTAACAATTCCAGTGAGGATCAGCCCCAAAGGATTGTACATTGGTGTGGTACCCCCATCGTGGGAGGCATATAATACATGTGGATGCTGGGGTGGGTGCGGCTGTGCTGCAACGTTTCTGTACAGCAAGAATTACAGACTCTGCCGTATAACACCTACTACCAGGGCGCCACATCCTCCACAACGTCAGTTACATTGGACTCTGATTACCCCACAGATGCTCAAGAAACATAATATGCTTCTCCAGGGGAAATGTGAAGATTTGTATAATCACTCTAGATGAAAACAAAATTACATCCATGAAATCCCCAAAAAAATAGCCCACAGTGATACACCTTGAACCTCCTTTGACGTCATACTGGAGAGAACAGAAGGAGAATCAATAAGATTGAACAGGACACACAGAGTGACCCAATGCCATGAGCATGAACATCGCTCCTAGATGTTTTGACGTGTACAGTTCGTTGAGGACAAGGGAGCTATAATGTCCATAGCACACTAGGGAGAACTGGTATCTTTTAATGGGGCAAAAATATAACTCTTTCAAGACCCCTCTCTTCACACTTTCAAAGTGTAAGGCATTCAGGCCAGTTACAGATTTTCTGATGTTAAAAGGCAAGCTGACTAGCCCTCTCCCAGTTCCTGCTACGTCTTGAGAGATGACAACCACAAGAGAGAGATAGGGGAGGGGCACAGGTAGGCAGAGAGAGTGCCCTAACACAGATGAAATTGCAGCACGCAAACAGAGTGATTCTGCATCTTCGAAATGTCAGCAGAGATGTTCCGGATGGTGACCCATGCAACTGAATGTTAGGGGCTAGGCAGGTGATCTGTGGGTCATGAAGGGTGGAGTGGTTGCCCTGAAATTATTAAAGACAGCAAACTTGGTGGGAGATGGATCCAGGTGGAGTGGAGGCTTGGGGGTGGGGGGGGGGAAGGATGGCAGGAGGGGGGGGGGGTAATACCCTCAAACATCCTAGACTTCCACAGATTAACCTTGAGTTACTGAGTGTACAGGGGACATTGATGAGGTCTCAACAGCTCAACAAAGTGAGCATCCTATAGGAATTAAATTACATGATTTTGAGCCACATTTGTTTCCTACTGGAGACACCTCTCCTTTCAGCAGACCAACACAGATTACTCTCTTGAAACTAACCTAAACAATGCCCATCCTTGGCACCAACCAAAGCAGCAGGATTGGCTATCATACAGAGCTTGTGACATGCCTTTGTGGAGCATAACGCCAAAACAGACAAAATGGGGAGATGGATGGCAGAAGACTGAGAGTCGGAGCGATATATGCTGCCAACAGGGACAAGAGACATTTCTAACGGACTACATAAGAAAAAGTTGAATTACACCTGAACCTTGTATTAAATGGGAGGGGATGCTGAGGTTGGTAGTGAACTATGCCTAAGATGGCTCACAGCAAAGATTTGGTGGTGAAGCACCCAAGCTCTCAATGAAAGGAAGAGTCTGGCTCTAGGGCCGAGGTCTGGTTGACGCATGGTGATACCATCACCAACTGGTGAGTGATTGAGGAGTGATTACTCCTACTTCCTGCCACACTCCAGACATATCCATAAACAGATTAATTATTGCTAGAAAAGCGCCTACTGCACCTAGTGGAAGGCATAGATAGGAGTCACTAGACCTAATCTGGCCATGACCCAATAACGTTATCTTTTGCGTGATGACTGGAAACAGATCCTCATGTAAGGGTAAGTGATGCCGGAACAATTAGTGTGAAAAGTGTAGATTATAATTTACCAACATTGATGAGACTATTAAGGGAGGAATATGGGATGTCTTCAAGGTGGTAATGAGAAGCTTACTTATACAGGAGGCAGCTCAACATTAATGTATAAGAACAATGGCACCAGAGTCGGACTGGAGAATATAAAGAGCTGAAAGGAAAACAAAGCAAATCCCGCCATGAAATCCTGAAGAAAGCTAATAACAGTAAGGAGGCAGAACCGTACTCTAGAAAACAGCCGAGTCAATTACATACGAGCTTGACCAGTGACCCATTTCCATAAAGGAGGAAACAAAATTGGCATACACCTGGCAAACCCAGGCATTCTAGTGAAGCCCACAGGCATATCTTAGAGATCAGAGATGAGAATGGGAAGGTTCAGGCTGATGACAGAAAGCTACAGGTGTTGCACACCTAGTACTAGATCACAGCTGGGCCCCACAATCCTATAGTGAAGGTCACCTATCTAGATGTTGTAACCCTTCATAGGCTACCCGATTGAGATTTAGAGCAAATATACAATCCCATAAGCAAAGAAAAGGTATTGGGGCAATAAATAGTTCACAGTTAGCTAAAGATAAGCTGTGAGACTAGTCAGTTTCATCCCTCCCATCTATTAACAATTTGCTTCCCAGTTTCTCACAATCATGATAGAGGTTACTCGTACCATGGTGGAAGCCAAGCCAGACAATGACATTACTCAAGCACAATACTGCACAATCAATTTGTGGGAGACGGACGTCAGCTTTTCACAAAAAGGCTCTTTTTTGCATGTCTGTATAAGACTTACTTAACCATTAAAAAACAAACTCGCAATTATGCATTCCCTCTTCCACACTACTGTTTGTATTGTATTTAAGTGTACTGTTCTTTGTTTTTACACACCTCAGCAAAGTACCCAAGCTTGCTATATCTGTCACACTTTTTGTTACATGCTGGACAATTACTCATATTAGCTCTTTAGGTATGTGAACCACATATGTAACAATTTACTAGTTTAGTACCCCACATATTAATTATTTCTTACGGTCATTTTTCATTGAATACCGTTTTGATGTCACAGTTGCTGCATTTCCCAAAGTAAAAGCTGGCAAAGAAGAATACTCCATTTTTTTTTAGTTTTCTGAAAGCCATGGCTGAATGTTCTATCCTGTTGGTGATGTCACTGGTTTCAGATAAGCTAGCAGCCTAAGAGGTATCCTTGTGTATTTTTATTATAGCAATTCACCACAATTTGTTATCTTATGTATTGTTCCAATCTACTAACTCCCGTAATTCTGCTACATAGTTGTCAGTAGCCTTGTGGAGTAAAATGTATATCTTTCAACTACAGTACTTGGGTCATCAGAGAACTAGAGACAATCTTTCTACAGCCTTAGTCTACTCATCTCATTCAACAAATCTAGACTTATTGGGAACAATCTCCGAAAGATGTTCAAACATTTTCTGGTCCTCTGCTCCAATTAAACAGAATGACAAGTTTCCATCATATATCAAATCCCTTCAATCAGCAGCCACTAAATATTTTCCAAATCTACTATATAATGGCTTCCACATTATGGATGGTGTGCCCTGTGTTTGCAAGCATATTTGTGTCCTACATATATATATTTTTAAACTGGGACAGATCTGCATTGTCAGTGCATTTATTAGCCACAAAACATCAATTGAGGAGCATGCTTTATTATACCATCAAGTAATCCACCTAGATGGTGAGTCAATCCTCGGGCTGGCGCAAAGTTTTAATGGCCTTACCACATAAAACTAATTACTCAGGACACCTTTAATTAAGATTACAGCACAGGAAACATCTACAGGCAGAGGCTCCAGAAACTGATTCTTTTCCGTGGCCTCATGGAACACTGTGTTCTCAGACATCAGAGTGCCACAAGTAGAATCGTGTGATTGTGATGCTATACATTATGGCTACTGCCATGTAACGCTTGATACCTTTATCAGCTAGTGTGTGATGTGATGTGATGTGATGTGCCGAGCTTCCTGCTCTTTCACAGATGTAATGTCAAGCATAAAGTGCCTGACACTGACTTTATGGCAAAATCAGCCTGGTACCATGATACTTCACCATCTCAATCAATCAATCAGTAATTGTAGAGCATTTAGTTACTCACCCCTGAGGGTCTCAAGGTGCTGGGGGAGAGGATAGGCCTCATCCGAAGAGCCACGTCTTGAGGTTCTTCCTGAAGATGGTGAGCGACGGGCTTTGTGTGAGGTACAGTGGGGGGTTGTTCCAGCTCTTTGCTGCAGTGTAGGTGAAAGATCGTCCTCTGGTGGTGGTTTTGCGGATGCGAGGAACGGTGGCCAGGGCCATCTGGGTGGACTGGAGGGATCCGGCAGGGGGGTGGAAGGTGACGCAGTGGTTCAGGTAGGCTGGTCCTGTGTTGTGTACGGCCTTGTACGTGTGGGTGAGAAGCTTGAAGGTGATTCGCTTCTCGACTGGTAGCCAGTGGAGGGTCCTCAGGTGTTGGGAGATGTGTTCTCAGTGAGGGAAGTCCAGAATGAGTCTGGCTGCGGAGTTCTGGATGAATTGAAGTTTTTTGATGTTCCTAGTTGAGGTGCCGATGTACGGGGCGTTGCCGTAGTCAAGCTTGCTAGTGACTAAGGCATGGGTGACTGTCCTGCGACAGTTTGCTGGGATCCATCTGAAGATCTTCCGAAGTTTGCAGTGTGTGTGCCAGCAGGAGGAGGCAACAGTGTTTACCTGGCGGGTCATGGATAGGGAGAAGTCGAGGATGATTCTTAAGTTGTGGCCGTGCTCGGTCAGTGCGGCAGGGGGAGCGCTGAGGGATGTGGGCTACCAGGAGTCGTCCCAAGCTGAGGTGGTGTTTCTGAAGATGATGAGCTCTGTCTTGTCAGAGTTGAGCTTGAGGAAGCTTTCTCTCAGCCAGTTGGAGAGGGCTTCCATTCCTAAGTGAAAATTCCTTTTGGCCGTGTTCGGGCCTTTGGTGAGGGAAATGATGAGTTTTATGCCATCGGCATATAACACAATGTTCATACCGTGGCTTCTGATGATGGCAGCAAGAGGGACCATGTATATGTTGAACAGTGTGGGACTCAGTGAGGATCCTTGGGGGAATCTGCAGTTCACATCTGTGGGTCTGGAAGTGTAGGTTGGGAGACTGATCCTCTGCGTCCTCCCGGAGAGGCAGGTGTGGACCCATTCCAGGGCTCTTCCGTGGATTCCTATGAAATGGAGCCTGGAGCGCAGAGTGCTGTGGGAGACCGTGTCAAATGCTGCTGAGATGTCAAGGAGTATGAGTGCTGCGGTGTGACCACGGTCTAGGAGTAATCGGATGTTGTCGGTGGCTGCCAGGAGTGCTGTCTCTGTGCTGTGATTGCTGCCGAAGCCGAACTGGGAGCTGTCCAGGGAGTTGTTGGCCTCAATGAAATTCCGTAGTTGTGCACTGATTACTTTCTCTAATACTTTGGCTGGGTAGGGTAGCAGCGAGATGGGCTGGAAATTCTTTAGTTCTAATGGGTCAGCCAAAGGTTTCTTCAGGAGAGGGCATATTTTGCCGTGTTTCCAGTCCTCTGGGAAGGTGCCCATGTTGATGGAGCAGTTGATTATGTTACTGAGCTCAGGGGAAATGGATGCACTGACTCCGATGTATATGTGGTGCAGGCAGGGGTCCCAGGGGGCTCCAGGGTGGGTGCTGTTCATGATGTTCACTGTTTCCTCTGTGGTGTGCGTGGACCAGCCGTGGATGGTATGGGTGGGTTCTGGGGGGTGGGTGGGTGGTTGGGTCGGTCACAGGTTCCGGTGCCAGGATTTTCCAGGAGGAAGCTGTTGTAGATCTCCTGGATCTGCCACCTGACTTGAATAAAAAATTTAATAGAATTTCTAATCATATTAGGAACATGAAGGTGGTGAATATGCATTGTCTTCTCTGTTTTATTTAACAGCGCAGCAATTGAACTGACCATTGAAAGAAAACAGGGTGTAGTATGGTACAGACTACAATACCCAAAATTCAAAGAGGCTAAACTATAAGTCCCATCAATAGTCAGCCCATCAACCAATCATAGGCTGGTGTCAATATAAACAGTCCTATGCTTATGTAGACCTCCTCTTCTTGCTGCAAGGAAAGAATCCAAAGTATGAAGCGGGCGAGGCAAATACTCTTGCTCTGAAACTAAATAAAACAAGGTTCTTAGTGTCTATTCATCAATACAGTGTTAACTCTGTAACAATGGGGTGGGGGAAAAAAATAAAATTTGTCGTATACACTCACCTACAGTTGTAAGTAACATCATGGGTGGGATAATCCTTGCCACCATATCCTTAGCAGAATTGAAAATTCTTGTTCATGGATGTTTCACATTTTCGATTCTATTACAGGGAAAAATGTCTTCAGAATATGAACGTACAAAGCTTATCATGGAAACCAAATTACTTTACTAATTTGTAAAAGAATTCCTTAAACACTGAATCTCATGCTCAGTTCTTCATGTAGATGATGTCCTCCAACCAAGTTCAACATTTAAAGATTTCAAAGCTGTAGCTCCTCTGATAGATTGGGCACCAAATATGGTGGTATCAATGCCCGCCTCTGACATAATTCATCTGATCCAGCAAGCAAGTGTTAGACTAGAAACACAAAAGATTAACAATTGTCACGCGACAGAAGATCTTTAGAACAAGGTCACACTACCATAAAGGCAATGAACCACTCCTAACTTAAAATATCCTGATAAAGCTGGAAAGGAGGCATGTCTGGTGGCTGATTTTGTCCTTTTGGAAATTACGAAAGAAACTCCTTCGGAGTAAAGTAACTACCCACCAGGTCTGGTGCTCAAACATCTGACAATTCCTTACAAGAAACCAAACATAAGAGCAAAGCCAGTTTGGCAAAACATTACTTCCTGGACAGAGGACAATTATTAGGCCAAGCTTGAATCAAAACCACAGAGACATCCCACAAGCATGAGTCTCTGGGCTGAGGGAGAGCAGAGAAACTGATACCTCTTAGGAGTCTGGATACTAAAGTATGCTCATCAATAAGTCTGTTGGCTAAAGAGATATGACCGGCCGAGAATGCCAGTTTGCAAGAATTGTTCTGTAAGATGACTCTTCTGATGCTATGGAGGCCAGAAAGTTTAAAATAAATGTTATATCTGCTTTCATGGGACCCAGACTTTGTTCCATGCACCAGCGAGACCACCTGCTTCAGGCCAACTTGTATCGCTTGTGAGTTGCATCTGAACAAGTCCTTTTGTTGAGGTTTAGAGCGTGCTCTGAAACTCCTGCCACTTGCCAGCAACTCCTGTAAGTCTCTATGCCACGAAGTGAAATTGGTGAAGAATGACTATAGGGTGGCTTTGGCCCAGAGGGTCCAGCAACAGATCCAGAAAATGATGAAGGGGGGCAGGCGGTTCGCAAGATAACTAGAACAGCGAACCAACTCTGAGTCTCAAACAGTGGTGATATCAAGAACAGTTCTGATCCTTCTGTTATGACCATGATGGCTACTCAAAGAATCATGGTTCAGGGGGAACTGGCTTAACTTTACATATACCATTTGAAGATAGTCTGTGGAATTCTCTGGACTTGACTCAGCCTCTGTAGCCCCTGACTTCTGTAAAAACAGAAAGCAGCCCCAGAGCTCTATGTGTGCATTGCAGAGACTGCGAATGAAGAACTGAGTGTGTACAACGCCTGTCAAAATAACATTCAGTGTGCAGGTACTGCTGACCTAGAACAGACCTGCATGATTTTAGCAAAGATCAGAGCTAGTCAAGCATTAAGTAGGTGCACTAGTATTGCAGACAACACTAGATCTACAGAAGTTCACAGTATGGGATGCATGGCATAGGGCTCCCATTTCTTTCTCTTCCTCTCTTTAACTGATTGGAACTGATAAGAAATCAGGGGATCCCATCTGTTCACCTTTTTTTCTTTTGACAGCACATATTCAGACCCTGTAGTGTACTCCTGTTTCATAGTTTTAATTTGCACCACAAAGTGAAAAATCTCCTGGTGCCTAAATATTAGGTATTATGACTATCCAACATTGGTATCTATTTAAACATCCTTAAAAAGTATGAAACGCTGGATGGGCCCTATCAGAGTTCCAAAGTGAAGTGTGTCCTGCTGTTTGCAAATAAATCTATAACCACTTGAAGGATAAAGAGGGTGAGGCTCTGTAGTCCTGCTGCATTTGTAGAGGAGCAGAAAGCATTTTCATCCCATAAAGCCAAGATTGTTTCAAGGCCTGCAACTGAAAATAGTTACAACAGTATTGAGTGCAACGAGGTAAACCAGGAGACCATATAGGGTCTACGAGTAAATAGCAGTGAGAAAGTGTAAGTAGTCCTTATCTCAACCACGTACAAGTGTCTATTTCCTGTACACCTATAAAGATGTTGTTTCTGACTCAACCCAAAATTAGAAATGTGTAATTTAAAGTAAAAGCGGTCTTTACATGGCAATGCTGCCTTGTATGAAGGCTTCAAAGGCATTTTAATTGTGTTCTTCAATTAGCTCCCTTGGTCCAAGGAATGTTTAGATCCAGGTGTCTTCTTTTTAAGTGCACCTTCTTTAATTTTAATGATCTACCCGTTACTAACAAGTAGTGCCTAACAAATGTTTTGAAGGTTCCTGGGCCATTTCATAGTTCGAATCTGTCCCCGAAGGATACTTGGGTTGAACAAGCAATAGTAACACATTTGGCTCAGCTCACATCTCACTAATTCTGGAAAGGGCAGGTTTCAACCTGACCCCTCTTCCATTACACAGCCACAAAACAAGGGGACTGTGCAGGATGCTCTTGAAAACCACATGCCAAGTACTCCAATGTCATAGCACAAGTGGACAATGGACCATTAGTGGACAGCAATTTGAACCAGAGCTCAGTGTCACTGAGGTTGGGAGTGGCATTTTTTTCTACCTGAGACCTGGACTCTCTTGCCTTGGCCAGGGTCTATCGGCCTCCAGCAGTGTGGTGGGGCAACACAAAGGAGCACAAACTCACATCATGACATGACACTCTCGTGGTCTTGGATTCTGGCGAACTGTGAATTAGGGTGACCAACCGTCCGTAATTTTCAATGACTGCCTGTAATATCACTCCCATGTCCGTTGTCCGTAGTAAAAGGTTTAACGGACAGCATTTGTCCAAAATTTTGGCCTTTCACCTAAAGGACACATTCCCCAGCTGAAGGAAGGAAGTCTCCTTTTCTGTATTCCTGAGGGAGGGGCAGACACAAACAACAAACAAGCCTTCTTCTCAGGATGTCTGCTTCCCAGAAAGAAATGCAAATGTATGCATTTGGGTAAATCTGCAATGGTAAAAGGTGCTCTGGAGCTACGATAGGCCTTAATTGATGGAATCACCTTAAGCTTTCTGTGACAGAGATATTTTCCTTTTTGAGAAGTACTGAAAGGGTGCTACAAGCTGAGCTGTGGAGTGCATGCTTTTAATGGCAAGTTATAAAAAAGGTTTGCAATAAGTATATTCTGTATATTACTGAAATATATACTTTACAAGCTCTACTTGTCTTGATTTAAATGTATATGACCATTTTGTGGCAGACTAGATTATACTCCATGTAATGCACATTTAAAATGATGAATTAAACATTCAGAGTGCATTAAGGGACCTCTGAGCTCTAACAATACTTGTCATTTCTCCTTACTGCACCAAACAGGATTCAGTTCTAGGGCCTCTGGTTGCACACATAGGCATCCGTAGTGATTGCATTAACCAACAGAAGTTTCATGACATAAAATAATGCATGTCCCCCACTGTATAGTTTAACTTTCATTTATTTTTCATTTGGGGCGTGTCTCATTTTATATTTAGCTACTTGATGGTGAAAGATCAACAAAATAATTACCGATTATTTTGTTATTTTTATCATCTTGCTGCGCTGCATGAAGGGCGAGGGCAGAAATACGCCATATCAAAATTTGGCACATTGCTGTCCTCCACCTTCGCTAGTGTACAACCTGCAGCCTAGTGCCAACGCAGTGGTGCAAGGGTGCCTGTGTTGCAGGCCTGATTGTTTTTTAGCAGAGCAGGACACCTTCCTGCGCGAAACACTCCTTAGAGGCATTTTCCTGCAGCACACTCAGAAGGAGGAAACAACAAGGAGAAATAAAGATATTTCTCCTTGTTGCACCTCTTCTGGGAAGGCAAACAATTCAAACGCATTCCCAGGTCTACCAGTGTTGGTATAGCTGGGAATCCTTAGAATAGATGGTAGGCGCATGTAAACATCCAAGCTCCACCCATGGAATTCCTTCCCAGCATAATGTAACACAGGGAAACGACTTGTGCTGCCTTGTGCTATAACAGATTTACCAAGCCATGCAGGGTACATCTGCATAGCATGGTACAAATCATTCTAGGTTCTGCAGCGCCTTGGTGGCAAAAGGGAAATGCAAAACCTTGCTAAATCTGTCCTGTAATGTCTTAAAAAGCCAGAAATATTAGGATACTGTTTTTTATTCTTTTAGGCTCTAGGGCAATGCAAAAACACATGCCCTGCAGGGAAAATAAAATTGCGAAGTTTTATTTTTTAGAACTAACTTTTTTTATTTCGTCAAGTCGTCTTTTCTCACTTTGCACTCATGTTTTCTTTTATTTTTGCTGTTCTCAAAAGATTATGATTATCTTGTTCTAAATATTGTAAAGCAACATTGTTTCTTTTATGTGTAATTTCTGAAATGTTGCTTTACCACATATTGTGCAGTACCCCCAATCCAACTAACTCAAATCTGCCCCACTCCAATCCACCCCACACCAGTCCACCCCACTCCAAACCAAGCCACTCACCCAATCCACTCCAACCCACATACTCCAATCCAAAACAATATGTCCCACTTCTATCTACTCCATTCCATTCCAAAACAATCTGTCCCACTACAATCTGCCCCAATCCAATACAATCTACCCCACTGCAAACTGCTACACTCCAATTAAAAAAAAGTTGCCACACTGCAGTTCAAAACAGTCTGCCCCACTCCAATCCAAAACAATATGCCCCACTCCAATCTACGCCATTCCAATCCAAAATGATCTGTCCCATTTGAATCTGCCCCACTCCAATCCACCCCAATCCAATCCATCCCACTACAGCCCACCACACCACACCCCAATCCACCCCACCCCACCCCATTTCAATCCACCACACTCCAATCCATGCCATCCACCCCATTCACTCTAATCCACCACACTCTATCCAAATCCAGTCCACCCCACCCTACCCTAGTTCAGTGCACCCCACTCCAATCCAATTCACCCACTCTAGTCCAATCCCCCAATCCAGTCCAATCCACCCCATTCCAATCTAGTGAATCCAGTCCACCCCACTCCAATCCAAGCTAATCCACTCCACCCCAATTCAATCCACCCACCCAACCCCAGCCCTATCACTCCCATCCAAACCACCAACCTCAATCCAATCTAATCTACCCAATCAAATCCACCCTAATTCAATCCAACTCACCCCATTTCAAATCACCCCACTCCCATCCACCCCACAGCAATCGACCCTACTCCACTCAATCCACCCCACTCTACCCCAATCCAATCCACTCCACTCCATTCTACTATAATCCAATCAACCCCACTTCCTCAATCCGCTAACACCCACTCAGCCCTATTCTACCCCAATCAACAATACTCTACAACACTTTCTGCCACTGAACCATTGAAGTCTACTTCCCTCTACAAAACTGTACTCCAATTACTCCACTTCATGACACTCCTACAAATCCCCTCTACGACACTCTAAGCCCCCACTCCACTCTGACACTCCACGCCACTAATGTTTAGCCATGCTGAACAACAGCCACACTGGCATACAACATGGCAAAAAACATTGTCAAAGCCAATAGCTCTTGTATAGGTGAGACCTATTGGCTTTGCCAATGCTTATTCTTTTTTTAGTTATTGTGTCAGATTATCCTATGATCTGTATTTAACACAGTGTACTATTCATTTGACAGAATTGTACCAAAACACTGTGTAACAGGGAGTCCGGTAGCGGGCGTGGAGAGGATCACTCCTCTTTCGGTAATGGACTGCCCTGCGAGTGCCCCAGGGGAACCACAGAAAGAACAAGTCCCGGAAGCCTCCATGACTTACGGGTGAAAACGCCGGAAGCAGTCACAGAGCACGGAGAGGGGCAGAAAAAGGACGGACAGACAGAGGGAAGGAGAGACCCAACGCAGAAGGAGGAGGAGATACCGGTGACGGGATGGTTAAAGACAGAGTGGTCACGAACAAGGGAGGAACCCCAGAATGAGGAATAGCAGGGGAAAGCAGGAGAGTCTGAAGAATGGAGAGCACCACCGGAGAGAGAAATTTAACCCCGGAAACCACACAACATCCCAGGAGGGACATGGCTTGCTAAGGTACGGTCTAGATTTTGGAGGGGCATGTACACGTAGTGAGAGGAAACAGTGTGCAGTGAGAAAGTGGGAGGAGGGAGATCAGGAGATAGCACAGAGGGACTTGAGGTGCACTTGTTTTGAATGAGTGTGAGCACTAAGGGAACCCACATCACCCTACTTCCCCTCACGAGCACCAATCCCACCCGAAAACCCCTAACCCAGAAAGATAAGACACTTACCTGATTCCATAACTCTGTTTTTTCTGAGGTTGTCATCCTTTCCAAGGAGCTGGTCCAGCTTCTAATAAAAAAAAGGGAAGAAGTATCAATCTATAAGTAAAAGAAGGCCCTGCAAAGAGATGTGACTCACTATATTAAGACTTCAGGAGTGGAATAGACAACATCTAATAAAGGCAATTATCCTGACAACAACAAAGCGTCCAGTGTGGTCCACCACCTGTCACAGTGGCAACCATGAAGGGACTCCAGATCATGGATAACCCTATTAGCTTGGATGATGTTGTCTGTCAACTGGCCGAGGGACAAAGACATCTACAAATAGTAAAGGAAGAACAGCTACGTACCTCTCAGAAAGAGCGAGAACAGCTACAAGAAGCCTTAAAGAATCAGTCTACACTGATAATAAACAATCGATTAGTTCACAAGACTGCTTTACAGAAGTTAACGGAGACTATTGTGAGCTTGAAGGTTCACCACAATGTTCCCATCTCTGTATTGTAGAGGTATCAACAGGGAGAAGACCCAGATGATTTTTTTGTCAGCTTTGAGAGAGTAGCCACCTCGGCCTCTTGGCCAAGGGAAAGGTGGGGACAGTATATAGCACCCTTATTGACCACAGAACTACAAACGGCCTATCAAGCTGTTAATCCCGGAGGGGATGCCCTGTACCTCGAGATAAAAACCGCTATACTTGAAAAGCTAGGGTATGATAGTGAATATTATAGGTTGAAATTTAGGAAAGAGAAATGGACTTCTCATGATAACCCCAGGGCCCTGTTTTATAAAATGCAGGTTCTTGTTGCGAAATGGTTATGCCCCTATGAATCTACAAAGGAAGAAGTATTTGAGAAGGTTATATTAGAATAGTTCTTGGAGGCCCTCCCACTAACCACCAGAACCTGGATCTGACAAAACAAAGAGATGTCTATATCAAAAGCCATTGACTTAGCCTGTGCCCATCACTGTTCGTACGAACAAAAAGGGGGCATTCCTCTGGGAAACGTCTTTCCCTCTTCACCCTACTCTCGCAACCCTTCTCCTAGGAGGAAATACCAAACTACCAAAGAGTCCATGCATATTAGAGAAAGAAACTAACCAGGCTCGCCAGTGCTTCCATTGTGTGGAATGGGGTCATATCGCTCACAACTGCCCCCAAAAACAACAAACTCCTGAACCTATTGAAGTTGGACTATCCAAAGGTAGAGTCTTTCTGAGCTCAGACCCCAAAACTACCTACCTCATAGAAACCAGAGTAAATGATAAATAGGTTAGGGCCCTACTGGGTTCAGGCTTCCGACACAGTCATAAAATCTGAGTTAGTAACTGCACATCAGTGGAAGGATGATGAGAAAGCCGCTATGTCTTGTGTACAAGGGGAAACCAGGATGTACCCAACTGCAGTAGTTGAGCTGGAATGGAGAGGGAATAAAGAATCTCTAAGAGTAGGAGCTATTCCCCAGCTCATAAAAGACATAGCAATTGGGACAGAATACGTGGACTTTGCCCTACTATTCCACAAGGTGTCGACCTCAAAAGTCCTTTGGGGTCCCTCTATACAGGTTCATTCCTCTGAAACAGTAGTTGAGGGATGTAACAGAAAGCGAGCTCACAGTCTCTGAAAAGAAACAAAAAGGAAAGGACAGACAACTCCAGCTAATATTGTCTCTCTTGCTCCTTTATTTAACGCTCAGGATGATACCCCTGGAAGTTTCAGCATGTGTCAGAGAGAAGATCCCACCGTAAAACATGCTTGGGCCCAAGTCGTCCGAGGGCCACCAGACAAGGTAGGGATTTTTTTCAACAAGAAAAGAGGACTGTTATAAGGCAATGAGAAAACTCAGGATACCCTTCAATCTCAGTTAATAGTAGGGCTACCCTTCCGAAGCCAAGCACTTCACTTAGAACACAACCAAACAGGAGGGGGTCATTATGGTAGAGAGAAGACAGACAGAGGAATATCTCTTGAGACACTTCTATTGGCCGGGTGTTTATTCTGACATACCAAAACACTACACCTCATGTCCTAGATGCTTACTGAATGACCCCTATATTCAAACTAAGGTACTGTTGCAACCTCTCCTAATAATAGAATCCCCTTTTCATGAGTGGGCCTGGATTTAGTAGGTCCCTTAATAATATCCACAAAAGGATACCAATATATATTGGTTCTAGGGGATTATGCTACCAGATACCCCAAAGCAGTTCCCCTAAAAAGCATGAACACTAAATCAGTGGCACAGGCACTAATCGAGTTTTCTCCTGGGTAGGTTTCCCCAATCAGTTGTTAACAGACCAAGGTGTTGCGTAGGCTCTCATTATCCTAATGAGACTACTGGATTTGGAAGGAAGAATCACTTGTACTGTGGGGGACTGAGTCTGAACCCACTACAGGTGACACCTGTCGGCCTAATCCGAGTTTTGTTCCAGCTAACTAGCAGTGCCTCATCTCCACCCAAGAACAGGGATGATTGGGCAACCGAGCGCATGACACAAATGACTCCTCAGGGAAATCGTGGTCACTCAGATCTCATCCGTTTCTCTCAGTTAGATTAGTCTCACGTATGCAAAGACAACCAGAGTATAGTTCAATAAGGTTTTATTGAAGTAACTGCATCTTAGATAATAAAGCATGAATTGCAAAAACTAGGACAATGAAGCATGACAGGATTAACATTGTGACAAGGAGAGTGAAACAAAAATAATGCTATCATATTGTCACTAGGAGCCAGATGTAGCAAAGGTTTTTCCCCATTCTGTGTCTATGGGAAAAAGTGTTTGTACATATGGCCCTAAGATCCTTAAAAATAGCTACTACCTAGGCTATGTCAGAGCACAGCATGTTAAGCTCTAATTCTACCCTTAAGGTTCCCATGGGAAGACATCATCCCTTATACCTGAGCAAGAGGCATGTAATCTACATAAGCAGCGAAGCACTCAGTAATCAGCATACAGTCGTGGTCATCTGGCTTCAATCTCCCTCTAACGTACATGGGTCAAAGTATTGTTTTATAATAAAACAGCTGATGTTCCAAGAAAGGATCCCTACGTAAGAGTGTGTATCTTTCTGTAAGCATTAGAGACAAAGCGTACCACTTTTGCCGGCAACCTACCTTACTGCAGCCTTGAGAAAAGCACACAGTGAAAGAAATGTCTTGGTAAAGAATGCAGTGCTGGCCCAGGCATAGAACAGCTAGATAGAGAAAATAAAACAAGACGCAAATGTGGCTATTGTTAAAATAATATGAATAAAACATGACTAGGTTAAAGTGCACAGCGGCATCCCTAGTTTGCTAAAATAACGTGTATGAAGCTATAACTAAAATGGCTACACAACACCCTCCTCTTGCTGTGTAAAGGTAGTTCAAAGCCTAATTATATATAAAAGCTACTAAAATTCAACCTAAGGCATATATATGAGAATGACAATGATGACAAGTTAAAAAAGACACTTCAGCATGTATTAGAAGGAACATTTTAAATGTTAAGAGTGGCGTCAAAAAAGTTGAATTTCAAAAGTCAATGTCATTTTGGAAGTTGCCAATTGAATCCGGGATAACTGAAGACAGGAAATCATCCACTTCGGCAGGTGCTAAAGTAGGAAGTTCATCACCAAGGAAAACCAAGGAACATTCGGGTTCTAAAGCCTGAGCTCCAGCCAAGGCAGCAGCGTTCCGTGATGTGCCCAACAATAGGTTTAGAGTTGCATAATCAACAAAGGGCAACTCATAAGAAGCTTCCCATAGCAAACACACCTTCAATGCGCATGTCTAGTAATGAGCCCTCAGCGAGAACATCAACAGATCATCATCCAATGAAAGCAAGCGCTTTAGGAAGACAAATTTTTAGTGCGTGTTCAAACAAGCACCAGAGGAACCGAAACACAGGCTGCACACAATGTAAAACCGGTCTGAATGACAGAGACCAGTCACACTCCTATTCCACCAGGAGTGATGCTCCAAAGTACTGCATCATGCGTTCAAGACAAAGTTGCGCTGGTGGAAGCGCTTTCAGTCCTCCTTGTTGTCATGGGACAGCCATTGTGCAGAAAAAGTAGCAATAGCAAAATGCCACCTACTATAGCCAAAGTTATCAGAAATCCCCCGAAAGTACTGGAGAATATTGAGTGGATGGTTGAAGGTATTAGGCTGAATATAGAAGAGAAGGTGTGAATGAAACCAGAATCCCCAGCCTTAAAGAAATTTCCGATTCCAGTAGTACTGGATGAATTAAATATTCGTCCCACGAGCTCACCAAAGTGTCTCGGAAAGTTAGTACTTAAAAGGGACTGTATCTCTGCTGATGACCTTGCAAGCTAAAGTTCATAGGTCTCGCGTGCACATGTCAGCGCCACATGTTTTTGAAACAATAAAGCCTTGAGTCTGCTCAACTTGTCAAAATTCACATTTGAAGTAGCGACATGGGGCCAAATTTCAGCTACTTCCCACTGTTGTGTAGGAGAAAAAAGTATGTTCCCGCAGCATGTAACAATCTTAGAGAAAGAAACAACAAACTATTCGGGCTTGCATACCACAACAGTTTTCACTATTGAGGAGTACATAGCTGCCATTCGAGAGCACCTGGAACGCAGGTCTAATCAAGGGGGCTGGAACTCTCTTCAGATCAGAAGCCAAAATCGATGCTGAAGCGTTACGCCCCGTGCAAGGACAGCTGTTTACAAACCATGGAATGGCTGACAGAAGTCTTGCATTCACTACCGCTAAGAAAGATCTCTTTCATGCCACTGAGACGTTTGTACGAGAAGGGCAGCTCCCACACCACATGGATGTAACTATTTCCTAGCCTTTCATATCTGCCCACTGGAATGTGTTTTGAGCAGGCCGTGAATTGAAGTTTTGAAATAGGCAGATTAATGACCCCGTGTATTAACCACTCAGCAGATGGTATTTCAGCCACAGTAAAAGGCAACTTTTCAATATTTAACATGACATAAGTTGCTTCTTTCTTAGCCATTAGTTGTTGTTGTCGCGTTAAATTAAATGTGGAAAATATGTCCCTTGCGCTAACGTGTTGCCAGGGAACGCGACCTGCCTTCAGTGTTTGTAGTGTCCAACCTAACTGCATAATGGACCTTAGTTGACTCTGTAAAGAGGACATATCACTTTGTATTTTGTCTATTGCAGAAGAAACAATGTTGTTTAAGGTGTATATCCGGTCAGACAGGGTTTTAATCCCATTATCTACAACAGCTAATGCTTTCTGTAAATTTTCCTGATCTATTTACCTTAACCGGGCAGCAGCTTCTTTTTGAGAAAGCTTCCAAATTTCATTACAGACTGCATATAAGAAGCGCTTCCTGCGTTGTTTTCGGGGCCTAATCCTGTAAATCAGTGTTATTAGACAGAAGACTGAGGTGTTCTCTAACAGCATCTAGTGAGAAACTCTTCAACCACTGTTGGCATAGTTTCCCTATAACTGCATGTTCAGATGACACATAGCGAGGGTCAGGCCTACTTGTTCTAAAAAAAAAAACCTGGAGTTTATAAAACGTTTATGACACCCATTGGTATCCATTGGCCACAATAACCACCCACCAGGACGTGAAAGTGAAGCATTTAACGTGCCATTTTCGACCCATTCATCGAGCTGATCTTCTGTTGCATTTATACATTTTTGCCATTTGTAAAATTTTGCTGGGGTAGGAATACTGGATGCATTTTTAGCAATTTTAGCTAAGCCTAAACAGCTTGTCTGTTGTACCGTTTGGTTTAAAAATATCATTTCAACAGGTATGAGGCATGCTCTGAATAAAGCTTCCTTTCCCCTTATTTGCCATTTTTTGTTCCCCACACACTTTTTAATTCAATTGACTTCAGCCAATATTCATAGCCTTCTATAGCCTACCGGGAAACAAAGGAATCTGAAAAAATGAATTTTTTATCTGTCAATAATATAGGTACATTTTCCATCAATGGTAATTTGAAATAATATGCCCCAGTAATTTTAACATTGTGCCCAGAACTATATGCAAATTTTTTAGAATATGTTTTAGAACTTCCTTGTGGTGGAGTTGGGCAATGTTCCCATTGTGTGTAATTAAAAATAGTTTTTGGGGTACTTGCTCTGTGAAAGAAATGGTGTCCATAATAATAATAGCAAAACAAGTCACCATAATTCTCTTTGATTGATAAACCTCCCCACTTTCAAATACAGTAAAATACTGCAATTCAGTCATCATAGAATGAACTGTTTTCACATCCCAGTCACCAGAAACAACTCCAGGTATTTAGTACATTGTTCATGGAAAGTTTCAACACATATGGTTTTTGAATGACCACTGTTGGGCTGTAAATATATAAATGTGACTTTATCCTAAACAATCCCATCAGGAATTGGTATAGCAGAAATGTTCACGAAAGACAAGTCTTTGCGGAACTTGTGAAAAGAAAAATTGGGTTTTAGGACCTCATCTACCAGTTCAACTGTTGATCTTTCAGGAAGGTAATGACCATGTATTAATAGAAAGAATGTAATGACAAAGCCAACCCAAAGGAGGAAAGCTAATAGTCAAGGAAAGCCACAGATAGTTCCATGGGAAAATAAAGTAATTTGTTTTAAGCCAATTTATCAGCTTATGTGTTTTTGGCACTTCAGATGTAGAAGAGGCAAATGAGTCCGAAAAGGTGTCATTGATGTCGGCAAAGTATCCAGAAGCATTTCGTGCAAAAACTGGAACCGTATTTGAAGGTGTCGAACTGGTAGGGGTCTCCTGTGGTAGTTCACTGTAAATGACGCCATCCGTCTGTGTAGAAGTTGAATCAAATCGATCAGCAATTTCTGTGTTACTTGTTACAATTGATGTTAGTGGAACTAATGCAAGATCATTTTCCATCGTCCCCAAGCTCGGAGAGGTTTCAGCGTTGCTGCTCAAAACTTGTAGAGCGACATCTTGACCAGTAGTGAGAGGGATTCTACTGGTTGCTCCTTGTGGTCTGCTGTGCAGGATCGGCCATATGGTGTAACTTGACATTATCGATTGAGACAAAGAGGTTATCTTTAGCAGCAGGCAACGGTAGTAGAATTAAAGTTCTGGTAACGTGTATTCCCAGGACTGGGACCGGTGCACGATAAGAAGGACCAAACTCTTTTTTCACGCAACTTTTTCACATACTAGATCCCCAACCTTTGGAATTCAGCCGGTAGGTGTTATAGATGCATCCTTAATTCCTACGGAGGCAGCACTGGCAGAAGCGTTGTCGTCACAGAACTGTTGTAATTCCTGCAAGACAGTGACACGTTCATTTATTTATGTCAAAAGGTGTTTCTGCTGCCTTCACGCCAGGGCCATCATGAACCGGAACATACATTTGAGTTCCAAAAAGGCACTCGTATGAAGTACGACCCCCTAGGGACATTCTAGGCAGATTATAAAGTGCTCTCTGGACTCCATAAGCCAACTACGAGCTGTACCTAACACTCTGGCTGTTGGGAATTGCTTTAAATCTCGTTTTGCCACTCCACTACATTATTTCCCTCTGGATGAAATGGAGACAAATAATGGAGTTGGACCCCTAACGAAGTCATGGCGTCCCTGAATGCCCTTGAGGCAAAAGCATGGCCCTGGTTCGAGTGGAAAGCCGCAACTGCATATCTGCCGATAAAGACTTGCAAATCTTTAAAAACAGTCCGAGCGTCAGCTGAGCGTTGTGGCCACTCCCATAGAAATCTGGAGCAGGACTCAACAGCAACTAAGATGTATTTGTATGCACTGTCCCGTGTTAGGGGACCACAGTGGTCCAAGTACACACATTGTACGTAAATGTTTGTTGGACATTAGGACGGGTGTCTGTGGTGGGCGTTTGACGGTGGACCCCTTAATTTGTTGGCAGATGTTACTACAAAGGACATACTGCTTGGTCAGTTTGTATAGACTTGGCCAACAATAACGTGCTTGCAATAATGATATTGCAGCTGTCACACCAGCATGGGCAGAGGCGACCCCCTCATGCGCTGCTTTAATCAACTCTGGTCTTAGGTCTTTATTGGGAATTACCCGAACTCCCACACCTGGTATTTTTACTTGTACGTCAAGAAAGCCTCCCATGCAGTAGGAATATTTAGCAGGAAATGCTTTTTGGAAAGGGTGTGCCTTCAGCCGTGGCTTTCACGGCAGCCCATATGTCAATGTCTAGTTTTGTTCTAGAACGAGTTACTACAGCAACAGAAGCCGTAGCTACTGCTGATTTGGTTGCTTCATCAGCCAGGGTGTTTGGAGTAACGTGTATTCCAATGCACTGGTGTCCAAGTGTATGTACCACATCGACATTTGACAGCGTTTCCTTCAGATCCGCAACTTTCCCCCACAGAAATCTGTGTTTTGATGTTGTTACCTTTGGAATCTCTGAACCCCTTCTGGCGCCAGTAATGCAGATATTCATTGAAGGACTGGACACAATAGTACGAAGTACCAAACACAGACAATCAGTGTTAGCTGTGAAGGATCCATATGTTCCAATGTCATTACCAGAGCCTTTAGCTCTGCCAGTTGTGCAGTGCAATCCCTTAGGGTTTGCGTGAAAGTATGTTGTGGACAGAATTTATTACCCTCCATATAGCCGCTTACGACTGTGCAAGCAGCGGAGTATTGATGATTTGTGCCTATTGCAGGTTGTGCTGAGCCATCAGTATACATGACACTTTGGTATTGTTCAATAGGCAATGTATTTGCTGGAATTGGGTATTCTAGTTCATACTGCAAAAATTCTTGAGTTTGTAATTTTGGGTCAAAAATGTAGTTGACATCAGTGGCTGTCAAAGACGTTGCCCAGTTAATCCAACGTGAATGTAATGCTTTAGCATTTGTAACGCTAGCTTTGGTAACAGCCTCAAGGGCTGGAATTGGAGATACAACAATAATGCGTTTCCCCTGGGCCAGTGGTCTTTCTTTAATGACAGCCATCTAAACAGCGGTGAGAATTTTCTCAGTGGGAGCAAAGCGTTGTTCTGCTGCTGAATACAAATGTGAATTGTATACAATCGGGACCGTCTCACCCTCATTGACAGTTACATAGGTGAAACCTATTGCACCAGCAATTACTCTGATGACCAGACGTTTTTTATTATTGCTTGTGTGTAGGTGTTGTGCTGCAAGCATGTCTGTTTGCAAGGCTCTGAGAATGTATATGTGTTCAACTGTCCAAAATTTACTAGAAAAGTCAGGACGTATTAAGTCATATATGGGTTTTATGCGGGATGCGTAATCTGGAACGGAAGTTCTGCCAAAATGTTGAAAACCCAATTGGGATTGGAGCTTTTTTAATGGTATTTGGAGGTTGTAACTGCGTGCATTTTTCTAAGAATTGTGGGGCTAGGCTCTTTCCTTCACTTGATAACTTGTATCCCAGAAACAGTACACTAAGGAAGGCTATATTTGTCTTTTTGAAACTGAATTTATAACCCAATTCGGCAAATCCTACAACAGTGTGGGCTGCCCGTCTTAGATGTTGCAGTAATTCATCATCCGTGAGATAGATATCATCTACATAGGACAATGCTTCAGGGTCAATGTCGTGCAATATTGAAGTTACACGAACAGTACTGGGCTGGGGTAAACAACAGTATTTTTTCTGGGAGCCTAGTGAGCTGAAACTTGTTAGGTCTCTACTCCCAGGCGCTATATTTTGGCAGAAGAAAACATTGGATATATCCAGTGTTGTTTGGTATTTTTTGCACACTATGTTGTTCATAAGTGCTGTGCTGTGTGAGTTTTGTATAGCGTATGTGCGTGTATGACTGTTTAAGCGTCTGTGATCTAGGACTATTCGTACGAATGGTCAAGTTTAGCTACAGGGAATAAAGGATTATTCATTGGCAAGACACAGGGTTCGATTACGCCCTGGTACTCCAGTTGTGTGAGGATTTCCCTCACGGGTGCTTTAGCATCATGTTTTATTGGATACTGTGGTTGAGGTTGGGGTTGGTTCTTAATAGGAATTACATGACAGGGGGAATCTTTATCCCACCCTTTGTGATTGCGATATAATGTGGGTGCCTGCGCCAATAACCAATGGCATAGGATTCTGCAACCTCATCGGGAACAAGGGGCAAGAAAGAAGGTTTAATAACCTCTTCCCCATATGGGCAAGTATGGACAAATTCAGGTGGTCACTCCCTTTTGGCCAGTAGAATATTATATGTTTATGATGCGGTCCCAAAAGATCGCGTCTATTGTGCGTTCAATGTCTCCTTCTAAATGTAACGTTACTTTGTACACCCTATCAGGCATGAAGACACACATGTCCGCAGTTTCAACTTGTAAGAAGTCATCAGTTGCTTTAACTTCCAGTGCAGCACTAGTGCCCACTTCTTGTTCTTCAATAGAGCCCTCTTCTTGTGTGACATGACGAATCGCAACTGCTGCCACTTTTAAATTGGGGTTTTTGTTTTGGAAGTTTATCTTCTTTTTTTAACCAAAACTTCTGTAGAGCGATGTGATTCCTGTCTTGGTTTCTCGTACTCAATTCTACGCTCTGACCGCCCACCTCTGTCACTGCGTTTTTCCGGTGAGTCCTGAAAGGAACGAGATTGGCGTGTATCAGTATATTGACATCTGTCAGGCGTTTTTATATTATCTCTATTTCTGAGATCATCTATTCTGTGGGGTCTCCGTATGCGGAGATACTCCTCTTTCTTTTTTAGGTGTTTGTTGTTCTTTATTCCAGCATTTCTTCAAACCCTCAGAAGCTTGCTTTTTAGAATATTTATTAGCTTTACCCTGAAACTGTTGTTTTGTGGGTCTGGCCCCCAAAACCCTAGAGTAGGTCTCTGCTATAATCTTTGGCAGCTCACCTTCTTGATCCTGTGGAGGAACGTCCCGGAGCCACATGTGCACTGCTAGTGCAACTGCTTCCCCTTTAAGGTTTTTTAATATGAAGATACAGTGTCAAAATTGCCCATAAGTTGCATTCCCAAGTCTAAGGCCAGGGCAGCCCCGTATTCATCCTGAATTTGTTTGAATAATTCCGGTAAATTGGCAAGTGTCGGTGTAGCCTGTGCGGTAGTATAGAGCATGGCAAATACTGTGCCCCATGTTTTGCAGTTATCTACTGTGGGAACCATCTTGAATGGCAAGCACATAGTTAATATTCTATGCTTATCCTGAGGTCCTGCATGGGGAAATACTGCTTCCAGTGCATATATTTTTGAGCTAACCAAAACAGAATCTCTTCTCGTTTGGCGGGTACTTAACCCATGATCGAATGTACAGGATTAATACCTGGTGTTACTGCATGTGGTTGCGCCTGGGCAGCACGTGCTGGGTTTGTATTTAATGTTTGCATTACAAACTGTACTAATCCTCTGTATATTGCCGTAAACTCAGCATATAAGCTACGGACTTCAGCTACCGTCAAGGTTGCTGCAGCAGGGTGCGGTGTATAAGTGGCCAATAAAGGCCAAGTAGGACAGTCAGTACTCAGAGGACCTAATCTCACTTGTAAGATTGTATTTGGTAGGGCGCCATCAAGCCAATTATTATGTTCTTGATAAGATAGAGGTATTTCTAGACATGCATATGCTCTATATTGTGCAGGTATGTTTGGAGGTGTATAGTGGTGAAATGTATTTGTGTTCCCATCAGCTGACGGAAATGTGACACAAGAAAATAAAATTTCTGTTCTATAGGCTGGATGAGCCTCAACAACAAATGTAACAGGACCCCCCTGGGCCGTTAGGCCATGTGCCAATAAATGTGCAGTAAGGGGTGGTCGCATACTGACTGCACTTGCTACCTGTTGCAGGTTCGCTATAATGAATGGTTAATTTTGTTCAGAGATAAGCACACCAGATGGGTATTATCCTTTTAGATGTCAAGCTTGAACAACCTACAGCGTTAGTTAGGTACTCCCTACTTAGCTGAGGAAGAAAATCCTCAATACCACAGACGTCTCTGTATATAGTACTGAGGTGTCTTTGCATGTAGTGAGACAGAGATACTCAGGAGGACCCCAAAATTAGTGCCTGACCAAACGTTGCTGGCACCATGTCGCATAGGCTCTCAGTATCCTGATGAGACTACTGGATTCGGGAGGCAGAATCACTTGGACTGTGAGGGACTGAGTCTGAACCCACTACAGGTGAAATGTATCGGCCTAATCTGGATTTTGTTCCGGCTAACTAGCAGTGCCTCATCTCCACTCAAGAGCAGGCATGATTGGGCAACCGAGCGCCTGACACAAATGACTCCTCAGGGAAATCGTAGTCACTCAGATCTCATCCGTTTCTTTCAGTTACATTAGTCTCACGTATGCAAGGACAATGAGAGGCAGAGTATAGTTCAATAAGGTTTTATTGAATTAACTGCATCTTTGATAATAAAGCATGAATTGCAATAACTAGGACGATGAAGCTTTACGATTAAAATTGTGACAAGGAGAGTGAAACATAAAAATAACACTATCATATTGTCACTAAGATCGTTAGGAACAGTTCTTACTTTGGCAATGTTAGAGCACAGCATGGTAAGTTCTAATTCTGCCCTTCAGGTTCCCCTGGGAAGACATCATCCCTCATACCTGAGCAAGAGGCCTGTAGTCTACATAAGCAGCTTCAGCGAAGCACTCAGTAATCAGCATACAGTCGTGGTCATCTGGCTGGAATCTCCCTCTAACGTACATGGGTCAAAGTAGTGTTTTATAATAAAACAGCTGATGTTCCAATAAAGGTTCCCCATGTAAGAGTGTGTGTGTTTCTGTGAACATTAGAGACAAAGCGTACCACTTTTGCTGCCAACCTATCTTACTGCAACCTTGAGAAAAGCACAGAGTGAAAGAAATGTCTTGTTTAAGAATGCAGTGCTGGCCTAGGCAAAGAACAGCTAGATAGAGAAAATAAAACAAGACGCAAATGTGGCTATTGTTAAAATAATATGAATAAAACATATCTAGATTAAAGTGCACAGCGACAGGCCTTGTTTGCTAAAATAACATGTATGAAGCTATAACTAAAATGGCTACACAGCAAAGATACTCCTTTTATGTCTAAACTCATTAATGAAGTCTGTCAGTTACTGAATATAAAACATATACGGACATCTGTCTATCATCCACAAACGGATGGCTTAGTAGAGAGATATAACAAGACCATCAAATCCCTACTGAAAAAAACAATTTCAGAGGCCGGGGAGAGAATGGGATAGGAAACTCCCTTTAGTCCTTTAGTCCTTTACGCCATACGCACTCACATATAGTCTTCCGCATGATATAGCCCTTTTGAATTCGTTTTTGGAAGACAGCCCAGGACTCTTTTGGACATAGCAGCAGAACATTGGGAAGAAGAAGATGACGAGGGAAAAGGGAAAAGGGAAAGTTCACAATATTAATGGACCATTCCACATTGACCTGGCTTGCTCGCAATAACAATACCAATCCGCACATCTTACGTTGGTTCATAGCCCTTAAACCATTCTCTTTTCAGACCCTTCACATTCCAGGAAACCTGCAGATGACAGCAGACTTCCCCTCCTAGCACTTCTATCTACCTGGCCCTATCAGCCATGCTTGGAGGGGAAGTCATGTAACAGGGAGTCCAATAGCAGGTGCGGAGAGGATCACTCCTCTTTCGCCAGCAGGCCGCCAGGCGAGTACCCCGAGGGAACGACAGAAAGAACAAGTCCCGGAAGCCTTCAAGACTTCCGGGTGAAGACGCCGGAAAAGGTCACGGAGCACAGAGAGGGGCAGAAAAAGGACGGGCAGAGAGAGGGAAGGAGAGACGTGATGCAGGAGGAGGAGATACTGGTGACAGGACGGTTAAAGACAGACAGGTTACGATCAAAGGAGGAACCCCAGAACGAGGAACAGCAGGGGAAAGCAGGAGAGTCCAAAGAATGGAGAGCACCACCAGAGAGAGGAATTAAACCCTGGAAACCACGTCACGTCCCTTAGCTTGCTAAGATACGGTCTAGATTTTGTAGGGGCATGTACACGTAGTGAGAGGAAACTGTGTGCAGTGAGAAAGATGGAGAAGGGGGATCGGAAGATAGCACAGATGGACTTGGAGCGCACTTGTGTTAAATGAGGGTGAGCACCAAGGGAACCCTCATCACCCTACTTCCCCTCGCGAGCACCAACCCCACCCTAAAACCCCTAACTCAGAGAGAGAAGATACTTACCTGATTCCATACCTCTGTTTTTCAGAGGTTGTCATCCTTTCCAAGGACCCGGTCCAGCATCTAATTAAAAAAAAAAGAGAAGAAGCAACCTATAAGTAAAAGAAGGACCTGCGAAGAGATGTGACTCCTTATATTAAGACTTCAAGAGTGGAATACACAACATCTAATAAAGACAACTATCCTGACAACAACAAAGCATTCCAATGTGGTCCTTCGAGGAAGGGAACATATAAAATTGACCACTTGTCACACACTGTCTTCTAGTTCTAAAGGGGATTGAGAAAAAGAAAGTAATCTAGTCAGAGGCTTAAGTGCACTATGTGTAACCTTGAAGCCTGGGTTAAAATCCTGGATTCCCTACATAAATAAATTGTAGGATCTTTACTTGAAAATGACATTTGAGAGCACTTTCAAGTAATTCAGTTTAAGATGGACTGTGTACAAAAGCTCACTTTTATTAGCCTGTAATGTTCCACCATCCATAACACTAATTAGCCATGATGGAACACCACATAATTTATTCACTTTGTCCCCTCCTTGTATTGTCAAGAGGGCGGGTTAAGGAATATTTCAAAGTTCGTGTATAGAAACGCTCACTTCTAATTAATATTAATGCAATGTTCTGATCTAACATACCAAATTGAAATACTACTATATACATTTTTTTTTAAAGAATTTCATTGCTGTATGTCAAAAAAAGGTTACATTGCATGATTTTAGTCAGGTATGTGGCAAAAGATTCCATCATACATTTACAGAAGAATAGTGCTGGGCTATAAACATTTATGAAAAGTTAGCACACAGTTTAAAAAAATGTCTGTGTAACAAAGTGACCCATAATAAACTGTTAATCCCCATTCTTGCCCAGTCACTGCTGCCTTAACTATCAGTGTAGGGAAGCAGAGCAATGAACCATGTGGTGCTTAAAGGAAAGTGTTGCAGTGTGGCTGGAAATCCAGCAGTGCATCAGAGACAGGTGCCCTTAGATCAGTATCTTGTGTAGTTACCTAAATTTTGCAAGAACAAATAGTGCATAGAAACCAAGAGTGTGTGTGTCAGGGGTGGGTTACAGCGCAAGTGTATCATCCTTGGTGCAGTCTTTAAAGCCCTCCACCAAAATATCCCATTTCTGTGCAATAAAATATTTTCTCAGACCACTCATTCCTCCCTGTGTAATAGGGTGCTCTCAGTCAAAAATGAAGAGAGCAAGCCCTTGATCGAACTTACCATAGTCGGAGGAAATGGATCCTTCCACTGCAGTATTATAATATTGTGTTTTACTAGAAGAGCCAGGCCAAGGAATTTGGTGGAAGGTTTCTCGAACACAGGGCGGAGAAAATGCCGGATAGGACCATTTCTGGGGAATTTGTTAGTACACAGCCCATCATGGTTGACAGCACCTCCGCAACTCTCTGGCAGTATAAAAGAGTGTGGGGTACACAGCAAGGACAAATGCAACTGCGGCTCCATGATATATTTTGTAATTCAGGCAGTAGTAAGTTAGGTTCAGTTCAGAATATTAAGTTGGATATACTTAAAACCGAAGCCGCAGGATACTTTATGGGGATATTCCAATACGTTAGCTCAGTCTGCATCGTGCAGAGATTTGGCCAGGTCAACCTCCCAGTTAGCAATGTTTTCTAAAACTATATGCCATAGGTTTTAAAATGTTTAGAAACATAATCAAAATGTTGCTGTTGCTTTCATTCCAAGAAAGATTGGGTAAATTTGGATAGCGCGGCTGCCACACCGTGCCCAAGAGCATTAATTTACTACTGAACAAGGAGATAATGTGCCACTTGAATGTAGCATTCCTAGAGGTAATCACATAAAGATCAAAATGAATAAACAGTGCTATGAAGAAAATAGTAAATAAACGCACTGATAAAGTAGTTTTGTGTGGCCTGTCCTTGGATGTGTTGGGAAATTTGACTTTTGTCCTGAAATTTGACCCTTTAGCCTAAATTGTTTACAGTCCTGTCCAGATTTTGCTTCCTTACCAGGTGGTCACCCTACTGTGCATGCTAATCCCTTTTATTTACATCATGATGTACATGCATATCACAGGCTGCGTAAACACATTTTTCTTTGTGCTAGGTGGCACGCTACATCCCTTACCCACCAAATAAAGGGCACACAAAACAAATGTTACCACTCAAGTTTCTAGTCTCTTAGTATTGCAAAACGTTTCTCATCCTTTCCTAATGTGTCAGATTCTCTCAAAGCGTATATCGGGTTCTCTAGCTTCACAAATTATCTTCCCTTTCTGCTTGGTCCCTGGGGGGAAGAATATGAATTAACTTCCATGACAGCGCTTGTACCATAAAGAACTTTCTGTATGATGAAGTTTGTGAATAATATATCACATTTACTGGAAACTTAGGGCCAGATGTCTGAAAATATTTTGCACTCTCAAACAGAAAAATCGGCCGTTTGCGAGTGCAAAATACTGGTCTGTAATGCATGAAAGGCATTCGCAGTCCACAAAGTAGAAATCGCAAATATTGCAATTTTTTGCGTTGCGACCAGGATTTTGCGAATCGCAATTTGCGATTTGCAAAATCCAGGTCACAAGGCAATGCTGTAAAAAACCGCAAATTGCGATTTTTTGCAGAATGGTATTTTGCACATGCAAAATACCATGATCTGTAACCAGGTGGTAACCTGGTGCAAAATTTAAAAATGCAGTAAAACTGCATTTTTAAATTTAACATGTAAAGCACACATGCCCTTTTGGCATGTGTGTACCTTACATGTTCAAAAAAAAAAAAATTGGGGTGCAGGAGAGGGGGCCTTAGGCCCCCAGCACCCTGGCCTTTTGCATTTCCAAAACTGCGATTTCTGGTTCAGAAATCGCAATTTTGGAAATGCAAAAGATTCGCAGCTATGGGCCAACATGCCCATAGCTGCGAATGGGGCCGGTATCGCAATTTGCGATTCGGTAATAGCATTTGCGATTTTTAAGAAATCGTTATTACCGATTCGCAAATGTGATACATGGCCCTTTGAGAGTTGGTAATAGCGATTTCTTAAAAATCGCTATTTCCGAATCGCAATGGGCCGTGATCATACATCTGGCCCTTAAATTCCACAATTTAAAGTACAGTAATCAAGGTACTCTAGTTTTGGCTGGTAGTGAAGCAGCATGTGGTAGTGAAGCAGCACAATAATCCATGGATTCATCGTGCTTCTTCACTACCAGCCAAAACTAGAACATTTATCCTGATTAAATCAGGACTAAAGCCATTGGTTGTGAGGCACTTGACATGACGTGAATCGTATGCACAGTGTGGCTGCAGCTAGGAAGCCGCTGGGAAGCCGTGAGCTGCGGGGCCTGCAGGAAAGCCATTGGGCCTCATTATCTTCCCAACACTGATTGTCCTCTCCTTCCAGCTATGTCATGGAACTACCCATGCCTCTAGGGGCATTGTCTTTTTAAACATGGACACACTGTGAGTGACAGTCTCAGTGCCTTATTTTGCAAAAACCTGGATGCCAGTGTTTAACTAACACATAATCATCAATGAATATGTCAGGGTACACAGCTCTTTTCTTTCGGGTTGCACTGTCATTATTCACCTTCCTCCTTAGTTGGCTGTGCTCTTGATCAATTGCAGATGAATGCCACCCAGAGGCAGTGGGTATTGAGTCTCCGGTAGTTCTCTTGAATAGCACACTCAATGGTGATCACTTTGTGGTGCAAGGAGGGATGTTCCTGTACATACAGATGCAGAGGAAGTTGTGCAGCACCCACTTGATGTCATTCCTCACACCTGCTGTGCACATTGTTTTGTTTAGGGTCTGCATGAAATGCTTCACCTCGTCATTGGCTTGCAGCCAGAGTGGTATTATTGGATTATGTTGGATATGCAACTTTTGCATGCATTCCTGGAAATCCTGCCCACAGAACGGCAGACTGTTTTCAGATGAACTGGGAACCCATACACTTGTAAGATCTTCTCAAGCTTGGGGCTTGTTTTTTCACAAATGCCATTGACTCTACTATTTTGACTGCAGGATTTTTGGAGCATGCATTCATCACGGCAAGGAGTTTTTGTCTATCTGGTAGGCTGCAGAGGTCGGGGCTCACCCTCCCTGAACATTCTGTGCAAGCCCTTTTTGTGATGCCGGGTACTGCAGAGTTCTGTGTATCTGTGGCTTGACAGAAGAGACCTGATGTGATCATGGACTCTCAGAGTTTGTTATCACAGGGAAACACACTTTCTCCCGCATCTGGGCTTTTGTTTTTGTAATCCCCTGATGTCTTGCAGCCATGCCAAGTGACACTCATCACAAGTGACACAGACACATTTCAACAATGGTTCCTGCATCACCGCATTGAAATGCATTCTCACACATTTACAGCTTCCTTCTGACTCTCAGAATTGCTTGAGGTTTTCTTAGTGCGACAATGTGATTCCCAGTGTCAGCTGAGAGTTTACAGCTGTTGAGTCTTTTATATTCTTATATTTACAATTCCATAACAAGGATCAGCTTCAATAAAAATTACAAAATCTTCTGTTAGGGGAGGCAGATTTCTCAGTCTCTTGAACACATTTCTCCCCTTTATGTAACCCCAGACAGGCCCTTGTCAAGTTTGCAGACGCCCCTCAGAAAGAAGGGAAAAACAAAAAACAAATGGTCTTAGATTTGTTGCGTTACAATATTATTCTTCCCTTCACCTTCACCAGGAAATAATATATTTAAAAAAACAGGATTATAGTGCGTTGTCTACACTGTGTTAACACACATAGCAGGCGTCCGTGCTCTTTCCCGTGCCATAGGCCCTAGGGTTCTAGAAATCCTTTCCACTAAACAAACTCTTAGACCCTTAAAACCCCTTCAATTGCCTTTGGCTGCAGTCCCCTCCAACAGCAGCAGTCAGGACCAGTGTTCGTCTCTCCGGCCGGCCGTCCTTGCAGTGTCTCCGTGACTTCACCGATGGAGTTGTAGCAATGGAGCTTCTTGATACAGGTTTGGAGAAATTGCTAGGTCCCTTTAAATAGTGTGAGTAGCAACTCGTGGTGAGTTAGGACCATGAAGACGCTACCCAAAGAACTAAAGGTGGAAGTGATTGCATGTCCACTGGATAACCAGAGCCCCTTGAACGATTTGGGAATACATTTTCTCCATGTTTGTAAATGTGTAGCAGGCAAACGTAATAAGATTCCTGTGTTCAGTTTTGTGTTCCAGGAAGTGAAAAGCGCCAAGTCCAACAGGGCTGGCATCTATAGACACTTATATTTTGTCTCAGTGTCACAACAGTGCATTACTGTGCCCTTCAGAATTGGCTCTTTGCTGTTGTTAAACGCAGTTTCATATTTCTGTTACCAGGCCCATGCTTTCATTGACTTGGTGAGCTTCCGGGCTGGTTGTGACATGGTGGCCAGGTTTGGAATGAAACACTTGAAGTAGTTTATCATACCTAGAAGACTACCAACTTACGTGACTGTTTTTGTTGCTGGTGCCAGTCTGATATTTTCAACTTTGTTTGAGTCGCTGCTAAGACCTTTGTTGGAGAATACAGATGCAAAGAACATTATGGGCCTGATTCTGATTCTGGCGGGCGGCGGAGGCCGGCCGCCAGAATTCCGCCCTCCAAAATACCGCGCCGCGGTCAAAAGACCGCGGCGGGTATTTCAAGTTTTCCCCTGGGCTGGCGGGCGGCCGCCAAAAGGGCGCCCGCCAGCCCAGGGGAAAACGACCTTCCCACGAGGATGCCGGCTCGTAATCGAGCCGGCGGAGTGGGAAGGTGCGACGGGTGCATTTGCACCCGTTGCGTATTTCACTGTCTGCCAAGCAGACAGTGAAATACTTGTAGGGGCCCTCTTACGGGGGCCCCTGCAGTGCCCATGCCAGTGGCATGGGCACTGCAGGGGCCCCCAGGGGCCCCGCGAACCCCCTACCGCCATCCGGTACCCGGCGGGCGGACCGCCGGGAACTGGATGGCGGTAGGGGGGGTCGGAATCCCCTCGGCGGCGCAGCTAGCTGCGCCGCCTTGGAGGATTCAATAGGGCAGCGGTACACTGGCGGGAGACCGCCAGTGTTGCCGGTCTGACCGCGGCTTTACCGCCGCGGTCAGAATGCCCTGCGGGGCACCGCCGGCCTGTCGGCGGTGCTCCCGGCGACCCTGGCCCCGGCGGTCTAAGACCGCCGGGGTCAGAATCACCCCCTATGTCTCTTTTCAGGAACTTATATTTGTCCCTGCGTATGGTCAAGCCTGCTTCGCAAAGGTGTTAGAGTGTCATGTAATCTTTTTTTGTACTCTGCCAGTGACTGTACATGAATTAGAATGTGTGTCACTCATATTTATGATGCCAATCACCCGTTCAGAGTCTTGCATTTTGCAAGGCTTTGGCAACTAATGAGACTCCAAAGCATAGGGGGTCATTCTGACCCTGGCGGCCGGTGGCCGCCAGGGCCACCGACCACGGGAGCACCGCCAACAGGCTGGCGGTGCTCCCACGAGCATTCTGACCGCGGCGGTTCAGCCGCGGTCAGAAGCGGCAAGTCGGCGGGCTCCCGCCGACTTACCGCTGCTCGGGGGAATCCTTCATGGCGGCGGAGCGCGCTTCGCCGCCATGAGGATTCTGACAGCCCCTACCGCCATCCTGTTCATGGCGGGAAACCCGCCATGAACAGGATGGCGGTAGGGGGTGCCGCGGGGCCCCTGGGGGCCCCTGCCGTGCCCATGCCAATGGCATGGGCACGGCAGGGGCCCCCGTAAGAGGGCCCCGCAAAGTATTTCAGTGTCTGCCATGCAGACACTGAAATACGCGACGGGTGCAAACTGCACCCGTCGCACCCCTGCAACTACGCCGGCTCAATTCTGAGCCGGCGTCCTCGTTGCAGGGGCATTTCCTCTGGGCCGGCGGGCGCTCTTTTTGAGAGGAAATGTTAGAATGGCCGCCGCGGTCTTGTGACCGCGGTGCGGTCATTTGGCGGCGGAACCTTGGCGGACGGCCTCCGCCGTCCGCCAAGGTTAAAATCAGGCCCATAGTCTTTTGTCCCACTTCAGATGTACATAAGTGGAAAATGTCCTTATGCATGGACTCTCTTTGTCCAGCATGAGTTGGTGGCATCTGTTGTTTAAGTCCAGCTTGGAAAACCACTTTGCCCCATTTAGGTCTGCCAGTATGCTGCCAAGAGTAGGTGTAATGTGTTGGTCATTATATATGAATTGCTATGTTGGATAATCTCATGTTGATCCATATTCTTATGGCCTCTGGCTCTTTATGGTCACCACCACAGGAAAAACGTACGGCGCTGGCCCTTTCACCTTCTCGGCCCCTTCCATTTGAGTCATTCCAGCTCCTGTTCTACTTTTTGTCTCAGGTGGAATGGGACACTTCAGCACCTCAGGGCAATCAGCCTGGAGGTTTCACCAATTTGGTGCTCCACTGATTTTCCTTTAGGCATCCTAGTCCCTTGGAGGAGTCTCTGAACTTGTGGATGATTGTGCCTGATTTACCTGTGTTGATACATTAAGCGAAGGAGATTAGGCCTAGGGCCTTTGTAGTGGTACAACTGATGAGGGTGCTGTCATCAAATATGAAGAAAAAAAATTGTCACTGTACGACTGTTTTGTTTAATAGAGGTGCTGAAGACGTCTTCAACTGGTAGTGGGTCTTTGTTCCCTAAACGTGGGTTGGGCTCAGTGAAATTGTGTATTGCCCATCATATTAGCCAATGCCCCAGTGTCCATAAGTGCTTTCTGTGAGATTGATGAAGACTTTGCACATAGAGAATGATCTTTTGTTCCTTGACCACTAATCGACAGCAGAGATTAGAAACGTATAGTCATCTTCATCATTACTTTTCTCTATTGCTGTTCCTGCTCACTGGTGCTTCTGCACTTGGGGTGTGACCAGTGTGAAGCTGTGTCTTGCTTAGAGCATATAGGGCCTGATTACAACTTTGGAGGAGGTGTTAATCCGTCCCAAAAGTGAAGGTAAAGTGACGGATATACCACCAGCCGTATTACGAGTCCATTATATCCTATGGAACTCGTAATACGGCTGGTGGTATATCCGTCACATTTGGGACGGATTAACACCTCCTCCAAAGTTGTAATCAGGCCCATAGTTCTCAGGTTTGCAGAGAAGGTTCCACTTTTAGCAGCTTGTCTTCTGCACCCACCTCAGCATACTCTTGTCAAGTGGTTTTAACATCATCTGCAGCTTGTTTGCATGCTCGCGCTCTCCTAGTTCCATCTTTGCCATAGCCTTTTCCATTGTGGTACTTTGAACATCAGCTACTTTGTGTAATCTTCCCATTGTAAGAATCGCATTGAGGGTTGTTCTTGGTTTTCATAGCATCCACTGTCGTAGGTCAACTGAGTGGCATCCTTGAGTTATTTCGGCATGTACTTTTTTGTTGGCTTCTTCATCTAGGTATGTGCTTTCCAGACTCTCAGGTGTATACGGAAACTGATTGATTGATTCTCCTTCTTTTGTTTTGCTTGCTAGATGACAAAAGCTCATGATCTGTGCTGAGTTGTGGATTACATTGGGCCTGTAGCGCCACAACTGCTACTTTGTAGTTATTTTCATTTTCTGGTGTCTGATAAGTTTCGAAATAGCTTGTAATTTTTTCCTCAGCATCGTGATATAACGGTGATCTTTTTATATTAGCGTCCATTTGACTTGTGACAGTAAAGTAGATGTTTAATTTGCCCATCATTGTGGCCCACCTGGGAACAGCTGTTGCGGTCACAGCCAGACTACTGAAGGGCATTATGTTGCATGCTACATTTCTGATGTGGGTGGGCACCTGAGCTGTAGCAATTACACAGGTGAAAGGATTATTTCTGGAGTTGGGGGTTGTACCTAAGCTTGTGCACCTTTTCCATGAGTGGCAAATGAAGTGTGGCTGTCTTGATTGTAGGTTTTTTTGGCTTTGGATTTCTTTACTCCTTATATCTCGTTTCCCGCTTATGAATTTGTGTCACTCAGCACTTCTTTTTCATTTTTTTCTCTGAGTACTTGGTGTTCCACATCTCATGGTCTTCACTGTATATGATGGGGAGATGCCCATTGTCCACTGTGCTGCATATGCGTCACTCTTTGTTTTCTCTAATGAGGGTGCCACAAATGGTTGGCAGTGTTAGAGGGCGCCTTCTGCGGACCGCGTGTTGGATCACGTTTCCCTTTCATACTCTTTCTTTCTGTTTTCTTGCCGAACAGATGGTATAAGGAAATGCCTCCTTGGCATGGTTACCCCCTGACTTTTTGCCTTTGCTGATGCCAAGTTATGATTTGAAAGTGTGCTGAGGCCTGCTATCAGGCCCCAGCACCAGTGTTCTTTCCCTAACCTGTACTTTTGTTTCCACAATTGGCACACCCTGGCATCCAGGTAAGTCCCTTGTAACTGGTACCTCTGGTACCAAGGGCCCTGATGCCAGGGAAGGTCTCTACGGGCTGCAGCATGTCTTATGCCACCCTGGGGACCCCTCACTCAGCACAGACACACTGCTTGCCAGCTTGTGTGTGCTGGTGGGAATAAAAAGACTAAGTAGACATGGCACTCCCCTCCGGGTGCCATGCCAACCTCACACTGCCTACAGGTATAGATAGGTCATCCCTCTAGCAGGCCTTACAGCCCTAAGGCAGGGTGCACTATACCATAGGTGAGGGCATACGTGCATGAGCACTATGCCCCTACAGTGTCTAAGCAAAACCTTAGACATTGTAAGTGCAGGGTAGCCATAAGAGTATATGGTCTGGGAGTCTGTCATGCACGAACTCCACAGCACCATAATGGCTACACTGAAAACTGTGAAGTTTTGTATCAAACTTCTCAGCACAATAAATGCACACTGATGCCAGTGTACATTTTATTGTAACATACACCCCAGAGGGCACCTTAGAGGTGCCCCCTGAAACCTTAACCGACTACCCGTGTAGGCTGACTGGTTTTAGCAGCCTGCCACACACCAGACATGTTGCTGGCCACATGGGGAGAGTGCCTTTGTCACTCTGTGGCTAGTAACAAAGCCTGTACTGGGTGGAGATGCTTCTCACCTCCCCCTGCAGTAACTGTAACACCTGGCGGTGAGCCTCAAAGGCTCACCCCCTTTGTTACAGCACCCCAGGGCACTCCAGCTAGTGGAGTTGCCCGCACCTTCCGGCCACGGCCCCAATTTTGGCGGCAAGGCCAGAGGAGATAATGAGAAAAACAAGGAGGAGTCACTGGCCAGTCAGGACAGCCCCTAAGGTGTCCTGAGCTGAGGTGACTCTGACATTTAGAAATCCTCCATCTTGCAGATGGAGGATCCCCACAATAGGGAGAGGAATGTGCCCCCCTCCCCTCAGGGAGGAGGCACAAAGAGGGTGTAGCCACCCTCAGGGCTAGTAGCCATTGGCTACTAACCCCCCAGACCTAAAGACACCCCTAAATTTAGTATTTAGGGGCTCCCAGAACACAGCAAGATAGATTCCTGCAACCTAAGACGAAGAAGGACTGCTGAGCTGAAAAAACCCTGCAGAGAAGACGGAGACACCAACTGCTTTGGCCCCAGCTCTACCGGCCTGTCTCCCCACTTCTAAAGACACTGCTCCAGCGACGCGTTCCACAGGGTCCAGCGACCTCTGAAGCCTCAGAGGACTACCCTGCATCTAGAAGGACCAAGAACTCCAGAAGACAGTGGCTCTGTTCCACAAAGACTGCAACTTTGCAACAAAGAAGCAACTTTGAACCAACACACGTTTCCCGCCGGAAGCGTGAGACTTTGCACTGTGCACCCGACGCCCCTGACTCGACTTGTGGAGAACAAACACCACAGGGAGGACTCCCCGGCGACTACGAGACCGTGAGTAGCCCGAGTTGGCCCCCCTGAGCCCCCACAGCGACGCCTGCAGAGGGAATCCCGAGGCTCCCCCTGACCGCGACTGCCTGCTTATAAGACCCGACACCTGGTAAAGGCACTGCATCTGCAGCCCCCAGGACCTGAAGGATCCGACCTCCAGTGCAGGAGCGACCCCCAGGTGGCCCTCTCCCTTGCCCAGGTGGTGGCTACCCCGAGGAGCCCCCCCTTGCCTGCCTGCATCGCTGAAGAGACCCCTTGGTCTCCCATTGAATCCTATTGCGAACCCGACGCTTGTTTACATACTGCACCCGGCCGCCCCCGTGCCGCTGAGGGTGTACTTTTTGTGTGGACCTGTGTCCCCCCCGGTGCCCTACAAAACTCCCCTGGTCTGCCCTCCGAAGACGCGGGTACTTACCTGCTGGCAGACTGGAACCGGGGCACCCCCTTCTCCATTGAGGCCTATGCGTTTTGGGCACCACTTTGACCTCTGCACCTGACCGGCCCTGAGCTGCTGGTGTGGTAACTTTGGGGTTGTCCTGAACCCCCAACGGTGGGCTACCTTGCACCCAAGTTTGAACCCCGTAGGTGGTTTACTTACCTGCAAAACTAACAAACACTTACCCCCCCAGGAACTGTTGAAAATTGCAGTGTCTAGTTTTAAAATAGCTATATGTCATTTGTGTGAAAACTGTATATGCTATTTTGCTAATTCAAAGTTCCTAAAGTTCCTAAGTGAAGTACCTTTCATTTAAAGTATTACTTGTAAATCTTGAACCTGTGGTTCTTAAAATAAACAAAGAAAATATATTTTTCTATATAAAAACCTATTGGCCTGGAATTGTCTTTGAGTGTGTGTTCCTCATTTATTGTCTGTGTGTGTACAACAAATGCTTAACACTACCCTCTGATAAGCCTACTGTATCACCACACTACCACAAAATAGAGCATTAGAATTATCTCTTTTTGCCACTATCTTACCTCTAAGGGGAACCCTTGGACTCTGTGCATGCTATTTCTTACTTTGAAATAGTACATACAGAGCCAACTTCCTACAGATGGGTCTCGTCTTTCGTCAGTGATGGGCAGGGTCAGAAGGTCAGGAGTACTGGCAGCACAGTTTCTGTTGTTGCCTCATCAGCAATGTAGTGGGGGCAACAAAAAAGAGCGCAGTCTAACACAATGATACCCTGGTGGCCTTGGACTCTAGTGCATTGCCCACACTAATACCTTTTATTGATATTGTGACATACTTCCATAGTCAAGCAGTGTGTGTACACATGTGAACTTCTGTGGGGTGGCAAACTACAAGTAGCTTGGTGATAAGCCAGAATGAGGAACAGTAAACTGAAAGCTAGAGTTCGGGAGCATTCACTCATGCACACTAGACACAGGATGACAACCAACATAATGCTGCAGGCAGATGCTGCAGCACAAGACACTATGGGGGTCATTACAACATTGGTGGTATAAGGCGCTTACCGCCGTGCAGAAGTCCGCCAACACACCGCCGCGGCCGCGGAATTCCGCCACAGCTATTATGACACACATCACGGAATCCGCCGAAATTCAGACACCCACACAATACCGCCACACCAAAGGTCAGTGATAAACTGGCGGAAACAAATCCTCCACCTCCACGCCAACAGAAACACGCCCATGCTATTACGACCCATGAATCCATGCGGCGGTCTTTCAATCGCGGTATTCCATTGGCGGTACACACCGCCGCGCTCAAAATACACACACTCTTACAAAACACCGCCACATTGGACAATTACAAATACACACACCTGAGACACATACAAACACCACTCCCACACACCCAACGCAATATAAAACACACACCCACATCACACACAAACCCCTACAACCAGAATTTCTGAGAGAAGGCCAGAGAGAGACAGCACAGAATAGAGAACCCCATCACACAGAGGCACACTACACCATCACCCACACAACACCCACGCACAAAACACCACATACCACTACACTCACCACACTCATCAACACATACACCACCACCCCATGTCACGCCAAAGACACCCCCGCTTCTCCGAGGAGGAGCTCAGGGTCATGGTGGAGGAAATCATCCGGGTAGAGCCACAGCTATTTGGCTCACAGGTACAGCACACATCAATAGCCAGGAAGATGGAGCTATGGCAAAGAATAGTGGACAGGGTCAACGCTGTGGGACAGCACCCAAGAAATAGGGAGGACATCAGGAAGAGGTGGAACGACCTACGGGGGAAGGTGCGTTCCACGGTATCCAGGCACCACATCGCGGTACAGCGGACTGGCAGCGGACCCCCACCTCCTCCCCCACAACTAACAACATGGGAGGAGCAAGTCTTGTCCATCTTGCATCCTGAGGGCCTCGCAGGAGTCGTTGGAGGAACAGACACTGGTAAGTCAAATCTTAACTATCATATCCCCCACCCTACCTGCATACTATCACACCCTCACACCCTCCCCTATCACCCCAAATCCTCACTAATCTACCCATGACACCAACCACCCATCCCAACCCCAAGACCTGCATGACATAACTAAGCATGGATACCCATCACTAAAGCATGCCCACTGCACAGACTCACAACACCCCACAACCATCAGCACACAAGCCCCCACACAGGAATGCCTGCACTGGTGTACACGCACACCCAACCATTGCACACCATGAAACACACAGGTGCAATAATCATGTACTCATACCCCGCAGGAACCCGAAGGAACGTCACCACACCAGAGGGTCCAGACAACACCACTCCACCCCCAGAAGAGGCCCACAGTGACAACAGCAGCCCTGCCCTACTGGATCTTGATGACCAGCCCGGACCATCGTGGGCCTCAGGACAGTCGGTTCCCCTTGCCCAGCCACAGCCCAACACCGAGCTTACACCCTCTGGTAACACCAGCACAGCACCCACCCAGCGGGCCCATACCTCCCTACCCAGGACAGGTCAATCAGCGGTGTGTCCACCACTACAGGGCACCCAGGCTAACCCAACACCCCAACAACAACAGGGACCTGGGGGCAGTGGTAGTGGGCACACGGTCCAGGGGACGGAGGCACAGGAACACGGGAACTGGTAGGGCTGCTGCGCGACAGAGGGAGGACAGGCCAAGGGAACCTACTTTCAACGAGGCCCTCTCCTACATCATGGGAGCATACCACCACTCCCAGGAGACAATGGCAACGGTACTGGGCAAGTTGCAGGAGACCCTGCGTCTGCAGGAGGAGCAGTATTTGGGGTTCAGGGAGGAGCTCAGGACCATAGGCTCCGCCCTGGGCACCATTGTAGGGGTGCTGACGGACATTCAAAAGACCTTGAAGGACACCGTGGCACTCCAAGGGGTCCCTGACACTAGCCACGACAATGAAATGCCTACCACCTCCATCGGCGCTAGTGGACAGGACGCCCCGCCACAGGACCAACACACCAGCACCCCACCCCCTGCAGACGGACAACCACCACAAAAGCGGTCCCTGAGATCCAGGTACAGGACAGAGCAAGATGGCAAGACCCCCGCCAGGAAATAAGGACCACCCTGATTGTCCCCCCACTGTACCACTTTGTTACCCTGTCCAAATCGGAACTGCCCCAGCTCCACTTCCAATGGCCAGATGTGTAATGTACCTGTGAGACTAATAGACTGGACTCTGCCATGGACATTCTTCCACCATAACCCATCCCCATTTCACAACCCCCCTTCATTGTTAAGCACTTAAATAAACACCCTTGAAACACCAATACAACTCGAGTCAGTCAATGATTTTGAACTTTGTATTGTCAATTACAGTGTCAACAATGGTTACCCATTGGAAGGCCAACATACCAATTTCACACATCACAAGCCTTTCAAGGGTGCAAGCTGTTGACACGTAGGTTACCATATTAGTGAAACTGAAATGGAAGGGGACAACTCAGTTAACAAATAGTGAGTGAAATGTAGGTACAGGATAGAGGTAGACGTGTGAAGGTTAATGTTATGTTAAACCTGAAAATGTACTCACCTGTGTCTCACTGGAAATATTGCTGTATGACTGACTCCCTGTTGTCGTTTTCTTCTTCATCAGCTTCATCCTCATCACTGTCCACAGGCTCCACAGGCTCCACCGCTGCTACAACACCGTCATCTGGATCATCCTCCTGCAGAAAAGGCACCTGGCGTTGCAATGCCAAATTATGGAGCATGGAGCAGGCGATGATGATGTCGCACACCTTCTTCAGTGAGTAGAATAGGGATCCACCTGTCATATGGAGGAACCTGAACCTGGCCTTCAGGAGGCCGAAGGTGCGTTCGATCACCCTCCTAGTCCGCCCATGGGCCTCATTGTAGCGTTCCTCTGCCCTGGTCCTGGGATTCCTCACTGGGGTCAATAGCCATGACAGGTTGGGGTAACCAGAGTCCCCCAATAGCCATACACGGTGCCTCTGGAGTTGACCCATCATATCAGGGATGCTGCTATTCCGCAGGATGTAGGCGTCATGCACTGAGCCAGGGAACATAGCATTTACCTGCGAGATGTACTGGTCTGCCAAACAGACCATCTGGACATTCATGGAATGATAACTCTTCCTGTTCCTGTACACCTGTTCACTCCTGCGGGGGGACCAGAACTACATGGGTCCCATCTATGGCACCTATGACGTTCGGGATATGTCCAAGGGCATAGAAGTCACCTTTCACTGTAGGCAAATCCTCCACCTCAGGGAACATGATGTATCTCCTTACGTGTTTCAGCAGGGCAGACAACACTCTGGACAACACGTTGGAAAACATAGGCTGGGACATCCCTGATGCCATGGCCACAGTAGTCTGAAATGACCCACTTGCAAGGAAATGGAGCACTGACAGCACCTGAACGTCAGGGGGGATTCCAGTCGGATGGCGGATTGGGGACATCAGGTCTGGCTCCAACTGGGTACATAGTTCCTGGATTGTGGCACGGTCGAACCGGTAGGTCACGATCAATTGTCTCTCTTCCATTGTCAACAGGTCCACCAGCGGTCGGTACACCGGCGGATTCCGCCATCTTCCAATATGTCCCAACTGACGGTGCCTAAGAAGGACAACAGCGAAGAAACTGTCAGCATTCCTCCAGGTATGTACCCACAATCACACACAAGACTACAACAGACAATTAACCCATCCGGGAAATGTTTTGAGTGTAGGCCTCGGTATGTGTGACGCAGTAGTAAATGAAGCCATGTGGGCCCCTGAAATGGCGGCTGCCTGACCTCTAAACTGGGACAATGGAATTGTGGGGTAACTGTGCTGGCGTTGCACACCGTCGCGGTAGGCGGTCGTAGAGCGCGGCGCAATGCTGCATTGGTTAACATTGGACCCTACGGGTCCCAGGAGCCAATGAACAGGTGTGCTGGCGGTGATGATGCGCCCCGCCGCGGACGTCACCGCCGTGGATGTCACCACCATTTTCTATCTGTTGAATCACTAGATACCTGACCTTCGACAGGAGAGGACCTACACTGCTAGTGCTCCTGTGACCTCGGTCTGGAAGCGACGATCGCTGCTGCGTCTGGGGAAAGGGCCCCTGCCTTCACTACACAGGAGTTGGAGAAACTTGTGGATGGGGTCCTCCCCCAGTACATGCTACTCTACGGTCCTCCAGACCAACAGGTTAGTACACAGGGAGCACGTTGGATGGGCTAGGCCTGGGTGGACAGGGCTGAGTGGATAGGGAAGGGGGCAGAGTTCTTACAACAGAAATGCATGGGGATGAATGGGCTACATGGACAGAGTTGGGAGGGGGCCACTCACATTTACGGTGCAGTAGGTAATGACTGTTCCTCTTTCCTTGTGCATGTCATGTAGGTCAGCGCCCACCAGAAGAGGGACATTTGGCGTGCCATCGCCAAGGAGGTCCGGACCCTGGGGGCCCACCAGAGACGGGGCACCCACTGCCGTAAGAGATGGGAGGACATTCGCCGCTGCAGCAAGAAGACGGCAGAGGCTCAGCTGGGGATGGCCTCCCAACGTGGGAGGGGTGCCCGTCGCACCATGACCCCTCTGATGTTCCGGATCCTGGCGGTGGCCTACCCGGAGTTGGATGGGTGCTTAAGGACATCACAGCAGACACAAGGGGGTGAGTACAACCTCATTCTGTGGACTTTGCGTGCAGTGGAGGTGTCTCGGTGGGGGAGGTGGGCTGTGGGTGTCCCTAGGCCAGGGCGAGTTAGGTAGGCAAGGCCCCTCCTTAATGTAGGCCATGTGGGACTCTACCCCAGCTCAGAACAGAGGCAAGTTGATGTATAGTTGCCCCTTTGCCATCCATGTGCGCAGATTTCGACCATTGCCATGTAGGCCATATCCCAGAAATTGCATGTGCAGAGGGCAGGAGCACGGCGTAATGCATGGGGCTGCTGCGTCTGTCTTGTCCGCCAACGGTAGCGGAATGCCATGCACTAAAACTCTCTTTCTTCTGTCTCCCCCCCTTGTCCTGCTCTCCCTGTCCTTTTGTACATCAGCATCATCAGGCGGAGGTACAGTGGCACCGGAGCACGAGGGAGCTGCATCCCACATGGCCATGGAGGGCCACACCACAGACTCTGAATGCACCAGTGGGACGGAGGGCGAGGGGATCTTCACGTCGGCCACAGGATCACCAACCAGCGACACGGACTCGTCCCCCGATGGGAGCTCCCCTGCGGCACCATCTGTACGCCCCACTTCTACAGGTACAGCCGCCACCTCCCCTACCAGCACCGCCCTCCCAGCAGCCCCTCAGCGTTCGCCCCGTGCCCGCTCACCCAGGAGGGTGGGCATCATCTTCGCCCCAGGCACCTCAGGCCCTGCCCCAGTCACCCCTGCTGCCCTCATTGAGGAGGCCATTGACCTCCTCAGGTCACTCACTGTTGGGCAGTCTACCATTGTGAATGCCATCCAGGGTGTAGAACGAGAGTTGAAACACGGTAATGCATTCCTGGAAGGCATTCATTCTGGTCAGGCTGTCCTTCAGCGAACCCTGCAATCTCTGGCCTCAGCACTGATGGCAGCCATTGTCCCTGTGTCCAGCCTCCCCCCTCCAACTTCCTCCACCCAGACCCAATCCCCTGTACCCCACCCCATCCCAAGCACACCTACAGACCAGCATGCACACAAGTCAACACCCAAAAGTAGCTGAAGCAAACATAGGAACAACACACACCACAGGCACTCACACAAGCATCACACCCATACAGACACAGCAACATCCACTGTCCCCACTGTGTCCCCCTCCTCCTCTTCTCCCTCCTCCCTCCCAGTGTCGTCTACACACACACCAGCATGCACCACATCTACAGGCACTAGGACTCGCACCAGGACACCCAGCACCACAAGCCGCTCAACTGCACTCACCACCTCCACTGCAATTTACACGTCCCCTGTGTCCTCTCCCAGTGTGTCTGTGAAGCCCCCTCCCAAAGTACCAAAACGCCGGCAATCACTCACCCAACATCCATCCACCTCACGACAGCCTCCAGTACCTGCACCTGCACCCAAAACACCTAAAGTGACACCTCCTACAACCACCTCCTCTACCTCCACTCCCAGACCCCCTCCAGCTACCCATCCCAGTGTCCGTCAGAAACTGTCCCTCTGTCAAATTGACCTGTTTGCCCCCACCCCCCCCTTCCAGTTCATCAGTCCCATCGTAGCGCCTCAGCCAAAAAGCCTCCGCCAGTGGTGCGTGTTCCAGGTTTTTGGAGTGCACCGTCCACCAAGGCAGGCAGTAGGACCCGGGCCAAGGCACTGGTAGCCCACCCCCTGTAAAGGCTCCGAGATTGGAGAGTGGACGACGGGACCGTGTCAAGACTCCTGGTGGGACAACAACTGAAATGGGATCGAAGGCGATTGGTGAGTCAGCTGTAACTCCAAAGAAGGTGGGGAAGGTCCCGAGGAAGTCTGCCCAGCCTGTTGTGAGTGTCACGGCGGAGAAGTGCACCATCATTTCCGGCGGTCCAGACACAACCGCCAGCACCGTCGTTACTGGTCAGGAGACCACCGCCAGAGTCACAGCCCAGGAGGGCCCAAGTCTCGTTACTGGTCAGGAGACCACCGCCAGAGTCACAGCCCAGGAGGGCCAAAGTCTCGTTACTGGTCAGGAGACCACCGCCAGAGTCACTGCCCAGGAGGGCCCAAGTCTTGTTACTGGTCAGGAGACCACCGCCAGAGTCACAGCCCAGGAGGGCCCAAGTATCGTTACTGGTCAGGAGACCACCGCCAGAGTCAGTGCCCAGGAGGGCCCAAGTATCGTTACTGGTCAGGAGACCACCGCCGGAGTCAGTGCCCAGGAGGGCCCAAGTATCGTTACTGGTCAGGAGACCACCGCCGGAGTCAGTGCCCAGGAGGGCCCAAGTCTCGTTACTGGTCCGGAGACCACCGCCAGAGTCACAGCCCAGGAGGGCCCACGTATCGTTACTGGTCAGGAGACCACCGCCGGAGTCAGTGCCCAGGAGGGACCAGGATCCCACAGCCCCGCTGGGCGATGATGGAACGTCAAGCCACACACCAATGTCCAGTGTGGAGTTCGTCATGCCACACACCAATGTCCAGTGTGGAGTTCGTCATGCCACACACCAATGTCAGTATCCGAACCGCCATGTCAGAGCACCGCTGAACAGTCCATAGACCGCCATGGCAAAGCACCGCTGAACAAGGCCAAGACTGGCATGGTGAAGACCGCTGAACAGGGCAAAGACCGCCATGTCAGAGCACCGCTGAACAAGGCCAAGACTGGCATGGTGAAGACCGCTGAACAGGGCAAAGACCGCCATGTCAGAGCACCGCTGAACAGTCCATAGACCGCCATGGCAAAGCACCGCTGAACAAGGCCAAGACTGGCATGGTGAGGACCGCTGAACAGGGCAAAGACCGCCATGTCAGAGCACCGCTGAACAGTCCATAGACCGCCATGGCAAAGCACCGCTGAACAAGGCCAAGACTGGCATGGTGAAGACCGCTGAACAGGGCAAAGACCGCCATGTCAGAGCAACGCTGAACAGTCCATAGACCGCCATGGCAAAGCACCGCTGAACAAGGCCAAGACTGGCATGGTGAAGACCGCTGAACAGGGCAAAGACTGTGTGGGTATGAATAGGCCGCCACATCGGGCATCCTTATCCCATGTGCAGCTAGGACAGTGACAGTACAGGAACTTTCACGGGGAGACTCATCTAGTCAGGGCACCAGTCCCACCCAGTACCAGTTGAGAACTGCATCTACTTGCGATAATGTGGCTTTGCACTCCCCAGGATGGTACAGTGGGCAAACCACCCACTGTAAAGACTTGAGAGACTGTGGCTTTGCACTCCCCAGGATGGTACAGTGGGCAAACCACCCACTGTAAAGACTTGAGAGACTGTGGCTTTGCACTCCCCAGGATGGTACAGTGGGCAAACCACCCACTGTATGGACTTGAGAGACTGTGGCTTTGCACTCCCCAGGATACATCAATGGGCATGGAGCCCCGTCGTGGATCTGGCTTTGCAGTCATCCAGCTGAGGTGCCGCCCCTTCCCTTCCCCCGGAGGTGCCTGTAGTGTTTCAATCTGATGCCCCGGCAGTGTTCTCTCAGATTTTGGTCAGGTATCTATTGTGGGCCTCGCCCATGCATTTTTGGACTGTTGGTGCACGGACATTGTTGTGTACATATCTGCACTACTTCTTGTATTGTATATATAATTATGACAGATTTCGAGATATATATCAGTATATTTTTGTATGACATGTATATTGGCACATTACAATGTTTGACCGCAATTCACTTTGTCTTTGCATTCTTCCGGGGGAATTGTGGGTTGTTAATGTGATATTTTTGACTGCATTGGTGTGTATGTTGTGATATGCGAGGGTGGGGGTGTTTAGTGGGTGTTCCCCTAACTTTTGCCTCCCCGTGTCGTAGATGCAGTACTCACCGGTATGTTCTGCGCCTACGTCGCTGTTGGTCGTAGAGGAGCAGTAAGACAAGGGCAGGTAGGATTTGGAGTTCCGGCTCCATGGAGTCGTCGTTCCTCGTGGAGTGTGTTCAGGTGAGCGTTTTCCCATAGCAAAAGCTGTTTCCGCCATGTTTTTATCCTCGGAGAATCCGCCCCGGAAAAGGTGGCGGATTGGCCTGTTGTAATAGTGTGGGCGGTACATTGTCTTTCGCCTGTCTGTTGGCGGTGACCGCCACGCTGTTTGTCTGTACCGCCGTGGCGGGCGAAGTGTTAAAGTGGCTGTCTTTGTTAGAGGTTACCGCCAGGGTCATAATTCCCTTTTTTTTTCCGCCGGCCTGTTTGCGGTATTTCCGCAGCTTTAACACCGTCCGCCAGGGTTGTAATGACCACCTATGTTTATAACCACCTAGCCTCCCCTAACCCTCAGAAGCAGCTGCATCTAATTACTACAATGTCAGTCTCAATAACTGTCAGAGTTGACAAATTATTTACACGGATACAGTGAACACAATCTGAAAGATCAGCTGGTGGAGCTCAGAATTGTATTACTGATTATTGCATAACAAGGTAAAAATATTTTTGAGAAGTTTTCATTACTCTGCTGTTTCACTACAAAAAAAATGATTGGTGGCAGAGTCGGCCTTTGCCAGGACAGCTCTCTGGATGAAAATACATTTGGGGCCAGATGTATCAAGAAAGGCGCTTGCGAATCACAAATAGCGATTTTTAAGAAATCGCTATCTCCGAGTCGCAATATGCAATGTAACATATTTGCGAATTGGAATTAGCGATTTCTTAAAAATCGCTATTTGTGGTTTGCGAGGCACAAATACCGAATCGCAATTTGCGAGAACACAATTTGCGATTCGGTAATTGAAAATCGCAAATTGCGAGAATGCACACCTGGCAGAGCCCGATGACATCACAAGCAGGAAGTGAGTCATCCCAGGCAGTTTGCAGGTGCCACACCCAAAGGAGCATTGAGAGAGACATAGCCCAGTCACAGTGAGCAAGTCTGTGAACAAGGCAGGACTGCACAACCACCATGGACACCTCTGCACAGGGAAAGGAGAAGGGAGAGAGGAAAAGGAAACTCAAGTTTAGTGAGCAGGAACTTGAGGTGCTCACTGAGGAGGTGGTGAGGAGCCATGACCAGTTGTTTGGAAAAAAGCTCCCTCCAGGTCCCTGAGAGTGAAAAGCGCAGACTCTGGGCAGACATTCAGACAAAAATCTGCACTGTGGGAGTTGTGCAGCGCTCTGTGGAGGAGGTCAAGAAGAGGTGGTACGACCTGCGTTCCCCTGCCAAGGAGAGGGTGGCAAAACGACTGCAGGAGGCAAGGACCACTGGAGGCAGGCCACCCACCGAGACAACCTCCACCCCGATGGAAGACCTGGTGGAGTCGACACTCCTCCCAGAAGCTGTCAGTGGGGTCACTGACATTGACACATCCGGCACACCAAGCACCAGTAAAGGTAAGTGCAATATTGAAATGTAACCCCATATGTGTATGTACAAATGCTGCTTAGGAATTAGCAAGTAGTGCAAAGCATTGTGAGAAGTAGTCCATTCCACATCTTAGAAGCGGCACAACAATGCCTTATGGGAGTGGTAGTCCACAACCCAGAGCTGAAAGTAGCACATAGAATGTAATTAGGCCGAGTGACACCCAGAAGAACACAACACCCACAACATAGTGATATGATGTAACTGTACATTTATTACCATTTTGTGACCTTTGGTGATACATACATAACTGACATGCTGCACATTGTCGTTACAGGTGGCCCAGGCCCAGCAGCATCTGCAAGTGCCGTTGTGGGGGATACGGAAACCCACCCAGCATCTGACTCAAACACCAGTGAGTCACAGAATATAGCGCCTATCAGACGCAGGGCTAGGGCTGTACTGCTACCTGAATTGAGCCAGGACTCTGATGACATGCGGGATGACAGTCACACACCTTCCCCAGATGGCAGATGCACTGTTATGCAGGAGTCCCAGCCCCAGCTTAGCACAACATCCCGCAGGAGGCCTACTTATGTAGGCGCACAGCATTTTGAAGCAGGAGAGGGGCCATCAGTCTTCGGTGGCCTGGAATCTGCTATGTTGAAACAGCAGCGCCTGCAAAACAGGAAAATCTCAGCTTTACAAAGGCAGATGCAGGCACACAATTCCAACATGGGGGGGGGCTGCATCAGCAGTTGGAGTTCCTCAATTCCAGCCTCACAAAAATGCATGAGGGGCAGATCCAAGCTTCTGAGAACACCAGGGAGCTGACAAGTGCAGTGAGGGAACTGTGTACAGAGCTGCGGCACGACAGAGTCAGCCACCGAATACAGGAGAGGCGTTTTATGGGGATGTTTGGTGGTTTCTGTTGCTCGGTCAGTCGTCTTGCAAATTTAACAGCCCTCATATCGCGGCGTGCTGTGGCCGCACATGTGGAGGCAGCGCACAGCAGTAGGTATGTGGCACAGGGACTGGTGCAGATCACAAATGTGCTTGACAATATGCTGGGTAACCGCTCCGCCACACCCAGTGAACTGGGACTGGGGGACACTGAGGACACATCTAGCCTAAGCAGCGTAGCAGTGCCCACCAATGATGCTAGGCATCGCAGTGCCAGGCACAGCACTGCCACTGAGGCCGAAAACAGAAGTACCAGTGAGGCCACTGCGCACTCGAGTGGCTTGCGTGGCCGTAGAAAGTGAAAGTAATGGCCACAGGGGACTGTTTTATCATTGTGTGATACAGTAAACTATGATTGAATAGTGAGATACTGTTATCTGCTTTTTTTTTAGTAACATAATCTTATTTGTGCTGCTAGTGAAACTTATGTTACCTGACGTTAAGGTAATAAATATTCTAACTACAAGTACACATGTCAGTGGAGTTGTGTTGTTATTACTTACATCTGAAATGGTTGTGTGTGATGTCAGCACGCCTTTGCCTGCCCTCTGCTGCACTGGTCCTGTCTGCTGACTGTAGAGGGGGAATGGGATCATCATCCTCAGAGTCTGAATCAGATATTTCCACAGGTATGCCCCTGGTGGTAGCTATATTGTGCAAGATCGCACAAGTAGCCACTATTCTACATGTCGTGTCCGGGCTGTACTGTAGTGCCCCTCCACTTTTGTGGAGGTACCGGAAGAGACTCTTCAGCAGCCCAAAGGTGCGCTCCACCACATTGCGGGTTGCCCTATGTGCTGCATTGTATCTCCGTTCTGCAGGTGTTGTAGGATTGAGGTAGGGCGTCATAATGTAGGTGCGAACTGCGTAGGCACTGTCTCCTGGAAGGAACAGAGGGTATGATGAGTAAGTGAGCCATCTGACGTCACAACGCCATCAATGTGCCAGTGTACAGAGAGACAATACCTAGTAGATACCCTTCACCAAACTCCCCAGCTAGCAGTCTTGTGTGAATCCCGCTGTGGCGAAAGATGTATGAATCATGTGTGCTCCCTGGGTACCTGGCCACGAGATCAGTTATGATATAGGAGGCATTGCATATCACCTGTATATTCATGGAATGTTGGTACTTACGGTTGCGGTACACATACTCTGTGGCCGATGGTGGACAGATTGCAACAGGTGTCCCATCTATGGCACCTAGGATGTGGGGGAACTGTGCTATCTGGTAGAAATCTATTTTTGTCTGCTGTATTTCCTGTGGGGTGTGGGGGAATCTGATGTACTGGTGTATCCTACTCAGCATGGCGTTGATAAATGCATTGAAAAATCTAGAGAGGGCACTCTGTGATACTCCTCCAGCTGCTGCTATGACCCCTTGATAGCTCCCTGAGGCAAGTAGGTGCAGGGAGCATAATACCTGCACATGGGTGGGTATGCTATTGGTCCTGTGTGTTGTGCGCTGCAGTATGGGTTGTAGCTCAGCTATCAGGTCAAGTATCATGGCTGAGCTTAACCTGTACTTCTCAAAAATGTCCTCCTCTGTCTGGTCAAAAAGGGCAATGCGCACTCTGAAAATGCGCTCCTGTCTCCTCCTCCCTCTCCTCAAACCTGCCAAGATCCTCATTCTCCTCGCCATGACGTAGAGTGCAGCCATTGTGGAAAAGAGTCTGAGGCATTCTGGGCCTCTTTATATAGGTTGCATCTGGTTACCACCTGGTTTCACTTAGTGGTATTTTGCATGCGCAAAAGGCCATTCTGCGAAAAATCGCTATTTGCGATTTTTTGATGCATCGAATTGCGACTTGGTTTTGCCTGTCGCATTTTGCGTCTTGCAATTTCCGACTTGAGATACCGAATCGCTAATTGCGATTCGGTATTTCATGTCGCAAACTGCGAGGCGCAAAATGCGAGACGCAAAACCAGGTTGCAATGCAAAAAAAAACAAATTGCAATTTTTGCGATTCCTTATTTTTGGTCTGTGAATGCCTTTCATGCATCGCAGACCACGGTTTTGCATTTGCAAACGGCCAATTTTAGCGATTCGCACCGTTTGCGAATGCAATTTCGTTTGCTACATCTGGCCCCAAGTGCCTATGGTGGTGCTGGTGAATAAAAAGAGGTAGCAGAGAGCCACATTTTAGGTCTCACATAGGCAGCACATGCGCTATTTCTTTGAGACATGCTGTAACTACTCTGTGGGCTTTCGGCACACCCATCGCTTTCCATTCGTTCCTGTGTGTCTTTCGGAATTCCTTTCTTTTCAGTGGTGAATCTTTGCCACTTGTCCCTCCTTTTGGTGTGTTGTTCCCTCCCATGGTCACTGGCCCTGTTACATTTTACTTCTGGCCATTTGAGTTACTTTCAACGCACTATTTCTTTTTGTTAGTTTCTGGCTGTAACACAATGTGCTTGTGTTTTTAGTTTTCCGTTCCTGTTTATCGTTTTTGTGGACGTAACAAGAGAATGCCCACCAGAGGAGTCCACCTCCAACAAAAGCTGCTTAATGACCAATGCTGCCAGCCCCACACACCACTGGTGACAGCCGCTCCCTTCCACCCGACCAATACACACTAGTAACAGCCGTTTCGGTGTCAGATAAAATGCACACTGCAGCTTTCACTGCCTCATTTACTTGTTATCGCTTAGTAGCATTATCTAATCTTCCTTTACATGTGCACATGGCTTTTGAGAACTTGTATTTGTGTGTGTAAAACGCAGTGAAAAGGGCACACCCATGTGCAGCAATGTGAATCCATTTGTTGTTCTGCACATCTCTGAGAGGGGTTGCAGTCTGAACCACTCTGCTCACTGGTTCTAATGCAGATTGCAGATGAAATGGAGGATTCCGTGGTAGTGGGTTCCTCCGCTCAGTGCTGGTGTCTCACGTCAGGACAAAGGCTGCTGCCACCCCTCCCCTCAAAGTAACTCAAAGAAATGTCTTTCCAGCCTTGAGGACAGCAACTCACTCCTCCACCCAATGTATACTTTTTCCTGCTTCACCCCCAGAAAGAGATGTGTACATAGAGTTAAAGATACCACAGGACCAACGTGTGACTGAAGAGATATCTTCATCAGCATCACAGACATCTCCCCTTTTGCCCCCCTCCACTCCTGAACACTCAGTGTTCTGCTTCTTCAAGTGAAATGGTGCATTTTTCAGATGATATAATTGCTGCCATCCTAATTCCTCTACATTTTTTGGCACTGTTGTAACAAAAAGTGTTTTATATGGTTGGTAAATATGGGATCATTTATGGACAATGCCTGGAAAAATGTATTTCTCATTGAAAATAAATAGCATTTAAAAGTGTCATACTAACCCGCCATTAACAACGTAACGAAAGTACAAACCCAATGTATGATATTGTAACATTGCAAGTGTTGTATAAAAAGGTTGTATTATCATTCAAATAATGACACCCTAAACCTTTTACTTTTTGCATGAATTGTGTGCATGTTTGGGCGTGGGGGGAGGGTGCTGCACTGTACTTGTTGCCTGTAGCTCCATCTTTGGGACTTAGTCACCCTGCCCCCTCCTTCTGATGTCTACTGCTAAAAGCTGTGCCCCATCACTCTGTACCTTTCTAAACTGACACCATACCTTCCTTTATTTTGCTTAACCTATTGTCTTTGCCTTGCACCCCATAAGGAGACAATTAAGACCTTTTCTTGTGCTGAATTGTCCTCAGAAAAAATGATTTGCTCACCTCATTATGTATTCAGCAATGTCTGCAATAACGAAAGTATAAGTACCAGGTAAACATTTTCTGATCACCCACAAAAAATATTTCATAAGGGTCCATGGTTGACTAACTACCATCATTTCTGAGCCATGTTTGAGGCAAAGTCACTTTGCTCTGCATTTCCGAAAGGTTAGAAAAAGCCTGCTGCAAATGAATTTCAGCCGTTGCCAGGATAATGTCATAGTTCATGAATACTGGTCCCCTAGTGGTTCATTATATCATCTTAGAGGAATCTGCTGTGACATTTAACAGGGCGTTCACATTAAGCAAATATTGTATAAGCCATTACTAGGACACACCCAATGGCGAACTACCCTTGTAAACGAATCAATTCATATTTGAACCATACATTGTGTGCAGTTTTATATAGCGAGAACATGAGCGCTTTGCAAGAGCACCAGATTTTAAGACCAAAAGTTCACATTTCGGCAGAGCACACTCAGCCTTCTATCCAGTTCCATGGTTGGTTATTTAAGCATCTTATATTAGTTAACTGTGACATCTGTTATTCACAGTGCTTCGAAGCAACAGAAGAGCGGAATGAATTCTATGTCAGGACCGGAGGCTCAGAATATGCTTCTCTTTCTATGCTTTATTACTCCAGCAGACAATCAGAGAAGTTTATCCCAAAACAAAACATATACCATAAGTCGACTAAGGTCACATGACTAACCATAGAGAGGTATACTATAAAAGGCAGTCACACTAAACCACTTCCTCTTTCTTTGCTTCCGCAGCCAGTTAAGTTTCCTTATCTTTACTGTCGATTTTATGATTACAGTTGTATTATTCAGTGTTTATTTTACAAGCGCGTTGCTCTTGCGTTCAATTTTATTGATGCAGTGGGAGCGGAGCTGAGAGCGGTGCCTCGCGCCCGCAGTTCTACTTTTAATCCCCTGGGACTGTGAGCACATGCTCGCGTTAGTTTTCGATCACCACACGCTTCAATAAATGCGGCAGTGCTCAGAAACAAACTAACGTGTCTTAATATAAGAAACAGAAGGAAAGGCTTCCGTTTTTAATGAATGGCCCTCTTGCTTTTAGTGGCTGATTATCGTGCCAATACAGATCGCTGTGCTCTGTTTCAGGGCCAGATTGAAAGTGCTCTTGTTGCTCCCTTACGCCCTGGGGCTTAGGATTGTTCAGGGTTGTAAACATTTGCATAGGTTCTGCCTAGAGTGCTGCAGGCAGCTCCCTCCAAGCTCTATTAGTTCACCTTATGCCTGCTCGAGTTGTGCACTCACCCTGACTGTAGCCCTTGGATATCCCATAATTTTCAGTCCTTTTGGGACCCTTCTGAAGGAAATAATGGCACAATCATATTCCTATGATGAGGATGAATATTTTGGTGGTGATGTTCCTTCTTTGGAGGAAAGTCTGGTTGGGGCCTTAGATAATAGTGTACAACTCTCTGTCAATAAAGCCTTTGAGAAGGCTCTAGTACTGTTACCCACCATTCTGAAAGTTTTGCCCGACATAAAGGTTGGCTGCCCCCCTCGCACCTTCAGATGACAATCAATCTGGATGGCTCAAGGACTTATTTTTGGAGCTCCCTTCATCAAGGACCTTTCAAAATTTACAGCTACATTTAACTCAATGGATAAAGCTCAATTGTCCCTCAAGAAGGTGTTTCTGGACACTCTTTTGCTCGTCGGGCTGTTACTACTATCAAGACCCCAGACGTGAGACTTTTGGTTGTGGGCGAGGATACGATAGGGGACAAACCGCAGATCCAACATTCTATCACACTGGTCCCCATGGGGGACCAGCTAGGTATCGCAAACTACTACAAAGGACAACAGAATGCATCTCAAGAGTCCTCCAATGCAGGTGAGAATTATTCCTTATTCAGAGGTTGAGCTTGGGGGCAGAGTTAAGTTATTTCTGACAGAATGGCAGAAATTGAGCAAGGACCCTTGGGTGTTGGAAACTGTGCAGGGCTTCAGGCTGGAATTTTATCAAACCCCATGTCAGGTTTCCCCTCCCCCTCTTCTCCTTTTTCCCTTCGAGATCAAGAGGTCATAGGCTTAGAGGTGCAGACTCTTCTAAAAAAAAAAAAAGGGGCTATTTGCCGGTCTTCTCCTCATCCCCGGGGATTTATCAGCCCTATATTTCTGGCGGACAAGAAGGGAGGAGGTTCAAGGTCAGTTTTAAACCTGAAAGAGTTCAATGCCTGGATAGTTTACAGGCATTTCAAAATGGAGGGTATCCATCTTCTGAGAGATATTCTGCAAGATGGGGATTGGATGGTCCGCTTGGACCTGAAGGATGCGTATTTGAGCATTCCGGTATTTTCTCATTGGCGTTTTCTCCAATTCATTTGGCTAGGCCAGTGTTTCGAGTTCCAGGTCCTTCCCTTCGGACATTTGTCTGCTCCTTGGTGCTTCACCACGGTGATGAGACCTGTGGTAGAGTACCTTTGCGCTCAAGGAGTGAGGTTAATTTTTTACCTCGACGATTTGATCCTCATGGCTCTGTACATTTTAGTTCTCCACAAACACCTTTCGTGGACAGTTCAGCTGCTCTAAGATCTGGGGTTTTTGATTAACCAATCCAAATCTTGCCTTCTTCCATCCCAGGAGATGGAATTCTTGTGGTTCCAGATAGACTCAGTAAGGTCTCAGTTGATTTTGCCCCAACAGAAAGTACGCAACATAAAGGAGTTACATCTCCTGTTGACCAAACGATTTGTGTCTCTAAGGAACTTAGCTTGGATGGTGGTACTCCTATCGTCCTCGATCCAAGCTATCTTTCCGGGTCCCCTTCACTACAGAGCTCTTCAGAGGCTCAAGATATCTCATCTTCGCAAGGGACTGTTGTATGCGTACAAGATCCCTCTTTCGGAGGAAGCAAAAACGGAAATAGCCTGGTGGCTAGAGCATATGAAGGCCTGGAATGGCAGAGCAATATTCGGCAATTCACCAGATGTCATTCTTGAGTCTGATGCCAGCAGATGGCGTTGGGGAGCCCATTGCGGGACCCAGACTACAGGAGGCCGATGGTCGGAGGAGGAACTCCAGCTCCACATCAATTGTTTGGAACTACTAGTGGGTACATTTCCGATCCGGAGCCTGTGTCCTCTTCGGTCGGATTGTTGCATTCTGCTGCGGATGGACAACATGTCAGCAGTCAGATATGTCAACAAGCTAGGTGGTATGAAATTGAAAATCCTAGTGCAGATTGCCAAGGAATTTTGGCAATTTTGTCTTCAACACCGAATTTCGGTGAATGCGGAATATCTACCGGGGGTCAACAACTCTGTAGCGGACTGGAACTCCAGATTTCTCCAGGGTGGCAGCGACTAGAAACTCCATTCGAGAGTGCTCCATTGTCTCAACCACTGTTGGGGTCCATGTTCGAAGGATTTGTTCGCCTCTCGCCTGAACCATCAACTTTGAAGGTTCTTCAGTTGGAGACCAGATCAGGAGGCGTTGGCCACGGATGCATTTCTTAATGATTGGTCCTCTCTCCTGGGTTATGCGTTCCTTCATTTCAGCATGATTCCGAGAGTTCTGGGGCAAGTTCGCCGGCAACGGGCAGAGATTCTTCTAGTGACCCCTCTATGGAGGGCTCAGGTTTGGTTCCCTCTTGCTCTGGAGCTTTTGTGTGACTTCCCTGTTCTGATTCCATTTCAGGGCAACTTGTTACAGGACCCGTTGGGGAACCCTCATCCCTTGATTGTGACAGGCTAACTCCGGCTGGTAGCATGGAGAATTTCCGGCAGCGCTGGCTCCTGCCAGGCATTTCATTGCAAGCTTCGTTCTACATTCACCAAGCTTGGGCCTCTAACACACACAAATGATATGCTTCCCTTTGGAAATGATGGGTACATTGGTGTGCAGAAGGGATTCCCATCCCTTTAAAGCTGATGTCAATTTAGTGATTATTTTTTTTAGCATTGGCAGCATTTGGTTTCGCTTATAGGTCTATTAATAACTATCGGTCAGCGATTTCGGCCGGGCATTTGCCCGTCTTGGGCAAACCAATTGGTCAACACCTAGGGCCACATGTAGGTAGCTTTTTGCACCTCGCAAACAGCGAATTTGGCTGTTTGCGATGTGCAAAAAGCACATCGCAATGCACAAACCCAGTTTTACGATTCAGTAACCTGGTTACCGAATCGTAGAAGCAGGTTTGCGACTCGCAATTAGGAAGGGGTGTCCCCTTCCTAATTGCGACTCGCAGTGCAATGTAGGATTGTTTTGTAACCGCAAATGCGGTCTTAAAAACAATCGCAGTTTGCACCCATTTCAAATGGGTGCTAACCGATTTGCAAAAGGGAAGGGGACACCTTCCCCGTTGTGAATGTCACTGTAAAAATGAAACAAAAACGTTTCATTTTTTGTTTTTGTAATGCAGCTCGTTTTCCTTTAAGGAAAACGAGCTGCATTACAACAACAAAAAAACTGCTTTATTGAGAAGCAGTCACAGACATGATGGTCTGCTGTCTCCAGCAGGCCACCATCCCTGTGAGGGCCGCCATTCCCAAGGGGGTCACAAATTGCGACCTACCTCATGAATATTCAGGAGGTGGGTGTAAGGAAATGCCTCCTTGGCATGGTTACCCCCTGACTTTTTGCCTTTGCTGATGCCAAGTTATGATTTGAAAGTGTGCTGAGGCCTGCTAACCAGGCCCCAGCACCAGTGTTCTTTCCCTAAAACTGTACCTTTGTTTCCACAATTGGCACACCCTGGCATCCAGGTAAGTCCCTTGTAACTGGTACCCCTGGTACCAAGGGCCCTAATGCCAGGGAAGGTCTCTAAGGGCTGCAGCATGTCTTATGCCACCCTGGGGGCCCCTCACTCAGCACAGACACACGGCTTGCCAGCTTGTGTGTGCTGGTAGGGAGAAAATGACTAAGTCGACATGGCACTCCCCTCAGGGTGCCATGCCAACGTCACACTGCCTATGGCATAGATAATTCACCCCTCTAGCAGGCCTTACAGCCCTAAGGCAGGGTGCACTATACCATAGGTGAGGGCATAGGTGCATGAGCACTATGCCCCTACAGTGTCTAAGCAAAACCTTAGACATTGTAAGTGCAGGGTAGCCATAAGAGTATATGTCTGTGAGTCTGTCAAACACGAACTCCACAGCACCATAATGGCTACACTGAAAACTGGGAAGTTTGGTGTCAAACTTCTTAGCACAATAAATGCACACTGATACCAGTGTACATTTTATTGTGAAATACACCCCACAGGGCATCTTAGAGATGCCCCCTGAAACCATACCCGACTTCCAGTGTGGGCTGACTAGTTTTACCAGCCTGCCACACACCAGAAATGTTGCTGGCCACATGGGGAAGAGTGCCTTTGTCACTCTGTGGCTAGTAACAAAGCCTGTACTGGGTGGAGGTGCTTCTCACCTCCCCCTGCAGGAGCTGTAACACCTGGCGGTGAGCCTCAAAGGCTCACCCCCTTTGTTACAGCGCCACAGGGCATTCCAGCTAGTGGAGATGCGGCCCCCTCCGGCCACGGTCCCACTTTTGGCAGCAAGGCTGGAGGAGATAATGAGAAAAACAAGGAGGAGTCACTGGCCAGTCCGGACAGCCCCTAAGGTGTCCTGAGCTGAGGTGACTCTGACTTTTAGAAATCCTCCATCTTGCAGATGAAGGATTCCCCCAGTAGGATTAGGGATGTGCACCCCCCCCCCCAAGGGAGGAGGCACAAAGAAGGTGTAGCCATCCTCAGGGCTAGTAGCCATTGGCTACTAACCCCCCTGACCTAAACACACCCCTAAATTGAGTATTTAGGCCCCCCCAGAACCAAGCAAGACAGATTCCTGCAACCTGAAGACGAAGAAGGACTGCTGACCTGAAAGCCCTGCAGAGAAGATGGAGACACCAACTGCTTTGGCCCCAGCCCTACCGGCCTGTCTCCCCACTTCAAGAAAAACTGCAACAGCGACGCGTTCCCCAGGGTCCAGCGACCTCTGAAGCCTCAGAGGACTACCCTGCATCTAAAAGGACCAAGAACTCCTGAGGACAGCGGCTCTGCTCCAAAGAAGATACAACTTTGCAACAAAGAAACAACTTTTAAAGGACTGCACGTTTCCCGCCGGAAGCGTGAGACTTTCCACTCTGCACCCGACACCCCCGGCTCGACCTGCGGAGAACCGACACTACAGGGAGGACTCCCCGGTGACTGCGACCCTGTGAGTAGCCAGAGTTGACCCCCTTAGCCCCCCCAGCGACGCCTGCAGAGGGAATCCAGAGGCTCCCCCTGACCGCGACTGCCTGCTTCTAAGAACCCGACGTCTGGTAAAGACACTGCACCCGCAGCCCCCAGGACCTGAAGGATCCGACCTCCAGTGCAGAAGCGACCCCCAGGTGGCCCTCTCCCTTGCCCAGGTGGTGGCTACCCCAAGAAGCCCCCTCCCCCTTGCCTGCCTGCTTCGTTGAAGAGACCCCTGGGTCTCCCATTGAACTCCATTGCAAACCCAACGCCTGTTTGCACTCTGCCCCGGCTGCCCCCGTGCCGCTGAGGGTGTACTTTTTGTGCTGACTTGTGTCTCCCCCCCCCCCGGTGCCGTACAAAAACCCCCTGGTCTGCCCTCCGAAGTCGCGGGTACTTACCTGCTGGAAGACAGATTGGATGAGGCTCAGCCGCCTAAAGCTGAACTCTGAAAAAACGGAAGTCCTCATCCTCGGCAACACCCCGTCCGCCTGGGACGACTCCTGGTGGCCCACGGCCCTCGGCACCGCACCGACCCCCGCAGACCACGCCCGCAACCTCGGCTTCATCTTGGACCCTCTTCTCACCATGACCAAGCAAGTCAACGCCGTGTCCTCCGCCTGCTTCCTCACTCTCCGCATGCTCCGCAAGATCTTCCGCTGGATCCCCGCCGACACCAGAAAAACCGTGACCCACGCCCTTGTCACGAGTCGCCTGGACTACGGCAACACCCTCTACGCCGGGACCACCGCCAAACTCCAAAACCGCCTGCAACGCATCCAAAACGCCTCGGCCCGCCTCATCCTCGACGTACCCCGCAACAGCCACATCTCCGCACACCTGAGACACCTGCATTGGCTCCCAGTCAGCAAAAGGATCACCTTCCGTCTTCTCACCCACGCACACAAAGCCCTCCACAACAAGGGACCGGAATACCTCAACAGACGCCTCAGCTTCTACGTCCCCACCCGCCCCCTCCGCTCCGCTGGCCTCGCACTTGCTGCCGTCCCTCGCACCCGCCGCTCCACGGCGGGTGGGAGATCTTTCTCCTTCCTGGCGGCCAAGACCTGGAACTCCCTCCCCACCAGCCTCAGGACCACCCAGGACCACTCCGCTTTCCGGAGACTCCTAAAGACTTGGCTGTTCGAGCAGCGATAACCCCCCCTTTCCCCCCTAGCGCCTTGAGACCCGCACGGGTGAGTAGCGCGCTTTATAAATGTTAATGATTATGATTATGATTATGACCGGGGCACCCCATTCTCCATTGAAGCCTATGTGTTTTGGGCACCACTTTGACCTCTGCACCTGACCGGCCCTGAGCTGCTGGTGTGGTAACTTTGGGGTTGCCCTGAACCCCCAACGGTGGGCTACCTTGGACCCAACTTTGAACCCTGTAGGTGGTATACTTACCTGCAAAACTAACAAACACTTACCTCCCCCAGGAACCGTTGAAATTTGCACTGTCTAGTTTTAAAATAGCTTATTGCCATTTTTGCCAAAACTGTACATGCTATTTTGCTGATTCAAAGTTCCTATGATACCTAAGTGAAGTGCCTTTCATTTGAAGTATTGATTGTAAATCTTGAACCTGTGGTTCTTAAAAATAAACTAAGAAAATATATTTTTCTATACAAAAACCTATTGGCCTGGAATTGTCTTTGAGTGTTGTTCCTCATTTATTGCCTGTGTGTGTACAACAAATGCTTAACACTACCCTCTGATAAGCCTACTGCTCGACCACACTACCACAAAATAGAGCATTAGAATTATCTCTTTTTGCCACTATCTTACCTCTAAGGGGAACCCTTGGACTCTGCATGCTATTTCTTACTTTGAAATAGTACATACAGAGCCAACTTCCTACAGTGGGCATTTGCGACCCCCTTGCGAATCGCAAATGGTGTCAAGGACACCATCCTACATTTGGATTTGCGACTCGCAATTTGCAAGTCGCAAATCTGAACCTACGTACATGTGGCCCTTAGTGATTTGTAAACTCATGAGGGGCATTCGCTTATCTAATCCTCCTCAGCCTCTTTAGTCATCCCTTTGGGACGTTAATGTGTGTTATCTTTTCTTAGCTCATGGCCAGAAAATAAATATTTGTCTTGCAAACAACTGTCGGCCAAACTGACTTTACTTTTGTGTCTTATTTCTTGCAAAAGAGTAGCAGATGTCAAGGCTCTAGACTTAGCAGGTAGGATATTCTTCCTGGACCGGGTTTCCTATTCCATATCCAGGCGTACTAAAACGAGTACTAAATCTGTGTCCTGTCCAGCATTCCCTCACAATTCTAAGTTATGTGTGGTGCAATGTCTGAAGGCATATGAGGCAGCTACGAGTGAATTCAGGAGAAATCCGGGTGGTCAAGTCCTAATTGCTCCGCTAAAACCGTTTAGTCCGGTTACTTCTGCCACCATGGTTAGATGGATTAGATGGTTATTATCCGAAGCAGGTATTGATATTTCCACTTTTGGAGCCCATTCAGTTAGAGGAGCTATGGCTTCTAAGTCCTTTAATTTGGGGGCCGGTTAGAGGATATTATGAGAGCGGCAGATTGGTCGACTGAATCAACACTCAAGGCTTTTTTATTACAAGCCTATTGTCGATATCGCAGCTGTGGTGGACCAGCTTTGAACAAACATAATCTGAGCCGCCGGTCCTGACAGAATAAAAAAAAAATGTGAGCTTACGCGTCAAGAAATTTAACTTCTATTAAGGACACAGAGGTGAGGATTATCCCACTATGTGACAATTGACGACTAGTCTTACAAGTTAAGTATTACATTTTCATTGAGATGTCAATTTGCTTTACCCTCCCTGTTATGACAAATGTTGTATTGATGATTTTACCATGTTTGTTAGTTATATCCTTCGTGGATACTACGATTGGTCTTTATGTTGTCTATTCCCTAGGATTTGAGCAGAAATAATTCTGGAATCTTCAGTTCGTGGTGGTCGTTGGACGATGTTCGTTTTCCTAAATAGGACATCCTATGTTTGGATATGGATCTTCAAGTTTCCTGAGTGGGACTATTTCCTGTTGGAGAACCTGGTTCGATTTATTGACTTTGGTTCTACTGTGCTAATTGACTATTTTGTCTGTTTGAAGGCATACGCAAAGAAAGAGAAAGTGGTTTAGTGTTACAGCCTTTTATGATATACCTCTCTTTGGTTAGTCTTGTGATCTTAGTTGACCTACGGGATATGTTTTGGGATAAACTTCTCTGATGGGCTGCTGGAGTAGCATAGAAAGAGAAGCATAATCCTCACCTACGTGTCCTTAATCGAATTAAAATTCTTGCGGAAGCTCGAACTTTTTTTTATTATTCAGCAGAATACAAATGCAGTAAATTGACTCGCTTGCCCTGCAACCCCATCGCCCTCTTTCTGTTTTTTGTTTTAATGTGATTAAAGAGCGAGTGGCAGGAAAGGAATCATATGACTCTGTTGCTGGCTCGCTCCCCGCATTGTATGAAGATGCCTCAGAACCCGGCTTGAGAAGAGGAAGAGGGCAGAGGTGCCTCTGACCTCCTGTGAAAAGAAGAGGGAGGGGTGGTTTCCAAGAGCTCAGCAAAAAAAAACAGAAATGAAACAGTAACACTGCGAGCTGAAACTTCATGCTGTACTGGCAATTTCTACATGGGTGCACACATTAACTTTTTGAAATGCTGAGAACTAGGTTATCACCCAGTGCCTCTGTTCTGCTAAATATAAAAAAGTAAATTGTTAAAGGCAATTCAGTTCACAGTACGCGTGCGATATATTCCCTATCTATGAATGTGTTTTTCCCCATCCCCCTTTACATCGCCTTTCTTTATGTTGTGTTTGCAGTCCATAGGATGTTTTCTATTCTACAGACTACCATGGCAGCTGCCCTTTGGCTTGTTGTCACAGCGCTGCAGGGCTCCAATTAAAGGATTACTCAAACATGTCCGTGGAGTTTTTCCTTACAACAAGCGACACAAAACATCTTTTATCAGAAAATAACACAAAGCTGCATCCTGCAGGTCCTGACAGATCCAAACATGCAGAAGCATCCTTGTGATGAGATTCCCATTTCATCTACTAAGCCAGTCTGGCTTTTCAAACCACAAATAGTAGTTTGCATTCTGGGTCTTGTAGTTTCAATCTTTTGTGATATATGTACATGGGATTCAAAGCTCCTGCTGAACAAGAGCTGTTTGATTAAACATGCTCATAAACTGTTCCATGACAGGCGTAAAGAGCTGATCCAGGAGTCATTTTTAGGTCAAGCCTCGAATGTGTGTGGTCGTTCACAGGGGCATCTGAAATAACAGTAGATGTTGTAGGACCCAAAGATAATGTGCTGAATGGCTAAACACTTATAAGTGCAAATGTTTGTTTGTGTTCAGCTGTCAGTAGTTGGCTGATTACATCAAAGCAGTGACTGGGCTCTGAACACATTATCTATGCTCCTCCACCAACTCACCTGACTCACTCACAGATTAGCTCCTCCCGCTGGTGCCAAATTGTTTATTTGGGAGGGTGTTACAATGTGCAGCAGCAGGGGAGATAGGATGGCAAGAAAGCAGACTAATAGAACGTTAAAAACAGCGCCTGCAGCAATGGTAAAACTATGACTGGAGCTGTGACAGGAACTCAGTTGTCTGAATGACCTTAATACAGACAGCTCCACTCTTTTCGACCCTCTAACACTGGCACCCAGGGCATGGGTCCAGACCCTTATTGGTGTAAAGAAGGGAGCTGTATATGCATACGCTTCTCATACTGGATACAGAGTTTGATGCCATAATGTCGTTTTTATCACGAGAAGTGTAGTGCTGGAGAAGAAAAGGCATAGTCGTTGATTTGGTTTCCTTAATAGAACTAGAAACTTTCAGATGCGAAAGCTAGGACAATCAGCTTACCCAACAAGAATTTTCAGTTCTATTAAGGACACGGAGGCGAGGATTATGCTTACCTCTTTTCTTTACTGCAACACACAGCAGCCAATAGAAACAATAAAACATAAAAACTACATTTCCCATAAATACAAGCCTCATAATGACCCTCCAATCAGGCTCCACTATCTCATATATAGCACAAAGCACGCAAAGTCTGTCCTCTTTCTTTGCACGTCCATGGCAAGAGAACCTGAAACAAACTCATCCTCGAGAAACTGAGTCCAACAACAACATTCTTCTGAAACAGGAACCTGGAAGGACTAGCACATCGGTGCAGGAAGACTAGACCTCCTCCAACTCTTAGAAGACTGCTCCAACATCTATCAGGTCGGTTTCTCCTCTATAAAGAAGAAGAGAAAGCGGTAACATGTTGACGTATCATACTGTAAAATCCATGCAGGGTGGGACAACATACATTTTTTATTTATATATGATAATAATCAAACACTCCCGGTGGGATAATCCTCGCCTCTTTGTCCTTAATAGAATTGAAAATTCTTGTTGCGTAAGCTAGAAAGTTTTTGGTTCTATGTCAGGACCGGAGGCTTCGGATTATGCTAGTTTAAAGCTGAGCGATCACACTAGAAGCAACATCAACAATTGGCTTATGATAGAACAATTTAAACATAGGGTCTGATGACCAGTCAGCTGCTGTCATTATATCTTCCAATCTGGATCCTGAATTGAAAGCTTTAGAAGCCATAGCTCCACAAATAGAATGAGCTCCAAAAACAGAGACATCTATTCCTGCTTCTTGCAACAACCATCTGACCCATCTCGCGAGAGTCGCTGAGGAAACTGGGCCAAAAGCTTTCTGCAAGGAAATTAACAATTGCCCATTCACATCTCTTTGCAATTCTCTAGAAACATCCTCATAGACTTTTAAACAATTTACCACACATAGTTTGGAAGTATCTCTAAAAGCTGGATAGCTAATACATTTAGAATTTGATTTCGTACGTTTAGAGATGCGAAAAGATACTCCCGTAGGAGTAAAAACTCTACCTGTAATGTCCAAGGCTTTGACATCCAAAACTCTTCTGCATGAAATTAAACAAAGCAGCATAGTCAATTTTGCTGGCAATTGTGTTCTTGAAAGACCTTCATTGGCAGACCAAGCCACCAAGAATCTTAAGATAACGTTGACATCCCAAAGAGATTAATATTTTGGAAGAGGAGGTCGAAGCATATGAACGCCGTGCAATAATTTACAAATTAACGGGTGTTCACCCACTGGTTTACCCTCAACGTGAGGACGTATAGCCGAAATGGCAGATCTAAAATTATTCACTGTCCTGTATGCAAGTCCTGGAGCCACAACATGAGACCAAAAAATTGCTATCATTTGCACTGAGGCCCCCAAGGGATCCACACTCCTTTGACCGCACCAATCCAACCATCTCCGCCAGGCGGAGGCATATCTTTTATGCATGCTAGGTGCCAAGGATTGGAAAAGGAAGAATCTAGTGTCTTCTGAAATTTCAGTACCTTGAGAGGGTGCCCTGATATCCTCCAGGCTATGAGAAATAATTGCTCCTCCAGAATTAGGGGATGAGGATTCCCCATGGGAACCAATAATAGGCTCCTTGAAGAAAGGATTTGAATTGGAGCAGCACAGCATAAGGTCAGTGCCAGCGGAAACCAAGACTGTGCCTTCCAACACGGGGTTACCAGAATCAATTCCGCTCTCTGCCGAATTACTTGCGAGAGAACTCGATGGATCATGGAAAACGGGGGAAAGGCGAAGTGCACATCCCCCGTCCAGTCTTGGAGAAAGGCATCGGAGCTGAGGGCATTCGGATCCGGTCTCCAAATGAAGAAAAGTGGGAGATGAGAATTCAACCGGGAAGCAAAAAGATCTATTTTGCACGGGCCCCAGAGATGATTCAGGAATTGAAATACCCTGGGATGGAGATGCCAATCGCTGGCATCTCTCAGATGCCTGGAATTCCAGTCCGCCAATATATTCACTTTCCCCGGAATATATTGCGCTGACACAGAAATCTGATGAGCTAGGCAAAAATACCAGAAGTCTTTGGCAATCTCTGCCAACATCCTGTACTGGGTTCCCCCCAACTTGTTGATATATCGAACTGCTTAAATATTGTCCATTTTCAGGAGAATACAACTTTTCGATTTGGATGGGGACAACTTCTTCACTGCAAAAGAACCCGCCAGAAGTTCTAAGCAATTGATGTGCATCTGAAGCTTCTCTGGGGACCCCCATCTCTATCTGGTCACACCTGGCACCCCAGCCCCATCTGCGGACGTCTGACTCTATGACCACTTCCGGAACCGAGGCGAAAATCGCCCTGCCATTCCAAGCGTCCATATGATTCAGCCACCACTGAAGCTCCGCCCGGGCTTCGTGAGACAGGACAATCAATTCGGAGTACGTCAGACCTTTGCGAAGATGGAGAATCTTTAACCTTTAAAGGGCACAATAGTGTAGGGGTCCCGGAAAAATGGCCTGAATAGATGGTGCTAGGAGGCCCACCAGACGGGCAAGTACTCTCAAGGAAATCGAATGAGCAGACAAAGCTTTCCTCAACTCTTTCTTTATAGCAAGTCTTTTGGTCAATGGCAATTTCAACAGAGTTGCGATGGAATCTATCCTGAACCCTAAGAATTTTATGTTCTGTACTGGTTGTAGCTGAGATTTCTCCACATTTATAATGAAGCCGAGATCTTGTAGGAGCTGCATTGTCCATGAAAGATGAAGACGAGCAAGAAGCTCCTCTTGGGTCATAATGAGAATGTCGTCTAGATAAATTATCAGACAAACTCCTTTTTCCCATAACCACTGCATCACCGGTTGCATTACTTTTGTGAAGCACCAAGGGGCTGAAGAAAGACCGAAAGGGAGGGCGGAAAATTCGTAACATCAGTTTCTCCAAAGGAATTGAAGAAATCTGTGATGTGTGGCAAATATTGGAATGGTCAAATACGCATCTCTGAGATCCAGGCGGACCATCCAATCTCCTTCCTGTAAAAGATTTCTGAGAAGATGGATACCTTCCATCTTGAAGTGTTGATACACTATCCAGAAGTTGAAATGTCTCAGGTTGAGAACTAAACGAGACCCCCCTCCCTTCTTCTGAACCAGAAAAATTGTACTTATAAAACCTCCTGGGTGAGGACATGATTCGACAATCGTGCCTTTTTGGAGCAGGGTCCCTAATTCTTGATCTATGAAAAGCATCTCTTGTTGGGAAAAACTGAGAGGAGGCGGGATCTCGGATTGACGGGTCTCTGAAAAAAACTCTAGATGATAGCCTGAAATTGCGTCCAACACCCAAGCGTCTTGAGTAATCAAAAGCCAATTTTGAACAAATAGATTCACTTTCCCCCCCAAAACAACATCTTTGTAAGATATTAGATTTACCTGCTTGAGAGGTGTTTTGTCTGTAGTATCCTCCTCTGTGAGGTCCTCTGGGGTTACGACCCTTGTAACCGTGACTTCTATTTGGGTAGAAGTTGGAATTGGGCTGATAAGTGGACTCTCCACAGTTTCTTTGGTAGGGGCGAGAGGTGTGGGAGGAGAAGCGGCCTGACGAGCGACCTCTGAAACACTCACCCTATGAAAAAGGCCACTGTTAAACACTTTTTAAATAGAAGTCTGGGCCTTGTCTAATGCTGAAAATGTAGCGACGTATTTGGCAAGGTCCTTGATGAACCTGTTGCCGAACAAAAGGCCTTTGGCAGCCATTCCAGCGTCCGCTGAAGCCAGTTCTGCAAGTTTTGGGTCGATGCGTAGTAAAAATGTTTTCCTGCGTTCAGTGGAGATTGAACAATTAGCATTGCCCAGCAGGCAAATGGTCCTTAGTGCCCATTCCAGCAAAGTGTCTGGGTCAATGGGTTCCTGCGATTCTTTGGCCTGGATTGCTAGGTCCAGGATTTTAGTTAGAGGACCAGAGATATCCAGACGTTTGTCCTGGCAACCGCGCCAGTCTCTGTCAATACCCTTCTTCGGGTCTTTGGAGAACTTCTCAAGATATGTTATCATGTGTAGGCAGCCACTTCCGGACACTGAGTCCATTCTGTTGATTTGGGATAAATGATATTGTCTGGATCGAAGAGCAAGTTCTTCGCAGGAGGGGTAGAAAGGTCAGATTTTTCATAATGGCGTTTTTTGCATTTGCGCTTGCCTTTGCGTTTATCAGAAGAGGACTTATCTTCAGAATCATATGTGGAAGAGGTGTCCGAGGAATTGCGTCCTGATTGCGTCATTGAATCAGCTCCCTGATCGAAAAAGGCACCATATTCATGCTCATTTAATACTGTGTTAATGGTATGCTCAAAGGGGTCCAAATCAGACCGGCCAGACTCGATTATTTCGACCTCATTTGGTATGGGGTTCCCCGAGCCTGTGCCAAAACGCCTGCGCAAAGGCTGAGCAAAAGGTTGCAAAGTCTTCACTATGGCCTTATTTACAGAGTCTTGCACATGGTAATCAAGAGCCTCGACCAGGCGTTCCTCCATGTGTTGGCCTTCTGTATACTCCCCAAAATAATCATCCTGATGTGCCATGTTGGCAATTTGAGGCAATTTCAAGCAGCGGTCCCAATTATATTGCTGTAAAAAAGTCAGCAGGGGGGGGGGGGGAGCCCTTGTGCCAAAAGGTCTAACAGACCTCTCTCTGCCGGTGAAAAGAAGAAAACAATCAGGGGAGAAGGGGCCTGGCACGTTATCCCCTCGAGCAAGGCTCTCACAGTATTATTGCAGCCCCCAACGGGCGTATGAGGGGAGCTTGGAATCGGCAGGTGTCCAGCTCTCAAGGCTGCCAATCGGGCGCTGGCAAACTCGAAAGATTCGAGGTTTGCGCAAACGCAGCCACAGAAAGCTGACTGTGCTGCGGAGGCCGCGCTTCCCCAGAGGCCCCCCACTGAAGCAAAGCGGTCTGAAAGACCGTTTCCTAGCAACGCGGCAAAGCCACTAAAAGGAAAATTATAACGGCGCTTGAAGGCAATTGCCGCACTCGTTAAAACTACATAAGCAAACACTATGAGAAAATGATAAAATGTACAAATACACAGAATGAGGCACTTATCTCTTGTGCGAAGCAGCAAAGAAAGAGGAGGGACTTTGCATGCTTTGTGCTATATATGAGATAGTGGAGCCTGGTTGGAGTGTCATTACGAGGCTTGTGTTTATGGGAAATGTAGTTTTTTTTAATGTTTTATTGTTTCTATTGGCTGCGGTGTGTTGCAATAAAGATAAGAGATTAGGATAAGCCGAAGCATCTGGTCCGGACATAGAATGTAGATTTTCCTAGTAGATTATGTCAGAAAGTCTTAATTTTTATTAAAGACACGGAGGCGAGTATTATGCTTCTCTAACTTGCTTTATTTTAATAGCAGCAGTCAAGAAACTACAACTCCCATGGGCTTAGAAACAGAAAAGCCAATGGGAGAACAACAAAAGGAACCAATGCACCAATCACAAACACAGGCATACATGACCACTAAGCTTGACTGCGACCAGCCCTCTTTCTTGATGCGAGAAGTTAGTCCATGTGTGAAAACAACGGAAATATAGTGAAAATAATTGCAACTGCCAAAATGAAAGAACAAAGTTCCTAAACAAAGTTCAAGCAAAAGAAGAGACGAGGAGAAAGTCTGGAAATGTTCGGGAGACTCCACTGGAACGAAGTCGGGCTTCAGAGGGAGCGTACGAGCTCGGTAGAACCAGGGTCCGATCAGGTAGCTGGTTGAGATGTCAATGATGTTGCTGTGAGGGAGGGAAAAGAAGACAAAATCAGGAAATTGTCCTACTTGAGGCGGGATAATACTTGCCACCGTGTCTTTAATAAAATTAAGACTTTCCATCATAATCTACTAGGAAAATCTACATTTTATGTCAAGAACGGAGGCTCCTATTGTGCTTTTTTAAAGCATATTAATCACCACAGAAGTTGCAGTATGTACAGGTTTACAATAGAATGTTCTGAAAACATTATCATTAGACCAATCGGCTGATCTCAGAATGTCTTCCAAACTAGAACCAACCCAAAAGGCCTTAGAGGCCATAGCACCTCTAGTGGGATGAGCCCCATAAACAGAGGTATCTATACCCGCCAGAGACATTACCCAGCGAACCCATCTGGCAAGAGTTGCAGAGGAAACAGGCCTGTGGGGTTTGCGAAAAGAAATAAGCAATTGGGAAAAGGAAGACGTTCTGAGATAGGCCGTGCGTTCTTCATAACATTTAAGACATTGTCCAACACATAACTTAGGTTGATTGGGAAAATATGGGTAAAAAACTGTATGCAAATTAGATTTGGTGCGTTTGTGAACAGAAAATAATACCCCTGTAGGGGCAAACTGTCGAAAGGAAACATCTAGAGCTCTAACACCAGATAATCGTTTGATGGAAACTAAACAGAGTAACATAGTGAGTTTGGCAGAAAGCATTTTTAAAGCCAACTCATAATTATCTTGCCAAGATAAAAACAAATTCAGTACTACATTCACATCCCATAACTTTGAGTATTTAGGTAAAGGAGGACAAGAAAATGTTACTCCCTTTAACAAGCGGCAAAGAAGGGGATGTTTCCCCACAGGTTACCCATTGATGTGATCATGGTGCATGGAAATCGCTGATCGATATAGATTGATTGCCCTGTATGATTTACCTAAGCCAGCCTGTGCAGCCAAAAAATTAATTACATAATTTACATCTGCTGAAACTGGATCGAGGTCCCTTCCCACACACCAGCTAGACCAAAGCGACCAGGTGGAACTATATGCCTTTCTGGTACCTGGGGCCCAGGCCTTACTGATGAGATCTGCAGCTTCATCCAAAATTGGGATGGGAGGTCGGGAAGTCCCGACACCTTCCATGCCGAAAGCTGAAGAGTGTTGTTGATAACAAGGGGATGAGGATTCCCGAGCGGGTCTAGAAGAAGAGAAGGGAACGAAGGGAGAAGAAGGGGGGAGTCGATTGCCAATTCCAAGAGAGGGGGAAACCATATTTGCGACTGCCAGAAAGGGACCACCAGTACTGATGTGGCCTTCTGGCGCCTGATCTGGGCCAATACCCTGGTGATCATTAAGAAAGGAGGAAATGCATAATTGGTAGTTTTGGACCAGTCTTGCAGAAAAACGTTTGAGGCCAAAGCGGAAGGCTCTGGACGCCAACTGAAAAAGAGGGGCAACTGAGAGTTGAGACGGGAAGCAAAAAGGTCTATGGCAAAAGGACCCCATTTGTGAAGTACAGAACGGAAAACTGAGGGATGAAGCTTCCAATCGCTGTAGTCTTTGAGGAAGCGCGAGTGCCAGTCCGCCGTTTGGTTGAGGGAGCCTGGAAGATATTCTGCTGAGAGGGATATTTTGTTGAGGCAATACTCCCAAAGACTTTTTGCCAGGTCTGCTAGAGGTTTCGATCTGGTTCCTCCGAGATGGTTTATGTAACGGACAGCCGAAACATTGTCCATGCGGAGGAGGATGGTACACTGTACTCTGTCCTTTGCCAGATTTTTGATTGCAAAGGACCCCGCAAGCATCTCTAAATAATTGATGTGCAATTTGGACTCCTCGAGTGACCATGTACCCCCAGTCGAGATTGAGCCACAGCAGGCGCCCCAACCCGTCAGGCTTGCATCGGACTCTAACACAAGATTGGGGGCTGATGGAAAAATAGCCCTGCCGTTCCAGGCGTCTAAATGGTCTATCCACCATTGGAGTTCTAAACGAGACTCGTGATCGAGAGCCACCATCTCTGAATAGGCAAGACCTCTTCTGAGATGACGGATTTTGAGCCTCTGAAGAGAGAGCCCGGTAATGTATAGGGCCAGGAAAAATTGCCTGAATTGAAGCAGACAGAAGACCCACAATCCTGGCCAGAGCTCTGAGAGAAATCTGAGATCTGCTGAGTGTTTTTGGAATTTCTGTCTTTATGGTATGTACTTTTTGTGACGAGAGATGGAGAGTAGAGGAAGAGGAGTCTATCTCGAACCCTAAGAAGTCTATCCTTTGAGATGGGAGAGTATTTGACTTTGCTTTGTTGAGAAGAAACCCGAGTTGGGACAGAAGGGAGCAAGTTATTTGCAACTGAGATAAGAGAGTGGAACGATCTTGATGTAATAAGAGAATGTCGTCGAGATAAATTAGGAGTCTGATGCCTAAAGACCTGAGATGAGCCGTGACCGGCTTCATTAACTTGGTGAAGCACCAAGGTGCGGAAGATAGGCCGAATGGAAGGGAGGGAAACTGATACAACTGACCTAGCCATTGGAATTGAAGATATTTTCTGTGACTCGGATGAATGGGGACTGAAAGATAAGCATCCTGAATGTCCAGACGGACCATGAAATCGAAGGGAAGGAGAATGTCCCTGAGATGTATAATGGTCTCTATTTTGAAATGGCGATAAACGGCAAACTGGTTGAAATCTCTGAGATTTATCACGGGTCTGAACTTCTTGTTCTTCTTTTGCACCAGAAAGAGAGAACTGATGAAACCGGAGGGATCTAGGGGAGCTTTTTGGGTGGCTCGCTTTGCCAGAAGAGATGCTATTTCTTCTGAAATGAGGGTGGACATCTCTGTGGAGAAACGAGGGGGCGGGGAAGGTAACTTTGGTAGGCTGAGATTGTGAACCCCATATATCCGAGGCGTCATCCGCCTAATCCGCATCACCGATATCATCATTGGTATCTGAAATGTGGGAAATCACAATTTGTTTTGGCGCTAGAACAGAATGCTTTGTCTTAGATTTACATTTTCCAGAAACATTACTATTCCCCTCCTGAGAAGGAGGCCTGGGAGGAAACTCGTCCTCATCCCTGGGTGAAGAAACTTCACCAGCCAGAAAAGCGCCATCGGATGGTTTTTGTATGTACAAATCCTTTAATTTTCTTTTTCTGCTATCCCCCGCAGAATGGGCCAGGAAGGATTTGTAGACCATGTTTTGAACAGTGGTCTCAAAATTCTTTGACATTTTTGACATAGAAGCTGAAACAGCTTTAGCCACAGCCTCATTAATGAGGGTTCCAAAATCATTTGTATGAGATAAGGAAGAATCCTGAGGATCCATAATACTGTACAGTATAAGCAAAGAGGAAGAAAAACAGATATAACTGTGACAGGGAAAAAAGCCACTACTGAAAGGGTTAACCCAAACCAGGAAATACTGAATTGAAAGTAAGTATATGCCCCTAAGGCGTGTCTGACCGAGGAAAAAAGATTGCCTGAGGAGATACTTGCGAGGCAAAGGAGCGACACGGCTTGAAAGGAGCAGTCGAGGCTCCACAAGGCTGCGAAACGCGCGCGTTCAGGAGAGCAACGGTAAGGAGCGTTGCTTTGGAACGTTCGAATGGAGGCAGAAAAATGCCTCAGGGTGAGCGCGAGTGAGCGAAGCTTCTGAAGCCCAAGGGCTGGAAGCAACGCTCATAAACTAAAGAAAAACAATTCAAACAAAAATGAAAATAATTCAACACGTCACTATATAAACATTGAAATAATACGATAGAAGTAAATAACACCACTTATCTTGACTACGAGCAGCAAGAAAGAGGGCTGGTCGCAGTCAAGCTTAGTGGTCACGTATGCCCGTGTATTGTGATTGGTGCATTGGTTCCTTTTGTTGTTCTCCCATTGGCTTTTCTGTTTCTAAGCCCCATGGGAGTCGTAGCTTCTTGACTGCTGCTATTAAAATAAAGCAAGTTAGAGAAGCATAATAGGAGCCTCCGTTCTTGACATAAAATGTACTCCCTGCCAAGTCTACCTGTATTCTTTACAACGTAATGAGTTCAGGGCTGTAGAATTCAAATACTTCACCGCACCAGGGGCCATATGTACGAACACATTTTCCCATTGACACAGAATGGGAAAAACCCTTTGCTACATCTGGCCCCTGGAATCTGTTCGATCTGGCCCCTGGAATCTGTTCGTTTATATGAAGTTTAATTTCCAGAGTAAATAAACGGAGCCCACGGCCAGGTCAGGAATACCATCCACCGCCAGCAATGTCCATCGGTGAATGGCCTCCCGCCTGGAACGCTGACCATCTATTAAAAGATAACTGTTCACAACAACGGGAGCGCGAGCCAACATCATATACTAACAAATCAATAACTAACCACATTACAAGGGCATCCATATGTAAAATGTCCCGTTTCCAACTACGTTTGTTGTAGCAGAAATAGGATGCTGCCTGTTAGAGGAATAACTTCACATACTGTATAACAAGAAATCGAAATAAAAAACAGACTTACATCGCGATTCTGTTTCTAGACTGCGTGAATAAGGCGGCCATCTTAACATTTCAGGGATGTTCATGTTTTACGATACACCTCGCAAGGTGCCGACACACAGCAGAAACCAAGGCTTTTTCAACAATATGTTCTGTGAAAAAAATAAATATATATAGAGCTTTCCTTATTTCACCACATTCACCACATCGAAAGTGAACACTCACCCCTTCCCAAACTGGTCTTCGTGTAAGATATCACCAACCTACTTCTCTTTCCTAGCGATGTACAAGTTCGTCTTTTTTCTGTGTCTATGCCGGTGTAACTCCGATCCCGGAAGCCGGTAATGAATGGCTTGGCTGCCTTGTCCCATACGCTAGAGAGAGTCACCTCTGTCCTTCGGTACCGGGTTGATGCGGAGGCTCTTAGCCTGGAAGCTACTGGGGAGTGTCCCGGGCTACCCGCTCCGTTCCTACACCCGCTCCAGCACTTGTAGCCCACTTCGCGGAATGGAGAAAGCTGTAGTGCGGTGCGTGCCTTCGGAGCCCAAGCTGACTCTCTCCTTCACTCTTGACGGCAGCCAGAAGCACATGCAACGGGACCAGTCGGAGCCACTGGGCCGGGCCCTGGCCCGCATCGCAACCAACGCTGTGAAGGCAGCCCAGAGCAGCAAGGCCAAGAAATGCAAGCGCGGCGGAAAGGCGTCCCCGTCTGCCTCGCCCGCGGAGCCGCCCGTGCGCCTCTACTACCAGGAGCAGCCGCTGCCCGATGAGCTTCTCAACGCCGAGGCCTGGCGGGACGGCGCCGTGCTGCACGTGGGCGACGCCAGGTATATGGTGGAGCGCAACCCGCCCGCCTTCCGCCAGGCGCAGCTTCCCCGCCACATCATGGCAGGCTTCCCCCTCTGCCCTGCGCTGCACATCGAATTCGGGCAGCTGGAGGCCTCGCTCTTCCGCTGGTTCAAGGAGGCGCCTGAGGAGCCAGGAGGCTGGGCCCCGGTCGGTAACCAGCGGGTCTACACACCGACCAACGCAGACATCGGGCTGCGGCTGAAGCTGCACTGCACCCCGGGCAGTGCGGAACCCCCGCGGTATGGCGCCGCCTGGGAGGTAGAGGCCAGCTGCACGGTGGAGGCCGGGCCCGGGGTGTGCGCCTTTGAGCAGCGGCACCTGTACACGCAGCGGGTGAGCGGTGATCCGCTGCTCCGCACCGTCTCTTACAACATTTTGGCGGACACCTACGCGCAGACGGAGCACTCCCGGGTCGTCCTCTACCCCTACTGTGCGCCCTACGCCCTGGACATGGACTACCGGCAGACCCTACTGCGCAAGGAGCTCAGCGGCTACAACGCAGACCTGCTCTGCCTGCAAGAGGTGGACTGCCCCGTTTTCACGGACAGTCTGTGCCCAGCCTTGGATGCTTTCGGCTTGCATGGCCTCTTCAAGCTGAAGGAGAAGCAGCACGAAGGCCTCGCCACCTTCTACCGGCCGGAGAAACTCGTTCTACTTAGCCAGCACGATATCTGCCTCAGCGAGGCATTGCTGGGGGAGCCCATGCACGCCAGTCTGTTGGAGAAGCTGTCGGAGTACGGGGCAGCGAAGGAGCAGCTGCTGCAGAAGGCCACTGCCTTACAGGTGATCGAGTGGGTGGGCGTACTGTTGAATATACGGGGCTAATCTGCGCTCAAACTGGCCTGCTGTGACCGCAGCCTTTTGTTTTTAAATTGCATCTGTAGCGCGTACTATCCCCGGCGAGGAGTCGGGCGTCTTGTTGGTACCTACTTGGCCACAGGGCAGCTAACCCTGGCATTTTAGGATGTTGATTAGAGGTGCTGTATAGTGACCGATGTTAAGTCTTTGGAACCTGGGGTCTTGTTCTCATCCTTGCGCCACCTAACTAAAATAATGATACCGGCACCATTACTAGTGTCCGTATCCTTGTGATCGTAGTTGTGAAACTATTGGGAAAACCTAATCTGTCCTTGTGCTTTTGGGCATGTGACATAATTATGAAACGTATTGCTGCCTCCCTTTTGTGATGCAAACAGTTGTGATCCCCTTCTTTCCCCAACTGATGTAAACGAACAAAGTACGAGAGTTGGTGAACAGCAGCCATTAATAGAGCCTTCAAGTGGCGGATCAAGCTGTTATGTAGGAATGCCTCAGTTACTTTTACTGCTAATTACATTACTGTCTTACTTATTCTCTCACCCGTCCATTACAGAACGAGGCAGGTATGCCTTCACAGACTCAATCCCAGCATTGCTTGGCAAAATTAAGCCATCCTCCCTTACCCTGTCCTGTTAATAACAAGACAAAAGACGCATACTTACAAGATGGCCCGGAATGGGCTGGAGGGGAGGAAGGGAAATTGATGAAAGTGAGCAATCGAGGCTTAGAGTAATGAAATTACCAGTAAGTAATAGAGGCATTACCACCTCAAGCTTTCCTTTATTGCAAAATGACACGTACGAAAGCAAGAATCCAGGACGCTTTCGGTCGCCTTTTGAAATGTTTTATTATATACTCACAGCAAGACTGAATACATTACTTTATTAATTCAATTATTTAAAATCGTTACAATAATTGCATACATCTCAAAAATAAATATTCTCCTGTACCCCCATAGAGTGAACCTTGGGACCAAAAACCCCTAACCTGCAAATCCTGCATTATCTCGTAAATGCTTAATAAAAGTTTATGGCGTAAATCAGGTGGCTACCCTGCATATTTCTCCAATCTATGCCCTTGGACTTCTTCCATATGTAGACTTCCTGAATGAGGATCTACCTTGCACCCCAAAGAGCTCCTGGTAATTGGTTGCTGTGTATGCTAATGATAGTAGCGATCTAATCTTCTATTAAGTGAGTCAGTTGAAGTCTTTTCACCCCTCGTAGCTGGCCCAACAATAACAAATAATCGGCTGCTACGAAGGAGGATACCTTATCAAGGTGTATGAGAAAAGCCCTTCTCACATCCAATTTGTGGAGCCTGGTCTCTTCTTCCGACTCGTGATCGGGGGGGGGGGGAAACAGGCAAAATCACTTTCAGATTTTTAAGATATGGATGATAAAATTTTGGCACAACTGCTGGAACTGGGTGAAGGGCAATTCTATCATCCAGATATTTTTCAGAAAGGATGTCTGCATGAAGAACAGCCCCAGTACTTGTACAAGGTTAAAACGTCACCCCTGTATGTTAGAGCATGCTTTCAGTCTTTAAGTGCTTTGTTGGTCATGGCATCCAGTTGATCTCCAAACAATTTCTTCCCATCAAAAGGGATCTTTAGAAGGGAAGATTCGTTGGTAGACTTTGGCTTCCAATCACATATCCACAGGTTCTTTCTGGCTAATAACGTGGTGGCTGCACCTAGGAAAGATATCTAAGAACATCTGAAGAGGCATCAACCATTCACGTAGCCTCCTGCTATATTTCTACTAACAGGACTGGGCACGCCGTGCCTTCTTAGATTCCCACAGAAATTGTAAAAAAAAACCTTTAACTAAAGCTTGCGCCTCATGGGCCAGCGGGCATTCAGATTTATAGCCACCTGACTGATCAGTGTTGCCAAAACTGAGTCCACTTTAATAATACGAGGAAGCATATCTTCTGTCTCTACAACGTCTACAACATCCTCCAAACTAGATGCTTTTAAAAAACTCATAAAATCTCTTAACAGCCATCCCCCTTCATTCAAGAAAGAAATAGCCTCTTTATGCTCTCAGTGCTTCTCATAACGGTGTCCCACCCTGGAGTAGTAACATTACTACTGTTGCTGCTTCCCTGACAGATAATTTCCTTAACATCTTTGAAAACATTAGTAGTCTCTTTTAATACCACAACGTTTTTGCTAATACAACCCCTCTGCCTTACCTTAATACCCTAACCCACCACTGCCTGCATTCTGATTTTCTTCACCAACTCAAATCATTTAATCACCCGCATATTATCAACACACATAAGCCACACCTTTTTTTGCAAATTGTATGGATTATTTCATCACTTCATTAAGTCTCTTGACTTTATCATTTGGTTCTAAATGATAAAATGGCAGTTAAGCCACCCAGCTGCCATCTAGTAAGCCTTTCAAAGAGAGTTGCTAAAATCGGTGCAAAGCTTTTTCTGATCCACAGAATAGAGTGGAGCATATTTAGAGAAGACCACTAAACGAAGGACCACCGCTTCTCCTTATATTTGATTGCGCAGAAGTCAGTCGAGGATAGTGTTTTATTATTTTTGAGCTTTGTTGACATCAGTGCTGCTTTTGAGCTGGTGGATAAAGAGGCTTTGATATAAGCTGCAGCAATGCGCTATTCCAGGTGTAATGTTATATTCCAGGTAAATGGTCCTCCATCGAGAATGATTTGGATGGTCACTTATATAGCCAGATAAGTTTCTAATGACCTTTAAACAGGGCCACTGTAATTATGCAGCAGGAGGGGATATAGGGCCAGATGTAGGAAGGAAGCAATTTGCGAGTTGCAAATTGCGAGTCCTTCCGACTCGCAATTTGCAACTCGCAAATTGCTATGCAGTACGGTGTCTCAGACACCGACTGCAACTCGCTATGGGGTCGCAATGACCCACCTCATGAATATTCATGAGGTGGGTCGCAAATTGCGGCCCCATAGCGAGTATAGGCACTCGCTAACATGGAGGCCTGCTGTAGTCAGCAGGCCTCCATGTTAGCGACCTGCTTTTAAATAAAGCATTTTTTTTTTTTTTAAATGTAGCCCGTTTTCCCTAAGGGAAAACGAGCTGCATTTAAAAAAAATCCGAAACCTTTTGTTTCGGTTTTTTCAGGGCAGGGAGTGGTCCCTTGGACCACTCCCTGCCCTGAAATTTTTTTTTGGGGTCCAGTCTCAAACTGGAAGGGGTCCCATGGGGACCCCTTCCAATTTGCGAGTGGGTTACCATCCACTTGAAGTGGATGGTAACTGCGACTCCATTTGTGACCGCGTACGCGGTCGCAAATGGAGTTGCATACCACTGCGACTCGCAAATAGGAAGGGAACACCCCTTCCTATTTGCGATTCGGAAATGCATTTTGCGAGTCGGTAACGACTCGCAAAATGCATTTCTGCATAGGAAACACGCATTTGCGAGTCGCAAACGGCAGATTTTGCCGTTTGCGACTCGCAAAGTGTTTCCTACATCTGGCCCTAAATTATTCATCAAGGTTGACTAAATTATTCCCAAGAAAAGGCAAATTATGCAGTGTAATACAGCATATTTTGTGTATTCCTTCATTATTTTATCATTTTTTTCTCATTTTAACACTTTTTTTAGCAAACGATTTTGCCTTACTAGTACCAAGCCAAACCGAGCAATACATCACTGGAAGATGGCCAGTCAACCTTTACAAAGGGCCTGACACTGCAAAGGAACAAATATCGCCATGTTTTTAGTAACTGATTGATTTAAACAAGGAACTACTTTTTTGTTAATCTATAGTTTAGCATCAGATGTGGCAAATGCAGCAGATCTGTAGTTTTAGGGAAATGTTTAAGAACTACATAATTCAGGTGGCACTGCCTTTAACCAGGGCAGTCTTTTCGGCCCACTGCTATCTGGGCTTTATCTAGCCCACCTTTCTAATGTCCTTCAATCATCCCATTTCTCCTCACTGAATTTTCATGGATCCTACATACCTCCTATTGTATTACATAAAAAATTATCTGTAGAGAATTGGGCACAAATCCATCTTACCAAATGTATCGCTGCTTTCTGTACTACTTTGTGGGGACCAGAACCAGCGATGATACTTTTTGGGGACCACAACCTCAGGAATGCTAAATCCATATGAATAGTGAATGGCACTATTTTGATGTGTGTTGTGGCATATAAATATTTAGGTCTAATATTTGCGTGGCATTTAAAAATATTTAGATCTAATATTTGCATCCACTTTAAGTCTGCAATACCATTTTTATCTCAAGATGCAAGACAAGCTTTGTCCTCAGTTGCACAGCTGATGAATTTTGTCCGTGTATAGTGGTACTTTCGGGAAACCTCTCAATGTTTTTGCATGGAAATCAGCACAATTAGTATTCCATTGCACCGGAGTACTTTGATAGATGATCTTTGTGAGATGTGGTGGAAGGTTCCAGCCTAGAACACCTTTTTGATGAACCACTTGGTTATATAATCCAAGCAATTCACAGGGAATTGAATAAGACCTCCTGGCAGCCAATGAAGGGGTATGGAGCTTGAAGATGTTTCTCTTGTTTAGAGCTGTCCCCGAGAAGATATATCTCTCTTGGTATAATCTCAACCATAATGAATTTTGTTGGGGGTGCGGTGGTCTTGACAGGATTTAATCTGTAAACATTCACTGTAAATATGTCTGATTGGTCTCCTTTCCCCAGTTGTAATACTTATAGGAGATCTGCAAGCACCCAGTTTCTAAAAATAGATTTAAAACATCTTAAAGAAGCATTCAATTGTTTTAAAAATTGAAATATTTGTGGAACTCTGCGACTTTTCGTGCTTAGATAAAGTGCCATGTAGGAAATTAAGAAGGTTTTTATTGATTAGAATCAATGATTGGTCTCACATCTACAAGATCCAGTTCTGTAATTTGATTGATAAATGTAAATACTAGAAATTGTATGCATGTGAGATGTGATTCACGAACTGATTGTTAACTGTTTTTAAACAAAAAGTGTTTATATTTGAGTTATGGTACCTGTTTGTTCCATTTGGCGTTAGATTTGTTAGTGAGAATGCTGTTCCTGGATATTGGAGTAGGACTAAATTGTTTATACTTCCACTTGTGTTTTAAATGTTTGATAGGCACGCTTTTCTGCTAAACATATTAGAAATACAATAATGTAACTACTGTGCTACATGCCAGTTTCCTTAACATATGACACAATTCCAGTATGAACTCTATCTACTTCATTGTCAGAAATCAGTTTTTCCAGTAACTCTTTTGTGCAAAGTATGCTTTCTGAGACTTAATGGACAATATGTGGTTACATTCCCCATCCTGCTCAGTTTGGGCCACTTGGGAGAGTAATCTGTCATGGCTGTAGCAAAGGACTCTTTGTGAAAGTGCAGAAAGAAGCATTGCATGATCTTACTTGCCAATTTGCTTCCTTGGTCTTTTAAACCTCTTAGCCACAAGAGCCGGCTTGATACTGACTTTAGTCATCTTGCAGCCTCTCCTACTTATGAGATACTTTTGTAAAAAAGTATTCATCTGCTCCTTTCAGTACTTGTATGGATTACAAGACCTTCCTTCATTTGAGTCTGCCTAAATCTTATAATGCTATGACCATTGTTTTGCCTTACTGTAGCTAAAATTAAATGAAGATTCTCTTTATTGCCCACCACACCATATATGATCTTTCTCACTTTTCAAAGATAAGACTTCATTTATTTGTCTAGTGTCTCTTACAACTGGGAAGCTGAGCTTAACCTTTGCTTGGCCTCTCAGTTGAATTTGTTGTTCAGTGGCACTGTAGAGAGAAAAAGATAGCAGTTGGTTCAGGCCCTGGCTGCTGCTCTTTAGAACAGCATGCATTTGCTCCACTGTTGTACTGAGAATTTCCTGCATTGTATTAGGAAACTACAACAAAAAGTTTTGCCCACCCGAATTTCAGTTTTGGAATGGATCATAGTTATTGTTTGTCCATCCATAATGGCTGTCTTCAAGAAACTCCTTCATGCCTATCTGTTCATTGTCCACCTAGCTGGCTGGAGCGTTAGAGTGACAGAAAGGCAACACTGCTACAAAGCACCGAACAAAAATACTGTCGTATTCACATTCATTAGGCATTGCTTTATGTTTATAAAACAAAACAAAAAAAGCTGTTGTGGCAGACCTGTAGTGAAGAATAAGTAAAATGAGGCAAAGTGACTGGGTATTGTCCTCCCGCTTCACTAACTCCAGCTACTGTATATGGCTCTAAGCTGCAACTGAGAGAGTTGCAAACGTAACCTCACCAATATTTTGGCGACCTCCCTAGACTACCACTTCTTAATACCAGACCAAAACAAGTATTGTTTCATATAATTAAAAATGACTTCCGTTTGGACCCAGCCATATGCAAATTGGCATTGACCCTGCTCTTCATAGGTCCAGTCCAGCCTGAACTGCCAGGCCGTGCCTGGGTTGCCTGTGCTATAGTTCAGGAAGGGCCTGGCAGTTCGGACTGGACTGTTCCTATTGGGGCTGGGTTGATACCGATTTATGCATCACCGGGCCCAACCTGAGGTGCTGTGGTGAGCAAAAGAAAGATGGGGTTGAATGCTACCCAAGCAATTGCCAGTGGTTAGTAAAATTGCAAGCATCTATTTTTGCGTGCTTGATGTAGCTAGCACCTTAACTGGAAAGAATGGGCCCATATGTGGGTCCCTTACTAAATGTGCTACAGGAGCCAAGCTATAGCTGACCAATGAGCCCTAACCAGGCTGAAACCGGTCATGAGTTGTGTTCTGGTTTGAGGAGGACCTGGCTTGGCAATTGGGGCACGACTGTTCCTATTGGAGCGGGGTCAAGCATGTTGAGCAAAAGAAAGAAGGGTTGGAATGCTACCTCAAGCGTTTGCCAGTGGTTAGAAAAATTGCAAGCATTCCACCCTTCACCCTTTTATGTGTTTGATGGCTGAAATTTTGAGCAAGACGGATCCGTAGGTAAAGGGAATATGCTCTGGACTGAGTCCAGAGGTCTCTGATGGACTGGGTTTGTAACCTCCGGAAAAAGAAAAGCGAGTGATAAATGTAGAAAATAGTAAGCGTTGGGACTAAAAAGATAGTGCACTTCAATCTGCCTTTTTGACGTCAATAACATTCCTCTTTTATCTTTGACATAGCCCTTGAAAAATGTTATTGATGTTTAGATTTTCAAACACAGGTAGATATTTCATTTCTCTTGACCTTTCTTTGTAGAGTGAGGGTACATGCTATGCCGAAGACATTATGGTATTGCATGCGTTTTCTGTATATTTTTTTTTTCTTAACATGTTTGAAATATTGTCTTGCAGGTGTCTGTTTTTCAGTGGACAAAGGATCCTTCTAGAAAGATATGTGTTGCTAACACCCACCTATACTTTCACCCAAAAGGTAATTTTCAAATTTATGCTAATGCCTTATGTTTTTACTACCTATTGAATCCGAATCTTGGGGTCAGAAGTTAATATGAGAAGCTTCAATACTCTGTTCAAAACAAATGCTTATTTAGTGCACATCATGACAAAGCTATTTTTTCACAGTTACTGGACTCTGTGTGTGATACCATTTTACATGTAAAAAGGGGCTCTTCACAGTGATGTCAGCTATAACCCCTCCACATACATATTTATTGGTGGGCAGCTTATCTGGCTCTTGGTGGGCAGCATATCTGGCTCTTTAGCATAATTTTTAATTTAAGACATTAATACCATATTACCTTTAAAAAAAAAGTTAAATCAAGAGTGAAGGTAAGGATTTACCTGCAGCCCATTTAATAGCTAACCAAATTATTTCAGTGTGTGTGTGTGTGTGTGTGTGTGTCACCTGTGCAGCAATTTTTTCCCTTGGACCGAAATGTAGGTAAATGATGCGCAAACCTTGTTAAGTTTTACACTGAATTTAGATGTCCATGAGAACTTTGCTATAGTAGTACAAGCACATGTGCATTTCAAGAGACCTTGCAGACATTGAGACTTTCTGGTTTGTTGATGGAACGAAGGCCACTGAATACCCGTTCAATATTTTCCCATGATACTGGAATGGCCATAAGATTCAAGGCAAGATTACAATGTTGGCCATTTTTGCTTCTGAGAACGCCAGTATGTCATTGCACTGATCTCATTGTGTGAAATATTGTGCAATAAATATTTGTTGAATTCTTCACAACATTTATTATGTCATCAGAAACTCCAGCCAACAAGAATAAATCTTTGTAATATTTAAAATTCTGACTATGATGCGCTTTCTTGAATGGATCTAGGATTATGATCCGTTTCCAAAAAGAGCTGTAACTCATTTGACCTGTTATGTTCCTACCTAGGACAGCTTCCCTCTTGCTTTTCAGTGCATCTTTAAAAGTAATCATCTCTTTTTTATAAGGGCTTGTGCTTTTGTTGATGGTTACATTTGCAATAAAGCGGTGATCATTGGGTCTTGCTCCAATGCCAAAGCCATGTCAACATCTGACTCCTGCTTCTTCTGAGTGTTGATTGCAGTGAGAGTTTAAACAATGAAATGTAACTTCTAATAGAAAGGTTGATGGTTTGCACTATTGGGACCAAGTGGTCTTTGTAGCTGATCCACTTTAGATCCAGTGTCTTCTTCATTGTTTACAAAAGCAAGGAAGTAGAGCCATATTTCCAAAAGTCTTACTGTTCTCTCATACCAGCTGAACCATCGGATCACAACAACCAGCCTTAGATATTTCATTCTCCTGTCTACTTTTCCTTGAGAATAAATGTGCTTTGTGTCTTGTGCATACTTAAATACTGTTCCAGCTTTTATTAGAAAATCATACATGTCCTTTTTCTCAGGCTGAGACAGAGCATAGGAAACTGCAGCATGGATAAAATGACATGGATCTTTTAATTGAATGAAATTGAGACTCTGTGCAGCGTGCAAATCACTTACTGCCTTTGTCATGCAGAATCAGAACATACAGCAACAAGGTCATGCCACGATTTACCCAACTTCTGAGACACATTGTTTACAATGAAGACAATTTTAGCAGAATTACACTCGTCAGATACAGTGGCATCAACTGAGGATAAGCGGCGACCCTGTCTGCATGATCAGTGTAATAAGTGACAATGTTCCAATGGCTGGGTCACCATGCACCTTTGTGGTTTCATTAATTGATAAAAGAGATAGGGACAATTGCTGCAGCCCGACTTATGTTTGCAATTTGTGTGTCAAATACTTCGGGAAAATATTTCTCATACATTTGGATGGATTTGCACATTGTCCTTGCTGCGGGGCACAGCTGCCTTAATCAGCTCTACAATTGGACCATCAGTCTGGTGAAGTGGAACACCACTTTCACACACAGCTTTCACAACATTGTGTGGGATATCAGCAGCCTCTTCAATATTTTGGCGTGCACGAGTAGTGCATTGCTCCATGGTCATTTGCTCTGTGCGGGCCTTCTTTATGACTGAAGATGAACGTCTCTCATGCGTTTTACTCCTCAGGTGAGCTTTGATATTATCCGCTGCCCTGTATTCAATGTCAACAGTTGTTCGGCATGAGTTGCAGGTGAACATTTTCATGCCTTTAAGGGTCACTGCTTCAAATTCTGAATACTCAAGCACGTAATCATCAATGTCCTTACGTTTGCGGACCATCTCTATAACTGTAAGGATTCAACAGTTAAGCAGCCATTTGGTTGATGTTTAAAATACTGTATGTGACAAGGATGAAACACGCAGCGATTATCAGCACAGGAGAACTTGATACAGATATGTAGAAATGTTACCTCAAAGAAATTTAAATATATCACTGTTCCTCTTTGACATTTGTTAGTTTGTACATCTTTAGTAATGAATAATTGCATTTTATCTTCTTTATAACTTTTTTTGGCTCATGACAGGGATATGTTGGTCAAAACAACAAGTCCTCAAATTCAACCCTGGGTAGATGGATAATTAGGTAGTTTTCCACTCAAAATAGCTCGCGTTGGAAGCTTCTAAAATATGTCAGCACCTTTCAAGATAACTAATTTGGTTTCTGGTTTTCGAAAGGAAAAACAGGTACAAATTTAATCTTGTCGCATTTACTCTCAGTTTACAGCAGAAGCCTTGTCAGACTTGTCTTACAACTAGCTGCTGCTTGTTTAACACAGAGTATAGTGTTAATCTTTCATTTTGCTGGTTGCAATAATCTAGGGATGTGCTGGCAGGGACATTTTGGGGGCCCTGGGTCAAACGTATCTTGCGGCCCTGTTCAGTACAGATTTGAATTTATGATCAGGTTTCAGCTCTTTCATGCCCTCTTTGGCCATGTCACTGACCGTACACAGGCACACTCGTCCAAATTCTTTAATGTCTTTACATCGAATATTCAGGGATAGTGATGTGTGTTTTCAGTATTGCAACACATCAGCAGCTCACTAATATTACTGCAAATAATCTATCTGACACCCTCCCATTTCTCATATGTGTACTGTGATGTGGATGTTTCATGCAACAGAGACACATTTTTTCCGCAAATTGTTTGTAATATATTCTCACACATCACACACATTAAAGGAAAACAATATTTAAAACAATCTGTTTACAAATTGTTCAAGGTCATCAGAGCAGGACTCTGCAGAACAGAGCTGGCTTTATCAGTGGAGTCCTGAGGGACTGGAGCCCTGGGCCAGAGCCCACTTTGCCCATGCCTTGAAATGTCTGTGTGCTGGAACTCTGTTTAAAAAAAAAAACACTGGAAAGGCCAGCAACCTTTTTCACAGAGGTACATATGGGAGGGGAGTGGTAAACTCGGTAATCTAAGATGCCAGGCAGCACTTAGAGGGGATCTACACCAGAGCCTGAGTTTCAAGGCGGTGCAGAGAAGTGTGAATCTGGAGCAAAGGATCGCTCACTTCTCCAATTCCGGTGACATTGTGAAAGACCATTCCCACATTTAGGCCCTCATCTCATGTTCATTGGTATTTCGGCATGACCGCTGCGCTCACGGCCACTGAAATACCGCCAGTGATGCTGGTCCCCTGACTGCCGCATTAGAAGACAAAGGCAGGTGACCGCCCAAACCCGGTCGGATTACAAACACCGTCAGGGTGGGAGAGAGGCGGTCCCACTACCAGCACTGCCACAACATCATGACTCTGCCCACTGTGCTACATGGCAAATCTCTGCACAGCGGTCACTGCACGGCTGTACACCAACCAATGGGTTGCCATCATTTGCCCCCTACCAGGCAGCCTCCTCAACGTGGGCCACTGTGAGGTCCAGACAGGTGGGACAACTGTAGTTGGAGTGGGGGGGGGTTCACAAAAAAGTGTATATTTGGGGTGTGTGATTGGGGATGCGTGTAGGTGCGACAGGAATGTTTTTTCCTGTTTTAGGGTGCAATACTGCCAGGGTTTACAGGGTGACCGCTACAAAAACCCTGGTGGTTTGCACCCTCGTAATACGGCTGGCGGTGTGAGACATGCTACTGGCCCAGAGAAGGCCCCTGTCGGCTGCGGCAGTCCGACTGCACTGGTGGGACTGGCGGTGGTGTGGCTGTTTCCAGTCGGCCACACCGCTGTGCTCATTATGCGACGGGCCTGCTTTGGTGAGACCGCCACTTCCACTGCGGTGGTTCTCTGGCGGTCATAATGAGGGCCTCAGTCTTAGCCATCCCTGAGGAGCACAGACATGCTTCTTGAAACGAATAGAGACCAGGCAACAGTTTCTTCTGAAATACCATCACAGCCCTTGTGCTTGCTGACCTACCATTTCAGAGTGAAATTAGGAAACACTATTAAGAAAATCGCAGTGTGGTGGTTATTATTGCTTAATAGCAAGAAGGTCATTCTAACAGGAGGATATTATTGCTCACTGAGAATCAGTGTAGGATTGCGCACAGAGCTTGAGATTAAAGGCGATGCAGAGAAGTGTGAATCTGGAGTGAAGGCCAATTCCCCTCTCCGCTTACTATAACAATCCGAAAGACCCTTTGCCTACAATCATTCCGCACTATTCAGGCAATAAAAATCCGAGTTTGAATGTGGTGCAGAGAAGTGTGAATCAGGAGCGAAGGATCGCTCACTGCTCCGCTTACAGTGACATTACAAAAGACCATTTGGCCACCATTGCCTTGCACTATTTAGGCAATTAAAATCTGAGTTTCAAGGCAGTACAGAGAAGTATGAATCGGGAGCGAAGTATTACTCACCTCGCCGCCTACAGTGACACTGCAAAAGATCATTCCCCCACCATTGCTCTGCACTAGTCGCATGAACATCCCAAGTCCGCAAGGCAACCCTCCCTTTAACTTACCTTTTGGACTGGCTGGGAAGATTGGAAGGCACAGGGCTCCCTCGAGTCCCAGAAATGTTGAAATCAATAGGGCTGGGCCAGCAACGAACAGCTGGGCAGGCGGCAAGCCTGAGGACCAAAGTGGTGTCAGGCGCATGAGGAGGCCTCTTAACAATCGGGGGGTGGTTGCAGGTCACAACGCACGTAGAAAGGAAGAACTAGTGGGGTGAGTGTCAAAAAATAAAGGGCAAAGAGGTATGGGGCTGGGCTGGAGAAGTGTTGCTATGCCCACACAGACAGTGACGCAAGGATCCAACCATGATTTGGTGAAAACAGTTATGTGGGGTGCGGGGGGCGCAGACAGAGCAGAGAGCAATGCAAGACAGGAAGGAGTTTCCAGCATAATCAAAGATCTTATCAGGAAGAGGGACCCTGGGTTGCAGCATGTATTTTACATTTTATATTTATAAATACAAAGGAAAAGTAGATTTCCCTCTGTATTCATGTTTAAAAATCCGTTTGAGCGAAAACACGGGAGCCTTAATTTTAATAACGAGTTGGATGGTGTTTGCCGCATCCAGTAGCTACTGGGTGCATTAAATATCCTACTCTTTATTAGAGTTTGGCATGTTAAACCTATTCAAATTTAACAGCGTAAAAGTTTACAGTATTTACATACCATGCAGATTTTGGTGCGGTAAGCACTAACTCTGCATGTTATTCTCCAAAACTCATAATATTAGCTATTTATTGCATCCAATAGATTACGTACCGTAGCGTATCGTTATTTATATGCTGCGATTAAAAAGCACCTGAATTCTGACAGATCCAGAATCAGCGCCATAGTGGTTAACTTTAAAGGTTTCTGCAAACAGAATTCATAACACGTTATCGGTTTGCAGTTCTCAGTCCTTTTAATTAATTAATTCACAGTAATCTTACTTTTTTAGATTACATCTGTGGTTTTTCAACACATACACAAAACCTTTAACTGACTAAACAGTAACTGGTCTTATAAGACCCTGATCTTGCGCCTATGCAGTGATTTAAAAAGAGACATTAAGAAAATGCTGCTCTAAGCCCGGCAACAGTGGGATGCTAACCTGATGTGAGAATGAATGGAGCAGGGCCATAACATTGGTGTAGTATGTGGCTAGCAATGTCAGGTCTAAATTGTCACATTTCTATTGCTTACAACACACTTCCTTTACTCCACTAAGACTTAAAAGCATATTCGTGGCCCGATCAGCTGCAGTGTAGCAGATGCATCTTTTTTTGCACATGGCCTGGCCTTGCCAGCCAGTTGCTGATTGCTGCAGTAGTGGTTAGACCTCACCATGTGAGTAACTTGACAGTGGCTGTTTGTGACACATTGCCTATAGGGCTTGACCAAATCGAAGCAGCAATTTCAATTCAAAAGTAAATTTGCAGCTGTGGGAATGCTTTTATCCAAAAAGAAGCCTAGCCATCGATTGGAAGATATAAGTGAGGTGTGGAGGGATGAGAATGCCATGGATGACCTGTAGTTGTGGGTGGAAATGATTCGCCTCATGATAACATATTCAGAATATGGCCTCTTTGGGGCCAGTGAACAACCAGAGCGGCAACAGGAGTCAGATGACGACCTATACTATGCAAGAGTAGGGGGGAATTGAAAAAGTTATCTACCCTCAATGGTGGACGTGCTGAACAGACTATGCATGAGATTGGTGCATGAGTGAGCAACACCATTTAGCACTTGTAGCAAGAGCATGGTGATTGTAGTCTACTGTTTTTGTAATAAAGATTAGTGGAGTTACCTGTGTCACTGGAAGAAGACCTTCTGGCCCACTCTTGTAAAGTTCCACTCTATCTAACTCGTCCTTGGTCTAGCTCACGTAGTTGCGTAGTGCTGCGCAGTGCTCATAGGATTACATCTGCTGCTGTCACGTATGTGTGCCTGTGTGTGGTACCGTGCGTGGAGGTCTGTGGGTTCTATATTGGTAGCCCAGGGCCTTTGAAAGGCTTGTGGAGCAACCATCCCAGATATTGTCGATTGCTTGCATTCCTGGGAGCTGGGTGGGACACCTGGAGGAAGGAACAGCCAGGATCTCTTGTGCACTTCAAAATGGTTCTCACCGGTCTTTGGGACATGGGACCATGGCACACCTCAGGAAGGAGATGGTGCTTGTAAAGGAATCATAAAGAATAGGTATGAGGTCCTATGTAACCTTTTGATTTGCATATGTCAATGAGCCTGCCATCCACTCCCATGGCCTGTTTTGTGGGGCTATCAAGAGTGACAGAGAGCTACAAAGGACAGGACAGACGACTGGGCAGTTCAAAGTGCGCAGGGCCCTCCACACGAACTAGACACTAAATCACATGTGTCTGGAAAACGTTTTTGTAACAAAGGAAGTTCAGCCTTTCAAAATTGTAGCTGTACATTACAGTGAAGAATCACGGCAAAGCATCAGCCTGTTGTGACTAGGACTTGTGGCTAAGGTTTCCTATCCTCACTGGAGAATCAAGACTAATTGCCCTGGAGCACCATCATCTTCCTGCAGAAACCAGAGGACCCCATAAGAATGGCGAAGAGCACCTAGAGGGAGCGAGGTTCAGTGGGCTGCCTGGTGAGTGGATCCTTGAAGCAGAGTGTGAGATTTCAGTCCACATCGGGACTGCTGCACTGATCATGCCATTGGCCATTTTTCGACCTTAGTGTGCCATGTGAAGGCCACGGTGAAGATTAAGAGCCGCCACCTTGAAGCAGCGTGCATCAGTGAATCATAGTGGGTTGTGACCTGTGGAAGCTGAGCATTGACTCAACCAGCTGAACCCAGAAGAACCCAAGATCTGCTTCCGGACTTACTGCACAACAAGTGGAATGTCGTGGACGCCTGTCAGCTCACCCACAGCATCCAGACTTCTGCTCCCTGCCAGCATTCCCAGCCTCTCTATCTACATCTTTAACCCTCTCCTTCCATTTGGTGAGGCTGAACAGCATTAATTTAGCTTTTTATTACTACGCACTTGTCCTGGCCATGCTAGAGGGGGTTTGGGTGAAGGCTTCTTTTCTGTTTTGGTTGGTAGATTTTCCATGTGTTCTGGATGCTCACATTATTCCTTTGGTCTCTCAAACTGCTAAATGAAAATTCGCCAAATTTAGAGAAGGGACCATATGACAGAAAAACTGCTGTGCAATTTATATTTGTTGGAGTTAGGTGGTTTCAGAGAGATTCACTGAGGGGAAAAACCCCTACGGAAAATCCAATATTATTTTAAAAAGTAGCATGTTTTGGAAACAGTCTTATACTTTTTAAGCATTTTACCAGTGTACACCAAATAAGGCACCATGAAGGCCTGAATTGCGATAGCAATTCCCCCATAGTTTGGTGCAGATTGGTCGGACAAGGGTTTTCAAAGTGGAACAATGGAGTTTGTTATGAAGCAGTGTTAGATTGATCATTGACCCCCAATGGAATGATGAGGTTTTCTGCAAATTAAAATTTAGTAAACTAGTGGTTTGCCACATTTTAAATGTTCAGATGAATTGTAGGATTTACAGTTCTGAGCACACAGATATATTTAAAAAATGACTGTAGTGTGATTGTGGTTGCTTTTAACTTGAGCATTGTTAGGATTTGTGAAATGCATATGCGAGATAAATATTCACAAAATATTAGTTTAATTATGTGTATTTTGTGATATTCTACTGGCATGTAGAGGAACTGCTTAGGACAATGCCTTTTTGATCCTGTATTGACTGCTGAAAGCATATTGTGTTTGTGGGCAGCAGGTTTAATTCAACTAAGGAAGTATCACCAATTTGGATACTTAACATTATTTTTGAAAGGGAAATCTAATGGTGGCTGTTTTTAAATGGTGTGTTTTATCAAATTATCACTAACACATTTACATTTTATTTTCCAGTTCATTGTATTTTTTTTTTTAGATGTGGTTGTATGTTATCAATGCTTTTTCTAATTTATAATGGTTGTTTGAACTCAGAAAATGCATACAATTTACTTAGTAAACTGGAGACTAAATTTAATACTACTGTAGCCTTTTTCTGTAGTGGCTGTGTGCTGAATTTATTCCACGTTTGCGAACGCTGTATTTGTTAACAGGTTCGCCACTACTTTGTCCTGTTGAAATCAGATGAAACTGGGATGTGGTTCAAAGGGAGTAAAATGTTCTATTTATACGTATGGAATGATACCGGTAATTTAATGATATTAATCTGTTGCTTTTTTGTTTTCCTAGGTGGTAACATACGCCTTCTTCAAAGTGCCATAGCTCTTACACACATCAAGCATGTTGCATCTGAGTTGTATCCTGGAATACCAATAATTTTCTGTGGGGATTTCAACAGTACACCATCATCTGGCATGTATAATTATTTCAGAAATGGGTGTGTACCTGAGGATCATGAAGACTGGACGTCCAATGGAGAGGAAGAGAGGTGTAACATGTCGCTCACTCATTCTTTCAAACTGAAAAGTGCTTGTGGGGAACCTGCTTACACCAACTATGTGGGTGGCTTTCATGGATGTTTGGATTACATTTTTATTGACTCCGATGCTTTGGAGGTTGAGCAAGTAATCCCTTTGCCAAGTCACGAAGAAGTGACTACACATCAGGCATTGCCTAGCGTGTCACATCCCTCTGATCACATAGCACTTGTTTGTGACTTGAAGTGGAAGTAGTGTCTGAACATGAATTTATGGCACATTTTTAACTTGGTGTCAATATAATTGGCACCAAGGGTGCAACAAAGAAGAGATGCTTTGCCCCAGTGAAAAAATCCTTTGGCCATTCTACAATGATTGCAGTGTATCTGAGCCTTCATCAACTGTGAAACACATTTACAGCTTTGGATGTAGTGGTGCAGAGCGAGACTGTGCATTAGTGGATTTTGATTAGCATTTCAAACACTAAAGCTTATTTTAAAGTGCTGTTCTCTTTGAGGATTTAACATGTACTGTTTGATTTCAATTTTCTTGTACAGGCATGAGCTTGATTAAATATTTTGAACCGTATGCATCTTGGAACTCCATTGCAGTGACGTTCATCATATTTGCCTGTTACCCTAATATTTTTAAAGTTGAATATATTTATGAAACTGGCAAATATTTCTGGAGTATCATACCTTTTTAAAATCATTTTTATGACGTTAATAGATTATTTTATTAAAAATCTGTGTACAATGCATCCAAATGAATGCGCTTTCGAACTGAACGCAGAGAAAGCTGAACGGTGATTTGAAGTGGACAAAAAATGGAACGCTTCAGTCCTAATTGTATTTGCTCTGAAAATAGCCCTTCACTGTTGCAGGTTAATACATTTAGACTATATGGTAGTCTTTAATCTTTTTATGACGTCAAGCTCTTTATTTACTTAGTACAAGCACATTCTGGCTTTCAAATGCGCACCTTTTTGTTTTATTTTGCAATTTTCTCACAATAGACCAACATCCTAGCTTTTAACCACCCCTTGGTCGTTCGTTGGTTGGTTGGTTGGCTGGCATAGGGTATTGCCAAGGGTTATTAGGCCTCCTATTCGACAGCTTCAATTGGTGTGTGCTTTGTATCTGTCGTTTGAAAATCCATTCGTTGCTGTGAGGTAGCAATTTATTGCAGGCGTTGCATCGACTCTTTCTGTGAAGAGATGGATTGAAGATGGTGCACAACCCTTTCAACACTAACTCGCTACTGACGACCCTCAATCTAACATCAACACAATAGACAGGCAAGCAAAATTGGTTTATCCAGTTTGGTTGATAACACTGTGCTGGTGTAGGAGTGCTAACAAAACGTAAGGAGTAAAGTGATCTTTGCTTTGTTCTCTGGAGGAACTGGACTAGAAAAAAAAGAACCGCAGTACTGAGAGTTCAACAGGAAATTCCAGAACAGCGCGCTATGACAGTGCAGCTCTGATTGGGTGGGCAAATACAATTGAGACTTTGGATGATTAGGACGGGAATATGAAACACGTTCTCAAAGTAAGTGCTGAGAAGAAGGATAACGATGCCAAAATAAAGGAAATATAGTAAATGAGTGGCATGCAGGTAAACCTTGTATCATTTTAAGGATATTGCCACCTTTAAGATTGTGACCATGTGAAAGCCTTTTATGGTCTACCTTGTGCCTTTGATATTGTCACAGAACTCCTCGGTCAGGACTCCCACACTTGGGGGTACTTTTCCCTCACGTAGGATTTTAATGGCTGAACTAAATGGCATACTCTATAAATGTTTAAATATGTGAACTGTGATAGGGAATCTGGAATCGAGGGAATGGAAAAAAAAAACTTGAAGTTCATTGATATAAAAACAAAATAGGTAATCAGTGACACGAGTAGATTCTTGAAAAAACTGAAATAAAGATATTCAGTGGCCTGTTTCACTTATTGAATAATGTCGCCTTCCCATCTCTTCCAAAATGGTGTGTTGAAGGCTGATGTATATCTGTGCATTCCAGTGTTGTGTTTGTGACAGGCAGCACAGTTCTGCACTGCTTATTTCTTTTCTTTCTGGAGATGCTAATGAAGTGGCGAGTTCTCAAAATGAGTTTCTTGCTATCTGTGCCATAGCAAATCAAGCCATACGTCCTGTCTAGTAAAACAGGGAAACTGATGCGAAAAAGGGGTTTCTTGACACATTTGGTCTATTACTAGAGATGTCTATCACAGTGACAAGCCTGTTGCTGAAGTGAGCGCGCACACACCCACCCCCACGGTCAACGTTTATTTGATCCCATCGCTTAATCCCATATACTTAATCATGCTGTTATGCTGGAATGGCAGTCAGGCACTGATTACCCTCAACTATATACTTCCATTGCTGGCCAAGATTATCAATACAACATTAGTTTAAGTCTGTCTTTTTTTTAGAGAAACTGAGGAATGACAGCTGGCTGTAAATGAGCTCAGCTTAAACAAAGAGCATAAAATCTTGCAGCCCAGCCTTAATGGCGGTCTCGCTGGTCAATATCTTGTCGACGCTGGCTCAGGGCAGGGCCTACTAACACTGGTAGGACTCCTCTACTTTCTTCTTCCAAAGCCCAAATTATACACCACATATCCGAAATTAGCAATAACAGCCAGCAAATGCATATGCTGAGCTCTCAAACTCGTGTCATGTCATGCCTCTGAGATTCCTCTTCGAGGGCTGCCTAGACACTTGAGGCATGACAGAGTCAAGGATTTGCATTCGTGGCACAAGAAAAACTTATACACATTGGGAGACCGTTTTCAGAAGGGCCACTTTTTAGGTTGAGTGCAAAAGCGTTTTGATGTGTTGTAAGTATTGTGGGCTTTTAACCACACCCATCTCAAGCCCATCACTTTCATTCGCTTCTGGGCTTGCCTTTTAAAAATCACTTGGTGTCATTGGTAAATGCTTTACGTTTGTCCCACCTTGATGCTGTTTTTGTCATGCCTTGCAGACTGCCCTTATTACACGGATTATTGCATGAGTGGCGATATACTTCAGCAAGGGCAGACTTTGTTTTTTTCTTTTGTCTCCCTCTCGTGCTGCATGGCGCCCCTGGCGCTCACAGCACGATCATGCACAACACCGTGAACTTGATCAGCAGTATTGTTGCACTTATCACATTGTCCATAGTTACCTAATTGGAGTAATTTTTTGTGGCTCTCCCTTTAAAATTGGTGAATGCTTTACATAAAACAGAAATCTTCAAAGCATAAGCAACTCTCCAGGCACAGCGGGAGAGCCAATGCTACATATTCACTGCAATCGGGGAAACTCTCACGAATAATACTTTGCATGGCAATACCTTTACAAAACTTTTTTGCTCATAATTTAGCCTGTGGTGGTCCTAGGACAATGGGACCACCACCAAAACGTTCAGCACAACACACTCTTCCTGTCTAGGTCGTCTCTGGGTCCCCACACTAGGTTAGCGGGGGTCCCAAAATAATAACCCCTACCACCATTTTTATTATCTTTTTAAGCTCTCTCATGGCTGGAACTTTTATTTTACAGCTGGGAAAAGTTAGGTTTTATGGGCCTTGTTTGTAATATCATTACAAAAGGCCTGCTAGCCTTGAAAATGTGTAATGCACTACTCCCTCTAAGGGCTACATATATGGTTACACTACATTACTTTCTCCCATTCTTTTTTCATGCGGTTATGCTCTCTAAAGGGCTGACTGTATGGTTACATGACCATGTTTCTTCAACATGCTCTTTTTAGTGTGGTGTCCTGTAGGGACTGTTCTGAGCATTGCTGTTAACATACTATAATATTTGTGACAGGAAAACACACCCTATAATGCGTTGCAGGGCATTACCTTTACAAAACATTTTTGCTCATGACAATGGGATCACTTTCAAAACGCTCTTTCTGTCTACTTCATTGCTGGGTCCCCACATTAGGTTAAGGGGCACCCCTAAATAATAACCCCTCCCACCATTTAGTGTATTTTAAGCTTTCTCATGGGTAAAACTTTTGTTTTACAGCTGGGAGAAGTTTGGTTTTAAAGGTTTTGTTTGTAATATCATTGCGCATGCTTTCTAGCCAAAAAAAATGCCCTCTAGAGGCTAAGTATATGGTTACACCGCATTACTTTCTCCTGTGTTTTTTTTTTTCCTGTGGGGTTATGCCCTCTAGGGGCTAACAATATGGTGACATGACCATGTTTCTTACAAATATTTTTTTTATGGTACCCTCTGGGGGGTGTTTTGAGCATTAGTCTAATGCCAAATTGTTATTTCTGATAAAGGTCAATATGATAATTGTATATGTTTTAATAATCTCTCCTTATTACATTTATGACCATGATTCAGGCCAACTTAACATCTTTATTACACTATCACTGTTCGAACACTCTTGATATGTTTGGGTGTCCCTTCTAGTTTATTTCTCCTCCGTGGCTGCCTTGTGTCTTTTTTTGGGGGGGATTGTTAGCCAGCCAGGAACTCTAATGGTGGGGTGGTGAAAGTGGTGTTCTATTGGAATTACCGTGGCAGATTTAAATTAGGATGCTAAATGGCAACATTTTTGCTGCAGCTAGAGGAAGAAGGTAAATTGAAGTGCCTTAGTTATATGCAGGGCCACTGGAATTATATGGCAGAAAAAAACGAAATTATGAGGCAGGGTTGACCAATTTATGTGGCAAGAAAAGTCCATTTATGAATTTACAATGCCAGTAGCTCCTTGACTCCCTTTATGCAACATATAGCAAAACACAGTGTCCACCCTGGGCAGTTTCTGGTGCATGGTCAGCTTAAACAGCCTTGTTGCATCCTGTTGAATATAACTGATGAGCAAGAAGCATCTGCTGTTATACAAAAACATGTGGTAATGGGATTGGATTGGCATTTAGTCACTTGGATATACAAAGCTTTACAGGAGCACATCTCTGTTCCCCCTCATGCGGCTCAGTGAGCCATGCAACATTGTTTTTTTGCAGGGTGCTACAAAACTGAGTGGACACTTGGACTGGAGCTCTCCAATTAGGTATCCAGAAATACCTTGTTTCAAGAACATCCAGTTCTCCACAGAGCACACCTTATCCCTAATAATGAAATTGAGTATTTCCAAACGCTGCTTCTTTGCTCACGCTGTAGCTCCAATGGTGCGAACCGTCTGTTAGAGGCTTAGGTCCTGCCCATAGCTAGCACAACACTGGCAGGCTGTCATGGACACCCTTGTTGACATCATAAACTGCGGGGGACTTAAAACCTGGGCAGCCCGTGCCCTCAGCATTTACAAACAATTGAGTAGCCGCTCAGTTCTTAGATCTTTGCTCCTATTAGCTAAATTAGCCATAGCCCTCAAGTAGTGCGCCAAGTTGCTCCCATCAATAGCTTTCTGGCAGGAGAATACTGCTATTCGCAGAGAAGATGCAAGAGGCCTCTGCAGGTATTCCATAGCTATGAAATGGGAAGCCATGTTGTTTCACCTCCAAAGATTACTCCCTTTCTCCTTGAGGTAAGTGTCCTCTACAACACCATGTATGGCTTGAGTTTCGCTCACAGTGATTACTCTCTCGTGCTCTGACCCCCCACAGTTCCACCATCTTCTGACAACACCACACCCTCCTCGCACATTCTCTCGTGTTGATTCCCATCCTTTGTTCAGCACTCCACATCCTTCCCTCCTTGACGCCACCCCTATACCCCCATAGACAGCAGCTACGCAACATTAGTGTTTGTGTTCACACAGTGCAAAACTCTTAGCTCCTTCTTGTTTAATTTTCAAGATGCGCGTTACAAAAATTACCACAAAACATGATGGTGAATTTTTTGATGTGCCAACATTTTAACTGTAGTGTAGCGCAGAATATGTAATGTTCCTAATTAAAAATGTTCAATAACACTCCCTTTTTAAAAGAAGAAAATATTATGCTAGCCCCAGCAGGACTACAAAAATAGACCTCCTACAAAGACTTCCAGCCTATGCCTGCCAAATAAGTCATTTAACCCAAAAGATAGGTTCAGGGAGTGTGGAGGAAGAAATAAATCTACAGAAAATCACTCTTCCACAAGGAAACTGTAATGAATTTGCTGGTGTTTTCAATGGATTGCTTGATTATTTCAATGGTTTGAACAGTGCAAAAAAGATTGCAAGGTCTTTGTTCACCGTATTCAAATTCGACTATTTTTTTAATGTATTTATAACTCGAGTATTAAAATACTGACCATTACAAAAAGGTCAGACTCCTTTAAAAGGGAGCCATTGAAAAAGTGTCACCAACTCTCTTAAATCAAAGGAATAAACGTCAGAGCAAGATACTTGTCAAATATGTCTACACACATTTACTAAAAGAAGCTGGATTCTTGGGGAGAATTAAAAAGGTAATATATATCAACATTTTTACATTGGATAGAAACATTGATAGTAAGCATATTTTACGGTGTTTTCGGTCCGATAATTTAACTGTCTCTTTGCTCTTGCAGATGTAATTGGCTGCAAGCAATCAAACTAATTTAAACACCCACTATGCATCCAAACTGACCTTTCACTAAGCCTCGTGCCATCTAATAATCCTGATTTATGAGTTGTATTTGAACTCAGTTCAGAGATCACGTATCATCTGAGAAAAAAATGAAACCAATTCATTGATGATGCTGGGTTTCTTTCAGCCCTTTGCAAGTAAGATTATGCATCCCTCGCCTTTAAAGCTTTTCTAGTTCCTTGTGGTTTGAAACCAGGTTGTTGTAGGGGATTTTCTTGGAGTCATTTAGCTACAAAAGATCATTTTGAAATAGGTGTGGTATTTGAAGGACAGGCTGTATTTTTGAACCTTGACATGTATGAAAGAATTTGGCACCGACCTAGTTTGGAGAGGCAGATTACATAGAGTTTTATACATGAGAGGGGGGATTAATGTTTTTAAAAAGTTTAGGTGGACATCCTGTGACATTGCAAGGGACCTTGAAAGGCAATGGAGTTGAGGACAAGATGATGATCAGCCCATATGGACTAGACTTACTGGTGGATTGCATGGGTTCTGGAGCAGGACTCCTCTGTGAGAGTGACATACGAGTTTTTTTTTAATAGGGTTTATTGCATTTATTGTTTGCTGTTTAACAATAGCAGTGCACCATAACAGTAACCAATGATAAGGTTTGAGTACAATTAACCAATGACCCATCATTAACTCCCACCCCAGCATACATTAGTCCAGCTGTCATTGATGTAATCTTACAGTAGGTGATCTCGGGTGATTTGTGGGCGTTTTTTCATTGTTAAACCCATGTAATTGTGTTTGTGTTGTGGGGAGGACTAGGCCTCGATAATCTGCCCATCTGGACCATATCTTGGTGCACACGCTGGCCTGGTACACCAGTATTACAAGTCCCATACAATAATCAATACCCTGTGTGCACGCGGAGCTGTAGTGGGTAGTTTCCATGCCTTTGCTATATCTCTTTTAGCAAGTGTTACTCCAAGGAAGAGGAGTATGTGTTTGTATCTGTTGCCACCTATGTCACTCTGGATATGTGTAAAAGTATCAGTCGTGGAGACATCCGAGCAATTTTTGTTCTCTGACTTGTGCACGTGCATAATAATTCAGTGGTAGGTTGTGGTTATGTGAAATTAAATGGGTTCACCAGCTGGGAATATGTGCATGTTTATTGAGTTGTAGATCGCACGGGACTCAAGGAATGGGTAGTGCTATCATTGTTATTGCATTAGTTAGCTTTTCCTTGTGGTCCTCATGTGAGCTAGATACCCAAGCAACACCTTATGTTTAAGAAAATATATTATACCTTCTAGTGTATATCTGCTGTAGGGTGAATGCCACTCGGGCCTCTAAAGTCTCAGTTTCAGTCTCGGAGCTGTAGTCGGGGATACTCTTCTCCTTTCCTTCTTACATTTTCTACATACTTTTTAATGAGTCTTCGTCAGATGGTTTATGGCACTTTGAAGGAACTCCCTGTTGGTCTCTTGTGGATTACTTAGTACATTTTGGATTGCAAATTGTTTGTTGGTATTGCTGAAGATGTTAAAAGTTCAGTATTTTTTTTGCAAGCATTTTTATTTCAATTTGGTGTGGATGGTATACCACTCCATGATTTATCTATACACATTCGCCCTGACTTCATCTTTCTTTTGACTCACCTAATACCCACGTTTCCTTTCAGCTCTGTTATCTATTCCAAAGCTTAGCCACATACACCTGCTTCTGCATGAATGCATTTGCTACGTATCGATGTGCCGTGAGAAAGCACAATAAGCCACATTTACATCATCTCTGCCAGCCATCACTGCTAATTCAAGCAAGGAAAATGCCTCCCACTCTAAATGGGACCCTCTGTGCCACTGCATGTGCATGCGAATGATAACTTCGCTGCTCGTCTTCTTGTTAGAGAAGCTTCTTTGCTGCACCGAAAGATAGACTGCAGACAGATTATAGATCCCTTAACTGGTACTACTGATCGCAGTGTGTTGACATTGGGCCCAATTCACAGGCTGTGTTTTGTATTACGTGAAACAGTACTACAGTAGTACTAGACTTGTAGTGCAAAATGCTGTTGGCTTATCTACGTGCAGAGATCGCTCCCACCACATTTCTATCTTTTCGGTGTGGAGATCTCCGCCACATGTGTGGAGTCTCCGTGCACATGCAGGTATACATTTTGTTAATAAATGTGGGAGACACTGGGAGAGTGGCTGGAAAATACGTAACAGCTACTTTTAAATGGGTGGGGTTTGTGGCGGGCTAAGAGGGATTTAGAGATGGACATGCAAATACAATCACCCACCCACAAAAGAGTAAGGGCCAGATGTACGGTGTAATTCTCAGGTTGCAAACTACCCGATTCACAGAATCTGACTGTTTGCGACCGTAAAAAAAGCATTTTCTTAAGTACCAAAACCTAGTTTGCGATTCGATAACTGTAGGAAAGTCACTCTTTTTGGCAGGATTACCCCCACTTTTTTGCCTGTTGTCAGTGTGCTTAGACTGTTTTACAGTGGGATCCTGCTAACCAGGACCCCAGTGATTGTGCTCTCAACTATAAATTTGGGTGCCTTGGTACCCTTTATGCCCCACAATTGACATACTGTTGTACTCCTGTAAGTCCCTAGTATATGGTACTTGTTTACCCAGGGCATTGGTACCCCAGGAGCCACAGGGCACTTACAGGTGGTCCAACTACATAGTAATTCTGAACCTAGGCATGTTTGGTATCAAACATGTCGGAATCATACCCCAATACCGATGCCAGTATTGGTGGCATGATTCCATGCACTTTGGGGGCTACTTAGAGGCCCCCCAGTATTGCTCCTACCAGTCTTCCAGGGTCTGAAAACAGCCTACGCTGCTGCAACCTTCCAGACAGGGTTCTGCCCTCCTGCTTGACCAGCTCAGGCAGGGAAAGGCAGAACAAAGGATTTCCTGTGGGAGAGGGGTGCAGCCTCCTTTCTCTTGGAAACAAGTGTTACCAGACTGGAGAGGGGGAGCCACCCCACCCCACGCCACCAGCTTGCTTTAAAGGGCACATTTGGTGCCCTCCTTGCATAATCTGGTTGCACCATTCTAGGGACCCGCGGTTCATGCTCTGGCGAGAAACTACACAAAGGAAAGGGGAGTGACCACTCCCCTGTTCACCACCCCAGGGGCGGTGCCCAGAGCTCCTCTAGGTGGCCACTTGATTTTGCCATCTTGAAACCAAGATGGGCAGAGGCCCCTGGGAGAATCTGAGAGGTCAGGTTAGGCAGGTGATGTCAGTGACCCCTCTGATAGGTGGTCACCTTGCAAAGTGATCAAGCCCCCTTTTGGGCTATTTAGGGACTCCCTTGTCGGTGGATCCCCGGATTTGGTGTGCAAGACTCCACCAGGACCTCTCTGCAATGACCTCTTCTGCTCCTGTCCACCGGAACTGCTGCTGGACTTCACAGGAACCGAACAAGACTGCAACACTGAGACGACCTCGCCCTGCAACATTGTTTCTGCAGCTCTGTCAGTGCTTTGCAACATTTTCACGGCTATGCATCCTCTGACGTCGGCAAGACTTCGGTTGCACCAAGGGAGCCAGAATAAATCTCCCTTGGAGTAAAGGAGTCACTCCCCTGCACGAGCAGGCACCTAAGGCAATGATGTCCGGCTGCTGAGATCTTCTTTCCTCTGGATCAGCGAACATTCTCCAACACTTGTGGTGGTTCTGGTGGGGTCCCCCTAGCTCCTCTTTGCTTTCTGTCTAACTTGGGAGACAGTGAGCCTTTGCCTTGTCCTCCAGGACAGAATCCCTGTGCACTGTGACTTTTGCAGCAGCCAAGGCTTGTTGACTCCTGCTTCGAGGGATCTTCAGGCTCCGAGTAGCCCTAGCCCCAGCCCCAAGCACTCTACCTTTGCAAGTCTCCTCTCTGCTGCTCCAGCGACGTGGGGCTCCTCTTAAGGTGTGCTGCTTGGGCCTCACTGCGACTTACTGTGCATGACGGCAGTGGGTTGCTTGTGGGGGCTCCAACTGCTTCTGCTGGCTCTCCTGTCTTCTGAGGGTCAGCCCAGACTTCCCTCTGAGGGTTGAGTCCACAGGATCTTTCTGGTTCTCTCCAGCCCTGCAAATCTTCAGCTCCAGTATGCATTTGCTTGTGCTTGTTTGTGGTGCTCTTGGCCACTGACCCATCTGCAATCCGGCAACAGCTCCTCTGTGACTTCAGGGACTTCTCTGCAGCTCCTGGAGTCTGCAGCTGGCCTTTATCCATCACTGTCGCCCTGGATCTTCACCCACAAAAGGGTGGCCATTGTCTCCTGCTCTGCCTGGACATTCCTGTGTGGACTGGACTCTGTCCCCTTCTTCCACAGGTCCTCTTCATCCGGAATCCACCATTGGATTCCACTGGTCACATCCTGTTGTTGCATTGTTCCAATCCTAAATCTCCATGTTAGCCCATGGGGCGACCAGGTAACTTACCTCTGCTTTGCTGGTCGCTGAGGGTCTTCTAGATACTCACCTCTTGGGGTTCCATACTCTCCCAGCCCTTGACTAACTACTCCATACCCTATTATAGGGAACCCATTCTCTCATTACACTATTTTAGTATATGGTTTAACCTCCTCCCCCCAATAGAGCCCTTGCTGTTTCTAACGTGTTTATGCTAATCCTTGTACTTACCTCAAGAGAGGGGGGAATTTCTTAAAGTATTCTACTGTGTGGTTCCTTTCATGTGTGATAAGTTACTGTGTGACTACTGCAAGTGCTTTACACTACTCCTGGATAAGTCTTGCCAGTTCACCACAGCTACCACAAGAGAGCCCTGGCTTCCTAGACACTGCTACACTTACTGATATGGGTTGCCTGGAACTGGTATAAGATGCCAACATCATAGGTGTCCACCACAAACCAGGCCAGCCTACTAAAGTAACCTCTTAAAGAATCACAAAATAGGTTAGCAATTTGGTATTAGTAAGGGACGTGTTAAAGGCATCCCTTCTTATGCGCGGCTTGCAGTTGGGTATGTATCCAAAATGCGGTTGCAAAACATTCTCTTTTTATCACCGAATTCAATTTGGTGGCAACTCATTCGCAAATGGGAAGAGGTGCCCAGGAACCACTGCCCACTCTTAAAAAAAAAAAAAAATGAAACTGAAACGTTTCATCCTTCTTTTTGAAACACACCCAGGAAAATGGGCTACATTTAAAAAAAAATAACAAAAAAAAAAATTCAAAAATGTTACTTTATTTAAAAACGAACAGAAACATGGTGGTCTGCGGTCCCCAGAAGGCCACCATCCCTGTTTTTTTAAGATTCCCAATACGTCGCAAATTGCAACCCACCTCATGAATATTAATGAGAAGTCTGTTTGCGACCCACTTGGAATCGTAAATGGAACTCAGAGTTTCACACATTGGAAATTGCAATTTCCTAATTGTGATTCACGTGGGACCCTCATGCAAAGGTGGGCAGAAACGCATGTTGTAATCCGGAGGGCAGTGCTACCCTGGCATGTTGAGACTTCTGGCACTGGCAGGCGGCAAACTGCCGGTTCTGGCAGTCGGACTGTGGTGCCTCCGCCACGGTCATAACGTGGTAGTCGGACCGCCCCTGTCGGCACAAGTCTGGTGGTCCATGGGCTGCCAGACTCGTATTGAGGGTCTCGGTGAGATCAGAGAAATAATGGTCAACATTGAGATGCCCAGAGCTCTGCAAATCATGGGAGTCGACAAGAGTGTTTTATGTTATCCTAACATTTTTTTTTACATCATTGTTTGACATCAGCAAAGCAAAACTGCTAGAAACTAAAGTTCTTGTATTTGGGAAAAGAAACCAACAACATTGCTGATGGCTTTGAAGATATTAGCGAAGAAGTGGAATACAATCCCATGAGCTGACAGGCTTATGCTGTGCAAATGTACTGTCTTTTCCAAATCATGTTTTATGAATTACATCACAGCAAAAAGAAAACTCCGTTACACATGACTGCCCACGCAATCTATGATAAGTGCAAAAGCAGAGAGCTAATCAAGTCAATGAATGGGATTTGTTTATCAACAAGTTATAATGACATAGTACAGAGCAAGAACCTATAATCAGCTCATGCTGTAAAATCTTGTGACTCCAACAACACACCACTTCCAAGTCACTTTACTAGGAAAGGATTTACAGTTGCTGCTCTTGATAATTTTGATTTTGAATACGGCTTTTCTTTGTCTGGAACCTCCAGGACACATGATACTACCACAGCACTTTTTCAAGACTGTACTAATGAAGTTGCTTCTGGAAAACAAGGCATGCCAGCTATAGACATAAACAAACGAAGCTGCAAAATTACAACCCAATTGCCTTGCCAACATGTGCAAAATCACTATAAGCCCTCAACATGTCCCAGCCTACCAGAATGGTTCAAAGTGGCTGAGGACATGGATCTTATTCTACCTGGTGCTGCAATCTGAAAAGCTGATTTAACTGAATTTATCATATCGCTTATTCGGTGCGGACTGAAGGACGAGGAAAAGCCAGTTCTTTCGTGGGCTGGAATTTCTGCTTTGATGTTCCAGAATACCGTTCCACTGAATAAGGTTAGGTTTTTACCAGTAATAACATCTCCAATCACAAACTACGCAACATTATACACAGCTCTAATAAATGTCCAAAATGTGCGTGCTCAGCTTAAAGACCAGCCTATCCTGCCAATTTTCTGCTATGAAGGTGTTTGCGATATTTTAGCTGACATTTCTAGGAGCAATCCAGTAGAATATGATGAGCTTTATCCAATGATGGGCATTTTCCACATGACAGAAGTTGTGTTGCGGTGTGCAGGAAGTTAACTTAGTAAATGTGGCATAGACGATGCACTTATTGAGGTTGAACTCTTTGGAAGCAAAAGTGTCTAGTCGGTACTGAGCGTAACTCATTATGTTAGTTCGTTACAAGGTATGCTCATCATATCTGAGGCTATAGAAACATTGCGTTGAAATGCTTTCTTGAACAAGAATGACAAATTAGGTTTTGCGTATCTTATCTCAGAAGTGAACAAGGCAAAGGGTGCACTTCATTCAAAAGACATAATGCAAAGCCAGCCAATGTTCAATACACTCAGTTCAAAATCAGAAACCTGAAAAACAAAGTTTGTAGAGTTTTCCAAAATATTTGAAGAAAAATCAGAGCTTTGCAAGTACTGAGGAAATTTTTACACATGATAGCTCTAGTGAAAAATTTGGTACACGCTGATTTGGAATGTGATTGGGAACTGTGCGTGAAAACTGTGGAGTCAATGATTGCTGTGCTTAGCAAATTCAATTGCATAAACTACCTGAGATATGGGTCCTGGAATTTGGAAAAGTGAAGAAGCTAGAGGTGGAAAACCATACCTCTACTGAAAATTAATCTAAAGACATTTTGTGGTGAAAGACAGAGGAAGGTTCAGTGCTGTGGCTCCAGATATGAAACTGGAACCGACGATCTAAAGATCACAGAAAAGCTTTGAGGGAATTGTCGGTCAGACACAAAAGTGAATATGTTGCTCAGTGGCAGCTAGTTTACCATTAAGTCCCTTCTATTAGCAATGTTTTCAGAGAGATAACAAATTCAAAATTAATGGACCATCAAGGTGGTTAACCCCCTGAACTCCACACACTCAAGAGAGAATGCAAACTGCTAGAAAGATGGTGGCACAGCAGCAGAGACCATGCACACCCCACCACTTTCAAAGAAGCACTGAACAAATATCATCTCCACCTGAGAGAAGCAAAAAAGGTCACTCTACTCAGCCGCATGGAAGAAAGCACCATCTGTCTGAAGGAACTTTTCAAGATCGTCAAAGAGTTCTTCTGCCCAGCAGACACCGAAAACACAATACAAACCCCTTGGACCCTCTGCGTCTCACTAGCGAACTACTTCCACAATAAAATCACAGCCATCTACAGAAACTTTCACCCCAAACCCACCAGCATCGAACACCTACTGACCTCTGCTCATGCAGGGGTGCCCTCACATACAGGGACCTGCATCCTGCCCTCTGGGCTAGGAGGGCCTACCATAGGGGTGATTTACAATGACCTGGTGCAGTGACCTGTAGTGAAAGAGTGCATGCACCTTTTCACGCAGGCTGCAATGGCAGGCCTGCAAGCACATTTTGCACTGGCTCCCATGGGTGGAACAATACATGCTGCAGCCCATAGGGAACCCCTGGCACCGTAATGCCCTGGGTACCTAAGTACTATATACTAGGTACTTATATAGGGGCACCAGTATGCCAATTGTGAGGTGAGTAAAGTCCCAAGCAACCAAATTTAGAGGGAGAGTGCACAGTCACTGGGGACCTGGTTAGCAGGATCCCAGTGAACGCAGTCAAAACACAATGACAGCAGGCAAAAAGGGGGGTAACCATGCCAAAAAGAGGCTTCTTTCCTACAGGAGTCATCCAGGTTGTAAGGCTCAAGGAGGGGGCTGCTAGCCCCTCCTCCTAAAAAAAAGAAATAGCCCCAGTAGATGGAGGCCCTAAAATCGGTACCTAGGATCCTCAGCAGAAACCACAGTACCACTAAAAAACAAGTCTAGTGGGACAGGGTATCCTTACCCTTCCCTGCCCATATATATTTTTTAACTTTCTATTCGGAAAGAGGACTGAGTCACTGAGTCCTAAGATGGCATAGGCCACATTTTTGTTGATTTGGGAGTAGCCAGTGAGATCTAATCTTCAGTTCTGTTGGATCTATGGATTCTCCACTTCTCTATATAGACAGAAATTCTGAACCTTAATTTCTCAAAAATTACTAGATGGATTTTCACCAAATAAAAAAAAACGCAGTTGCTGGCCCAAGATCTAGCATTCTTGCCCATTTGATGTAATTCTGTGCAGCCATTTCGGCTGTAGCTGTGTCTAAATTTCCAATGAAAATTACAGGGGGGTGTATGCTTTGGGACCACCTCAGATTGCCCTGAAAGTTTCCAGGAAAGAGCTGAGTTGAATGAGACTTTTTTTGAGACTTTTGTAAAGACTTTGGGGGTCATTCTGACTTTGGCGGGCGGCGGAGGCCGCCCGCCAATGTCCCGCCGTCAGAATACCGCTGCGCGGTCAAAAGACCGCCGCGGTAATTCTGAGTTTCCCGCTGGGCTGGCGGGCGACCGCCAGAAGGCCGCCCGCCAGCCCAGCGGGAAACCCCCTTCCATGAGGATGCCGGCTCCGAATGGAGCCGGCGGAGTGGAAGGGGTGCAACGGGTGCAGTTGCACCCGTCGCAATTTTCAGTGTCTGCTGGGCAGACACTGAAAATCTTGGTGGGGCCCTGTTAGGGGGCCCCACGACAACCGTTACCGCCAGCGCCAGGCTGGCGGTAAGGGGGTCGGAATCCCCATGGCGGCGCTGCCTGCAGCTCCGCCATGGAGGATTCCCTAGGGCGGCGGGAAACCGGCGGGACACCGCCGGTTTCCCGTTTCTGACCGCGGCTGTACCGCCGTGGTCAGAATGCCCAAGGATGCACCGCCAGCCTGTTGGCGGTGCATCCGCGGTCCCCGGCCCTGGCGGTTTTTACCGCCAGGGTCGGAATGACCCCCTTTGTCCGTGGCCCTAACTACAACTACCCAGTGGCGACTGCCACTGGGTGATATATATCTGTATCTAGGACCTACTTTCCATAGGAAATGCATTTTTTGTTTTGACAATATCTTTGATGCTGGTTCACGAATTTTCACAACATTTTCAAAATTAGTACGTCACTCACTTCTGCAGCTGTCTTCAAAGATTCATTAAGTGGGGGCTGAGAAAAAAAAGGTTGTCCCAAAACACAAAATATAGATATCGGGGGACGCGGATCTATACGTCAAAGTAAGGCCCTGATTGGCTAACCGCAACCTGAGAGAAAAGTAGCGGTCTCCATTTTGTATATCTGCTTGGTGCGGGGAAGGAAAAATTAAACTGAAAAGTGACGTAAGGTGTCAGGATAGGGGTATCCTGACCCCATTGGACAGATGGAGGGATCCCTGAGTGACCCCTCATCGGTGAAAATTTGCCTAAAATGTTTTTGGACCGATCTGCAGATCCACCATGGGTCTCCAGGGAGTCCCCAGTGTAAATTCATTAAAATATCTGCGGATCAGGAGCCCAATGGAAAAAAAAAATCCAATCACACATGCACATCAACCATGCATAGGGTTACTCATATGGTTGGCTTACGTGGAGGGTTGGGCACAGGGTCTGCATGCAGGCCAAGCTCTGTCAATCCCATGGGTTACAGGGACGTTTTATATAAGAATTAGCATTTAAAAAACCTTGGAAATTGACTAAAAAAAACAAAGGTTACAGTGGCATTCTAGTTAGATTCAGAATTTAAACGCATAAAACCATAGAAATTCAGCTGTCATAGTTAGAGTTATTTCAAGTAACTATAACTCTTGCCCTTACCACACATATTACAATACTCATAACATCTTATATGACATCATTGATAATATCTCAGCAACATTTGCTTTTAAAATAGATGAGAAAACTGTGCATGGCGGGGGTGTCAGTTATGGTTACCTTTGGGCATGAGGTATAATTACTTGAAATGACTCTATTACAGCTGAATTTCTATGGTTTTGTGGGTGTAAATTCTGAACCTAACTATAACAGCGGTCATCTTCTTTGTGTTTAATTAAATCAGGACTCTCCTTCACAACCGTCTAGGAGAATCTGTAATTTAAATAAAAGACAGCAGGTTCATATTCGGCACAGCTGTCACTGCTGCAGGCTGAATCTTCTCAAAATATAATGCCTTAAATGTTGAAACCCTAGCTCAAGCTGTAGAATTAAGGATGTCCTCCAATCCAGCTCCTACCCAACAGGCCTTTGATGCTGTCTTGCATGATTTAGATCTGAACCTTTCTGGTTCCTATCGGACTCCGTATCAGTGTGAAGTAATCACTAAAATAGAATGTAATGAAAGCTTAGTTTAGAATCTTGAGGAGTTCACAGGTACACGCAGAGGAATAAAGAAGTGTGATTTACAGCTCCACGTGTGGCACAGTCATTGGTGTGTACCCAGGCTAGGGAAGACACTACAACTGGCGACGAGATAGGGGATAAGTAACCTGAAGAACAAAGTGCTCTCCTGGAGAGTTTGCCGTGGTCCAAGCAAACTGCCTGTGTGTGCCACATGTAAGTTCGTTGAAGTGCTGAGTCGACGGTTGGCATATGTGCAGTAAAAGTGCAGCTCCAGCCGGTGTGAAGCATGTGAACGACAAGAAACCTTTACTGAGAAGTCTATGCATTGTTGGTCAAGAAGCTATCACCAAGATCATACAAAAAGGTACCGCACTGCCATGCAAAATAAACTCATACATTGTACGGAGCGTTAACGCTGAAGGTGGATATAACCAGGTTTAGAAAGCACAGTTAAAGACACAATTTACCAAATAACACTGTGAACAGAAGTGCTGCAAGACAGATATCAACCAGGTGTCAGAAAAAAGCAAATTGATGTAAAGAACAGAGAAAATAAATAACTTACTGAGCCCGCTAAAGAGAGTCATTGTGCCACAACATTCCACTGAGTAGTTCAAGGAGAAGTGCTCCGGGTTGTGCTTACAGGGCTGTCCATATCCAAAGCAGTTGCTCACTAAGCTGCCACGTAGGGCTCAGAACAACTCAATAGGTTCTCAAAGAGTTGGGTTTTTAAACATGAAAATGACAGCTAAGAGAGAAGACACCGTTCCACTTAATGTGAAGGACGATCCTGAGACTCACATGTCAAAAGACTTTAAAGAAGGTTTGCACAAACACAATCATCCTACAGCGTCAGGGAGCATGCTACTCTCCATGTCAGTAAGCTCCACAATGCTTCCACCTTCCTGAAACCATTACTACCTTTTGATTCTGCCAAAAAGCAGAATATTGGCAACAGATGGACTGCCTGGATGGAGACATTTGAAGATTTCTTTGATTCACTTGAAAAGACAGCATACAGAAATATTTTCAAATAGCTCAAAAATCTTGCTGGCAATTGTGTAAAAGAAGTCATAAAGAAAATGACAAAAACTGACAAAGAAGTCATATACCGTCAGATTAATAATTCTTAGAATCTCAAATTAATCCAGTACCAAAAGTTGATTATGAAGCGGTTCGCTTTCAGTCAAGAATGTCAAAGAGTTGGTAAAACAATCGATGAATTTGTGCAGACTTGACACACTAATCAAACACTATACAATGTAATAATGAAGAAGCCTTGTGGTTTAGAATTATTGATGGATCCTGGTCTGATTCATTCAGACGACAAATGCGGAAAGAAACTCTTAGTCTGGAGCAAGTGTTGATGGCTGCCAGAGCTGAGGAACATGCTGAGAGACAAGCTGCTGACTTGTAGGCCAGAGGTGCCCAGATTGAGTCAGTCATGAGTGTAAAAAGTAATCCGAAGCAATAGACTGAAGGACACAAAGTGATGTCTACATGTAAAAAGAAGTTGTGTTTCAGATGTGGATTTTCGTTTCCACACGAAGGAAAGTGTCTCGCCATTGGACAGATATGCAAAGGCTGTGGGAAAGAGAACCATTTTGTGACGATGTGTAAAGCAAAGAAAGAAGTAAGTGCGTCATGGCGCAAAGAAAAATGGCCACCAGAAAGTTCCAGAAGCAACATTTGATGCATCACACAAGGCCAAGTGGCAACATCAGTTGAGGCAAATAAGTACTAGACAAAGTCAGTCATCATCAAAATCATTGTCAAACAGTTCTTCTGCCTCAATAGTAAGTGAAAGTGATTGTGCCATGACGATGTTTACCTCAGAAAAGCGTGCACAAGTCGGACTGGTCGTATGTGAAGAAAAATGTCAGTCAAAGAGTTGACGTGCCAAAGCAGCCAAATCATACAAAAACACTGTCCAAGGTTTACATTGAAAATAAATGGATGTTAAATACCTTTCATTATAGACAGTAGTGCATCGATAAATATAAGGCCTGAAAGAAATACAGTGAAGTGTCTCTATAACTGCAGGTTATGTCGTTAAAGACCAAAGTGTATACTTGGGCTGCATCGATGCCCATAGAGAGTAAAGGTTTATTTAGAGCGACAGTGAAGCATAAGAAAATGAAGGTACAAGTATTGCTCTATGTGCTTCAAGGTACAGCGGCAAGTGGCTGTTTGCTCAGTTTTAACATGGCTCCTGGCATGGGACTGATTTCTGTGAATTACAACATGGATGCTCATCACAAAATAGTAAGTCAGTTCCCTTTGTTGTTTCATGGTTTAGAAAAGTTAAAAAATATGAAACTAAAGCTGCATACTAATGAGGATATCCGTCCTGTTGCCCAGAGAGACAGATGAACTGCTTTACATTTACAAGAAGCTGTTGAAAAAGAACTTGAATTGTTACTTAAGCATGACATTATTGAGCATTGCACTGGTCCAACATCATGGGTTTCTCCCATAGTAGTAGTGGCCAAAAAGGATCTGTACGTATATGTGTTGATATGTGCCAGGCAAACAAGGCAAATGAATGAGAACCACATCCAGGACAGCACATTGCTGACAAGAAAATGCAATTGAATGGTGCCAAGGTTTTTCCTCTGTTTCATTTAAATATACGTTATCATCAGTTGGAACTTGAAGAAATCTGCAGATACATTACAACTTTTTCTACACAAGTTGGTGTGTTTAGATACAAGAGACCTAGTTTTGGTGTGTCATCGGCTTTAGAACATTTCCAAGACGTCATTCAACGCATCATCCAGCCCGTTGTGTATGCATTTAGTTTTAGCGATGACATATTCGTTTTCAAACTACAAGGAAGGAACATGATAGAGCTCTCACACTAGTATGTTAATTACTCAGTGATGCAGGTTTGATTTTGAATGCAGACAAGTGTGAGTTCAAGAAGAGGAAACTGAAATTATTTGGCCATATCTTTTTTGATGGGGATATGACACCTGACCTTGCAAAAGTAGAAGCTTTATCAAATGCTGACCCCCACAAGATGTTTCAGTGGTATGTTCTTTTCTTAGCATGGCCTTTTACTGTCCAAGGTACATATGTGAGAAAAGTTTCAAGAGAATCAAACAAGCCATTGAAAATGCTCCAGAAAATGGCACACTTTAATCAAATGTTTCATGCAGAGGTTGTGGTCGAAGCTAGCCTGGTTGGGTTAGGCGCTATCCTTGCACAACATTATAGACACCCAAATACTCAACTGTATATTGTGGCCTATGCTAGTAGAAGTTTGTCTCAAACAGAACATGCTTTACTCCCAACCTGAGAAAGAAAGTGTGGCTGTGTATGGGCTTGTGAACATTTCCTTGTATTCCTGTACCAAAAGCCTTTTGTGCTGGTAACTGATCATCAAGATTTGCTGACCATCTTTGGCAATCCAAGAGCCAAGATGCCTCTTTACATTGAACGATGGGGACTACGATTACAAGAGTACGATTATACAATTGTGCATCATCCACGAAAGGGTCAGAATCCTGCTGACTACTTTTTGAGAGTGCCTACACAAGGTCACAGTACTCTCTCCAAAACAGCTGAAGCCTGCATTGATTTCATTGTCAAGTCAAGTACACTAAATGCTGTATCATTATCCCAGATTGTCACTGCCAGGAGCCATGAAGGTGACCTGCTGAAGTTAAAATATATAATTACATGTCAATCGTGGAACAAACACACTCGACCTCTCAATAATGATGGGGAATTTCAAAAGTACAAAAATGTCAAAGATGAATTATCCGTAACTCAAGAAGGAATTATACTACGATGATCAATAATCCTGATTCCGAGAGTGCGACAGAAAGTGATTGAAGTGGCTCACAAATGATATTGTGGTACATTTACAACAAAAAGAACTCTCTGAGATCAAGTTTGGTTTCCATACCTAGATGAAAGAGTTGAAAAGGAACTCAAAGCCTGTCACATATGCAATTGCCTGTCAACCAATGTTACTCAACATACTCTGAACATGCCAGAACTCCCTAAACATGCCTGGGAGAGAATAGACATTGATTTATTTAGTCCACTGATTGTAGATGAATACTCACATTTGCCTGTGCTTGAAGAGGTCTCACCCGCGACTCATGAATGAGTATGCGGGAAAACTTGACGGCATCTTTGCGACATGGGGCATACCAGCTATTCTAAAAATCTGACAATGGTCACCCTTCAACAGTAAAGAATTTGTTCAGTGTTTTATGAGCTCACTAAAGTAAGCAGTGCAGAGTACAGCCCTTAAAAAGCTCAATTTGAAAACAGTATTGAATTCTACTCTACAAGCTTATTGTTTAATACCCCACTTGACCACAGTGAAAGTGAAAGTACTGAGATTTTGATGTCCGGGAGAGCAATGGCAACCAAGTTATCCCAATGGACCACCAAGAGAGATAAAAGTTAAAACATGGTTTGTACAAGGGACTTGGATAACAAACAGAAAATTAAAGCTTATGCAGGCAAGGGGCAACATGCAAAGATATCTCATTTAGAAAAGGAGATTTGGTGATCACCCAACAGATGCTCAAAAGAAAACCTGATGCTCCTTATGATACTGAACATTTCCAAGTGGTGTCTATGAAAGGACACATGGTGACTGCCCAGTGCCTTGGGTAGTTTATTACCAGAGACTCTTCTAATTTTACGCCTGTGTTTCATCGTCATCAACTCGAAGTGGTGAAAGAAAACGCAGTGATGGATAATGCCTCTTTACAATCCCTGGCAATCTCTGACAATAAAGACAACCACTTTCACCTTCTAGTAACCAGATTGGGCCATATGATCAAAGCTCCAAGAAGATTGATTGAAGAAATATAGTTGTACATGTGTATATATATATATATATATATATATATATATATCTACTGATTTTCAAGAAATGTTAATTTTTCATTTAAAAGAGAGAGGGATGTAGTGTTTTGCATGATTTAGAATTGAACCTTTCTGGCTCCCAACGAATTCTGTATCAGTGTGACATAATTGCTAGAACAGAATGTAATGAAAGCTTGATTTAGAATGTTGAGGAGCTTACAGCTCCATGTGTGGGGTAGTCATTAGCGGGTACCCAGGCTTGGGAAGACACTACTGACGCCATCACCTCACGTCCAGAATGGGCTCCAAAATAGCCTGTATCTTCCCTGCCAGGGCTATCAACACTTTCACCCATCTACTTAGGATAGTTGTGATTACCAGAGTAAATGGCTTATGCAATAAAATTCATAATTGGATGCCAGATGCTCTCAAGTTCTCAGTTACCTTTACATAATTCTTAAGGCACGTTATCACACACGGTTTAGGGTGTGTAGAAAATTATAGGCACTCTACAAAGGTGCAAGCATTATTAGATCTACCATCTGATACCCTCCTAAAGGACACCAAGCATGTAACTTGATGTAAAGTGATTTAAAAGAATGTTTGTCATTATCCTCGCCAGACTGAAACAACTGTAATACCAAATGAACATCCCAGAATGTAGAGCATATTAGCTTAAGGGGATTTGCATATCTAATTCCCTTCATCAGTCTGCAGACTGAAAGGTGTACACCAACACACCTACCATCAATTTTATGATGACCTGCTGATTTTGCCAAGCTGTACCCATTAATAGGCCTATAGGACGTTTGGCCTACCACCAAAGAGGCCAAGAAATCAGATCCCTACTTCGTTCCATACACCAGCCACTCCATACCTCCCATTTGCAAGGTATATGGGGACACCTAGTAACGCTGGGACCTGGGTACGATATCAAACAAAACACAAATGGTCCTAAAGGGGGAAGTAAAACTCTAGACTTCCACTGCAATAGTTACAAATAAACCTACAGTAGATAGGATACTTTCTAGAACAGATATTTTCATAAAAGCAATAGTCTTATTCAAATCAGACATTCAATTTGTATAAGAATAATATGCAAACATGGGTGCTCCTAGAAGCGTTACGGCGCAGTGCATGTGTCTGGGTGGAATAATAGTTCACAGGTGCTATACAAGGTACAAATGTAATCAAAGGACTTGTAGTGGTGTATGGATAAAACAAGCAACAATCAAAAGTGCGAGTGTTAAAATCTTTTAGTTAACTTCTACAAAGAACCAATCCACTGTACAAAATTGTTGATGTTCGACCCACAGGGCAACTTAAAGGGTTATTATCAGGACAAAAACATTTAAAGGAGACACCTGAGAACAAACGAGCCATCTATCAATCATTTTGTGGCACCAAATTAAATCTGTTTACATACATAAGTCTATGTGCCATAATGTACTATTTAAAAACATTTACCAACCAAGGTTGCCAACACCATCAGTAAATCCTTGTTGAGATGTATGGACCTTGCCGCAATGGCATTTTAAAACGTCCAGTGTACTGTGCAGTAAACACTTGCACTCACTCGAACAGCTGAAGGGAAGACTGAAAGTCTCACCCACTTCAATTAAATATCACAAGGCTGGAGAAAAATAGATAAATGTCTAAGTATAGGTGCTCAAAAGATATGTGCAATATCATTGTTGACAAGGAAGGACCTATAGAGTAATTAAGCAAGCAGGCAAAGCTATAAGGTGCTAATAAGAAATGCCTCGTAAGGTGAGACTCTAGGATGCCTCCTTGGGCCCGTGCCTAACATGGTATCATGCGGTAAAGGAATCTTCTGATACTATCCAGACCGGGAAGTATACCGAAGCAGCCAATAACAGTTCTAAACGACAACAATGTGTTGAATTAATCAAGAAAGGCAAAAGAGCCCCGTTTTTATGGAGGAAACTTTAAAAGAATAATGACACAGAACTAGTCGCGGCTTGCGGCATGCAGAAGGAACCGCAGGGGCGGAGGGAATTAAATTAAAAATAATAAAATAAAAAACAAAACCACGTACCTCTGCTGCCGCTCCATCCGCTCCTCCCGCTCCTCTGCAGGCACAGGCCTAGAGCAGCAACAGGACTGGCTGGGAACGCCCAGCCAGGGTGCTCCCAGGCTGACTGGGAGCCTGTGCAGGCTCTCTCCAGCCTCTCTCCAGCCCAGCAACTGTGTTACTGGGCTGGAGAGACCCCACTGCGCATGTGTGTTTGGCCAGCCCAAGCTGGCCGGCCAAACACACATGCGCTTTTCCCCCTCATTGCTCGTCACCCCCGACCTCTGCCCTAATTGAGGAGCCGCCACTGCACAGAACAAACACCTGTCCAGAATAAACAACCCAACGGCTCAGCCTGGGAGCAGTCAGTAATGTATCATTAAGACAAACAGGGCCCTGCTTTTTCAACAGTAATAGACTGATGCACTGAGAGTGCTCTTATCAAAATAAACCCAACCACTCAAGTTGGGTGCTGTAAGCTGGCAAAACAATACAGTGCGACCGCAGCACCGTGACTATCGCACTGGCCTGTGTACTTCGAAGACCGAAAGCACGTGTTCCAGAAGTCACTGTATGTAAATGACTTTGCGTGTGCGGTGATATGAGCACAGAAAAGGCCTATGAGATTCATCTCAATTACCATAGGCACCCGAGGATTGATTTACGCCGGCCTACATTTTAAGCAAGCATTAGCATAGCCAATAGGTCTCGCCTTTTGGATGTGAATGCACTATTTTGGGGTTTCTATTGTGGTGTTGTTTAGCAGCGCGCATTGCCACTACAGTTGAAAAAACACCCCTGGATATGTGTGTGAGAGGTAGGGGTATAGATAGGGGTAGAGAGGGAGGTAGAGGTGTAGAGAGGTAGAGGTGTAGAGATGTAGAGAGGTAGATGCAGAGAGATAGAGGTAGATAGAGGCTAAAAGGTAGAGGGAGGTAGAGCGGTAGAGAGAGGAAGAGAGGTAGAGGGAGGTAGATAGGTAGAGGTAGAGAGAGTTAGAGAGAGAGGGAGAGGTGTACAGAGGCAGAGGTGTAGAGGTAGAGGGAGAGGGAGCTGTAGAGCGAGAGGTAGCGAGGTAGAGGTGGAGAGAGAGAGGTAGAGAGGGTGAGAGAGAGGTAGAGAGAGGGTTAGAGGTAGAGAGAGAGGGTTAGTTAGAGGTAGAGAGAGAGGGGGTAGAGGTAGAGCGAGATAGAGAGAGGGTTAGAGGTAGAGAGAGAGGGGTAGAGTTAGAGAGAGAGGTAGAGAGAGGGTTAGAGGTAGATAGGGGTAGAGTTAGAGGTAGAGAGCGAGGTAAATGTGTAGAGAGGTAGGGTGTAGAGAGGTAGAGGTGTAGAGAAGTAGAGGGTTATAGAGGTAGAGGTCGAAGTAGAGAGACGGTTAGAGGTAGAGAGAGGTACAGGTATAGGTAGAGGTGTAGAGAGGTAGAGGTGTACAGAGGCAGAGATAGAGAGGTAGAGGTTGAGAAGTGGAGGTAGAGAGATAGAGGGGTAGAGGTAGTTTTAGAGAGAGGTAGAGGTATCAGTAGAAGTGTATAGAGGAAGAGGTAGAGAGGTAGAGGAAGGAAGAGGTAGAGAGGTAGAGGTAGGTAGAGAGAGAGATAGAGATTTAGAGGTAGAGAGAGAGGGTAGAGGTAGAGAGAGAGAGGTAGATGTGTAGAGAGAGGTAGGGTGTAGAGAGGTAAAGGTGTAGAGAAGTAGAGGGTTATAGAGGTAGAGGCATAGAGGTAGAGGTTGACAGAGAGGTAGAGAGACTGAGGTAGAGAGAGAGGTAAAGGTATAGGTAGAGATGTAGCGAGGTAGAGGTGTAGAGAGGTAGAGATAGAGAGGTAGAGGTTGAGAAGTGGAGGTAGAGAGCTAGAGGTAGAGGGGTAGAGGTAGCTTTAGAGAAAGGTAGAGGTATCAGAGGTGTAGAGAGGTAGAGAGGTAGAGGGAAGTAGAGGTAGAGAGAGAGGGGGTTAGAGGTAGAGAGGGTTAGAGGGAGAGAGAGAGGTAGATGTGTAGCGAGAGGTAGAGGTGTAGAGAAGTAGAGGTGTATAGAGGTAGAGGCGTAGAGGTAGAGGTCGACAGAGAGGTAGAGGTAGAGAGACGGTTAGAGGTAGAGAGAGGTACAGGTATAGGTAGAGGTGTAGCAAGGTAGAGGTGTAGAGAGGTAGAGATAGAGAGATAGAGGTTGAGAAGTGGAGGTAGAGAGGTAGAGGGATAGAGGTAGCGGTAGAGAGAGGTAGAGGTATTAGTAGAGGTGTAGAGAGGTAGAGGGAGGTAGAGGTAGAGAGGTACTGGTAAAGAGAGAGAGCTAGATAGAGGTAGAGAGGGTGAGATAGAGAGATATAGAGAGAGGGGCAGAGGTACAGAGAGAGGGGTGAGAGGTAGAGAGGTAGAGATAGAGAGAGCAATAGAAGTAGAGTGAAAAAGAGATAGAGAGAGAGAGAGGGGGTAGAGGTAGAGCAAGGGGGTAGATGTAGAGAGAGAGGTAGAGGTGTGGAGAGATAGAGGGGCAGAGGTAGAGGTGTAGAGAGAGAGGTAGAGAGCGAGGTAGAGAGGAGAGTGGTAGAGGTGTAGAGAGGTAGAGGGGTAGAGGTAGAGAGGTAAAGGGGTAGAGGGAGAGGGAGAGATAGAGAGGTATAGCGAGATAGAGAGGCAGAGGTAGAGAGAGAGGGATAGAGGTAGTGATAGAGAGAGGTAGAGGTATCTGTAGAGGTGTAGAGCGATAGAGGTAGAGAGGTAGAGGGAGGAAGAGGTAGAGAGGCAAAGAGAGAGAGAGGTAGAGAGGTAGAGATAGAGAGAGCGATAGAAGTAGAGTGAAAAAGAGATAGAGAGAGAGAGAGGGGGTAGAGGTAGAGCAAGGGGGTAGATGTAGAGAGAGAGGTAGAGGTGTGGAGAGATAGAGGGGCAGAGGTAGAGGTGTAGAGAGAGAGGTAGAGAGCGAGGTAGAGAGGAGAGTGGTAGAGGTGTAGAGAGGTAGAGGGGTAGAGGTAGAGAGGTAAAGGGGTAGAGGGAGAGGGAGAGATAGAGAGGTATAGCGAGATAGAGAGGCAGAGGTAGAGAGAGAGGGATAGAGGTAGTGATAGAGAGAGGTAGAGGTATCTGTAGAGGTGTAGAGCGATAGAGGTAGAGAGGTAGAGGGAGGAAGAGGTAGAGAGGCAAAGAGAGAGAGAGGTAGTGGTAGAGAGAGAGAGGGATGTAGTGAGAGAGAGGTGGCGAGAGAGAGAGAGAAGTAGAGAGAGGTAGAGAGAGGGGGTAGATGTATAAAGAGAGGGGTAGAGGTAGAGAGGTATATAGAGAGAGAGGTAGAGGTAGATAGAGAGAGGTAGAGAGAGAGAGGGGTAGAGGTAGAGAGAGAGGTAAATGTATAGGTAGAGGTGTAGTGAGGTAGAGGTAGAGGGGTAGAAGTAGAGAGGTAGAGAGAAAGGTAGGGGTGCAGAGAGATAGGTAGAGAGAGAGTTAGACGTGTAATGAGGTAGAGGTTGAGGTGTAGCGAGGTAGAGGGGTAGAGGTGTAGAGAGGTAGAGGTAAAGAAGTAGAGGTAGAGTGACAGGTAGAGATGTAGAGAGGTAGAGGGATAGAGGTAGAGATAGAAAGGTAGACATAGAGAGGTAGCGATAGAGAAAGAGAGGGAGAGAGGTAGAGAGAGAGGCAGAGAGAGAGTTAGAGAGAAAGGGGTAGAGGTAGAGAGGGGTAGAGGTGGAAATGTAGAGATAGAGAGGTAGAAGTAGAGAGAGAGAGGTAGAGAGAGCGGTAGAGGTAGAGAGAGGTAGAGAGAGTGGTAGAGGTAGAGAGGCAGAGAGCCGGAGAGAGAGAGAGAAAGAGAGAGAGAGAGATCCAAGAACAAAGGGCCATCACAAACTAAACCTGAGCCCTTCGGTGTGTTTTCACTGGTGTGGTGTGAAGACATTGCTATGGACAACCAAAAAAGAACACTAAGGCTGCAATGCCCAGAAGGGAGATGGGGTCATCACATGCTGTAACAGGAGGAAGCTTGAACGTAGTGTGATGGCTGTCAAACAATTTCTCTTAGTAAAATTGCCTGGGAAGGAACTAAGCATACAAAGGATGGACATTTAAAAAAGAGCACCAATAAAAATGATGCATTTAAGACAAGCACAAAAAAGAACAAATGGCAATAGTGGGATGGTTAAAGCCCATAGATTGAATACGGCATGTCTTGCAGAAAGCGCATGCACACTGCCTAGGCTCCACCTAAAAAGGGGGAAACACCTCAATTAAGAAGGACTATGTTAGAGTACTTGGAAGGAAACATTGACATATTATCCTGTCAGGGGAATGTAATGTAAAAAGAAATGATGTAAAGAGAAAAAGAAATTATGTAAAAAAAAGGGTCTTCTAAAAACCTCAGGAGGGAATTCAAAAACTATATACACCTCTTCTATGTGTGGTATTTCGCACAAGGTGTAATGCAACTCCTATTATATTTTATACAGACATACACAGTAAAAAATCACCAATAACATGTGTTAATGAATAGGGGGAAGTGAGCAAATAAATCACTGAATGACTGTTAGAAATGGGGTCTTTATTTGGCTGCGGTATACACCCCTGTCCAAGTAGGGACCACAATCCTAGTCAGGGTAAGTCACACACAATCCAAATGATCCTGTGCCCACCCTCTGGTGCCTCGGCGCTGAACAGTCAGGCTTAACTTAGAAGGCAACGTGTAAAGTATATGTGCAATAAAGCATACAGTACCATAGTGAAAAAACCACAAGAATACACCACACAGGTTTAGATAAATAGATAATGTTTATCTGAATAAAAGAAGGTAAAAACAACAAAGATCCAATACTCAAAAGCTGAAATATCACTTTTAAAAGGTTTTAAAAGAGTCGTAATCCTTAGAAATGAACAGTTGTCTCTTTGATACACACAGTTCCTTGTATGTGTCAAAAATATCACGCACGAAGACCGTAGCGGAGGAGATGTGTGGAAAAATAGGATGTTACGTCGGGTTTTCTGATGCGGCACAGACAATGCGTTGTTTCTTTCCACGCTGCAAGGGGTTTATGTCGTTTTTCGGCACCCGGTCTTGGTTCCTCACTGCGATGCAGGGATCTTTTGACACCCAGGGATGATGCGGGTAAAATCTTTGAGGCAGTGGAAGTAGACAGGGGCGCTGCGTCGATCAGGAAGGCGATGCGTCAAATTTTCCATCAAAAGGTAGACTCTTCGTTGAATTTTCAGTCGGTAAGTCGGGGCTGCGTCATTCTGGTCTGCTGTGTGGCAATTTCTCCATTGCAATGCAGGCTTTGCGTCAATTCCAGCAGGCGGTGAGTCACTTTTTTGACACACAGGGAGTTTCCTGAAGAGATTAAGTATTTTTGGCCTTGAGACGTTAGAAAACAGGAGGCAAGCTCCATCCAAGCCCTTGGAGAGCACTTTTAGGGAAGGCAGAGTCCTTCTCAGTGCAGTCAGAGGCCAGCAGGGCAGCAGGGCAACAGCAGGGCAGCAGTCCTTCTCAGCAAAGCTGTCCAGATGAGTCCTTTGGGCAGCCAGGCAGTTCCTCTTGACGGGGGTAGGTGTAGGTCTAGAAGTGTCTAAGTTGGTGGGGGTCAGAGACCCAGTTTATAAACCCAAAATGCCTTTGAAGTAGGGGAGACTTCAAAGAGTGGTTTTGAGGCGCACAAGTTCCCCTTTTAGAGCAAAAACTGACAGGGTCCCAGTAGGGGTTTGGCAGCCCATTGTGTGAGGGCAGGCCACTGGCCTATGTAATGTAAGTGTCAGGCCCTCCACCCTTCCAGTCAAGGAAGACCCATTCAATATGCAGATGAGTGCAGGGGTGAGTGAGTGTCCTAAGTTTGTGGTTGTCTGGGTGAAATACACAAGGGAGCTCTCAACCAGCCCACACGTTGATTGGAGACAGGCTGTAAGGCACAGATGTTTTTAAGTGCAGAGAAATGCTCACTTTCTAAAAGTAGCATTTCTAAAATAGTACTATAAAATCCAACCTCACCACTAACCTGGATTTCCTATTATCATTCTGGCCATAATAAATATGGCCTGGTTACCCCTTTCAGATCAGAATCTATCACTCAAAAATTATACGGGGCCAGTCCTAATGCTAATCTATGAAAAGAGCAGGTCTCACAGTAGTAGAAAACCCATTTAGGAGTTTTTCACTATCAGGACATATAAAACACATATGTACATATCCTACCCTATGGGTTACTTAGGACCTACCTTTGGGGTGACTTATATGTAGAAAAAGGGGAATTTAAGGCTTGGCAAGTACTTTTAAATGCCATTTCAAAGTGGCAGTGAAACTGCACACACCGGCCTTGCAATGGCAGGCCTGAGACATAGTTAAGGGGCTACCTATGTGGGTGGCACAATCAATGCTGCAGGGCCACTAGTAGTTTTTAATTTACAGGTCCTGGGCACATGTAGTTCACTTTACTAGGGACTTATAAGTAAACCAAATATGCCAATTGGGAGTGAACCAATGTTACCATGTTTAAGGGAGAGAGCATATGCACTTTAGCACTGGTTAGCAGTGGTAAAGTGCGCAGAGTCCTAAAACCAGCAAAAACAGTGTCAGAAAAGTGGAGGCAGGCAGGCAAAAAGTTGGGGGATGAACACCCTAAGGTGGTCAGGTCTAACATATGTCCCCCCCAGCTGAAAGTGGGGAGAGCTACCCAGCCCCTTGGGAGCTCTCATCACTAAGGTGGAAGAATCTGGAGAGACCATCAGCATTGGCATGGTCAGACCCCGGGCAATGCTCCACCGAAAGGTCCATGCCCTATAGGGAAATGGACCACCTCAAGAGTTTAGGATTTTCACCCCTCATCTGCATGAGCCATTTGAGGGGCCTGTGGTCTGTCTGAGGGGTTCGGCACTCTAAGCAAGCAGCTGTAGCGAGGTAATCAGCATGCAGTCGTGGTCATCTGGCTGGAATCTCCCTCTAACGTGTATGGGACAAAGGACTGTTTTTATAATAAAACAATTCTAGGAAAGGGTCCCCACATAGGAATATGTGTGTTTCTGTGAATGTCGGAGACACAGCGTACAACTTTTGCCAGCAACCCTATCTGACTGCAGCCTTGAGGAAAGCACAAAGTGAAATGAATGTGCTGCTGGGCACGTAATTCTTTCCTAGGCGAAAGAACAATCCACAAATGTGGTTATTGCTAGAAAAGTAAAGCAATGCTGAATAAAATGTAACTAGGCTAAAGTGCACAACAGCAGGCCTAGTTTGCTAGAATAACATGTCTAAAATATAGCTAAAATAGCTATACAACAGAGGATGCACCTTGCCACCACCTACTAAGGGTCCCAGGTACACCTCGGAACCCTTCCCAATCTAGCACTTACTGGCCTTGATTGTCAGGCCTGCCTGTTGCAGGGCCTGTAGCACCTCTTGGAGGTGGAGGAGGTGTTCCTCCCAGCTGGAACTGTAGGCAGCAATATATTCTATGTAGGCTGCGCAGAACACATCCTTATCAGCCAGGACCCCATTAACCAACTGTTGGAAGATAGCCGGGGCATTTTTCAAACCAAAGGGTATCACCCTGAACTGGTAATGTCCCTCAGGAGTGGAAAAAGCAAATCTCTCTTTGGCCCCCTCAGTCAAGGCGATCTGCTAGTGCCCTGATGAGGGATCAAAAGTACTGAGTAATTTGGCAGCGCCTAGCCTGTCTACTAGCTCATCAGCTCAGGGATGGGATGAGCGTCAGTTTTAATGATGGAATTGAGACTCCGGTAATCAATGCAGAACCTACATTCTGGCCAGGTGCAGCAGCCTTGGGTTACAGCACCACATGGGCTGGACTAGGGACTGCAGGATTTCTCAATTACCCCAAGAGCCAGCATCTTGCAACTTCCTCCTTGATTCTGGCCTTCACCCTGTCTGACAACCTGTACATTTTATTCTTTACAGGGGGACTGTCTCCTGTGTCAATGTCATGAACACACAAGTGTGTGAGTCCAGGGGTGAGGGAAAACAGGGAGGAGTATTGCTCCATCATCTTCTTTGTCAGAGAGGAGGTCGGGGACAGGTTCACTCTCCTCCTTCACACCCCCATCAGTCCTCTCAAAATGAGGCTTCAGTCTATTCACGTGGACAAGCCTTAGGGGTTTCTAGGGGACTCGAGATCCATTAAGTAAGTGGCCTCCCCTTAACGCTCCTTAATCTCAAACGAGCCAGTCCAGCACCCCTGGAGAGCTCTAGGCTCTACTGGCTTCATTACCCAAACTTTGTCGCCAGGCTGGAACTCCACCAGGGTGGCCTTATGGTCATACCAGCGTTTCATAATCTCTTGACTGGCGTTGAGGTTGCTCTGGTGCTTTTTCCAGAAGCCGTGCATCTGGTTGCGGAGAGCCAACATGTAGCTGAACACATCCTGGGGGAGTTTCTTGGGAGCTTTCTCCCACCCCTCCTTTACAGTGCTTAGGGGTCCCCCGACAAAGGTACCTGTAGAGAAGCTCAAAGGGACTGAACCCTAACCCCTTCTGGGGTACCTCTCTATAAGCAAAGAGAAGGCATGGCAAGAGGACATTCCATGTACGCCTTATGGCCTCAGGAATGCCTGTGATCATGCCTTTCAAGGTCTTGTTGAATCTCTTCACAAGACCATTGATTTGAGGATAATAGGGTGTGGTGAACTCGTAGGTCACCCCACACGCATCCCACATGGACTTCATGTATGCAGACATGAAGTTTGTGCATCTTTCAGATACAATCTCCTTCAGGAATCCCACACGGGCAAAGATCCCCATCAGAATTCTGGTCACCACTGGTGCAGTCACCGTCCTCAGAGGGATTGCCTCTGGGTAGCGGGTGGCATGGTCCACCAAAACCAGGATAAACTTGTTGCCCAAGGCAGTTTTGCGGCCCAATGGACCAATGACGTTGATGCCCACCCTTTCAAATGGGGTGCTAACGACGGGGAGTGGGATCAGGGGGCTTTCAGCCTTTTCCCTGTCTTCCCACTGGCCTGGCAGGTAGGACATGACCTACAGAATGCATCTGAGGCTGTCTGCATTTGGAGCCAATAAAAGTGGGTGACACGCTTGGCAAAGGTCTTGTCTTACCCTAAATGTCCTGCCAGGGGGATGTCATGAGCCAGGCCCAGAAGGAAGGCCCGGTAACACTGGGGGACCTCCAGCACACATGCTGCCTCAGCCTCCGGTACCTTAGGCTCACAGTAAAGGAGATCATTCTCCCAATAGATAAGGTGATGGCCAGAGGCTTCACCTGCTGCTTGAGCTGAGGCCTGTTGCCTCAAGCCCTCAAGAGTAGGACACTCTTTATCTCCTCCTCAGGGACCCGGTTAACCACCGCTGGGACTGTTTTCCCACACCCCTTGCCCCTCTTCTTTGCAGCTGTCTGTGCCATTCTTCCAGGCTTCAGATGCTCTTGACTCCCCTCCCAGGCAGCGATGGACCTTGTGGTCATGCAGACCCACTCAGGGAATCCCAACATCTCCAAGTGAGATCTTAGGTCTACCTCGGTCAAGGTAGTGTGCTCAAGGTCATTGCTTAACAGACAATCTACAAGCATGGGAGGACTCACAGATACTTTCACAGTACCAGAGACCTCCCGCCCACACAAAGGGAACCAGAGCTACTGGTAGGTGGCTCTCATGATTGTCTGCCACTATGACTTGGTGGAATGTGTTCGATAGGACCTGCTCTGCTGACACTAACTGACCCCTGACAATAGTCATGCTGGCTCCTGTGTCATGCAGAACCTTCACCTGCTGCCCATTAACCCCTTGGGAGCCGCGGATGAGCTGGTCTCGTCCTCGGCTACAGTGCTCCTGTGCCGAGGACGAGACCAGCTCATCCTGCACCCGGCCCACGGGGGGAGCTCTAGCGCCCCCCTCGTGGGTCACCCAGCCACACCCCCCGGTCAGGGATGGAAGGGGAAATGATTCTCCTGCCACACCGACCTCCCCCTCGGCGATCTGATGACATTGGCACGCCGATGTCATGAGATGCTGCCAGGGACATGCTGGAAGCATCCTTTCTGTGAGTCCTTCTCCGCAGGGAGAGGTGGGGGGTTGGTGGAGGGAAAACAGACACAGGGGGAAAGGAAAGAGTTTTTCCTTTTTCCCTTTCCCCCGTGCCTGTTTTGAATGGATTGCTGCTCCACGATCGGGGGCGAGGCCCGCGATCGTGGAGCAGGAATCCACCCACTAGACACAAGAGATTTCTTTTGTTGATTTAGGGGCGCAACCCCTTAAGCAGGGGTCGCGCCCCTGGGGACAATATTGGATCCGTGTTTTGGCCCCCCAAGGGCTAGATTGACCTTGACAACCCACTAGGTGCCAGAGATCGATGTGTGTATTTTTGTTTGTTGGGGGCAACCCCTTGGGCAAAAGTCGCTCCCCAAAGGGGGCACATAACCCTTAGCCATTTCTGCCCCTCTCGGGGGCAAATCGGTCTATTTTTTTAGGCCTATCTGATCCACTAAGGCGCCACAGATTGTTTTTGTTTCTGTTTTTTTGTGTGGGGAGGCAGCCCCTTGGGCAAGGGTCACCCCCCAAAGGGGGCATGTGACTGTTGGCCATTTCTGCCCCCATTTGGGGCAGATTGGCCTATTATTTTTAGGCCCATCTGCCTCCAAGGGGGGTAGAAGCCAAAAAGACACCAGGGTTTTTTTTCCTTTTGTTTTTGTTTGTGTGAGGGGGCGGCCCCTTGGGCAAGGTTGTCCCCAAATGGGCCACATAACTATTGGCCATATCTGCACCCCCTTGGGGGCATATCAGCATAGTTTTTTTTAGGCCCATCTGGGGGCAGAAACCACTAGACACCAGGGAAAATGTCGAAATGTTTGGTGGTGGGGTGTTAGTCAACTGGCGAAGTATTTGTATTTGTGATTACAACGGTTTATTTCTCCTTTTTGTTCTAGTTCAAAGCTTGTGCTTCCTTTGTGGTGAATTCTTGCGGTTTTGGCAGTGGTTGATCTTCAGTTCGCGTAGTTGCATGTTTTGGGTAAGAAAAAACAATTTACTCTAAATGAGTATTGTTGCCATGCATAAATTACATTTTTGTAAATGGTGTACTAAATGCAGGATTGTGTGTGACATTGTCCTTAGATTTGTGCACAATGATATTTGTGTTGTCTTATGTGTAATTTTCTTTTCTTTTTCCTTTTTAGTGGGATATCATTGTTGATTGCTGTATCTGTGCAGAGTAGTGGCTGGTGGTTCTAGCTTTTTCAGGCAAGTGAGTGCTATAGTTTTTGAGTACATAACTCTTTGTGATAAAGCCACACTTTGTTTGTTACTTATTTTACACAGTGCTGTTTGTTGTTGTCGCATTTGTCAAGTTGCTTTTCTTAGAAAGGACCATGGCTAGCCGCAGGGTGACTGCTCAGCAGGTTGTTAGTATGCTTTTTGAGTCAACTTCTGACCATGAATATGAGACTGACTCTGCATCTCAGGCAGAGGAGGAAGTGCAAGATTCTGGCAGTGGATTTTCTTTCTGAGAGGAATCATCTGATGAGGAGGCCACTCTCAGTGTGGATGAAGTGCCTGTTTTGGAGGAGGACACTGATGTGCCAATAGTGCAGCAGCCTGGGGCTGAAAGGCTTCCAAGACCTGAACTCTGACCCCAGACATGGAGCAGCCAGAGTTGCCTGCCTTTACTGGTCTCCTGGGGTGTATAGTGAATATGGAAAACCTTTTGCCTATCAATTTCTTTCAGTGGTTTATGGACAATGTATTTTGGGAAGAGATTGTTGAGCAGACTAATTAGTATGCTGAACAGTATTTGAGGGACAACAGTGCCAGACTTATGCCACAAGATATGTTTATAATTTCCGGGTCTACACTGGTAGGGATTCCAGTATTGATCCCCCTGTTTGTCCGCCCACTTTTGGAGTTAGTGAGAAAACTGTGTGGGAACTTGGTAGACGACTGCATAACAAAGGTCACCATTTGTACCTAGATAACTTCTACACTGGAGTGCAATTGTTCAGGGAATTGTTCAGAGTGGACACTGTTGTTTGTAGCACAGTCCGCTCTAACTGTAAAGGCTATCCAAGGAAGCTTGTGTGTAAAAAACTTGAAAGGGGACTGTGCAGTGCCTTGCGTAATGATGAGCTGCTAGCTGTGAAATCTGCAGACAGGAGGGATGTCTACATCCTGACTACCATCCATGATGAGCATACTTCACCTGTGACTGTATGGGGCCAGGTTGCTGAAGTGTGCAAACCTGCGTACATTTTAGCCTGCAAGAAGCACATGGGTGGTGTAGATAGAGTAGATCAGAGGTTGGAATCTTACACTGCTGTTCGTAAGTCTTACGTTTGGTATAAACAGTTGGCACTACATTTTTTCCATTTAGCAACTTTTAATGCTTTTAGTGTGTTCAAGGACTGTTCCCCTGAGCCGAAGATGAAGTTTGTTACATTTCGGGAGTCTGTGTTAGAGACCATTGTTGTGGTGGGACAGGCAGGATTTCCTAGAGTAGCAGTGGTGGAGGATGTGGCTAGATTCAAAGATTGCCACTTTCCTGATCACATTCCTCCCACTCCCAAAAACACTTTCCTACAAAGAAATGTAGAATCTGTACCCAAAGAGGTATCTGGAGGGAGACTCGTATGTACTGCCCCGATTGCTCTTCTAAGCCTGGGCTGTGTGTGGCCGGCTGTTTCAGAAGTGACCACTCCCAAAAGAATTATTGGGAACTAAGGTGAGCGTAAACTGCCTGTTCTATCTTGTTTGTAGTTTTGTACTTACTTATAATTAGTTAGTGTTTTCATTTTTGTTTAAATAATGTGATGGCGGTGTGCGTGGAGTGGCGCTTGGCTGGCGGTGTGCTTGGAATGGCGCTTGGCTGGCTGCGTGCATGTAGTGGTGCTTGACTGGCGGTGTGCGTGGAGTGGCGCTTGGCTGGCGGTGTAAATAGTGACTTGCTGTTGGCCACTACAACACACTGCTAGCCAAATGCCAGTCAACAGACTCCATCAGCTGGTGTGATTCCTGTGTCAGGCATGTGAGCATATGAAAGTAATAGGCCCTTGAATGGTGCTGTCTGTTGATGTGAGTGTTGTAATGTGCTGGGCCTGTGGCTGGCGGTGTGAATGGTCTTGTGTATGTCACATATGAAAGGTGTGTGAATGGACTGTAAAGCGGTTGGTGTCTTCATGTGGCTTTACAGCTCATGAGCTGTGAGTAATTGGTTCAGTTTTTTGACCTTTCAGTTATTAAAAAATGCATTTCATTTTTGTGAAATCTCTTGTTAATAAAATGTGATCTATTGAACCATCACTCACCCTCGTGCCAAATCCAACCAGTATGTGTGATAAAACAAAAAATGGAGAAAAAAAATGCTCCACTGTAATCAGGCATCAAAGCACACCCGTGACATGCTAGGTGTCTCGGGTGGGACCCCAATGATGAAGCATGCCACCAACTAGGTTGGTGGATGAGGGGTCTTTTTAGCATAACCTATGGATGTTTCTTTTCACAGTTTGAATGTTTGGAACATCTCAGAAGTAAGAGTCTTGGTAGTGTACTTGCTTCTTCTCTTTAGAAAAAGTACCATCTCTAGATTAGTTAAAAAACCAAACACTCAGTGGAGTACAGGGTGGTGTGCCTCTTGTGGATCCCAACAAGTTTCTTGGCCACAATGCCCTGTACACTTTAGAATGTGACTAAAATCACACCTTTTTCTTGCATTTCTGTACTATATTTTTCCAGAAGCAAAAATAAACTAGAAATTTATACCACACACTGTTCCCCCCAGTCTCCTGATAAAAATGCTACCTCACTTGTGTGGGTGGGCCAAGTGCACATGACAGGGAAGGGGCCAAAACACAAGGTGGCATGGACACATCAAAAAATTATCTATTACAAAACTACTTGTTTTTGGGGGAGGGCACCTGCGTTTTTGGTCCCGGGACTGGCAGTCAGCTAGGTAATCCTACCAAACCCAGAATTTTTTTTAAACTAGGCACCCGGTGGAGTCCAGGGAGGCATGGCTTGTGTGGATGTCCCAACATTTTATTACCCAGACTCCTCTGCAAACCTCAAAATTTGCTTTAAAAAAAAAAACAATCCTGACTTTTCTTTGTAGGATCACCGCGCCTGCATTAATTTCCTACCACCCAGCATTCCCCTCACTCTCCCAAGTAAAATGATCCCTCACCTTTGTGGGTCCCCATAGCAGAGTCAGCCCAAAAATGTATTTAAAAAATCTGCTTATCAAATCGCTGTGCTATCCCCTCAATCTCTACAGGTTTTTGGCCCTTCCTTGTCGCAGGCACCTGTGCCACCCACACATTTGAGGTATTGTTTCTATCGGCAGACCGAGGGGAACATTGTGTGGTAGGCAATATGTGCTGGAACGGTGATCCTACAAAGAAAAGTGAGGAAAATGTGAATTTTCTTGCTAAATTTCAGGTTTGCAAGGGACCCTGGGTAAGAAAATGTTGGGGGATCCACACAAGCCACACCTCCCTGGGCTCCACTGGGTGTCTCGTTTTAAAACAAATCTGGGTTTGATAGGTTTCCCTAGATGGCTGCCAAGCCCAGGACCAAAAACGCAGGTGCCCATCTTGCAAAAACAGGTAGTTTTGTAATAGATCATTTTGTTGTGTCCATGTTGTGTTTTGGACCCTTCCCTGTCGCAGCCACTAGGCCTACCCACACACATAAGGTACCATTTTTATTGGGAGACTTGGGGGAATGCTGGATGGAAGGAAGTTTGTGTCTCCCCTCAGATTCCAGAACTTTCCATCACCAAAATGTGAGGAGAAAGTGTTTTTTTTGGCTCAATTTTGAGGTTTGAAAGGATTCTGGGTAATAGAACCTGGTGAGAGCCCCACAAGTCACCCCATTCTCGATTCCCCTAGGTGTCTATTTTAAAAAAATGTATAGGTTTGCTAGCTTTTCCTGGGTGCCGGGTGAGCTGGAAGCCAAAATCCACAGCTAGGCAATTTCCAAAAAGCATGCCCGTTTTCCTTGGGAAAAAGTGATGTGTCCACGTTGCATTTGGGGCATTTCCTGTTGCTGGCACTAGGCCTATGCACACAAGTGAGGTACCACTTTTATCAGGAGACTTAGAGGAATGCTGGGTGGAAGGACGTTCGTGGCTCCCCTCAGATTTCAGAACTTTCCATCACCGAAATGTGAGGAAAAAGTGTTTTTTTGCCAAATTTTGATGTTTGCAAAGGATTTTGGGTAACAGAACCTGGTGAGAACCCCACAGGTCACCCCATCCTGGATTCTCCTAGGTGTCTAGTTTTAAAAAATGTGTAGGTTTGCTAGGTTTCCCTAGGTGCCGGCTGAGCTAGAGGCCAAAATCCACAGCTAGGCACTTTGCAAACAAAATATCAGTTTTCATTGGGGAAATGTGATGCGTCCACGTTGTGTTTTGGGGCAATTCCTGTTGCGGGCACTAGGCCTACCCACACAAGTGAGGTAACATTTTTATCGGAAGACTTGGGAGAATGCTGGATGGAAGAAAGTTTGTGGCTCCTCTCAGATACCAGAACTTTGCAGCACCTAAATGTGAGGGACAAGGGCTTTTTTTTGGCAATTTTTTAGGTTTGCACAGGATTCTGGGTAACAGAACTTGGTCAGAGCCCCACAAGTCACTCTATTCGGGATTTCCCTAAGTGTCTAGTTTTAAGAAATGTATAATGTTTGCTCGATTTCCCTGGGTGCCGGCTGAGCTAGAATTCACAGCTAGGCACTTTGCAAAAAACGGGTCAGTTTTCATTAGAAAAATGTGATGTGTCTACGTTGTGTTTTGGGCCATTTCCTGTCGCAGGCACTAGGCCTACTCACACAAGTGAGGTACCATTTTTATTCGGGAGACTTAGGGGAATGCTGGGTGGAAGGAAGTTTTTGGCTCCCATCAGATTTCAGAAATTTTCTTCCCGAAATGTTAGGAAAAAGTGTATTTGTTGCCAAATTTTGATGTTTGCAAAGGATTCTCGGTAGCAGAGCCTGGTAAGAGGCCCACAAGTCACCCCATCCTGGATTCCTCTAGGTGTCTAGTTTAAAAAATGGACAGGTTTGCTAGGTTTCCCTAGGTGCCGGCTGAGCTAGAGGCCAAACTACACAGCTAGACACTTTCCAAAAAACACATCAGATTTCACTGTAAAAAATGTGATGTGTCTATATTGCGTTTTGGGGCGTTTCCTGTCGTGGGCACTAGGCCTACCCACACAAGTGAGGTACCATTTTTGTTGGGAGACTTGGGGAACACAGAATAGAAGAACAAGTGTTGTTGCCCCTTGTCTTTCTCTACATTTTTTCCTTCCAAATGTAAGACAGTGTGTAAGAAAGAAGACTATTTGAGAAATGCCCTGTAATTCACATGCTAGTATGGGGACCTCTGAATTTAGAGATGTGCAAATAACCACTACTTCTCAACACCTTATCTTGTGCCCATTTTGGAAATGCAAATGTATGCTTGATATCTATTTTTCATTGTTTATATTTTATCAAATGAATTGCTGTATACCCGGTATACAATGAAAACCCACTGCAAGGTGCAGCTCATTTATTGGCTCTGGGTACCTAGGGTTCTTGATGAACCTACAAGCCCTATATATCCACACGAACAGATGAGTGAAGCAAACATAACAGTATATTGCTTTCAAAAATCTGCTGTTGCTGAAAAAAGTTGCAGAAGAAAATGTGGACGGAAATGGCTGTTTTTTTCAACTCGATTTCAATATTTATTATTTCAGCTGTTAGTTTCTGTAGGAAAACCTTCAGGGATCTACACAGATGACCCCTTGTTGAATTCAGAATTTTGTCTTCTTTTCAGGAATGTTTAGTTGCCCGGATCCAGCATTGGTTTCAAACCCATTTCTGTCACAAACTAGAATGAAGCCGAAAGCACTAAAAATTGTAAAAATGGGGTATGTCCCAGTACAATGCCAAAGTTGTTTTGAAAAATGTGTTTTTCTGATTTAAGTCTGCCTGCTCATGAAAACTGGGAAAATGGTGATTTTAGCACAACAATGCCTTTGCTGATGCCAATTTCAGGGGGAAAACACATACTTTCTTCTGCAGCACTTTTTCCCATCTTTCCCCCCCAAAAACAAATTTTATCTGTATTTTGGCTAATTTCTTGATCTCCTCAAGGGTACCACAAAGTCTAGGTACCTTAAGAATCCCTAGGATGTTGATAAAAAGAAGCACATTTGGTGTGGATAGCTTATGTGGACAAAACGTTATGAGAGCCTACGCACAAACTACCCCAAATAGCCAAAATAAGGCTCGGCACATGAGGTGGAAAAGGCCTGGCAGTGAAGGGGTTAATGGTGACCCACTGGCTATACCTTGAAGTATTAGCCGGCATGTGCGCTCTTGACATCATTTATGCATCCCCCAGGCACACTAGGGTTACCTCTGTCTGTTCCCCAAAACGAACTGGGACTACCTCCTCCCGAGTGCTACACTAGCCAAACAAGGTGTCTGCCCTCCAGTGGGGTGCTGTGCCCTCTTGGGACATTTGGAGTCACCCTTAGAGTGACCATACTTAGTGCACTCTATGCATTGGGGTACAAACCTCCCTGTCTTGTGGTCAAAGAACCCTTTCTTTTTAGACACAGACTGCGACTGGTTACCACTATTACCTTGATAATTATTTTGGGGGCCCTTTAAAAACTCCTTATTTTTAAGTTTTTCTCCCGCCTCTTTCTTCTGTTGAGGACCCTGCTCACCTTTGTGGGTGTCCCCCCAGATACCTTTTCTGACACTCTGGTGCTAGCCCATAGGTCTGCCTCCTCAGCAAGCTTCCTGGGTTCAGTCAGCGTACTGTCAATCAGGTGCTGGCGCAACTTTGTAAAGCAAATAGTGAGCATATGCTCTCTCAGGATCAAATAGTACAAACCCATGTAATCATTTACTTTACTGCCCGCACCCAACCATTCAGAGCCTTACTAGAAAAGTAAAAAAAATCAACCCAGGTTTGGTTGGGGAGCTTGGCACTGTCCCTGAACCTTTGGCGATACTTTTCATGGGTCAGTCCAAATTTGGCAGTCAAAATGGCTTTCATAGGGGCATACTTGTTCAGATCCCCAACCTCTAATGTAAAAATTGTGACCCTCCTAAGTATTGGCACGTGTTTCCACATGCCCGCCCCCCATTGCTCTTCAGGAACCCAATGAGCCCTTAGTGCAACTTCACAGGCAGTAAACCACTTATCAATGTCATCTCCCACCACAGAACTTGGCGCTACATCCTTGGGTATACAAATCTTTTTGTCTCCTGCAGGTCCTGTATGTAAGTTGCCACCATCACTGCTAGACTCAGACTGCCTAAACTTGAGCTCCAGATCTTTCAGACTCAGTTTATGAGCCAGGATCATTTTCTTCCCTGCCAAGGCTCTCTCAGCCTCAGCTCTCCTCTGCCTCTATTTTAAACCTTGCCAACTGTAGTTGAAATTCTCTTTCTTCCCTGCTTTCCTATGCGGTTGCGCCATGATGGGAGACAGTGCTTTCGGGTCTCACAGGAGGAACAAAATCAGGGGTGTCACCTCCCACTCCTGCTGGTTAATCCTCTGGAGAGCCATTCTCTTGCTCTCCCAACTCAACATGCTCTTGTGAGCGGGCTTCTGCCCAGACCCTCAGTGCCTTTTGGTACTCCTCCTTCCTTGAGGCTCCACGGGTAGGTACCCCCATCCCTTTGCAGAAACCCTTTACCTGGTTGAGAGTATATGTCTCCAGCTTGGCTAGGTCAAACTCTCCAGGTCCACTTGCAGACATAGCCAGAGACATGTTGTATAGGATTAGATTAGAAAATGTCAGAAAAAAGAAGCAAATCAAAAAATGATCTTTGACTGTGGGTAGGTAGTGTTTACATAGCTATTGTTTGGCACTGCACAAACACAAGTCCTATCCTCACCGCTGATCACCTGTGTCAGAAATCGGGTCTCTATTTGGCAGAGGTATACACCCTTGTCCAAGTAGGGACCACAATCCTAGTCAGGGTAAGTCACACACAATCCAAATTATCCTGTGCTGTTAGCTAGGTGCTGAGCAGTCAGGCTTAACGTAGAAGGCAATGTGTAAAGTATTTGTGCAATAAATCATACAGTAATGCAGTGAAAACACCACAAAATACACCACACAGGTTTAGAAAAATAGATAATGTTTATCCGAATAAAATAAGGTCGAAACAATAAAGTTCCAATAATTGAAAGCTGAAATATCACTTTTAAAAGCTTTAAAAGAGTATTAATCCTTAGACATGAACAGTTTTCTCTTTGTTATACGCAGTACCTGGTATGTGTCAGAAATATCACGCACAGAGACAGCAGAGAAGGAAATGTGTGGAAAAATAGGATGTTGGGTTGGATTTTCCAATGCGGCACAGACGATGCATTGTTTCTTTCTGTGCTGCAAGGGGTTTGCGTTGTTTTTCAGTGCACAGTCTTGGTTCCTCACTGCGATGTGGGGATCTTTTGATGCCTAGGGACGATGTAGGGAAAATCCTTGATGTGCTGGAAGTAGACACGGGCGCTGCGTCGATCCGCTAGGCGATGCAACAAATTTTCCATTGCAAGATAGGTGCTGCATCTAATTTCCAGTCAGGAAGTGGAGGCTACATCATTCCGGTCGGCTGTGCGGTGATTTCTCTGTTGCAATGCAGGTTTTGCATCGATTCCAGCAGGCGACGCGTTGATTTTCGACGCACAAGGAGTTTCCTCAAGAGATGAAGTCTTTTTGGCCCTGAACTTCAGAAAACAGGTGGCAAGCTCAATCCAAGCCCTTGGAGAGCACTTTTGGGGAAGGCAGAATACTGCTCAGCACAGTCAGAGGCCAGCAGGGCAGCAGAGCAACAGCAGGGCAGCAGTCCGTCTTTACAAAGCAGTCCAGATGAGTCCTTTGGGCATCCAGGCAGGAATATGACACTAAACCACTACTACCTAAACAACTACTACTTAAACAACGACTTCCCAACACCGAAAAAACTTATAAAACGAATTATTTTACAACGAAGTCTAAACAATGAAAAAAAACATTAACTAAATTATTCCTGAACAACGAACACCTATTTAACGACTACGAAAACCACTAAATCACGAATATTCCACTAAACCACTACTATGTAAACCACAACTACCTAAACAACGACTCCCCAAATAACTACTACCTAAACAACGACTACCCCAAAAAAATATTACCTAAATAACGACTACCCAAATAACGAATACCCAAACAAACTACTACCCAAACAACGAATACTTAAACAACGAATCCTAAAATAACTACTACCCAAACAAACGACTAGCCAAACAACGAATACCCAAAAAAATAATACCCAACACCGAAAACGCCTAAACACCTAATATATTTAAAACGAACTCCAAACAACGAAAAATATTAATAATTAATATCACAACTAAACAATAACAATTAATAAATAAAATATTAAAACCACTACAGTACTGCGTAAAAAATAAACGAAATCGAAAATAACAATATATTTCCTACATACAAAAAACAAAACATCACAAAAATCCAAAACATATAAACACCGTTTTAAATCAAAATAAATAATACTTAAATAATTATAAAACAAACACAACACAAAAAAAAAAAACTACATAAAACGATAGTCCTACAACACTTTCTACATGACCCAGGAAGTACTTCCTCTACTAAACAAACGAGAACGAACATAAAAAAAAATACAAACTACAAAACAAATACAATCCACAATTATATATATCTAACATCACAAACGAATTTATAATAAAAAAACACATCGAAAACACATTCAATTTACAAATAAAACAATACTTACAAAAACACATATAAATACCAACGACCTCCATTTTCTACTCATTACTAAACCGAACAACTTACAGAGAAGACGAGCATATCACTACGGAAAAGAATTAAAATATAATTCATCCAACACCGCCATCTACTGAGATAACAAGGTAAAATATCCATAAATAAATATAAAGAAATGTACTAACCTATACCACAGCTAAAATAATATATAATTAATGTACCTTTCGTACTATTTTGTTACAGGCATAAATATCAAGAATCTGACCAAAAAGATAAACACCACACCTTCACCATCAAAGGTAAACCATTACCATTATTCAAAAACAATTTCACTAAACCATAAACAATTGCATTAAAAAAATTGTTAAATAACGAATACCATAATATAATTAAAATATATATATAAAATATTAAATCTACTAATTAGTTAAAAATAAAAATTAATTCACCTAATAAATTTAACCAAAAACCAAATATTATTCACCAAATTTCAAACCTACTAAAAAAATTACTTCTAAATCAAAAAATTAATAATTAATAAAACAAAAGAATAAACTAAATAATACACTCTTTCTTATTTCTTACAGACTCCAAGAACCCCCAAAAACACCAGAAGACATAAAAAAGTGAAATAAATCAATTAAAAAAAAATAACATCTGAAATAAGAAAATAAACTCAAAGTAAGTATAATATTTTCATTATAACATACAACCAGATTTTCTAGTTAAATAAAACTAAACAAACATTCTTATTCAAATACCCCTTAACTTAACACCAAACACATAAATTCAATAAAATTAAAAACACTTCACAAACACAGTACATATATTATATTAAAAAAATAACTATTACAACGCCACCAAACACTTACCTCTAAACAGCTGCTGGACTATAAACATAAATAAATTTCACAACAAAACACCAACTTCCAAAACAACTAGTACCTTAACAACAAGGACAGAACACCAACCTTGTTCTTACTACTAATAATTTTACCACAAATGCCTTAACAACAATATTTCATTGTAAAAGCATTCTTAATAAAAGCATTACTAATAATCACCATTCACCCTACATCCCTCACCCCACCCCCCCAACCACACCCCAAAACCTAAAACCCCCTGACCCCCCACCCCCTCCCCAAAACCAAAAACGCCCCACCCCCCAACCCCACCCAAAAACCTAAAACCCCCAAACCCCCCACCCCCTCCCCAAAACCAAAAACACCCCACCCCCCCAACCCCACCCCAAAACCTAAAACCCCCTGACCCCCCACCCCCTCCCCAAAACCAAAAACGCCCCAACCCCACGCCAAAACCGAAAACCCCCTAACCCCACACCCACTCCACAAAACCAAAAACACCCCACCCCCCCAACCCCAACCCAAAACCGAAAACCCCCTAACCCCACACCCACTTCCCCAAAGCCAAAAACGCCCCACCCCCCAACCCCACCCCGAAACTGAAAAACCCCTACCCCCACCCCTCCCCAAAACCAAAAACGCCCCACCCCTAACCCCACGCCAAAACCTAAAACCCCCTGACCCCACACCCACTCCCCAAAACCAAAAACGCCCCACCCCCCCACCCCTCCCCACCCCAAAACCTAAAACCCCCTCACCCTCCACCACTTCCCCAAAACCAAAAACGCCCCACCCCCCAACCCCACCCCAAAACCTAAAACCCCCTCACCCTCCACCACTTCCCCAAAACCAAAAACGCCCCAACCCCATCCCAAAACCTAAAACCCCCTGACCCTCCACCCCCTCCCCAAAACCAAAAACACCCCACTCCCCCAAACCCACCACAAAACCTAGAACTTTCCTCATTCACGACAACGAAAACCCTCAAAAAAGAATTTTAATATTCAGCACAACATCCAACTTACTAATCCTACAAAATAGTGAAATTTGGATGATGGATGGAACTTTTAAATCTACACCCCATCCATTCACTCAAATTTACACCATACATGCCACAAAAAATAACACTACAATCCCCCTAGTGTATGCATTACTACCTGATAAACATTCCTCTACATACAATGAATTTTTATCAACAATCAAAAACAAAACATTAAATAAAACACCTAGAAAAGTAATACTAGATTTCGAATTATCAATGATAAATACAATACTAAAAATATATCCACAAACCCAAATTCAAGGATGCTTTTTCCACTTTTCACAAGCATATTGGCGTAGAATACAAAAATCATCCCTAAGTAGAGAATATTTCTCAGATTGCATACTACAATTTGAATTAAAAAAACTCACAGCATTATGCTTTGTACCACCTACAAAAGTAGATGAGTATTACACCGCAATAACAGAATCTAACTATTATACACAAAATGAAGACAAATTAGAACCCTTACTAAATTACTTCGAAGAAACCTGGATTGGACACCTAAACAGATCTGGTCGCAGACGAAAACCAAGATTTCCAATAGAATGGTGGAACTGCTACCAAACCTGTTTAGAAGGTGGTGCAAAGACTAATAATGCCATTGAAGGATGGCACAACGCCTTCAATAAAGTAATAGGTAAACCCCACCCAAACCTGTATCATTTCTTGGAAATTTTGAAAAAGGAACAAAGTTTCCAAGAAATGAGACTTGCTCAATCACTGTCAGGTAACCTGAACCCACGCACAAGTAAAAAAAAGCAAAGAAATGACCAAAAGAATTTTGGCAAAAATACAACAATTTGATACAATAACACCATCAGAGTACCTCAACAGTCTAGCATATATTCTACATTACTAACAACCACTAACCTACTGAAAAATTACTTGCCAGTTCTAAAAAACACCAAACACCATCAATTAAATTGGCATTTTTCAATTTTTTTTACACTAAATTTACACAACAAAAATTGTTCTTACCTTTCAAGTTTTCATGTCTTTATCCAAACATGTGATGCTGAATAAATCTTCTTCATTAATATAGAAAGAAGCATCTCATACTTAGAAAAGAAAAAAAAAAACATTAGTCATCCAAAAACAAATAAAAAATATTCATATTGCATGGATGATACAAAAAACAACTCTATATACTATAAAAACAATGAAAGAAATAAAATATAATACTTTACCAAACCAGAAATTGGAGAAATATCTAAAAAACGTAAAATACCAAATATACTTTTTTTTACCAAAAAAAAGTAAAAAAATTAATCACCTACTAACCAAAGCCACATCATTAATTAAAACATTAACTATCAAGAAAAGGACATGAAAACAATATAAAGGATACTACTAACACAAAATAAAAAATTAATCACAAAACCTATTAATCCCAAAACTAAATTTATCAAAAAAATATACATTTCTTTCCAACTACTACAAAAGCAGTATAATCATTTGTAAGATAAAACACTGCTAAACAAATTTGTTTACTTTTACGAAACCACTGTCGTATTCAAAAATATACGATAACAAATAATTAAACATAAGAAACATAACAAACACCGAAAATCTACTACCTACCTTATAACTACCTCCAACAACTATTTCTGTAATAAAAATACCCTACTGCATACTGTAAAAAAAATTATAATCCCACTTACCTGAACGAGGTCTCCGCTTCCGTCCTATCTTGACCGCGACGCTCCACCGACTGAACACAGAAGACGTCAAACAACGTAAAAATGGAAGAGCACTAAATATAGAAAACTGACTATTTCACTCATAGACTATAATAGGGAAAATAAGAAAATACCACAGAAAATAGATAAAGAAATATAAAAAAATAAATAAAAACATTCTATAAATCTGTAAATTTCAAACAATAATTTAAAACATTTTTTTTTCATTTTTTAAACTTGATTATGTTCAAAATAAAAAATATTTTAAAAAAAAGAATGGTATTTTTATTTTTTTAAAATTACATTTACATGAAAAAAAACATTATTGCAAATGCAAACATTTCTAACACCAAAAAAAAAATTCTATATATAATCTACAAATAATTATTTAATTAATTAATTTTTAGAAATAATATTAAGACAAATTAATATATGTATACAATTATACATCCCAAAAAATAATTACAAAATATGAATAATATTAATTACATCAGATCAAAAAAAAATAATCAAAATAAAAAATAAAAAACATTTTAACAAATTTTAAAAATCACAATTTCTTTTTTAAATCTAATAAATATTTAAAATAAAAAAATGTAACATTATTATATTCCAAAATCTACTATACCAACTACTATACTATTAAAAAATCAAATATACATTTTTAAACATAACTATTTTTAAACACAATTATTTTTACACCTTCAATAACAACAACAAAAAAATACAAAACCTAAAAATATAACACAAAAAAATAATTCTCACATAATAAAAAATTATAAACTATCAATACATGTCCAAATCATGATCCACCAATAAACCAAATTGCATCCCTAAAAAAAAAAATAACATAAAAAAAAAAAAACTAAAACATAGAAAAAAAAAACTAATCATAAGAACAATACCCCAACCATAAACCCTACATCCCCTATATCCAACCCCTAATTCTAAATATACTTTCAATAAAAAAAAATAAAAAAATAACCAAATACAATAAATAATACCAGACTACTAATATACTTCCCACCCATAACTCCTAGATCGCATATGTCCCACCCCTAAACCCACAACATAAATTCCAAATTTTAATAAAATACAATAACTTAAATTAATACCCAAGTATTAATACACTTCCCCACCCATAACCCCTACATCCCATATATCCCACACCAAAACCCACAACATAAATTGCAAAATTTAATAAAATACAATTACTTAAATTAATACCCAAGTATTAACACACTTCCCCACCCATAACAACCACAACCCATACACTCCAAACAATAATCCACAATATACCCTTAATAAAAGATAAAAAAATACTTAAAGTCCTAATAAAATACTCAAATATGAATATACTACCCCACACCAATTTCACAAAACAAAACAAAAATACCCAACTATGTAAATTAACACCCAATTACTAATACACTTTACCACCCATAAGCCCTACATCCTATATATCCCGCACCTAAAACCACAACATAAACTACAATATAAAAAAATACAAGTACTTAAATTAATACCTGAGTATTAATACACTTCCCCACCCATAACCCCAACATCCCATATATCCCGCCCCTAAACCCACAACATAAATTACAACATATAAAAAAACACAAGTACTTAAATTAATACCTGAGTATTAATACACTTGCCCACCCATAACGCCTACATCCCACATATCCCGCCCCTAAACCCACAACATAAATTACAACATATAAAAAAACACAAGTACTGAAATTAATACCTGAGTATTAATACACTTCCCCACCCATAACCCCTACATCCCACATATCCCGCCCCTAAACCCACAACATAAATTACAACATATAAAAAACACAAGTACTAAAATTAATACCTGAGTATTAATACACTTCCCCACCCATAACCCCAACATCCCACATATCCCACCCCTAAACCCACAACATAAATTACAACATATAAAAAAACACAAGTACTTAAATTAATACCTGAGTATTAATACACTTCCCCACCCATAACCCCAACATCCCATATATCCCACCCCTAAACTCACAACATAAATTACACCATATAAAAAAACACAAGTACTAATACACTTCCCCACCCATAACCCCTACATCCCATATATCCCGCCCCTAAACCCACAACGTAAATTACACCATATAAAAAAACACAAGTTCTAAAATGAATACCTGAGTATTAATACACTTCCCCACCCATAACCCCTACATCCCATATATCCCGCCCCTAAACCTACAACATAAATTACAACATATAAAAAAACACAATTACTTAAAATAATACCTGAGTATTAATACACTTCCCCACCCATAAGCCCTACATCCCATATATCCCACCCCTAAACCAATAACATAAATTACAACATATAAAAAAACACAAGTACTTAAATTAATACCTGATTATTAATACACTTCCCCACCCATAACCCCTACATCCCATATATCCCACCCCTAAACCCACAACATAAATTACAACATATAAAAAAACACAAGTTCTAAAATTAATACCTGAGTATTAATACACTTCCCCACCCATAACCCCTACATCCCACATATCCCGCCCCTAAACCTACACCATAAATGAATTTTTTTTTAAAAAACACAATTACTTAAAATAATACCTGAGTATTAATACACTTCCACACCCATAACCCCTACATCCCATATATCTCGCCCCTAAACCAACAACTTAAATTACAACATATAAAAAAAACCAATTACTTAAATTAATACCTGAGTATTAAAACACTTCCCCACCCATAACCCCTACATCCCATATATCCCGCCCCTAAACCAAAAACATAAATTACAACATATAAAAAAACACAAGTACTTAAATTAATACCTGAGTATTAATACACTTCCCCACCCATAACCCCTACATCCCATATATCCCGCCCCTAAACCCACAACATAAATTACACCATATAAAAAAACACAAGTACTTAAAATAATACCTGAGTATTAATACAATACCCCACCCATAACACCCACAACCCATAGAATCCATTACTTAATCCACACAATATACTTTAAAAAACTAAACATATAATAATTGAACCCTAAACAAATAAAAAACAAAACACAAAACTCACCTTAAAATTCATCAAAAAATAATTCACTTACTTTAAAATTCGTTGTTCTGGCATTAGTTGTTAAGGTAAAATCGTTGTTAAACCAGTAGTTGTTCAAAACTTCGTTGTTAAGACCCAGTAGTTCTTCAAGATTCGTTGTTAAAGCAAGTAGTAATTCAAACGTAGTTGTTAAGGTTGTTTCCCTCCAGGAAGTACCTCTTGACAGGGGCAGGTGAAGGTCCAGAAGTGTCTACGTTGGTGGGGTCAAAGATCCAGTTTACATACCCAAAAATGCCTGTGTAGTGGGGGAGACTTCAAAGAGTGGTTTTGAAGTGCACACGTTCCGCTTTCAGTGCAATCCTATCTGCCAGTGTCCCAGTAGGAGGTTTGGCAGTCCATTGTGTGAGGGCAGGGCACTGGCCTTTGTAATGTAAGTGTTTGGCCCTCCACCCGTCTAGCCCAGGAAGACCCATTCAATATGCAGATGAGTGCAGGGGTGACTGAGTATTCTGTGTTTGTGGTTGTCTGGGTGAAATGCACAAGGGAGCTGTCAATCAGCCCAACCCAGACGTTGATTGGAGACAGGCTATAGGGCACAGATGGATTTTAAGTGCAGAGAAATGTTCACTTTCTAAAAGTGGCACTTCTAATATAGTAATATAAAGTTCAACGTCACCAATAAGCAGGATTTTCTATTATCATTCTGGCCATACTAAATATGACCTGGTTACCCCTTTCAGATCAGAATCTACCACTCCAAAAGTATATGAGGGCATTCCTGATGCCTACCTATGAAAAGAGCAGGCCTCACAGTAGTGGAAAACAAATTTAGGAGTTTTTCACTACCAGACACATAAAACACATATGTACATGTCCTACCTTTTACCTACATAGCACCCTGTCCTATGGGCTACCTAGGGCCTACCTTAGGGGTGTATGTATAAAAAGGGGAGTGTAAGGCTTGGTAAGTACTTTTAAATGCCAAGTCGAAGTGGCAGTGAAAATGCACACACAGGCCTTGCAATGGCAGGCCTGAGACATGGTTAAGGGGCTACTTATGTGGGTGGCACAATCAGAGCTGCAGGCCCACTAGTAGCTTTTAATTTACAGGCCCTGGGCACATTTAGTGCACTTTACTAGGGACTTATAAGTAAACCAAATATGCCAATTGAGAGTGAACCAATGTTCTAAAACCAGCAAAAACAGTGTCAGAAAAGTGGAGGGAGGCAGCCAAAACATTGGGGGATGACCTAAGGCGGTCAGGTCTAACATGACCCATTTTTTAAAATGCTTCTATACAGTTATACCAAGGCGCAGTTTGTGATAGCAACAAACATACGTATCATCCTATGTAATCTTACAATTTTCCAAATGTTTTTTTAAAAACAAAATCTAGTGGGGAGACAATATTAATAGACAGGAGGAGCTCAATCAAAAGCAATTTATAAGACTGCGGACTCCCCATGTTACTCTTGTGTCCGAGGATTTAAGTGTTTATATAAATGCTGCTTGGTTCTAATCTTCTACTGTGTCAAGGCCCTCATTTATTTACTCCAATTTGTCCATCCAGAACAGTTCCTTTCTCGATAATACACTTGGTTTGTCACCACCACGTTGTTCCAGCAAGATATGTTCCACCACCACCTGACCTTTTATATCCTTGCCGGTATGGAAAGTGTTTAACAAGTGGTGCTCCGGTTGTCCAACATTTTACTCTCCTATGCTATAGAATTCTGCATTTCACCTTTTGTGTAGTTTGTCCCACATAAATGTGATCACATGGGCAGCAAATCACATAAATGAGATCCTGAGTGGTGCAATTAGGACAAGCTTTTGCAACATAAGAGATCTCACATTTTCTTGAGTTGGAGATATTGGCATTGTAAATGCATAGCTGGACTTTTTTTGCCACATTTATTGGTCAACCCTGCTGTATAGTTTGGTCCTTTCTGCAGCAGCTGTGTCAAAACTGCAAGTGGGATGCAAAGAAGCTTGTATGGGTGAGAGCGTGTATGTCCTTAGAAGCAGGTGTTCAAGGGATACAGAAGGAGCGGCAAAGTTGGTCTGCAATTTTGGCAAAGCAAACAAAGTGAAAAATATACTGAATGTGAACAGAAAGGGAATTTCACCTTTCAGGCCAAGGACAGTGTTTGTATGTTAACAGAATGAAAAGTCTTGGAAGCATCTTTGCCTCGCATTTCAACAAAGCTCTGATGAAGTTAGCAGAGCAACCTGAGAAGATTTATGGCCCCAATAAAGGAGATAAGCAATGCCCTCTGTGTGATGTCATGAATGCTGGCAGGGAGGGGCCCTGGAGAGAGAGAGAGACACTCTACAATGTGATGCAAGGCTTAGCAAGTTCCACATCATTGCTTCTAGGTTTAGCTACATTCTACCAGGAAGGGCATATTGTGACTTTTGTGTGCAGTGAGCTAAATGACCGGGTGTTAGTTTAGTAAAATAAGCTTATTTTAGGAGCTGGAGGCAATGAGAACAGCCTTGGAATTAAGCCAAAACAAATGTCAGCGACATGGGAGGAGGTGGGAGGAACGGTATGCTGTAATAAAACGCAGGCAGCTACCAACCTAAAACACCTACAGTGAAAGGGGAGCACCAAAGGAATGTCAATAATAGTCACACCAACAGATAAAGAAACCAAAGTGGAACAATACAGTACTTGGTCACTGCTCTGAAACAGAAAAAGAAGGTAGAACTGACTACTAGCGAGCAAGAATTTTTAAAGGACACTGCAACCAACAAATGAAATCGCTTTAAGCCTACAGTATAAGTATACTTAAGTATACAACAGGTCGAATACTTACGCTCGACCTAAAAACCAGCCAATGAAATCTTACTGTTTTTATGGATGTAGATATTCGTATTTGTATTGTCCTCACATACAGCACAGTGACCACATTTCTAATGACTCATTATTGTCAGGAGTTCCCATAAGGTATTGAGAGTATTTTGAAGGGGCTGCATGGAGGCAGCCTGCACTAAAGCATCCTTGAGACTTCTACCTCGTTTGAAGGAGGATAGTGGCTCTTCTTTATTGGTCAAGTGTTCTTTTACCATCCCCCAATGTCGCTGTATGATCTTCTTGATCTCATTACTATCTGGACTGAAGGCGGTTCAATACACTGTACGATACTGGCTGTCTCCGTAGGCTGTGGTTCCAACAGGTATTCTCTATGGTTATACCATGCTCTTTTTCTTGTTTGTCTTACTAATCATTGAGGGTATCCTCTGTCTATTAGTTTTGTTATGAGGATATCTGATTCTCTGAAAAAATCTCTTTTGGTACAGTTCCTAAGGATACAAAGGAATTGTGCAAAGGGCCCTCATTATGGACTTGGCGGTCTGGGTGGCCATCCCGGCGGTAGTGGGAAATCCCGCCAAAGGGCATGGCGGCCCAGACCACCACATAATGATGACAGGGAGGCCCGCCTCCACCGCCAGGCTGCCTCCGACAGGCAGCCTGGCGGTGGACGGCATCATTATCCGACAGGGCAGCACTGCTGCCCCTCGGATAATGATCCCATTTCCACCAGTCTTTCCCTGGTGGATTTCTCTGCCTGGGAAAGGCTGGTGGAAGGGGTGCTCTGGGGCTCCCCTGGGGGCCCCTGCCCATGCACTTGGCATGGGTGGTGCAGGGGCCCCTGTGCAGCGCCCCATCGCGCAGGTCACTGCCCGATTTAAGGGCAGTGATCTGCGTGACGGGTGCAGCTGCACCTGCCACACAGAGGCATTGACAGCGGCTCCATGTGGAGCCACCGGCAATGTCCCGACCAGGCATTCTGCTGGGCCGGCGGGCGTGAACAATGTTTCCGCCCACCGGCCCAGCAGAATTTTATTATACAGCCGGCGGAGTTCCAGGGGGGCTGGCGGTCACTGGAAGGACCACCAGCATGAACACGGCGGTGAAAACCGCTGTGTTCATAATGACCCCCATTGTCTATATAACATAGCTATTTTAGTATGTTATTATTGAAAGAGTTGTCTGGTATAAAGATCTTGTGTGTTTTGTAGTAGGCCATATAGAGATTTGTCAGATCCGGTGCAAAGCGTTCACCCACTGCTACTTACTTTGTTTGAAAATAAAAACTGTTTTCAAATTGGAAATGTTTTTGTGTCAAGGGAATTTAAATTACTCAGCTATAACCCAACTGGGGATATGTGTAGACTGTTTCCGTGCATCAATATTGTCCTTGATTACCCTGAGTGTCTCAATCTGGGGAATATTAGTGTACAATGACTGCATTTCCATAGTAATCAACAGCTCAGTTAATTTATTAAAGTGGTGTGGCTTCAATCATATTAATGAAATGCATACTATCTCTGATGTATGAGGTAGTCAGTGGTACCCATGGTTTAAGGAACAGGTCTAGATACTGACAGAGTGGCTCTAAGATTGAACAACAACCCAATATGATTGGCCTTCCTGGTGGAGTTTCCAACCTTTTGTGGATCTTGAGCAGAGTATAAATCACTGTTGTCCTTAATTCTTTTCAATTATTCATTCTTACTTAAAAAACCAAGATCCAACCCCTTTTGATTCATACTTGCTATCATTGCTCTCAGCCCAACCGTGGGGTCATTTGTAATCTTTCTGTAGCAAGTCACTCAGTTGGGTCAGTATCTCAATCTTATAGTCAGAGAATGCCTGTATAACTATTTCACCCCCTTTGTCTGCTGATCTGATTACCACCTCGGTGTTGTTCCTGAGATCCCTGATGGCTATGCTCTCATCGAGAGTGTGATTGTACTTATCATATCTTCTCTCTTTGCTCAGAATGTCTATATCCTTTATAACCATCTTTTCTAATGTTTGTATCTCAGTCTGCATTGTATGTGAATGGGTCATAAATGTGGAGGGTGGTTGTGAAATGAGTGGCAGATGAATTAGACAGTTTGTCAAGAGCTCCAGAAGGAAGGGGTACCAATGCTGTTACATCCAGAGCAGTGTTATCACCAGCTCTGTCCCCCCATCCCTATCATAGTTGCATGTAACCTGGGGGTAAAATTCAACAATAAACAGTTCTTTAGATCGCAGGTGGACAGTGTGGTAGGAGTATGGTTCAGCCTCCTAAGATCCCTGAAAAAGTTTTTATTCCTGGTTCCTTCGCACTAGCAGAAAACAGTAGTTCACGTGTTTATAACTTCACGGCTAAATTTCACCAATGCATCGTACTGGGGACTCCCAGAGCACTAACTCAAGAGCCTCCAGTTGGTGCCTAGTGCTGCAGCCCAACTTCTATGAAATCTCTGAACATATGACCATATTCATGCGCACCTCAAGGATCTGCATTGGCTACCTATCCACCAAAGAGTTCAGTTCAGCGGGCTAGTGATGGCTCACAGAGCTTTCTATGAGGTTGGCTCCCGCTACTTGTTAAACAGACTCACTCATTACCTTCCAATGAGAGCTCTACGCTCCTCAGATGCCTTGCTGGCTGTTGTGCCCAAAACCAGGAAGAAGTAATGGGACGGCTACTTCTCGGTCCTTGCCGCCTCTCACTGGAATGCACTTTCCCATCATTTACGGGCTACCAAAGACGAGAGCACCTTCAAACGGTGCCTAAAAATCCGGTTGTTCAAGCAGGCTTTCTAACTTTCAACCTTCCTCTGACTTGTGGTTACTGGCCCTCAGCGCTGGGGACATTGATGCGAGTAGCCACTCGATCTACAAAATCCAAAATATATTAATACTAATAATAATAATGATAATTATTATTATTTTAATTATGTTTATAATGTTATTGAGACCACCTTCCCCAACTGCCTGTAAATTTGAGCCACAAACCTGGATATCATGAAGAAAGGCAATAAAAACATAAAGATTTTGACTAGACCAGCCCTGGATCTGACCTCTAGCATAAGTGCCTCTAACTGAGTTGTCATTTGAGATGCAAACGGGTCTATATTGAATGGTCCTCAAATCCTGTTCAGGTTCTCAAAAATCTGACCATCCAGCAGCCAGTTGCTGCTTGCTGCTTTGATATTGATTCCTTGAGCATCAATCCGCAACCATGTTACATAGTACTGGAAGGTACTCTGCTCTCAGCAATATTTTCATGCTCAAATAAAAGGTCCTTTTATTGATCTAGAAATATTGTGTTGTCCAAGTTTACCACTATCCTTAGCCCTAGGAACCTGAGAGGTTCCCCTAATGGTTTAAACAGCCTAGTGAAACACCTAGGAGTGGAGGGTAGAACACATGGTTGAGACTTGAACCTGTACACCTGCCCCTGCCAGAGAAACTGCAGGTGTTTTCAGTGACTGTAAATTATTGGCCCAGTTAATTATGCACCCTTTAAATCGAATGCATAATCCAGTCCTGCAGGCGAAGAATATCCATCAGACGTGTAAGTGTCTCCATTTTTAAATAAAGAGCTAATAAAGAAAGAATAGAATGAGATCTATTAGGTTTATAACTGGCTGAAATTTTCTGCTTTTTTGTGAGCCAAAAATATGTTGCCTATGGGCACTCTGGAAGGTGCAAAGCAAGGCTCTATTGCCCCCCTCTGGATCAATTCCTGGACCGCCAGTGAAATTAAATCTACTCCCTCCTGGGAGAGCTGGATTGGAATGGAAAACCTGGTCTGTACCACTGCGGTTAGGAACCCTTAGGCAGTATGTAGAACCCATGGGTAACTTGAAATTATCTCCTAATTTTGTGCAAAAAAGGGTCAACCTGCCTCCCACCTTCATAAACGATATGAGTTAGTTGATATGGCCGTTTAGGTGACTGCTGTGTCCTCCAGCTGTTGAAGAGACCTGATCAAACATCGTCATTGGTGACCAGTGAGCTTTAGCCAGTGAAGCAAAGTCCTGCACATAACGTCCAATCCCATTGCCAAATAGAGATCCCTGTTTATGCAATCCTATCTAGGAATCCGCAAATTCCCCCAATTTTGGATCTATTCTAATTTCCCAAGAAGCATAATGTCCTTTTAGCCTACCTGGAAGCTACCTCCGGATCTAGAGGTTCACCTGTGTTTTTGCCTGCTTAGCAATAAATACATTTTTTTTCAATGGAACCAAGGTGTCCAACATTTTGTCTTGACATGAACAGCAGGCTCTAGCAACCCATCTCCTGAGATCCCAGCTCCCTCTACTGAAGAAGGTAACTATTTTAGGTTTTAGGGCTGGGATTAATTCTGCTTTACCTGTATTGCCGGGTCTAGTGCATTCTGACCTCATTTTGGACATAGTCAACAGGACTTTTGATTTTGTACTTTATACAGTCATCCACAAAAGGTGGGTAAAACCACTCAGCAGAATTTGGGTGTTGTTACACACTCGGTTAAAACATGAGCTTGCCTTCAGAATTCAAAATTACCATCTGCGGCGTTTAAGCTGATTTTATTTTACTTTTTTAGATGCATCAGCATGATGATCATCCACATAATATGATTCAATATCACATAAATTATTGCAATATTGATCCATCAAATCATTATATGGCTTGTGGTTTGACCTGCCATTTGGACGTTATGCCCTTTTTGCAATGCAGTACTGAACCACCACAATCCATATTTGTTCAAACTCACGGAGGATCTCACTTACTAGCATATGTTTAAGGATCTCAATTACTAGCATATGTTTATTCCCCATAGGCGCAGACAAGGTACTATTACAGTCGACACTAAATTACCATTGTCGGTATCCACATTTTTAAAGAGGAAAATACTTCTTTATGTACTGAATTAGCGATAGAATTACCTAAAAAAATCACGTTTAAAAAAAAAATATGTAATCATCCTCTGCTTCCCTGTTACTACTGTTATGGCTTTCATCATTCTTATGCATAATGTCAATTTTCTATTATATAGGGAATTGAACCACCATTAACATATGAGTAACAATTCTTTATGAGTACACCTAATACCATGTGTAATTTATACAGATTTGTTTCTGTAACCCTTTTAACAAGCAATGGCAAAGCCAATACTTCTCGCCTATGCAAGAGCTATTGGCTTTGCCAATGTGTTGTAACCATGTTGTTCACAAGCATGGCTGCTGTTCAGCATGTCTAAAAGATAGTGTAATGAAAAAGAGTGGCATGGTATGTCGTAGGGTGTAATGGTGAAAAGTGGAGTAGAGTGTTGTAGAGTGGAGTGGCAGAGAGTGTCATGTACTGGAATGGCATTGTGTGGAGTCAAATAGAGAGGCATACGCCGGAGTGGCATAGAGTAGAGTGGACTGGTGTAGAGTGCATTGACATAGGGTGTTACAGAGTAGTATAGTGGCATAGAGTGTGTTGTATTAACCACAGTGCATTGTATTAGGCGGCTTACAATGCAGCGTCGTGGAGTGGCAAAGATTAGAGTAGAGTGGCATTCCGTGCTGTGGGATAGAGTGCAGTGGTGTAGAGTGGTGTAGGGTGGTGCACAGTGGAGTGGCGTAGATTTGAGTGATAAGGAAGGCAGTGATGTAGAACTGAGTGGCATAGAGTGCAGAGAGGTAGAGCACAGAGGAGAGTTGAGTAGCATAAAGTTCAGTGGCATAGATTGATGCAGTGTAGAGTTGCATAGAGTGGTGCAGAGTAGAGTATACTGCCATACAGTGCAGTGCTGTAGAGTGACATAGTGCAGAGTAGAGTGGGATAGAGTTCAGTGGCGGAACGTGCAGTGTTGCAGAATAGACTGTCAGAGTGCAGTTAAGTGGAGTGGCGAAGAGAGTTGGCATAGAGTACAGTGATGCTGAGTAGAGTGCAGTGGTGTAGAGAGCATTGTCCTAGAGTGTAGTGTTTAAGAGTAGAGTGGTGTAGAGTGGGGCAGGGAGGAGTGGTACAGAGCAGAGTAGAGTGACGAAGTGAAGTGACAGAGTGGAGTGGTGCAGGGTAGAGTGCAGTTACGTAAAGTGGCACAGAGAGTAATGGCGTAAAGTGGTGAAGAGTGCAGTGGCACAGGATGCAGTGGTGTAGAGTGCAGAGTACAGTCAAGTAGCATAGAGTTCAGTGGCATAGACTGGTGCAGAGTAGAGATGCATAGAGTGGTGCAGAGTGGAGTATACTGCCATAGAGTGCTGTGCGTAGAGTGAAGTAGTGCAGAGTAGAGTGGCATAGAGTTCAGTGGTGGAAAGTGCAGTGTTGCAGAGTAGAGTGTCAAAGTTCAGTGGAGTGGAGTGTCATAGAGAGTAGTGACACAGAGTACAGTGATGTGGAGTAGAGTGCAGTGGTGCAGTGAGCATTGGCCTACAGTGCAGTGTTTAAGAAAAGAGTGGCATAGAGTGCAGTGGCAGAAAGGGGTGGTAGAGAGTGGAGTACAGTGACAGAGTAGGGTGGTGAAGGGTAGAGTGCAGTTGCATAGAGTGCCATAGAGTCTGATGGCGTAAAATGGTGAGGAGTGCAGTGTCACGGAGTGCAGTGGTGCAGAGTAGATTACAGTGGCATACAATGGATGGCATAAAGTGCAGGAGCATAGAGTTGGTGTAGAGGGTATTGGCATTGAGTGCAGTGGTGTAGCACTCTATTCAACTCTACTCGGCACTCTACACTACTGCACTCGATGCCACTTGACTCTACTCTGCGCCACTTCCCTCTGCATCACTCAGATCTTTGCTACTCTACTCTGCACCACTCTACACCACTCTATGCCACTGCACTCTATTCCACTGCACTCTATGCCACTCTACTCTAATCTGCGCTACTCTAATCTTCGCCACTCCACTCTGCGCCACTCCACTCTGCACCAATCCACTCTATGATGCAGTGTGGCAGAATAGCGTAGAGTGGAATTGTGCAGAGTAAGTTGGTGTGGTCTTGTATAGAATGCTGTAGAGTGTAGTGGTGAAATATGCAGTGGTGTAGAGTAGAGTGGTGAAGGGTGCATTGGCATAGAGTAGAATGGTGCAGAGTAGAGTACAGAAGTGTAGCGTGAAGTGGTGCAGAGTGCATTGGCGTGGAGTGGTGCAGAGTAGAGTACAGTGGTGTGCAGTGCTGCAGGGTAGAGTACAGTGGTGTGGAGTGCTGCAGGGTAGAGTAGAGTATTGGTGTGGTAGCACACTGCCATTACAGACGACACATTTTTAAGTGAAATGACCATTACATTTGCACAGACATATAGTGCACAACCACAAATGTGTGGAAATGTCATCACCTAGTTTAATGATTGGTTTTGATCATATTAACATATAGGTTTCCAACACGCTTCAGAAATAACAAAAAAAGAGCTTCATTTGTGCGTTCATAAGTCTGATATATTCTGAAATACTTACACAGTTCATTTAGATGTTGTCTTGTGCTAGGAAAAAAACTCTTTCACACCCCCATTATCCAGCAAGATTGTCACATAAATCCTTTCACTTTGAAATAAGAGAAAGAAAAGTAAATAAGCGCCCTTGGAAGACAACCCCTGGCATTTGTCCACGATCTTTGACTGCACAACAAATGAGACAAGATAAGAACAAGATTTACAGCACTGTTTACAGAAAGTGAGAACTCAGAAGGATTCTGTGAATAAGGTTTTGGTAAGGGAAGGACAAGGGGCGACTGGTGTTAATAGGCAAAAGGGGCGTTGCTCTGCCACTCTCGGGAAGAGGCAAGAACAGGGAAATAAACACAGAGCAGCTGAAAAGAAATCACTGCTCCGAGACAGTGTGCTGAATCTCTTGGGTGAACTCTAGTGCACTTTGCAGATATCCTTCGGTGCAAGTGCCAGCCGGGTGAGGTTTTCTTTTACCTGCAGGCAGAAGCTACATCAGTGACATCATAGGAGAGGGAGTGCTGAATTACAATGCAATTGATCTGGTTGCTTTTAGGGTGAATAAACAGTGGCCCTGGGAGGAGTTAGCAAGGATGTATTCACTTCAATGGCTGAGGGTGTGGCAGGCTGATGAGACAAGGAGGGAGTGGGTGGCAACCATCATCACAAAGGGGCAGGCTGTAGGAGGGATGCAGGGGGCTGCTCTCCTGGCAGGAACAAGTGTTTAGTACTGCATTTGGGTTCACTTTGAAAAGAACATTATGAAGTGGAACATGACAGCTCATCTCAACTCCATAGAGGCTCAAGAGAACCAGCTGCAGATAACAATTGCAATATGGACTAAGAGATAAGTGTGTAGTTAAACTTTTGCTTTCATCAGGGGCATCGTTCCTCTCACCCCCACACCATCCTGCTTTAGTAGCTACAGTGGGGGGGGGTTCTTGATGGGCCTCTTCTGTCTTCATCTCAGCAGACAGAGGCTCATAATTAATTTGGAAGGGTGAGTGAGTGAAAGGAAGGATGGATGTTTGGATGGATGATGGATGGATGGATGAATGGATGGATGGATGGATGCATGGATGGATGGATGAAATGGTGGATGGGTAGCTGCATGGATGAATGAGTGAAAGGATGAATGGAAGAATGGAAGAGTGAAAGGAAGAGAGGGTGTGTGAGTGAAAGGGAGAGAGGGTGGATGAGTGAGAGGGTGGATGGATGGATGGATTGATGGATGGATGGATGGATGGATGGATGGGTGGGTGGGTGGATGGATGGATAGGTGAAAGGGTGATTGGGTGGAGAAGTGAAAGGATGGATCAATGGATGATGAGAGAAAGTATGGATGAATGGATGGATGGACTAATGAGCGAAAGGATGTATGGATGAGTGGAAGTGTAAAAGGATGGATGAGTTGATGAATAGATGGAGTGAAAATATGGATGTAGGAGTGCCGGGATGGGTGAGGGAAAGGATGTATGTAAAGATGGATGAGTAAAACAATAGATGCATGAATGACAGGCAGGGTAGATGGATATCTGGAATGAAGGATGGATGGATGGAAGAGTGAAAGGGTGAATTGATGGATAGATGAATAGATGGAAAGATGGATGAGTGAGTGAAAGGATGGATGGCTGGGTGAAAGGGTAAATGGAGGGATGTATGAGCGGATGTATGGATGGGATGAAGGGTGGATGGATGAGTGTAAGGATGGATGGCTGAGCGAAAGGGTGGATAGATGGATGAGCCAAAGGGAGGATGATGGATGGGTGGAGTGAAAAGATGGATATATGGAGCGAAAGCGTGGATGGATGAGCAAAAGGATGGATGGATGATTGAAAGTACGGATGCATGGATGGATGAAAGGGGGTGGATAAGTGAAAGGATGGATGATTGAGTGGATGGATTGGTTTGATGGATTGGTGTCCCTGGACCAGTGGCGGCTCTTCTTTATGGGTGCCACAGCTACACTACATCCTCCTTGTTTTGTGGTCCATTTGTGGTCCATTTTATTGTATCAATAGTGAATAATTATTCACTCTTGGTATAAAAAAATAAAATGCAGGCTCGCTCCAGTTCCAACAACAAACTAAGGCAGCTAGAAACATTGTTTGATTGAGGACACAGATGCATGAAGGTGCCTGTGCCAGCCATCAGGGAGATTGTTTAGGGCTGGTGAAATTCCAGCACTGTGAGCATGTCAGTGTGACTGTGTATGAGTTAAAGTGAGAGACAGTCAGTGAAGGTGTGAGTAAGAGTGAGTGAGAATGAGTGATACTAAGGACGAGTATGTGTGAGAATGAATGTGAGTGAGGATAACAAAAGTGAGTGTAACTGTGTGTTACTGTGTGTGAGACACAGTAAGAATTAGTAATTCAAAATGAGTGAGTATGAGTGGGACTGGGTGAGACAGAGTGGGTCAGAATATAATGAGTGAGACTGTGTGAATTAGTGAAACAGATTGAGATTGAGTGAGTTAAAGTTAGACTGTAAATTAAGGGCGTTATTTGCATGAGGCCTGTGCCGCCGGAGAGCCACTTTTTTAGACGCTTTGGTGGTGCAGGCCTCCCAGTCATATATATGAGGTGACCCTGCATGGCTTTGCATGGCCTCATAGATATGGAGTAAGGCAAGGCAACGCAAAGTGCTGCATAGCCTTACTCTGGGTCAAGAAGGCTTTCTATGGGCGTTGCAGTGGGTGTTCCCATGCAAAACCCATGGATTTTGACGCAGTCCCAGATTTACAAAGTCACATAAACCTGGGGCAGCGCCGAAACCTTATGCCTCCCCAGAGCAGGTGTAAGAAGGACAAATGTTTTAATTTCTCCTCATGTTTTCCTCTTTCCTTGTGTGCTGCATTTTGCAGCACACGTAGAATAAAGAAAACTCCCCCCTTCCTGCACAAAAGCAATCCTGCCAAAAACGTGGATACCCTTGCACAATGGTGTAAGGGTTCTGGTTTGGCACTAGGCACCAAATTGCACGCCGGATGACTGGGCAGGAATGCTCTGTATCTTCTAGATACGGTGCATTCCTGCCCTTTCGATATGGCATAGGGCAGTGCAGCAAAAAGACTTGCGGCGCTGCCCCATGCCAAATCTTTGTAAATGAGGCCCTCAGTGTAAGAAAGTGTGAGAGAACCCTTCAAGAAAAAGCTCATTGGAGTTCGAGCCAAGGATTACGCCCCACCACTTTTAAAGGTCACCAGCCGCCACTGGCAGAGGGGCCACGCCCCCCCACCCCATGAAGAGTGTCTGTCAGGCTGAACAAAGGTCAGCCTGACAGACACTCTTTGTGTTCAGGTCAGGCAGCCAGGAGTGAGCCATGCGCGATTTGCGCAGACTCCTGGCTGCCTGAGCTGAACTTTGCTGGGCTGAGGAGATCACAACCCCTATGGGCGTGACCTCCTCGGCCCAGCAAAGGTGCCTGTGGCCCTCCCCTGGGTGACAAGGAAAGCGTCACCCATTGACACTCTCCCTGGGCGCTTCAGGTTTAAGCCCTGAAGTGCCCAGGGCGAGTGTCAATCAGTGACTCTTCGTCACAGAGTGGGGTGGGGTCAGCAGTCTTACTGACCCCATCCCACTCTGTGACGAGGCTGGGACTGCTGCCTTCCCTCATTGGCTGACCTCAGGTCAGCCAATGAGGGAAGGCAGCAGTCCCAACCCTCCTGGGACCTGGAGGCTAAAGGTAAGTGTTTGTGTGTGTGTATGTATGTGTGTTATGTTTTACATTGAATGTTTGGTGCGTGCGTGCATGTTTGAGTGTGAAGAGTGTTGTTAATGGATGTGCGTGCGTGCGTGTGTGAAAGAATGAATGTGTGTGATCGTGTAAAATGAATGTTTGGTGCGTGCGTGCATGTTTGAATGGAATGAGTGTTCTTAATGGATGAGCGTGCGTGCGTGCGTGTCTGTGTGTGAAAGAATGAGTCTGTGTGTGTGTTTGTGTGTGTGTGTGTGCCCCGCCAGCCCCCCTCCCAAAGCTGCCGGCCGCCACTGCTCAAACGTTTGAGCACCCACCAAATGCGAGGGCATACATACATTCACAAGCCAGTTTCCTTAAAATAAAATTCTGTCTCGGGTGAGGATTCCTTGCGCCCGTTAACCGAAGCATGTGCGGATGGGGCCCCTGTTTAGTTGCCGAGTACTAAACAAAAGCACAGGGCTAATTGCAAAACAACTGTTACCTCAAAACAATCTAGTCCTACATGGGAATCCGTTGCACAAATTGTTTTGGTTCAATTAAAGAGGCCTTTTGGGGTATGGTCTCCCAGCTTAGAAAGGATGATGAGGCTATTTTGGATTCCAAGTTGCATGATCGCCTGGGGTGCACTGAGAAGAAATTATGTGAACTGGACTTCAAACAGACCCACGAACCTGCAAGAACTGAAGTTTTGACTGCAGGAAATACTTTATTCTGCCCAATTCAAGAGCCTCGCCTACTGGAGGGTGGGGAGGTGGTGACAAGATTCTTTTGTAATTGAAGGAGTCCGCAAGAGCGGTCTAGTTACATCTTGCTCCCGGCAGGACCACAAGGCGTCTGGACTACAAGCTGGGGCTCATAGGACACATGGAAATCTCCAGACATCTCCCAGGAAGATGGGTTCAGATCTAGGTCTTGTTTCTAGGTGCGATCCGCTGGAAGCTTGCCCTTTTGTCACTGTCTTAGTTAAAGTGCCAATTTTACGCCCAGAGGTAACTGAATCTACTGAAGATGTAATTCACAAATCTATTGGATACATGGGAACTTAAGGTGTCTTGGCAAAATATTTAATGAAATTCTTATGGCAAGAAGGGTGGGGTAAGTGAGGAGAATGCACAAAAAATTCACGGGAGAATCAGTCATTGTTTCCTTCAGAAATCTGAGAATTGCAGGCGATTTGATTATGACTTCCTTCCAAATTCAAAATAAGCCTGGCAATGTTAAAATATTGACTCTTGGCTATTCAACTCATCCAATATAATTGAAACCACTGGAGAGGTTAAAATACTCTTTTGGAATATTGCTAGCCTCGCCAGCAAATTGGGCAGTGAGAACTGGATTACATTTGATACATAATTACAATTATCTTTTTTCAAGAGAACTGGGCTACTCATGACATTGGCCTATGCAATTATGCTTCCTACTCGGTCCCAGCAGCTGCATCTCCTTCTGGCAGGGTAAGGATGGGGCTAATGCCTTGGCTTAAAGTAGCCTTAGAGTGTAAAATTAGCCCCAGTATGCACTGATAGCACTTTAGTCCAAGCCTTTATATCTACTTGGCCCAGTGGTTTGAATACTGTTTTTAATAATTCCTATAAGGGGTGTACTGGGTCTGATTTTAGCGTAAATATTAAATTACTTTCAGACTTTATTTAAGGTCTTGATATCAAATTCAGTTCTTTGCACAAAGGGTACTGGAGTAATCTAGGTGGAGATTTTAATATAAAACTGGCGCTCACACAGGAGGATATTGTTTGATAACATCAGCCCAGGGTGTGCATGCCCGTGCAAGGATCAGAGAGGCCAAGTACTGTTCCATTTTATTAAATCATTTGACCTCACTAATACCAGTGAACTGTGGGAACCTCTCTATCCCTCAAAAGCCACCTTTAAGAGGGGTGAGTATGGCTCAGTCATTGACTATATTATCGTATTGCGGGATGTAATGGGCTCGGTCTCTAGAGGGGGAATCGTGGAATATAGCAATCATATCCCTTTATCTGTTGGTTTACACATTCCTAAGGGGGAGTAGGTGCTAAGGGTATGGCCTCATTCTCTTTAGCTGTAAAGATGCAAGGTCTCCATTTTAGAATGGAGAAATGCAGACTTAAACGCCCTCATGTCAAATGTATGTGTCTTAATAAAGAGTTTAACTGTCTCACCCCTTCTGATGACGATCGGGTTGTGGCCAATCAGTTTGTCCATCTGGGACAAATAGTAAGCAATATCATCAAGAGGCCAAGTAGACCCGGGAATTACGAGGTCAAATGGTTTGATCAATTTTGCACGAAGGCTTCGGCAAACTTACATGAGATCCTGCAGGAGAAGCTCAGGGACAGCTGGAAAATTCAACAGTAGAGAGCAAAGTATATGACTGCCCAACGACATAGGTCCAAATTGAATCCTGGAGAAAGTTGCTTTTGGCATGTAGAATGATAGATACCAGGGCTTTTTGGGCAGTGGTTAATAGTATTAAATCCAAGGGGGGCAAAAACAACTCTGTTACTACCTCCATTAGTCCTTAGGACTGGGTTAATCACTTTAATGTATTACATAGTTCTGGCTCCCTTACCCAACCAAATGAGGAAGAGATGTCTTTCCCCCAAGCCTTGGAATTTACCCTTGAAGAAATTCAAAAGGCTGTTATTAAGTATCCCTTTAATAAGGCCCAGGGCTGGACAGAGTCCCCATAGACCTAGATAAATCTGTACCGGAGTTTTGGGCGCCTTTGCTGTGAAACTATTTTGATGCCCTCGATAAAAAGGGTCTTCCATAATCTTGGCATACTACTATTATAGTCAACGTTTTTTACGGTAATCTTTCAAAGCGCCAAAGTAGCGTAAAAAATTCTGACGCTAGTTCCCTAACTACCGCCATGGTGTGCCATATATTGAATACGGCACACACATAGTGCATTAGGGGGAGCACTAAGGGGTGTAAGAAAAGTGGTGCTGCACTTGGTGCAGTGCCACTTTTCTTAAATTTTCCCCTTAGTATGCTCATGCGATGAATCTTCTCCCCAGAGTTTTTTTGTCAGTTTTATTCTGTCTAGAGGTTTTTAATTCCACTTATAAAGGAGAAAGGAATTAGAAGACGTAGTGCCACCTTGGTCTATTTACAGCAGCCAAATTCACCTTCTATTTGTGCAAATAGTTGCTCTTCTTTTAAAATGTGCTATTGCCAAATGAAAATCGGGTCATTTTGAAACTGTTCATTTAATTTTGAATATGGTTCTAGGTGGGTTTGATTAATTTTTATGATCATATTTAATGCATACCTATAACTGATTTTGGAGGTATGTGTTAACATCTGTTATTATGGAAAAGCACTTTATTTGTCTCTTTTTTTCCCCCAGCTGATCGGTTTTGGATTTGATTTATTGTGGTGCTGGACTCATGAGGTTTCTCATAAATTACCTCTTCAAAGTGCCTATGCCCTGTTTTGCTTTTTGTTATTTTTATATAATTTTGTTTTTATGTCGTATTTTGCTCGACTGAATGATTTGAGAATATTCTCGAAGTTATTGTGATGCACTTTTATGGTTGCCCTTGTAGCCGAAACAATGTTTCACTCCTGACCTCAGCACATACGCACAACAGCGCATGTCTAAGTGCAGGTGCAGGACCTGCCTGTGTTTGCAGCAGCAACGCATGTGAACTGCAGCAGCTTGCCCTACCCTCATTCCAAATTGCAACCTTGTGCACTCTAGGGCAATGTTTTGACCGCACTCCTAGCCTCAGTGCTGGGGATAATGGTGTGATTTGATCCTCAGTTTGGAGTGCAATGTGGACGTTCTCCTGAAGGGTACAAGTACTTAACACTCCAGAAAAATGTCGCAGCTATACTCCATCGAGTAGTGTACATGTTCTGTAGCACTTCGGCACTTCAGGACTTGTCCCTATCTATGTGTGGAACATGTCCTGTTGGCTTCCCCAGATTTTCCTAAGGCTTGGAGTGATGGTAGGGCATGCTACAGAGCTTGGTGTAAGGCTGTGACATGCGGGTCTGTGTACTTGTCCTGTCGTCAAGTGCTTAGCACTTGTGCACTTAAGAAGAATGTGCCATTAAATTTTAGGTATATGTATCATCAATGTACAAATACGTCGTTAACTAAAGTTAACCTATACTTACAAATTTAACTTCAACATATGTTTGTAGTCAATATGTTTGTTACAATATTTTTGTACCACAGTATTTAAAAGTGAATATTCTTGTTGTATAACCCCACACTTTAGCCTCAAGTTTACGTGTTCAAAACCACTTGAACACTGCAGGAGCATGTCCAACCTGTACTCTTAAGTGCAGCATCACTGTTCCTGGTACATGACCTGCCTTCACTCTAACCATCGCGAGAACATTTGCCAGAATGTCCCCAAACTTCAGCACGCTAAACAACCATTAACAAAGCCAATAGATCTCGACCTTTCAAAGACGTTACACGACATTTTGGCTTTGCCTATCTTCTTATTGCAATTTTTTTCCCACTGTTGGCTGTGCACTATGTTAAAATGATCCGAATATACCAAATTTAAATTGACATTAATACGTTGCCCCACCAAATAAAATCATTTTGCAGCAATGTTGAACTGTTAGTCTGAAAACAGTTGAACAAGGCATTACTGTCTAACATGATATGCAGGGAGTTATATGAACTGGTAAATACTCCAAAATGGTCACCAACAATTTGTTAAAAGATGTCTTCCATTGTGGGCATAATTGTGGGCGTGTTCTTTACATTTTCTACGGCTTATGCAGTTCTGGTATTGAATGAGTTAGCCGTACCAGTGGGCTGTCAGATATAGTAGCTGAAAATCATTAGTCCTTCATCTCTTGTATTGCTTTCTGTTTCATTTATGCAGCAATTAGTAGTGCGTATAACTTGGAAAAGATACTTAGTTACGACACATCTTTTGAAATCCTGCCTGTAGCCGGCAGTCGGACTCCCCGGCTATGTCATACATGATACCGGGAGCGGAATGCCGCTCCAACGACCCCTGGGAAAATGTCACCGAAGATACCGGGAACCCGGATGACCGGATCCCCGTATCCTTACCTGGACAACAGACGGAAGAGGACGCGATCGCCATACCTGGGGACCCGGATATCCGGGTTCCCGATAGGATAGAAAGAAAAGACGGACTACGCACGCGCGGTGCATTAGGAAGAGAAGACGCCAAGGAGGAAGGAGCGGAACACGGAGGAGGAGCAGAGAAGAGAGCCGACCGCGCACAGGAGGAAGAACAGAAGGAGGCCAGTCCAGGAGTTAATCCCAAGGGACGGGAAGGTCCCGAGGAGCCTGAACACCGCCACGTCCCAGGAGGGACGTGGCTCAACCAGGTACGGTCCTATTTAAAGGACAGCTTTCGTTTGACGAGAGGGAGGGAGGAGGCTGTGGGAGGCGAGGAAGGGGGAGGAGAGGGAAGGGGGACAAGAAGGGGTGAGGGAAGGACTTTAAGAGGGGTCCTTAAATTACTGCAAAGTGCACAGAAATAAAGGAAATCTACTTACCATTCACTGAGGTGACTTCACTGGACCCTTAAGCTTTCGGTCACTACAATATCCTATCTGTGGGGAGTGCACATATCCCTCTCTCTCTCTCTCTCTCTCTCTCTCCCTCTCTTTTCTCTTGCACTAAATACACGACAGTATAAAAACACCGTCAGGGAATATCATCTCCAGTCATCGGGAACCCTGGGAAGAAGGAGACAACAGAGAATCACTACCAAGCAGGCCTCTAACCTTGGACAGTTACCAATTCAAAATTTGTATAAATAAAACACATTTACTCACCTTTTCACTTGAGTACCGTAGTCCTTCTTATCGCTATGCCCACTGCCACACTGCCTCATTGTGGCAAGGCTGAATTTTGTCATGAATCATTAAGGCTAATGTGATTAGAAGCCCTTTTTAGGTCGAATCCTATGACTTGCTAATGACCTCTTAAGACATTCTGAAAGCTTCCCTGGGAATACATTCCGCCAGGTGCTTACCATTGGCTTTGCGTTTTGTAACTCACATTTGCTTGCTTTCTATTTGCTGGCTTTATTTGTTTTAGGCTGTCCAGCTTGAGTTCATCCTTCCTGTGGAGCGTAGCCTATTTACTGTATTCTTCCACAAGTGCTTGCTTTGTGTAGACAGGCCCTTAAGTCTTGTTCTTATCTTGTCACATTTACTGTGCATTCAAAGAGAGAGGTCAAATGTCAGGCTCTCTCTTCCAAGGGAGCTTGGTGTTTTCTTTTCTTTCTCTGACTTCAGAGTGAGAGGACTTATGTGACATCTTGCTGTAAAAGGAAAGGCTTTTTTCACACACAACAAAAGATAAATGTCTATAAATGAACTGTGCAGATATTGCCGGATATATCTGAATTGGGAAAGCACAAATGAAGCACATTTTGTTCGTAATTTTGAAGTGTGGCGGAAACAAATATTTTAAGATGATTAAAACAAATCAGTAGATTGGGTGATGACAGCTCCACACATTATTGATTGTGCTCTGTATTCTTTTATCAGTCAAACTGTATGTCTGTACAATTGTATTGGTCATTTCAATTGAAAATGTGTTGTCTGTAATAGCTGTGCGCTACCTCATTATGCATACTCCACACTATGCCACTCCACTCTACACCATTCCATTCTACAACATTCTACTCCACTCTATGCCCCTTCACTCTACAACACTCTACGACACATACTCTATTCTACGACACTCCACTCTACAACACAACATACACTCTACACCACTCCACTCCATTCCACTCTACAACACGCCACTCAACTGTACAACACTCCACTCCACTCTACGACCAGCCACTCCACTCTATACCATACCACTCCACTCTACTGTATGATATGCCCCTCTCTAGTCTAAGGCACACTGCGACATGCCAAACAACCCCACACTACTCCAGTCTACTCTATGACACACCACTCAATGCCACTCCACTCTGCTGTACGACATGCCACTCCACTCTATGTCACTCCAAACTATGCCAATCCACACTATCCCACTTCAATCTATGCCACTCTACAACATGCCACAATACTCTATGCCATGCCACTCCGTTCTATGAACCTCCACTCTACATCCCTCCACTCTCCGCTCCTCCACTCTATGACAGTCTGCTCCACTACATGACACTACATTCTATGATTCTCTAACCCACCCCACTCTATGACACTTTACTCTAAACTACGCCACTCCACGACACTCTACTCCACTCTACAACACTTTACTCCACTCTGTGTCACTCCACTTTATGCCACTTCACTCCAGGCCACTCCACTCTATGACACCATACTCCACTCTCTGTCCCTCCACTCTGACACTATACTCCACACTATGCCACTCCACTCTACAACACTCTACTCCACTCTATGATACTCAAAGCAACCACCTCTAGCCACTCCATGCCTCTGCACTCTGTGACTCATATCCACTCTACTCCACTATGCCACGCTACGCCAACCCACTGTACGTCACTCCACTCTACTACACTCCCTGTGCCAGCCTGTCTATCTCAACTATGGAGTAGCACTACCCCCTAGTGTCCCGCATCTGTTTTTCAAAGGTAGCTTCACCTTTGAAGCCTGCCTTTTAGGGATAACACCTAAGTGGCTTCCTGCAGGAGGGAGGTGACACCTCCCTGGCGTGCAATCCATCATTGTTCTTCCCGAGAGTCATTAGCATCTCCCTCCAGGAGGTAGGAGCGTTGTCTCGTCGAGCAGGCTCCATGTGTGCCCAGCAAGACACAGGAGTTTTAAGGCAATCAAGGCAATAAAATTGCAGCTTTGCTAAAGCTGCACACTGCAACAAATTACATTAATTTCGACTTGAGATACAAGTCAGGCTTAATTTATTGAGTTATGTGATACCTCGGACTGTCCACTTTGGTAGCACCGCTCAGGAGTTAGCATAGCTGAGGGGTCAGCAGGTAACCCTGTACTTTCCAATTGAGCAACCAAGTATTTCCATAGTAAACATTTTTGTTTTTTGTGTGTTTTACTATGAAGACATGTAAAGTACATGTCCTGCTTGTGTCATATGTTGCACCATGCTTTTAGTGTTTGGTTGCCTGCCAGAGGGGTGACCTACACACATTTCCAGGTAAAGTTGTGGTTTTGCTATTGCTTTCAATGGCAAAGTTGGGTTAGCTGTACAGGGCTGCTCTACCAGTGTGCAGTGGCAGACTGGGGGTCTAGTTTTGCTTGGGGAACCTCCAGAGTGGCACAATTTTACTTGCTCTGGGTACAATTTATTAAGGTTTTACAGGTGTGTTAGTCATTTCCAATTCGGTATAGCCAATTTGACATACACTGTAGTGCTTGGGCATTGGCATTGAGGTCTGGTTAGCAGGCCTCATTGCACTCACAGAGTCGTAAAAACCAGCAGCATCAGTTGAAAATATTGGGGTGGGAGGCATAAAAAATAGGCATTTCTGTACAACCTCCTTATAGACCTTCAGCAGGGCCTCGCAGACACCAGGCACTGCTACTAGAGTCTCTGAGACATGCATTAAGCATGCACAGACAGTTTTATTTCTGGAGGTTTTGCACACTCCCTGACATGACACGGAGCCAACCCTAAAGAGGGGCCTGGGGCATTTTACCACAGTTTAAACATCACCTGTTGGGTGGAAGGGAAGCTCTGAGCTGTTGGAGGGTAGATTCCTGTGACTGGCATGGTCCCCAGAGCATCTTCAAGAGGGACAGAATTGCAGATTATGAGGAGGAGTTGGGGGGAAGCACGGGCTCCTAAGTGGTTGCAAGTTTGTGGTGCTGTGCAAGTCACTAGTTGTTAGGGCCATCAACCCCAGTGGGTGATGACATATGCAAAGTTGGCAAATTGAAACATTGTCCGTGGGATAGGCCCTGTCCCAGAGTTTGTCCTTAGCAAAGTGCCAGCCACAGGTTATCCAGTGAGGGATCCAGGTACACGTGGCTTCTGAATTCCCTTTAAGGAACACAGGAGGGTTACACTCTCACACTTGTGCCATGTTTTTGCTGACACCTCAAGACTTATATTTGTTACTGCCAAGAAAGTTTAGGAAAAAACGCTTCCTGGCTCTCACTACAGAAGGCATTCATTGCCACAGGTCAGTTGTTATTCTGTTTATTCAATGTATATTTGTAGAGGGCATGGCGACCTCTAGGTATCCCAGCGCTAGCAACGCAACAACAATTCCACCCATGTTCTCAGGGGGGCATTAATTATAATAAAACATGTTTTTAGGAGTTTTCAGAATTTAAGGTTGTTGTTGGTGAGTCTCAGTGAGTGGGGGAGGGTGTGCCATAGTTTGGCCACCTTGTAGCCAAAGGAGCGCTCACAGAATCCTGCTCTGCTTATGGATGATAATGCAGTCAAGTGCGCATTGGTGGAGCGGAGGGTTCTGTTAGGTGTGTAGTGGGCAATCAGAGGTCGGAGGATTACAGGGCTTTTTATTTGGAGTGCCCTATGGGTTATACATATGGCTATTCAAGACAGCATCAGGGTTGAGGTGATTGTTGCCGCACCTTCATCAGTAGTCACAAATGAAGAAGACACTGTGGGTGATCAGGTCCAGAGGACCAACCCCTTAGGCCTAAAAAAAACATAAGTTTTAAACATTGAAAAAAGGGAGACCTGGCACATCCTAATGTTGACAGAATGGCGTTTTTGCCGTGGAGCGCCTCGATTATACAGATTATGAGCCCTGAAGAAGTCCATTTGAACGAAACGCGTTGGCTGTGGATCTTGTGACTTTTAAATGGATCAATAAAATACAGTGATTTCACCATATTGGATTGTGGAGCGTTTCATTTTAAATGAATTCTGAAGATATGAGTCAAAAAGTTTTTACATATTGACAAACACTTGGATGTGCCAGGTTTCAGGGTTACACATATGGCTTTGAATTTGACCCATTGCTCGACTGATTCCCCGTGTAGGGTGGTTAACGTTGGATAGGCAGAGAGGTGTGGTGGTTCTACCTGTAGTTTATGATTACCAATTTTGGAGTTCCCAAGTAAAGGGAATTCTCATAGTTCAGGCGGGAGAGAATAAGTACTTGCACTTCAAGTCTTCTGGATAGGGGGGAGCAAGTGTAATATTTTACGGAGCATTCTGAGAATGCCATAGCAGCATGCAGAGAGTTTTGTGGCCTGTGCTTTCATGTCAAATGATTTGTCCAACCATACCCCCAGGCTTTTAATAACCACCTTGAGGGGAGGTGGGTGCACCTAATCTATCAGGCCAACCCAGGTTGATATGGGGATTTATGTTATTGTCCAGTACCATGTGCTCTGTTTTCTCTCCCTTGAGTTTGAGGCAGGAGTCTGTCATTCAGACAGCTGCTTTCTCCTGGCAGGGTCCTAGTGCATGGGATTGGGGGGTTTTGTGCTTGGGTCCGAGAGAACACCAGTTGGGTGTCATCGGCATACGATACCAGGAATATCCAGAATGATAGTACCATATCTGCTAATGGATCCATGTATGTATTAAAAAGCGTAAATGTCTGGTGATCATGATCTGTCAAAGACTTGAAAAGTCCTGTCCTTCAAGAAGGAGGTAAGCCATTATAGTGCCAGACCTTTAACTCCTGCACTGCGGGCTCTGTTGATGAGGATGTCATGGTTTACCATGTTGAATGCTGCGCAAAGGTCGAGGAGGATGATGGCCGTCATGCCTCTTCAATTCAACAGCATTTTTTACTCCTCTACTACTGTCAGCAGGGCGATTTCAGTGCTATGCTTAGGGCGAAATACAGTCTGGGTGGGGTCACGGGTATTGTTTGTTTCTAAAACATCCGAGAGATACTGATTTACATGTTTCTGTAACAATTTACTCAGACGGAAGAGAGATAAGTCTGTAGTTTCCTTGGCAAAGGGGATCCAGTTTTGAAGGGTTTTAACCATGGCATGTCTTCGTGTAGGGAGCACTATACCTTTTGCAAGATATAGAGTGACCATTACCAACATTACCGGAAAGGTGAGTGCAGCCGCTTTAGCAAGAATGTGCAGTGGAGCTGGGTCAAGTGGGAAGCCTGATTTGACTTTACTAAATAAAAGCGTAACGCTATCAGGGGTGAGATTAGGGAAGTCCAATAAGCCAGAAATGGCGAACATCAGAAAAATAAGCACTGGAAAAGACTTTTGGTCTGAATTGAATGTGAATGCATGCAAACTGCATTTGCGCATGGCTGTGTTTCATTGTTACAACTAAAGCCAAACCTGGTGACATTACCAATGCTTGCTTTATTTGAAGTAGCTGGATTGTGCACTCGTTTGTGTGAGCATTTGTGAATATGTGTGCATTTGACTTGCACACAATTCCTGACTTAAGCATTTGAATATGCCTCCTACAGTGAAATAACAAATTAAAAAGGGATTTATTTCTGTGTCCAGCACCTGCATGTTATAAAGAATAAAATGGGTAATGATTCTGTGTACATTTGAGTTGTAACATAGTCCCTCATGCGCTGTAATGCATTCACTCTATAGGTGGTGGAATGATATCTCAGGCATCCAACAGCAGAATGTGAGAGAGATATATCGCTCCAGGTGCAGCCAAAGCCAACTCTGTGTATTTTAAAGAGCAGTTGTGTGAATATACAATAATATATTCTGTACATGTTAGTGCCAATGCTAGAGAGGTGAGTTTCTCCAAGGAATTATGCCAGGCTTATACACTGGCACACCTAGACATTTGTATGGGGTGGTAGGAGATAAAGGCGGTACAATCATTTCAGGAAAACATGTAATACAATTTTCGTTGCTTTATAGCAATTGTGTCTTTTTTCAAAGGACATGTGGTAATTAACTTGGCTATATGCTGCTAATGAAACACATGTATGGCTGTAACCAACAGCCATCCCTCAATCTTAAAACTCACAACACAGTTAACTTTTAAAAAAACACACAGGCAGAACATCTTATTTACTCAGCAAACAGAAAATGTATTTTTAAATGTGCTAACCAAACCTGTTCCTTTTAAAATGTTCTCACATCGAGTGAGTTTCAGGACTTACAATAGAAGAAAATGATTTCTAAATAGTATTTCTACACTTATATGACTGATACTGTTTTTCTGTAGCGCTTAAGCAATAAAATGTCTGCTTTATAGTGATGATAAAAAGACAACAGGATCAGACATCTCATCTTCCTTGTTACGTGTTATCAGTGGATCCTTTACATTACCATGATGAATATGAAATACAGACAACAACAGTAATCAATCAATCAATCAATCAGAACATTTGTAAAGCGCGCTACTTACCCGCTAGGGTCTCAAGGCGCTGAGAGGGAGGGAGGGAAGGGCTGCTACTGCTCGAATAACCAGGTCTTGAGGCATTTCCTGAAGGTCAGGAAGTCCTAGGTCTGTCGAAGGTGGGCGGAAAGGGTGTTCCAGGTCTTGGCGGCGAGGTGGGAGAAGGATCTGGCGCCGGCTGTAGTAAGATGGATGCGAGGGATGGCGGCGAGGGCAAGGTTGGCGGAGCAGAGTTGGCGGGTGAGAGTGTGGAAGGTGAGTCGCTCGTTGAGGTAGGCTGGGCCTATGTTGTGAAGAGCTTTGTGAGCGTGGATGAGGAGTTTGAAGGTGATCCTCTTGGTGACAGAGAGCCAGTGCAGGTATCTGAGGCATTCTGTATACGTTGTAGTTTCTTCTGGAGCTTGGCTGTGGTTCCTGCATAGAGCGCGTTGCCGTAGTCCAGTCTGTTGCTGACGAGAGCGTGGGTGACCGTCCTTCTTGTTTTGGTGGGGATCCATCTGAAGATCTTGCGAAGCATGCAGAGGATGTTAAAGCAGGAGGATGAGAATGGGTTGACTTGCTGGGTCATGGTGAGCGATGAGTCTAGGATGAAGCCTAGATTGTGTGCGTGGGTGGTGGGTGTAGGTGCGGTTTCTAGGGTGGCTGGCCACCAGGAGTCGTCCCATGCGGAGTGGTTGGAGCCGAGGATGAGGATCTCTGTTTTGTCCGAGTTAAGTTTGAGGCTGCTCTTCTCCATCCAGATGGCGATGGCATGCAGTCCGTCATGTAGGTTGGTTTTGGCAGTGGCTGGGTCCTTGGTGAGTGAGAGGATCAGCTGGGTATCATCGGCATAGGAGACGATGTTGAAGTTGTGGGATCAGACGATGTTGGCGAGCGGTGCCATGTAGATGTTAAAAAGGGTTGGGCTGTGTCCTGCCATTTGATTAATTTTGTTTGACCAATGACTTTGTGTTTCACCACTGCGCATATTAGTTGCTCAATGAGAGGAGGGGGCACACCTTTGTAACGGATGTCACAGGCTTCAGAGAATTAGATTCGAATCTGCCTGACTTCGTGCTGGAACTAGGCGCCAGTTGCCAGCATCCCGTGTGGGTAGATAAATCTCTTTCTCGCAGCTGACAGGGAGTCATCAGCTTGCAGACCCTAGAAAGATGAAGCTGTAAATAGTTTCTCACACGGTGAAGTATTTGTTTTGCTTTGCATTCAATATCTTATAAATATAACCTGCTGTGTATATTGCAAACTGTGCATTAACGTGTGCTTGAAATCTAATAATTCGTCATTCATAAAAATTGCAGCTAGAAAAGAATTAACAACAATAAAAGTCTTCTTTGAACTCAGAAGTGCATTCCTGGTATGTTATATAAGTGCTAAAAACTAGATAAGAGCAGAAGCACTACAGGCTGAGAGAAGATCCTTGGGGAACGCCGCAGAGGGTTTTGGTGCGCCTCGACAAGAAGGGAGGGAGGCGTACTCTCTGCGTTCTGCCGGAGAGGAAGGACGTGATCCAGTCAAGAGCTTTGTGGCGATCCCTGCGTTGTAGAGGCGAGTGCAGAGGGTATGGTGGCAGACGGTGTCAAAAGCAGCCGAGAGGTCCAGGAGGATGAGGGCCACGGTTTCGCCTTTGTCAAGCAAGGTCCTGATGTAATCGGTTGCGGAACTGAGGGCGGTCTCAGTGCTGTGGTTCCTGCAGAGTCCTGATTGGGAGATGTCCAGCGTGTTGTTGAATTCCAGGAAGCGGGTCAGTTGGCTGTTGACGATCTTTTCGATGACCTTCGCCGGGAAGGGGAGGAGGAAGATGGGACGGTAATTCTTGAGGTCTTCGGGTCCGCTTTGGGTTTCTTCAGAAGGGCGCTGCCTTCGGCGTGCTTCCAGCTCTCTAAGAAGGTGGCGGTCTCGAAAGAGCTATTGATGATTGTGCGGAGTTGGGGGGCGATGATGGGGCTCGCTTTGTTTTTCATGGCTAGTAATTCTTCTTTGGCTTGAGGCTTGCGCGTCCTATGATGCCTATTCTGTACTATGGGATGGTAAGCCTTCTATGTTTTGTTCGTATGTGCCACACCGTGAACCGGGGTTGTTACTGTGTGCATCACCTTTAGCACCACTCAATTTCTATTCAATGTTTATGTTCTCACTTCTATGCAGGGTTACTAATTGACCAATCGACGTTGACAAATAGTCTATGCTCAGTAAGTGACCTCATAGCACTTATTACTGCTTATTCAATAGGAGAAGTAGTTGTCACAGTCCTGATGAAGCGTCAAGGGATCACGCTTTGACCCTAGAGACGCGAAACATGTTGACCAGAATACGTTAGGAGTAGGGACACTACCTTTTTCCTTTGTATGGAGTGTAGTGGGACATCACTCCCCACATTCACTTCCCTTGTTTTTCTTTTTTAATCTTGGCCTGAACCTTTACTTGATTTATTAAATTATGATGCTTAAGGCTCAGAGCTAATTTTAACTCACTTGTCTCTCCTATTTTTTCTTTCTCACAGTCAGTATCTATCGCAGGCCTAATTATTTTCTGCTACATATTTTTCGGTAGAGTACCACCACCTTTGTGGGGTGGTCCGCCAGACATTGCAGCACCGGTCTGACGAGGAGACTGCCCAATGATGATACTTGACATCCTAGTGGATGCTTGAGGGCTCTCCTGAAATTACTGACTTTTCTTTACCCTGCATACTTATACATTAGAACAGTGTACTATTTCTATTTATGCGTACAGACATGGCTTACCCAGGCTGCTTGAGTTATACCACAATTGTGGTGTCTGCTTTTCCCCACTGCCAGGTGGTTCTCTAACTCCCAAAAGAGCTTGCTGTTTGACATTCGACTTGCCCATAATAATTTGGACCATGCATGTTCCTGAAAGATTCTTTTTGCAGACCAACAATCGAAACAATAATTTTTTTTCAATGTCCATAAAATGTGATTTTCTTTGCCTTCTCCCCATTGGATCGCTTTTACAGTTTTCCTAGTTTGACGCGCACTTTGTAATTTCTGGTTGCGCAAAGCTTTGTTGAACCACGGTTGACTAACACGGTCCCTGTTGGGTACGTAGGACGATCCCTGGAAGGTTGAGTTAGAGGAGGCCGGGAATTTTACCAACAAGCTGCGACATAGCACGGCCCAGTCTTTGTCCCAATCCACGTTGAGGGTCGGCTCTTTTTGTTGCATATCCGCAAGTGTTTTTCTTTCTCCCAGGGCACAAGCCATCTGGTACACCTCATCCATCACTGATGCTATCCCTTTCTCACTCCATTTCAATCTTTTAAGTTTAAACAACTCTGGAGGACTTATTAAATCATTTGAGGGCTGTAGCAACTCAAGTTTATATGCCAGTTCCACTGTTTGTAGAAAATGATCGCTCTCCGCTCTGCATTTAATTTGAAAATTCCTTACCAGGGCCCTACCAGAGGAATTTATGAAGGTGTAATCGAGGGGTGAACTTTTTTTCCCACTTACAAATGTAATAGAAGCCGGAAAGTCCTTTTCGCTGTTTCCATTTGGTAAGGATAGACCTAATTTCTCTAGCCGATGTCTGTGGGCGCTTGCGCCTTGGTTCTTTGCTTTTCCTCCTTTTGGGGGCAAAAGATTAAGATTGAAATCGCCACTAATGACGAGTGTTGACTCCTGGTATTGTCTCAGTATAGTTTTGACGAATTCACCCAGAGTTTCCAAATTCCTCCCCATTTGGGTGAATGTACACATTTATGAGGATTAAGATCTAATTGGCTGCACTGTGGTCTGCCTAATGTGATCTTAGTTGCCTGGATCCAGTTTGACTCTATATCGATTGAGGTTTTGTGGCATATGAGGGCCGTGGAAATCAAGGTCGCCAGGCCTCCCTTTGCATGGCCGTATTTGCTATTGGACCTTGCTGAAATGTATGAGGCGAAGTACCCGGATACCGCAATCAGCTCTGTGCACCAGGTTTCTTGGAGTAGGATAATATTGCATTCCTGGAAAAAGGATTGTACTTCTTGATCATGTAAAAGCGTTTGAATACCATGAACGTTCCATAAACAAATTTTGACATATGGACTAACTGAACCCTGGTTCCTGACCTTTTGACAGCTGTCAGGGACATTTTTGCAAAATAGAAGGAAGAAATTCTTTGGAGGCCCAAAATATGTGGCCTATTCCTGTTTCACCATCATGTTTCACAACTGCTATGTTTCCCCTTGCCAAAGGGATTGTATCTTCCCCTGTTGCCCCTCTTAACACTGATTTATTACAGTTCCTCAGGGCCCGCAATGGACCTGGGTAGCGAGGACGGTCTATTTGATGTAGTTCAATGCCCCATGATAAAAAGGTGTCGGAGTATGAAATTAGTTGTTGCACATGGCCTGCTTTAGACCAAGTGGTGAGTGTGGCCTCTCGATCGCTCCCAAGTGGATGGAGTTTAAATTCATCAGAGAGCAGATCCACCGATGAGATCTGGGATAGGCCTCTTATTTCCCCAATCAATTTAAGAATGTTTCCTCTATTCAGGGTGTCAAAATTTCCCTCTGATTTAAAATGGGGAATGAGAAGTAGTTTATGCGCCTCTTTGTGCATCGCCGCCAATAAGACATTTATAAATTCTTCATTGCTCTGGATCAAGCGCTTATAACCTGTATCCGGTTGATGCTGAGGCAGATAGTTTGACTGCGTGCTCGGGCTGGATGAACTCCTTTCATTCCATCTTTGGGCCTTTCCCACCTTCTCATAATCCTGATTGAAATCCTTTGTTATTAAAGGCTGATGTTCTACTATGCCAGGAGACTCTGTGACTATTGGAGAATTCACTGGCGTACATACCCTGGGAACTGGTCCTTTACTGATTGGTTTACTAATAGAATATGACACTTTGCCATGTTATTTTCTCCTGCAGTTGATTGACCGAAGAGAGGGCTTTGTTCCTTGGTGTCTTTGGCTCTCTGTTGCTGGGGGTACAGAAGCACTTTGAGAATTTGGGCCTGAACTAGGACATTCCTAAATCGTTGCGGACAATTTGGTGTCAAATGGCAAAAAAGCATTAGCTTTAGCATTACTGACGGCTGGATGTTTGTGATGCGTAAAAAATTGACATATACTTTTCTGCTTAACTGATCTTGCTTTTTTCCTTGCTTTCCTTTGCTTCTTCTTTTCCCTCTTAGACCTTAAATGTACTGGGTTTTGTGAGGCACTATTGGAGGCATTCACCTCAATTTTTCTAATAGTACTTAAATTCTTGCAATGGCTCCCTGTGTGGTGGACCCCTTCATGTGAACTGCTAAGTGTGTTTCCGGACTCTATTTGTGTCATAGCTTGTGGGGAAGATGCATTGAAGGGTTCTCTTGACAGATTTTCCATGACAATGTTTTCTTCTTCACATTTTCTTGTTTCGTCGAGTTCTAAAACACGGAGTCTTTCCCTGGTACTTAGGGCCTAAACTCTGACTTCCACTAATATTTCATTTAGTATGGGGACGATGATCTGAGGATTATTCCCTGAGACCACACAGCCACAAGCCACTTGTTGTACCTAATTCTGTTTTTGAGCTCTCTGGATCAAATCATTGAGGGCTTGTAGCTTTGAATCAATACCCACGATATATTTAGCCATGATGTTGAGTAAGTCGACTTGAATATCTTGCTTGTTTGCCTGATGCTTTATTGCGGTTGCCATGACATCCAGTGTTGACGGGAGTGAGACACGTGTTGACTGGAACATCCGATTGGGGCTGGGAATTGCTGGTACTATCCTGAAATGGACTAAGGGAAATGGTGCTACGTAACATGTCTTCTTCATGCTTTTGACTGGATTCATGAGGAGGAACAGTTTTCCCTTGTACCGTACTAGTATTACCCTCAATGGAGTCCATATCGACGAGTTCTGTCAAGGGATGGTCAGAAATCCCACCCAAGGCCGGCAAGTCCGACTCCTTCCTTATCTGAGTGCTTGGAGGCGGATCCTCCCAGACACTGAAATACAGGTCTAGGATCGACCCTGAACAATCTGGCCTGTCAGTTTCGACCTTCGATCTCTCCTTACTGAAGTCCCACCTCTCAGGCCCTTGCAGGGGTGAAAGAATGATCTCCCGGACGGGGATCTTCCTCAGAATTGAGCCTGGTTTCCACATCTGTTACCGCATTTGCTAGATCTGTCAGTACTTTATTTTCCTGCAAACATGAATGCCCAGTAGTAAAAAAGTCTGTGATTTTGTACTCTGCTTTTTTTTGCTGATGGCATTGAAGATGATTCCAAATTGGGTTCCCTCTGTTCAGTAGGCTGTATCCCTTCAGTTCCAGAGGTGCTTAAACATACTAATGGGGAGTTCACTGGGTGGCAATCCCTTGCTCTTTTTTGGGGTCTTGGCCTCCCACCATCGGGATCCACCCGAAGCTTGCCGAAATGCATTATACTAGCTTACTTACTAACGTTGAAAGAGGCAGCAACCAATGGTGGGATTTGTTCAAGTTAGTCCTTATTTCCCCAGCAATCAAAGATTCACTACTTGCGTGCTGCTTTGATTTGCTGCTTTGGCACTAGCTCTTGATGTGATGCGGTGAATAGATTTTGCAACCTTACTGGCAAGGTTTCCCGGCTTGCTTGAAGAAGGAGGAAGTCTCAGGGGTTCACTCTAGATGCGGGAACGAGCGGGTCTCAATAACGAGTTCACAATCCATACCCAGGCCTAGTTGGGCCGCTTCTGTGAACCTGCAGGGCTCAACACTCAGCAGCGGCTGGCTACAGCAGCTGCGCTTGTCCTCCCACCTGTACCAGACTCATATGCTGAGCGAGGACACTGCCCCTTCTGCTACTGATGCTATTGATACACTTGGTTCTGATAACATCCGCACTGCAGTGGAGTCGAATAAAAAGGAAGGGAAATAAATGGATTTTCTTTATCCGGTGGGCAGTGGTGGCAGCAATGTCCAGCTAAGATGGGGTGGATGTCGTTACCCCACTGGACAAAATTCCGACTCATCCAGCTGTGCATGTTGCACCTGCGCTCCTGGTGCCTAGTGGACTGGGTGCTTTGTCCAATCTGCCTATGTGTTCTGGCCTGTAGGCTGTAAATAGCACTAGGCTGGCACTGGGTGAACAATGGAGGCAGTGGAGGGGCACGAGCACGCTACAAGGCTGGGAATACTTGGTGCAGCAGACCAGCTTGTGTTCAGGATGCTGCCTCTCCTGCACGCTGTGGACTGTAGGCTGTAGGCTATAGATAGCGATAGGCTGGCATTGGATAAATGATGGCAGCAGTGGAGGGGCACAAGCACGCCACCTGGAGTGCTGGAAGTACTGGTGCTCACGGTCCAGCCGAGTCCAGCTGGGGTGAGGCAGGGGAGGGGCGAGGTGGGGCAGGTAATGAGTGAACTAGGAAAGAGCCCGGGAAGGAGCACAGCAGGCAGAGATGGAAGGGATGGGGGGAGCGGTGTGTGGCGCTGTCACCCCACTCCTGGCAGTACCTGGCCTTTCCAAGCCCCCAAACCACCTGCTGCCCTCTGCTACCACCCTGCAAACCTGCCCTCCAGCTCCGGCTATATCAGGCAGGATCTAAGGCCCCTGGGAGGGATAGGGGGTGCTTCTTACCAGTGTGCCGGTGTGCCAGTATGCTGTGCGCTGTGCTCTGAGAAGGCTGAGAGGCTCCTGACCCTCAGTGGCGGAGGCAGGAGTGCTGGGAGGGTTGTTGAGGTTTGTTGAGGCAGCTGCAGCGATGGTGATGGCAGGCAGCGGTAGCCTCGATTAAACTCCCCCTCGCCCCCCCAACTAGCCGCACCTGGTCAAACGGGCCACTTCCACAGGAGGGGCCATGAGCTGCAGGCCACAGACTGTGAGGAGTTCCTGACGGCGGGTAGAATGCATCGCTGCGCTGCTCTCTGCTCTGCTGCGGTTCTGCTTCCGGTTCCGGAAAAAATTCAAACATGCGAGGTGATTGCTGCTGTATCAATATAATAAAGATTTGTATACAATGGATTTAATTGGAACTCATTTGCATCATCACTGGTAAAGTCTGTCATGTACTAGCTCTCCTAGACCTATGTTGGAGACCACTGCTACAGGAATTGGGGTAGCTACAGAGATATGCTTTATTTTAGAGAGCTATGAAGTCTCTTTGTGCCGTCAAAAATTTATTTTTGCTAGTGGTCATGATAAGAGTGCAATGACAGGAAAACTTATGGCCGTCCCGGACAGCCAGCGCTATGGCTCTCTAAATGTATGATAGACCCCTAAGCCTGCTGTTAGAGGAACACTATATTGAAAAACAGGACTATTGTGACCCTCACACAGTTATCACAACTAACAACACAAATGCCACAAGCTCAAAATATACTGCTCACCCTTCTCCAAAACAAAACAACACCACCACAAACACTAATTTTCTAAACTGCCTGCTCATAAATGCTGGTTCACTCTCAAAAAACAAGCACCACATCTACGATCTGCTCACGGACACACAACCTGACTTACTATTCATAACAGAATCATGGTTGGGGGATGACATGACCCCAGTGTTGCATGGAGCCATTTCTCCGGGCTATCAAACCATCACACAAAACCATATAGGCAAGAGAGGAGGTGGACTGGCTATTATATTCAAACAATAAATCTCAGTAAAACAGACAACATTTCCATACAAGGTTGTGAGGCCCTCCTCACAAGATGCAACCCTACACCAACTTCCTCATGTAACTTTCTCCTCCCTTACAGACCTCCATCTAACAACTCAACATTCCCAGACACTTTTCTAGATACAGTCTCAACCTTATAACATTTTAATCAAACCTGTGCATTTTTGGGACCTAAACATTTGGTTTGAAACCCCCAATGTGCCCCATCCAAAAGTTATCACCAGGGATTGTACACAATCCCACACACATCGCTGGACACATCCTAGATGTCATTTTTGCAAAGCCTGAACTAGTTACCATGCAAAGCATCATGCCAATCACGTGGACAGACTACCATTTGATAACTTTCCAACATAAAACACCACAAATCAACACAAACCATAGCAACTTACATACATGCATCTATCGACAATGGAGCAAACTCAACTTTGAAGACTTAGAAACAAAACTAACAGCCAACACAGATTTAGACACAATTAATTCTGTTCCAGAACTTTATGAGTGGCTGCAGGAAGCTTTCAACATCCTAATACCACTCAGAAAAACTAAGCAGGACAAAAGAAAACCAAGACCTTGGAGAAACACAAAACTTAAAAAGATAAAGCAACAAATCAGAAAGTTGCAACAAACCTGTCTCAAAACAAACAGCATTCAAGACACACTTCATCTACACGAACGTAACAGAATATACAAGTCATCAATCAAAAAAAGCTAAAAAAAAAGGTACTACTTAGACAGAATTATAAATGCTACATCTGCAACTAAAGAATTTTATAAAATTCTCAATGAATTTCGAAAACCTAAATGCATGGAAGGAAGTCATCCCACTACTCAAGATTTCACAAACTGGCAACTCATTCCACAACCAAGGAAGACACATTGGATTCCTATTTAAAACAGAAGAAAACCATCAGCACCAACCCCTTTCCTAAAACCCCCTCCAAGAGAAAACCAACCCAGCCTTTGCACTCCTTCAAACAAATATCACAAAGTAAATGTATGGATTTGGTCAAAGCAAGCAAGCCTTCCGGTTGCCCTTCTGCCCTTGTCCACCACACATCTTCAAGAACATTCTTTTATCTACTTCTGCTGCCACACCAGTAAGAAGACTCATCAATCACTATTTAACTACAGGAACTTTTCCTGAAGACCTGAAAAAGGCATACATATTTTTGTTATTAAAGAAAACAAACCTAGACCCACGGGACCCCAACAACTACAGACCAATCACAAATGGATCTTTCCTGCACAAACTGATAGAAAGAGCAGCATTTGCCCAGATGTCACAATTCATTGAAGAAAATTCCATACTTTCAGACTACCAAACTGGATTCCGCCCACGAAGAGGCACTGAATTGGCACTCATAGCAATCTGGGATGACCTTAAAAACACAGTTGACCGCAATGGAGTTGCTGCACTACTTCTCTTAGACCTCTCAGCTGCCTTTGATACTATTTACCATGACACCCTAATTCAAAGACTCCAAGAAGAAGGGCATAGAAGGGACTTCTCTTGACTGTATTACATCCTATCTTCAAAACAGAACTAATAACTATTCTACCCCCTTCTCGTCCAAACCCTACATCAAAAAAGCAAGGGCCCCCCAAGGATCAATCATCTCACCTATGCTTTTCAACATCTTCATGATGTCATTACCAGAGCTGATCAATGATTTTCAACTCACATGCTACAACTATGCAGATGGCACACAAATACTACTTAAGTTGGAATGCTGAAAGACATTGAAAACTGACAAATCTTTAGTTGCCTCAGAGCAATTGATCAGTGGATGACTTGGAGCCATCTCAAACTGAATGCTTCCAAAACAGAAATACTCACATATGGCGACTGGAAAAATTATGACCCACTGTGCGCCTGGCCTGCCAATCTTAGACCACCTCCTCAAGTATCCAAGGAAGTTAAAAACCTTGGAATTACCATGGACTCCAAGTTAAAAATGAATGCCAAGTGGACAAATTAGCACGATCAAGCTTCATCACCTTGAAGTCTCTGCAACGTATCTTCCCCCACCTTTTATTTCCACACAAGGTGCAGGCTACTATCTCTCTTGTACTATCCGAACTGGATTATGCCAATGGCCTCTACCATGGATCATCACAATCTATTATGAAAAAACCACAACGTATTCAGAACTCAGCTGCCAGGCTACTATTGCATGTAAAGCTACAAGCCCACATCTCCCCTGCCTTGAGAGCACTACATTGGTTATCCATTGCCAGAAGATCCACCTTCAAGCTGCTTTGAATCACCCACAAAGCTACACATGGAACAGGACAGCTTTTCATCAGAAATAAAATAACCAAATACATTCAACAAAGAAACCTCTGCTCAAGATTGCCACCCCTTCTTAAAACACCACCATACAAGAAAAAGACAATAAGTGGTACATCCTTCTCTGTTCAAGCAGCCCAACTATGGAATTCATTACACCCAAATATAAGATCCACGGATAACTATCTTGCCTTCAGAAAACTACTCAAGGGTTGGCTCTTTCCTTCATAACCACCATATTCGAACAGCAATGGACTGCATGTGCCTGTGTTGATAAATATTTATAATCTGATTATGTGTATATTCTAGATATGTATAGTTCTTCAAGAAATATGTATTGTTACTATTTCATAATAATAAATTATACACAAACTCTTTAAGCCTGTTTAACAAATGTATATTTACTCACGGTTAAATATATATATGTGTGTATGTGTGTGTGGGTGCATGTGTATATATATATATATATATATATATATATATATATATATATATGTGTGTGTGTGTGTATATCCATATATATGTGTATATTATTCTATGCTCATCATGTTCATAAGTCATTGCATAGCTCCTAGATATGTTGTTATTTTAGATACTTATGAATCCCTGCTTTCTTTTTTATATCACAATGAGCAAATGTTATCTTAACTATTTAACATCAAGCATTTTGCTATTCAAAAATTGAGGAAAGATAAATGAATGTTAGAAAAGTACACTTATTAATTAACTTCAAATACTACAAATCTTGAAAGTCTGTGTTTATAAAATACTACTTTTCTTCTCATATTATTATACCCATTATTATATTCCTTGCACATATATTCCCTTACTATGTATTTTCTTATCTATTTATTACTCTAGTCCTACTGCACTAGAGGCAAATATATAAAAATAAATAAAATTAAATCTATAAATAAAATTCAAATTATAAATAATTACATTAAATAAAAAAATAAGAAAATTAAAATATATAAATAAAATAATACATAAATAAAAAATAATATACATTTTACTCTCTCCTAAGCTTTACTTTATCTCCCCATCACCCTATGTCTCTGTCAATCTATCCTCCATCCCAACTCTGACTCATCCCAAACCCATTCTACTACTTTCATGTCCAAAATAACCTTGCCTAAGCTCTTCCCTCCTCTACCACATCTAGCTCACCTCAAACCTCAGTTTACTACCATGATCTCCCGAACAACCCTATTAAATTCTCCCTCATGTATCTCACCTTTGACTCACCCAAAACCCCTCCTGCTACTATGATCTCCCTAACCCTTTCCACAGCCTCTTCCCTCCTGCATCTCTCCTTTACTCATCCCAAGCCTCATCCTATTAGTATAAACTTCCAATTAACACTTCTGGATTCTTCCCTCCTCTATCCCTCCATTATGCTAGTCAATCCAACTAACAAACTCACATATCTTCTGCTCAAACTAACTGATAATAATACTAAAACTGTACTCATATTTCCTTATATAAATCCACCACTAATTACTCTTGGGTTCCGGAGTAGCGTGCTACTCGCCGAAAAGCGCTTGGACGCCTCCTCAGGGGTAGTAAGCGCTATATAAATACAATTATAATTACAATAGACAGTGTTATTAACAAGCGGGTATTGTGGGGTCCAGCATACCTGCACTTTAATTGAAAGGAAGAGTAAAACAAACATTTCTCAGCCGTGGGCCAATTGTTTTAACGGGAGAATACCAGCATTACCACATATAGTATTTACGTTTTTTGTTTTCAAAAAGAGTTTTGCCGTTTGTATTTGTATTTTAAAGTTTAGCTACGAGACGCGATTACATGCACTCTAGTGTCGGTAGGAGATACTGCTGTGGACGCCTCCTACATTGTCTTGACATCATGTTTGTTCCATAATTTGATATTACGTATGCACCTTCCACTTAATAACATGAGTTGCTGGTGCTAGAAAAGTGAAACGCTCCCTCGTGCCCTCTCTTAGGCGAGTGATCGTTTGTGATGTGCGCGCGCACGGCGTCGCGGGCTCGCGCAGCAGTGCGGAAGTTGTTCCGTCTCCCGGGGCAACGGAGTTGTGCGTCCCGGAGAGGCTGCGGGCGAGAGTAGATAGCCCCTGCTCTAGCAGCCAGGGAGGCAGCCTTCCTTTACCTGGATGCATCAGTGAGCGGACTGCAGGGCGAGGGAGCTCCCACACAGGGCGAGGACCCCCCACACAGGGCGAGGACCCCCAAACTAGAGGTAAGCAGGGGGTCTGAACCCACGGAAGGTGTGCTAAACACATTGTCTTATTAACGACGTCTGTTTGCAGTCATTTTGCGGGAGCTTATCTACACTACAACCCATTCACAGTCTACACGGCGTTGTAATGTACATTCCAGGAGTCTTTTATTTCCCTGGTATAACTGCCATGTGTTCCAATTCCGATGTATCATAGTGTTAGCATGTAAGTCACCTTTCACCAGCAGTCTGCATGGAAGATCGTTCGCATTAAATGTGCACTTGCAAGTCCCAGAATGCAAAGTGCTGCTGGCACGGACTTCAGAACTGGATACAAAGAAGGAGCTATTAATTTGGAAGTTCTGTTACACGACTGCCACATTTCCCAGGCGTGATGAGCTCCTCCAGGCCAGTTTTTTTCTTTGAAATCTCGGACTTGTAGCCTTAGTTTTGCAATGGACTAAGGGCCAGATGTAGCAAACATTTTTACCCATTCTGTGTCTATGGGAAAAAGTGTTCGTACATATGGCCCTAAGAAGCAACAATGCAAGTCAATAATAATTGAAGAAAAGCCTGGACTGGAGCAGCTTGCCAAGCATGGACTTGAAAACGGAAAAAGACCGTTGCTGCTTTTGTATCACGTTCCCAAGGGCTACTTTCTACCACGTCTCAAGGTGTTCCAAGGTTCCTATTAACGGTGAATATAGGAAACTCTTATTGTCTGATGCATTCACAAGGGTTGATGTTTGTTTGAGCTCTATTATTATGGATTTGTCTGATGTTTGTTTGAGCTTTGGTCTGGGTAGTGGCGCAACAAAGGGGGTGGGTGGGTTTTATTGGGTGTGGGGGGGGGGGGGGTGCCCTCATGTTTCGTTACGCCATTGGGTCTGCCTGATGCATCCCATTGATATGGACATGCTTTGGACATTTACACAGGTGTTGATCTCTATCTGAGGCCAAATATACTTTTGTCTTGTACACCCTTAATGGCAATTCAAATGTCTCAGGGTATGGCTCTCACTTTATGTTGGTCGATATATTTTTATTTTTTCTACTCCTGTTTCTGGGAGGGAGGGATTTAGACCCTCAGAGCGTCCCCACGATTGGATACTAATTGATTGGGGTAAGTTCAAGAAGAGTCACTCCAGCAAGAAACCAGTTTCTTAGTCTCCTGCTATCTAAGATCCTGACATAAGTCTCTATTTCGGGATAGCCCATACAAACCAATGCAAATACATTCCTGAATTAGATCGTTTTGTTTAGCATTTTTCTCCATTATTTAAACCTTTCTCCATAGCATTTTTGATGAATGTGCTTGATTAGTAGATGTTGCATTCTCCTTACGGTTCTCGGGGTTATTTACGTTTTATCTTGGCGTTTCGCTATTCTGCTTGTCATACATATTATCAGTATAGGATGTTTTAAAGTGCATTTTTAACTTCTACATTTTAGTAACCTTCCTCATAGTCTGTTCAGAAACAGAGTTAATTTTTTTACCAATTCGTCTTACTCCTCACGTTCTCTTTCAGAGGCATTTGCTTGGGTCTTTTTTACCTTAAATTTACATTTTCAAATGGTTCATTTTTATTTACACAGCATATTCGACCCCCTCATCTCATTTGATATATTTCAACTAGTGTGGGGGAATCTTTGAATAGCAAAGTTAATATGCAGGTGACTTAGTCCTGCTTGATTGCACACATATTGGTCTAAAGAGATAGCTGACTAAACATGACATTTATTGTTCATCGAGTAGGTTGGCCCTTCACAAAAAAAAAAATCATTAAATTAAGTAAAAAAATACACATTTATTTGGAGAATAATTGATTATTTATTTGGTTAATAATTGATGTCAGCTGCATAATGTCACTTTATGCAAGTATTTAGGAGGTGGTTTTAATAATAAATTGTTAAAGATCATACAAAACAGGCAATTTCTAAAGGTATGACCTCAAAATGGAGTTCATACATTTGGCCAAGGTGGTACCAATAGTTCCATATGGATTTCCATAGCTTATCAGGGAGGAGGCCTCACCACAATTTAGAAATTTTTGGTGATTGGTAATTAGGACGGTACTTTGTTTGACATCAGGGACAGGAAAGAAACGTTAGCATCTTGAGTTGTGGCTGTCTTCACTAGTATATATTGTATTGCATCATTAACAAGTGGCAACAATCGCTCAGTGACTCCTGCCTCAAGGATCTACATAGAGGTGAGCTTGAATGATGAGAAACAAAAATTAAAATACTGTTGGCTAAGTGTGATATATTTCGGTTATGACACAGACATACATGTTTATTACGTAAATAGAAATACCTTGAATCAAGTGACATTTGAAGTGTTATTAGAGTTGTTGTGTAGTAATTTTAGCTATAGCTTCATGCACGTTATTTTAAGACATTAGGCCAAGCCGCTGTGCACCTTAACCTAGATATATTTTATTCGGCTTCATTTTATTATTGTTACAATAGCCATTTTTATGGTCTTGTTTTAATTTCTGTTTATCTAACTGTTTTTGCCTAGGCCAGCACTCTGTTCTCAAACAAGACACTCTTGCTCACTCTGTGCTTCTTCCAAGGCTATGGCACAGTACATTGCTGGTGAACGTGGTAGAGGTTTAGTCTCCAACATTCGTAGAAAACACACATCCTTACCTAGGGACATTTTCCCAGAACATCAGCTGTGTTGTTATAAAAAACACTTCCTTTTCCCTTACACATTAGAGGGAGATTTCAACCAGAGAACCACGACTGTATGCTGATTGCCGAATGCTTTGCTACAGATGCTAATGCAGACCGCAGGCCTTTGCTCAGGTATGGGGAATGATGTCTTCCCAGGGGAACCTGAAGGGAGGAATTAGAGCTTAACACGCTGTGCTCTATTATAGTCTAGGTAGGAGTTAGTCTCTTGACTGTAGTGACAATATGATAGCGTTATTTTTATGCTTCACTCTCCTCGTCACAATTTGAATACTGTCATGCTGTGTAGTCCTGGTTGTTGCAGCTCACGCTTTGCTATCTAAGATGCAGTTGTTTTATTAAAATCTTTATGGAAACATATACTGCCTCTGTTTGTCATTTATATATGAGACTAAATGTAACTGAGAGAAACGGATGAAATCTGAGTGACCACGGCTTCCCTGAGAAACCAAATATGTCATGCGCCCGGCTGCCCAGTCATCCCAATCCTTGAGTAGAGATGAGGCACTGCTAGTTAGCCGGAGCAAACACCGGATTGGAGCGACAGGTGTCACCCGCAGTGGGTCAGACTCAGTCTCCCACACCGCGGGCGATTCTGCCACTCAAAATCCAGTCATCTCATTAGAATAATGGGAGCCTACGCGACAGAGTCAGATGTACTAATTTACTGGTCACAAAAAGTAGTCGGATCCCCGATCTGGCAGTTATTATTGAGCTGGACACACTGAAATATGCTAAATTTGTCCCAGTATAATTTGTCAATACGGGGACACAATGTCAGAATTTAAAACCTAAGACATTGTTTAGGGTTGTCTGCACTAACAAAACCTTATTAATCAAAAAACCACTTTTTAGCAACCTTATAATAACAAAAGATTGAGGAAAATTTATTTTTTAAACTCATGCAGTTAGCCTGATGCCAGTTCATAGCTCACGGTTATCTGTTAGAAGGATTCCAATTTAAGAACTGCAAGTAACACAATCATTTGCAATGCAATAGGCCTCACATTTGCTTGAGTTAGAGCTATTGGCATTATAAATTCATAACTAGACTTTTCTTGCCACATAAATTGGTCAACTCTGCCTCAAAAGTTCGTCTTTTCCTGCCATATAATTCCAGTGGCCCTGCATATAACTAAAGCACTTCCATTTTCCTTCTTCCTCTATCTGCAGCAAGAATGAAAATGTTGCCATTTAGCATCCTAATTTAAATCTGCCATGCTAATTCCAATAGAATACCACTTTCACCACCCCACCATCAGAGTTGCTGGCTGGCTAACGTAATTCCCCAAAACAAGACACAAGACAGCCACAAAGGAGAAATAAACTAGAAGGGTCACCTAAACTTATCAAGAGTGTTCATTCTAAATAGGCACTGAAGGTCTGAAGGTTATTTTATTATTAGACAGTGTTGAAATGGTCTAGGCTGGTGGTTCCCAACCTGTGGTCTGGGTAACCCCCGGGGCTCTGTGAAGCCTCCTCAAGGGGCCTGTGACTGCTTAGAAAATTTAATAATATTAACAGGTTAGGTCCCCAGTTTTCAGTAATGACTCACTCAGGGAGTCCCCGGATTCCAATAATGATTCAGTGGGGGTCCCCGGATTCCAGTACTGATAAAGTGGGAATCTACAAAAGTCAAAAGTTTGGGAACCACTGGTCTAGGCCATTAGCCACCTCTTATATGCTTTAGCCGAACTGCCACATATCCTTCTCACCTTTGGGAGGTAAGAATTGTCACTTCCAAATAAATGCCAATACTGTTTAGCCTCCTCCATTCAACTTCCAGTCTATGTTACATTCGCACTTCCAGATGTACTATTTCAGTCAATTTAATTTTTTCTCTGAACATAAACAACAATTACCATATTAAGAACTGCCTGTCTTCCTGGTATTATATCAAAAGTGATAGTGCCAGCCGCCTGGAGAAAAGTAGGAAAACCTTGCCCTTTCAGTCTGGGGAAAGCAAAGAGTTTGGTCTAGGAGCCTTTGTAAATCAAACTAATAGTGGCCTCATAGCAATAGGCTCTAGAAAGAAGATTCCCCTCAGCCGATTTTGTGTCTGAATCCTTTTTGTGACAATCCCGATTTTCACATCCTGAAACCGGGTCCATGGGTTATTATGAAGACCTGTAACCAGTCTTATTTGACCTGGGGCTGGAAGCCATAGTTCCCCTGGTGTGGTCCCTCCCCACCCAGGCGGGATGTTCCTTGTACAGCTCGGCACACTGAGAACCTGAGCTGTGCTTAGATAACTGTTGGAGGGCTATGTTTCCTCTCACGTGCGTGCCTGAGTGGCCGCACAGCTCCTCTCACATTGCCACGCAGTTACATTTCATACACTTCTCATTCAATTAAGCCTTTAAGTGACAGCGTTTATATATTTTTTCCCCTCTGAAGTTTGGGTAAAATCAATCCCACCTTTTCCAGTCAAACACTAGGGCCGTACCGGGTAAAACAGAAGGAACCAGGAACCATTAACACACATTCAAAATGCTGACCCTAATCTTCACCTGTAGACAAAATGTGAATTTAATGCAATGCTTTTCACCTTTCCTGCTACGAGAAACAAAGCGCTCTTTCAATAAATCTTGCACTCACAATGTACAAATATATTTGCTATTATTGCGAGGTTGGACAAAAGTGAAATAACTTCCCCCTTTTTAGCAATATTTCTTATTTTTGAGAGGTAGACAGAGGGTTAAGTGTGACTGTAGTATGAAAGTAAAAGTGTGTTCGTGAGCCCTCAGTAGCAATCAAATGAACTTTTTTCCCATGCTGAGTCACAGACCTATTGTGTACTGAGATTGCTCTGCTTTACGCTACCACCGTGGCGCTGCCCACGTAATTAAATTTGGGTGAAGTTTAACTCGCCGGTGTAATTTGTGCAATTTTGAGAATTTTGCGTTACAGTTATTAAGTGAAATTCCCACAATGACGTCACTTCAGATAATTACACGTCATTTGAATTAAAAATGTACCGCAAGGGTGTCGTTCGTGATAAAAATGTACTGCGAGCAGCAAAACGCACACGGATGTTTGCGGTGCTTTTGTAAAATGTGTCTTGACGCAAGGAGTCATTGTGTGCAAAAGTAAATTACATGAATTTCACACACACCTAGATGCAACTACCTCTGAGGTCAAGTAAGTAAGATACAGAGGTAGGAAAGTTGCAGACTTAATGGACGGATGGAGTAAAGGAGAGAGGAAAGGGAACTGAGGGAGAGAGGAGGAAGTGGCTGCTGGAAAGTGAGGTAGAGGAAGGACAGTACGAAAGAAACTTTCATTTTTCTATGTTTACATTGGTTGTAGTAGTACTTTCCTCCTGCTCCTCTAGGTCTCTTTTAAGAGGGTAAACAATATTTCGGTTGCCTCCTGGGAATAGTCAGGGTATTTAACATGTCAAAAAATATTGCTCCCTCTCCCTTTGCTTACAGCCATCTAGGACTAGTGCTCAGCACAGAACAAAACACAGGCTGCAGCTGAAGGATTATTAATACATACCAAAGAATGCCATTACTGGTTTCAGGATCTCTAATATAGTTGAGATCATTGACCTGTTATAAGGAGGGCAGTCCCTCACAGGCAATACGAATAGTGGCGGCTCCTCCACCCTCCTCCGCCAGCAGCAGAAGCTGCAAAGCTTTCACTTTGAAGCGATAATAAACCATGTTTATTATCCCTTTGTTATGAAAGGGGTGGGGCCATGGGATGACGAGCACCGAGGTAAGTGCACTGTGCACTGCCCTCAGTGTGCATGTTTGTTTGGCCTGGTGTCTCAGGCCGGCCAAACACACATACACAGTGTGCTCTCTCCAGCCCGGCACAGTGTTGCTGGGCTGGAGAGAGCCTGCAAAGGCTCCCTGTCTGCCTGGGAGCGCCCAGCCAGAGTTCTCCCAGCAAATCCTGACGCTACTCTGAGCAGCGTCTGATGGGCCACAGGGCAGGCTGGGAGCCTGTGCCTGCAATGCAAGACTGAGCGGCAGTGCTGGAGAAGCGGAGTGGCGCTTAGTTTATATATTTTTTAAGTTTATTAAAATCCCCCCCGCCGCCCCGTCCCGCCCCGCCCCCTGTCTCCCCAGGCAGCAGCAACTGAATACGAGTACCATAAATTGGGTAGTGACATATCTTTTTTACAGTGCTTTCTAACACCCTAAATGTGCTATGTAGTGCTATATACAAAAAATGCAAATTACTATTATGGTAAACACTCATAGAGTAGGGAGACGGAATAAGGACAGAATCCCATTCCTGCTTCTCTTTTCTCCTTTGATCCAGAGAATTATTCAGTCTTCTTCATAGGGATTACTCAGCCACGTGACATTCCTGCTTTGCTATTCTCCTGTTCTATAGAGTTTGTGAATGGTGTTCAGGACAGTTCTGGTTCATTTGTCTCCTCCTTTGGGTTTATCATCCTGCCTAGGTCAGTACTGCTTCTCTCAGTCCAGACCAGTCCTTAGCTCTCTCCTTCTTCCCCAGAAGTCATCATTCCGACACCCTGGCCAGTCCTTCTGCGCTCTTAGCTCCTTCTAAACAGTTTACCGGTAATGCTCAGGCCAGCCAGACTGTAATTTGCATTAGTGTGCTCTTGTTACATTATGTGTACAAAAAAGCTTGCACCGCAGCAGCATCACTATAAAGAATTATCTGTCGGAAGCTAATCTCTTTTGTTCAGATTTGACATGAAACGCAAGTGCATAGAGGTCATTCAGTTCACCATGGGGCGCAATGTAACACATATTTTGTTGTTGTTACAGTTTTGCATTGTTATATTTTCCTTGTTTATTATATTTTGGTGATGTGTCGTCTGTTGCAGTGAACACTGGTGTCAACCGATTTGTTTCTGTAGAAAGATTCATTTTATTATTTTGGAGGGGTGGAATACAAAAAATGTTTGAGTCAAAACGGAATGCCATTTGAAATTGTGTGCAATTTTACAATGTGTGAAGCAACCCTAGTTTCTAGATTATTGTAGCATTGTTTGCCACATTAGCAGAGCCTTCTAAAAAGAATTTGGTTTGACATGAAAGTTAACCTGTCTCCGGGATAGTGTGTGAGTCTACCAGGGATCTCTTTTTCCTGTCCCTGGGATTCTGCAGGGACCGCACTTCTTCTTTCTGTATTGGAACTGTGTATTCTTTATTTTTGTGATTTAAATGGGAGTATTATACACCGGACCATTTTCCAAATCTCCCGCTTTCAGAGTCCCTCTTTGTTTATTGATGAGTCTACCATACAACTATATTATTTCCTCTTCAGATTCATATAGTCTTTTACATGGATATTGTGGTCCTTTATGACCATCACACCCTCCTGCACTAATACATTATACTTCTAGGCAGAGTGCATGAGGTTAGAAGTCTTTATCTACTGTGAAATTATGGCTTTCCCTTGAGCTCCATATAATCCAGGAAACATATTTCCATACTTTTGTATTTCAAATCTGCTCTGAGATTTTACATTGACAAAATCTAGAGTTTAGTTGTACTCTTAACATTTGATAACCTGCAAAAATATCATGTTTGCACAGTATGTTATCTTCAGAAACCATGCTTTCCCATTGGACTTTGCAGTGTGTAGCCCACTGCGGATACTGCCTGGGGGCATTCACGTCAGCTGCACCCGTGAATTAAGACAGATAAAGCTTTATAGTTCACTGGCTCCTAACCTTCAGTATTGTTTACCAACATCTTCAACTCAACTATGGCCATAGTGTTATCTAGATTACTTATTTTAATATTTTTGTCAGTGGTCATATTTATAGGGTGATAGGCTTCCACAGAGGGCTATATTAGTCACTAAAACCCATCTCCCGAACTACAGTTATAGGCTCAAACCCCAGATTAAGTACTATAATGAAGGAGAGAGCTTTTAACTGCTGGTGTTAACTAGGCATGATGGCTATAAAAATGTTAGACATTCCACCCACCAGAATATAATGCTCCAAGTTAAACAGATAAACAGAAAGACAAACATTGGAATGTTGGAGCAAAAGGCTTATATCAGCTATCATTTATCCTCTGATAGTCCATTGTCTTCAATACAGCTCCATATTTTCCAAGGTTCTAATATAGGGTAAATTACACTATTAAGCTATTTTTCAAATGAGTATGTTCACTGCAGAATGATGGGAATGTTTATATCTTGATTTTGCCTTTTAAGATGGAGACTTCAAACGGAGTAACAGAACCATGTCCGGAAGAGTCGATTACTGTTCGAATGCCGTCAGTCGTGTTTCCGATTATTCCTGTCGCATCTACAAGCACTGTGGTGCCGCCGCATAGGAGATTGTTGACACATCGACGATCGAGGGAACAGCAAAGGCTTCATAATGATATTATGTGAGTCAGTTATCAGTAAAAGTGAAAGAAGTACACGTTTTAAATGTTTATTGACTATGCTCTGATACTCTCAAGCAGTCCGTCCTAAAGCTAGATAATTACCCATTTGGCATTAGACCTTCAAGCAGCTCGAAAAATTTATGGGAAGGGGCAAGGGCATTGATTCACTAGAATGTCAGGGGCAGCGGCCGTGACATCACATACTCTCTGACCTCAATAACATCACAGGAAGTGACATTGTATGACCCTTGACCCTGATTTTTTTCCAGAAAGGGATGTTACATAACCTAACAACACAAAAATTGAGGATTTGCTTTGGATATTACCACAAAGTAATGCAAAGTTGCACTGTGCACTGCTTTGCATCATTTTGTATCAAAGGGTTGTTCCATGGATGATGCATAGGACTTCCTGTGCAACTACCCCTGGGTTTTGACACATATCTCTCCCTCGATGCAGGGGTAAGAAGGAGGAATGTTTTCATTTCTTCTCATTTTTTCCGACTTTGCATGTATGTTGTATTGTACAGCACAAGTACAAAGTGGGAAAATCCTTAACACATAGTTTTTGTACTGGAATGTATCCCTGCCAGTACAAAACCTATGCTTTAGAGAATGCACACACCCTGTGCCACTCTGGCACAAGGTTATGTGCATTAGCGCATGTCTGCAAAAAGTGTGCCAGTGCAAAGGGAGAGAAAAAATGCACATCTTTGATGCAAGGCAGCACAGCAACCTTGCATCAATGAATAGTAAATCTGGGCCTTGATCTCACACAATCTCACTCAATACCCATTACTTGGCTGTCATTCACTTTCACTCACTCACACACACGCGCTTACACATTTTCTCACACATACACACGCTCCCTCTCACTGAAACACACACTCACCCGCACGCACGCATACAACATACATTTAAAACCATTTTATTTATCACAGCGGTCACCACAAGTCGTAAGGGTGCTCTACTTTTATTTACACTAATAGTGAATAATAGAATATTATTCACTATTAGTTTAATGAGAAACAGGCAGACAGTAAGGAATGTGGAGCCCCTGCATGCTCTTGGCAGTGTTTTTGCAACTCTCTGAGGCCAAGGGTTGCTAAGGGAGTGCCAGGGATCACAAGGGGGTAAGTCAGGGAGTGCAGCTGCGATCCCTGCCGTTCCCTAAATTACGTCCATGGGAAAGGGACAATTTTTCAATCCTTTCTAAAATGGTGAACGGACAAAATAAAGTGTTGAGTGGTGTAGTAGCATAAACTGTACATGACTTATTTCTTGGTCCTGCTGTTTAACTTTTTAAAAACATAAATCTGTCTTGGCTTTGCATTGAAGACCATAGAGGAATTCCCACTTTATTGATTTTCATGCCTACAATATATCTGAATCTGTGCATATTTTGAGAGTCAGGCGTCGTCGTTCGGATCCGCGTGCGTCGACCAGCTCCCTGTGCGTCGTCAGCATCATTGGAGCCGTCTATGACATCACGGTTGTCTATATAGACGCCATCTCGGCGCGCGTACGTCAGTTCTTTTCCTTCCGCGCCGGTAAAGCGCAGTTCCGGAAAGAGCTACCCTGCTTCGACGGTTTTGTCAACGCTTTTTTGACTGTTTGAAGTCATGTCTTCGAGAAAGACAGGATTAAAACCGTGTGGTGCATGTCATCGCACTATGTCGGTGACAGATCCGCACCGTGTTTGTCTTTGGTGCCTGGAGAAGGACCACGATTCCACCTCGTGCTCTGACTGTCGGGCCATGGCGCCGAAGGCCTTGAGGGAGAGATCCATTAAGCTTCTTGCGGCCCGACATTCGTCTTTGGTCGACGCAACTCCGCAGAGGTCACGGTCCCGCAGTAGGAGGAGGTCGCAGCACCACTCCCGGAGCCCCAAGTCCTCTTCCTCGCATTCGAGGTCATCCGAAGGTAAGAGGCACAAGAAGAAGAAGAAGTCCAAGCGGACTTCGTCTTTGCCACGCCCGTCGGCCGACGAGGTGTCTAGGGAACGTCGACGTTCCGAGGGCAGTTCTGCAGAACCATCGCCAGGTTCGACTCCGCGTCTTCCCCCTTTTCCGGGGACCGGATCGACCCCCGCTCAAATAAAATAGTTTTACGAGGCCATGCCTCTCGTCTTTGAGCGGTCTGCACCCTCGGGTGGGTCTTCGGGCCCCGCGGGGTCAGCAGGGGCCCCTTCGGATGCGATGCCGGCGGCTTCGGACTCGGCACCGTTGGGGACCCCAGGATCCGATACCAGACCCGGACCGGTGCCGGTCTCACACAGTCGACCTCCTTCGGCGCCGGGTCCTGACATCGACGATTCCGCCACCAGTGCCCACCGGTGGCAGCCCCATCCTTATTCCGGATGATCCGGAGCGGGAGCGACGTCGTACGACATCGACTCCGACTTCGACGGAGCCAATTCAGCCCAGAACATTGTCTGAGCATTATTTAGATCAGCCAGATGGAGGAGAGGAATGGGAGGGGTCTGAGGACCCTTTGGAATGTGGCTTGCAACAGGACTTGTATGAGGATCTAGGGGAGGCCAGTGGACTGAACACGTCTCCAGATACTGGTATGCTCTCTTCTCCTAATGTGGCTATGGAGGAGGGTGCTTCTTTCGCTATGGTGGTGCATAAGGCAGCTGAGGTCTTGGACCTAGATTTGCCTATGGTGCCAGTCAGGACGAATATCCTGGCAGAAGTACTTCAGCCGGGCGTGACAACATCAGAGCAGATGTTGCCCTTCAATGAGGCTCTTACAGACGTCCTTCTGGGTACGTGGTCCAAACCCAGTACAGGGGCTCCTGTGAATAGGACGGTCGGCCGCCACAATAGGCCCACTCCGAGCGACCCTAGTTTCCTGACACAACATCCCACTCCTGAGAGCTTGGTTGTTCAAGCCTCGACTTCCCGTGGTGCCTTCCCTTCTGCTCCACCGGATAGGGAATCCAAGAGGCTGGATCAGCTTAGGAAGAAGATGTTTTCTTCCACCAGCCTGGCATTGAGGTCCGTAAGCACCACTTGCCTATTGGACCGTTATTCCCATACTTTATGGGATACGGTGGCACAGGTGCTCCCCCAGGCCCCGGAGGGCGTACGGGACACTCTCACCCAGGCTGTTAAGGATGGGAGAGATGCAGCCAAGTTTACGATTCGGTGTGGCTTGGACACGACCGACTCGCTGTGCAGAGCAATTTCATCGTCAGCAGCCTTACGTCGCCCCGCCTGGCTACGTTCTACTGACTTCTCAGGGGATGTCCAGTCCAGCTCAAGGATTCTCGAGCCACGGCCAGATCCTTGGGCCTTTCAGCGCCAGCACGACAACAGTCTGTCTTTCGCCCCTTTCGAGGCTTCGGAAGGGGTGTGGTACCACGCCAGCCACAGTTCAGCCACCGTCCTCAGGCTTCACAGCATCCCGGAAGAGGACGTGGTCGTGGTTCCATCAGACCCAGAGGGTCTGGCCAGAGGTCGGCCGCCACACAGCCCCCCTCCACTGCGCCCAAGCCCTCCTAGTGTGGTTCTGCAGGATCATGTCCGTCCAGTTGGAGGGAGGATTCGTTTTCATCTCCCTCACTGGCTTTCCATCACCACAGACAAATGGGTCCTGCAGATCATACGGAAGGGCTACTCTCTTCCCTTCCAGTCTTTCCCTCCTTCTATCCCTCTGACAAAAGAATGGCTGATGGAGGACCATCTAGCTTTGCTCCGCGAGGAAGTTACGGTTCTCTTGGCCAAGGGAGCCATAGAAAGAGTACCGATATCAGAAATAGGCAGTGGTTGTTATTCCCGCTACTTTCTGATTTCCCCCCCCAAAAAAGGGCCTGCGCCCTATCTTGGATTTAAGGGACGTCATTCTCTTCCTCAAAAAGGAGAAATTCAAGATGCTCACTCTTGCTCAGGTTTTGTCTGCCCTAGACCAAGGAGACTGTATGGTAGCATTGGATTTGCAGGATGCGTATTTCCACATTCCTATCCTGCCAGCCCACAGGCGTTACCTGCGGTTCAAGGTGGGCCCGAGCACTTTCAGTTTACCGTGCTTCCTTTCGGTCTCACAAGTGCCCCTCGGGTGTTCACAAAGGTGATGGCTGTGGTGGCAGCTCATCTGCGCAGGTCAGGGATTTCAGTCTTCCCCTATCTGGACGATTGGCTGTTGAAGGCTTCTACGCCCCAGGCTCTCGTCACCCACCTCCAGACGACGGCGGACCTCTTGCATTCGCTGGGGTTCACTATAAATGTGCCGAAGTCACACCTGACTCCCTCTCAGAAGCTCACTTTCATCAGAGCTGTTCTGGACACAGTGCAGTATTGGGCTTATCCTCCCGAACAGCGGGTCCAGGATATTCAGGTTATGGTACCGATGTTTCGGCCTCTATCCTGGATTTCGGTGAGACAGGCTCTGAGGCTGTTGGAACTCATGGCCTCCTGTATCCTATTGGTCAAGCATGCCAGATGGCGCATGAGGGCTCTGCAGTGGGACCTGAAGTTCCAATGGGCACAGCTTCAGGGAAATCTTACCGACGTGGTTCAGATCTCGGAGGGGACTGCAGAAGATCTGCAGTGGTGGTTAGTGAACTGCGATTGGGTCAAAGGCAGACTCCTCTCCCTTCCCCAACCAGATCTAACGGTAGTGACAGATGCATCACTTCTGGGATGAGGCGGCCATTTGGGGAAGGTGGAGATCAGAGGTCACTGGTCTCCTGCAGAATCCGGGCTCCACATCAACTTGCTGGAGCTTCGGGAGATCCAGCTAGCATTAAAAGCATTTCTTCCTGTTGTGAAAGGGAAGGTGGTGCAGGTGTTCACGGACAACACTACTGCAATGTGGTACTGCAACAAGCAGGGCGGTGTGGGGTCATGGACCCTTTGTCAAGAGGCCTTACATCTCTGGACATGGCTGGAACACCAGGGCATGATCCTGGTGGTTCTACACCTGGCAGGTTCTCTTAACGCCAGAGCAGACGAACTCAGCCGGAAATGCTTAGAGGATCACGAATGGTGTCTCCATCCGGAGGTGGCGCAAGGAGTCTTTCAGCAGTGAGGAGAGCCTTGGTTAGATCTGTTCGCCTCAGCAGAGAACGTGCAATGTCAGCAGTTTTGCGTGTTGGAGTTTCCAAGGCGGCTATCGCTAGGTGACGCTTTTCGTTGCGAGTGGAGTTCAGGCCTCCTGTACGCCTTTCCGCCTATACCACTTCTGCCCAGAGTTCTCAAGAAAATCAAGAACGACCGGGCCCAAGTAATCCTAGTGGCTCCGGATTGGGCACGGAGAGTTTCGTATCCAGAGCTTCTCAAAATGAGCATCGGTCCTCCAATCAGGCTGCCTCTTCGGGAGGATCTTCTGTCGCAGCAGCAGGGGAAGGTTCTCCACCCGAACCTGTCAACTCTGCGCCTTCATGCATGGAGATTGAGCGGCAACAGTTGATGGTTTATGACCTCCCTCCTGAAGTCTGTGACGTCATTCTGGCAGCCAGGCGTCCCTCTACTAAGTCGATCTACGCCTGCCTTTGGAAACGCTTTGTTTCATATTGTACAGAGAGGTCAATTGATCCTCTTTCTTCTTCTCTGTCTAACATTCTTTTGTTTATATTGTCTCTTGCCCAGCAGGGTTCCTCCTTGGGGACTCCCAAGGGCTATCTTGCAGCCTTATCGGCTTTTCTTCAGTTGCCCGATCAACCATCTCTGTTTAAATCACCTGTAGTACAGAGGTTTTTGAAAGGGCTTCTGCATCTGTTCCCGCCTGTGCCTTTCGTTATGCCCCAGTGGGATCTTAATTTGGTTCTTACCTTCCTTATGTGTGCTCCCTTCGAGCCCTTGCATAACTGCCTTCTCCGGCTGCTCACTATTAAAACAGCTTTTCTGATGGATACAACTATCTGTGGATTCCTCACCTAATGAATACTCCCATGGCGCCAGCATTCGACGGAAATCTTCTTACTAGTCTCTGCACGTCGACGAGGACGTCACTCTTGCCCACGCGACGCCGTCTGACGTCATACAGGCAATAAGAGGTCCTCGCCGACGTGCCGATGACAGTTCCCTTTTTTCCGTGCATTCGAAACGGTTATCTTCGAGGGAGCTACTGTTACCTTCGTGGTTACAGTGTATTGTCTGCTGCGTAGTCTTCTCTGCGGTAATAATGTCTCAGAGGAAGTCTGGTTTCAAGCCCTGTCGAGAGTGTGGGGGCAAGATGTCAGTTACAGATCCTCACTCCGACTGTCTATGGTGTTTGAGCTCCGACCACGACGTCTCGACTTGCGATTCATGTCAACACATGAATCCGAAGGCCCTCAAAGAGCGTGAGGCCAAGTTATTCATGGCAAAGTCAAAGAAGAAGGAGAAACATCATAAGAAGTCTTCTTCGCCAAGGTCTCACCGGCGTCATCGAGACTCCCGGCGCCGTAGAGACTCACAACGTCATTCCAGCAAGGAGTCTCGTTCGAGGTCACCTTCGGCTCGGCGTCGGAAGACTTGGGAGGTCAGCCCCACGGTCACGCCACATCCTTCGACGCCGTTGCCCTCTCCGGCGTCACCGACTTCGCCTGGTCAGGCGTCGGTGATTGAGGTGGTGCAGCCTCTTGTGTTTTCTCCGGCGTCGCAGACGTCGAGGCCGGCGTCGGGGTCGCCCTCGATCCAGGCACCCCAGTATCCGGCTTTTCCCACTCCTGGAGCCGATAGTACCGCGTTTCTTAATGCGATGTATACCATCTTTCAGCAGATGGCTCCAGGAGCTGCTCCGGCTGGTCCTTCGGGGCCCTTGGCCTTTTCGTTGGGTGATCCTGCGCCTCTTCGGCCGGCACCCTTTATGCCCTTTCTCCCTTTTGGGAATGTGGGCTCGGCGCCGGTGCCGGCGTCGGTGGCTGCTCCGGTGGCTTCGGATGTTTCGGCCCCGGAGGTTGCCCCTCCGTCGAAGTCAGGATTTTGCCCTGTGACTCCGGTTGGTCCATCGGCTCCAAGACCTCGTCCTCCGGCTCCTGCCTCGGCGCCGAAGCTGCCTGTGGCGCCGGACGCGGTGTCAGATGCTTCTGGAGATCGGCGCCGTTCTTCGACGTCGGCGGAGGCCATGTCGACTCCGCGTATCGAGGAGAGACTTCATTCGAGGAGGCGTGCTCTCCGTCTTTTAGAAGAGCAAGAGTACCAGCGAGTCCTAGAGGAGGGAGAGATTGAGGACTCTGGAGACGGACTGCATGGTCTGGATACAGCCAGTGGGCTGGACACTTCCCCTGAGTGGGACCTTTCATCTCCAGGGGAATATACGGAGGAGGCTGCTTCCTTTCATGCTGTGGTGAGGAAGGCAGCGAGCTTTTTGGACCTGCCTTTGCCGGTGGCAGAGGCGAAGCAGAATTTGCTGACAGAGGTATTGCATCCGGCCTCTGCTGCAGCTGAGCCTCTCTTGCCATTTAATGAGGCTTTGCTGGATCCGGTGTTGGAGGTGTGGAAGAAGCCGGTGTCTTCCTCGGCCGTTCATAGGGCTGTGGCCAGGAGGTATCGAGCTGCACCATCTGACCCTGGCTTTCTCTCTAGACACCCTACGCCGGAGAGCTTGGTGGTGCAAGCCTCCTGTTCCTCAAAGTCAGCGCCTGGTTCCTTCCCGACGGTGCCTGGAGACAGAGACTCCAAGAAACTGGATGCGCAGTCCAAGAAAATATTTTCGTCATGCAGTTTGGCGTTGAAGGCCACCAACGCAACGTGCATTCTGGGGAGGTACATCCATGCGCTGATGGATGATATTTCGTCTTCATTTACGGAGCTTCCCCAGGGTCTCTTGGATGTGGTCTCGGACGCCCAGGCTGCCGCGACCCAGATTATCCAGTCTGGGCTGGACACGACCGACTCGGTGGCCAGGGCGATGGGCACGGCTGTGGTGGCAAGAAGACAGGCCTGGCTCCGAAACTCAGGGTTCTCTGCGGATGTGCAGTCGACCCTGCTGGACCTCCCGTTTGATGGGGACAGGCTGTTTGGAGCCAAGGCAGATTCAGCCTTGGAACGATTTAAGGAGAGCAGAGCCACAGCCAAATCATTAGGACTGCAAGCTCCTTCTTCCTCTGCCTCTTCTAGAATTTTCAGGAGGTTTCGGGGATTTGGGCGTGGCTCTTATTCCTCTTCCTTTCGGGGGAGGTTCCAGCAACCCGCCTCTTCCCTCCCCTATAGGTCATTTAGAGGGAGGGGGAGGGGTGGGGTCCGTACCAGAGGAGCCTCTCAACAGCACTCTGCCTCTTCCTCGTCCTCTGGAGGGGTGCAGCAGGGGAAGCAGCCTTAGGCTTCCACCGTTTCCCACTCACTCCTCTCCTGTAGGGGGAAGATTACAGCATTTTCTCCACAAGTGGAAGTCTATCACAACGGACACTTGGGTTCTCGGCATTGTGGGAAAAGGCTACGCCCTTCCCTTTCGGGAGTTCCCGCCCCTCATCCCGCCCCGCCCATCTTATTGTTCAGAAGAACACCTCCTGTTGCTAGAACAGGAGGTTCAAGTCCTCCTTTCAAAGGGCGCGGTAGAGTTGGTCCCAGAGCAGGAAAAGGGTCGAGGTTGTTACTCAAGATACTTCCTGATTCCCAAAAAGGATGGTCAGTTGAGACCAATCCTGGTCCTTGAATTGGTTCCTCAAACAGGAAAAGTTCAAGATGCTGACCCTAGCACAGGTGCTTTTGGCGTTGAACAAGGAAGATTGGATGGTGTCTGTCGACTTGCAGGATGCTTACTTTCATATCCCGATACTCAAGTCGCACAGGAAGTATCTCCGGTTTGCGGTAGGGTCGCAGCACTATCAGTTTGCGGTCCTCCCGTTTGGTCTTACTTCAGCACCTCGAGTCTTCACAAAGGTGATGTCAGTGGTTGCGGCGGAGCTCAGAAGGAAGGGGATAGCAGTATTCCCTTACTTGGACGACTGGTTGATCAAAGCCAAGTCCCCGGAGCTTGTGTTGCATCATCTGCAGTCAACAACCCAGTTGTTGTTCGACCTGGGTTTTTCGGTGAACGTGCCCAAATCTCACCTGGAGCCCTCTCAGCGCCTCCTGTTCATAGGGGCAGTACTGGATACAACATTGAGTCGAGCCTTTCCTCCGCCTCAGCGGATTCAAGATATTCAGGAATTGGTTCCAATGTTTCGAAATGGAGCGGTAGTTCCAGTCCTCAAGGTCCTTCGTCTGCTCGGTCTGTTCGCCTCCTGCATTCTGTTGGTCACGCATGCTCGCTGGCACATGAGGGCTCTTCAGTGGTGCCTCCGAAGGCAGTGGTCTCAACACAAGGGAGATTTAGAAGGTACTGTCAAGATCTCCAGAGATGCTGCTGTGGAATTGAAGTGGTGGATTGCGGGCAACAATCTTTCACAGGGAAAGTCGTTCGCGCAGTCGCCACCAGTGGCCACGGTAATAACGGATGCCTCCACCCTAGGATGGGGAGCTCATCTGGGGGATCTGGAGATCAAAGGGCTTTGGTCTCCAGAGGAACAGGTGTTTCATATCAATCTGTTGGAGTTACGGGCTGTACGTTTGGCTCTCAAGGCCTTCCTCCCATCCCTTCGTGGTCAGTCGGTACAGGTCCTGACGGACAATACTACCACGATGTGGTACATAAACAAACAGGGAGGAGTAGGGTCGTACCTTCTCTGCAGAGAAGCTCTTCGGCTATGGTCCTGGGCAAAGGACCATCAGATTTGCTTGGTGGCAAATCATCTGGCCGGGGTCTTGAATGTACGTGCGGACAGTCTCAGTCGCCAATTCTCGGCAGACCACGAGTGGCGTCTCCATCCAGATCAAGTCTGTTTAATCTTCCAGATGTGGGGGTTTCCTCGGATAGATCTGTTTGCCACTCGGGAGAACGCGCATTGCCCGTTATTCTGCAGCCTCCAGTATCCGATGCAGGGAGCGTTGGGAGACGCGTTTCAGATAACCTGGTGCGACCAGTTGCTTTACGCGTTTCCCCCCATACCCTTGATTCCTCGAGTGTTGAGGAAAATTCGCCAAGACCGGGCCCAAGTCATCTTAATAGCTCCGGATTGGCCAAGGAGGGTATGGTACTCCGACCTTCTCCAACTCTCACTGTGCCCTCCGCTCCGTCTCCCTCTCAGGGCAGACCTCCTCTCGCAGTCGCAGGGGCAGGTTTTACACCCCAACCTCCAGAGTCTGCACCTACATGCTTGGAGATTGAACGGGGCAACCTGAGTTCCTTCTCTCTCCCGCCTGATGTAGTGGATGTTATCTTAGCGGCCAGGCGACACTCCACTAAATCTATCTACGCTAATAGGTGGTCTAAATTTGTTATGTGGTGTGGAGAGAGACAGATTGATCCCTTACATGCTCATCTGTCACATGTTTTGTCTTTTGCACTGTCTCTAGCGCAGAAAGGTTGTGCAGTGGCTACCATTAAGGGTTATTTGTCGGCCTTGTCAGCCTTCATTTGTCTTCCAGACCAACCGTCGTTATTTAAATCCCCTATTGTTCTCAGATTCTTGAAAGGTCTTCTGAATCAATATCCTCCAAAACCATTCGTTATGCCTCAATGGGATTTGTCCTTGGTCCTGACTTTCCTTATGGGGTCCCCTTTTGAGCCTATGCATTCTTGCCCTTTAAGGTATTTGGTTATTAAAACAGTATTCCTGGTAGCTATAACATCTGCAAGGAGAGTGAGTGAGTTGCAGGCCTTATCGGTTAAACCCCCTCATATAACGTTTTATGGGGATAAGGTGGTGTTGAGGACCAAGGCTGCTTTCCTTCCGAAGGTTGTTTCACCCTTCCATTTGGCTCAGACAATTACTTTGTCCACGTTTTATCCTCCGCCTCATCCTTCAAAGGAGGAAGAAAGACTACATCGCATGGACCCAAAAAGGGCGTTGAGCTTCTATATCGACAGAATGAAGGATATCAGGCTGGAGGATCAGCTGTTTGTCGGATACGTGGGCAAGAGGAGAGGAAAGGCAGTCCACAAGAGAACAATCTCCAGGTGGGTTGTTCTTTGCATTAAAATCTGTTACTCTTTGGCAAAGAAGGATCCGCCTGAGGGCATTTGAGCTCATTCTCCAGAGCTAAGTCGGCCTCTTCGGCCTTGGCCAGGGGTGTTCCTGTGGTCGACATCTGCAAGGCCGCAACTTGGTCGTCCCTTCACACTTTTGTGAAACATTACTGTTTGGACTCTGAGGTCAGAAGGGACGGTCATTTTGCACGGTCAGTGCTGCAGGATTTCTTGGTTTGACCATTTAGGCACCCACCGCCGGGCGTGGTACTGCTTTGGGACTCTATTCATTAGGTGAGGAATCCACAGGTAGTTGTATCCATCAGAAGAACGAGTTACTTACCTTCGGTAACGACTTTTCTGGTGGATACATTAGCTACCTGTGGATTCCTCACGGTCCCACCCGCCTCCCCGTTGCCTTTTTGGTCTCTCCAAGCAATCCTTGAGTGTGCTCCTTTTGGTCTTCAAAGTTGCAATACATTTTGCATATATGATATTTGTATATATGTGTATATTTATATATAAATCTATATATATTGTGTATATACATGATTCGTATGTATAAATATATTTATTTGTTAAAAAAAAAAAAAAAAAAGGTTATATTAAATCTACAGCTATTTTATTGCAATGTTGTGTGATTTACAATATTAAGAGATGTTGCTTTGCTCTTTCATTACATTGGGTTATTATTATTCTCATGCACGTAAAAAATGTTGGTACTGTCATCGGCACGTCGGCGAGGACCTCTTATTGCCTGTATGACGTCAGACGGCGTCGCGTGGGCAAGAGTGACGTCCTCGTCGACGTGCAGAGACTAGTAAGAAGATTTCCGTCGAATGCTGGCGCCATGGGAGTATTCATTAGGTGAGGAATCCACAGGTAGCTAATGTATCCACCAGAAAAGTCGTTACCGAAGGTAAGTAACTCGTTCTTTTGGTGGCAATTACATCTGCCAGGAGAGTGAGTGAGCTGCAGGCTTTATCTTCAAAGCCACCTTAGTGTTAAGAACTCGTGTCTCTTTCCTCCCCAAGGTGGTGACCCCTTTCCATCTGGGTCAAAATATCACCCTGCCCACCTTCTTTGCACCGCCGCATCCCTCTAAGGAAGAGGAGCGTCTCCATCGGCTGGACCCAAAAAGAGCGTTATCGTTCTACCTTGACCGTACTAAAGAGTTCCGGGTGGACGACCAACTCTTTGTGGGGTACGCTGGTGCAAAGGAGGGTCGGGCAGTGCAGAAACGATCCATTTCGCGCTGGGTCGTTCTCTGTATAAAGATCTGCTACGCTTTGGCAAAGAAGCAGCCTCCTGAGGGCTTGAGAGCTCATTCTACTAGGGGGAAAGCTGCTACCACTGCGTTAGCACGTGGCGTACCGGTGGTGGACATCTGTCAGGCTGCAACGTGGGCTTCTTTGCACACGTTTGCAAAACACTACTGCCTGGATAGCCAGGTGAGAAGAGAGGGGCATTTTGCCCAGTCTGTTTTGCAGGACATTCTGGTGTAAAAATCTCCTTCAGACCCACCGCCATGGGTTATAGCTTGGGTATCTATTCTAAGGTAAGGAAGCTGCAGCTAGAAGTCTCTATCAGATGAACAAGTTACTTACCTTCGGTAACAAGGTATCTGGTAGACACTCTATCTAGCTGCAGATTCCTTACACCCACCCAAGCCTCCCCACTCTGCGGATATTTTTTCTTATGTAAATATATATATATATATATATATATATATATATATATGTATATATATGTATTTATGTGTACATATGTATATTTTTGATACTGCCATTTTTGCCTTTCTTAAAGGCATGAAAGTATTTTTGCTTCAAACAGTCAAAGAGGTAATATACATAACTGTTGGGTCTTCCGTGACTCTGCACTTCTGGCGTGGGAAGTTGTGGAAAGGAACTGACGCACGCGCGCCGAGACGGCGTCTATATAGACAACTGTGATGTCATAGACGGCTCCAACGACGCTGATGACGCACGCGGAGCTGGTCGATGCACGCGGATCCGAACGACGCCGCCCGATGGCGCGCGCGCAGGGTACTGCTAAGAAAAAATTCCGATTCGAAGCTGACGCCAGGGAATTCTAAGGTAAGGAATCTGCAGCTAGATAGAGTCTCTACCAGATACCTAGTTACCGAAGGTAAGTAACTTGTTCTTATAGGACAGAGTTCTGTTGTGAAGTAATATTTATGTTGAGTACCCCTGTTATGATACAGTTATGCCATTTTAATAGGATGTACATAATGAAAAGGTCGTATGTTCAGCCAGGTCAATGCACCATATGTCTAGAATTTGAAACTCAAATATTTTCTGTTCACCTCCTGGGTGTCAAGATCAGATTACTGAAGTGAGAGTAAGAATAACCGGCTCAATGTATTCTTTGCCTCCTTTCTTATGCTCAGTGAGCAGGGAAAGTCATTTGATCCATTGTATGCCTTCGTCCTCTACCACCGGACAGAGAGATGAAGAAGACAGACTCTTCACATGTCATGAGTTTGGAGCGACTGATTAAGAGTTCCAGGTGATGCTATTTTGGTGCTGGGGAGTGACACTGGCTCGAGAAATCTGCCATAAGGTGCTGGGATCCAGATACTAACGGGAGCCCTTCATGCAGAACAACATATATGCACTTACTACCTTCTATTCTTAGTGTAATGTAGCAAACAGCAATGAAGCAATTGAGGAGGAAACTGCCATGGGGCTATAATACATTGTTGAAGGTATTTAGGTGACTGGCTGCGACCAGCTAATAAAGTCCTTCGTCTGACTCTTATTAAAAAGGGACCTTTAATGCCATAATATATGTTCCTAAACATTAAACAGTCTTGGTAGCACATTAAATTGCAAAGAATGTAAAATCCATAAACTGGGCCAGCTCCATATAAGGGTGAATCCATGTTTATGGACACAGAACACTAAGCTAGGTCTTAGATAATGTTAAATTGGAAGCACCGTGAGCTATTCACACTCTGTTCATGCTACTTTATGGAACAATATTCCAGAGTATAGGTTCAAATCCAAATGACTCCAAGTCTCTGTTCTTTAATTTTTGTGGGCCAATACACCCATCTTACGTCTTTATTTTCATAGTCTTACTGAGATTCCAAATACTGGGTCACTGTCTCGCCTTCAGCTATAAGCCCACAGAGGATACATGCTTGATGGAATGCATATTTTCGTTATGCATAGCTCTCCTAGAGAGGCATTAGCATGATTGACTGGAGTCTAACTCCAGTAATTCACTACTATGAAGTAGCAACAGTGGATAACAGAACCTTTTTACTTAGTTCTGCTACATCATAAAGGAATTCCAGACTGGACTGTAGGAAAGCCTGTCTGTGAGGTGTTGGCTCAGAGCAGCGCTTCAGGATGTGTGGGGGTGCAATGGCATAGAAAAGGTGGTAGGGTTGAGGTGGTGGTGGCAGGAGGCGAAGTATTATTTTATTTTTTTACATGGGGGATAGGGAAGAGAGGCCATGTTACGTATGGTTCCCCATTACTCCTCAGTTGAATGCAGGGGTAGATGTTTTTTGGGGCCATACATAAGATAACATTATAGATGGGTAAAACGTAAATAAAAGGGTTGTTTTTCACCTCGAGTTCAGAGTGACATATTAGGCAATTTGAGCTTCACCCTTGTTTATTTAATATCACTCAGAACCCTTTGTTAAAGAAACATCCCCCTTTTGTATCCATTGGGCTATTATACAGTTCTTCACCCCACTTGCTTCCTGAATTCAGCTAATGGGTGGTGTTAGATCCAACAATGGAAAGAGTAGTGACTTTGAATAGGGGGGCTTCAAAGCCTGATGCAGATCCCCATTCTCTCAGTAAATTAGAAGTGCCTAGTAAGTATCTAATCTTTAAGGTTGCAAGCATTCCTCTGCTGCTTCCTATTAGTTCCTCTTTCACTATCCTTCTTGAACCAAACCTTCCTTCAAAAGAGAGAGAGGGGCCAGTTAGGTATACCCATTTTATCATGTTGTGTGCATTCCTGACAGCATATCTTCCGTCATGTCCCACGGGTCTTCCTCTGGTCTAATTAGTTCTGGTATGTGTATTCCCTGCACCAGTCTTGCCCCTTGATTGAGGTGGAATGGTTTTGGTACATATCTACAATTACAGGTGAGGATAGCATACCTACAGGATTCTAAAGGCAGCTCCCTTGGCATTCTACACATGTTTTTCCATAGGGTGACTGGAAGTGAGTGTCAGAGGAAAACATTCCCCAGAGTTGGTCCCCTACCATACCCATGTTCTGTGCAGCCCCTACCGCTGGAGGTGGCAATAGGAAGGAAGACCGCTGTGTGGCCCACTGAGATGGAATGATGTCCCTAGTCCTTTCCTTACATTGAAGACATGAGTGCTGACCCCTAGGCCCTTCCTGATATAATACGTTTACAAAGCCCTGGGTCATTGTAAGGGTCGAGGAAGGGGGTCTGCACATCTCCTCCCAACTACTTAATCTTTAGCCCCTGGGGATGGGGGTCCTCAGGCCCATTTGGTCTCAGGGAGGAGGGCCTCATGCCCTCCTTCCCTAAAATGAAAGTGTTCAGCCCAGAGGGATGTGTCCCCGGGGCCCATTTGGGCTTAGGGTGGGGGAAGTGCACCCCTTGCCTATTACCATAAATTTCGGCCCCAGAGGATAGGGTCCGCAAGGCCTTCTAAGGCTCAGGAATTTCAGCCTCATGCCCCCTCCCCTAAGTAATAAATTGATAACAAGCGTTTAATACATTTTTAAATATGAGATGTGATCCTGTGGGTTTCGCTCAATCCCACGTGGGTCCTGCGGGATCACAACTTTAAAAAAAAAAGAAAAAGTATTTTGTTCCCACTGGGGTCCTGCTGGAATCCCCCATAGGGCCTCGGGGGCAGAGTATCCCTACCCTGCCCCCTAATATATATATTTTTAAATTAGATGCAGGACAGCGGATTAAGTCCCTGAGTCCTGTAATGACTGCCTGTAAAATTTTTCCTCATGTTGCAGGCAATCAATCAAAGTCGTGGTCTCGTGGGAACCTTGCCCCCGAAGTAGCAATATGGCCCAAGGGTAAAGAAGACTCCTGTCACAATCAGAAGGCTCTATTTTTTAAAACTGAGTTTGAAGGACTCTCACGAGAGTCCCTCAAACCCAACCGTCCAGATATACAAATATTTTTGGAGCTTAATATCTGCAAAAGTACCGAACGGATTTAGACCTGATAACAAAAAACACGCTTTCTGAACTAAGATCTAGCTTCCTGCCAAATTTGGTGTAATGACGTTCAATAGTTTTTGTGATATAGCTTTCTAAAAAAGTCTGTGAAAAATGCATTGGGATTTTCTGCTTTGGGAGCCCCCTCTTTTTCTCAGCCCCTGCTTGACGGACCACCCCAAAACATTCCAGGAAGGTGCCGAGGAGCTGAGGTAGATGTAGACTTTGTTTTTTAAAAGTTTCATGAAGATTTGTCAAACGGCCCCAAGGTTATTAGCAAACTAAAACGCACCCTGTTTATGGAAAAGCAGACATAACTAGTTGCAACCTGGGTAATATATATTTCAAAACGACCTAGTGACAACCGCCGCTAGTTTTATTTATGAGAAAAAACTCTTGACAAAACAAGACACACACTCACAAATCCAAAGGTGGTAAAAGTCTTTTGCCCCAATTGATGCGTTTTGACCCTTCCATTCACAATATCGACATCTCACCTTATGTGTGTGATCTAAAGTACACTCAGTGTGGATGAAACAAAAACAGAAGAAGGACTAAAAAGCATAAACTGCTGTTTTCAAAAGTAGAAATCAGCGCCATTTTGAAATGTGTAAAGTCTCTAGTAGAGTAGAAGAAAAAACGAAATCACTTAAACAGCATCAAAACACATGTCGACCTCCTGAATGTGGCAAATTCCCCCTGCATATATATTCAATTGCAAAGAAAATTTCAGAAAGCATTCAGAGAATATTGATCACATATTATAAATTAACATATGAGCATGACTAATACCACCTAAAAAATTTGACTAATAGTATTTAAATTGTCCTTAAAGAGTGACATGATCTTCATGATGTTAATTGGATGTACATAACCAGTACACACATTCTGCCATCATTTTCTGTTTCAGACAAGTGTGTGAATAAAAAACGGTATTCTCGTCGATAGTGGCATCACTCTCCAACTCTCGATATAACGCCCCGCTGGGCAGCCTGTAGGCAGAATGAGTAATTGCCACCATAGTATAAAACAACAAGTGATGACCTAGTGTTGGAAACATAACATACCAATCAAAACTCATAAACAAAAACATTTCTTAGCTTGTGGTAACATCAGCATCAGTTTTTTTCAAAGAAGAAAAGAGTATGGGGTACTGGAACCAAGGTCCAAAGAGCTCCATTTCCCTTCATCTCCTTCCTGTAAATGTGAAAAAAGTGAAGTGAGCATTAAAAACAAATAAAGCATACAGGTATGAACCTTACAATGCAAACATGATCTAGAAGAGCACAAAACTCATTAATCTCCTATGTGTACTCTAAGCTGCTCTTCAATGTTCCAACCTGCTGGACTTTTTGTATCTAATTCCATTATATATCTTGATTCTGTCCAACGTAATTTTAAAGCTCTATTGCCTCCTCCGGGTTCTTGTTTGATTTGATCAATAGCGAACATTTTGAGCAGATTCCTATTGCTGTAATGATACTCAGCAACGTGAATACATTTACTTAAAAAACAAAGGTTAGAGGGACTTTATAGTTAGGTTCTGAATTTTCTCGGCTAAAACCATAAGTTTAGTTAGAGTTATTTCAAGTAACTATAACTCGCATCCCCGCCATGCACAGTTTTTTCTTCAATAATTTGACTTCTAATGTTTCATTGTTATTTTTATGATGCTATAAAAGTGGTAATGAGTGCTGTAATATCTAGGGTAATTAGCAGTGCACATCTAGGCCACGAGTTATAGTTAATTGAAATAATTCTGACTGCTGAATTTATCTGGTTTTGTGTGAGTAAATTCAGAACATAACTATAACCTCCCTGTAACCTTTGTTTTTTTAAGTGAATTTCTAATTTTAAAAAAATTACCGTATTTTCCGGCGTATAAGACGACGCCCTACTTTTCCTGTTAAAATATAGGGTTTGGGCTATACTCGCCGTATAAGACTACCCCTCTTCCAAAGCACACCAAATAAAAATAAAAAAACATCAGATTTGATTTTAATATGGTAATTTTAATTCAAATGCTTATGACATGCAGGTACGTAGTAGGAAAACTGTCACTTATAAACATAAGGCTGTTTGTCATCAAATATGTAAACATAAAACAGTGCAAGTGGATTAAACTTTTCCTAATTCACTCTAAAGCTGAAAGGAAGGATAAAACAATAATCCCATGGGAACTGCCATGCTGTTTGTTTTCTAAGCTGTCAACCAAACTGGAACTGATGATGATAGGAGGAAGATAAACAAACAGAGAGAGAGAGCAAGTGCCGGGCAAGATCCTAGGGAGTCAGCAACGCCCATCATAACTCCAAGCTATTTTTACAGGACTTGCTGGCTTGACAGTTTCTCTTTAAAAGCCTTCAAAATCCTCCTGTTCGTCATCTGATATCATAAGTAAATCAATTACATCTTGTGGTACATTTGTAAGGCAGTCATTGTATGGATCTAATTCCGTATCAGATGGTATGGTCTCAGCTTCGGCTTTCTCTTCATCTTGCCACAAGTAGTCGTCCTCCATACCATCTAATGAATTTGATATGCCACACTTCTTGAAAGACTTGATTACTGTTTCTGCATCAATATCATTCCAGGCTTTTATGACAAACTTGCACAAAACATCCAACTGTGGAGCACGCATGTTTCCTCCTTTTGTGAATGACTTTTCGCCGCTAACCATCCACTCATTCCACTGTTCTCGAATGCAATCTTTAAATGGCTTGTTTAGGCACACATCCAGTGGCTATACCAACGATGTCAATCCTGCAGGAATAACTGCCACATCTGTGTTTATTCTTGCCAGCCTTTTCTTGGTGCTGGGAGTTAAATGAGCCCTGAACATATCCCACACCAGTAGACTACGTTTTTGAATAAGTCCACCTGGTCGCCTGCTCCATACATTATCAAGCCATAGCTTTACCCCTTCTTCATCCATCCAGCCTTTTTCATGTACATGTACAAAACAACCAACAGGAAACTTGAGTTTCGGCATTGTTTTTCTTTTAAAAATAATCATTGGTCTCAGTTTGGCACCATCAGCTGTGCATGCTAGTACCACTGTAAAACTGGACTTCTCATGTCCTGTTGTTTTAATTAAAATTGTTTTTTCACCTTTTGGATGGACAGTTCTATTTCCAACCATATCAAAATTCATTGGAGTTTCATCCATATTTCCGATACTACTTAACGCATAGCCATGTTTATTGCGCTGTTGTATTACATATCGATGGAAACTATTTACTTTGGCTTCAAGATCTGCAGGTAATTTTTGTGCAATTTTCGTCTTTTGCCTCAGTACCACATTATGCCTTTCAAAGAATCACCAGGATACAGTGGCCTTAAATCTGTTGCTGTGATCTGGGTTAGATATGGCCCACTGAAGGGCAAACAAACAAATTTGATTTCGTGTCACTATATAACCACTTTGGCGATGCTCATTCACCATGTCTGCTACATGTTTTTCGAGTTCTGGCCAATGTGGGGTGCCTCTTCTTAATGCACACTTACCCCTTGGCATACTCCTTAATGCTTTTTCATTTGCTTTCCAGTCCCGAACCATCTTTTTTGTTACTCCATATTGTCTTGCAGCAGCACAGTTATTATGTTCCATGGCAAAGTTTACAACTTTAAGTTTGAAACCGGCATCATATTTCTTTCTTCTTGCTGGTGGAGCCAGGATGGGGTCTTGTCTGTTAGCCATTTGTATACTGTACTGTATGTACTGGTGCTGTACTGTATGAACTGGTACAGATACTGGTACTGGTACTGGTGCTGTGCTGTACTGTACTGTATTCACCACCACATGTATCTGCTCACCAGATAGACTGCCTTCCTTCAGAATCACCAAGTATACAACAACCAGCCAATCACAGAGAATGAATTTACATTTAAGATTGTTGAAACTGCAGTGCAACCAAAGTTAAATGCAGTCAAAATATATATTTTTTTATAATACTGTCATATCCCAATCCAAAATGGCTGTTACTATATGGTAATTCCCTAATATGTGCTATGCGCGAGAAGAAAGAAACAGAAAACAGAAAACAAATCTTGTTTCTATGGTACCGTAATAGCGCGATTTGAATAGCCTGGGGCACGCGCAGGAACACGCGCCTGCCCAGACAACTGCCAGCGAGGATTTTGGCATACGGTAAGACCGATCAGCTCCGTGTCCACAAGTACGGTAACTGAATCTTTGTGGGACGCGGAGCCCATCGTACGCTTGGAATTCATTTCCAAATGCAGCGTACGGTGGCTCAGCTACAGGGCGCCTGTCCCTGAAGTTTCAGCACGCCGTATACCGGCGTATAAGACGACCCCCGACTTTTGAGGAGATTTTCAGGGGTTAAAAAGTCGTCTTATACACCGGAAAATACGGTATATTTCCTAACAATTACGTTCCTGTAACTTTGTTTAAAAAAAAACAAAAATCATTTTTTTTTAACGTAAATTCATTTTCATTACTATGGCCCTCGCCAGGGCGGAGGACCGCGGGAGCACCGCCGACAGGCCGGCGGTGCTCCAATGGGGATTCCGACCGCGGCGGTAAAGCCGCGGTCGGACCGGCACCACTGGCGGGCTCCCGCCAGTGTACCGCCGCCCCATTGAATCCTCCACGGCGGCGCAGCTTGCTGCACCGCCGCGGGGATTCCGACCCCCCCTACCGCCATCCAGATCCCGGCGGTCCGACCGCTGGGATCCGGATGGCGGTAGGGGGGGTCGCGGGGCCCCTGGGGGCCCCTGCAGTGCCCATGCCACTGGCATGGGCATTGCAGGGGCCCCCGTAAGAGGGCCCCTACATGTATTTCACTGTCTGCTGTGCAGACAGTGAAATACGCGACGGGTGCAACTGCACCCGTCGCACAGCTTCCACTCCGCCGGCTCGATTCCGAGCCGGCTTCATCGTGGAAGCCTCTTTCCCGCTGGGCTGGCGGGCGGTCTGAAGGCGACCGCCCGCCAGCCCAGCGGGAAAGTCAGAATTACCGCCGCGGTCTTTCGACCGCGGAACGGTAATCTGACGGCGGGACTTTGGCGGGCGGCCTCCGCCGCCCGCCAAGGTCAGAATGAGGGCCTATGTGTTAATCCAACCACAGCCGCGTATGGCCTTTGCCCGTGTACGGTGGGGGTTGGCCACAGGGCCTGGCCCCTGGAGCTAACCCCCCCCAACCACCCATCCACACACTGCACGCGGCCTTTGATCGTGCGCTGCGGGAGCTGGACACAGGGCCTGTCTCTCTGGGTGTGAAAATAGGTGAGGGATGGGAGTCTCTGGATGTGAGAGTGGCTGTGAGAGTGTCTGTCTGGGTGTGAGACTGTCTGATTGCGCACCTATAGATGAAAGATGCAGTCTCCTTCAGGAAAGATTTCAGATCATTTTTTAATAAGGAATCAGAAAGTAAACACACTTGCTTTGCCTTTGCCAATCCCTACAGTTACGATCATTTGTCCTTTCCAGAAGTGGAGCTTCAACTGGGGCGCCTGCTACGCTTATATTTGTAAGTGCTTTCTGTTGAGGTTTAATTTCTGTGAAATGAGCATCATGACTAGAACGGAAACTCACCTGCTCATTTATCCAACAAGAGTCCACAGTTTTGCACAAAATGTCTATTCAACTGGAGCACTTTCTACTGCTTAGTTAGTAAGTGCTACTTCATTGGCTTAATGGCCAGTGTGGGGGAGGGAGACTAATTTCGGCCCCGGGGGGCCCCTTCCCCTGGGGCTTACTACAATTCAATGGGAGGCTGGTGCAGCCTCCGTCCCGGGCCAATCTCTGCCCTAGTGATCCCATCCCCATGGCCATGGCCTCACCAAATACTTTTTTCTGGGGAGGAGGGGGGATGCATGGCCCCCTCTCCCCTAGCCGATTTCAGCCCTGGGGACCCCATCCCCTGGGCCCTGTCTTTTATTTTTGTTTTATTTTTTGGGTAGGGGGGCCACACCCCGTCTCTCCCCAGGCCAGTTTGGTCCCCAGGTACCCCATGCCCCGGGGCCCAGCCATCTCTTCTGGGTGCCCTCCAGAGCACCCGGTTTGCACTGGGACCGTGGGGCAATCCTCAAGGCCCCTGGGGTCCCAGCCGGCTCCCTGCCTCCTGCAGGAGCCGGTGTTGCTGTCAGAGGCAGGGAGCTGCCTGTCTGTGAGAGCAATAGTTTCCTCTGTTTCCCTGCCTGCATGTCTGTGTGCAGGGAAACAGAGGAAACCTCCGCTCCCAGCAAGCGAGAGCTTTTTGACAGCTCTTGCTTCTTGGGAGCGAAGTTGTGTTCGCTCTGACTCCGAGGGAGTTGCCAAAGCTCCCGCCAAGTCAGCTCAAACAGCTATGTCCCGGGGTGGGCACCATGGCACATAGCAGGAACCACCCCTGGGGGGTGGTTGTCCCCAGGGCCATTATTGGTTTAATGAGGGTGGCCGCGCAGCCCCTTCCAACATAACACTTTGCCCCGGGTAGGTGGTGGTCCCTGGGGCGGGGGTCTGCAACGGCCCCCTTCATTGTCTTTTTTCAGCCTCAGGAAGGTGGCAGTCGCTGGGGCTGCGGCGGGAGGAGGACTGTGTGGGCCTCCCCTGTGTTAATTTCATACTTTGCCTTGGGGGGGTGGCAGTCCTTTGGGCTGTGGGGGCTCCCTGCATCACATTCATAATTTTCTCTGGGGAGGTGGGGTACCCATGACGGCGTGTTGGCAGCATGCCCCCTGCATTGATTTCATAATTTGCCCCGGAGAGGTGGCGGTCCCCGGGGCACAGGTGGGCCGAGCGGGCCCACCTGCATCATTACATTTATAAGTCCCGGGTATGCAGTGGTCTCCGGGGCATAAAAATGCCATAGGAGGGGGCCCCGTGCACTCCATTTCTTTATTTTTCATATGCCCCTGGGACCTGATCCATCCGGGGGCTTTATTACAACATGTGCGGGAGACTGTGCTTGTTTTTTCCCCACAAATTTGTTAAGTTGTTGCAAATTCACAGCAAAAATTAAAAAAAAAAAAAATTTTTTTTGCCCTGGCATGGTCCCTTTGGCACCAGAGCTAAGGGGTCAGGGTGCCCCTACCCTGGCCCTTTTTCTTTTTTTTCACTCTTTTTCTGGGACTCGGCTGATGCTGAGACCCATGATGGCTGGCAACAATTCCTGGTTGGAGTGTTGGCAGCCAATCAGAGCTCTGCAGATCACTGCTCAAGCTCTTATTATTCACAAAGTCATCGGGAAGAATCTGCGCCCCTACCAAGCTCTAGCAAGATTCTGACTTTAAAGCAGTCCAGGATGCACTTCTCTGCAAGATGCATATGAGCAGGGTCACGGAAAAGCTGTGATCTGTTGAAAAGATTCTTCTATCTGTAAGTGACCTGTAAGACTTTTGAAGTGAATTGGGGAATATTCACTTGTGTCCCTACTTTAGAAAATATTCTGGGTAAAAAAACTACCATTACATAGAGAAAGGGTAACTTCCTAAGAGACAGGTTTTTTACAATGATATAATGATTAAGAGAGAGAGAGAGAGACAGTTGCAAGAATTGAAAGAATGTTTCCAGTGAGAAAAGTGTAAAGCCTGTTGTTACAGCAAACAAGTTAAGGAATATAGGCCTTCATTACAACTTTGGTGGTAAAAACCGCCGCGGCGACGGCCGCCAAAAGACCATCACCATGGCTACCAGCCATCCGCTATATTATGACTACAGCCGGATTTCCGCCACAAGAATGGTGGAAATCTGGCTGTGGCCATGCCAGCAACATGTTCCTATTATTATAGATGATGCCTGTTCCCCTATGACTTTCTCTACCCTGTTTTTAAATATGGTGTTTTTGCTGATATAAAGCTTCATGTATCAAGCGAGCTGAGTGAGCAGTAACTTCCTTTTCTATGATATATTTCCCCACTGGCTCTGTTGGTTTGCCCACTCCATCCCACTGGCCATGACCGCAGGAGCAGCATGTGTGTCTGTGTGTGTGTGTGTATGTGTATATGTGTATAAAGCTAGCACAAGTTTAATCAAAATAAAGGTAAATGACTTTGACAATGAGTCACAAACTCTAACAAGATTCTGTAGGAAGTTTGCTCTGTATATGCTATCTCAAAGTGAGAGATAGTGTGCACAGAGTCCAAGGGTTCCCCTTAGAGGTTGATAGTGGCAAAATTAGATAATACTGATGCTCTATTTTGTGGTAGTGTGGTCGACCAGTAGGCTTATTAGAGGGTAGTGTTAAGCATTTGTTGTACACACAGAGGCAATAAATGAGAACACGCACTCAATGACCTAACTCCAGGCCAGTAGGTTTTTATGTAGAAATAATTATTTTCTTAATTTAGTTTAGAACCACAAGATTCAGAATTTAGGTAAGTACATAAATTGTTAGGTACTTCACATAGGTATGTATGGAACTTTGAATTAAAACAGTAAAGTACACAGTTTTGGCAAAAATGGCAAATAGCCATTTCAAAAGTGGACACTGCAAAAATCAACAGCTCCTGGGGGAGGTAAGTACAAGTTAGTTTATCAGGTAAGTAAAGCACTTACAAGTTCAGTCTCCAGGCCATAGGCAGCCCACCGCTGGGAGTTCAAGTGAACCCCAAACACCCAGCACCAGCAACACAGGGCCAGTCAGGTGCAGAGGTCAAAGTAGGGCCCAAATAACATAGGCGTCTATGGAGAACAGGGGTGCTCTGGTTCCAGTCTGCTAGCAGGTAAGTACCTGCGTCCTCAGGGAGCGGACCAGGGGGTGGGGTTTGTAGAGCCCTGAGGGTTCCCAAACAGGCACACAAAATACACCCTCAGCGGCAGAGGGGCGGCCAGGTGCAGTGTGTGAACAAGACATCGGGTTGTAAATAGGAATGAATGGAGAGACCTGGGGGTCACTATGGCGATGCAGGCAGGGCACAGGGGGGCTTCTCGGGCCAGCCACTGACTGGGCTAGGATGAGGGCCGCCTGCTGGTCATTCCTGCACCGGTGGTTGGTTCCTCTCGGTATTGGGGGCTGCGGGTGCAGTGCTTCTTCTAGGCGTCAGGTTCCTTTGTTCCGAAGTGAGGCCGGAGTCTTCTTTATAGTTGGTTTCTTTGTTGCAGATTTGGACAGAGCCGCTGTCCTTGGGAGTTTCTTGGTCATTTAGGTGCAGGTCAGTCCTCTGAATCCTCATAGGTCACTGGTCTCACTGGATGTGTCGCTGTGCAGGTTCTTTGATTCTGGAGACAGGCCGGTAGGGCTGAGACCAAGTCAGTTGTTGTTTCTGTCGTCTCTGCGTGGCTTTCAGGTCAGCAGTCCTTCTTCTTTCTTCAGGTTTCAGGAATCTGATTTCCTGGGTTCAGGGTCGCCCCTAAATACTCAATTTAGGGGGGTGTTTAGGTCGGGGCAGTAGCCAATGGCTACTGTCCTGGAGGATGGCTACACCGTCTTTGTGCCTCCTCCCTGTGGGGAGGAGGACACATCCCTAATCCTATCGGGGGGAATCCTCCAAAACAAGATGGAGGATTTCCTAAGGCAGGGGTCCCTCGGTTCAGGGCACCTTAGGGGCTGTCCTGACTGGTGGGTGACTCCTCCTTGTTTTTCTCATTATCTCCTCCAGACTTGCCGTCAAAAGTGGGGGCTGTGTCCGGAGGGGCAGGCATCTCCATTAGCTGGGGTGCCCTGGGGCGCTGTAAAACCAGGCTTGAGCCTCTGAGGCTCACCGCCAGGTGTTACAGTTCCTGCAGGGGGAGGTGAGAAGAACCTCCACCCAGTACAGACTTTGTTCCTGGCCACAGAGTGACAAAGGCACTCACCCCATGTTGCCAGAAACCATTCTGCTAGTGGCAGGCTGGCAGAAACTGGTCAGCCTAACACTAGTAGTTGGACTGGTATACAAGGTGCATCTCTAGGATACCCTTTGTGTGCACTTTTGAATAAATCCCACATTGGCATCAGTGTGGATTTATTGTGCTGAGAAGTTTGATAACAAACTTCCCAGAATTCAGTGTAGCCATTATGGAACTGTGGAGTTCGCGTTTGACAAACTCCCAGAACATATACTCTTTATGGCTACCCTGCACTTACAATGTCTAAGATTTGGCTTAGACACTGTAGGGCCATAGTGCTCATGCAACTATGCTCTCACCTGTGGTATAATGCACCCTGCCTTAGGGCTGAGTGAGGGGCCCCAGGGTGGCATAAGACATGCTGCAGCCCTTGGAGACCTTCCCTGGCTACAAGGCCCTTGGTACCAGGGGTACCACATATGGGACCTATCTGTATGCCAGGGCTGTGCCAATTGTGGAGACAAAGGTACAGTTTAGGGAAAGAACAGTGGTGCTGGGGCCTGGTTAGCAGGGTCCCAGCACACTTTCAATCATAACTAGCATCAACAAAAGGCAAAAAGTTAGGGCCATCAGAGGCATTTTCCTACAGCTTCTGACTTTAAAGCATTCCAGGATGCAACTCTCTGCAAAATGTATATGAGCAGATCACTGAAAAAGCTATGATCTGTCGTAAGGATTCTTCTGTCTGTAAGTGACCTGTGAGAGTTTTGAAGTGAATTGTATCCCTAGGGCTCCACTGTAATCCCAGAAGACTGCAAGTTATAGGAAGGATGCTACAATGTTTCCCCACTTGGAGAGAAGTCTGTTTGGCTGACCTGAAAAATTGCAACATTGGAAAACTACTTGTAAAGGTGTATTAAAAACTTAACTGCTGCACCAAAGTTTGACACTGCCTACCAAAACACCTCAACAGTGTAGAATTGCCATTTCTGACCAAACAGCTCCAAACTTCCCATTCAAACCACCAACTGCAACCTCAGCATGCAGTTGGCATGACTCACACCACTTTCAGCATCCTGTAGATCCATATGCCAATAGAGATTCCAGCAATCTACATTTTGAACAAAATGTCCAGATGAGGATTCAACATAACCACCTTGTTCTGATTTCCCAGACACTTATGCTCTTTGAATCAACTTGACAAGGTGCAAAAGCTTCTACAACTGATTTAAACTTGATAACTTGGGTCACTTTCACCCTATTCATTTGAGTTTTCAGTGCCAGATTTAACCACGCTCACCAGGTACAAATGCCTATTTGAATGCAGGTTCCACGTTATGTTTGAGTTGACTGCGTTTCTAATGCAATTCCCCTTTTCCTTGTTTTGATTATTTTGCTATGTACAGACTGGGTCTAATCCACACCCATATTCCTCTGTTTTTACTATCAGCACCCTTTGATTGATTTGGAAGAGCATAATAGGGTAGCAGTATAACAATTCCCCATCCACTCATCCTATTTTGCTATAATCATGATTAACTAAACTTGGTGTGAACCGCCAAGTTTTTTATTTTGTGGACTGGTCTATTTTATAAGTTGCCCCATTTCCCCTAGGGGATAGCTTTTCTGCTTAGGCCACACTACCAATAACTAGTTAACAGAACCTTTAATGTAAAATCTGTTTACTTCTAAATATCCCACGGGGGGACCAATAAAGTGGTCCCTGGGTGGAGGTGAGTGATGATCTTAATTTGCATCATGGCATTTTCAAGCCTTGCCTTCAGTATTGATTAGGATCTTTTAGCTATATCAACATTTTGTCAAATATTGTGTAGTTGCTATTCTGCTACATTTAACTTTCTTGAAAACAATTCCCAAGATTCCACTTCTCAGTAGTTACATTTTGTGCAATACATGATGCCAGCTCCCATCATCCTGTCCTTGAAATAATACTGCCCCTTTTGCACTACTAGAAGTAACCATTTCCAGGTGATAAATTTTAGCACAATCTGGTTCCTTTACTACTGGTCCTGAACAGAAAATACCACCCGTTTCTGGAAAGCCATTTCCTTTTTACCATCCCGTTTAAACTGCACTTTTGTCCTGGTCATGCTAGTCAGGTAAGTCACAATTAGTGAAGACACATCGATTGGAACTTTGCAAACTCTAGAAAACCTCATAACTCGTCCGCATTCCTACATGTATTTCTGACTGATCCATAATGGTTTTCCAGAGGCAATCACACAGCACGAATATTCCATGCTGCACACAAGATTAACGTTCTCCAATTTAGCACACAAATGATCCTGTCTAAACCATGTTCACACTAAGCTTCCCATTTCTAGACTTTCTTTTACTCCAGTCAAATCTCTGGTGTATAAAGATTTCAGCCCACCTGGCTGCACTAAAGCCTCATTTACTTATATGCAATTGTGATCCTCAAAAGATGCTCAAGACATAAGTGACTGTACATCTGACCAATTGATTTGCATGCTGTAAGCAATTTCTCTTCTTTTCTGTGATAGTTGTCTTTCTTTATCGATGATCCCTGTTGTTAGCCCCATGCATTTTTGACAAATAATATTAGGCCCACCTCTTTTTTCTGCTAATGATTTCTACTATGTAAAGGTGATGATCCAACTGACCAACTCAATAATTATTTTTATTTTAACAGAAGATGGTATTGTGGAATCAGTTGTTTAATTTAAACTCTTATTTAGTTCATCATCAAATACTGCATGCTTAGCTGCAAACCTGTGCCACCATTCCTTGAAAACGTTGCCTCACGTTATAGGTTTCCAATTTTATTAAAATGAATTCATCCTCTTTAATTGATGTGGTAGCTAGCCGTGATTTCAAACTCATTGCTGAATTGTGCAACTTGGTTCAGTTATGGTTCACCAGTCTGTCCAGCTGGTACCACCAATAATAATGTGCCTTTGCTGAAACCTTACCAGGGTCATTATAAATCATGTTTGGGCACGATGCATGGCTGTTCTCTCGGGTCATGGAAAGGGGTCGTGGAAAGAATGTCTTTTATTGATCATTACTTCCACCCACCTTTAACGTAGAACACAAGGGCAGGTGAAGTCTTCCATATGCATACTGGCTGTGGCCCCTAGACCCCTGAGTCATGCACTTGCTGACTCACATGTGACTACATTCATACTCTCACGATTTGTTTTATTGTTTGTACATAACTCAGGTTTCCTTCTTCTAATTTCGAACTGTGTTTTAGAATTAAAGAGGCTTTACATTCTTACGAAGAAACAATGGACGAGAAAAGGAAGAGGGTGCCTACTCCCCCTGAACCTGAACTTCCTGAAAGCGTGAGTTAAAATAGTAGGATACTTTTTTTGCATTTTCTTTATTTGTGGTATGTTTGAAGGCACAACAATATTTTGATTAGTAAAGGCTATAATGAATAATGGGCTTTAACATTTGATTGTGGAACACATTTGGCTTCAGTAAAATTGGGTGTTCGCTTGGTTCACTTACTACTAACACTCTTTTTAATCTGCATTTTTCATGTTAGTGCCCATTTTTGCAACATGAAAATCTTTAAATGTCAATTTTCAAACAACCATTTATTGTACTAATCAAAATGGGGGGCGAATAATTTCACTCTTTTAGGAAAGGGAGCTTGGGTGTGATGCCAAATTGAAATAACAAACAAGCATTTGCAATGCAATGGGTCTCGCATTTATTTGAGTTAGAGCTGCTCACGTTATACATTCATAACTTGACTTTTCTTGCCATATAAATTGATCAACCCTGCCTCATAATTTGGTATTTTCCTGCCACACCATTCCAGCGGCCCTGCCTGTAATTAAAGCACTTCCAACTTCTTCATCTATCTGCAGTGAAAATTAAAAATGTTGTCATTTAGCATCCTAATTTAAATCTGCCTTGCTAATTCCAATAGAATTACACTTTCACCACCCTACTAATAATGATACTATTAATAATAATAATTTTCCTGATAAATCACACTGCTACAACACTGTAGAGGCAAAAAGAAGACTGGCAGGGCTGCAGCGCAGTTCTGTCTTTGCACAGTATCTGCCATGTGATGGCCACTTTTTTGTGTTTTACCTGATGTACTGTTCTAGAGCAATATAAAGAAGATGTTTACAAGGATTTGCAGAAAATCTATTTAATTCATATTCAAGAGGAAGACTTCCTCTGAAAATCCTTCCCGATGGGTGAGGCTGAAGTGACAGAGCATGCCTCCAAGGGAAGCAGACCTCAGCATCTGCAAAGTGCCTGAAAAACAGCGTATTGAAAAAGGGCCATGAGCGGAAGCACCACCAGAACATAAGATTGGTGCCCGCTCCCTCATATCCATGCAGGCACCACACACACAGAGTACATTTTGTCCCTTAAGGAGAGCTTCCACTTTACAAATTTCGTAGTTATGGGCAGTGCTTGAAATAGAAATATAGAAGTGCAGGTATTCCTTTTCCGAAACACCTGTTTGTTGCTGAGAAATGCGGATGCGCCCTGATTAAAAGCACTAGAGCACTGCTGCTGTTCCTTACAAATGAAAGAAGTGCAGTTACTGGGTAACTGGTAGTACGTGGGCAATTAAGCACCGCTTATGATGCCTCAACAGATATGGTCACATGGTCAGTTGAATCGATTAGGTGTTTTCCTACTCTTTGTAGTGTCCTGCTGGACACTTTCTAGTGTTTCTGCCAGCCACTCAGCTGAGGGCTAGTCTTACATGTACACCACACATCCACCCAACACAGGCCTCACCAGTCAGGTGACCCTGCCAATATAAGGGGCCGGGCGCATGTGCCCGAGGCCAGTTCTTACTACTGTGTCTGTATCCCTTATTTCAGTAGCAGGAGGGCCTAGGGCCCCCAACACTACAATCGCGACGAGTGGGTTCGCCACACACCTGAAGCCCCCCTCGTGGGAGAGCGCCTAGTGTGAGAGTTCACGACGCGCCTCCAGCTCCAGCCCCGCAGGCACACAACCTGGTAAGGGTTATCCTGCCGCCCCTCTATGCAAAAGTGGCAGTGCCCTGACGACCGCAACCCCCCACCAGCGGTGCGCCAAGAAAACAGTGAGCCAACGGCTGTGGTGGCCGTACATCAGGCGGTAGCTGCCCCCGTTTCAGCCGAAGCGCGGCCCGTGGCATGTGGGGAGGCTGCTGGGGCCGCACATGATGTGGGTAACGGTGCTGTCAAGCACCAAGAAACAATGCCCAGGGTCTCCCCCTTTTAAAGGTTAATAATGCCAGAAGAGAGCGTGCCAGCAGCGCGCACTAAATAGGGGGCAAATGGTGCTGTTGCGCACCGAGAAGTGAGAAGAAAAACAAGCATTTGCAATGCAACGGATCTCGCATTACATTGAGTTAGAGCTATTAGCATTTTAAACTCATAACCAGACTTTTTTTGCCACATGAAATTGAAAAAAAAAAGAGCACAGATGCAATATCACTGTCATTGATGTGATTTCAGAATTTTTATGAATCGTTCTTTTCTGTCTGGCCATAAAGGATGTTTTCCAAGTTCTTCCCCAGACACTATTTGCTATTTCTTCCATTGCCTCCAACTACCCCTTAACAAAATAATAAGTGCATATACCCTTTTCACCCCAGTCCAACTTGCTAAGATCTCAGGGGCAGACTGCAGAATGCGAACTGAAAGTAGCACTGGACCATATTGAACATGATACACGTTACTCCCGTAGCACCGTATAACCCAATTTAAAAACAAAACAAGCACTTAATGATAGCAACAATTTGTTTTGTCACAACAATTGATTTAGCATGTTGGAGGTTATAAGCCCTGTAAATGACAGGTGTCAATGTTAATCAGTTTAATGGCGTACACTCTGTTGATTTGGGAAGCAGAGCAGCCCGAGATGCCCCCCTGGGATTCGAACTAGTGACGATCACGTCAGACCGCAGAAGGAACCACTGATCTTCCTGACTCACCATTGCTGGTATTTTCCTAATTATTCAGTCATTGTAGTAATGACCATAGCTGAAATAAACGCAGTATATATTGCAGCCTGCACATATCAGGGAGTCAGTTCCACAGTAGTTGCTCACACACACCAATCTGGTGCTCATGCAACTCATGTTCTGGGGGTAGTAGGTTGCTTTTGTAGTTTAGGTCTGTGGTAAATTGTACAGGTGAAGGAAGTCAACAAGGCACAGGAATAGGAGGCGTGAGGCCAGGGAATATCTGAGAAAGCCCTACACCGAATCAGTCAAAGGGCACAAGGACAAGCGGCTGGAAATCAAGAGAAGGCTGGTGTCTAAATTAGAAGGAAATCTACAAGTTGTTAGGGTGGCATAGCTCCAGCAGAAACTAGCCCAGGAACACCACAGGCAAGAATACAAAGAATTACAGACATTTGGCAGTCGTCGACATTGTTTGCTGGGAGAACACACGAACACACGCTGTGCAGAGTAGCGTTGCCATACTTGATGCACACCAAGGGCTGCAATGCCTAAACCTTTCCAACCCATGCAAAGCAGCACCTAGAAATAATACGGGACCAAGCTAAGATATGGGTTAGAATGAAGGATTGCTAGATCTGTTCCCACCGATTAAGGAGGGAGAGCTTAGCATATAAACCTTTAAGCCAATGTTAATCTGAGCCACAGAACATCACTAGCCAGTCCTCCCAAAAATGCTGATAGCAGCCTTCCCAAGCAAGATCCGAAAGCTCCAAGCCACTAACGAATTCGTTTAAGCTACTCCAAATAAACCCGCGTAACATCACACAAAGACTTCAGTACCACTAACCCATCTTTTGGTTGTTCAAAAGTATTTTATGCTAATGCCAAAGCAATCTGAACTACTAAATTACAGCACGAGATAAAAAAGAAAAAAACAGCGCGATCGCACTGCTACAGTCAACTCGTAGTGAAACCTAGCAAAAGTGCAATTATATACGTAACCGGCAAAAGTGCAATTAACTACGTAACAGGGTCGATGTTATGCAAAGCGCTCGACTTCTACCAAGCGAGATCGCGCTGTCAGCAAAAGATAAATGCAACAGGTCAAGCGTTTGCTCATATTAGAGCTGATCGCGTTGTAAACTCCTAACCCGACTTTTCACCTATCGGGCAAAAGTGCATTTATGTACATAACCCGAAAAAGTGAAATTAACTATGTAAAGCTAGACTTCTGCCATGCGAGATCGCGCTCGTAAATTAGAGAAAAAGAAGTCCACGAGCCCGATGGAAAACAGCGAGCCTCGCATGTTTTCTGTACTTGGTCGCTGCGCTTGAGGAGGGCTAGCTACCGGAAAAGGCATGACGTATGCATGCCTTCGACTAATGAAAGCAAGCAGATTTTATTAGGCAAGCCCACGAACCAATCAAAAACACTGATGTGAAGTTGACAGGGCTCCGAGCCCTTTTCTAAATACTAAAGCGTCTCGCTGCGATACGCATGCGCGAGCGCATGCAACGCAGGCTCGACCCTAAAGATCCTATGGTTTAGCTGCTCTTACCATAAATGTCCTGACATTATTCTAAGAATAAGAATTAGTTCCAGCTAGTATATTAACCTCAGGAAAAGATCGCAGGGGGTGTTTAAGAAAAATTAATAATAAAAAAAAAAAAAAATGTACCTGAATATGCTGCCGCCGCCACCACCACCGCTCAGCTCCTCTTTCCTTTGCTGCAGGCACAGGCTCCCAGTGTGCCTTGCAGCCAATCTGAATGCTGCTGTCATGCTGCTGGCAGCATGACAGCAGCGTTTGGATTGGTCAGAGCGCCCAGCCAGGGCGCTCCTAGGCAGACCGGGAGAGTCTTCCTGCTCTCTCCAATCCGTTTGACCGGCCTGAGATGGCCAGCCAAACATACATGTGTACTAAGGGGGAGTGCTGAGCACTCCCCCTCTGTGCTCATCATGGCCCCGCCTCTTCTACAATACAACAGTAATAAACATAGTTTATTATCGTTGTATCCCTGCGCGAATGGAGGAGCCGCCCCATTAACCTTCCTCTAAGGCTATAACACCCCACAGCCCTTATATCTTTCCTACTTGACAAAGCCTTAACCGAAAGAACTTTTGAGGCCTACAAGTCTCTGTTGCCCTGTATCTCACGACCTTCAGTCAATCCCACCTTCTGATTCAGCATGCTGCTCGAGAGCCAGGACTGCCTTCTACCTCACTCCTTCCTGTGTTTCACCGGGGCCCTGCTTTTCTTCTCATAAACGTCCCTGATACACTAATTTGTTTACTCTGAGCTCTTTCACTGCCTTTTTCCTGCTACAAAACACATAGGACCTGATTCACAAATGTAACTTTTGAGTAAGTGTACATTTTTTAGTAAGTTTAATACTGAGTATTCAGAAACTGCACATGTGTAGTACAGTGCACTTTTGTAGTAAGTCCAGCACTACTTAGATGGTCAGTGACTGGAACTGCAACCCCCTCCAATAGAAAGGAAAGGGGCGTACTACAAAAAATGTTAATTTCTACAAAAGTGCAGTTTGTGAATACTATAAAGTAGTAAACTTACTCAGAAGTGTAAACTGCTACAAAAGTGCAGTTGGTGAATATAATAAAGTAGTAAACTTATTAAAAGGTGTAACTTACTACAAACGTGCAGTTTGTGAATAGCACTTTGTAGTAAGTTTTACAGTAGTACTGTAGTACTATAGAACTTGCTACAACAGGCAGTTTGTAAATTAGGTCATTACACTTGAATTTACCTTGCCCAACCTGCTCTCAATACTGCCTAAATATTTTGTGCCAGGGTGGTTGGTGGGCTTGCAACGCAAAATGGAAATTTAATTCCCTTCTGTGTCTAATTCCTTTCTGTGCATGCGAGCAAACTGGGATATCAGAGTTTGCGCAGCTGATACACCTCTGTAAGACCTCTTTTCCTCGTGTAAGTGACAGCAGAATTGTCTGACGAACGTTACACTTGGAAAACAACATTTGAGTGTGGCAGACCTGTAGTAACTGTAATCCCAATTGAGATACAAACTTGCCTTTGTGCTTGAATATCGTTTTCTTAGTGAAAGGTTGTTGATGAGTATTAGGCACCTTGACACAAGGCATACAGGCAGGCACAAACATCTTTTGTGCACTGAATCCTAGGAATGTTCACAGGGACTAAAAATGCAATATAAGCCATGCATGACTGCCATTTCCCGTCACCAAATGGCTAGCAATGTGTACATATTTTAAATTGGTTTAGAATTTTAATAACATAAAATATGTTTCTACTTGTAGATGAACAGTGAACAACGCAGACGAAGAGTGAGTATATGCGTTTTCACCTTAAAATATTAAACCTTTTGTTTGAACTGCCACCAGGGACAGAATACCATTCTCATTTATTTATAGCATCTTGATATGCTAGCCAGTGGCAACATGCTTTTTATTTCTAGGTTTTGTTGATGGGTGAATGGGTCTGTTATCTGAATCATTTTATCTACTTTGATGCGTGTATTGAGCTCACTTCTTATCATACCTTCATGTTGCAAATAGTTTGACTGCCGCCCCTATACACCTGACGATCATCCACTTAGTTGATTAGTCTCTGTGTCATATCCGCCAAACAGTGTCTGTGAACCTTATAAACTCCACAGGAGCAGTTACTACAAAAGAAATGTAGGCCTCTTGTGGGAGAGGTAGGGGTTAGGATGGAAGTTCCATGACTTAGAAGGGCATGGATTACGAGAATACCCCTCAGCAGAAACACACACTTGAGAATCATCGCAGGGCCCCCGTAGGACCCTCTGACAAGACACTGTGGAGGTGATTTCTTTTTTTGATTCATACATTCACAACAATGTCCAATATAACTGTGATTCAAAATGAATGTGGGACTTGGAAACAGGAGTGCAGTGTCCATTTACCCAGCACAGTGTTGAGAGTAGAGGATTGTGGTATGAAAGAATTTAACTAAGGTATTCCATGTTCATCGTCTTGTCACGACCTCTGCAACAAGGAAGAACAGATGAAGTCTGGTATGCAATTTTTGCACTGGTGAGTAGGAAGAATGTTCCCTGGCTGACAAGTGCAAACCTTGCCACAATCTTATTGTGCCCAGTGTCTGAATTAGTCAGAACAAGGCTGGCATCTACTGAAGAGGCAACAGGGGAAAGCATTTGTCCAATGTGAAATCAACAACTTTCCCCCGAATGTAACATCCTGCCTGAACTCGCTGCCAGCTTTTGCCACCTTAGGCAGAAAGTCAGTAAGATGACATTCATCGTATAAACATTAACGAAGCATATAAGTCCCCTTTCCGGCAACCCTTCACAATTATATATCTAATCTCCTTTTCAGTGTATACAAAAAGTGTTTTAGATGGGTCGCCAGGTTTAATCCAAGTCAGAACATGCCTAGGATGAGTAGGTTGCAAATTACAGTTTCCCATCCATCTGGTTTGCAATTTGGGGCCACATGTACGAAATACAGGTTTTGCGACTCACAAATTGCGAATCTGAGTCGCAAAACCTTATCTACAACAGTGTCAGTGACACTGTTTGCGATTCGCAAGGGGGTCGCAAATGACCTACCTCATGAGTATTCATGAGGTAGGTCAGAATTTGCGACCCCATTGGGAATAGCCACCTGTTCTGCCTTCCTACATATCTCCTATCGGAGCTTACAGAACCTCTCTGGAATGCACTTCTGAGTTCAAAGAAGACCTTTATTGTTGTTAATTCTTCCCCACCCACAAGTTCTTGAGAGACAAATTATTAGATTTCTAGCAGACAACGTAGTTGCAGCAATGAAAGCAAAATATATCACAGTACTTCTCAGTTGCAATGTACACAGCAAATATATATATATGATTATAGTAGCAAAGCATAAAAGTCAAAATTCATCACCGTATGGGCAAGTAGGGCCTATCTTCAGCTTCATCTTTCTGGGGTCTGCAAGTTGATGACTCCGGTCAACTGCGAGAAAGAGATTATCTACCCAAACGGGAGACTGGCAACTGACGTCTAGCTCCAGCCTGAAGTCAAGCAGATTCGAATCTAACTCACTGTAGCCCAGAGCCATCCTTAAAAGCAAACTCAGTGTGAGATTTGAACGGCCTTGGAGAATGGCCAGTTCTCCGAGCCATTCCGCTCTCAGACTGGATTGCGAGGTAAACACAAAATCTACGTGCTCTTATCAGCTAAGGTCTGGTGTGAAGAAAACAGCTTGGTTCATCTTGTGGAAAAACATAACTTGGAAAAACACAGACATCTCTGCAATGTCTCAACTACAATGTCTAACTCCACGTTAAAGCCAATAGGCAGCTAACCTAAATATCACATGTAATGTCTAATGTCATGTCAAAGCCAATAGGAAGCTAACCTAAATATCAAATGTAATGTCTAATATCATGTCAAAGCCAATAGGCAGCTGAGCTGAATACAAAATGTAATGTCTAATATCATGTCAAAGCCAATAGGCAGCTGAACTGAATACAAAATGTAATGGCTAATGCCATGTCAAAGCCAATAGGCGGCTAAACTGAATACAGAATGTAATAGCTAACTCCATGTTAAAGCCAATAGGCAGCTAAACTGAACAAAACATACAAGGTGCTACTGGTGAACATTGAGCAACTAATATGCGCAGTGGTGAAACACAAAGCCATTGGTCAAACACAATTAATAGTATCACATTCCACCCTATGACCAATGAATTTTTGGTTTCACACACCTCTTATTTCAAACAAAAACCATCAACACAAAAAAACATTATAAGCAAATCAGATTTGAATGATCAAAGCAATCACTGTAAAGCAATGGAAGTGGATTAACCTATAGATCTCATAACCTTTCACATCAGATACATCTACACAGAAAAGACTGAAACTTTTATACTCTGAATGAGATTATAGTGTCTCTAAAATAGCAATTTGATGTAGCATGAGTTTTACTCATGTAAAGGTGCACGGTCCACCTGAAAGGTTTGCTGGAAGGTTATCGAAAGTCAGAGTTCCACACAAAAAAACACAGAGAGTTAACTGTTAAGGTTGCTTAGTTCCAGTGGAAGAATGTAATCAAACAAGTTGAGCTTGAACTGAAGGCGCCATTTGCGCAAAATGGATCCATGGTGCTTGTACTTTACTCAGTCAGGTTCAGGTTGGGGGTTCGGTCCCTTCCCCGACCCCACACGCACACACCCAAAGGGAGACCACACAGCACACTCAGGGACAGTGGCGAAACGTGGTAGGATCTGCAAAAGAAAAAAGTATGACTTTTCTTGCAAATAACATTTGTCATCTGAAATGTGCCCTTCCTCTTTTCCCTGTTTTATAATCAGCAGGATGTTTTTGGGGCCCTTTGTTATGATTTCTGCAGGTTCTGGAGGGTCATCTGGGGCTTCAACCCACACCTCAGCACAGAGGTTTTTATCTGCTGCACCACAGCTTCCCTTTTCTTGCACTGTCAGCAGGGCTGGGGCAGACTCATACTTTACCAAACCTCCATTCACTGCACTTTTGACAAGTTGGGCCATTCTGTCTCCAATTTGTATGAATGAATCATATTCTTTTCTAGTTATCAACATAATTTTGATTTTTCCTTGGTAATCTGCAGCAATCACTCCCCCTAAAACCTGATCAATTTGCCATATCTGTCCTGGTAACTTTCCTCTCCCCAACTGCTCTGTGACTGTTTGTGGGACAGATTGCTGTTGTGCGTGCTGCACAGTTTTTATCAAATCTAGGGGAATGTGCATCTCTCTCATCTCTGCCCACCTGTAAGTGGCTTTTTCTCCCAGCTGTTCACATTTCTGGTGCACCCACTTAGCCATCCCCACTAAGTCAGAATTCTGGGTGTACACTTCTCTCTCTGAATTTTTCTCTTTAACATCTGCAAGGGAATTGAACCAGTTATGTACAAGCCATGTGGAAAACCAAACGGCTAAACCATTGGCAGTGAACCAAGAATCAGTGTAAAAATGACACATCTCACGCAGCTCTTGCTTTAAAGTCTGACACACATTGTACAACACTGTTCCTTCTACTGTGCTAGAAAACAACATTTCAGTCAATGAATCATTAGTCAAACAAACATGCTTTTTATCCTCAGGGGACACAAAATCAAATGGTGCACTCAATTTCACTGGTGACTCTTTTACCTGTGGTACTCTCTGCACCCTCTCCACATCCTGAAAAGGGGCTTGTGGCACCTCTTCATGTAGGGCTGCAGTAACTCTAGCTCTGGCTTGCATGTACCAGATCCAGTGTATGATCCTAGCTAGGGGCACTCTTTTCTTCCCCTGTCCCTGATTTACATGTAAATCAGTGTTTCCCTCTTGCACTGCCCAGAAACCTAAAGTCTGCATTATTTAATTTGCCAAATCACAAGCGCGCAGCTGCTTATAATTTTTCCTAGTGACTTTATACCAAAGTGTTAAGATTTCACTCAGATGAGGGCTATACTGTTTCCAAAAATCAAACAAGCAAATGAAACTCGGTGTCTCTTGCTTAGTGCAAACAGTAAGAAACTCTAAAATCTTTTGTTTTACTTGTGCCAGTAACTGCACATTTTGCGACGGTACCTCGCAAATCACATTCTGAGCTCTGTTCTCCGTGTTATCAGTTAAGGAATGCACTTTGACTGCCAAAGACTGAGGGATATTTTGTTTTATGCCCGGTACACACGGAGGCTCAGACTGGCTCACAGCTGTCTTAACCCCCTCATTACTGGAATGGAAAAAGACAGATTCTTCTAAAACAGCAGTTTTATAGCTTTCAGCATTATCTTGCATTAATGTGTTCAGGTTAATTTGCTCACGTAAATTCTTATTTTCATGTTCTAACTGCCTACATCTCTCCTGCATTTTTCGGTAAGCAGATAAAAGTATCCAAACCCTTCTGTCAGGAACAAAAGGAACATCATTGCTTTCAAAAGGCACATTTTCTAAATATGCTTTATCACAGCAAGAAAACATGTTTCTCCTAGCACCATCAGGCAGTTTAACTACACATGCATTTTCAAACATGGTCTGCCGTGCTTCTGTAATTCTATAAACAACAGAAAACAATTACACTTTTAAATTGTGCACGTAGAAATCTATAATTCGACTTTCAAGACTGCTGACTACGCCATAATGTTCTGCCTTCCTACATATCTCCTATCAGAGCTTACAGAACCTCTCTGGAATGCACTTCTGAGTTCAAAGAAGACCTTTATTGTTGTTAATTCTTCTCCACCCACAAGTTCTTGAGAAACAAATTATTAGATTTCTAGCACACAACGTAGTCGCAGCAATGAAAGCAAAATATATCACAGTACTTCTCAGTTGCAATGTACACAGCAAATATATATATATGATTATAGTAGCAGAGCATAAAAGTCAAAATTCATCACCGTATGGGCAAGTAGGGCCTATCTTCAGCTTCATCTTTCTGGGGTCTGCAAGTTGATGACTCCGGTCAACTGCGAGAAAGAGATTATCTACCCAAACGGGAGACTGGCAACTGACGTCTAGCTCCAGCCTGAAGTCAAGCAGATTCGAATCTAACTCACTGTAGCCCAGAGCCATCCTTAAAAGCAAACTCAGTGTGAGATTTGAACGGCCTTGGAGAATGGCCAGTTCTCCGAGCCATTCCGCTCTCAGACTGGATTGCGAGGTAAACACAAAATCTACGTGCTCTTATCAGCTAAGGTCTGGTGTGAAGAAAACAGCTTGGTTCATCTTGTGGAAAAACATAACTTGGAAAAACACAGACATCTCTGCAATGTCTCAACTACAATGTCTAACTCCACGTTAAAGCCAATAGGCAGCTAACCTAAATATCACATGTAATGTCTAATATCATGTGAAAGCCAATAGGCAGCTGAACTGAATACAAAATGTAATGGCTAATGCCATGTCAAAGCCAATAGGCGGCTAAACTGAATACAGAATGTAATGGCTAACTCCATGTTAAAGCCAATAGGCAGCTAAACTGAACAAAACATACCATGTGCTACTGGTGAACATTGAGCAACTAATATGCACAGTGGTGAAACACAAAGTCATTGGTCAAACACAATTAATAGCATCACACCACCCTCACAGGGTTGGTGGCCTGCTGGAGACAGCAGACCACCATGTCTGTGACTGCATTTAAATAAAGCAGTTTTTTTTTTTTAAATGCAGCACGTTTTCCTTAAAGGAAAACGAGATGCATTTCAAAAACAAAAAATGAAAAGTTTTCTTTTAATTTTTCCAGAGCAGGCAGTGGTCTGTAGGACCACTGCCTGCTCTGAAAAAATGTTTTCGCTGCCATTCACAAAGGGGAAGGGGCCACATGGGGACCCCTTCCCGTTTGCGAATGGGTTAGCACCAGTTTGAAACTGGTGCTAACTGTGATTGTTTTGTGACCGCCTTTGCAGTCACAAAACAATCATACATGGGACTGCGACTCACAATTCGGAACGGAATACCCCTTCCTAATTGCGATTCGCAAACCCTTTTTGCGATGCGGTAAATAGATTACTGAATCGCAAAAATGGGTCTGTACATCCCAAATTGCATTTTGCACGTCGCAAACGGCCCGATTTGCTGTTTGTGATGGCAAAATGCTTCGTACATGTGGCCCTTAAATTCTTGCTTCAAAAAAATGCATACTTGCTGTATGAAGGCAAATTGAATGTCTTGACGTATCAAATAAGGCAGCGCCCTATGGCATTTGGTCAACTGAGACAGATCTCTTAAATTCCAGGTCATAAATCAGTATCCATTACTGAGGGCCTTGTTGAAGCAATCTAAACGTGCACTATTCCCAGTCGCCACCCTAGAACAATCAATGCAACCCCAGCCCCAAGTTAATCATGTGGGAGTGAGAGAGTGACCTGATGAGCTTGACACAGGTTTGTACAGATGTTTATACAAGCACCCAACAACTGATCCAACCTTCATAGGCCAGAGTACGCAAGAAGTTATGGCATCTGTATTAGGTAGTAGGGCAATAGTCATTTGGCCTGAAGGGAGAAAGCTGAAATGGAAACGAAAACATATAACCTTCACAGGACTAGAATCACTCCAGTTGAACTAAACTTGAAAATGTAGAACACACTCCACACCATGAGGGTACCAGCCACTGAGCCATATCAAGGGATAACCGCAAGCATGAACCATGAATGTTCACCTACCAAAGTGACCATCCATCCCCTTGACCCTACCTTTCCTTGCCTAGAAACATTGTCGTGTTTCTTCCAGGCAATGTAATTTTCAGGGAGGGAATTACCAATCATCAATGAAGGAAAAAGGAGTAAACGCAACACTGCCCTCACCATCCCAGCAGGAATCCTGAAATAAGTGAGCTATTTAAAGTCATCCAAGAACACATCTTGGTATGCAGACAAGGAGATTCCAGTCTCTGCTTCGCTTCACTGGGCAGGTGTTCTGAATCTGAGTCAGAATCGCTGCAGATAGCAGCAGCAAGATCATCTCAGTGCAGAACACCTGCGCTAATAACTACGTCAACTCATTTTTTTATCATTGGAATATCTCAGCTCTTGTGCAAAATCCTAGAATTCAATTATAATTTTTTCAGGTTTCCAAATAAAACCAAATAAACAACAAGCATGCCCAAGAGGTATTTAACCGTGTTCATAGTGTAAAACAATACACAGGAAATGGTGTCCCAATAAAAACAATACACATTTAGGAAATAAACCTTGCTCTTTTAAGAATCTATGAAGTCTGCACTATTAAATTAATCCCAGCATAGTGTATTTTAAGCAGTTGGGGTTTCTTGATAGACCAACACCAGGGTTTTAATTTTTCGTCTTTCATTCAACATCTTTTTTTCTTTTTACCTTTTCCATTGGAATAAGGGTTTATTTTCCCCCCACCTTTCCAGATGCTGTTTCTCCTGGCTGTGGCTTTTGGCCATTAGGGCAGCATTTATTGATAAACGTCTAGCTTGCAGGGAAGAAATGTTAGGGAATGATGACAATGATGTCTGTAAGGTTTGTCTTCCTGGCTCTCACTCCATCAAGGACAGTGGGATTTGTCAAAAAATATCACATCGCCGGCTGAGGATTAGGGAGCATTTAATCTTCGGGCAATGAAATACAAGACAAGGCTTAAAACTTCAACTCCCTCATCCAATACTGCTTTGAGTGGTAGAGATCCCTATGCCACTCTCTTCCTCCAATGATGCTGCTTCTGCCACTTTTGGAGGTGAATGGACAGTAACTCATCATCACTAGGACACTCTATCCTGGCCATCGTCAAGGCTGTCGATGTTGAACAGCTGGAGGACGAAACGTAGGAGTTTGAGGTCAACACATTGGATGACGAGACATACCCGTACCTCGATGTTGAGAAATTCTGAGATATCTGGGTTAAAGTAAAAGCATCTGTTCAGAGACCTATCTACGTTGCTGGGCTCCCTATCATTCAGAGTATCTCACTCTTTGCCAAAACCTCAGTCACTTTTAACTTTTAAGACCTGGAAAAGATTTGGCCCATCTCCAAATATGACATCCCGATAGTGAGAATGTAGCAGGTGCTGTTTTTTAGAATGATTTCCAGTCCTTTTCTCCTGCATCAAATTCTTCACAGAGGGTTCTTCTGCAACAGCCCCCTCAGCTGTATTTAGATTTCTCAGTTTCTCCATGGTCCGAAGAGCCTGCATTTAAGTTTGTCATGACACTATGAGGGCAGAATGATCGACATCTAGACATTTACACAAGAGACACAGATAAGAAAAAAGACCCTCATTGGTCTCCAATTAGAATCTCTTTCTAAAAAATGGAGATGATGCAGGTCTTCATCTCAAGCTCCAGACTTGGATGGGTCATCACTGATCTCGACTATTGATGACCTAATGGACTCTCATGAGCTCTTGAATAGTGCATTAAAAAGGTTTAATCTCAAGGCAACAACTCCTGAAGTCAGCATTTTAATCATTTTTTAAACAATTCAAACAAAACCTCAAGGTCAAACTATTATTTTGCTAGTTCCCATACCTTTGAAACCTAACAGTCACTAATGGATTATACCTTCTTTGTATGGTCTGTCAAACGTCACTTGGAAAATAAGTTTCCCTAACCCTAAGTTCTAGAGGGAAGTGTTGCCTGTAGATTCCTTATTTGTGGTAGGCGCAAAGGACCAATATTTTGCAGCTGGATCAATTTGTCTTAATCTGCTAAAAAAAAAAAACACTAGAACAAAGAGAGAGTAGGAAATGGGATTTCTGCAAACTTTGGTATAGTGAAAGCTGCCAAGTTGTCTGTGCTTTTGAGTACCCTGTTTTGCTTTCTGTGGAGTTTCAATGAATCAGTTCCTGGAGTCCCTTTCAATGAAAAATAGGGATAACGTGCTTGAAATAGTAAAGGAAGGCATTTTAACTTCAGATAGCCTGATAGTTGCAGCTAGAGATATTACTGATCTGGCCACAGCAGGCATTTGTCATGGGATTTCAGTAAGACGTTTGCCTTGGCCTTGGCTTACAACTTTTACCCTTCATGTACAACAAAAGATATTGGGGTTGTCATTCAATGAAACATCTTGATCTGATAGAGACATCTAGATTCAGATTTCTTACTTTAGAATCTTCCCCAGGTGTGAGCCTTGATCCGAAAACGATTTTCCTATAGCACGTCTGCGTGTTGGTAGAGGGCATCGCGTGACTCTGTATCAACCCTGTCCACCGGATGTGACATCAATGTAGTCCATAAAACCCCCTCGCTGATGTGCCAATGTCAGTTTGCTTCTTTTCTGTGCTTGCAATGCAGATCCAGTAATGACCTTCTTCGACGCTTTTAGCCTACTTTGACGTTTTTGTCATTGGAACAGTGTGATTTGTTTCCTGTCCATGTCTCTGGGGTTCAAACCCTGTGGGTCCTGTGAATGACAAATGTTGGCCATGGATCCCCACTCGATTTGTATGTGATGTCTGGGCGAGCACCATGATTGGGAACAGTGCGACTCCTGTCGTCAACTTCAGCCAAAAACTCTGGGGGAGCATCGTATGAAGCTTCTGGCGGTGCGGATGTCAGAGCCGTCCCAGAATTCCTGTTGATCAAGATCCCCTTTGCATCTATTTGTGGGCCCATTCAAGGAGTCATTCTCGTGGATGCCATTCTCCATTGATATCAATAGGTAAGTCCTGATACAAGTGCTCGAAGTCACGGAAGTTGCCAACTTCACAGCATAGAGCCTCCCACCATTCCTCGGTTGACGAGTTGAGGTCGGAGTCTACCCTGAGTCTCTCTCCCTTTCCAGGGACTGGGGCGACTCTTGCCTTCCTCTGGAGTGCCTGTGGGTCCCAAGGAGGTGCAAAGTGCCCTGACTGTGTCCAATCTGGTGGTTTCACCCTTGGCTTCACTTAGGCCTTTAGCCTCAGTTGACAAAGCTGTTACGGTGCCGATGAACAGCCCTTCGGGGTTTCCACTTTCGGTGCCGGTAACCAATCAGCCGACTCCGGCATCTCTGATGGCTGCACCGATCGAAGTCGAATCCCTCTCTCCATCTGAAGTCGAAATCGACATTAAGGAATCACCTTCTCCCTACCAGTCGACTTCTCGTACGGCCCCATTCATGCCGGTTATCCCTGATCTTCCTCCACTTTCAGGAGAGTCCACTCATGTTTGCCCTTCTGAGGGACATGATGGACAGGTGGTAGAGGAGTTGGATATTCATCAACCTCAGTGAGAGGGCAGCTGGCTAGCTGACTTACCTGCAGATAGTGAGATAGTGGCTTGGATTCTTCCCCAGTCTCAGGCCTACCGAATACTCCCCAGGACTTGCTACGGTGGAGCGCTCCTCTCCTGCTGACATGCTGAGAAGGGTTATTGCAGGCTTGGATCTAACACATCCTTCACTGGAATTAACTTCGGATCCCCTAATTGATGTTCTCCATCAAGGCCAAACAGGGTTTGAACCACTGTTTCCTTACAGGGAAGCCCTACATAACATTTTGTTGGGGGCTTGGTCCAAGTCTGATAGAGGGGGGTCCATGATGATCGGGCAATTTCTCACAGGCAGGACCTGCCCCTGGTGATCCACCTTGTCTCCTAAGACATCCTACTCATCGAATTTTGGTGGTACAGGCTGCCTTGGCCTCCCATGATATTGAGTCTCTCCCACATGCCCCATCTGATGGAGGTTCCAGGAGTCTAGACCCTGTGGCAGGCATATTTTTCCCCCACAAGTTCTTCTCTATGCTCTGTAAATACATCTTGTGTTCTACGATGTTTCTCTCATTCATTATGGGACTCATTGTCAAACATCTTGCCTCCGCTTCCAGAAGATATCAGGAGCACTCATACCTCTGTCATTCAAGATGGCCAGCAAGTAGCTAAACTAATCATTTGCTGTAGTATGGATACTACTGACTCTATTGGTTGAGCTAGGCTTCCTCAGTTGCGCTACATCACCGTGCCTGTTTATTACATACCTCCGGATTTCCAGAACCAGTCCAAGTCACATTGCTTGCCTTTTGATTGTGCCCATTTATTTGATGCACAGGCAGAATCCATTTTAAGGTGTTTTCATGACAGTAGGGGGAGAATGGCGAATTTGCTTGGTTCTTTTCTACCCTTTAGCTAGTAGGAGGTTATTTGTCTTTACTTATTTCACAGCTATGTGTGTTCCACCTAATGGTGGAACCTGGTGAGTGTTCCTGCTTTTGGCAGGTGTTATTTTTCCTTAAGTTGTTATTGGGGTGTATAGTGCCCTGGAACCCTATGGTGCTTTTCATGCCTGATGTTTCAAGGCTGCTTTCATTATTGTCATCACTTGGTGTAGAGCAATGGCTTTCTGCTTCAGGTTTGTCAGTTAACAGCCTCTTAGAGTGTTAGCACTTTTTAATACACCTGACATAAAGGTAATATTGTTTACTTTACTCTGAAGAAGAGTTTGTGCTTAAGGGTTCTTCCCTACATGGTATATACCATATTCTAAGTGGAGTATTTGCTTGTGTGCCGGTGAGCATTCATATGTATCCGCCCACAGTCAGGATTCCTTAACTGGTGGGCTATTACACCTTCATTTATGTGTACGGAGTTGCTCACTCTGCAGAGAGTTTGTTTTCTAAATTGTGAGATTATGGAATTATACTATTATCCCTCGTAGGGGGAACTTGTAATATTAACAGCTCCTTGGGGGTGTCAATATATTGTTTAATCTCTGTTCAAAGAGGCATCTTTATAAGGATTCTACAGCATTAAGGGTGTCTGTTTACTAACTCTTTTTTTGCACTGTCAAACAAGGTAGCTGTTGATGTACACTAATTGCGGTGTACTGACTACTTTTACATATGATATGGTAGCATCAGTTTTTTGTACTTTTTGGGTAAATTGTATACTTTAGAAGCAAGGAAGTATCAATTTGGGTACCTTAGGTTTTCCTTGTTTTGGTTGTAAAGGTTTTATATTAGATAGCCATCACAGTTGACAGATTTTCTTCACATTGGTGTAGACATTTCTATGCTGTCGATATGCTCTTTGAACATAATTATTTTCTTTTCCTGGCATATGTCAGTTTATCATGGGTCTTCCTTGAGACACATCTCTTTGTTGATTTGGTTCTTTCTCTTGTATAGAATAATTAATATTATTTGACTCTTTAGCAGTTGTTCTGCGCTTTTCCATTTGCATTCAAGGCTTTCATCCTCTTGGAACGGTTTTACTCTCTTCAGGGGTATTTTTTCTTCTCTATGAATATATTTATGTCTGTTGTGCATGAGGAGGTTAGATGATAATACCTCATCTAGGTACAACTGTTTTCATTGTTACCTGACTCTAGTTGTTATATGTTGGGTTCACACTTATAGAAGTGTTATCATAAAATGGAATATACAAAATCAGATGGATTTTTTATTTCAGAATACTGTAGGTTTTCTGTTTTTGCGTCATTGACACCTTTGTCTGGTTCATCTGTAGATGAGTCTTATTCATTATACGAGTCACATACTCACCTTGGTTTCCACCACACTACCAAGGTTCCCTTTTTCATACTTGCTGTTTTTATTCAGCTTTTAAAAATAAATAAATAGAAATATTTATATATTTTGTTGGTTACTACATCAGCGTTTGTTTATTATACTCTTATGTCAGTAGGTAGATTTATTGAGAATGTCTTGAAGATGTTTATATCATCTCTAGCAACATTTACTATGGAAAGTATTTACATGCCAAATGGTTGCTGTTGTTGTCTTAAACTTCTTTTTAAAGCAATTGCATGTTTTCTCTGCAAGAAATAAATATTCAATGTGTGTCTCATAGTGTAGGTCTGGTTAGGATATACCTCTACATGGTAAGAGGTATTGCTAAATTGCATGTTATTCAGCTCTGTGTCCCAACAGGGTAGAACATGCATTTTCAGTTCACATAAAAGAACAAATAGATGTATCTTCACTAGCTCATTTGACAATATTGTCCTACGGTCATCAGTAATGTTTCTTACCCATGTTTTCTTTATCTTTATGATGTCATTGCTGTGGTCCTTTCCACAGTGTGGATGGGGTGATTGTGCATGGTTTCCGATCCCATTAAGAGGGCAAGTAGCTTAAAATTCATTTTGCTAGTTTGCCTCTAACACCGATTGGTCATATTAACATGAATTTTCTTTATCACATGTTTTTGAATGTTTGTGACTCTTTATCCGTGGTGACACCCAAGAGTTTTACGTTGTGAAATATGTTAAGGCTAACCTACATTATTATGAATGCCTGTTTTTTTCATTGTTCTAAACCGGTTACGTTCTAGGGACAGATTTTTAATGGTTTCGATCATGGGTGATGCTATCTCTATGCTATTAATGTTTTTATGGCTTTTTATTACTGTGGTCATTTACACAGTCTTTTAGTAAAGAGTATGTGTTCCTCATAGGTATTCTTATGAATGCATGGTTATTTCTCCTGTACTAGACCGGTTTTCTTCTGGTTAGAGACTCTCAATATTGTTGGGTCGCTTCTGACACACATTTGACATACTAACATGGATGAGCTTATTCCCATGTTTTTCATGTCTTATGGTTTTATTTACCTGTGGTTCCTTCCACAGGTTTTGATATCGTTATTACTCACCTTAATTATTATGATTGTCCGGTCTTCTTCTCTTGTTCTAGACCGGATTTGTGATACTTGGAGACTGTTTTTGGAAATCTCAGTTCAAATTCCCTCCTCCGAGTTACTATGACTTTTGTGTCTGATTCTAAAGTAAGGGATCTCCAGATAAATGTCTCCATCAGATGAACAAGTCACTTACCTTAAGTAACGCATTATCTGGTAGAGACAGGATCTAGCTGCGGCTTCCTTAATGATCCTCCCATCCTCCCCACTCTGTGATCTGAGTCCCCTTTGGTCTCAGAGGTTTTGTTATGTAAATCTACACCTTGAATTACCAATTTGGTGATTGCATGACATATGGGTGTCTTTTGTGCATGCAGTTTCAATAGGCAGTTTCTATATGGGGCTTTATGTTTTCAGTGCAGAAAATAGTCATGGAAGAAACTGAAGTCTGTGTGTCGGCGAGGGGGTTATATGAACTACCCTGAAGTCATCTAGTGGACAACATCGATATGGAGCCGCGCGACGCCCTCTTCCAACACTCAGTTTCTAGATCCAGGCTTGTGCCTGGGGAAGATTCTAAAGTAAGGAATCAGCGGCTATATCCTGCCTCTACCAGATAATGCATTACCAAAGGTAAGCAACTTGTTCTTCTGGTCCTCATACAGAAGAGAAGGTCTAGAAAATGAAAATGTAGGAATAGACTCTAATGTCGATTGACCTAGAAAGAGGAAGAAAAATCCCACATGTGCAGTTCAAATCTTCTAACAAAGGCAAAAAGTACTCACACATTCCATTCCATCTTAATAAAGTGTCATGACAAACTCATCATTTGGCCACAAATTGTTTCTGAATTTCACATTACATTATTTCCTTCTCCACGTTTTTCCTCAATCCAAAGTCACCGGGTGAGAAGTTGATACATAGCCTCAATATCAACTTTTGTTAATATTTGGATCTGACAAGAGATTTGTAAAGCTAAACAAGTATAACTTCTAAATAGACTGTAGTCAATTGGATAGTTTCTAGCATTGTTAAGAGTTATGAAAACGCTAAAAGGCCCTTATCTGTTACGTTTAGGGCACATTCTGCTGCTTCACTGATGAGAAATTCTGCTGGTGCACTAATGAGAAATATCCCCATTCCTGATGCTTGTAAGGCCACCACCTAAAGATCAGGCCATGCTTTTAGTAAACAATATTATCTGGACATAGACTGCAATACTCAAGTGGGTGAGTCTCCTCTTCACAACTTACTTGCCTAGGATTTTAAGTTTTGTGGTTGTGATCACACATTTGGGGTAGGTTTAGCTTGCTACTCTATTCTACCTTTTATGAAAATCAGAGAGAATCCCATGGTGAAAAAGGAAAGTTACTTGTGATCCTAGTTTTTCACTATGGGAATTCCATGAATTCAGAAAAGTCTTATCAATCTCCCTGCGTTTATGAACCCATCAATTTGTAGAGGACATTGAATACATTAATGTCAATTCGCTAAAATGACAGGGTTAGAGGAAGTGACATCGCACACCCATCACACTCACTTAGTCCTTAAATTTCACTGTCCACACATGCTTACACACACTCACACCTACACACACACTCATATAAACACCCCCCCCACCTGGAAGCACGCACACAACATATATTTAATAGCATTTTTGCATTTTTTTTAAATATGAGCTACCACTGTGTTCCAGACACTGACCTTGCCACCTCTACATCCAGGGGTCGCAAATCCAGTTTTAGGGGCCACAAGAGGCAAGCCAGGGGTCGAAGCTGCGTCCTTAGGTGAACCCTAAAAGACATCCATGATTGTATACCTGTATCTTCCCAATAATTGACACTCTGCGGGGCATGATGCAGTAGTGTAGTCTTCCAAAATTCTAAGGTAGAGGGATTTATTGTCTAGTATGATTTTGCTGTGTATTGGGGCACCATTTCCTTTTTTCTCTAAGAATTCTTTTTCTGAGTGGTTTGTTTATTTTCCACTTATATCTTGAAATGCATCAAAATAAGGATGTCAGGGACTCTACAGCACACCTATGAAACCTATCACTTGATCATGTTGTTATAGGTTTCCTGCAAATATAGCAGGACTGTGTATTAGACCAATATGAACTTCACAATAAAGAAATTCAGTCCATGTATACCATCAGTGTGTGTTGTACCTCTGCTATCTCAGTACCACATCCACCCCCAAACAGAACAGGGAAAGATGTTGTTGCAACCTCGATAATGACACTGTGATTCCCAGGGAATCAGTGGAAAACAGATCTTACCTTTTGTTAGGCACTCTTGCACAAAGGAAAGATACAAAAAGCATTTTAAAAGATTTATTGAAATTTATTGAAATAATTGTATTCTTGTATAAAAAGCTTGTGGTGTGATTATTTTCAAGATGAGACATTCTAAGTGTTGGAAGCTGGCTTGCTACATAGTGCTCTAAAATAAAGTACACTGTGCAGAGAGTCCAGTGGATCCCCAGTTGGTATTGCAGAGGCAAAAGCAGATCAAACTAATGCTCAATTTGTGGTAGTGTGGGCGCGCAGTTAGGCTTATCAGAGGGAAGTGCTAAGCATTTGTTGTACTCCCAGAGGCAATAAATGAGCACATGCTTAAAGAATAAGTCAGAGACCAATTTAGAAAAATAGCAATTCTTTTTCTATATATTTCAAACCCAAGAAATTGCAATCAGGTAAGTAGAATTTTAAGCATAAATACTTTGCAGTTTCAGAAATGGACAGTTAAATATTCAGAGTTCTTCTTAATGTTATCCTATGGAGGAAAACAGTGTCCAGAAAACACAGGGTTAACAACGACTTACAAAGCCAATCTCAGGGAGTTGAGGTAAGTAATGAGCACTGATTAAAACCACACCAACAGGTCACACTGGGCGGCATTGGTGCGGCCAGGTGCAGAGGTGCAGTAAGGCGTTGGGTGCCCAATGGTTTCCTATGGGACTTTGGTCCTCGTGTAGGCAGGCTGCAGGTTCTGGCTAGGAAGTCAGTCAGGGACAAAAAGCAGATAGGTAGTGGACTTGGAGTGCTCGGGAGACATAAGTGCACCTTTGGTCCTCTTCTCCTGTACCCAGGGGTGACGGATGCAGGGGTGTGTTTAGACATCGGGTTTTCACGTCTGGGAGCACTTGCAGTCAGGAGTTCCTGTGTGTTGAGGCTCCAGACGTCATCGGGGAGTCCGGCAGAGGCGGATCCAGGGTGTAGTCAAGCTCTTAGGAGCCAGGGGATGTTGTTGGCACTGATGACCCACCTCAGCTGACGTCAGAAGTCACAGGTGCAGTGGTTGCTGGAGATGTCAGATTTTCTCTCACCACAAGTCTGTGGGAGAGGGCGCCTACATGCAGAGGCTGCAAGCATCTCGGGAGATACCAAGATGGGTGAGACCACACTGTACTCGGTCTCTGGGCATATGGGGACCTGTGCTGGCACTGTTGGTTGGCTTCACCTTGGGTTGTGGACGTCTGGTGCAGTAATCACTTCTGGTGTCAGGTTTCAGGGTTCCAGAAGCTACAGAGTCTTTTCTTTGGATTTTCTTGTTGCAAGGCAAGTACGTTGTCCTCTGGAGACTTGAGACTTCATTGGAGGCTGGACAAGATGGCTTCTTGTGCAGGATGCTTCATGGTCAGCAGGCAGGCCGGAGGGGCTGGTTCCAGGTCAGCTGCTTCTTCTTTTCCTCTTCTATGTGTGCAATTCTTCTTTGTCCAGGTCTTCTTAGGTTGTTGAAATCTGAGTACTAGAGTTCAGCGGTCCCACCTAAATACTCAATTTAGTGGAGTTACAGGGAGTGCTAAGTGGAAGCCAATGGGTGGACCACCTTTATGGTGACTACAACCTTCTCATGACCATTTCTGCTGAGAAGTGGCCATAACCCTAACCCGTAGTGACCTAATTCCTTCCCAACAAGATAGAGAAATTTGAAAAGTAGTGTCCACTTCAGCTCGTCTACCTTAGGGGTGGGACTGGCATGAAGTGGGCACCCCTCTTAATTTAACTAATATTCCCACCTGTGCTACCACCAAAAGTGGGGTCAGGACAGAGGGGTCGGTCATCTCCACCATCTGGAGAGACCTGGGTTGCATTACAAAGGTAATGGAATGTCTATCATGCCTGTGTGAGGTGATAACACCCCCTCCCCCCCAGTACAGGCTTTTGTCTCTGGCTCACAAGAGTGCTGGCTCTCACCTTGGGGGTCAGAAATGCATCCATGGTGGCTCAACTGGTCAGGACCAGACAGTCAACCCACTAGTAGCTTGTAGGTTTTCAGGGGGCACCTCTAAGGGGCCCTCTCGGTGCAGTTATTAATAAATCCCTCACTGGCATCAGTGAGGGCTTATTAAACAGAGTTGTTTTATACCAAAAATCCCTATATTCGGAGAAGCCTTCATGTAGCTGGGAAACTCGTAGTAATCAGTGTCCAGCACATGTATTTAAAATGGCTTCCGTGGCCACTTACTATGTCTGAGAATCGGTAAAGACATAGCAGGGGCATATCTGCTCATGCAGATATGCCCTCACATGTAATTTAATGCACCTGGCCTTAGGGCTGTAAGGCCTCCTAGAGGAGTGACTTACATATATTGCATGCAGTGTTTAGGGGACATGGCACACAGACTGTGTGCCATGTCATGTTTTCAATTTTGGGAGCGCCTTGTCGCGCAGCCTGCAATGGCAGTCTGCATAAGGTTGGTGCTGGGTCCCTCAGTGTGGCACATGTTGTGATTCTCTGAGGGGCCCTCTTAAGTACTCATGCCGTAGGTACCAGGGGTACCATTTACTAGGGACTTACAGTGGGGCTGGAGGGTCTGGTCACTTGGGGATCAAGTGACCATGGGCCATATGTAGCAAAGGTTTTTACCCATTCTGTCTATGGGAAAAAATGTTCGTACATATGGCCCCATGTGCCTTGTTTTAGGGAAGGAACACTGGCCCTGGGGACCTGGTTAGTAGGGACCCAGTGGACTTCGGTCAAAGTTGCATCTAAAAACCAGGCAAAAAGTGGGGGGGTGGGGGAATGCAACCAGAACCCAGCTAACTATACTAAGGTAATCAAGATTGCAAAAATGGTGAATAAGATAAACAGTTCAACCATGGCAATTGTTGCTAATGCTGTTGTGTACTGCTATCTGTATCTAATACTATACTAAAGAGAGCATAGAGGGAATATCCCTCCCAGATCAGTTGGGATGGTCTAAACCCCATACCTCAGTGTTGGGTGTCTGAAAGCCAGTATAAGTTATCCCCTTGGTAGGAAGGAGGTCAGAGTCAGCAGGCCTGCATCTCAGTCACAGTGCACAGCGGATTCATGATAGGCCCAGTACAGAAGTGCTCCTCTCACTGAATAATTGCACTGATGCTGTTTATATAATAGGCTAGCATTCCTGTTGCACTGTGAGAGAGAGACGTAGAGCAGTTAATTCATTTCATCTGGCTGAAATGAGCTATCTCCTAACAATCACTACAAGAAAGCAAACAAGTGGCATTGTGTTCCCAAATGAGCGATCCTGGAACTAGCTGTGTAAGTGTGGCAGAGGTTCCTACCGAAAGGAGAAAAGAGATGCCAACTTTAAGGAGCTGAATCTAAATTAGCAACAGCATGCAAGCCACACAATAGTGTAGCCGTCCATGATCCAGCCCTCCCTATTCATCCCCTAATATGGAGATTGAGAAGTTACAGACATAAAGAAAAAAGGTATAAAAGAGCGTGGAATAGGACAGTCCTAAAACCATCCACCTCCTGGGTATATGGCATACGGTATATAAAGTAGATTTCTTCTTCCCAGTATGAAGTTTGTCAGCTTTGGTCCTCACCTAACATTTGATCGCTCCTTAGTTTTGGGTTACGTCAGGGTCTCTTGCCTCATGTCAGGCTCCCTTAAAATTGTTAATGCTTTCCGTGTCTTTGGACACATCCAATGTGTGCAGCAGCTCTTCCCGAGATCCACCAGAGCTTCAATTTTTGATTTCTATCCTTCCCCTTTTGCATTGTAATTTCGCATTTCCATACAATCTGCGATCTTTTCGAACAGTCAGTAATTATCAATTTCTTGTTTTGCTTCCAGAAACATGTTAAATACCACTGCCCAGATGTTCCTTCACATGGCTTTCATGGATAATAATTGTATTGTGTGCATTTTCAGCCAAATATACTATTTTGGCTTGGATTTCGGCTTATTGTTAAAAAAGTAAATGTTATCCTCTCGGGTGTGCATGTGTCAAAGAATTGCTTTGAGAATCTCTTTCAGGCGGCCTAGCACTGCAATCTGGGCTTCACCTGCAGAAGGTTGAGCATGATCTAATGTTGGAGAGGAGGACTTGGTAAACTAACCCAGTGTAGGCTCAGTCTGGTGGAGCACTGAAGATGTCCTGATGGGGAGATGAAACATAAGGGATCAGGAAACAGATCTAAATCATTCTAATTTTGCCTGCCAAGTATTGCTAAAATGAGCTTTTAACCTACCCAAAGCTGGATGAAGGGATGCCTCCTCAATTCAGAAAAGTAGAGGATGTGTAGAGACATTTGCTTCCACATGCATGGTTTACCCTTCACCCATCAGACCCACAATCACCCACAGCACAGCATAATCAGCAAGGGACTTGAAGCTGTTCTGCAAGCTGACAATCGAACCATAATAGGAATTGGAAAGCTCCTACTTCTCAAAGATCATACTTGGAAAGGTAGGTGGATGTCAGCCACTGCCCCTTTGAGACAAGTGTTAAAGCAGATGCAGTAGGAGCAATTGGGGAGGAAAACAACACCAGTACCTTTCTTGTCAACTAAGCAATATTTATTAGTCTGCGTTTTAAATGGAGAGTTTTACTGATGCACTATTTTAACATTTAACTCTGCCTATTTATAATATAGTTTGACACTGAGTTGCATACCGAGGTGAATTGATCATACACGTGGTCCTTTTCTAGTATTACATTTCTCTTTTCAGTTAAATTACATCTTCATGAAGGAGCGAGTAGAAAGTAGTCCTGTGGTTCCAATCCAGAATAAGTGGTTGGACTCTATTCTGTCACGGGTGCCTCAGTCCCTGAAAGAAGGAAAGCCAAAACAAGACTTGGTTCAAGAGCTTTTGCAAGAGATAACAAAAGACTTTGAAAAGAGCATGAAGAGATATTTGGGTGAGTAATATGCTATGGCCTAACAGTGTTAGCTGTAAAGCAAGAGATTTAATTAAGCATCTCAGCAGTTTGATGCATTTATAGTTAAGGCAAATATTTATATTCCATATACACCTTAAGGAGTGCATTTATTGTGTAGTGCATATCATTATGTGCATTGCACCACAATCCTGCTGGTGAAGATTGACTTTGTCATAATGATCTGTGAGACACTTAGCTGCAGATTCCTTACCTCTGAATTTCCCAGGCGTCAGACTGGATCCGCAAACTTTTGAATGAGCAGTTTCCCTGCGTGACGTCGGGTGGCTTAGTTTGGTTCCGCGCTGCATCATCGGCATAAGTGACGTTGTGGTCACCTATATAGGCGCCACCCAGGCATGCAGACTTGAATTCTTTTCTTTCCATGCCAGTGAGAGCTGATCAGGAGAAGAGCTACCTTCTGCCTCTTTTTTTGACAGTTTTTAGTTTTTAGTTTTGTCGACTATTTTTGGAGTGTGTCAAAGGAATATCTTCTAAGAAGGCAGGTTTCAAGCCGTGTGGCACCTGTCACCACACCATATCGGCTACAGACCCCCATCTGGTCTGTTTATGGTGTCTCAAGCGCAACCATGACTCAAAGTTGTGCTAGGACTGCCAGGCCATGGCGTTAAAGGCTTTGAGGGAGCGTTTCCTAAAACTGGCTGAAGCCCAGCGGCCAACACCAGCAAGCGTGACTCCTATGAGATTGAGGAGACAGTTGCGGCACTGCTCCATGAGCCGCAAATCCTCTTCATCACATTCGATCCCTCAGACACTCAGGGAAGAGGCACAAGAAGAAGAAGAAGAAGAAGAAGAAGTCTTAACGGACTTCAACTTCTCCTCATCCGTCGGCTGATGCACTGAGTGAGGAACATCGATGTTTTAGGCACGGTTCTGCAGAGTCATTGCCAGGTCTTGCTCCGTGCCTCTCCCTGTGACCTCTCCCTGCCTTTCCCTGTGACCCCCGCTCAAATAAGACTTCTACAGGGCCATGCACCACATATTCAAGTGGGCCGAATCCCTCTGGACCACCTTCTGGCCCCACAGGATTGGAGAAGGCCCATCAGGTTGTAGGCCCAAGACTTCAGCCTCGGCTCCATTGGGGTCTCATGGATTCTACCATGGATCCGTATCAGTGCCTGTTGTGCCAATTCAACCTTCTCTGGTGCTGATCCCAAAGCTGATGCTCCCAGCGCTACTGGAGCCCACTCCATTCTCATCCCAGACGACTCGGAGTCAGAACTGCATTGATCGACAGGAGTTGGCGTTGGACCTGACAGCATCTCTGCAGAATTGTGCCTAGAACTCTGATGTTCCTCACCCGCTGACAGGACCCAGTGGCTCTAAATCATTGCCTAACCATTTTGTGGAGCAGCCAGGCAGGGAGGAAGAGAGGCGGGTACACTGGACTGTTTGGAATACGTTATACAACCCAATCGATATGATGGACTAGGAGATGGCAGTGGACTGGACTGCCTGGCAATATATTGGCCTGCTGTCTTCCCACTGAGGTTACGGAGGAGGTAGCATCTTACACAATGGTAGTCAAGAGGGCAGCGTAGGTCCTTGACCTCAAACTTCCCTCAGTGGCAGTCAAGACTAACCTCTTGACGGAAGTGCTTCAGCCTGGGACTTCCTCATCTTATCCCCTCTTGCCCTCTAATGAGGCATTGACTGATGTCCTGCTGGGAACCTAGTCCCAGCCCAGCACAGGGGCTCCTGTAAACAGGACAATTGCCCACTGCCATCGCCCTGCCCCAGGTGATCATAATTTCCTCACCCAATATCCCACCCTTGAAAACTTAGTAGTCCAAGCCTCAACTTCCCATGGCGCATTCCCTGCCGCTCCCCCAGACGGGGAATGCAAGAGACTAGAGAACTTAGGCTAGAAAATGTTTTCTTCCACCAGCCTAACATTGCAGTCAGTGAACACCATTTGCCTATTTGTGGAATATGGTTGTGCAAGTGCTGCCACGGGTCCCGGAGGAGACCTGGGCCATCCTCTCCCAAGCTGTAAACGACAGGAGAGATACAGCTAAGTTCATCATCCGGTGTGGTTTGGGCACAGGCAGAGCGGTTTCATCAACAGTAGCCTTGAGGGGGCCACACCTGGCTGAGGAAATCTGGCTTTTCGGGGGATGTCCAGGCCAACCTAATGGACATGCCTTTCGAATGGGACTCATCTCTTCAGAAAGAAGGCAGACTCTGCACTTGAGCGCTTCAAGGACTCGCGGGCTACAGGCCTCTGGCCTCTCAGTGGCACCTCATCCCCAGTCTGCCTTTTGCAACTTCTGTGGCTCGTAAGGGGCGTGCCAACCCACCAGCCCTATGCCAGCTACCGTCCTGTGGAGGCTCCCCAAAATGTTTGAGGATGTGGATGAGGAGCATTCTGACCCCATGGGTCTAGTAGCCAGAAGTCATCAGCCACCAACCCTTTAGCAGCTGCAGCCTCTAAGCCCTCCTTGTCTGGTTCTGCAAGACCATGGGTGTCCAGTTGGAGGGAGAAACCAACATCATCTCCTACACTGGCAGTCTACTAAATCGGACAAATGGGTCTTGCAGATCATTTGTAGGGGCTACTCCTGCCTTCTCCAATCTTTCCCTCCCCCTATACCACCAACACAAGAACGGCTGGCGGAGGATCATTTAACCTTGCTCCGAGAGGAAGTTACAGCTCTCTTGGCCCATCCTGCCTGCCCACAGGCGTTACCATCGTTTCAAGGTAGGCCACGAGCCCTTTCACTGTTATGATACAGATGTTTCAGCCTCCATCCTGGATTTTGGCGAGAATGACTCTGAGGCTGCTGGGCCTCATGGCCTCCTGCATCCTGCTGGTCAATCGTGCCAGATGGCTTATGTGGGCTCTTCAGAGGCAGCTGAAGTTCCAGTGGGTGCAGCATCAGGGGAGTCTCTCTGACATGGTCCAGATCTCGAAGGGTACTGCAAAGGACCTGCAGTGGTGACTTGTAAACTGCAATTGGTTCAAAGGCAGACTCCTCTCCCTTTCCCAACTTGATCTTACAGTAGTGACAGATGTGTCACTCCTGGGATGGGTCGTCCAATCGGGAAAGGTGAAGATCAGAGGACTCTCGTCTCCGGCAGAATCCGGACTCCACATAAACTGAAAGCATTTCTTCCCTCTGTCAAGGGGAAGTTAGTGCGAGTGTTCACGGACAACAGCACCGCCATGTGGTACTGCAACAAGCAGGGTGTGGTGGGAGTCATGGACCCTCTGTCAAGAGGCCCTGCTTCTCTGGACATGGCTGGAACAGAATGGCATAACCCTGCTGGTTCAACACCTGGCAGGTTTTCTGACCGCCAAGGTGGACAAACTCAGCAGTCAGTGCCTAGCAGATCATGAGTAATGTCTCCATTAAGAGGTGATGCATAGACTCTTTCAGCAGTGGGGAGATCATTGGTTAGATCTGTTCATCTCCAAAGGGAGCACACAATGTGAGCAGTTTTGCTCAATGGAGTTTCCAAGGCAGCACTCACTCTGAAATGCTTTTTGTATGAAGTGGAGTTCAGACCTCGTGTACACCTTTCCACCCATACCACTTCTGCCAAGAGTTCCAAAGAAGATCAGGAATGACTAGGCCCAGTCATTCTTGTGGGTCCGGACTGGGCACGGAGAGTCTGGTATCCAGCGCTTCTGAAGATCAGCATGGATTCTCCGATTAGGCTGCTCCTTCAGGAGGATCTTCTGTTGCAGCAGCAGCGGGGGAGGGTCCTCCACCTCGACCTGTCAATTTTCGAACTCCTTCCGTGGAGATTGTACGGTGACAGTTGATAGCTTTTGACCTTCCTCCCGAAGTCTGTCAAGTTATCTTGGCAGCCAGGTGGCCCTCCACCGTTAGGAAAAGTTTGTAAAATACTGTACAGAAAAGTCTATTGACCCTCTTTCTGACTCTTTTTCTGATATTCTTCTCTTCATTCTTACCCTTGCCCAGCATGGCTCTGCTCTGGGCACTCTTAAGGGTTATCTCAGCTCTGTCGGCCATCCTGCGGCTGCCTGGCCAACCCTATTTTTTTAAGACCCCTATTGTAAATAGGTTTCTGAAAGGACTTGTACATATGTTTGCTCCTTCACCCTTCATCATGCCTCAGTGAGACCTGAACCTGGTTCTCAAGTATCTCCTGTGTGCTCCTTAGAGCCTCTACATAATTGTCCCCTCTGGCTGCTTACCATCAAAACTGCCTACTTAGTGGGGATAACTTCTGCCCGGTGGGTGAGTGAGCTGCAGGCTTTGTCCTCCAAGCTTCCCTATCTTACTTTGTTCCCTAACAAAGTGGTGCTTCACACCCGGCCCTTTCCTTCAGAAACTGCTGACTCCATTCCACTGCGGACAGCCTATCACCCTGCCCACTTTTTACACTCTCCCACATCCCTCTAAAGAAGAGGAGTTACTTCCCTGTTTAGACCCAAGAAGAGCGTTGTCGTTCTTCCTTGACCACCCAAAAGAGCTGCGGGTGGACAACTAACTCTTTGTGGGGTATGTTGGTGCACAAAGAGGTCGGGCAGTACAGAAATTAACCATTTTGTGCTGGGTCATTCTCTGCACCAAAATCTGCTACGTCCTGTCTAAAAAGCAACCTCCTGAGGGTTTATGGGCCCATTCCATCAGAGGAAAAGTTGCGACCATGGTGTTAGCTCGTGGAGTCCCCGTCCTAGACAACTACTAGGCAGCAACGTGGGTGTCCCTGCACACATTTGTCAAACACTTCTGCTTGGAAAGTCAGGTCTGCAGATACAGGCATTTCCCCCATTCAGTCCTACAGGATTTTCTAGTTTAGATATTTTGTCCGCAGCCCACCGCCAGGATGATATAGCCTGGGTATCTATTTAAAGGTGATACAAGAAGTCTCTATCAGAAGATCAAGTTACATACCTTCGGTAACACATTATCTGATAGAGACAATATCTGGCTGCAGATTTCTTACAGACCCACCCATTCCTCCCCGCGGACAGATTTCTAGGGCTAGGATTGTTCCCCTTACAGGGCACTATTTTTGACACAAATCCGTCAGTTCACTTCATGGCTCTGCGCTTCTGGTGTGGAAAGCCACGAAAAGTAACTGATATCCGTGTGCCTGGGTGGCGCATATATAGGTGAGTGCGACATCAGTTCTGCTGCCAATGACGCCACCAGTGATGCGCGAAACTGAACAAAGCTACTCTATGTCGCGCAGGGGTACTGCTCACACGAAAGTCTCTGATTTCCAGTCTGACGCCTGGGAAATTCAAAGGCAAGTGATTTACAGCTAGATATTGTTTCTACCAGATAATGTGCTAGCGAAGGTAAGTAACTTGTTCATTAATGTCATAAACTGAACCCAGAATGAGAACTTAGAAGCAGCGCTGGAATGTGATTATATTTATTGTTCTTTGTGGTCTCCTCGCCCATGGTTCTTGACTGGTGTATTTTGTCAATTGAGCAGCATTATTTACCCTGTCTGTTTCTTCTGAAAACCTGTTCTCTGTGTTGCTTAAATGGCTGACTTATATACTATTGTGTCCTTTCCCCACAGTTCAGTTCGGAAGGTAGCACTCTTTCTCCTGCATCCTTGTCACTGCTGCTGAACTTTGGGAGAGGGAAATGTCTGGCTTTTTAAAGATTAACCTCAGTCTGCCAGTTCAATTGCAGGAGTACTCATGGTTTCCAAGGAAGATATTTGCTGGAGATTTGGAAATCTATTGTGGTTGTGTTGGTGACAGGAATATTAGCTGTGTTGTTTGCTAGCTCACAAGATATTTTAACACATACACCGGGCTCACTCCACATAATAGAATAAAGCACCCTTGGCTTTTGTTAGTATTGTTTCTTTATTGGACATATGCAGAAAGGTTAAAGGATCCTTAGTTCATACATTAGCTAAATATTACTGTGTGATTTATCATACAAAATAAGAGGCAAGCGAGGGCATGGCTATTTTGAAGAATCATTTTGATAGCCCTTTCATTTCAATTCCAATTTCATGGAGAGCTTATTTGCAATTAGTGCATAAGCTCTTGAATCTAGAATAGTTTCATGCTGCAAAAGACAAGGGTTACTTACCTATGGGAATACATTTGCAGCTTGAAAGTGTTTTAGGTTAACTTGTGAACCATTGACTATCCAAGTGAAGAGGAGGTCTAGTTTCCTAGATTATAAACAGTTTTTGTTTTTCTTACATTACAATTCTTACTGAATGTAGGCTTCTTGTCACTGTCACTCTAACCATACCTCTGATCAACACCCAAAATATTCTAATTTCCAAGAAACACTACGGTGTTCCTGTAGGAAAGCCACTGTTTTTGGCACGGTTACCCCCACCTTTTGCCTGCTATCAGTGTGCTTAGACAGTTTTCACTGGGAACCAGGCCAGCTTCCTACAGTTCTGAGCCCATCTGCTAGTGGTGAGACAATGAATAGTATGTGCGTCTATAGTAACAGAACATATTTCTATAGTAAAGGTATCACTTCTATGTTTAAAAATGTAGGGATTCTCATGGAATGTGAATCTCTTTACTATGAAAACAGTTGAGGGTGGAGCCGTGTACATGTTGGTCGTGAACACATTCTGATCATTCCCGGCTGCCCCAGGTGAAAAGCACATGTATTACCTGATCCAAGCATCCTTTGAACGTCAGTCCAGCATACAGAAAGCCAGAGCACCGGAGACCACATGACAGAAGAGTAGAGTCTAGATCTAGAGGCCTATGGACACAGCACATCGATCAAAGCCGTACCTCTTGAAGCAAGACGGTGAAGCAGATGTTGGCCCGCACTGTGAGATCCAGCAGGGAGTGTACGTCTGGGGGATGTGAGCCAAGAAGTTGGGATGTCTCTCCTACTAAAGAGGGAGATGCTGCTTGTGTTGAGCATCCGGGCCTTCTCCCATCACTGGTTTACCCTCTGGTTCATGGGGTAATGGTTAGTGCCATGCACAAATGTATCCCCAAATAATGTCTGGGTACTGATGATGGTTAGAAGGTTTTTCTTGCTTTAGTTATGCCTGACCATCTTGTCTGTGTTTTGGGGCAGAATGTTAGCAGGATTTAAATGGTTTGGTGGTTTCTGTGTGGTGGATTAGAAAGTTTCACGGTAGGAGTAGTTATGATTGGGTGGGAGGGGCATTGGAGTACTTTTATGAGATCCACGCCACAGACCTTCATTTATTATCAAGGAAAAGAGCAAGGAGTCATGCACCGATCACTAATGTACCCCCCTGACTTACACATAGCCTTATTGTATGCAGGTTACAGTCAGGACAATCAGTGTCAGGGGTCTGAATTACCCATTCATATGTCTGATAATCTAAAACAAATTGTCGAGAGAGATAACGATATAGGCCTTCTACACAAAACTCACTTCTTAAGCGAAGATCAGCATCTACTTTGTTCTGGGGATTACCTCATCCCGTTTTTTCATCAGCCAAAACAAAGCACTGTGGGGCCCTTGCTGCACTGAAGCTTCTACATTAGGGTTTCTGACCATAAGAAAGGTAATTGAGGAATATGCTTCAGGGATATACCAGGGTTTGCCTCTTAAAATGGCACCAATATATGTTCCCAAACAAAGACAGGAACCTCATTTACCTGACGTGTTCCACAGCATTTGACTCTTAGCGAATAGCTACACATGGTAATGAATAGCACCAGTAATGAAAACAGAACTGGTAGGAGTGTACTACGATGCTCTCACCCTGGAGAAATTCTAGCTGGAAGACTTAGGGATGATTGATATTTGGCGACATCGACACTGATTGATGCGAGAACTCTACATAAATCAGCAGCCCATAAAAAATGATGCGTGTTTGGATTATATCCTGTTGCATAAACAGTTGGTGTCAGGGTTTAAGGAAATGGAGATGGGGCTCGTGCCTCTATTAGATCATGGCTCAGCAACATGTTTTGAGATTGGCATGATGGCTCAGCGAGAACACGCATGTGCCCTGGCACCTAAACGATGCCTTGTTGAAGGCCCAGGTTGGTTTACGAAACATACACAGGTATATCATAGAATACCTCGCTATAATTGATAATGGGCAATTGGGTATGACAGAACTGTGGGATGCCTTCAAATAGTCTTATGGAGACACCTTATAGCTGGAGCCACACATCTCAAACCAATGAGGGAAGCTGTTTTACCAGAGAAGCAAAGTGACTTACTTGAGGCTGAGAAGGTCTAAATATGCACTCAGTGAAAGCACCTGTGGAGGAAAGTGGTGAGTTTGAGGGGTCAGATCAGAAATCTTGAGATATACAGGCTAAACTGCTACCTTGCAAAACTAGATAAGTGTTTCTTTGGAAGAGAATAAACAAAGAAAGCTTGTAGCCAGTTTGCTTGCAGCAAAGGCAAGTTACAGCTACATATCCACCATTAGAGGTTTTTGTGCCATGGAGATCTGGATACTCTGGACTTCATGATGCAGCCAGTGGGCCAGATTATCGGCTAGAGCAACACTGGCACAATTGTCATATAGAAAGGGACAAACTGAAAGTTATGACTACTAAGAAGAAAAGGCTAAAGGCCATGAGAAATCTCCAGATCTCAAAGTTGCAGGGACCTAAAGATTTTTTGGTGGCTCTTTATAAAGTTATTTATTCCCAGCTACCACATGCTCTAAAGCATGGGTACTCGCAAACATTTTCCCAGGGGCCAAAACATTTGGTCTGTCACGCGCCTGGGGGCCGCATTGATGCCAGGGCTGTGGCGGTCAAGTGGGGTGACTCGGGGGATTGGTGCCAAGGTAGGTGTATGAGAAGCAAATGATATACATCTAGTGGCTGAAATAAACAATGGAAAACCAGAAAATCTGGAAGGAATCCCGGCTTACCCACTTTTCCAAATTGTGTGATCCTAGGCAATTGTTTAGTCTCACTTCACTCCTTTGTCTGCATTATCACATTTAAGATGACCTCGAAATACATGATTCATGGTGGGCGCTGCACAAAACCTGCCTCTATGTTTGATTTAATAAACTATAATGTTGTTAATGTATGATAGGAACCCAGGCCACCGATAAAGTACACATACCAATTGACTGGCCTCTTCAATTTACTATTGGTTCTGTTTTCAGGATAAGGGAAATAATTAATGTTTCAAAATTTATGTTTCCAAATGTATGTTTGAAAACGATCACTTTTAAAGGAATACATCTCAGTGCACTGATAAAATAAATTGTGCTGAAGCAAAAAGGTTCTGCATGTTAACTAAATACACGTTTTTAATTTTAAAGAGACTGTCTTAGTTTTACACTTGTGCTGCACGATGTCTTTGAAAATGAAGTTGTTTCTAAAGTTAAGTGCAGGAGTCCCTAGTTACTTCCTTTCTTTAATACCAATTAAGTTTGAAATAAATGATTGTGTGTGTATTTAATATTTTTATTGTTAGTGCAGAGTCGAGCAAACAGCTGCCAGTGCTCATGTTGCTCAGGGGGCCACATGTAAAGGTCAGAGGGGCCGCAGGAGGCCCGCGGGCCGTACTTTGAGTATCCATGCTCTAAAGAGTGTCTGCCAGGAGGTGACACAAAATGTAGCGGTCACCACATTAACGAGAGGCAACCATCTTTACAATACTCAGTCCTCGCAAGTTGCTGAGACTGCACATCTAACAGGACTACTCTGCTGCTGAACATTGATGCCAGATAGCTAAAAAAAAGATTCTTGCTGCCTGGCCGCAGGTAGTGATGCTTTTGCTGGTACACCCTGACCAAGCTGGGTTCGTTAGTGGCATGCTATAAAGGAACAAAACCAAAAAAGTGCTGAACCTCATCAGTGTGGAGGGCAGTGGCAATGGAAATACAGCATTAATGTCTTTGAGTGCTGAAAAGGTATTCAGTAGAGTATACTTGGTCAGTGATGTGCTGCCCTCTTTAGGCTGTGTGGAAGGGATTGTCTGGGCTGGGTTCTTACTTGTTATCAGACTCTGAATGCCCAGATGCCTCTGAATGATGGTATGTTGGAGTGACTGCAGATGTGGATTAAACTAGGCAGGGATGCTGCTTCCCCCTCGTCTTTCCTCTTATGTTAGAATCTCTGGTGCTGCAGATCAGACCAAATGAGGGCATGAGCGGTATTAGATTAGGGAGTGTTGAGTTTAATTTCACGTTATTCTCTGATAACATATTGCTATCGATCATAGACCTCTCATAGGGTGCTGCTACAGTACCTACCACTTTACTAATGAGCCTTGGAGTGTAAGATCAGTCTCAGAGGACCTTTGACACTTGGTCTGAATCTCCAGAGTGCAATATACTCACTCTGATTGGTGTAACAACCCCATTCGATATCTAAGATTGATCTAGCCAACCTTCTATGGTTAGAGTTGACTTGGTAAATTAAAAGTATCAATCACTTTTGTGGATGGGACCAGTAGCAGCTATTAACCTATCCTCACTGCTCAAGCGCCTCTGTATTTTATAGTCAGTCTCCCTCTCTGTGAAAAAAACATTTTAGGCATGGTTTCAGGGATATTGCTTGAATTTTATCTGGCATGGGGAAAGAGTAGCGACTGAAATGGTGCAATATATGCTCCACCGTAGAGTTCCAAGCCAAACACTTGCTCTTCCTTTTTGAATGGACAGTGAAAGAAGCAGAGAGTGGTTGCTGTATGACTGAGCACATACTGAGCAGCAGAGCACAGTGGAAAATGCCTTGGCTACCAAAGCTCTACAGGGGCACAAAACTATACATTTCCCCCATTATGAGGAAAATGTTGCGAGTCTGGAGTTATGCTGTCAGGTCCTTTCGGTTGACCTATTCTCCCTCCCCTTTCTTCAAATTGTGTTGAAATAAAGATTTCATTCTGGGTGTGGAGGATGGGGATAGCGTAGCCTGGAGTGAGGAAGGATGGTTGACTGTTAGGAACATGTTTTGTGTGAAGAAATCAAACTCTTCAAATAGATTAGGGAATGCTTTGTTAGAGACTGAAAATGTAGATGCATGCAGCTCAGGCAATGGGTCCTGCACTGGCAAGTGCAGAAAGGTGTGACAAGAACACTCAAACTCTTTAGAAAATTCCTTCTCAATCTCGGTGACAGGGTACATGCCATTTCTTACACATATCAGATTCTTAATGATCCCATGAAGTATGGGTAACCCTATAATCACATTGCGTAGGAAAAGGAACTAAGCATAGCCTTAGTACCAGTCAAAATATATAATATTTAGAGCGAACAACTTTTCAGAGCATGCAACTGGGTGGGGAGGGGTTTGAAGGACGATTCTATAACTTCCTATGTTGCTGGGAATACGTGTCAGTGAGATTTAGTGTTGTGATCATAGTGGCACATATTGGAGGGACTGTGGTGAAGTTCTTAGGCAAGGTGATGCATGTGTTATGGTTATTCCCGCTTGGCCTAAATCAAGAGGATAGTACTGAGAGGGTTAGAGGACAACTCTGGCACACTACTGGCTGCTGGGTAGCTGGTCTGAGATGATTTAACCACTTTGCTTCACAAAGAAGAAGATTATTGGCAGAGACAAAGGCCATCCTTTCCCACTGGGGTCTCCCACAACCCCAACAGGGAATATTTGGTTACAGAAAATGTGTTTGGTTTTTGGCATTGAGAAATTATCGAAACTGTGCAAAGAAGGGAAGGAATTTAGAAATGAAGGGGCATCCTGATAATGTGTTTTATACGGAGAACGTAATGAGCTACAGTGCCCCAATACCCGCACATTGTAAACCTTCTAGATGACTCCTAATTACATCTCTTTCACAGTCATAGGTACGATATAGACTCGTTTTAGATGGGCAGATTGGCAGTGGGCCTTGTTTATTGTGATGGCCGTCAAGGAAGCTGGTATGAACACGGTACCACAGGGGATCGGATGTGGGTTGAGAAACTGGGAAAGGATTTGGGTTAGTTTAGTTTGGAAAGTTGTTGAGATGGTGAGTTTGTCGTCGGTTCCAGATAATAATGCCAATCCATATGTTGTAAAATTGAGTAAAACAAATACTCAAACGTAAATAAAGTTGACAGGTCACTAAATGCTTGAGAACTTTCTGGAAGTGAACATTACCAGCTAAAATAATTGTTGTTAACCGATTTTATGTGCATTTTTGTGTAGTTATTCTGATAGAGAATCCAACATTTTTAATACTTAGTTTGTAAATGTTTATTATTTGAAGGGTGGTACTGTGTAACAGAGTGTAAAAGAAGACCTCAAATTGTATATACAAACACCACATTGCATGAAAGTAGACTACTTTGGCACTGAATGTGAATATCACAGATTAACCCTTACGTGCTTTTGCGTTAATTGTAGTTCGAAGTGTTCTTGCAATACCCGATCTGAAAGGGCTCGAGAGAGAAGACCGGGAACCCCTGCCAGAGTCTCCACTGTGAGTAAATATAGTCCTGGTGCAGCTTGCACATTTCCGCAGCAATTGATTTGCTGCTGATGACCTCTGATACAACTTAGATAATAAATGTTATGCCCGAGCATTTTGTCTCATTTTTTTGTACTCTTACCTTACAGAGGGCTGGATTTTTCAAAACCTTGGCATCAAAGTTTTGTAGATGCGAGAAACCAAATCGCTGCCTCTCTGCACATCCTTCACCCTGCACTGAGGACCATCTTAGACTTGGGCTTCAACACCTTTTCAAACCTGCTTGTGGTGGATGTGTCGGGTGAAAGGTAAAAACAAATATTTTTCGTATTAAAATTTGTATTTTATTTTACCGTTATACATGGTGGCAAACACCAAGAGATATGGAAGCCCTTTAAACAGTGACATAATTGTCGTACAGTTAGTTGAGGGGTGTATTTTGAATGTTACACTCCACCTAAAAATGCTTTCTGTAGTAAATAGTTGGGCACGGGTGCCTTCAGTCGTGTCCGGTGACGTGTCTGACGGATTTCACCTAGGATTTTTACATACATACAAACACACACACTCGCTCTCTTGTCTCTGTTCTGAAGGTCTTCAAAAATGTTGCTTAGTTTGTAAATTTTGTGTTTTAAGTACTCCTAACAATAAGAACTGCCCCTTAAGCCCTCCTTATGTCCAGATTTTCACAAGATATGCCATAGTTATTTTGGGGAAATATGAAGTTCCCCCTCTTCCCCCTGACCACCCTCCCTCCTCCCATGTCCCCACCCCCCCCCCCCAGTCTTAGTGACTAAGCTACGCCCCTAACTTAACATAGACCAAAGGGTCAAATATTGAAACTGAAAACACAGAACTGAGGTTTGGTTCATCACAACAAGACAAGTTTAGGAAGTGAGACTAGAGAGGAGGGCAGAGTGGGAGTGAACAGGAAGGTGGAAGTGAGGAAAAGGAAGTGGGAAAACTAGGTACTGAGAATGAAACATAGGTTAGATCGGTACGGAGATGGAGGAGGAGAGGGTAAGGGTGAGAGAGTAGAATGCAAGGGGAGACAGCATTAGGAGAGAGAAGAGGGCAGGAACAGTAGGGAGGTGGGTGGAACCTGAGGGTGGAAGGGAAACTAGAGAAGAGGACAGAGTGGGAGTGAAGTGGATAGGAAGGAGTAAGATTCGAGAAAGAAGATGTGGGAGAAAAGAAGGACTGGAAGAGGAGATAGAGTATATAAGAACAGATGGAGGTTAAAGAGAAGATGGACGAGGGTGAAAAGGGAAGAAGGGAGGGAGATGGGATGATGGGGGAGGAAAGGTCAGGCAGCATGAGGGGCAGGACTCAATGCAAGGGATATGTTGTGGCAAAATGAGAAACGAGTAGAATGAAGATGAGAACAGGGCAACGACCGAGAATGCAGAAGAGGAAGTTAGAAGGACCCATAGCCGAGGTTAGAAGAGGCCGGATGCAGAAAGAGGTAAAGGAAAGATGGGAGTGCATGAGCAAAGAGAAAATAGGAGGGCAAGGAGTGGATAAAGAGGAGGTAGTGGGATGGTGGGAAGAAGGAAGGGTGAGTGTGGGGAGCAGTGGGCAAGAAACTAGACAATGGGGAGAGGAAGGATGGAGTCAAGCGGAAAAGGAAAGAGAAAATATGGAGCAAAGAGAGACTGGCACTGAGCGTGAGCAGTTTTGGAACACACAACTTAGAAATTAATGAAAATAAGCTGATTTATAGTAAATTCTTCTTTTTACACCATGTATGGGGTTATGGAAGGGGCACAACTTCGGGTTGGGGGGGTCTAACACTTCAAACTGGGGCAGCAGAGCCATCTTCCGAACCAGAGTAAAATAAATAAATGACTTGTGGGGGCTCATTTTAATCTTTGGGCACACTTCACAATTAGGGAGGTTTTTATCTGGGCAATATTTGCTCAATGATGCTCCGAGGGCCACTAACATTTGTGTGACGTCTACATCCCTTACTTGGGTTAAATGTTTTCCTGAAGGAGTTGTAAACGAAAGGGTGAAAATGCTTCGTTTCATCAACTTTGGGCCAGAAGACCAAGCAGGATTAGAAATTTCAGCTTTTGTGTCAAATAGGCCTTACCCTTCAAAAAACAACTTTTATAAGATATTTAGGCATATAAGAATATTTTAGAAAATTGATAACAAGGGATGGCAGTACACGCACGGTCCTTTAGGTATGGTTTTGCTCATACTGCATTTTGCAGCATTGAATACATTTATCCTTTGCATTGTTTGCAGGATACAATCTTAGAAGGCAACTCTATTTTTGCCAGAAGGAAGGATGCTTCATGTCCATGCTCTGTACCACAGACTGTTGAAACTGTATTCTATGGTACTACATGACAACCCTTAGTTCAATCTCCCATTAAATAGCCATGAGTTTCATTTGTTTGGTCACTACTACAGCCTGAAATGAAAGACATTTGGAAAGATTCCAGTACTAGTGACACAAGAATCACAGAAATGTAGCCAGGTGTGAATATCCATGGTGCCATCACAGGGCACATTGACATCGATCAGATGTAACCAGTAGTAGAAGCTGCTACAACTTGCTTGCCATTTCATACCCCCTGGTGCTACCATTGCTACCGCTGGTCTCGTAGTTCACAAACGCATTGACAGGAGAGGAAAATAAACAGCTGTAAAAGTCCAGTTTTCTTTCTTTCTTTCTTTACACTTTCATGCCTATAGCAAGCCTTTGGGTAGCAGATAAGGCATTCTGGAATTATTAAGGGTGGGTTAAGGGGTCAACCATATGATGTGATTGGTGGTCAAATTGTGTGTGATGTCACTTTCTGTCAAGTGGTGTGCTGTGACTTATGCTGTCATTGGCATTTTACTGAAGTGCAGCACAGAGCAATACCCAAATTTGCACGTTATTCCTGAACACTGGTAACAGAAGAATATTCAACAGTAATAGCCTTTGTTACTGTATTTGACGTCTGTGCATGAAAATTAACTGCCACAACTTAAACACTGTAAAATATTTCCATATGTAGTAGAGTTCTTGTATGAGATAAACAAATCATGAATTAAGACTTCCTGGGGATGCTCAGCAGTAGTGCAGCAAAGCACTTCCAGAAAGAATGTTAAATAATATCAAATTGATGCTTAGCAGGTTATGTGGGTCTAAAACAGAAACAATGGAAAAAAGCTTTGGATAAATCGGACTAATAGTGTGAGAAGAAGACTGAGTTGCCAACACGCTGCTGTTTACTGGGTTTCAGAAGAAAGGAAATTGAGTCAATAGATGGGTCATACCATTATGTCCCCTTTAATTTGGGTCAATTACATTAACCACTCTAAATTACACATTTAGACCAATGAATAGTTCTAGGCTAGCATTATTATCACTAAATTAACATTATTCTGTGTTACTACTTTTAAAACACATTATCCTGGTATACAAAGAAACACACAGAGAATACAGTTGTCCCCTTGCATCTCTGCACATCACATTTTATATTAGGCAGTTAATAGGGCATATTTGACACAAAGGGATTCCTTTAATGTTGATCAACAAGACATGAGCAGAAACATCCTGGAGATAGAAGATAGTAAGTGCTCTGTAAACTACACAAGGAGTGGAACTAGATGCCAGCAAATGAAAAAGACTGGGAAGTCACTGGAGCTCCTGATTTATGTACCAACCAATGGAACGAACTCCAGCAAAATTCTGCAATCTCCAGCCACACAGGGCCCTACTTCACTTGGGTGAGCTTTAAGAATTAGAAGTGTCCCAATCACAATTACAGAAGCAGCAGAAATAGACCACAACAGGAATACAATCAAATCAAGAGAAAATGGCTATATGTTTACAATTTAGATGGGATGTCATGTTGTCATTTTTCACTGTGCCTTACCACCAGAAGGAACAGTAAAAACATAATGTTCCCATGGAAGGAGAAGCATTATATTTTATCTTTTTAAAAAAATCCTGTTTCAGGATTTTAGTGAAAACAAATACTCTGCTACAAGGTTTTGTCCTGCAAAGATAGTCCAGTAGTGCAGAGTAATATGTATTGCCAGGAAACGTCCTGACGGCTATCAATGGCATTGTTTTGATGAATGGCGACCTACTTGGTGGTCATTTTTAAAATGGGCAGGCGGCTTCTCCACCGGTCACCCAGACATAAATTAGGCCCATAGTCTGCTTTAAAAATAAAGTTTCCTATTTGGGAATGCAAACACAAGGATTGTGGTATGCTGGTCCTTGCAGCTGACCATCCCTGTGTTTCATAGCGACCTGTCTAATTAATATTCATTAGAAAAACTGTTCTGCAACTCCCTGCTACTGGAAATGTTGCAGCACAACTTGTTAGTACATATGTCGCATTGCAAAATAAAAGAAATCGCAAAATGCTGGTGCCCACTTTGCAACCCCTTGTTGCGACTAGAATTTTAGTACATCTAGGACTTATTTCTCATGGTGAGGGGGTCAGAAATCTGTAGCGAAACATATAGGTATTTACATCATCTCTACATGTAGGCACTTTAAAATGGCCATCCAGAGTAGAGAAAAGAACATTTCTCTGTACCCAGTACTGTATCGCTAACAATTCACAACATGTATTTGCTTATGTCTACCTGGCAGTACATGCTAAATGACTAGTGACTAGTGTATACCCACTGAGAAAATATACTTCAACTGTGCCTGCATGCGTTTTGTACTAAAAGGCTATTTTCGAAACCATTCCTCTACATGTGCCTAGTCAGTTGCTTTTAGGGTACGTGTTGTATGTACAGTTGCTTTCGTCATCAGTCCACCTGGTTTTAAACCACCACATTGAATAACCTTTGTTTTTTTGTTGGATGGCAGGGGGAAGGGTGCGGTTGATTGTGAATCGCTGAGAAACAACGTGTCCTTGGCCTGTACAAACATGGAAGAGAAGATACGTAACACCTGGTACCCAAAAGTGATCAACCTCTTTACACAGAAGGATGCCCTGCTTGGCATTAAACCAGATAGAATCGACTCTTTCTACAACTGTGTATCTACACTCATGTCTAATCAGGTAAACAATGTTGCACTCAAGTAAACCAAAAGGGTGATTGTCTGTTAATTAATTGGAATCCTGAAAGTTAAGTCAAACCATAATGCAAAGTAATGGGGCCTTCTTGCAGAATGTAAAGAGGGACCCCTGAGCCTCCGATATCTCACGGATATAATTGGCCTTGGGCTAAACGGGCTTCTTTCTATTAGGCTGAGGCCCCTAAAGCCTTGATGAAGGAGGGGGGTGGGGGGCGAGCCGTTGTGCCACAGGGGCTGCCGGGGCCTGCGTTACTCCACTGGCTTATATTAACATTTTTTTTTTACGCGTGGGCTTGCCATGGACGTCATTTTAGGGGTCGCCAGCGGTCGCAGTAGCAACCCCTGGCCCTGCCTTTGTGACCCCTGGCCACAGAGGTGGCAAAATCAGTACCAGGATTACAGGGGCACCTCACCCTTATGGAAGGCAGTTGCGACTCCACTTTCCTTGTTTTCTGCCAATTTTTTAATTCGATTATTAGTGAATAATATTTTATTAGTTAGAGTTGCTGTAATAAAGAATGGATTACAATAAGCTGGAACGTGACCCTTCCTGGAAGCTAAAAAGTAAAAAATGCTTTAAAATGTATGGTGTGTGCGCAGGCGTTTGTGGTGAGAGTGTGTTTAAGTGAGAGCGAATGTGTGTATGTATGATTACGTGTGAGCATGTGTGTGAGTGAAAGTAAAGCTTAAAGGCGTGTGATGTCACTTCCGCTACCCTGGCATTTTGGTCAGTTGCCCGTATGCTCATCTGTAAACCGGCAGTACGTCTCGCACGAGGGTTCGCACATACATTAATTAGTAAATGGACCAGGCATCTGTTTTTTTACATGCGAGGTTTCTAAAATCCAAACATATAACCTGCAATTTCTGGGAGTTAATATATTAACTTTAGATGCCTCCCCCACCACCCTAAAGCAAAAAATGTTGCGCTCGGCCCATCATGGTAAAGGCCTTGGTATTAAAGTCTGTAATTATCTTACAACAGGTATGAAAACGTGTGCAAACCAGGAGTACCTACCAAGCCTTACCTGCTGTCAGTATGACTTGTTTCTACTTCTCACAACTGTTATATGTGTACTAAAGACACAGAATCATGTACAGACATCTCACTTCTACCGCCCTTAAAGAATTCGATGGCCAGACTTGTATCTAAGTTGAATACCTCCACCTCCTACCAGTTCTCAAACTCAGTCCAAGCAGTCATCATTTTCTCCACCTTTTTCATGGCTAAGAAATCCGGGAACCACTGTTATAAGAATGCTGCATGGATAAAAATAAACCAGGCATTCCATTTATTTAGTCCACGACTTCACATCGCTTACGCCATTATTCTGCATCATTGAAGCAGGCTAGCATGTATTCCTGGAAATTACATTTGAACATTCGGTTCTCGATGTAACTTCCCAGCAGTTTCAAGGGCAGCCCTAGACTGGTTATTGAGAATTCGAAGAATATGTATCTCGGTATCTTTTGAGGGCCCATGTTGGTCAGCTGCGGTTCTTTTTAGGTGTGTTTGACTTTTCACGTGTTTTGTCGTTCCAACGCATATTTTAAATGGGCACTAATGATACCTAAGACACCAGATCTACAGTAATGGTGTGCCAAATGTCACACCTATCACTGCCACAGTAGCAGGCTGCACGTAATGGTAGGCCTTATGCCACACCTGCCCCTGCCACATAGTGTCCTTAACTAGCTTGGGGAATTTGTTGCTTGATTTTTCTCTTCTGTGAATATGTGGCCCTGGTGAAGTGAAACAATAATTGTGTTATGGTATGTGACATTCACATTATAGTTTGATGTACTGTGATTTCAGTTCTCTTACTCATAGTTTTTCCACTCACTCTTTACCTGCAACGCACAATACGCTGTTTTGTACTGGGCTTTGCTTTCTGTTTTTCGCATTTTATGGAAATAGATACAATATTTAAAAATGTTTGAAAAACAGGGGACTGCTGTGACGTATTCTCCCAAGACCCTTGACATTGAGGGAATATCAAGGTGAGATTCATACTCACTGTGTACAGCAATAGAAAAAGACCTGCTGAATTTTAACCGCTTCATGAAATTGAGTTAATACGTGCAAACTAAACAAGGTTTAGGTTAAAGAGGCCTTTAGTTTAGAGATGCTTAGTCATTAGGAGGAGTCGTTTTCGTAGTACAAGGCCATGATCAGTAGAGCTGCTATTTTCTGATTTGTTGTAGATACCTAGTTGATATGGTTCAATCCATTAGTCCACAGGAAAAAAAAAGTTTTTTTGGTCTGTTCTTTAGCTTGCTACGTTAGACAGAAGTGCACAAATGTTTTTTTCTAAAATATCCATATAGTTATAGTGGGGCTCTCAAACTGTGCATTTCAGATTAAAAATAATTCAAGACACTATGCCCCTGTGCTTAGCAGGCACAAATAAGTCAAGTGCTCACTTACATATAGGTGTGAATTATATCCCTTGTTGATCTTTGCATAGGTTATCGGTAAAATCCATAACACCCCATTGACCCACGTTTCTTTCCAGCTTTTCAGTAAGTACTGTCATAAAGCATGTTAAGTAAAAGATCTTTAATTAATTAAAATACCCAATCAGAGAAATGCTGTGAAATGCACATGTTTTTACAACCAAAGGGGAAGATATAATGCTACGCCAAATGCAGTCCTGGCTTTTGAATTGCCGCCCATTGTAAACAGTTCTCACAAAGAAAACCGCAAACATTACAGAAAAGCAAGCAGTCTTCATGTTTTGAAGGACGCACCTTACAGGAGCAGCCGAATGGTAACACAGGTCCAGTGAGTACGCATCCTGGGCTTCTCAACATCATTAGCTCTCTCCCAAGTGAAGACAGGATGGGCTAAAAATTGGGTTGAAACAAATTTTTTTGTAGATACCCACAGCCATAAAACTACGGGAAATAACAAAGTGAGTAGGTATCTCTTACTTAGCTACTCCTAATGTCAGAAAACAAGATGATACCAAGGCCCTCATTACAAGTTTGGCGGTCGGACGAACCGACTGCCAAACTCACGGGGATGGGACTGCTGTCAACCCGGCGGCCTCACTCCCAGTCGTATTATGATGTTCCCACTGGGCTGACCGGAGGGAACATCGTATTACGACGTTCCCACCGGTCTGCCCGGCGGGAAGGCCAGTACTGTAGCACTACAGCAAACTCAGAATACGCAGTGTCTTCAAAGCAGACAGTCCACATACCTAGGGTGCTGGGCAGGGGCCCCCTCCACGGCCCACAACATGGTTGTAGGAGGCAGACCTGGTGTGTGGTGGGTACGGATGGTACTTACACCTTATACCAGGTATCCCTTATTAGTGTAGTGCAGTCAGTGTCTAGATGCCAGGCTCTCTAGAGGTAGCTGTGGATGAACATCCAAGGCTTATCTAGGAGACATGCAAAGCTCATGCAGTACCACTGTAGTCACACTTAATACTTACACACATGAAAGAAAACACTCAGTGTTACAAAAATAAAGGTACTTTATTTTGGTGACACAAATACCAAAAATACCATAGAGCCTATACTCCCTTAGGAGGTAAGTGATATACAAATTACATACACTAGTATGCAGAAATAAGCATAAAAACAGTTAGAAAATAGTACAATTAGTGAAAATCATAATAGGAAGAAATGGGCCTAGGGGGAGCACAAACCATATACTAAGAAAGTAGAATGCGAAAGTCTGTCCCCCACCTAGGCAAGTGTAGTGTGTAGCGGGGAGCCGGGAGTACTAGGAAAGCCCAAAGATAAGTACCACAACCCACCCAGGCAACGAGGAAAACAGGAATAATTCACAGTACGTTTCCCAGAACACACACACAGTAGTAAAGAAGAATTATGCACAGCCCAGAAGAGCCTGCAAGACACCAACAGTGGATTCCTGGACCAGAGGACCTTTGGAAAAAGGGGATCAAGTCCAAGAAGCACAGAACAGTCCAGGAAGAGCAGGAGCCCCTGCCCACCAGGATGAAGGTGCAAAAGGTGAAACACTGGTGAAGAAGAAGAGTCAGCTCTGCACCCAGGAAGACGAAGTTGGGTTCCTGGAGGGTGCAGGTGATGTCCCACACCGGATGGAGGATTACAGCCAGGTGTGTGTTGCGAAGTCTGCCAACAAGCCTTGGTACATGCAAAGCTTGTGGTTAGCAGAAAATGGCACTACCGGGGACCAGGATGGACCAGGTGAACTCTACCCAGGAGTGTGAGTCAGAGGGGGGCCCTCAGAAACACAGAGAGCCCACAGAAGCCCATGCAGGAGTCCCACAGGACGGGGACATGAAAGTTGCAGAAGAGGCCCATGCAGCACTACGAAAAAGGCTCCTACGTCACCGGAGAACCATTTAGGGAGCTGTACGTCACTGGAAGGACTGCTGTGGGCTGGAGCTTCAAGATGTACAAAGATCTTGGAGGACGGAAGCCAAAAAGCGTGCAAATGACGTGGTGCATGGGGGTACTGTCCTGCGTGGGCATGCAAGGCATTACCTTCACCCAAGTTGGACAGTTGGACTAGAGGACCATTGGGACCACTTCAGTCCACCACATGTGATGCAAGATCCACGCAGCTCAGCAGGAGAGGGGATCCACACAGGCAGTAGTCGTCGCAGTTGGTGCCTTCAGAAGCAGGGGAGTGACTCCTTCATCCCAAGGGGAGATTCCTTCTTCCTTCTGATGCAAGCTCACCAGGGAAATGTTGCTGGACGGAGCCAGAGATACAATGTTGCAGAAGGCCTCTTGCTTCTCTGTTGCAGCTTGTAGGGTCCTGAAGAGTCCAGATGCAGTTGCTCCGGTCCGATGTCAAAGTGGAGGGTGCAGAGGATTCCTGCTGGAGTCTTGCAATCCGGATCTGAGGAACCACCCAAAGGAGAAACCTTAAATATCTCTGAAAAGGGGATTAGTCACCTTGCTGGGTGACCACCTATCAGGAGGGGGCAGTGACATCACCTGCTGGCACTGGCCACTCAGATGCTCCCAGCCTTCCCTGCCAGCCTTGAATCTAGGATGGCAAAACCCAGGGACCTTCTGGATGAGCTCTGAGCACCACCCCTGGGGTGCTGATGGACAGGGGAGTGGTAACTCCCCTTTCCGTTGTCCTGTTTTGCGCCAGAGCAGGGACTAGGGGGTCCCTGAACCGGTGTAGACTGGTTTATACAAGGAGGGCACCAAAATGTGCCCTTCAAAGCATTTCCAGTGGCCCTCCCAAGCCTGTAACACTTATTTCCAAAGGGAGAGAGTGTTACACCCCTTTCCCAAAGGAAATCCTTTGTTCTGCCTTCCTGGTCTCGAGCGTCTCAAGCAACAGGAGGGCAGATATCTGTTGGGAGGTGGCAGCAGCTTGGGCTGCCTGGAAACCCTCAGAAGGCTGTAATGGTAGTACTGCTGGTCCTCTAAGGAGCCCCCAGAGTGCATGGAATCATACAACCAATTCTTGCAAAAGCCTTCTGGTATGATTCCAACATGTTTGATACCAAACATGGCTATGTTCGGAATTACTATCATGTAGCTGGACTTAGGTAGTTACCAATGTACAGTGCACGCATAAAATGGCGTCCCCCACTCACGAAGTCCGGGAAAATGGGCCTGGAGTTCGTTGGGGCACCTCTGCTAGTGCAGGAATGCCCTCACACACTGGTACTTTGCACCCTACCCTCTGGGCTAGAAGGCCTGCCATAGTGGTGACTTATAAGTAACCTGGTGTAGTGAAAAATGGCAGTGAAAGGGTGCTTGCATCGTTTCACGCAGGCAGCAATGGCAGTCCTGCAGAAGCCTTTGCATGGGCTCCCATTGGGTGGCAAAATATATGCTGCAACCTATAGGGATCCCCTGGAAACTCAATGCCCTGGGTACCTTGGTACCTTATACTAGGGACTTATAAGGGGGCACCAGTGTGCCAATTGTGGGTAAAATACTGTAATAACAGTATCAAATAACAAAATTTAAGGAAGAGAGCATAACTACTGGTGTCCTGGTTAGCAATAACCCAGTAAACACAGTCAAACACTCTGACAAACAGGCCAAAAGTGGGAGTAACCAAGCTAGAAAGAGGCTACTTTCCTACAATGGTCATGGGCAGTGCAGGGGCCCTCCTGTGGCCCCCCAGCCTTTTCATGGTGGTTTGACCGTCATGAAAAGGCTGGCAGAAAGGGGACTCGTGATCAGCACAATGGTGCTGAATTCATTGCCGCTGTAGCTGACCACGAGTCCGACTGCCGTCAGCCTGTCAGGGACCATGTTGCTGGTGGGGACGGTGGTTCCCTGGCGGTCTGACCACCAGGGTCGTAATGTGGCGGTCGGGCTGCCTGGAGTGCAGCGGTCTGACCGCCACTGTGATGATGGTCTGAAGCCCTCCAGCCTCATAATGAGGCCCCAAGTCACTAGAGGTGTTGTGTAGCTCTCAGACGCTAAAAGGAGATCTAGTTCAAGAGCTAAACAATATGTGTATCAGATGAGTGCAGAGAAGTTTACTAGGTCCCCTCTGTGCATAATGAAATTCTGGAATACATTAAGACCATTTCATCAGGGAAGGTCCACATGTTTAATTGCTATACATTTCAACAATTTCATCAGGACCCAAGGACCATGACAAGGAGTGTGTCTCCTGAACAAACCATGCATCTGAACCCAGTGGGTGACCAGCATACCAGGTCGCCCAAATTTGGTAAAAATGGTGCACAGGAAACAACCTCAATCCATTAGTGATTGTGGCTGTTTCTTGTGCACCATTTCCAACAACTTTGGACAACTTTGCTAGGAATATTGGGAGGTTCAAATCCATATATGAGCTTAAGGGTAACTCAGTAGATAGCGTCATATTGTGTAGGTCCTCAGTTAAGACTCTTATGCACATTTGTTAACATGACCCTTCTGCATGATGCAACGAAGAAGCTTCTGAAGCCTTATTCTTACAAGTTCCTACACATAGCTGCAAAATGTTTAAATGCCTAATCTAATTTTGTTTACTTTTGTATCTTCAAGTATACTAAAGAGGCTACTTTCGTAAAGATATATTTGCCTTTCTAAATTGTAAGAAGATAGTTTGCCCGAAATGTTTGACTTGTGGAGAACTTGATGCATATTATATTTTAATTGACCTTGTTTTCACAATATAATCCCTTGAATTGAGTACTTGTTTTTAAGAATTTTACATGACTGTAGTCACTTAATTTCCCTTCAGTGCTAAGTCATATCTACATTTTCCATTTTCCTAATAGATATGTTTAAATCTATTGTTTTTGCAGACGTTTTATGCATGGTGTTGGAACTAACCACAAGATCCTTTAGCATACTTTATTCAATTATTATATATTATGTTCAACCGTTTTCTCTGATGTTTCACACCCTCATCTTTGCAATTAGATCCATTTATGCAAAGCATATAAGAATCACACAATGAAATTTCATGAAGAGAAATTAGAAAAACTGACTAGCTTATCCTCATGCCATTGTTAGAACCACTTTTCAACTTCGCAGTATTTCGACCTATGCTGATTGAATTTGGTATCAAATCTTGTTTTTTGTTTCTTGCAATATTTTGCCTATGATAGGTATTTTGGACCTTACATACTGGGTTGCAACTCACTTTGATATTACCATCGTATTACTCCTCAAAGATATCGACATTTCAGTATAAACTTGTCATTGATTAATTGATTGTGCTGAATTTGTGTTTAGGCTTTTAAATATTTGGCTGAGAAATGAACGGTTTAATATTCACTCAATTACTTCAATTCAGGTCAGAGAAGTATTAAAGAGAAGTGTTGAAACATATGTGAAGCTCTATGATCTAGACGATGGACAACACCTCCCGCTGTTTAAGATGCAATTGATCTTTGATGATGAGAAAATGGAGTTTTACCCAAGTTTTCAAGATTTAGAAGATGTAATTCTGTTTGTAGTGACACGGATTTCACAAACTCTACAGGTATGGTTTATCTCTAATCTACCTACATCTCCTAAATTTATGTAGGTGGGTCAATATACATGCATGTCTATTTTCATTGGTGCTTCTCCACACCCTGCTAAATCACAAGGGTTTTCTGCTTTTCATTGATTACTGTATTTGTTACATTGGGCAATAATTATTGATATGTTGTAATGAACACAAGCAGAACATGTGCTGGGATAATATGTTTTCATATTGAACGTATGCCTTGTTTTTTTCCATTCTTGTGAGGAAAGTAATGCAGTAAGCAATCTATTTATCTGACAATTGTTTATAAAACACAAGGTTAGATGCATGAGGGCATGCTTTACATATCCGCTGGACTGTAACAGTTTCTTACTATTTTGGGAATCACGTTCTAGAAAAGAACACGCTGAAAATGAATTTATTGTGTATTGCTGTGTAAACAACTATAAAAATTAATTGCCTTTACCATCCTAACATCCAGCATCTCAAATCTTTATATTTACTGGATCTTTGTTATATGTAATGTTTTGCTTTTTCGCACACTGGCGAGGAGCTGATAGTGAGGCCTTGGCGCTGTTAGATCTCTTCATATGTTTTGGAGTGCATATTTCCACAGTTCGAGTGGCAGTGACATGTAAATCCAACATTTTGGCTTAAGAAGTGGGGCCGCCAGTTGTAAAGAAGGGGAGTCAATGTGGCCACTAGGAAACTGTCATAAGTGAATACATGCATACTGCGGGCCTGGGGCTCTGCACAGAGCAGGCATGGCTATGCACTCACAAGGGATCTATAGTTGCACATATTTATCCCCTACACTTAGGTATGACCAAATGCTGACATGACTGAATTATTTTCTCAAACGTATTACCTGGCATTTTGTCTCTGCGTTCTACCCACACTAATCCACTCAGAGACCTTTTCTTGAAGAAGTGTATCCCAGGAGTCAATTGTTGTGCAACTGAGTGATACATTTTGACCCAGTGGCTGCTTCTTTCTTTCATGGCTTTCACTTGGTGGAGGGAAGTTGTGGATCTGTTTAAGCAGATTACTAGTGATGGAAGAAAATCTGAGCACTTCAAGATAAACCTTATCTTCTTAGTTTAGTACAACAAATTACAAATGATGTGACTAGACAAATGTCTAGAAAGAGGCATTTCTCATATGCAGTCTAGTAATTTGATAAATAATGCAAAAGTGGTGCACATGTAGACTTAAACATGGTTCTCTGGTACAAAACCCATTATAGCTTTCAATACCAGCTCGCCATTTCTGAGAAAATACATTCTACTTTTCAATCGCAACATGTTTTTTAATTATAGCAGTAAATCTGCGTAGACCAGTGAGCTTGAAATGGGGCCTAAGAACCCAGTGGAGATGCAGGAATGACCTGACCCAAAATTCTCTACTGGACGTTAAATTTGGATAGAAGAAAACAGGCACGGTATCTAATAGGGTGTTGTGAAATATTGAATGTATATGCACTAGGTCACTAGGGCAATGTCTTTGACCTAAAAAATTGGCATGGGAGTGAGGAGAGGGGGAACTGGAATAACAGTAGCCAACCAGTCCAAAAAGTTACCCTGAGTAGTGGGGGAAAGGAAAACCCACTGCAATGCTGGATTCAACGACTGCAGGCCCCAGTATATAGCTTGGGTGTGATGAGAGGATCAGTAGGTAAAATGCTTGATTCCTAGAGAGCCACATCTTGAAATCTGAAAATATAGAACGGTGTAGAGGGATTACATGTTAATGACTATAAATAGAGACTTGCAGTTGAGCTATGTTTAAAAGGCCGAATCACTGGAGAAAGGGGAAAATGTTGAGACATTTTATTGTTAATCACTGTGACACGAAAATGCACCATTGAGGCATAGGGGTTAGTCACATGCTGAGCAGTCGGGGTGCCAATCCAATCAATCTGAAAATGTAGCAGTGTGGGCGGCAGGCTTCTAAAGCCTGTGATGGACATTGAGGTTCTAGAGGAGGATAACATGCTTGGCCCAGGGATGCTGAAGCCAAGAACTTGAAAACGTGACATCAAAATAAAACCCGGCTACCCCTGTGAGGCAAAGCACACTGTGTGAAAAGTGTTGTGTGCGGGCTGAAATAATGTTGTGGTCCTAGAGTTGCATGCCATGCACGGGAGAAGATTGCATAGGGAGGGAGTTTGTGTGTGTGCTAGGGTGTCAAGACTAGTGACCCTAAAATGTGACGTGTAGTGTGGGAGAACTGCATACTGCTGTATCATCAAAGTACCAATCATGGAAAAACGAAAGTGTCCACGCGTGTGGGCTGGGGATCCGATAAGGCATGATGAAGGCCCTAAAGCCATATCATCAAATGACAGATACAAGCCAGGCATGTGATATTATGCCTTCTGGATTCAAAATATTCCAAGTGCCTACTTACATACTTTAATGTACCATAGTGTGTGAATAATTACACTAAACCTAAAACAGCACTGTTGTAAAACCTTTTGTGGGTAGTCCTTTCAGATGGCACATTTGGAGTGCTTCATATTGTACAACCTTCTTCATGAGAGAATTGGCGAGCTGTTAAACTCTGGTTGATGCACCTTTGCTCTGTGAGTGGTACAGAAACCTGAGAAGACCTTGAGAAGGTATGACCAGCACACTTAAAATTAAGCGTTACTTTCTTCTGAAGAAAGACTAATGTCCTGAAACTCGTGAAAACACAATACTTTTAATTGAAGTAAGTGTTATCATGCACCACATGTTCCATAATGCATCTGAGAAAACTGGGTGCTGATGTGTCAGGACGTGTGCTCCCTACCCCCTTTGTTTTCATGAGAGAGAGTGCAGATGGCATGGACCAAGGCACCACAAGGGAATAAAGGCAAAGACATAATAGCCTGGCTCACTGCGTATGTGCATATGTGGACCCGAGTACCTTAGCTGCAGGGGATACAGGGGCACACCCTATGCATTTAGTGTATTTGGTGTGAAGGAAGAATCACAAGAGACTTTGCTGGGATTACTAGCATCGTTGCACAAGGGGTGGTAAAATCAGTGTTTGAACAGGTTTCAAAATCTAGACAAAAGTGAAACAGCTGTGGACATGATAATGAGAATTTGGAGACTAAAGCACTGCCATGCGGCCATATCATTTCAATCCACTTTGCATGAGGTTTTCCTTAATGTAAGGTTTTAAATTTAAAAAGAAACATGCAAGTGGTGAATATTATTGGGTACTTGTTGAAAATTGCATTTATTCTTCTGTGAGTGTGTTGCCCTTTCATCTCATCCTCACTCCTCTTGCTTGGTTGTTTTCTAGGTATAGGCTATTAACAAGGGTGATTAAATTTGATAAAGAAAGAATGAAAGAAAGAGGATCAAATTAAAAAGGTCTTTTAGATGGATGTATTTAAAAATACAAGAGGTTGTCTCTGTTTGAAGTATGAAATGTATCCTTAAAAATCCATTCCAAAATATTTTGTGAAAAAAGGAAAACATGACAGTCGGGATCAAAGTGCGCCCCACTGTTGTGACTCCCACCTCTTTCCAATTTACCAATTTATCCAAACCTACACCACCTGCCGTTGTAGGTAGACCCCTTATTGGAATCATTTGAGTATGCAGTCTCTCTGAACGAGTAAGACTACATTTCCCTAAATGACTGACAGCGACATAGATTAGTAGCGTAAGCCCCTTAGGTGTTCTGGTCCTAGGGAAGAGTACTGTCTGCATTGCCCCATCTCTTAGCTGCATAAATGTGTGTCCAGTTTCAGCGAGGTTGTGTCCTGCCAACCATTTAGAAGCCCAGTGGAGCTGGTCTGCTATATAACACCTGTAAACATTGTAAAACTGTAAACTGTAAACTTCGTACTTGTATAGCACACTACTCACCCGTTAGGGTCTCAAGGCGCTGTACGCATACCGCTGTGGAACCCCTCCTGGCTTTTCCCTGTGAGGTGCCCACTCCTGGGCAACCTCCAAGGTGAAGCTAGGCATCCAAGTGCTGTTGGGGCCGTTGTGGAGATTAAGCAAGCTATTGCCCAGAGTTACAGAGTGGGACCCATGAATTAGATTAGGCACCGATGCGAGAATTATCAGGTCTGAGGAAATTGAGCCCAAGACCCACCAAGGCAGGAATTGAACCCTGGTCCCAGGCCAGATTTCTGCATCAGGGTCTGCCGCTCTAACCATTGAGCCACACTTCTCCACCTGTCAAAATCTAGAGCCACCACCCTCTTTCAGTTGGGGGATTGCTTCGTTTTTCTAGTGCTTTCCCTCTACCAGGTCGACCAACAATCTGTCCAAATCACAAAATACTTTTTTAGGGCTCATCCCTGAGAGACTGACAAAATAATACAACAGACGTGACAGTACCACCATTTTTTTCATATTGCGATCCAACCAACCAACAATGTCAGAGAGAACCAAAATGTTTTTTGCACTCTCAAAGCACATATAGATGCACACACGGTACCATCTGGTTCACTGTGATAAATTTGACAGCACAACTGTCCATCTTCCAGCTCTACTGCCTTTTGTGAAAGATTGGGGCTCAATGGAAAAATACATGATTTACTCCCAACTAACTCCCAGGCCTAAAATACCCCCAAAACACTGACAAATACCGAGGTATTGATGACAAGTCGCCATTTATGTCTCACATTTAGAAGTATGCCATCAACATATAGGGAAATGGAATGCAGTCCCCAGTGCTCCCCCACCTGATGCATTATAGCTGCCAGAGGCTTAATGGCAATGCTAACATCAAGGGGGGCAGAGGGCATTCCTGGACAGAGGACAGCCCTGGTGCGTGCCCCTATTAACTTGGTATTTATTCGAAGCACTCACTTGTTACCTAATAAAGGGACAGCTTACACTTCAGTGTTGGTCTGTTAGCCCCAAAACTACTTGTGACAAATCACTTTGTGGTCACTGAATTTTACAGCGCTTTTATTAATGGTTCTGGATGCATTATTGTAGGCATGTTTCCAAAAGATGCACATCAGTCTGACTTTTTTCCAGATTATATGGTAGGTTTTGTTCGATCACCGGTTTTCAGAATAGTGTAAGCAAGATATTTACAGAAGACTTTGTTGAGCTGTCCTTCTGCTCTTGATTACTGCCGTAGCGAAATTCCTAAATAGAAATGCCCGTGCACTGATTTAATACTTTATTGTTCCGTGTATATCACTGATAGTCCAACATGTATTTTTGTTTCTTAGAACATCCAAACAGTGCAGTCGTGGCTCTCAGGAAGCAGCGCACCTGTGACTCTTGAAGCCACACTTTCCAGAGACGTTATGAATTGGGCTATTGAATTCCTTGAGGACGCCATCGATAAAAATTTTGAAGCACCGAAGGAACATTTTGAATCATACGGTGAGAATTAAAAATATAGTCAGTACCTCACTCTAGTGTTGAAATTGTAACTTTATAATATTTCTCTACATTGTGCTTCTCAATTGGATTTTCTTTTACAGTTGAAAGATTTAGTTGGTTGGTTGACGGCACAGCAGATACGCAGGTTCAGACCTTTCTAGCAGAAGAGCACACCTTTGATGAATGTACTGAAGTAAGTTATAACACTGCTTTTGAATGTGTAAAATAATATATTTCTGTGGCATATTTAGAATTATTTATACTACGAAAATGATGATACGTTTGACTACCAAGACATTGAAATCGTGATTGGGAACCTTGCTTTCAGCAGACAAGACTAAGGTCAGTTTGTTTTTGTGCTCTAAAATACTTTTAATCTTCCGAGGAGAATTTCACTGCCCTGTGAAAATGAAAGCTGTGCAAAGCTCTCTATTAACAACTTTGAAAAAGATATGTTATCCTAGCCACTAGGTGGCGTGGTGACCAAACGTGGAGAATAGTAGAGACCATCTGTAGTAGGAGTTACAGTCAAAATACTTTATCCCACTTGCCGAATCAAGTTCTCATTTGGAATTTGGCCAGTCAAATGCTATGATCTGGAACACCCTGCCTAGGATACTCCCAGTACTAATTTGAAAAATGTAAATTAAGTTATACATCTGTGGCACCAAAGGCGTTTCTCTAACTCTGGATTTTCACATTCCTTCCGGCTTTATAGTTACGTTTATTTTGCTTAAGAACCATAAAACGTAAGGGCATTCATAAACCCATACACATAATAGTTAAATAGAAATGCAAATATATACAAAGAAAGAGCAGTCACCCACTAGCACAAATATTTAAAAAGTGCATGCAGTCCATTAAATAACAGACTGGAGTGTAAATCACTACTGAAAATCCCAACTTATGGTGAAGTTGGTTTTTAAATTGTAATTCTCAAAATGCCACTTTTAGAAAGTTAGCATTTTCTTACTTTAACCATTTAGTGCCTTCTGCCTGTTTCTGAATACATGTCTGGGTGGGTGACAGTTGGGCTCTTGTGCATTCCTTCCAGACAGCCACACATGTAGGAGCTTAGGTGTGACTGATGGGTCATCCACATACTGATGGCCCATTCTAGGTAGGATGGGAGGGAGGAGCTGACACTTGCACCTAAATGGACTGTGTCCTGATCCCACACAAAGGGCTGCATAACCCCCTGTATTGAGCCAGGACAGGAAGGACAGTGACTCAGGGGCACTACAAAGGCCTCTTTTTGAAGTCTCACCCACTTCAAAGACAGCACTGGGTATAAGAAATGGACCTTGGACACTGCCAACTCTGTACACTTCTGGATCTGTGGATACACTGCCAGGAAGAAGGACTGCTGTGCTGCTAAAAGAACTGTCACTCTGCTGGACTCTGCCGGACTCCTGTTCTGATGTGTTGACTTGCTGCCTGTTGCCCTCCTTGCCTGGTAGGGAGAAGGATTGGAACTGAATCTCTCTAACCCAGAGTGATTCCAAGGGCTTGCTGGCTTGCCTCCTGTTCTTCTGAAGTCTCAGGGACACAAAAGACTTCCAACATATCTTCTACAGCTCTTGGACCTGTCTTCAAGCAGATCCTGACCCCCAAAGAGGTGCCCCACCAGTCCTGGGCCCTTAAAATGGTTTTGTGGCTTCTGAAATCAAGCCTTTGGGCTCTTCACACCACAAAGGGGCCTTCTCGCACCGGAACTGCTCCGCTCACATGAAGACTGCCAGAAGTTTGTCTCCTCCCACAGCAAGCATTGCCACTCATGACCACAAGGCTCCAGCCCGCCCGTCTGCAGCACCCAGCCAAGTCTTCTCACCCACAAACCACTACCAGCGACACTCTCCTTGCTTCCGGTGCAATTCTTCCCTGCAAACGGGACTCTTGGCTCAATTCTGAGAAGGTAAAACATCAATGGGACTTCTTTAGGACTGTATCTAACCTGTACTCCATCGCAGTCGGCCCGAACTTCTGGATTTCACCCGGTTTAGCATGACCAGGTAGCCCAGGTTGGCTCTTTATGTTTATTTGCACTATATTGCATTTTAAACTTTAAAAATGTAATCTTGACTTCTACTTATTGGATTTTTGTCATTTGGTTTTATTTTACTCATGAAATTAGGTTCTATTTTATATCTATATGTGGCATCTTTTTTTGTGGTGTTTTCACTGTTTTACTGTTTGAAGTATTGCAGAAATACGTTACACATTGCCCCTTAAGTTTAGCCTGACCTATCTGACTTACCCTGACTAGGATTGTGGCTCCTGCTCGGACAGGGTGCATACCTCTGCCACCCAGAAATCCAATTTCTAACAGAGGGTACAAAAATTCTCTTCATATTCCTGTTGCACACACGAAAGTAAAATACGTTGACCATGTCCTCTTTCATCAGTACCCCACAAGGCCAGATGAAAGTTATGTTTACTCTCCATATCTTTCGTTCCTCCTTCTGGTTGCATAATATTGGTAGTAAACTCATGCCTAACTTTGTGATCTGCATCCAACCTTCTACAAAATTAATAATAATATAATTCTTTCCCACTGATGGTAGGTAGTTGACTATATCTCTTCATAGTCGTTATCATAATAGTTTCCATAATCTTTGTCTCATAGATACAGTTTGTATTTGAGTCTCTCAATGAGATATTTGTGTTTTAGGGATTGTGGAGATGGTTAAAGAACTAAATATCCATTTTCAGTATAGATAAGGATTTCCTGTTCTCAAAACCAGGGTATTTTAGGATCTCTTGATGAATTGTGTATCTCTCTACCATAAAAGTTGAATTTGTTTCTTGAAATCAATAAGATAGTAGTTTAGTTTTATAACATCACTTAGATACTCCAAACCCATTTCAGAGTGGGAATTCCAGTTATTAACTGTAGCACACCCAGGAGTCTTGACAAACTTATTCACTGTGACTAACATGTTTTTGACATTGTATCACTAAGCCCCAACCCATACCGAGATTCGGCTATAGATTTAGCAGAATATTTGTTCTGCTGCTGCTTCTTGATGGTGATACAGACTTTTCAGTTATAACAATCTAATTACTGAGCTCCCTTTTGTGACATAAAATAAGTGAAAATTTCTCAAGGTTTATGAACTGAGGGTATTTTATAGCATTATAACCTGTTGTAGCTGGCTATACCGGTAATTAAAGGCTGCTCCAAGGAAGGCCTTTAACAAGAGAGTGGACTTTAATTGCCGGTGTAGCCCAGCTACGAAGGGCTGTAAGGCTTTTAGAACATTCCGCCACTAGAGGGCAGAATGTTTTAATAAAGAAAACAGAGTCCTCATGGAACCCGAGGGGATTTTATAACATCTAACGCTCTCTGGATGATCATGTCGAAGCTAGGAATAGGAAGGTGTGCAAGGAACAAGTCAGGGTTACGCCTGTGAACCGTATCTGATGTTTTGTTCATATGGGAGTAATCACTATGGAATTGTGAAAGGATGTCATGCTGTGTGTGGAGAGCCGCCCCTGAAGGAGAACGGAGTGCAAGGATTGGGGTCTTCTCTTGTTCCTGGTGAATCAGCTAAGCAAGGAGGTGGCCTTCCATGTGTGTTTTAGCCACATAGGAAGTGAAGTTGTAGCAGCATAAGCGCTCCAAAAGAGAGATTGGTGGCGTTTGGCCTCCTCCAGTGAAGGAAGACAGGAAGTATCTTGCTTGGCCCATGTGCTTCAACCTGGGAAGGCAATGCTGAGCCTAACCAATCTCCCTGTCCAACACAAGATAAACCCTGACAATTTTCTGCAGGCAGATGCTTTGGGTGACAGGCCTGAATGCATCCTATTCAAGGAGTTTGTTAGAGGCAGTGCCATCGTTTTCAACACAGAAATTACGAACGTTGTAAGCCTGGGAGTCTCAGGCGGTAGGGTCCTCTAAACAATCACGGGCTAAGCACGTGGTACCCCAATGCAAATCAACAGTGTAAGCATCATGGTCAGAAGCAATCTGAGATAGATAATCTGCATTTTGTAAGGAGGATGCAAGTGTGTGGGAGTACAGAAGATGGTCTCATCAGCAGACAAATAGATCATGAGGTGGAGAGTAGAAGGAGTAGACGTGGGTTGTAGGGTTCAGAGCTCTCCAAGCATCTACCAGTGCCCAGTGCCGCACCCAGTCGGTGAACTTGCTCCACTGGGTGTATGGAGGGGCTTGTGAAAGGCATGGGTGGGAACAATAGAGTTGGATACTGAGAACACGGTTGTAGTTCCCTCCCAGGATCTGTGGAATATGCGTCTTTTTGGATAGAATACTAGAAAGTGTCATCCAAACGGTGACTTGGGTTAGCGTTGGGAGTGTAAACGCTCCCGAGTAATACTGAGAGGCTGTTGAGATGGCCTTTTAGAAAAACATAACACCCATTCTTATCAATTATAGTGTTGAGCACCTGAAAAGTAGTCCCTGGGTGGACCTATATTAATATGCCCTTGGCATGCACTGAATATATGGGGTGTAAATGAAACCTAACCATTGTTTTTGGAGTCAGGGCACTTCTCTTAAGGTAGTGTGTGTCTCTTGGAGGAAGACTATATAAGGATAGTGCAGTTTGAGACAAGAAAAAATGGAGTATCGTTTCTGTACAGTATGCATGCCCTTGACATTAAGGGTGAGGAATCTAGTGGAGACTTCAGGTGCCATTGTAGGATTGGTAGGGCATGATAGTGGTGAGGCCACATGGGAATGGTGCATGCCTCTATGTACCCCCTTGTCCCTGTTCCCATAAGGGTCGTGTCATGTTTGCCTCTATGACGCTTAGTCAGGAACAGTGAAGGATAGGGGAAGGACATGTAACTATGAACAAAAAGAGCCTTCCACAACGGGCAGAGCACTCAAACTGACTGGTGGTGAAAACGAATCATACGATGTAGAGGGTAGCCATGGTGGGAGGGAAAGTGGACGTACCAGGCAACCCTATAGCAGAGAGTTAGTGTAATGGGGAGCAGTAGTGCAGATGTGTTGAAAAGTGGGGTGTGCCTGCACCTTGCCTTCATCCAGGTGGTAGGAAGCGATGTGGATTAGACAGAGCACAGTAGCAAGTATGGCGCAACAGAGGTGCATGAATAACAACATTAAGCAAACGGAGACAGAAATGTAAGTATGAGATGTCACCAACGGGAGAGCTGGAGAAGGCTAGGTGGAGACCTGGGACGAGTCCGAGTTACCCTCTATAGAAAAAATGTGGGGACAGCTGTCTATATCTGAGAGCAGTGTCTGCATTCAAATGTGCGGCAGCACCCAGAGCTTGCCTTCATTTCTAATTTATTGGCTCCAGGTCTAGGATGGTCAGTGAGGGAGATTTTGGGGCAGGAGGAGGGGGGTCCCCATGTACGGGTGCCCCATTTCCGTCACAGCTTGGCTGGTACAGTGGTGCTTGTTTTGGGACAGGTGCCAAAGTGGCTAGACAGCAATCCAGCCAGTCTCATGTCTACTTGTCTCCTTGTCTCCTTGGGGTTGGTAAAGAAGTGACCCTTGGCCTGATGGATGATTTTGAGCCTTTTGGGATAAAGCAGGGAATACTCAACCCCTAGCTGTCTGCGGCATCTTTTAGCTGCCAGACAAGTGGTTTGTTGATATTCCACAGCAACCCTATAATCCGGGAATATCATAACATGTATATCCTCCAGTAAGAGGAGGCCCGTAGGATTACATTGTTGTCCCGATTTAGAGAAGCTTTGCCAGCATGGGTCGATGTGGCACCCTGGGGGGGGGGGCACGTCTCGCAGGGACACGATGTGCTCATTCCAGTGAAAAGAAGGTAGTGAGGTCCAGGGAACAGACAAAGGAACAGAACCAAGAGTCCAGAAATTTTAGAGGATCCTTCCTTTCCACCCCCTCTGGTAGGCCTATGATTCGGCCAGTGGCTGCGGCAGGAGCAGCCCTCTGTGTCGTCGGCCTATTCTTCAAGCACGTGGATCTGGTCTTGCAAGTTACTAGTGGTTTGTGCATTGTCAGAGGTTTGAGGTTGGATTATTCTCCCTCAGTCACTTGAGCCTTGAGTTTATGGTGATCATCCCCGAGAAAAATCAGTTCTGTGACTAATGACCCCAGGGAGTCTCCATGGATTTATGGGAGCTCTCATAAACAGCCAGAATTTGGTCCAGTCTGTCCTGTAGGGGTTGCGAGGTCACAACAGAGTCCTGTTGGCAGCAGCCTGAGTAAAGATGAGGCTAGTGCTAGGTCTCACATTCCGGGGTGTGGTGAAGTCACCGTACCCTGACTTGGGCACCAAGGTACTTTAGAGTTGCAGATGTAGCGGCGGTCACCCTGCTGATGCACTGTGTTCCGGCATGGACACTGAGGTCTTCCACCTCTGCATCCCCGCTGTCACTGGGGGGCAGTTATTAGTAGTACAGGAGAGGATAGTGCAGGGGACGACTCCACATTGTCCTGTCCAGTATGAGGGCAGTGTTCCTCAATTGACTCCACCAAGGTTTCTAGGCTTTGTTAACTGGGGTAAAATTTGGCGCATGAAGGGACTCGGGTACAGTCGTACTACCGCCCTCGCCTTCAATACTTCTAGCTTAGTAAGTCATTCATGTATGGCCAAACACTCTCCTGTGTTCCACTGAGGCCCCCCCAGTTAATGTGCAGCCTCCATGCGGGGCCCGCAGCAGGAGGATAGAAAGCTGCAGTCGAAGGGTGTGTGCGTCCCGCATTAGGGAGTATCAAAGTGCCACGACGAGCCAAATGGGGAGCACCTCAGGGCAAACCATGTCTGAGGAGGGAACAAGGCTTCTGCGGTGGTGGCGGAGTAGTCTGCGCCACTCTGGCATTAGATGCGCTGTCCAGCCTTCCACCTGGCAGTGGAGGCTGGGCTTCACCCATTACACCCCAGGCAGGCGCTGGGTCACCAGTCTGGTGAGGGGTCCCCAGATCTGGATCACTGCAGGCAAAAGGGCGTCTTGGCCTTCTGTGGCCAGGCAGCAGGTCACCCCCTCAGAGCTGGTATGCGGAGGCCAGTAGGGAATGCTGCGCAAGGCCAGAAGAGCTGAAGCGGTATGCAGGAGTCTAGCGGAGAATCAGGGCACCATTGTGGATTGGGCAGGTCTCAGGTGCTGTCCATGAAGGCTGGGGGTGAACGGCAGAGAATGGGTCACTATGGAGGCAAGGAGCAAGGCCACACAGCAGTGATGAGATGACCATCGCTGTCTCAATAGTGTCCACACCCTGCCAGGCATTCACCGGGTAACATATGCAGGCCCATTCATTTTGCAGCTGTCGTAACAAAGGCCCTGACTCTTTCAGCCCAGCCGGTAATCAACAGGTCCAGGTCATCCGCCTCCAGAGGAGGGGTTTGGGAGGGGGGGCACCATTTGACCTCTGCATTGGGAGTCTAGGAGAAGGAGCAGCTCACTTCGCTCACCTCTGGGTCTCAGGAGCCACGACGGGCAGGGAGCCCAATAGTTTAGGCTAGTCGTCACCACTGCTCAGTTGTGTGCAGATGGGTGTTGGACCTCAGGGTAGGATTAATCGACGATTGCAGGGTGGATGGGTTGAAACGTTGCTAATGCACGTCTGCCATCTTGCCTGCTTGGCCACACCCCACATGATCTTTTGTTGATCTGTGTGACAAGAACATAGAAGCCAGCATTCCTGATTTTAAGTTAGGAGACTTTTGTAGGGCAGACATGGTTTTATTTTAGCTTTCTTCCATTAAAACATTATTTTATTCAATTTAAGATATTTTTTTTTCTTTCCTTCTAATTCTCTGTTTTGAAATGTTGGCATGTATGCAAGGAATAGCTTTGATTGTGGTTGAAAACCTGAAGTTTAGGTTGAGAAAAACAGGATTAGACCTCTTTTTTTGAGACCGAGACGCAAATTGTCTTTGTTGGGTTCACCCATATGTGAAAGTATAAATCTTTTACAACTGGCTCCCTTGTTTTGTCAGTGTTCCATCTTTGCAGATTGTTATCTGTGTGTTTTGAGCATAAGCACAATACGGAAAAAAATAATATGAGAGGCCAGAATGCTGAGATACAGATTGAAAGGAAGCAGAGAAAGAGAAGACCTCATTGGAACACACAAGGTGAGAAATAGGGTTTGGAGGAACTAGGACGAAGACCGATAAGGGGCTCTTGTTAGTGTGGAAGGATGGCACCTGGCATGAGGACCTCCCTTTTATGCCTATGGTGTAGTGTACACATACGCTATCATCACTCTGTTGCATGTGAAAAAGAATGGAGCCAGCCATTCATCCATAGTCTCTGTCTGCTGACCTACAATGTCTAGTTTTTGACATTACCCTGCGAGTGCAAGGGAGCCTGACCATGTCTCTGCACGTTGGCTATACACTGAACATGTGCATCCTAATGCGCAACATATGTTCTATTCTGATGCAGGGAGATGCATCAGGATTTCCTCTGATATAGAGAGGCATATTTATAGATGCTCAGGACGTGAGCAGGCAACATTCAATGCTTGGAGGTTTCTATGCAGGTACAAGGCAGGACGAATTTCCTTGTTAAAGGACGTCTCGGGGGCATAATTAATTATGGAGGGTACCAATGGCTTTGTGGACGGCACACTTACAATCATGATTATCTTTTACATTCCTAATGGGTGATTACAGGGACTGTCCTCCCCTGGAGCCTTATGGAGTTAGATGCTATTGACCAAATGCATAGGTAAATACGACTGGAGTTTGATCATGTGTATTTGCATGACATCGCATTACACAATGTGTGCTATGCTTTTAAATGTGTTTTTATCTGAAATCTGTGCTTTATGGTAAAAGTTGTGGTGTGGGAATTTCAGAAGCATGATGTTACACTTTTGAATGCAGCACAACTCCGTACCAATTATAAATATATGATAAATTATCTTTTCTTCTCTCCTTTTAGACTATTAGAGAATGATTTCCTGAAGTATGATTTGTACTAGTATGCATGCTTTTCAGAGTGTGAGAGCGTCACACCTTTAATACAGTAGACAAGTGGTAACAGCAACCACAGTAGAAGAGACATTATATTTTCATTGATGCTGAAGAAAGCCCGTTGACCCTTCAGGGCACTTAGTGATGCTGAAACATTTCTAACCCATCTTGATGTTTGGGCCTTTATACCAAGCTACATCATTTTTTTCTGCTTTTAACCTTACCAAAGGACCCTGGGTTATAACACAAACGTAGGATCCTGTGGGCAATTCTAGCTAGAATAATTCTTGTCTAGAAAGTGCTCGGTTTACAAATTGCATTCAGCCCACCCAGTCACACAAGGTGCAGTGCAGTGTGTGAAGATACAATGATGAAGCATGTCACGGGTAGTACCAGTGGGTAAGGATCGTAATAAAAAAACGAAGAGATTTTAGGGTCTCACAATCCATTGCTCGTAGGATTTAGGGTACAGAGAAGAAAGGATAACCTTCCAATTTTCATTGTTTGGTTTAACATTTGGGTGGGTGAGGGTACCTAGATTTTTTGGCTTCGCACTCCTCATTATTGTGATATGTAGTTTTTTGACAAAACATCTTAAGTGAATGAACAATATGAGGAAGGATAATCTTTGCAAACATTATCCACAAATAAGTCATTTAGAGTGTCGTCCTCAACTGCTCTTATCCCTAGATCGAACTATCTGTGCTCTTTTAAAAAGTTGGTAGTCTGCATTACTTTATGTTCAGTGGTTAAGGGCACAAGGCGCATAGTGCCACCATGGGTTTATGGCAGGTGGTACTGGACCATTACAGATCTCCTTGATGACACATTATACATTGATTTATCAATGCTTGAGTCTTCTCATAACAATTCAAGGTCATTAAGCTTGGCTGCTTGGATTCTGAAGTCCGGCAGGCAGTATGGTCATGTAAATTTAATCCAACAATGTTCGGGCATATATGAAGATGAAGGCCTTCTACAATGTTTTTTCCACACAATAAAATGAAAGCCATTATTATTTTGGATCTTCGCTCCAAGTTGTTTCATATCTTTTGGGTATTTTAAAAGCAGAATGAAGTAGTCCACTTTTATAATGAATTTCTCTCTCATTGTTGCAAATAGAAAAGGTGCTTCTAAAAAAGACCCTTATTAAATGTATTTTTATGGTATTCTTAATCACACATTTTTAGAGGACCTCAATAAAATGTTTCCTCTAGCATCGATACAACCTGTATACCTGAAATTAATGTTGCACTTTCACACCTGCTGGTCTTTTCTTTTAATCCCATGGACAGATGCCTGCTTAAATATGTGGGCTGAAATGAAACTTTCGTGGTAGCTGCAACTGCAATTGGGACATTTACGCTAAAGAACTGTCTAGGATTATTCAGAAATTTAAGGTGATATTGTGAAAACATTTTTTTTCTCCAAAAATAGTTTTTACTGTAGTCTGCTACAGGCTGCGTGAAATCTTCCCAGGCAATGAATATGCAGCCGGCGAGGTGCTGCTGTCAGGCCTAGTGGGTTCAACTGCCGTGAGGGTTCTTGTTCTCTGGTAGTGGCATGTGGATGCGGCCTCCGGTTGAAGGACCTTGCGTGGCATTCTCCTTCTCCTGCATGTTGTTAAAGGCAGCCACACAAAGGGCTAGAATTGTTGGTTATGTGCCGTGGATCCTAGGGAAGAGAACAGAAGTAGCACATAGGCACACAGTAGTATTTTCTGAACTTGGACATTTAACCCAATCAGAGATGGTCACCTTCATCATTATTCGTTAAGTAGCACATGTTGATCACGTAATCCAAGATGTTGGATGTACTTCCTGTGACTGCTCTTCCTGTTCCTGTCTGTTTCATTTATTGTCTGTTACTATCTAAGCCACTGACTTTCATTCTTGACTACAGAACAATGCAGTCTTATGTATGTTTTGGAGTTGTTAGTCATTTTTGCCCCTCAATTGGATTCCAGTTTCTCCTGGTTCTGATAAAGTCTTGGTTTCAGGTTTATCTAATGCCTGGAATCCCACTTGTGAAGTTTGTGTTCAGTCTCACCTCTAGCTTGCCCTGATGTTTCCTTAATGTCAAAAAGATTTTTCCTCACAGTGATCCTTCTAAGTAGTTGCCTGTCTCTATCTGATAAAGACTTCTAGCTGCGGATTCCTTACCTTAGAATTCCCTGGCGTCAGCTTCGAATCCAGAATATTTCTGCTGAGCAGAACCCTGTGCATGCCGTCGGGTGGCGTTGTTCGGATCCGCCTGCGTTGTCCGGCTCCGCGTGGCATCGTCAGTGTCGTTGGAGCCGTCTGTGACATCACAGCCTTCTATATAGGCAGCAACCCGGCGCGCGTACGTCCGTTTTTTTCCTTCCGCGACGGTTAAGTGCAGATCCAGAAAGATCTACCCTTTTTTTCGACGTTTTTCTCAAAGATTTTTTGATTGTCTGAGCGATGTCTTAAAGAAAGACAGGATTTAAACTATGTGGTGCATGTCATCGCACCATGTCGGTTACGGATCCACACCAGGTGTGTCTCTGGTGCCTTGAGAAGGACCACGATTCGAAGTCGTGTTCCGACTGTCAGGCAATGGCTTCGAAGGCCTTGTGAGAGAGATCTCTCAAGCTTCTACCGGCCCGGCAGCTGTCTTTGGTTAGCGTGAGGAGATCACAGTCCCACTCTAGGAGGAGGTCAAGGCTCCACTCCAGGAGCCCCAAGTCATCTTCCTCGCATTCGAGGTCTTCAGGGCATTCAGGTAAGAGGCACAAAAAGAAGAAGAAGTCCAAGCGTACTTCGACTTTGCCATGCCTGTCGGCCGACGAGGCATCCAGGGAGCGTGGACATTCCGAGCGTGGATCCACGGAGCCGTCGCCAGGGCCAACTCTGCGTCTTCCCCCATTTCCAGAAACCGGATCAACCCTCGCTCAAGTGAAAGAATTTTAGGAGGCTTTGTGCCTTGTTTTAGAGCAGGCTGCACTCTCGGGTGGGCCTTTGGGCCCTGCGGGGTCAGAAGGGGCCCCATCGGATTCGACGTCGGCGGCATCGGCCTCAGCTCTGTTGGGGACCCCGGAATCCGATAGTGGATCCGGACTGGCACTGGTTTCTCACAGTTGACCTCCTCCCGCGCCTGGTCCACTGGTGGTGGTAGCCCCATCCTCATTACGGATGATCCAGAGCTGGAACAACATCGTACGACTCTGATTCCACTTCGACGGGGCCGATTAGGCCCAGATCAGTGCCTGAGGCTTGTTCAGGACAGCCAGGCACAGGAGAGGAGTGGGAGGGGTCTGAGGAGCATGAACAGGACTGGTATGAGGATCTAGGGGAAGCCAGTAGACTGGATACTTCTCCAGATGCTGGCATGCTCTCTCCTCCCACTGTGGCTACGGAGGAGGGTGCATCTTATGCCATGGTGGTGCGTAGGGCAGCTGAGGTCTTGGACCTAGGCTTGCCTATGGTACCAGTCAGGACTAATCTCCTGACAGAGGTGCTTCATCCGGGGGTTGCTACATCAGAGCCGATGTTACCCTTCAAGAAGCCCTCACAGATGTCCTTCTGGGAACATGGTCCAAACCCAGCACAGGGGCTCCTGTGAATAGGGCAATCGGCCGCCGCCATAGACCTGCTCCAAACAACCCTAATTTCCTCACCCAACACCCCACCCCGGAGAGCTTGTTGGTCCAAGCCTCCACTTCCCGTGGTGCCTTCCCTTCTGCCTCTCCGGATAGGGAATCCAAGAGGCTGGACCAACTTGGAAAGAAGTTGTTTTCTTCCTCCAGCCTGGCATTGAGGTTGGTAAACACCTCTTGTCTATTGGGCCGTTTTTCCCACACTTTATGGGATACGGTGGCACAGGGGCTACCCCAGGTCCCGGAGGGCGTACGGGGCACTCTCACCCAGGCTTTCAAGGATGGGAGAGATGCAGCCAAGTTTACCATCAGGTGTGGCTTGGACACGACCGACTCACTGGGTAGGGTGATTTCTTCAACAGTGGCCCTCCGTCGCCAGGCCTGGCTACGTTCTACTAGCTTTTCGGGGGATGTCCAGTTGAGTTTGATGGACATGCCCTTTGATGGCTCTTGCCTTTTTAGAGAGAAGGCAGGCTCTGCGCTTGAGAGGTTCAAGGATTCTCGAGCTATGGCCAGATCCTTGGGCCTCTCAGCGCCGGCTCATCAGCAGTCTGTCTATCGTCCCTTTCGAGGCTTCGGAAGGGGCGCGGTACCATGCCAGCCACAGGTTAGCCATCATATTTCGGCTTCACAGCATCCCGTGCGAGGACGAAGTCGTGGTACCGTCAGACCCAGATGGTCTCGCCAGAGTTCGGACACCACCCAGCCCCCCTCTTCCGCAGCGCCCAAGCCCTCCTAGTATGGTTCTGCAAGACCATGCCCATCCAGTTGGAGGGAGGATTCAATTTCATCTCCCTCACTGACGGTCCATAACATCAGACAAATGGGTCTTGCAGGTCATACAGAAGGGCTATTCCCTCCCTTTCCAGTCTTTCACTCCCTCTATCCCTCCAGTAAAAGAATGGCTAATGGAGGATCATTTGGTCTTATTCCACGAGGAAGTTACGGCTGTCTTGGCCAAGGGAGCCATAGAAAGGGACCCGATGTCAGAAATAGGCAGTGGTTGTTATTCCCGCTACTTTCTCATTTACAAATAGAGCAAGGGCCTTCGCTCTATCCTGGCTTCAAGAGACGTCAATGTCTTCCTCAAGAAGGAGAAATTCAAGATCCTCACTCTTGCTCAGGTCTTGTCTGCCCTAGAGCAAGGAGACTGAATGGTAGATTTGGACTTGCAGGATGCGTATTTTCACATCCCCATCCTGCCTGCCCGTAGGCGTTACTTGCGATTCATGGTGGGACGTAAGCACTTTCGGTTTACCGTGCTCCCCTTCTGTCTCACCAGTGCCCCTCGGGTGTTCACCAAAGTGATGGCGGTGGTGGAAGCTGATCTGCGCGGGTGTGGGTTCTCAGACATTCCCCTACCTTGACGACTGGCTGTTGAAGGCTCCTACGTCCCAGGCTCTCGTCACCCACCTTAAGACTACGGCGGACCTCCTGCATTTGCTGGTGTTCACTATAAACGTGCCAAAGTCACACTTGACTCCCTCTCAGAAGCTCCCTTTCATCGGAGCTGTTCTGGACACTGCAGTTTCGGGCCTATCCTCCTGAGCAGTGAGTCCAGGATATTCAGGTTAGGATACCGATGTTTCGGCCTCTATCCTGGATTTCGGTGAGACAGACTCTGAGGGTATTGGGACTCATGGCTTCCTGCATCCTATCAGTCAAACATGCCAGACGGCATATGAGGGCTCTGCAGTGGGACCTGAAGTTCCAATGAGCACAGCATCAGGGAAATCTTACCGATATGGTTCAGATCTCGAAGGGAACTGCAAAGGATCTGCAGTGGTGGTTAGTGAACTGCGATTGGGTCAAAGGCAGAGTCCTCTCCCTTCCCCAACTAGATCTTACAGTAGTGACAGATGCGTCACTACTGGGATGGGGCGGCCATCTGGGAGAGGTGGAGATCAGGGGCCTCTGGTCTCCGGTGGAATCAGGGCTCCATATCAACTTATTGGAGCTCCGGGTTATCCGGCTAGCATTAAAGGCATTTCTTCCTGTTGTGAGAGGGAAGATAGTGCAGGTGTTCACGGACAACACTACTGCAGTGTGGTACTGCGACAAGCAGGGCGGTGTGGGGTTGTGGACCCTTTGTCAAGAGGCTCTACGTCTCTGGTCGTGGCTAGAACACCAGGGCAAAACCCTAGTGGTTCAACATCTGACAGGTTCTTTGAACGCCAGAGCAGACAAACTCTGCCTGAGATGCTTAGTGGATAACTAATGGTGTCTCCATTCGGAGGTGGCGCAAGGACTCTTTCAGCAGTGGGGAGAGCCTTGGCTAGATCTGTTCACCTCTGAAGAGAATGTGCAATGTCAGCAGTATTGCGTGTTGGAGTTTCTAAGGCGTCTATCGTAGGCGATGCTTTTCACCACAAGTGGAATTCAGGCCTCCTGTACGCCTTTCCACCCACACCACTTCTGCCCAGAGTTCTCAAGAAAATCAAGAATGACCGGCCCAAGTAATCCTAGTGGCTCCGGATTGGGCACAGAGAGTTTGGTATCCAGAGCTTCTCAAAATGAGCATCATTCCTCCAATCAGTTTGCCTCTTTGGGAGGATCTTCTGTCACAGCAGAAGGGGAAGGCTCTCCACCCGAACCTGTCGACTCTGCAGCTTCATGTGTGGAGATTGATCGGCATCAGTTGATGGTTTATGACCTCCCTCCCGAAGTCTGTAATGTCATTCTGACAGCCATGCGTCCCTCTACTAAGACGGTTTACGCCTGCCGTTGGAAATGTTTTGTATTATATTTTACAGAGAGGTCTATTGAACCTCTTTCTTCTCTTTCTAATATCCTTCTTTTCATTCTGACACTTGCCCAACAGGGTTCCTCCTTAGGGACTCTTAAGGGTTATCTTTCTGCCTTATCGGCTTTTCTTTGCTTGCCTGATCAACAGTCTCTGTTTAAATCGCCTATTGTATAGAGATTCTTAAAAGGGCTCGTACATATGTTTCCACCTACGTCTTTTGTTATGCCCCAGTGGGACCTTAATCTCGTGCTTACTTTTCTTATGTGTGCTCCTTTTGAGCCTTTACAGCCTTCTTAGTGGAGATCACATCTGCCAGGAGTGTAAGTGAGATGCAGGCTTTATCATCAAATCTGCTGAATCTCACAATATATCCTGATAAGGTAGTCCTCAGAACTCGTGTCTCTTTCCTCCCCAAGGTGGTGACCCCTTTCCATCTGGATCAGAACATCACCCTGCCCACCTTCTTTGCTCCACCGCATCCAACTAAAGAAGAGGAGCGTCTCCACCGTCTGGACCCAAAAAGAGCTTCTACCTTGAGCGCACAAAAGAGTTCAGGGTGGACGACCAACTCTTTGTGGGGCATGTTGCAGCAAAGAAGGGTCTGGCAGTCCAGAAATGAACCATTTTGTGCTGGGTCATTCTCTGTATTAAAATCTGCTACCCATTGGTTTAGAATCAGCCTCCTGAGGGCTTGAGAGCTCACTCTTCCTTGTATGAAGTATATCTTCGCAGCCCACTACAAGGAGGTTATAGCTTGGGCATCTATTCTAAGGTAAGGAATCTGCAGCTAGAAGTCTCTATCAGATGAACAAGTTACTTATCTTCGGTATTATCTAGTAGAGACTCTATCTAGCTGCAAGTTCCTTACACCCACCCAGGCCTCCCTGCTCTGCGGATGTATATACTATGTTTTTTCAGATTTTTACCCATTCTCCACGGCATGTAATTTTGCTCAAACAATCAGAAAAAAGTTGGTTCTTCCATGACTCTGCGCTTCTGGCGTGGGAAGTTGTTGAAAAGAACTGACGTGCGCGGGCCGGGGTGGTGCCTATATAGAAGGGCGTGACGTCACAGACGGCTCCAATGACGCTGACGACGCCACGCAGAGCCAGAAAACACACGCGGATACGAACAACGCCTCCCGACTGTGCGCGCAGGGTACTGCTCAGCAGAAAAGTTCCGGATTTGAAGCTGACGCCTGGGAATTCTAAGATAAGGAATCTGCAGCTAGATAGAGTCTACCAGATAATTTGTTACCGAAGGTAAGTAACTTGTTCTTCATGCTTACATCTACTTGTCAAGTGGCACAAAGGCTACAGGATGGTGTCTCCTTTCCCTCGAGCAATCGAAGCACCGGAAACTGGGGATACCGTTGTGTACAGCACTTTACAGTTTTTGGGTATTCAGGAGAAGTAATTAGTATACTTACCAGTATTTTTCCTTATTGTTCATCTCCAGTGGAAAAGTTTTTGCATAGGTTTCAGGTGAAGTAAACATAGCATTATTACTTAAAGTATGTACGTCTTGCGTTTTTAAGCAACTTGCATTACTATGTTTCATAATTCCCATGTATAATAGATCATAAATACTATGACTCATAATATTTAATTTCTGATGGATACAACTACCTGTGGATTCCTCACCTAATGAATACTCCCATGGCGCCAGCATTCGACGGAAATCTTCTTCCTAGCTTCTGCACGTCGACGAGGACGTCACATTAGCCCACGCGACGCCGTCTGACGTCATACAGGCAATAAGAGGTCCTCGCCGACGTCAGTTCCCTTTTTTCCGTGCATTCGAAACGGTTATCTTTGAGGGAGCTACTGTTACTTTCATAGTTACAGTGTATTTTCTGCTGCGTGGATTTTCTCTGCGGTAATAATGTCTCAGAGGAAGTCGGGTTTCAAGCCCTGTCGAGAGTGTGGCGGCAAGATGTCCGTTACTGATCCTCACTCCGACTGTCTATGGTGTTTAAGCTCCGACCACGACGTCGCAACTTGTGATTCATGTCAGCACATGAATACGAAGGCCCTGAAAGAACGTGAGGTTAAACTATTCATGGCGAAGTCGAAGAGAAAGGAGAAGAAACATCATAAGAAGTCTTCTTCGCCAAGGTCTCATTGGCGTCATCGAGACTCCCGGCACCGTAGGGATTCACGGCGTCATTCCAGCAAGGAGTCTCGTTCGAGGTCGCTTTCGGCTCGGCGTCGGAAGACTTGGGAGGTCAGTCCCACGGTCACGCCACATCCATCGACGCCGTTGCCCTCTCCGACGTCACCGACTTCGCCTGGACAGGCGTCTGTGGTTGAGGTGATGCAGCCTCTTGTGATGTCTCCGGCGTCGCGGACGTCGAGGCTGGCGTCAGGGTCACCTTCGATCCAGGCACCCCAGTATCCAGCTTTTCTCGCCCCTGGAGCCGATAATACCGCATTTCTGAATGCAATGTATACCATCTTTCAACAGATGGCTCCAGGAGGTGCTCCGGCTGGTCCTTCGGGGCCCTTGGCCTTTTCATTGGGTGATCCTGCGCCTCTACGGCTGGCACCCTTTATGCGCTTTCTCCCTTTAGTGAATGTGGGCTCGGCACCGGTGTCGGCGCCGGTGGCCGCTCCGGTGGCTCCAGAGGTTTTGGCCCCGAAAGTTTCCATCCCGTCGACGTCAGGATTTCGTCCTGTGACTCCGGCGGGTCCATCGGAGACTCCAAGATTTCTTCGTCCGGCTCCTTCCTCGGCGCCGAAGCTGCCTGTGGCGCCGGACGCGGCGTCGGATGGTTCTGGAGATCGGCGCCGATCTTCGACTTCGGCGGAGGCCATGTTGACTCCGAGTATCGAGGAAAGACTACATTCGAGGAGGCGTGCTCTCCGTCTTTTGGAAGAGCAGGAATACCAACGAGTCTTGGAGGAAGGAGAGATTGAGGACTCTGGTGATGGACTGCATGGTCTGGATACAGCCAGTGGGCTGGATACTTCCCCTGAGTGGGACCTTTTCAGGGGAATATACGGAGGAGGCTGCTACCTTTCACGCTGTGGTGAGGAAGGCGGCTAACTTTCTGGACCTGCCTTTGCCGGTGGCAGAGGCGAAGCAGAATTTACTGACTGAGGTACTGCATCCGGCCTCTGCTGCAGCGGAGCCTCTCTTGCCATTTAATGAGGCTTTGCTTCATCCGGTGTTAGAGGTGTGGAAGAAGCCAGTATCTTCCTCGGCTGTTCATAGGGCTGTGGCCAGGAGATATCGAGCTGCACCATCTGACCCTGGCTTTCTGTCTAGACACCCTACGCCGGAGAGCTTGGTGGTGCAAGCCTCCTGTTCCTCTAGGTCAGCGCCTGGATCTTTCCCGACGGTACCAGGAGACAGAGACTCTAAAAAGCTGGATGCACAATCCAAGAAGATATTTTCCTCTTGTAGTTTGGCGTTTAAGGCCACCAACGCGACTTGTATTCTGGGGAGATACATCCATGCTCTCATGGACGATATTTCATCTTCATTTACGGAGCTTCCCCAGGGACTCTTGAATTTTGTCTTGGATGCCCAGGCTGCCGCAACCCAGATTATCCAGTCTGGGCTGGACACGACCGACTCGGTGGCTAGGGCAATGGGCACGGTTGTGGTGGCAAGGAGGCAGGCCTGGCTCCGTAACTCAGGGTTTTCTGCGGACGTGCAGTCGACCCTGTTGGACCTCCCGTTTGATGGGGACAAACTGTTTGGAGCCAAAGCAGATTCGGCCTTGGAGAGATTTAAAGAAAGCAGGGCCACAGCCAAATCATTAAGGCTGCAAGCCCCTTCTTCTTCTGCCTCCTCCAGATTTTTCAGGAGGTTTCGTGGATTTGGGCGTGGCTCTTCCTCCTCTTCCTTTCGGGGGAGATTCCAGCAACCCACCTCTTCCCTCCCCTATAGATCATTTAGAGGGAGGGGTAGGGCCCGCACCAGAGGAGCCTCTCAGCAGCACTCTGCCTCTTCCTCGTCCTCTGGAGGGGTGCAGCAGGGAAAGCAGCCATAGGCTTCCACCATTTCCCACTCACTCCTCTCCTGTAGGGGGGAGATTAGGGCATTTTCTCCACAAGTGGGAGACTATTACATCGGACACTTGGGTTATCAGTATTGTGGGAAAATGCTACACCCTTCCCTTTCTGGAGTTTCCGCCCCCCATCCCGCCCCGCCCATCTTATTGTTCAGAAGAACACCTCCTGTTGTTAGAACAGGAGGTTCAAGTCCTCCTTTCAAAGGGCGCGGTGGAGTTAGTCCCAGAGCAGGAAAGGGGTCGAGGTTGTTACTCAAGGTCCTTCCTGATTCCCAAGAAGGATGGTCGGTTGAGACCAATCCTGGATCTGAGGATCTTGAATTGGTTCCTCAAACAGGAAAAGTTCAAGATGCTGACCCTAACTCAGGTGCTTTTGGCGTTGAACCAAGAAGATTGGATGGTGTCTGTCGACTTGCAGGATGCTTATTTTCATATCCCGATACTCAAGTCACACAGGAAGTATCTCCGGTTTGTGGTAGGGTCGCAGCACTATCAGTTTGCCGTCCTCCCGTTTGGTCTTACCTCAGCACCTCGAGTCTTCACGAAGGTGATGTCAGTGGTTGCGGCAGAGCTCAGAAGGAAGGGGATAGCAGTATTCCCTTACCAAGTCTCCGGAGCTTGTGTCGCATCATCTGCAGTCAACAACCCAGTTGTTGTTCGACCTGGGCTTTTCGGTGAACGTGCCCAAATCTCACCTGGAGCCCTCTCAGCGCCTCCTGTTCATAGGGGCAGTACTGGATACAACATTGAATCGAGCCTTTCCTCCGCCTCAGCGGATTAAAGATATTCAGGAGTTGGTTCCAATGTTTCGAAATGGAGCAGTAGTTCCAGTCCTCAAGGTCCTTCGTCTGCTCGGTCTGTTTGCCTCCTGCATACTGTTGGTCACGCATGCTCGCTGGCATATGAGGGCTCTTCAGTGGTGCCTCCGAAGGCAGTGGTCTCAACACAAAGGAGATCTAGAAGGTGCTGTCAAGATCTCCGAAGATGCTGCTGTGGACTTGAAGTGGTGGATTGCGGGCAACAATCTTTCACAAGGAAAGCCGTTCGCGCAGTCACCACCAGTGACCACGGTCATAACTGATGCTTCCACTCTAGGGTGGGGAGCTCATCTGGGGGATCTGGAGATCAAAGGGCTTTGGTCTCCAGAGGAACAGATTTTTCATATCAATCTGTTGGAGTTGCGGGCTGTACGTCTGGCTCTCAAGGCCTTCCTCCCTTCCCTTCGTGGTCAGTTGGTACAGGTCCTGACGGACAATACTACCGCAATGTGGTACATAAACATAGAGAAAATAGCACTGGCTGCACCCACGAGGGTGGAATACTTTTTATATTTTTTCTGCTGATGATGGGATCTACCCGGAAACACGTGTCCAGAGATGACTTTACTACTAAAGGCCAGAAAAAATGAAAATGCTTCAAGGACTCACCGTGAGTTGCTGGCTTTGTTTTCAAAACCCTTATTATAACCAGTTGGGAGTCCGCTTTCATTGAGGATATCTCGTTTTTGCTGTTTATAACCGGCTTGTCCAGCCGGGAAAGCGCCCACTGCACATCGGAGCAGGTCGTTGTGTCTAGATTCATGGTCACATTTGAACAACATGGTTGGGATATTTTTAGCAAAACCGACAATTTTACTGTGAACTTGCCTACATAGGTTATGCACTTTGTTTTTCATTTTTTCGTGTTTGGCTCTAGCAACCCACTTGGGGAATACGACTTTGCAGGACTACTATAACCAGTGTGCACTTGCCATTACAGAGGCCCACAGGGGCAGGACTGGTAGTTTAATGGATTCATCAGGTGCCTGCAATTAATCAAACTAGCTGAAGAGCCTCGCACTCGGTGCTTTTAAAGAGATTGTCTGAATTACATCCAGCACTGGCTGCACCCAAGAGGGTGGAATACTTTTTATATTTTCTCTGCTGATGATGGGATCTACCCGGAAACACGTGTCCAGAGATGACTTTACTACTAAAGGCCAGAAAAAATGAAAATGCTTCAAGGAATCACCGTGAGTTGCTGGCTTTGTTTTCAAAACCCTTATTATAACCAGTTGGGAGTGTGCTTTCATTGAGGACATCTCGTTTTTGCTATATATATATATATATATATATATATATATATATATATATATATATATCTTTGTGTATATACATAATTAGTATATATTTGTTTGTTTTAAAAAAGAGAGTTATATTAAATCTATATATATCTTTCATTGAGGACATCTCGTTTTTGCTATATATATATATATATATATCTTTGTGTATATACATAATTAGTATATATTTGTTTGTTTTAAAAAAGAGAGTTATATTAAATCTATAGCCATTTTATTGCAATGTTGTGTGATTTACAATGTTATGGGATGTTGCCTTGCTCTTTCATTGCATTGGGTTATTGTTCTCATGCACGTAAAAAATGTTGGTACTGACGTCGGCACGTCGGCGAGGACCTCTTATTGCCTGTATGACGTCAGACGGCGTCGCGTGGGCTAATGTGACGTCCTTGTCGACGTGCAGAAGCTAGGAAGAAGATTTCCTTTGAATGCTGGCGCCATGGGAGTATTCATTAGGTGAGGAATCCACAGGTAGCTAATGTATCCACCAGAAAAGTCGTTACCGAAGGTAAGTAACTCGTTCATTTGGTTAATGGAGAGATCATAACTCTACTGGGTCATCTAAGACTGTAGTTCACAAGGGAGAAGATTGTAACTAAGGCATTATTGTGAGATAGCCTCCCAGAATACATGCAGCAACATGGAGATTAGTGTGCATGTTTTGCATTATTTGGTCTTTAATCACATTTATGCGATGATCCCTAGGTAGAATAGACCCCTCCTAGGAATATTTAATTTCAAAAGTGAGCAGAAGTCGTCTTTCTGATGTTCTGTTCTCTTAGATAGGTGTAACGGTCAGTCAGGGTTCGCGGAAGGGGTGGGGCGGCGCACGGGGAATAAATATTAAAATAATTTTTAAAAACCCACTTACCTCGATCGCCGGCGCTGACACCACTGCGTCGCTGTTCTGCTGCAGGCACAGTCTCCCAGCCTGCCCTGCGGCCAGTCCTGACGCTGCTCAGAGCAGCATCAGGATTGGTTGGGAGAGCCCAGCCAGGGCGCTCCCAGGCAGACTGGGAGGCTGTGCATGCTCTCTCTAGCCCGGCAACACAGTGCTGGGCTGGAGAGAGCTTACTCCGCAAGTGTGTTTGGCCGGCCTGAGACAGCCATCCAAACATACATGCGCACTAAGAGGGAGTGCTGTGCACTCCCCTGCACTGCTCGTCTCCCCCGTGGCCCCGCACTTTCACAAGAAAACGATAATAAACACAGTTTATTATTGTTTTCTTGTAAAAGTGTTTCAGCTGCCGCTGCTGGCAGCAGTACAACGATTCTTCTCCCTAACGGAGGAGCCACCCCTGGTAACGGTTACTATTACATCCAAAAGGTCAAGAAAATTAAGATAATCCCATGGCCTAAAGGAAAACGAACCGGCATGAAATAGTAGTACTGTAATACCCTTCTTCCTGATAGCAATCAACCTCCTCATCTATGTGTTTGGATGCCAGCTAATGATTTGGTTGTGGGTGGTAGGAAATCTGTTTCCTTTGTTATTTGGATTTAAAGAGTCTCTGAGTCAGCTTTTTGAGGTATCTCTACACAGTGTTCGATATTTAGATTGCTAAAATTGCAGGATGTTGGAATAAAGAGATCTGTTTGATTAAATTATTATGTTACCCATCCCCCATTGGAGAAAATGTTCGAGCTCATGAACAGATGAAGGGTGTTTATGGTGAAGAACTATGTTAACATCTGTATCATATTTCCTTCTTATTTGAAATATTTTGCGTGCTGAATACTTTACAGCTATAATCATCTGAAATATAAATGTCTGGTTTTCAGTTTCTAGATATGTGCCAACAGTACTAATCAATAATGTTTCTAAATGCTTTGCTAACCTAATATGATAAATAGTGACACCAAACCGAAAAATTGAATGGTAACACACGCGGTGAAGATATAAGTGTATCATTTGGTGATCAGTAAAAACACAAACCCAAAAAATCAGAATGCATAAGACTGCTGCTCCAATAATCTATACTAAACTAGACAATTTCATCTACTAAATCTAGTTTTTCAAGTTTTTACTAGGTTTAGCAAAACATAAAGTGAAGATTAAAATGTTGCTATTGTTCTTTGAAGCGTATTGAAGAATTTCACAACCTTGCCAAAGAAATCATGAATCTGGATTCTCGTGCACATTTCAAGATGGTGCGTTTGGATTGTGATGATCTGAAACAAGGTTTGGCTAATAAAGCCAAAAGCTTTGCAAATACACTGATTGAAAGCCTGGTCGCAAAACATAGGGCTGAAAATGAAAAGTAAGTACTCATTTTGTTATTTAGATTGTTGTTGTTAATGGGTATTGCTTGTGTTTGTTCCATGTTAAATAAAGAAAATACATAATTCATACATGCACATTCTAGGTAGCATACTACCAATGCAGTAGTGGCTTAATTTGTTTTCTCCCTATAGACCTGATACCCCCCCCACACCCACAAAAAAAAACATTGTGTTTCTGTATTGCACTTTTGGTGACAGAACATTGAATTTAAGTGAGAATTTATCAATCCTTATTCACAGATCACCTATTTCGAAATGTTCCAATCCTAAACACACACTTGCCTACCAGTATGGTTGATATTCTGTTTAAAGTAAGGTTAGTGTTAGGGACGAGAACAGGACTGATCCTATGGAGTGTGCACAAGATCGCTTTTGAGAATACTGCGAGTATCTAACATGTTAGTAACTGTTTGTGCTGGCTAGTCAGACCAAATGTTTGCGCTTAATACTATTGGTAAGACATACTAGAATGGTGAGTACCTTTATCATCATAGTGGGGTGTATAATTCATACACTATGCACCATTTGTGAATGTGGGCAAAGAAAATGTGACCATGCAGGTGAGATGTTAAAGACATAAACAGATAAAACTAAATGATTTGCGCTGTGGGTTCTCAGCTTTTGATGTCCTGAACTATATCTTTCATCACATTCTTTGAGAGACAGCAATAGGAAACAAAAATCTTTTCTGCCTTTGAGAATTTTAATCAAAGATTTGACAAGCTGGAGGAAAGGGTTAAATCCCTCTTTTGGAAAAGCTGGTTTTAATGGATCGCATCCTCCCTCAACACTTGGATGCACCCAGGGACAGTTAATTTTGGCATTTCGGCTAATGAAGTTAGAACTATGTGCAACTTTACTGGCTCTGTACCTGCAGCACAGTTGGTTCCCCCAGCATTAAAGGGGGATACTAATTTGGGGGCTGGGGGAAGGCCTGTGATAGGCATCTGTGCTCCAGATTTAGAGCCTGACGTCCTAAGGCATGTCCAGCAAGATTTAAATGGGCCTGCCTGGGGCCCCTCATCCTCTGTTGCTTCTATCAAGCTCCCTCCAGCTTACACCCCATGTGTCTTGGCCCTAGCCAATGTCCACCTGCTAATGCAACCTGGCCAAGACTTCCAGCAACTTAAGAATAAGGTTGTTCACTGGCTTGCAGTGAGAATCCCCATTGACGCTAGACAGTCTTTATTTGAGGAAATCATGCTTGTTCAAAGAATGGGGTGGATTGGTAGTGCTCTTAAAACATTTGCAGGGGATTGTATAGTCATCCACTTTTGTAATGCTCACAGGGCAAGCTTTATTTTAGTCAACTTTCAGACCATTCCAGTGATTTCCAGTAGAATCTCAGTGTTGCCATTGGGATTCTTTTACAAGTCCACAAACTTGGGGCTGAACTGTCAGCGGTGCCCTTGCCAAGGGGATACTGTGGTGCCTGCTCATAATTACGTTCTGAGCCAAAGGTTCCAATCTAGCCTCGACCTATCCATATGAATTGTTGAGTGGGCTCAATAATCAAGACTGACTGGGACCAGAAACTGTTATTAAGGGTCCTACAAGTATGACACCCACATCCAGGAAGCTTAAGGCATTAAGGTGGAACACTACGGGTGTGCAAGGGAAATCTGGTGACCCTGAATAGTCTAAGATGCTAATTTCGTATGACTTTATATGCTTCAAAGAGATGTGGGACATGCTAGTGGGTCTTTACTTAGATGGGTATGCCTTTTTCACTATTAATTCAGTACCATCTTCCATTGAGAGAGCAATGGGAGTTTTGCAGCCTTTGTTGAACTGGGCCTGACCCATAAAATGGAAGTGGTTTCAATTCTTCCCACATTCTTGGGGTTCTTCTCATATTTGCTAATAAGTTTAGATTTTTATGGATTAATGTATACTTTGCGATTTATGGAAAGGAGTCCAGTAATGTGGTGATGTTTCTAAAAGCTTTTTATACCTTTTATTATACAGCACTGATACATAGAGATTTTAACCTTCACCCCTGTACAGATTGTTACTGGTATCAAAAGTCAGAAGAGTGAGGATGATGACCAAGTTTACCTCAAGCATAGGATACAGGGGGATTTGATTAATGATCTGCCTCTAGATTTTAACTTGGTTAATCTGTTGGATTTAAGAGTAGTGCTCTTAGATAATAGCACCCTGACTTTTAAAGGTCCTGATACTGAGTCTTACATTGATTATATATATGTCTCAGCTGTCCTATATTCCTCTCTGAAAAATTTCTCAGTGGACCAGAATATCTTTAGTGATCACAACCGTCTCTCTGCTAGTTTTCACTGGGGCAAGAAGCAGATGGATTCATATCTTCTTTTTAAAGCCCTAGTTAGCCTTTAAGGTCAGAGATGGAGACTAAACTGGGACAAGGTTATTCCTGAGGTTCTTAATGCTGAATTGGCTTCTTCTTGCCAATCTGCCCTCCAGAATTGTTTGGATGGAGAGGCGTTTCAGGACAGTATCCTAAGGGCTTTTGATATGCTATGCACAGATAACAATTCTGCCCTTACTAAACCGGGGTTGACCGATACCACAGCCCCTTATAGATGGTTTGATAAGAATTGCACAAGGGCATGTAAGGCGCTCCTACCTGCTTAAAAAGACCTAGAGATAGCTGAAAGGTGAAAAAGCATAGAGCTATATATAGTGGATCATTAAAAACAGGGTGCTTGAATTAAAGAAAGGATTATAGGAGGACCTTCTGACAGCTCATGCCATGAGGAATATCACCACATTCTGGAGGGTTGTAAAGAGGATCAGGTATCTGACCAGGCAGTCATAGTGCCAGCCCAGGCCTGGGTGAATCATTTCTCTGCATTATACCATGGTGAGGATTCTGAGCCACTTACACCATTTACATACAAAGTTAAGTTTAGGTTTCAGTGGTAGGAGGTAAGAAATTCAATTTTATCCTTCCCCTCAGGTAAGGCACTGGGTCAAATGAGGTCTCAGGGGACTTGTTTAAGTCCCTAATGGACCTATGGCCTCCTCTCCTCACCCTCCATGTTAATGCTGCCATTAGCAGCTCCTTGCCAGATGTATGGCGTCACTTCGTGATAGTGCCAGTGTTCAAGAAGGGGGACAGGAAGGAACCCGCATGCTATGGACCTATCTCGCTAATTGATGTTCAGGTAAAAATTATTGGTTGGGTCGTTCTGGAGAGACTAACTCAATGGGCAAACAAACATAACATATTGTCTGACCTCCAGTATGGGTTTAGATCTGGCAGGAACATGGTGGAGCAGAACCTCAATTTACATCTTTCAATCAACAAATTTACCAGAGCCAAAAGGGGTTTGATACATCTTGCTTTCATGGACCTCCGCTCTGCCTTTGAAACGGTCAATAGAGATGGGCAGAGCTGGGAAGCATGTCTTTGAACAAGTTCTGGTTACCTTCTTAAGGGATCTTCATCATGGTTTGACGGGTTCAGTCAGATTTGGGAGAAATGGGGATTGCACCAAGCACTTTAACCTAAAGAGGGATGTTTTCTAGGGCTGTATTTTGGCATCCTTTCTTCTTATCACATATATTAACTGTTTAGACGGGGTGCTTTCTGATCAGGGTCTAGACAGTCCAAGAGCAGGTGGGAGATTGCTCCCTGCTTTTTTGTATGCAGATGATGTGGTTTTACTCGCATGCACAGCCAGGAGCTTTTAGCTGCTTTTAGGTCTTTTTATAGATTTTATGGACAGTCCAGGCCTATCAACCAACTGTAAAAAAAAAATCCCACGTCATGGTCCTGGGCCCTAAGAACACTAAACCTCTTTCTTTTTTCAGTGCAGGGACAGGTTTTAAGCAAGGTGGACAATTTTACGTAGGAGTTTAATAGATTCTGGCCTTAGTTGACAACCTTTGTTGAAAAATAAATACAGGGTGTCTCAAGAGGGCTATTGCTAGTGTAAATAAGTTTTCTTCCTACCTGGGACAGAAGCCAATGAAAACCCTGTTAGAAGTTCACAAAGTAAAGTGTATCCCTATATCCACTTTTGGCTTTGAGCCCTTGGGATATGCCACTATTGCCCGAGCTCTGGTGGAGGAAACTCATTTCTGAAGGGTTTTTTAGGCATAGGACAACACAGTGCCTCAGAGATTGTCCATGAGGAGCTGGGATGAGCTATATCGCAGATTATATTAATCTGCCCCCCTTTTACTGCGGTGCACAGTGGAGAAGCTTAATTTTGGCTCCAGTGCTCCATCAACAGTTTGGCTCAAGGAGGAGTTAAGCCTCAACTGGTTAGATATATGGGATTGTTTGAAATTGGATAATATGTCCCATATACCCTGGTTACACGATTTTAGGGGAAATTTGTGAGCCATTGGGAGACCAGAGCTATTCTCTAACCCCAAGGGCATCGTTAAAAAAATACATTGTTTGACTAAAGCAAGCCTTTTTTCTCAGAGTGGCAACCAAGAGGGAGGCTTCTGCTCTATCCAAACAATTTGTGCACCAGTACATAATGGTAAAATCAGTAAGTGGGATAGAACCATACCTTCTTTTAGAGATGTCTAATCATCAACAGCGCTTATTGACCTATTTCAGACTCCGCATATTTCATCAATTGCTTTTTGTACAAAAAGTATCTGGTATACAATTACTGATTTACCGCCTTGCACCTGTGATCAGGTTTCAATCTGTGAAACTATGCACATTGTTCTTATCTTTCCTAAATTTAATATTCTTCGCCATGTTTTAAGGCCACGGATTTAAGACAGGCCAAACCTGCTTTTTTATATATACAGCTTTAATCTACACCAAAAATGTGTTTTAGTGTTTCTTTATACCTGACTTGGGGTTTTAGATCAATATATTAGGCTCTGTCTAATTTGTCCTTTTATTCTAGGTTACAATGCTGCTATTTGCTTCTTGATCTCTGTAAGGTTTTCTTCTGATGAGACACCATAAATGATGTTCTGTGTGCTAGGATTTTGCAAACGTTGTTTCCTTAATGGAAGTTTTTGATTTTGTTATTGTACTGCTTTTCCTTTTGTTTTTTTCAACAGTCGTGGATTTTTAGATATTTATGATGATATGTTGTCGTTTATGTATGTTTTGTGATGAAATGTTTTTGCCTTGTACACTTGTACGATTTTATACAAAATCGAATAAAGTTATGAATGATGACTGGAATAAAGCAGGATTTCACAATAACATTCTCAAATCTGCCTTGCATTTCAATTGTTCTACTTAAAGATATTTCTGTAACAGTATAACAATGTAAGAATTATAAATGAAAAATAGTACTTTCTACTGCAATCCATAGACTGTGCTCCCTACCCTCCTCTGGCATCACTTCCTGGTCTGGTGTTTAAGGTAGTTCACGAACTGAGGACAGACTATGTAAAATAAATGATTATGGGAAAAAAAAAACATAATCTCTTGTATGTCTACTAGGTACAACTGCTTAAGACAGCAATTAATAGGCTCTTATGTGACAGTCCAGTAGAGCTCACATACCAAAGTATTAATTAAAAGTGTACCCGAGCTACATAGTTACAGAATCTTCTTCATGGAATTATTATTTTATAGTTGTGTCCAGAACTGGAAGTGACCAGAACTGGAAGTGATAATGACTTAATTGGACTCCCTAAATCATGAGAAAATAACAGGCCTTAGTAAAAATATTAATAGCATACCAGCATAAATAATACATCAGAAGAAAATGAACAAAACTATGTAGTGAGGTGCTCTAGCTCAGGAATGGGCAAGCTAGAATCAAGGAACTTTCAGTGCCAGGTGCGGGTGTTACTCAAAATAGTGGTAAAAGAGATAAAAGTGGTTCACTCTGCAATGATCTATTTTCTTTTGGGTTGTACGAATAATGATAGTACTAATGGTGTTTTAAAAATGTAAATTCTTTTACATTTAAAGACACTCTTAATTCTGAAACTGTCTCCTTATCTGGTTTTCTAGATCTTTGTCAATAAATTTCCTGGGTAAAAGCCTCCCCAGAAGGCAAACAAACTGTCAACCAGAAGCACAGTTCTCAATATTTGTTGGGAACTTATTTAGGATTGTGGTTACAGCCTTGGAGCATGTTCTTTCAAGCTGGAAAAAGCCTTCCATTGTATTTTGTTTGCACCTACAACAGGGTCTGCATTTCTTTTCTTTGATCTGAAACCTGCATTTAAATAATTATGCTGGTTTATTTAAGAACCAATGCAAATATGCCATTAAATGAAACCACTTTTGGTTATTTTTTAAATTCTTAAAATCATCCCCACACATAAATCACCAATTTTCACAGTAAAATGATGCAGTAACAAAAAAGTGGGGGTGTAATGCGTGTTTTAAGGTCATCCACTGGGCAGGCGATTTTCCAGTGCATCATTGTTTTGCTGAATGTGCCACACCAGACAGGGATCAATCTTATAGAAATCAACCCAAGTCTTTTCCTCCAACAGTCCTGTCTTAACTTCCAGGGCCTGTCCCTTCCGAACAGGGATGTTCAAAGGCAACCCAAAATAAGATTTAACTTTGTTGGGCCTCATTATTGAGGTGCTATAAGAGTCTTATAGTACAGCAAACACTGGACCATATTTGGACATATATGTCGCTCTTAGGACACTTCATTAGGAAAAACAAAAAAGTGATGGTAAAATGATTGAATTATGCTCAGCTCCCTGTACGTTATTGGGCCACATTCCAGCCCTTAATGTATTTTGCTGACTGCGCCTCTCCAGACAGGGACCAAGGGACCAAGCTTACGCTGATCAGTCTTGATCCGGCTATAGCTAATTGCCAATAACTGCTGTAGATGGGAACTAAAGCACACCATGACTAATTTCAGCCTTGTTTAGTACCAGCAGTGAGGCACAACTTCAGTTATTTGTCACAGCGACCATGATGCATTAGGACTCAGGCTGCCTCTCATAGATAAGGCCAGCAAAATGGACACTTGATTAGGACTGCCTGTGTTTCCATGCAGAGGGGTCAAGGCCTAGCAGTTAGGAATGGTCTGTCACCTTTGGGGCAGGTAAGTTTCTTTTGTATTGGGTGGTCACTGAAATGGCACAGACTAAAATGATGGGCTGAAATGGAACACAGAGAGGTAAATTCAAACCCACCCATCACTTTTTAGTACTGTAATATAAGTCTGGTAAAAAGATATTTCTGGTAAAGAATAAAAATGATGGAAGGACCCAATTGCAATTATCTTCTAGGAGAAGCCGTGTGAGGAGCTCCCTTCACGCTCCATGGCTAACGCTGCAGCGACTGAGGTATTGGGAAAACAGCACGGCAGAGGACGCAGAATGGAAGCTGTCCACGCCGGGAACACAGAGGAAACAGCGGTGGTAATGGATTAGCTCAATTGCTGCCCAGAGGAGCCTGGGAAGCCTCCCTTGCCCCTTCTCAGAGTTCAGAGCCTATTTTCTGGAGTCTACTTACAACTGGGAAATGTGACTCAGGCGGGGCAGGACAGGAGAAGCAGCACGCAAGTGGTCACGGACAATACTGAGGGCAGGAGTGAGTCGAAAGGAAAAAACATTTCTGATGACATTTGACTGTTTTTCTGCTACATCAGCATACTTCAGCAGGCGCTCAACCAACTAAACTATTTTATAGATATTGCCGCCCCGTATACGTCCAATTGCTCTTGCACGTGTTTCTTGTCTAGTGCCTATGCCTATGTCATAGCGGAGGGAGCTGAGGCATGTTCAAATTGCGCATAAATTAACCGCCCCTCCCAGAGGGAGCATTAGGTACTCTTTCAGGGTTAGTCAGCTTGGTGTGCTATGGAAGCAGCCCATGTAGATGTGGGTGCCGATTGTGGCAATCAATCGGTAGTGGATAGTTAACAGAAGGGGGACTCTGCTATATTTTGAAGAAAATGATACCCCACATTATGAAAAGGATTGCCTGCGAACTCCAACTTAAGGCACGTCCGACAGGCAAACACGTAAAGGTGGCGTAAAATCCAAAAACCAAACGCCCCACTTCATGGGAAAAAAGCTTTAGCCCACGCTCAAACTCCCCAGTGTTGCAACCCCCCTCTCAAACACCACTTTCTTCTGGCACCTATCAAGCTACCTCTAAAGCAAAAGGAGTAAATATGGAATCTGAGTATAATGAAAATATAATTGGGAACTGGACAGAGGGCCACTTGCAGAACACCTGTGATGAACAGACCCTGCCATGAGACCTGTGCCTCTCCGAAGAGACAGAACAAGGTCAGGCTAACACAAATGGCCAGCTACAGACATATCCTCTATTTACCACGATTGGTTCCAAAGAGCCAAGGAATCACCTAAGCATTGTCAGTGGAATGCTTAACGGAGGAGGGGCGGGCTAAATGTAACTCAGTACCTCTTTGCTAGTCTCCATTATCCTATAATTTACCGAATACTCAGCAACGCTCAGACCCCCTATATGTCTCCTGGGACAATAAACTATTCGCCAATGCCAGACTCAATACAGATAGGGGACACTGCGGGGCAACAAGAAGCTGGCAAAATAGTGGAAAATATGATCTCTCCAGCCTGCTCTGGTTCTGGTTCTTGGCATCCCCAGGCGGGCTTCCCCAATCAGATAGGAGGAGTACAAGTGGGTGAGGGCTCCTCAACTTCAGAGACTCTGCTTCTTCAGATCCTTAGTGAACTTAAGGCATTAAAACTATCACAGGAGGAAGCAAATCGTAGGACGGAAGCCCAGCTCGGTCTCATCAACAGCAATATGCAGCAATTGAGTACTCGTGTTAAGGAAGTCGAACAGTGGGTATAAGTTCTAGAGGACGGTGGATCTCACATGGAAGCATCAATTGTTAGATATCAAGCTGAACTGACCAACTTGCAGATCCTGGTCGACGATGCTGAGAATCGCTCCCGCCGTTCTAACTTAAGGTTCACAGGGATACTGGAAGCGAGAGAGACTGGGCAGACGGTTAGTAAATTAATCTCAGACTTGATCAAACAGTATGTTCTAATGGACCTAGCCGACAGTAAGACAGATCTTACATGTGCCCATCGAGTCCCAGCAGTCCAGCCCCCCCGGTGCAAAATAGCTACGCACGATAGTGGTCAACTTTGGAGATTATCGCATCAAAGAAAGAATTCTCTCTCTGGCCATTAAAGCAAGGACCTCTGCAACTCTGGGAGACTACTCATTTAAAATCCTCTCTGATATGTCTGCACTTGCAGTGCGCAGACGCCGAGAGTTTAAAGAGCTGATTAAGGTTTTCCAGAATATAGGGGCACCAGCTGGTCTGGTCCAGCAATCAAAATTGATTTTTTTTTCATAAAGGACATGCTAATATATTCCATACAGTGGAGGTGGCAAAAACGTTTCTGAATTCTTTATGGGGCACAGATGGGAGGGGGTTGTAAAAAACATTGTACTAAGCTTTAAAAGTCAGTAGCTATCTGCTTGCTCGCATGGGGCTGCAAGGCGTTTCTGAATTCTACACGGGTTACAGATGGGAGTGGGATATAGTAATAATCCATAAACACATAAGTCAGTAGCTGTCTGCTCATCAGTATGAGCCAAAGAGGTAGGGGTGGTGGGTTTGGGGGGAGTTAGTTGGAAAACTGTTCTCAGGGTGGCACTAAGGGAATATTTTTTTACTCTCTGTGGCCCTCTGTGATTATAATTGGTAATGTTTTGATGAAGGGGAACCAGTTGAAAAACAATGCTTAGAATCCACTTAGTGTCCGAAAAAGGGAAAGACCTTGATGCCTCCAGGATGCTGCAGTGTTAATGGTGTTATGTCAAGGCACCACAGCAGGGGTAATGGGGCAGGGCAGCACAACAGGCTAGTACCGTCAAGGCAGGATCACTGGGTGGGATTAAGGGAGGGGAGTACTCTAAGAGTCCCTAGGCGGGAGAGCCTCGAGTTGAGCTCACTCAGGGAGGAAGGGGAGGGATGGGGATGGGGCCAGGGTTGGAGTAAGGGACTGCACATGGGGGGGGGGGACTAAAAGGTTGAGAAAATTCAGATTCTTCCACAAAGTAGCAGACCCTAGGTATGGCTGGAAAAAGGCTACTATCAAGCTAACTAAAAAGTATGGTCAGGTTTAAGATTATTTAATGCAAATGGCATTTCAAATAGGCAGAAATATAAGGCAATGCTAAAATGGCGGATATCATTCAATCCCGAAGTCATTTATTTTCAAGAAACCCATCTAAAAAGTAATAGTCCCAAAATATATACCCAAAACAATACTCAGCAGCTCTGTTCGCTTCATTTGGGCTGGCAGTAGGAGGGTTGGCAATATATTTGAGTAACTGAGTCGGTTGGATTATAAAAGAGGTCATTAGAGACCCCAAGGGGAGGTGGATCTGGTGCAAAGTCATACAACCAGGAGTTCAAATTATTCTGGTTAATTACTATGGCCCAATCATGGATGAGGTAGAGCCACTAGCGCAACTCTATAATATAGCAATGAGTGCCACGGGCCCCTTTATTATTTGAGGGGATTTCAATTATATCCAAGATATAATATTAGATGCGTCTAATCAGGCGAAAAGGCAACTAAAACCTGAAACTAAAAGAATCTTGAATATAATAAAAAGGGATTTTCAGGTAATAGACCCTTGGTGAGAAGAAAACCCTGTAGCCACTCAATACACTTGCTTTTCACACCGCTGTAAAACTGCCTCCCAGATAGTCTTTTTTTAATATCTCGTACGTTGAAGAAGGCTGGTTCGCATATATGGCAAACGCTTTTTAAGACCATTCAGCGGTCATGGTGATGACAGAATTAGAGGCAGTTAGCAAGGAGAGACCCAGATGGCAGTTTGATAGATCTTTACTTCGTAATCAGGAGTGGGTCACAGATACGAGTAAATTGATACAGGAGTTGTTCCAGCTCAATCAGAATCCTGCATCTGTGTTCAATGTATGCGAGGCATTTGAAGCTACAGCCAGGGGGAAGAGTATTCGTTTTAAAGCATCGCAGACTCAACAGTGAGAGCTTGAAAGTAAAAAACTTGAGATGGCAATAGACAAGGCGACAGTTGATTGTATGAAAGCAGGAGCAGGAAGCGGCAAGGCGTAATCTCAATCAAACGAAAGCAAAGTTAAAAGATTTTTTTATTCTTGATAAAGAGCTCGAGGGCTTATCAGCAGCAGGTTTATGAAGAAAGTCAACAAATAGGTAAATACTTGGCTTGGACCACTTGTATAAAACACGAAAACCACACAATACATCAAATTCAGGATCCTGAGACAAGTGCCATCATTACTCATGAGAAGGATATTGCTCGGGTATTTATGTCACATTACTCTAGAATTTATGAGATTGATTACACAGTTTAACTCTCACAGTTAGACCAATATTACAAGCCAATTATGCTACCAAAAATGCTGTTAAATGTTCAAAATGATATAGCACAGAAGATTACGCCATCTGAGATTAAGGGAGCTATCTGGAAAATGGCAAGTGCAAACAATTGCGGTGGGGATGGCTCCCAAATAGAATTTTGCAAAACCTTCTGCGAAGAGCTGGTACCGTTCCTAACGGAATTATGCAATGCAATACTCAAGGGTGTAGAAATACCTCCAACATTCAAAGAATCAACAATAGTCAGTGTTTTGAAAAAGGATAAAAATCCATTGAAACCGCCCAATCAGTCTGCTGAATGCAGATTATAAAATGTTAACAAAGGTCTGGGCTATTAGGATCACACCAGTTGCTTAACAATTAATACATAAAGACCGAAACGGTTTTATGGCCAGCAGACTGATGACATCCAATACAAATGTCTTAATACAGGCAATTGAGTATTTTTCGGTCAATAAAATCCCTGCGGTAATGATAATGCTTGACACAGAGAAAGCCTTTGATCTAGTCAACTGGGAAGCCTTATTATATAGCCTGACCAAATTCGGCTTCCCCTCGCAATTTATGTCGATGATAAGGCAGCTGTATCAGGATGCCTATGCCAGAATTGTCATTAATTCAAGGGTCAGAGGCACAGTTCAGATTAAAAGAGGCACTAGAAAGGGGTGTGCTCTTTCCCCTGTACTCTTCTCCTTTTTCATCGAACCTCTGGCCCATATAATACACAGCTCGAATGAAATTATGTTGCCAATAGCAGCTATGCCAAAAATTAAGCTCTTCGCTGATGACATCATTTCATATTTAAAACCAGTGATTGACAATATCCAAAGAGTACTGGATAGAATTAATGAGTATACTCAAATGGGGGCTATAAGATTAACAGAAGCAAAACAGAGGTTCTTCTTTTTTAACGCAGGAACAGAGAATCTTCCTCATGCCTTGCAACAGCAAGCTAATTCATCCAAACCCATCAGGTATTTGGGAATTTATGTTATGAAGAATTATGGTAATTTATTTAACCTCAACTATGCCAGGATGCTTGCAAAAGTACAAGCACTTTTGGACAGATGAATGGTTCTCCCATTGACTCTGATAGGGAGAGTCTCCTTAACCAAGATGTCAATTCTCCCCTTTTTTTTATTTATTCATAATGTACCAATAGGAATAAATAGCTCTTATTTTCGTGAACTGGATTCCATGATACAATGTTTTATATGGAGGAAAAAAAACCCAATGGTGAGGCTCTCAGTCAGACAACTCGATAAAAACCAAGGGGGCTTGGCACTTCCTAATTTTCAAGTTTATTATCAGGCTGCACTGCAGGATATATTGGCACAATACTTAATTAGCAGAGAAACCCTGGAAATATTTTTGGTCAATAGGATGATCGCAGAATCAGCAATAAGTCTTCCAGCATTCATTAAAACTACGAAACTTCCAGAAATAATCTTGAGATAAATATATTCGTGATTTTAGTAAAACAGCAGAGATTTTAAGTAAAACACATCAAATACCATTAGGTTATATTTTTCTACAATTACAGGAGTGTAAATAGTTTGGCCTACACCTTCCAGAAACAGGGATAGCTCAATGGAATAGCAAAGGGTTCAAAGAGTTGGGGATTTTCTTCTAAGAGGTAGATACATTACTTGGGTGGAGGTCGAAACTAGGCTGGGGAATATGGCAACTAGACTTTTTCAGAGCTTTTTTCAGATCTCCAATTTTCTTAGTGCTAATATACCGTGGGCAAGTACCCAAGAACACTGATATGGAGGGCTCTAATTAGGAGTAAAGTACTCGGTACAGGAAACTTGTATAGATTGCTAGCTGATCGATCCGCTTCTGAAATAATTAAAGATTTCAGGATTAATACCTCCAAAACAACACAATCTGTAGTATTGAATGAAGATTGGAGAATTATTTCAGAAGTGGGGTACAAATCTTTGAGGGCAGCTAACTATAAAATAATGTAATTTCTTTCCAGGTGGATGGCTTATTACACTCCTGAGAAGATACACAAAATGTTTCCATCAATTCCCGATCAATGTTTTCTCTGCCATCAGGAGGGGCAGGGGAACTGGCTGCATATTTTCTTAGACTGTCCCTCCCAAATTAACTATTTTTTGGTTGGAAATAGAGAAGGTAATAAATCACAGCTCTAACTCAAGGGTTGAGCTGGATCCAAGCCTAGTCCTGTTTGGAGTATCCGAGAAAACACACCTGTACGCAAAATATCAACAAATTTTTTTATAGTGATAGTTGTTGCAGTAGTTAAATTATTAATACTCCAGTTTTGGCAAACTCAAACGATTCCTACAATGCAGAACTGGTGGAACAAAATGTTAGATGTAAAAGCATACTCAAAACCTGTAGGGAGTACAAAAAGGTTTACAGCTATATGGCAGTATTTAGAGGAATAGTAAGCCAAGTAAAAGGAAAGCCGGGAGTCATGGTAAGAACTGTTCCTTAATAATGTATAAACTATACAAAATGATTGAAACCTCAGTGTGTTTATCTATCGGGAAGTGATTTGAATGTTTTGTAATTCTATAATCAAGGCAAACATAGCAAGGTCATAGTGATGTGACCAGCCGAAGACAATGGATTGTTATTGCTTAATGCTACTTAGGTATAATTCCTGTTTTATTTTTGTATATCTATACCTGAAATTAAAATAAAATGTATTTAAAAAAAATGATGGAAGGACCTTTCTGAGAGAGCTCCTTCAGAGTTACAAAAAAAAATCAACTGAAACGAATATTACCTTCAGATTACGGAGACATTCCTTATTTGTTGTGAAAGTTGTAGACAAATTGTCCCAACGATTACTAAAGGTAGAGTCATGAAGGACTTCTCTATCGAATAGAACCAGAACAGAAGTAAACATTCACACCTTCCAGATGGAAGAGAGTTAGTCCATAACAAGTGTACCCCTCATCTTGCCCATTGTCTTACTAAACCTTTGAGCTGTCAGCTCATGAATGTTTCCAGTTAGGCCCATTAGCATACACTAATAGTATTTGCCTTAAGCCTGGGACATGTAATGAGCTCTGGAATGTATCCCTAGCTGACTAATACAGCACACTCGTAAAGTTATGTAAGTCAATAATTAAACAGGCATTTGAAATTAGTTCAAGATTTGATTTGTTGAAGACACTACTACAAATATGTGGCAAAAATGAAATCATTTGACATCAACATTGGAAAGAGATATGTATTATTAATGCTTTTGAAATATGCACGCATACTACTTCAGTCATTCAGATTGCACTCTAGTTTGCGAATATTAGAATTTATACTTCACAGCCTTTCCTCTACCCATGCATGGCACTTTACAGGCATCCTGTGCACCTATCGCTAACTTGCAGTATGATAGATATGTATATTATGTACACTGTCAGCTTAATGTTCTGGCTTCATTTTAGAATAATCCTTTCTTTACATTTGCAACATTTGAAGTGTGGGTCATACCATTTTACTTAGAGGAAGTGGTATTTGGATGTAGTTAGCAAGCAAGTGTCACAACACAGGAGCAATGGATTTCCTACGCCAATACATTGGAGAACAACCTTGGGGCAGATCGCAAACTTTTTTGCCCATCAATATCTAACATATATGCACAAAAAAACACATCTGCAGTAAAAAATGATCTTGAATTACAGAATCTGGATTTGTGTATATTTTTGCCCAAGAAAGGACTTATTGCCATAAACAATCTTTAAATTTGATGGCTTTCTTACCATTTGAGTATCAGAGTTAGATATAATAACTTAAGTGTTGCCACCTTTGAATTGCGATGGTTCCTGGAAAGCCATAACTTTGCGGATAATCACATATCTTTCCAATTATTCTTACCACTCCATAGCATACTTAAATGTACTCTCAAAAATGATGGACATGAAAGTGTAAATAGATGAAAATTTGCCCTAAAGAAACTATATTTGGGTTGAGCAGAAGGGATTTCTCTGCAGGAGAAAACATTTCCCTGGAGAAGAAATAAAATTGTATGCACTGTATCCGCCGTACTTACTCCTGCAAACTTGTCTCTGTGTTGATATTACTCAAAGCAAAATCAACAGCAAGAGATTGTATGAAAATCAGTGGTTCTCATAGACTTCAACTTCTATTTCTGGAAATGCTTGAAAAACCCAGCAAGTCTGAGATCTATATGTGTTGTAGGCGAAAAGCTGATTTTTCATTCTGAAAATTCATTTTTGTGAATCTGCCATTTGGAGAGGTTTTACATAGAAAATGAATGTTCCAGTCCCCTTCACGTCAGTGTTCATGTTTTCCTCAGCAGCCACAAGTATTTAGTTCTTTTCCATGCCTTGGTTAACCAATGGAAGCCGTCACCTTGTTGTAATTTGCATGCTGTTGCTCAGAGGTACTACATGTTCATTCTTTCCCTCTTTTCCGCAGGATATGCAATGAATTTGAACAGATTAAGGAGCGTGCATTAAGGGTTCCTGAGACCACAGAAGATATGATTGAAATGATGGCTTTTGTGGAGCAGGCAAAATTTAAGGGCATTCAGGAACTAAATAAACAAATTGCAGTAAGTATGTCCTTTACGCAAAACCTGTAGACATGGTATTAAATATGAATCCCTATAACATTCCACGTTGGGTGATGCTGTTCGATAAAAGTGAATCACAGGGTGTGACAAAAGCAGAGCGACGCTCAACTGCAGTTTGGAAGAGAAGTTGACACATACCTTAAATATCTATCTTAACCTGTTTGTCTTTGGAAGTTTGAATTAGAAAAACACATTTTAAAATCAATATAAGGCATAAGGTCTGTTCAAAGGATCAACTGGAACAAATTCTGGATCTTCGGTCAGAAAGCAATGAATATTTCAGACCAGACTGAAAATGACCTAAATGTAATAGAAAAATACAATTACAATTTGAACATAGTGTGCAGTTGTCAAAATGGGGTAAATGTGCAAGATAATTCAAGGAATGGAGATGTTGCACTTAACAATAATTGTATATATCTAGCTCAGCTGTATTTAGCGTTTCCAGCATTTTTGTTATATTAGTCTCTGTGAGAAAGAGAATATGAGGAAGAAAACTCAGAATAGCTTGTGTTCTGCTCTCATTATATAAACATAGATACATGGGCTCCTCCCCCAACTATTATTAAAAGTCATTTAAGGAAGTTTGCCAGCACCCAAAGAATAGATCTTGAGTTTGGCAATCATAATAATTTGTTTTAGGGATTGATAACAAGAAGACACTCAAAGCATTAGTAAACTTTAAAACTCTTAACATAATAAGAATGACCAGACAGTCAGTAAAGCTGAGGAAGAACATGAACGGGTGTGGTAGTTAGGAGTGTAGGCAAGATCTATAGGCGATAAAGCATTATTCACAAGTAAAGTAAAAGTGTTAATTTTGTATTTGTTCCTACCATTATATATGTTAACCATTGCATTGTCACCACAAAGCATGGATTGTCCTGAGCTGAAGAAAAGTGCCCACATATTACCAGAAAAGATCCCAAAAGACTGTGCTACCACAGTGAGACCACACTCTGGTACTGACAATAAGAGAATATTAACTTTCACCTCTCTCTCGACACACAGAGTATTTTTTGCATAACTGTTGCCCCGTGCAGACTGGTTGAGCAGAATTTACTATCTGATAGAGACTTCTAGCTGCAGATTCCTCACCTTAGAATTTCCTGGCGTCAGCTTGGAATCTAGAATTTTTTGTTGAGCAGTACCCTCCGTGTGGTGTCGTGTCGTTTGAATCCACATGGTGTCCTTGGAGCTGTCTGTGACGTCACGGTCGCCTAGAAAGGCACCAAGCCGGTGCTCGTTTGTCAGTTCTTTTCCTGCTGCGCGCGTTAAGTGCATGTCTGGATTCGAGTTACCCTCTGCCTTTTTTGGCAGGCCTTTTTTTGTCCTTTTTGTTTATGTTTTTTTGAGTCTGTGTGAGGACGTCGTTGAGGAAGACGGGGTACAAGCCACGTGGTGCATGTCATCACGCCATGCGGGTGACAGGCCCCCATCAGGTATGTCTTTGGTGCCTCAACAGAGACCACGACTCAAAGTCATGTTCCGACTGCCAGGCCATGGCCACGAATGCTTGAGAGAGTGGTCTCTGAATCTCATGGCAGCCTGGCAGTTGACTTTGGTTGGCGCGAGTCCTAGGATGTCATGGTCCCGATCAAGGAGGAGGTCGCAGGACCACTCCTGGGGCCCTAAGTCCTCTTCGTCGCACTCAAGGTCCTCTGGACTTCGACTTTGCCACACCCATGGGCCGACGAGGCATCTCGGAAACGTTGGTTTTCCCACCACGGTTCTGCGGAACCGATGCCAGGGCCTACTTCAGGTCTTCCCCCCTTTCTGGGAGCTGGAGCCACCCCGCTCAACTCAAGGAGTTTTACGATGCCATGCGTGTCGTATTTGAGCGGGCCGCCCCTGCCGGTGTGCCTTCTGACCCTGCGGTGTCAGCAGCCTCCCCATAGGATTCCACGCCGGCGGCTTCGGCCTCAGCACTGTTCTGGACTCCAGAATCCGATACCGGATCCAGAACAACGCCGAGTGCACACAGTTGGCCTCCTCAAGTGTTGTTCCCAATGTTGAAGGTCCCCGTTTCGTCGGCGCCCACCGGTGGTGTGAGCCCCATCCTCATTCCAGATAATCTCGAGCCGGAACGACATCGTACGACACCAATTGTGACTTCGACGGTGCGGACAGGGGCCAGATAAGTGCCTGATGCTTATTTTGATCAGCCAGGTACATGAGAGGAATGGGAGGGGTCCCATGCCCCTTTAGAATATGGTTTGGACTGGTATCATGAACTAGGGGAAGCCAGTGTACTGGATACTTCTCCAGATACTGGCATGCTCTCACCTCCTTCTGTGGCTACGGAAGAGGGAGCATATGGTGGGGTGTAGGGGTGGATGGGGTGAGAGCCTTTGTGCTCTCTGTGGCCAGAAACTAAGCCTGTCCTGGGTGGACACGTCCCCCTTGCAGGAACTGTAACACCTAAAGGTGAGCCTCAAAGGCTCAAACCTCGGATTATAGTGCCCCAGGGCACTCCAGCTAGTGGAGTTGCCCACCCCCCGGACAAAGCCTCACTTTTGGCGGCAAGTACGGTGGGAAAGTTAGGGAAAACAGGAAGGAGTGATCATCTCAGCCAGGATCACCTCTAAGGTGTCCAGAGCTGAGGTGACCCCCTTCCTGCAGAATCTTCCATCTTGGTTTGGAGGACAGGGACCAATATGGTTAGGTTTGTGTCCCCCTCTCCAAATGGAGTGGACAAAAAAGGGTGTAGCCACCCTAAGGAACAGTAGCTATTGGCTACTGCCCTCTGACCCCTGTAACGCCCCTAAACCCAGGATTTAAGGGCCCACCTAAACTGACTTGGCCCCAACCCTACTGGCCTGTCTCCTGCTTCAGAGAACCTGCACAAAGAAAGCGACACATCCAGCGGGACCAGCGACCTCTGCCAAGCTCCAAAGGACTGCCCGGCACCACAGAGGACCGAGAACTCCAGAGGACAGCGGCCCTGTCCACAAAGAATCCACAGCTAAGGGGTGCCAGAGGCTCCCTGGATCCGTGAGTCCTGACCACCCTGCACCAGACGCCTTTGGCTGGTGACCACGTTGCCCAACCAGCTAGAGAGAGTCCCCAGGCTATTGTGAGCAAATGCCCACCTTGGGTTGACCTCTCCACCCATCCATGACGATGCCTGCAGAGGGAATCCCGAGGACCCCCCTGACTGCAAAAGCTCCGGACGAAGATACCCAACACCTAAAAGACCACTGCACCTGCAGCCCCCAGGCGTTGGAGAACCTGACCTACGGTGCAGCTACGTTCAGCAGGTGGCCCTCCTCTCTGTCCAGCCTCTGGTTTGTCCAAGTCAACCCCCTAGACCTCGCCTGCAGCATCTGAGTGACCCACAGAGTCCCCTCGTAGACCAGCATTGGAAACCCGATGCCTTGTTTGCACCCGGCCCCCCCAGTGCTGCTGAGGGTGTGTGTTTGGTGCCTACTTGTGGCACCCTATTTCTTCTCTAAACCCCCCAGGTCTGCTCTCAGAAGCCGTGGTTACTTACCTGCAGGCAGGCCTAATTCCGAGTGCCCCCAATCTCCATAGGAACCTATGTTAAATGTGCCTTAACTTTATCTCTGCACCTGGCTGGCCCCGTGTAGCTGGTGGTGGGTGTTTGGGGTTAACTTGAACCCCAACCTATGGACTTCCAACCCCTGGAGATTGAAACTGTAAGTCAAGTACTTACCTGCAAATCATACTAACCTTTCTTCACCCAGGAACTGTTTCTGAAAATTGCACCTTTTAAAGCAGATGATTGCCAATATTTCAAAAACTGTTTAACTTACCGATTTCAAACAAAGTATTATTGATATATGTGTGAAATACAAATCTATTGAAGTACTTACCTGCAACTTCAATCTTGTGATTCTAAAACTAAATTTAGAAAATATACTTTTGCTATATAAAAAGCACCGGTCTAGAGTTAAGTCATTGAGTGTGTGCTTCTTCTATTGTCTGTATGTGTAGAACAAATGCTTTGCACTGCCCTCTGATGAGCCTAATGTCAAAGACGCAGACCCTGAATCACATTTGGTATCTGGAAAAAGACTGTAAGAAGGGTAGTTTGAGACACCCAAAATATTTCATCTGCCAAGCAGCCAGGCAGGCTGTAGGAGAAGGGAAATCTGTGCAAGACTTCTGCCTGTGACCAGGACTGGGGGCCAAGGCCTGCTAGTCTCCCTGCTGGGTGAGAGTACCAGTGGGCCCTGTGAGGAAGAGGAGAGCATTGGAGGGAGTGAGGTTCAGTGGGGAGCCCTAGCGAGAGGACTCCCTGTGCAAGGTGTGAGGATACAGCTGTCCACCGATCTGGTTGTTGCCCATGTACAGGATTGTTTCAGTGACCCCTGTATGCCAGGAGAGGGCCACGGTGTATTGAGTTGTGCATCAAGCATCATGTGGGGGAGCACCAAACCTGTTCCTCCTCCTTGCAGTGACCCCTGTATGCCAGAGGAGGCCACTGTTGAAGTGACTGTGTGACAAGCATGCCAAAGACTCATGTGCGCTTAGCTGCAACCCCATATGCCAGTAGGATCCAACGTGCTGTGGGTGATTGTAGTGCCGGAGTCTACGGTTTGCTCTTAATTGCCGCAGCTGTCCTCTATCCCCAGAAGGGCTGCTGGTACTACTGTTGCCAAGAATTTAGGCCTTTGCCTGGGAAAATATAGCAACTGCCAGCGGTGGTTCGAACCTGTGCATCAAGAACTGCCCTTGACCAACCCCTGAGGACTGTGGAAGATGCCGAGGAAGATGTCACACCATCACTGGGCTTCGGTTGGGAGCTGGAAGATTGACACCACCCTCCCTCCCTCATGTGGGAAAGACTGACTTACCATGTCTGTGCTGGTTAGGAGTATCTCTAATCACTGTTGAAAGCTGGCAGTCCCTCTTGGGAGAAAGCCTGTGCCTGCCAGGTGCTGCCACACAGGCGTGTACATTTCAAAACAGTATTAGAGCCTGTGAATGCCCGTGGTCTGGCACCTGCTGAAACGCCGAACACTTCTGTGCTGAGGGTGCGGCACTGGTACAGGTAAGACTTGATTTGGACCTGTTGGGCCCCAGGGGACTCGCTGCTGAAGATGCTGCTCCACCATAGACACTTTTGACTAATTCGTAAGGAGTCAAAAGAGAACTCTTGAGTATGGCCCAGTAGTGAGTATTCCATGTATGCGGCCACCAGTGAATGGAGAATAGCCCCAGCCATTTTGCAAGGAAAAGGGTGGCACAGGGAATTGGCAAATGAACACTAGTTATATGTTTGAACATATAGAGTTAGAAATAAAATACTTCTTTTTCATACGAAAACAAATATTTGACTAGACACAAATTTATTGACAATGATGAGTGCACTTTTAGTTATGAGCCATGTTCAGCCATGTTCATTAATCAGCATCTACACTTCCCCCCTGAGGGAGCCTTTGACTGCTTGTCCACAGCTACCACTGATGATTAAGTGCTGAAGGGGTACTTGGCTCAGTTACTCAGGATCCATAGTAGGTCAGGTCCTGGGACATCAGGAGTAAAAGGCCTCTACCACCAGGTTTGCCCCCATTAGCCCCTGCTTGCCCCATAGCCTGCTGCAAGGGTTTGTGACAGAAAACAATAAGAAGCAATGTTTTTAGTCAATAACAACCCCAGCTACAGTATGATATCATATGTTTAGTGGCTCTTTGTTATATTTTTCTCTATTTGTTAAATGTTGTATAAATTGTTATCTTTACTACCATAGTTACCGTAACCAGCCTAAAGTAATCCTGCACATTATATATATATTATACATATATAATTAATATCCCCAACTCACATTCTGGCTCAGACCTGTCTCCCATGGCCTCTCTGTATAGTTGTATCAATGCTTCCCAATCTAGTACTTTCCCTGCTCTCCTGGACCCTTCTGTTTCGGTGCTTATAATGTCTCACTCTCATTTCAGGCCCAGTAGTTCATGTCTTTTCCCAGGTCCGAATATCCAGAGCTTTAAGTGCATTCCAGGACAATAAGATTTTTCTCCTATATAACACCATTGCTAGGTCAACAAATGTATTGCTTTATTTCCATTTCTTTGGTCTTAGTGTCTGACTGAGCACCGAGCAGCCACAGTTCAGGTTTGAGTTTATTGGGTCCATTTATTCTGTTTCCTGTACACAAATTGACCCTTAACCAGGACCCTAATATATTTTGACACATCCAGGTCAGATGTATACAATCTGCATCTGGTACACGGCATCTTGTGAATTCATATTTTGCGGTAGGCTACGTTTTTTTAAATTATTTTGATGGGTTTAGTGCAGGTAGGTTAATGTAGTAATTTAAATCTCACATTATGAAAAACTTTAGTTTTACTTCTTAAAATAGTCTCTGTCGGAGGGTGGGTCATTAGTTGTGTAGCCTCCACAAGTAAAGGGTCCGCACTCGACCACCACTGGGAACCAAACACCCCATGGTAGCGCTTGGCTCTCATAGGGTAGCCTTGCAGATCTGTCCAAGGCTTACTCAAGGGAGGTGGTATTGGCTAGTAATCACCATTCACAAGCACACAAGAAAAACACTCAATAAATGATTGTCCTGTCTGTGCTTTTTGTGCTTATTCTTTGGATAAAGTAAAAGTACTTTTATTACGCACATAAATTATGCCACAATTTACAAACATACACAAGTTGATGGAATTACTTTCGGATGACATTGCATAATCATTCTTGTCTCTCCCAAAGGGAGATATAAACCAAAAACCCACATGGCAGAACATTCATTTGTATTCCAATGCAATGTGTGATTGTAACTTCTAGTGAGAGCACCTAATACTGACAAGAAAGTACATCTACTTTGATCACTAGTGACTGTCAATCTCATTACTCAAATAAGCATCAACAAGAAACATGTCTAGGCAAGTTTGTGCTGTTAGGATTACCTCAGCATGATCTGTGAAGTCCATCCACACCCCTCAAGGGTGGGGGCCAAGGTTAATCATATTCCACATTGAAACATTCAACATAAAAATTATGTACATTTGGTACAGTCCCTAAAGGACATCAATTGGTTGTTAATGATTATGTAACACCATCTTTCAATCCTAGAGGGTGCCATTTCATATGACCCTACACTAGTCATATCATTGGCCACAATGCTGCATCCATACATTTTGAATCACATTTAGCATAAATGCTACCATTTTAACCTTAGTGCCTAAAGGACCCCATTCTTGTAGAAGTACTTGTAATTACTGACTTTCACCCCTAGAGGATGTTCACCATTGTAGCAATCCATTGTTAGCATTCAGGTCACACGGACTGCAGCCATGATCTTCACCTCTAGAAGGTACAGTTCCACCACTCTGAAACAAGAGTTCCAGCTAGGACGGGCTTGAAAACACATTGAAACCCTTGATGGGTTATAATTTCCAAGTCCCCTGAAACTGAGGGCGTGGACATTTGATAACTTCTTGGGGGGAGGCTGCGCTCCTCCTGCAGCTTCCCCTGCATGTGGTGATGATTTTGGTGGTGACCCCTCTCTCCTAGTCTCCTAGGGGTCACCACCATGCCAAACAAGTGTTTTTTTCCCTCCCATAGACTTGGACCAGGTCCCACAGTGCATTATGGGGCACAGCCTCTGGAGCGTGCATAACAGATGAACATCTATCCCACTGCTCTGAAGAGAGCTGCTGTGATGATTTTGTTTGTTTCGCTGGCTATCAGGGGCCTCTGGATAGGGTCTGGGGCCCCATCTTCCTCTTCGTGGGGGTCGCAACGACATCCCTGACTTTGCTTGTTTGTGGGGTCCTGGGATGGGGTCTGGGGCCCTTTTCACCATCTTTGCGAGGGTGCAATTGCGCCCCCTGACGTTGCTTCTTTGTGGGGACCAGGGGTGGGGTCCAGGGCCGCTCCCACCATCTTCGTGGGGGTGCAATGGCATCCCCCGACTTGGCTTCTTTGTGGGGCCCTGGGACAGGGTCCGGGGCTCTCCTCGCCTTCGAAGGAGCACAACAGCTCTCTCTCACTGCCTCATTTTCTCTGGGAATGCGTGACAGCACTCCCCTGCTCCATTCTTCTCTGGGGCAGCCCGGGCCCTGGTCCACCCTGGGGGCAGCATTAGAATCCACAGCTGAGCCTGATGCACTTTGTTGGTAGTCCTCCTTGGGGATCAAATGCCGCGTACCTTCCCTTGGGGACATCTCTGGGCCAATTTCAACATTCGTCGGCTCATTCTGCTCCTGGTAGCGAGCCCTAGCCACCTGGAGCTTTTTCTTTAGGCCTCTTTGCCTGCACTGACTCCATGTGCAAGCCTTTCATTTGGGTGCCTTCCTCTCTTCTGGGCAGCGTGCTCTCCTTGCACCAGATCCTAGTCTTTCGCCCAACTGGTCCTTAGGGGGAGTAAGGGGACCAGCTTGCCTGGTCGTGGGGTGTGCCCCAAGGGTCAGTGAGGGAGTTTGTCTTTCCAGAAGTCCATGATGCCCGTCTTCAGTCCCAGTGTTCTGCAGGGAAGTACAGCCAAGAGAGACTTTTTAAGGGAGTTTGTCTTTCCAGAAGTCCATGATGCCCGTCTTCAGTCCCAGTGTTCTGCAGGGAAGTACAGCCAAGAGAGACTTTTTAAGTGGGGGTGGAAGTGTTCAGCAGGGCTGCGCCTCTGGCCTAGCCTGATGCACCACATCACTTCTCCGCCCCTGTCCCAACCTTCCTGCACAGTCTTCTGAGATAGCTCAAAATGGTGTTGCCTAGGAGTCAGTTGCCACATGTGCTCTGAGAGACTCAGCCCCTCCTTCCTGACATTCCTGCCAGGGTCTCTCCCAGCACTTCCTCCAAAGAGCCCTTCCTCTCTGGGGGGCCTGGGGCAGGCTCAGTTCCTGGCACGGAATGATAGCTGAATGATTGATGCAAGGCCCTGCTCCTACAGCTGAACAGAAGTTCAGTATTTGATCCTAATTGTGAGCTGTCAGATAAAGATGACATTCCTCAATGATGCATAAGCTGTACAAATATGCTTTTGTAACCTACTGCATTATTCTTCTCATACGGGTTACAGTGTACATTGGTGAGATTCTGGAGTCTGTTGACCCTAGGAAACTGGAGCTGCGCCCTAGGCGAACCCCTCCCGTTGACATATAATGGAGTGTCACTACAGTCAAGACAGTAAGCACACTGACTATCCCTTACATGTGTTCACCCATCTCCTAAGGCCTAGTCCAGGTCACAACCCACTCTGCATGGTCCCTTCCGCACCAGGCTACCTAAGCCGTTCTTGGCCTGCGTATGCCAGGAATCCTCCCTGTGCAGCCCTCAAATGGGTGCACACACTTGTGCACACGTGATCATGTGTAACCAGCCCTGGGCCTCCTACCCTTGCTGTGTCACAGCAGCCTTTGCTCAACAAGGCGGCACCAGGGGTAAACATATGCAGTCCATTTTACCATGAGTTTACTGTGGGTGAGTCCCAAACTGTGAGGCTCCCTCAAAGTAAAAGTTGAAAAACCATTTGATACAAAAACATCAGAGCAGACCAGATAGTCAGAACCATCCTTTCACAGTCTCCCAGTCCTTTTTGGTAAGGTCTGTGTCCATGTATCTGGACCAGGTCGCTCTAAAATTATCTAGCTTAGCCCTAATAGCATCTATAGGTGCACTGTATAGTAGAGCCACTGCCTGTCTACCTTTCCCTAATGATAATCAGCAACTGCAGTACAGAACAGGCAGGTGGTTGCACTGTACTGTTCATTCACCAGACTGAATGTATTAAACCTACAGGTTTTTATTAGCACACAAAAAGCCCTTTATGGATTCCATTTACCTGCAGCAGGCCTTGAAATATACACAGGTTAACCATCTCGAAAGCATCCTTTCTTTTTCGAGCACATGTTCGTTTCTCTATCTTTTACAGGGTTGTCAAGTATTGTATAGGTATATCTTTAGCATAGGCATCAGCATTTTCTTGCTACTTCAATTAGCCTACCTATTTTCTTACTATGGTTCCTAATCCCTAGTAGCACCTGACCCGGTACTTCCTTTTTTATTAAGTCTGACATCATATATGTTTCCTCTGAGGTATTGCTGTCTAAGAACCATTTTACCATACATTGAACATTTGCAGCTAACTAGTAGAGTTTGTAGCTGGATACCCGAAATCCGTCCTCCAAAATTGGTAACGGCATCTTACTTACAACCACTCTGTGCCTATTTGAGTCCAACTGTAGAATCTGTAATAAGGTGCATTACTAGGGTAAAATACAGCAGTTTGTGGGTACAACCATTTTTGCTAGTGTCTTATTTCCCATTACCATTAATGGAAGTGAGTTTCAAATACTTCTATATCTCGTAGGGGAAATAATTACTCTCTTGATATTGTCTTCAATCACATACGGCTCGCCCTGATAGAAGTTCACCAGTCAGTACTGGAAAATCTATTCTCCCTATCTGATTACTACAGCCATCTGTTGGATGCTGAAGCTAAGTTGGTTTGTTTTAAGAGAGAAGGCACATTATTTATTCCTATTCACCTTTAATCCAGATGTCATCCCAAAACTATCCCCATTGTTGAAGTTGCCCTAGGAGACGTTTTCTAGGTAAAGCACAACATTGCCTGTGTTTTGCAATATAACATGGGAGTAGCTCAAAATAGTTATGTCCCTTTCTCGATTGTGTGCCCTTACAATGTTTTTCAGTGGTACATTGGAATTGTAAAAATTAAAGGTGAAAGTGGGCAGTCTTTTGAGGGTCCTCATTTTACCACATACTAGCCTTTCTGTCTAGATTCTTGCTGCAGTTGTACAATACAACAAAAGCCTGATTGATAATTCACTCCTCAAATTCCAGATGCCTCAGTATGCTATTAATGTCCTTCCTGCTAACACTGTCAAATGCTTTCCCCAGATCTACTGGTATCACTACCTGATGTGGGGCTTTAGGTGGTACTTCTTCTAGAATATTGAAGAACTGTTTAAAGTGAAGGCAATGTTACATCCTGGGATGAACCTCTTCTGATCGGGGGGAACTATGGTTGGTATTAGAGTAGCTATCCTAAGTGCAACTACCTTACTGAGGATTGAGCTTATATTTGACACTGAGTATCGATAGAAGTTTGCATGATATCACATCTCTGAACTGTTTCCCTTCTTGGATAATGGTACTATCAAGGTCTCTTTAGCCTTTATAAGGAGCCATCCTTTTTTTTGCAGGTTCATACATGATATCTAATCTTGGGGCCACAAAGACCATTTATGTTACATAAAGCTTAGTGACATCCCATTAGACTCAGGGGTTTTCCTTATCTCTAAGTAAGGGCTTTGATTTTCTCTGAAAACAGTGACATTAATCCTTCATCATTTAGAAAGTTCTCTATGTCAGCATTTGAGTCCTTATCTCCCTCCATGTATAGTGAAGTTTTAAATTAGGCAAATGCTTCATTAATCCACTGTGACTACTCTGCTGTTTTGGATACTTATTATCAGGGTTCCCCAGTTTTCAGGCTTAATTAACCAAGCCAACAGCTTCCCAGCTTTGCACCCTTCTTCGTTTTTCTGGGATATGTAACTCCTATCATTTAATCATGTTAATTGTTACAGTAACTGGGAAACCTTTTTTCTCTTTGTAGAGGATGTGTCCTTTTCTGTATCACCAAGGAGACCAATAGGTGTTTCTCTACAGGGGCTATGTCTTTTCAATAGTCTGTCTTATCTAATACCATGCCTTCAATGTCATCCAAATTATGTTTTATTTCTTTCCATATGATGTTCCTCAAAAGGGGGTCTTAAAGGGTCGAAATTTGAAGCCTCCATCCAGACATTGATTTCCCATGTTGTCGTAGTTGTGCCCTTATCAATAGATTGTTATAGTGTAAAATAGTTCTGCAGAGGTACTCAATTTGCATTACATTAAGAGATAAGGTCTGAGTGCAGAATATTTTGTCCAGCCTGGAATGCAGATTATGAATATGTGAATTAAGGATTATTACCAAATGTGCGGATTGTGAGGGACATATATGGCAGCCAGTACCAGCGCTACTCCATCAAATTCGCCTTTAACTAGAACATATCTACCTGTGCTGTGAATTTGTGTTTTATGAGGTGTATATGAAACTCTCGGGCTCACCCAGATAAGAGCAACCCTAGCATAAGATAAGCATCTTGTGAGGACAATTGCCCACTCCAATGCTTGTTTCCTCCCTTCCTTCTCAGAGAGGTGCATTTCTTACAGCATTGTGATTTGTCTCCCCCTACGTCTTAGGTAGGCATACACTTTGTACCTCTTGTGTGCATTTTCTAAACCTCTTCATGTTCCTTGTTATTATCTTAACACTACATTATGATTTTTTCTGGTAGCTTTCTACTCTTCCATCATTTGCTGCTCTATACTGCAACCCCTCTCATTCTACTATCCCTTCTAGGTTTGCAAGACTGAAACATGTTAAAAGGTAGCCCAATTCTGAATCTGCCAGGAGTGCCATTTGTAATACTAAAATATATATGTATATTTACTCAAAAGTTCCTTACGGTCTGTTAGACCTGTCAGCTCTTGGTAAGGTGTCCCACGTCTTTTTGTTTCTAACCTCCTATTTTTGATCCTGTGCTGATTTTCGTTTTTCCTGGCTTCAGGATTTTGGGCACTCTACCACTGCTGACCAGTGCTAGAGTGTAAGCGCTCTCTGTCTAAATTGTATTGGTGATTGGTTGATCCATGATTGTCATATTTGATTTCCTATTACGTCCCAAGTATAGTGCACCGTGTGTGCCCAGGGCCTGCAAATCAAATTCTACTAGCGAGCCTGCAGCTCTGATTGTGCCACCCACATGAGTAGCCCTGGAAACATATCTCAGACCTGCCACTGCAGTGCCTTGGGGGCAGTTTTAAACTGTCATTTCGATCTGGCAAGTGCACCCACTTGCCAGGCCCAAACCTTCCCTTTTATTATCTGTAATTTACCATTAAGGTAAGCCAAAGACAGCCTCATGAGCTGGGTGCAGTGTATTTAAAAGGTAGGACATGAACTGGTGTGTTTTACATGTCTTGATAGTAAAATACTGCTAACTTTGTTTTTCACTATTGCAAGGCCTATTTCTACCATAGAGTAACATGGGGATTGCCTTGAATTATCTTATAAGTGTAACTTCCCATTGGGAGCAGATAGAGATATGGAGTTTGGGGTCTTTGAACTCACATTTAACAATGCATCTTTTGGTGAAGTTAGTTTTTTAACTGTGAGTTTGAAAATGCCACTTTTAGAAAGTGGCCATTTTCCTGCTTATCTATTCTGTGCCTCGGCCTCTCTGTGGAATACATGTCTGGTCCAGGATGACAGTTGGGCAGTTTGTGCATTCACTTTAGACAGTCACACTAAGGGAGCTGAGGTGTGCCCTGCGTATCCTGATGGCCCATTGCCAGGCTGATGGATCTTCCTGAGTTAGAGTGGTGGGAGGAGCTGACACTTGTACCTGAATAGGGCTGTGCCTGTCCTTGCACAAAAGAGTCTCCACCCCTGTAGTGTGTCTGTGACTAGGGCCAGGAAAGGCAGGGTCTTGTTCACTACAAAAACTTCTCTTTGGGGTTTGCCTACTTCAACAACAGAAATGGGTATAAGTACTGGACCTCTGACACCACATAGTTAGCACACTTCTGGACTTAAGACATTCTTCTAGGAAGAAGAGCTGGATGTTGTAGGAGGGACTGCCACCCTGCCTGTTGCTTTGTTGTGCTGGCCTGTTTCTTGCTGCTTCTGTTCTGGGAGTGAAATGACTAGACTTGGATTTCTATATCCTGCATTCCAAGGTTCTTCAAGGACTTGCACTGAGCTTGCTTCCTCTTAAGAAGTCTCAGGGCCATCAAAGACTTCACCTGCTAGCTCCTGGGCTCTCTTGCTGAGAGTCAAGACTTGCCAAGTGATGTCAAATCCAGTACCTGTGCCCTTGGAGGTGAGTTCTGGTGCAACCAAGAAGAAACTAAGCATATCTACTCCAGAGCGACTTTAGAGCTGATGCTGCTCTCCGACTCCATGCTGCTGCCTGCACCGAAGCTGTGGTCCCCCCTGAGAGGAATGACCGCAATTTGCAATACAAGTCTGATGCCTCCACAGATCCTCCAAAGTCCTGCCACAGATCCTCCAAAGTCCCGTCACAGTGTGACTCCTGAGTGCTGTGTCACTGACGTCCGTGACACCTGACTCTGCCACAATACCTGTGACCCCATGGTGTGATCACAAATCCGCAAAGTTGACGCCTTGCATCTTGACCATCTGGATTCATCGACCCTGCCTTGTCATAAAGAACCAACACCTCGCCACCGACTCCGCATCACCTCCCCTGCAACCGTAAGGAACTGACGCCTCACCTCCCTTGCCTAGCAGTAAGGAACCAACGCCTCACCTTCCCAGTAGCAGTAAGGAACCGATGCCTCACCGGGTCCAGTGACACCTCACCTCCCCGACTCCCGGTAATGTCTTTGTTTCTTCATTGTTTTCCAAGGTACTGTACCCAGGGTCTATGCAACTCTGTGACCAGCCAACACTCCCTCATGACTGGGGTTGGACTGTTGGAAGCTACTCCGTCAAGATACAGTGATAGTCCCAGTTGGAGCTATTGTGTTATCTACATACTGTATAATCTTTGAATTTTTTTATCTTTACTTGTGTATTTTGGATCTTTGTCATTTTGGTCTAGTTTTACTCAGATAAAAATTGGCTATTTTTCGAAACCCGTGTGGAGTACTTTTGTGGTGTTCTCACTGTTTTACTGTGTGTGGGTACAAATACTTTACACATAGCCTCTGAGATACGTCTGACTCTTTTAAAGCTACAGAGGAGGTGAGCAGGGGTTATCTTTGCTGTGTAACCTCACCCTGACTAGTAGAGTGAGGGTCCCTACTTGGACAGGGTACATACCAGTACCAAATAGAGACCCCATTTCTAACAGGGTTCAATTATAAATTCCTCTTTGCAGTGCAGGGAAAAGTAGGCATTGTGAGATAACCATATAGGTGCCACATAATCCATGGATTTAACCACACTCAATAAGGGCAAATAGGAGGAAGGCCTCTTTCCTTTCTTATTTTTAATATATTTTTTTCATTTTGGTGTTTTATATATCTTTGATACCTGTAATTCATGGCAAGACATGTTCCTTAGGAGGGGAAAGGTATGCCAACAAGAGCAGGGAAGGTATCATTACATGCTTACAGGGTTGCTTGGTCAAGCAGCAGGTCCGCAGATCCTGAGATAATTGTTGATTATTCCGAAAGCCAATTGACACATGGGTGTCCTCAGTACATTCTTGAATCTCAAAGTCTGATTTTGACGTAAAGTTGGAAGACAAGCCATGCTTTAGATAAGATAGCTCACATTCCTGTAGTCCATGGGAGAAAGGTTTGAATGTTTTGAAACAAAAGTGAGTTAGTCGTGGGCGGCTACGATCCAATAAAACCATTTTCGATTGACACTGACTAAGCTCAATATTTTCGTTCAAAGCTCGAGACTCACACTTGGTGTGAGAGATAATTCGTGCTTCAATAAAGACAACAATGGGCTAAAGAGTCATTACTCGAACAAATAAGGTAACTCACATAAAAAAATTGGTTCACAGTGTTTGGTACTAGAACATGCATCCCAAATGTAGAGGCAGACCATCATGTGAGTAAAAGAGGATATTTCTGGACCGAACAATACCTCTGAAGACTGGTTAGGCCGCAAAAAGTCTTTTAACATGTTCTAGAGTGGTTCACTTAGGAATCTGCTGCCATAGATCGCTGATCTTGTGCAGACTTCTCTAATTTATTCTCTAGGAGTCCTTTCGAAATGTGTTTTTTCATCTTTCTGTATACTGCAATAGTTTGTAGCTGCTAAATAACCATTTTGGAACACTTTTGAATTACATTCTGTGCAATATAGTTTACTTAAATACATTTCCAACAAACCATAATGCAATTAATCATTTTGATTATATTTCTACACTAGTCGCGTTATACACAACATACAGTTCAGATTTTGAGACACAACCTCTCTAACAGTATGGGTGTTATTTGGAGTTTGACAGATGCTGGACATCTGCCAAAAACTGGTGAATGTCCCGTTCAACTAATTGAAAAGCACTCTAAGCAGGGCAGACGTGACATCCATCCACTTTTGGCAGAGGAGACATTCCACATACTCCAAAATCTAAATAGCTCTCAGGAATTATTTCGAGTTTGTGTCCTGTAAAGTGTCCTGTTTGCTCTGTTACAAGCGTATATAGTGCATACAAATGTATAAACAGTAAATATGGCAGACGAGTCAACTGCCAATTACTGTCGGAGAGGAGAGTCCACATCTGCCAAACTATAAACAACTCTAGGTGGTTAGATAGAGTTTGGCCGATGCAGAGTTTCCACTCTGTCCTATTAGGAGGTTATGCAAAGGTTAATATGGTAAATAGGGCGGATTGGACATCTTCCAATTTGTGGCAGAGGGGGACATTCCACCGCTCCCAAACTATCTCAAGGGGAATATTTAGTATTTGGTAGATGCAGAATATCCCTCTGCTGTATTGGGAGTATATACAAATATGTGTACATTAAATAGGCCAGACGGGGCATTCAGAATGTGCCTAAATATAGTGCTACTTCAAGTAGGGTAGATGCCTCCCCCATTTCACCAGCTATAAATAATTCCCATAGTGTCTGACACGGTCTCAAAAAGGCAACTTTAACATGATTTACAAAAGTGCTGTTGCAAGGTATGATCACAGCAGCTCATGTAACCATAGACTAAATTGATATCAAAAGTTAAGAGTAAAAGCCAATGATTAAAAGATAGTTTAAACAAAAAAAATCACAGCTACGATTTTCTTTCCGAAACATCATGCAGTTGGACAAGCATTCTCTCTTATATCTGTCTCGAAAGCGCAGCTATCTACAAGACGTATTCTTTCCAATATATTGAGTGGGCTTGGGATATTCTCCCTTATGGGATCGACTTGTTTGGGTCAGTCCCCTCCAGCCAGTGCTTGAAGACTTTGTTCATTACTTCTTGGAACAAATAAACTCTGTAGAATACCCCTCTTACCCCATGTTACCTCTGATTCATCTATCATTCCTCCTGAGCGAGTGTTCCGTTGCAATGCAAGAGGGACTGTTTTACATCTAAGCATAACGAATCATCATCACTGATTTGAGCATCATGTTTCCGTTATTTATTATTTCATTTTGTTCATCTGCTAATACTTGTTCCTCTCAGTAGGTAATGCGTGCTACCTCTTTACAAATAGCACCTCTCCCATGACAAACCAGACAGACCACCTCACGTATTTGTGAAGAGCATGCATTCATGTTAATATCTTATTAGGTTTCCCCTGTTTCTATCACATTTCGATTCTTTCTTATGCTGCCATTGGTACCACACACCCACCTCTCACAGCTCCAGCTTAATAGAAAAAAATACTGTGAGGGGTCTGTAGGAACAAGGTGTTACAGTTTTACTACTTTTTATATGGGCCTTTAATGCAGCATTCATGCCAGGAGTAGAGTAAAGTTTTACTTTAAATATCTTGCAGTAAAACTCACTATCTGTTTAGGGCACCTATTTGCAAGCCCCTACTAAATTTCTTTCATCATTTTGCACAGTAGAGAATGGCCGTTGAGTCACTGAGAAGAGTCAAACCACCCCGACTTCCTTTTTTTTGCACCCTGAGCTCTAAGCATGGAAGGCTTGCCATCCAGAGCCTGCTCATCCTGTGGCAGCATGGCTTACAAGAGCCCACTGGGGAGGCCTGTTGTCCACCAGTGGCGTAGAACTCTTACTCTGTTTTTGGTAAACAGCAAGAGCTCACTGAACCAGTGTCCTGACTAGCCTGTCCTCCCATTGTAGGATGAACATGTCAGAAGTGCAGTCCAGCATGCGACCAGCGCACCATGGTTCAAAGCAATTCAGATGTGGCTTACTAAAGCTTCTCCTTCACTGCATGAACCTTTAGTGGGGGATATTTCAGGGCTCATCAACTTCTTCATTGCCACATGACAATAAGAGGCCCACTTATGACAATATGATAGGTTGTAGTCTTATATCACTTTAAAGAATTTTAGATGAAGCAATGTGGATGTTGCTGTTGGGTGGGGCAATTAGTCTGTTGTCCGGAGTTGTGGGTGGGGCATCACCTTTGCTTTGATACAGAGTTAGCTTAATCTTTGAAATTACACCTACCTGGCAATCTCTTCCCTCTCACTCAATCACCCCATCACTCCTCTCTAGTCCTCCCTCCTTAAATAAATCTAGACACACCCCAGAACGTACATTCTGCACACTGGGATGTGAAAGGTCGAATAACGCATTCACAAGGTTTCCTTTTTTATGTTACAAACTGTGTAGGAAGCTGGCCTGGTGTGTGGTGGGTAATTAAGGTGCTTACACCTTATACTAGGTCCAGGAATCCCCTCTTAGTGAACTGTAGGCAGTGTCTAGAAGCCAGGCTCTCTAGAGGTAGCTGTGGATGAACAGCCAAGGCTTATCTAGGAGACATACAAAGCTCATGCGAAACCACTGTAGTCACACAGCACTTACACACATAAAAGAAAACATTCAGTTGTACAAAAATAAAGGTACTTTATTTTTGGAACACAATACCACAAAATACTAGAAGGGCCACCCTCCAATTGGAGGTAAGTAATACACTAAATATATACACTAGTAATCAGAAATAGGCATAGAAAAGGTTGGAAAACTGTGCAAATACGAAAACCAACAGTGACCCTAGGGGGAGCACAAACCATATACTGAAAAAATGGAATGCAAACACAGGAGCCCAACCTAGGTAAGTAGAATGTGTAGAGGGAAGCTGGGGGTACTAGAAAACCACAGAGGTCAGTAACACAGTACCCCCAGCGACCAGGAAAGCAGGAGTAAATCACTGGATTTTCCCCAAACCACTCAAAAGGAGGAAAAGAAGAAACAGAAGACACCCAGGGAAGACTGTAAGAACACCAGCAGTGGATTCCTGAAGAAAGAAGACTTGTGAAGAGAGGGGACCAAGACCAAGAGTCACAGTGGATTCCAGGAGAAGTAGGAGCTACCACCCACCCAGCTGTACTTGCAGGAGTTGGTCGACAGTGATGAAGAACAAATCAGCATTGCAGCCTGGAGCCGAGAAGAGTTCCTGGTGGATTCTGAAGATGTCCCATGCTGGAAGGAAGATTGCAGATGGCTGTCGGTGCAGGAATTCCACCAACAAACCTTGGCAAAGGCAAACTTGCAGTTAGTAGAAAAGTGGTGCTGCCGAGGACCAGAAAGGCTCAGGGGGACTCAATCCAGGAGAGGGAGTCACAGGGGACCCTTAGCATCACAGAGAGTCCACAGGAGCAGAGGCAGCACCCACAGGAGTCCCACAGGATGGGGACACAGGAGTTGCAGAAGAAGCCCATGCAGCACTACAAAAGAGGATGCCATGCCGCCGGAGACCCATGCAGGAGGCTGCGCTTTGCAGGATGGAGTGCTGTGGGCTGGTGCTACACATTTCCCAAAGATCCCTTGAAGGAGATGCAAACAATCCTCAACAGCTTCATGAGATGCAGTGCATGGGGGTATTGTCCTGCGTGGGAAGGCAAAGGCTTACTTCCACTAAAGTTGGACAGCTGGCAGAAAGGAACAAGAGGACTACTCCGGACCACCACCCGTGATGCAGGATCCACACAGCTCAAAATGAGGGGAGATCCACACAGCCAGTCATCGTTTGTTGTAGGTGCCTGTGGTTGCAGGGGAGTGACTCCTTCACTCCAAGGGAGATTCCTTCTTGTGCAGGCTGAAGAGTTGCTGTCTTCTGAGGATGCACGGCCAGGGAAATGTTGCAAAGCTGGAAGGAGCTGTGGAAAAAAAGTTGCAGAAGAGTCTTCTTTGTTGATTGCAGTGTTGTTGGTTCCTGGATGGTCCAGTTGCAGTTACAATGGCCAGAAGTAGTCTTGCAAGCCACATCTGAGGACCTACCCAAGAGAGAGACCCTAAATAACCCTGAAAGGGGGATTGGTCACCTAACCAGGTAAGCACCTATCAGGAGGGGGCTCTGATGTCACCTGCCTGGCCTGGCCACTCAGATGCTTCCAGAGTTCAATGCCAACCTTGGTAAAAAGATGGCAGAAACCAGGGACCCTCTGGAGGAGCTCTGACCACCATCCCTGGGGTGGTGATGGACAGTGGAGTGGTCACTCCCCTTTCTATTGTCCAGTTTTGTGCCAGAGGAGGGACTGGGGGTCCCTGAACTGGTGTGGACTGGTTTATGCATGGAGGACACCAAATGTGCCCTTCAAAGCAAACCAGTGGCTTGGAGAATCTACACCTCCCAAGCCATTCACACCTATTTCCAAAGGGAGAGGGTGTTACCTCCCTCTGCCAAAGGAAATCCTTTGTTACGCCTTCCTGGGCTTGATCAGATCAAGCAGCAGGAGGGCAGAAACCTGTCTGAGGGGTGGCAGCAGCTTGGGCTGCCTGGAAAACCCTGTAAGACTGGTGGTGGCAATGCTGAAGGTCCCCTAAGGAGCCCCCAGAGTGCATGGAATCATACTTCCAATAGTTGCAACAGTATTGGAGTATGATTCCGACATGTTTGATACAAACATGCGCAGGTTCGGAGTTGCCATGATATAGCTGGACATAGGTAGTGACCCATGTCCAGTGCACACGTAAAATGGTTTCCCCACACTTACAAAGTCCAGGACAATGGATCTGGAGTTTGTGGGGTTACCTCTGCTAGTGCAGGGGTGCCCTCACACACACACACATACTTGCACCCTGCCCTCTTGGCTAGGAGGGTCTGCCATAGGGGTGACTTGCAGTGACCTGGTGCACTGACCTGTAGTGAAAGGGTGCATGCACCTTTTCACGCAGGCTGTAATGGCAGGCCTGCAGACACATTTTGCATGGGCTCCCATGGGTGGCATAATACATGCTGCAGCCCATAGGGAACCCCTGGTGCCCCAATGCCCTGGGTACCAAAGTACCATATACTATGGACTTACATGGGGGCACCAGTATGCCAATTATGGGGTGTACAAAGTCAGGAGCAACCAAATCTAGAGGGAGAGAGCACAGGCACTTGGGTCCTAGTTAGCAGGATCCAAGTGAACACAGTCAAACACACTGACAGCAGACAAAAAGTGCGGGTAACCATGCCAAAAAGAGGGTACTTTCCTACAATGATGACCTGCTGGACATCACTCTACTTTCTGACTTCAGTTGATTTGTAGTTTATCCACTTATTACAGTATTCAAAAGCATATCGATCTACCCACCTATCTTTCTATTGCAAGAGATAGCACAATATTTAAACTGAATTACTCCTATGAGCTGGTCATTAATAGGTAAATAGTTCTAAGCTTAATTTGTAATCACTCTTTCGGAATTCTTTTGAAGGCTAAAACCGTTAAGGCACAAGCAAGGTATAGACCTGTCATATATCAAACAGATTTCAGAGCAGAAAGCTCTGCAGCTCACGTTTCTCGAATCCCAGATGCTTGCATCCTTTCAGGTACAAATACAGCTGACTTAAATCTTCCCTTTGTCAGTGGTGTAACACAAAATGATAGGTCCCGTACATGAGGTCATGTGGTTCCCGAGCCTCTAGATCTTACACATATTCATTGGCCTTGGGCTAAATGGAGGCCTCCTGAAGAATTGGGGCCCCCTGAAATGTGGGGGTCCCCCTGAAGTGATGGGAGACCCATACACCGCAGGGACTGCAGATGTCTGCATTAAGCCCTCGCATTTTGGTTTTGTTTGTGTCAGTTCCATACAGAAAGTCTAGATGCATATTTGACCACAATCTTTCAGGTAAGTAAAATACTGGCAGTATGTAATTTTAAGTTTTTGAGATGCATTGAACACTATTGACACGTAGTCCATGGGAACTTGTGTACATCTGCGTGTATAGGCATGTAAGTCCCTATTAAAGAAAATATAACCTCCCCTCACACCCACACCAGAGGGGCAGTATTTTTCCTCTCCCATATCTGGGGGACAGCGACTACTAGGCCTTTATGTATCAATATGTCTCCCCATAGACACTGAATGGATAACTCCCTTTGATACATCAGGCCGTTGGTGCTTTTCAACTTTGATGGGTAGGAGGATATTCTTGCAAAATACAGTGTGGTTACCAGCAATTTACCAAACCGATTTTTATTGTGGTTTATATTGACGTGTATGTTGTTTTGACAAGATATGTATTTTAAAGCATTGGTTCCCAACCTGTGGTCCGGGGACCTCTGGGGGTCCGCGAAGCCTTCTCAGGGGGTCCGCAAGAGCCTAGAAAATTAAAAAATATTAACAAATATTGATAAATTAGGTCCCGAGCTTCCAGTAATGACTCAGGCGGGGGTCCCCGGATTCCCATGATGATTCAGTGGGGGTCCCTGGGTTCCATTAATGTTAAAGTGGGGGTCCACAGAAATCAAAAGGTTGGGAACCACTGTTTTAAAGTATTGGAAAGTATGCCATTTGCGTTTGGGAATTAGTATGATGAAAACGTACTGCACAAATATTTGCATTTGGAATTAATTATATATGCAGATCTTTTTTAAGTGTACATTTTTTAATCAAATGTTTTCCTTTACATACATTGTCCCCTTGAGTAGTGGTATTTTGACTTTTATTTTTTACTGTTTTATGGAGATTATTTAATTTTAAATGTATGAATAATTATCTTAACATTTTTTTTTTCTCGAAAGTAAACGTGTCATCTTACTTTTAGGAGTGCCATCGACGGTTGAATTACCTACTAGATGTTTACATTTTTCCGAATGAAGATCTAGAACTCAACTCCACTGTATTCCTTTGGCCGCAGAAGATTAATCCTATTTTTGATGAAAACGATGAGGTTAGTATGTGTAGAACTTGTGCCTGAAGCAAAGAGATAATCTCAGTTCAAGCCAATTCTGGTCTGCTCTTTTTGTTGCTAAGTATTAGTTGGAAATGTTTACAACTTCCGTAAATCTAATTAACTTTAGTCAATTACACAGGAAAATATTACAAAAGTTACAATTATGTTACTCAAAATGGGCCGGATTCAGAAAGCATTTCTAAAAGCTCCAAATATACACATTGTAGCCTTGGATATGTTATTTCCCTGCATTTCTGCCTCTTTGGGATTCAAATAGGTACCCTGGAGCCTTCATAGGAATCTAAGCACTGAATATACTGTATGTTCTCCTGTTCATCCATTTGTCCTCCTACCGTTTGTCTGCAGGTCAAACTTTCTGCTAGAGTACAGAAGAATTCAGTAACTTTAGCATACTACTGATACGAAATATCAGGGCGAGTAATTCAAATCCATTTCAGAACAGTATGTTCTTTTTTTCCTTCTAGTTTTTAGATGAGAATCATAATGCTGACACATGTTTCAATTATGCAGCTAATGACAGAAGAAACACTAAACGTTAATATGATTTAAAATAACGACATGAGTGACTTTCTTGATTATGCTGCTATTACCGACATAAACGTGTAACGTGACCTGCGTGTCAGTCTTACACATTGGGGCATTCCAAAAGATATGCTGAAAGATATCTTTGAAATCTTAAGAAAACATTTTATCTAAATCACCAGAGTGAAACACGAGTTGGCTGTATGAGTCTAACCTAAGAAGTTAAATGTAAAGGAGAAAAAATGCACTTTACTAATTTGAGTTGTGTTTTTAGTTAGTTACTGGTTTGAATTGGATTTTAATCACGCATTCTGCTATTTTATTATCAGTCATATAGTAAGGTTCCTACATTTTTCCATCTATACCGCAATTCTGTGTTGTAGGGTCACACCAAGTAGAATAAAAAACAACACCCAGAACCTATATGACCTCAGCTTTTCTTGACATGAGGGTAGTTCCTTCCTTCTCAGACAGTGCGAGATCCTTTCTTGAGTAAGCCTAGCAGAAACTTGATTTTTTTTGTTTTATTTTTTAATTTACAGTGAAAATGTATTTCACATGGTCAACCTTTTCCCATTACCCGTGCAGAACCTGGAGCTCCTTACTTTTGCTGAACTAGATTCCTGTTCGCCTCCAGGGTCCCAAAACACCTGAGAAATGTTTGTGAAGACTACCAGGCATGGGGGGTATGAGGATATTCAGTAGGGTTTGCATTTCCAGACACATGTAGTGCCCCTTTCACGCTCCTTCACCTAAACATAGCACTACAGAGAATCTGACACTCCGGGTTGTCCACAAATAGCAATTTCCACCTGAAGGTGCAAATGTCCACTCATCCTGAGTCTGTAAATTAAGTGATCAGTCCTACTTAGAAATGGAAAAAGGTGTTAGGCCCATACAATTTAGAAAATAAATGGCCATCCTCTTATTTAGGGATTCAGATATCTATTTGGAAAACATCCGTTGATAAAATGATATTCTATTAAGTGCCCCGTACATTATTTTCACTCGCAATGGGAAGGTATTGATGTTATTACTTACATTATTCAACATTTGAATTCGTAATGAGATCTAGAGCAGCTTCAATTAATGGTGAGCACTTTCCCCTTATGTAATCATTTTATTCATTGCTGGCCCTTCTAATGTTGTTGTTCTATTGTCTTTTTGGGTTTAGGATTACAGCATCATCTTTTAATATCAAGTAACATGAATGATGGCCTTACACGTATTTCATTTCTTTATTTCACCTTTAAAAAAAATCTTTTTTCAGTTGTTTGAGGAAGCTAAACGCAAAGGAGAAATGGAACTCACGGGCAAAAAAGAAAAACTAATGATGGAACTGGAAAAGCTGTCCCGCCGAATGGAAGAATTTGCAGAATGTTCTGAACTGGACATGATGCAGCAGGTTTTAGACATTAGTATTCTATACTTTTTCGATGAGCATTACAATATATACTGGTTCCTGAATGTGCTATGGTCCATATTTCTTCTTACACGCGCTCTCCCTCTATACAATTTATACAAGGCTCCGTTGCAGTTAAATACCAACGCTAACATGTAGATTATTACATTTACCTCAAATACTCACATGTTTAAATGGGTAAAGGTGATTTTTATTTTTGTATAAAGCATTTTATTGGGATGTATAAAATTGAACAGAAAAAAAAGCAGAAGTTTGCAATCATGCTGACAATACCATGTTACACCAGCCAGTTCTCTAACACACACTTCCCCCACAATATTAATTTATGATCACATATTCCTTTGATAATGTAGTCTTTTTCTTAAGTTAGACCTGATTTCATCGTTCTAAATCTCGTTATTGTTAGCTGTTGGCTTGAATAGTAAATACCTTCACTTCAAATACAGTGATGTTGGCCCTGGCAGAACAATGCTCGACAGCTGTGAATCTACCTCTCTAGATATTTCTGTTGTATTTGACCTGCTTTGTGAGCAGAGCTCTTGAGGAATTGCCATATCAAACAAAGTGACCAACAGAGTAGAGAGTGTTGGCAACAAACATGACCTAGGGCCACCCAATTCCAATTCACTGTGACGCCCTGCAAATTAAACACGACTCAATAAGTTAGATCACTCCAAATATTACTGTTAAAAGGCTACAGATCTATTTGGCATGAGAGCTTGCACCATGAGTAGCAAATCTAAGGGGTCAAAATCACAGTACCACGAAACTCTGGCGATCACCAGTAAGATTTTAGACCCTTAGGCCAATCAGACTTCCAAAAGTGTCTATGTAGTCATGCTGCATGCATCCACTTGTGTCTTGAGGATCTGTGTCCTCCTCAGACCTGTTCTTTTGGCATATGCATCTTTCCTTTTCTCTTTTCACCACTAAGTCTAACCGTCTGACTCTGCGAACAGTGCTGATTTGGGCCTGTTAACTGAAGATGTGTGCCTGCCTTTAAACCTACAAACAAATGTTATTTAGTAAAAATCTAAAATGATCCTCCATTAAAGGGCTGCCCTTTGATTTGATTACAGTACAATAATGACGTGAGAACAATGCAAAAACGTATACAAGAAGCAGAGGAGACAATGGCATTTATTAATAAAGAAGAAGCTCTCTATAAACAGGAACTGAGCACCTACCCTGAGCTGGATTTTATCAAAGTTAACATTGAGCCCTATCATAAGGTTTTTGGACTGATTTACAAATGGCAAAGGACGGAAAAACGGTAAGTGCAACCTTAGCCTTCGATTACTAGATAAACACAGGGATAACTATGTAGTAGTGTTCCCCAGGGTGTGTGGTATTTGCTGCGTCAGTTAGTTATTTTAACAGTTTATGTGATTATTACAGCTAAAAGAACAAGCATGGGCAAAGCCAATGGGTTTCGCTTTGCCAATGTTGTGTGTATTTGACAAGGTTGGAGGCTTTTAAATATGCATGCATTGCAAAGGCCAGAGTGGAGAATATCAATGTAAAATGTATGAAAAGACTGTTACTATGCTTAAAAGATGGCCGCTGTGTTATGTGATGAAATATGAGTCACATCATCATATTATGCCACAAAACACAGCAGCCACTTTAAAAGCATAGAAAACATGTTTTTATACTTTCAAGAGGGCCACCTCATGTGACCCACTGTGATGATGCAACATTGTAGCCATCTTGCAAGTGTAGAAAACAGTTTTTTATATTGTTGTTTTGACCCACACAGTGTGGCCACGTAACTCATGATGCAAAACACATCATAGCCACTATCTTTCACATCTTTAAATTACAGAAGAACAATGTTTTCTATACCTTTAAGATGACTGGTTGGTATTATTGACTTTCTGTGGTGAGGGGAGAACACAGCATCTAGGGTACAGGCTCCCATCTGGTTTTACGGTGCACCGTAGAGGAGCATTGGGAAGGAGAGTGATAGGGAAGAGACGGAATGGGGTAGCAAGGGAAAGAGCGCAAGTGCCCTTAGAAGAACAAGACATGAACTTCCATGGGATGTAAAAATAAACTAGTTCCATGACATCAGCAGTGGAAGAATATAGCTTATCTAGGCGCAAAACAAACACAGAATAGGAAGGAAAGCCATCCAACAAAGAGCAAGGAAGTGAGAGTGACAATTAACCTATCTAAACAAGAGGAATTGGTGCTATAAAACTAATTCTGTGTAGTATTGTACACAATGTTGTGTGTGACAAACAGCTTCAACAAAAAAGGTGCAACATTGTTGTGTTATTCACATTTTGCTTCTGCCCACCACAGCATACAGCATGGGGCAATGGGTCAGCCCATTAAACCACTGGTTAACTTCACTTTGAGTGACAGGATTTTGCTCTTTCACAACAAGCACATCTGCACACAAGGTAGTTCCCGTAAGTGCCAGTGTATATGTTTTTACTTTATAATCACTTTAGCATTATCTTTGTCTTTAGAGTCTGATGTTTTAGCAGGAAGCTTTTCATGTGAGAACAGGGCACATTCCTGCTTTATTAGATCTCATGTCCTGCTAATGCTGTTGTAAATTACTTTCAGAGTGGCCTTGTTTACATGAATGCTGCTTTTTCACATGAGTACACATGAACTCTGAATTGAAGCTAACCAGTGTGCTCGGTCAATCTTGCCAACCCTAGCTCTCTTTCTTTCTTTCTTTCTTTCATTTTTAATTGCTTTTCTTTCATTCCTTCTTGTTTTCTTTCATTCCTTCTTGTTTTCCTGCCTATTTTCTTTCTCTTTCATTTTCATTTTCATCCTTTCTTTCATTCCTTCCACCTTTCGTTTTTACTAAGACTGGTAAGCAGTACCCAGGGCACAGCCAAGAGTCAGTAACCAACAGTATCTGTCCGAAAAGGTTGGGTATGACCAGGGCAAAAAGGAGGACTTTCCTACATTTTCCTTCATTCTTACTATCTTTCTCAAAAAAGCCAATGTAGACCAATTGGCTTTTTTTAGGTTTGTGTTAGCCATTACCTTTTGATTCAACTAAATTATGTGTATAAAATACTTATAGTGGTTTTCAGCCAATGTTTCATTTAGATTGATGAGGGCCGGGCAGCAATACATTTTTACAAAAAAGCATGACAAAACAGACCAAGGATTACAAAAAGACTGGGTACAACACCAAACCTATTGGCTTTGCCACTGTGTGTTCTCACCTGTGGGCCCTCAACAGCCTTCTATTAGCTGGCCACCGGCTAATCTAAAAAGTGGAGTCTACAGAATGTAAAAGTGAACATGGCTTACATAGCCCTGTTTGCTTTCTCTTCCTGCTACTGCCTTTTTGAACTGTAAGATCAAAGGTAGGAAGATCAGTGTCAGGTACTGAATGGCAAGCCATGGGTAACAACTGCTACTACTGATGGACACCCATGGAAAAGGTGTTTTGAGTAAACATCTGTGGATTTTGCTGTGATAATTTAAAAGTACTAAGTAAAGCTTTGTTGTATTTGTAGCCACTCTTCTTCGAACTGTGGGGTAATTTACCCCCCACCCTCGAATTCAGTGGTTGCACCAGGCACAGTACTAGCCCTTACGTATTTCTAGGAAAAACTGGTATATGCTTGTACACTGGTATATTTGAATATTTTTGAAGCCTCCAACTAGGTCTACATATATTGGATCAGATCTTACTTAGTAGCTGGCCTGGGGAGTAAATTTCAACATGTGCCATGCACCACATGCAGACTGACACTTTCACTTCAGACTTCCACTTTGATATTGTTTGGGGTCTCCTTATGCTCCTGTGTGGAGATGGGCATCACACTGGGGGGTTCCCCTTGACCATTGAGAGGTGTGTTTAAGGGCTCTTAGCCTTGGGGTAGATTGTGGATGAGTACCGTAGGATTGGTTGAGAGCAGTCGTTGATTTTACCCAACCCTCTTTGGGCTGTAAGCCATCCCATCAATGTGTGTACAATCCAGGGAGTGCTGCCTTGCAGTGCTGTAATGAAACCTGAGGGGTCCTCCCTCAAGATTCATGAAGAGGGACCCCCTTACGCTCCAGACCCATTCAGGAACTCTCATGTCAGGGGCCTGCGGTGGGCTATGGTTACACCACTGCTGCCATGGCCGCAGCTCCTGCCTCACACAGGAAATAAGTAGTGTCTCTCAAATTGTCACAGAATAGGCTATTAATGATCTATCTACTGTCCTATTTGGAGATGATGAGGGCCAATACAAACCAAGCGTTCGATAAATCCTTTTTGGTTTCTCTGACACTCCTGCTGGACTGTTATTTTGATGGTCCTTTTCTGAAATACAATTTATATATATTTTGGTTCTGCATACATAAATTATGTATTTGATGTTTTCAAAGTCTTTCAACTTACAGGTGTCTTTTCCTCTTTATTGTTTTCAGTCTCTAGGGTTCTTTGTGCCTCATTGTCAGAACAAAAGATCCAAAATATGTAAATAAAATGACTATAAACACCCCTTCACAAAGAGCAGTCTGTGTATTGATGTTCTTTTAAGGTACCATTCCATCTGAGGTTGCTTTGATAAGGCACATATTAGAGAATTTGAACTTTAGTGCCCTGTTCTGTGTTTTGCTGATGATGTGCTTATGGCTGTGACAGGGTAATAATTCAGACCTTATTAAGTTAGACTTGTCGGTTTCCATTAATATAATTAATTATATTGTGATGTTTTGACTCTGACGGGATGAAGCATTTATCAGTCTGATCATTTTGTAGTGTGTATGACCACTGACCCATAGACATCCCCCAAACACTTTGCACCCAAAACAGTTATACAAGTAACAGTACACTATGATAAGGACCAGGTTGAAGGTCGTGATCATGCAAGTAGCAGGTCACTAACCCAAAACAGGAAGGCTTAGAGGGAAGCAAACTATAGTAACTCTTAGATTAGTGCTCAAAAGATATTTATTGGTAGAGTCTTGTAGGTTCCAAAGAAAGTTCTTGGAGGTGAGTCTTGTAAGTATGTAAGAAATACTTTGAGTCCAATCTGAGTTTAATATGTATGGCTCCAATAAAAATAGGTCATAATTAACAACTCAACTGTAACTGTATATGTAGATCAAATTGGAAACATCCAGGGGGCCACAGTTAGGTCAGAGAAACGGAGTCTGAAAGGTAATCTGTAAGTGAGGTTAACTAAAAGCTCTAATATAGATCTAACAGTGAGACAGAACTCCTTACCAACCATGTACAACATTAGCAGATGACTTTATGGACCAATGGACGCATGACTGGCAGTGGCCTCGCAGTACTTAATCACAATGAACACATTGATCATATACTGTAGGTCACAACCAATCTACGAGTTGCACTCCATTCCAGAAGCATATAGGTTTCAGGAAAAATTGTGTTACAGTAAGTTACAAACTCCCAGAAGTGATGGGTGATTGAAGGCTTTCTCGTATGTTTGCTGTTTCCAACCATCCACGAACTAGAAACATTTGTGAACTATGTCAACATTTGTGATGGCCGTCTAGCTTAAAATAAAAATACCAAGGAGCTTGCATACAGGTAAATGTTTTCATTTCCCTGATTATTGTTTTCATTGTATATTGTCTTGATTTGTTTACTGCTAGGTGGATGGATGGAGCTTTTTTGGATTTGAATGGGGAAATCATGGAGGGTGAGGTAGATGAATTCTACAGGGAAATATACAAAATGCAAAGGTTCTTCCAACAAAAGCAGAAGAAAGCAGACCTAGAAAGGCAGAAAACAGGTCATCAGAGAACACTTACAGAAGAAAAACTGGACGAAGAAGTTAAAGAGAGTCGAACTGCTCAAATGTGTTCTATGGTGATGGACCAGATTAAAGAGTTTAAGGTAAAAAGGTAGAATGTAATGCAAGTCTTAACATATGTTTTAACATACATACCTTTTAGATTTCTTCAATAGTGCCATTGCTATATTTTTAAGTATGTGGTGTTTAATCATTTGGGTGTCTTTACCTTAAGCCATAATGGCCTGCTTTCAAGAGATTACTGTGGCACATTGATATGTTTCTGAAATCCTCTGTATGCTCCTGGTTCCAAATCCAGATTTAGATGTGTTTCAAGCGCCCGCTCAACAGACTTTAGATCCTGAATACTGGATCCTGGATCGAAGTACAGGGCATGCCACTCGATTGGTTTAATTGCAGGAACATTGTTCTTGAACATCAGAGTCTCTTCAGATTATTATGTTCCTGAATTTTGTCATATAATTAAAGACTCATACATATATGACATGGAACTCGGAGGACCTCAATATTGCAATAAAGTAGTAGTATTTTTCAATTGATATTTTTGGTGTTCTAAGGAGGAGTCTATTAGGCCTTTAGACATTCTTTAACTGATATCTAAATGCCCTTAACAAGTTGTACCTACTTTGGTATTCTTGCAATACACCTTCAACTTTCATTTTTAGTTGCATTTATGTCAGAAGCACATCTCACTGGGAGATCTAGTTTTCTTCCAGAAGCACAATTATGGTCAGTTGTTTGTTGTGGTACATTATACATCACATGATCCATTAACATCGTCAAATTAGTGACAAATAAAACCATTGTTTAGTATCCACATGTATAACATTTACTCATTCCCATCTCACTGCAACCTGGTAACTCTTTAAGGGAGTTCTTGATGCAGGTTTGGACTTGACATCCAAGTGATGCAATTTTGTATTCAGTTAAAAAGTTGCAGTAGACATACATTTCCTGAAGGATTGCTTCTCTTCGTCCAAAACACACAGTACTCAGTGTATTTGTGTAGGGAAGCACACATGTTCCTCAGTGATAGAGCTGACTACCTCATGCTAGAAAATGTGTATGTGGTGCCATTTCCTAATTGGGTGATAAAATCTTGTTTCATTCCAACTACTCCTCAGGCGGCCATGTGATTCTTATGTGGCAAATTGTGCAACAATTTGCATGAATAAGAAAACGTATGCAGAATCTTAAATTAAAGACATTTTGATTTCTGTTTTTTGTAGATATTGCTCATGTGTCGGGTTTGTCAGATGCAGTACTATCTGAGCCAGAGCTTACTTTGTAAAATGATAAGTGCTGGTGCCCAAAGTTTTTCTCAGATGCCCACAGCTTATCCAGATGAATGTTGGGGTTGCCAAATATCAGGGCTGAGTAATCTGGATTCTCCAGTTTTGAATCTTTTATAGGTGCACATGCTTGCCCATTGTTGATGTGGAGTCCCACATTATTTATAATTAGCAGTGTATAACAAAGCACTGAATAATAAAGTCAAACCTTGTTAGATTTTATACCAATCCACATCCTTTTAGGTAAAACCAACCTTTAGCCAATCAAGAGAACCCTCTGCCTAATTCCTCTCCTCCAGAGTCACCACACCTCAGATTTCTAACTGCATGATTGTGAAAGGGAGTTCCTTGAGCTCTGCTCAGTTTTACTGGAAAACTGTTACTGTCAGCTTCAGTTGAACTCTATCCCATCTACACAAGATTTAACACCGCCTGTACCTTATTCTGACAGACATTCAACATGTCAGAGGGATTCAAAAATGACTTATTTAGGCCCTGTATGCCTTGTGGCAAGGAGAGGATTGTTTCCTAAGGACTGCAAATATTGCAGAACGTTTTCTCTCAAGAAACTAAAAGTTATGGTTTCAAAAGTGAAAACGACAGAAACTCAAGTCTCCAGTGAGAAAGGATCACTGACTCTAGACAAAAAGAAAACTTGAAGAAAGATAGACATGGTAAGGAGTTGGGTGAAAAGCCACCTAAGATGTTATTAAAAGGGACAGAAAAAAGAAAGACCGACAAAGGTCCGAATCAGAAGAAGTCGAGTTATACAACAACTCCAGGATCCTCCAAACAAAAGCAATCATGGTCAGAACCTTCCACTCCTTTCAAACCTCTTTAGCTTTTGCAGATATCAAGAAGTGTACCTAAGATTCTCTTCACAGATCACCCATATCAAAGGTAAAACCGTCAACCAGTACTTAATTTGTAAACAAATAAGTTCCAGGGCCCTTTTCAGAAGGCCACTGCAGCTTGCACCATCTATTGCCCCACAAGCATTGCCGATGACAGTACCATTAGTACTAACCATCACACTCATACAAGTGTGACAACTCAGACTTAAAATATACATTACAAATAACTAATGTCTTCCGCCCAAGCTATTCTTGTAGCTTTGTGTGGCAGGTGTTAGTGATTTTAATGTATGTGTAATTATTAAACGGCTCCTGTTGTGCTCCTCATAAAATTAGATAAACAGGTCCACCATGTGTCAGACTGCTATGAGAGCCGATGTTGACAATAACGTGCAGGTGCTGAGCACGGGAAACCACTGGCTATAATTAAGCACTGCTGTCAATGAGACTGTCAGTGGCACCGTTGACGGCTATGATGTCTACATTACATGAAATCTACTACCACTGTATCAACTGCATCTTCAACATCAAGATTGATCTCAACTATGTTTTCATCATCAACAAGACTGTCTGCAGATGCATAGTCATTGAGACAGAGGACGGCTGCTCCATCATCTACACCATCCACGGACAATCTGTCGGCGCAATTGTCGACAACCGCAATATTGATGGAGGAGCAGGTGGGGTGCAAAGGGGTGACTTTAACTGATCTAAAGAGACATAAGTCGCCAGGCCACCTTGCGGGTGTCCATACTTCGCTTTCCTCTTTGCAGGGATGATGAAGCACAAATAACCCTGCAAGTGGAATGGTTCATCCAGCCAAGTTTCCTGCATTAGTATAATGTCAAAAGTGCTGATGTACTGGATGAAGTCGGGGTCAAGAGCTTTGGTCAATGGCTACACCAATGACAACCATGGTTGTAACCTCAAAGTCAACTTCATCACTAGGCCTGTGGATGGCCATTACTAAACCCCTAATAGGACCTGAACAAACCTCACCAAACAAGGTTTCCCCTTTGCCACCAGTAGTAAAGTAAGTAAAATATATTGTTTAGTTACTTAAACCATAACAAAGATGAAAAAGAGGCTAACACTTTTAAAAAATACATTTGTGAAGTTACTAAGTCATCATCGAGGGACTATGCACATTGTCCAGTCGTTTCGATTTGCCCTCCATAGGAGCTCATCTTAAAACATAGTAGAGTATTGCTACTTAAGATTTTGCTTGCTCTATTGTGAGTAGAGCATCGCTTAATGCCATTATAGTCCATTGTCATGCACTGAGCTGTGAGCTATCCTCTGTGAATCACAGGGAGGATGGTGCTGATTTATTAAATCTTGTTTTTGTGACACTTGCAATAGAAACTTCACCAAAGCACAGTTCAACTGCAGGTCCCCAGGTGCAAAGCACGCCATCACTACTTGCCTCCGTATGCCTTTTTCGTTAAATCTTTAGCAGGGATTTTGTCCTAGTGGAAGATGATTGCATGAGCAGAGGACATGGAGGAGGTCTTCCGTGTCCTCACCACACAGGCGGCAGATAGAGTTGGTTATGTCCCTCAGCCAGGGGGCCGCATTTAAAGCAAGTGGTAGGAGATCAAGTCGATACTTTAAGAATTGATCCTTTATTTGTTTCGAGAAGCCCTGGCCTAGGTATGACTGGTGTCAAAGACGTGTAAGTGTGCAAAGTCATCCATGCATTAGACCTCTGTGAGAAGGCTGCTTTGTCCTCCAGTAGTGACTGAAGCCTAAGTGATTTCCCAGCTGCTTTTTTGAAGGCGTTGTTGTGGGATTGGGGTCCTCCAAAGGTCGGTGAGCCCGGTCTTCTTAAGTGAATCATCTAAATGGATTCTGAAAGTGGAGGTGTTCTTACGTTGAAGCTCTTGCCACATATGGTAGTTAAGAGTGCCCAGGGAGGCACCCCGGGCTTTGCTCCAGAACTTTATGTAGGCAATGTGTTGAGCCAGGGATTGGTTCAGTAGACCAAACTCCAGGCTCAGTTGGGTAAGGTAGGTGAATCTGGGGATGTTAAAGATCGTCCGGTTAACTTTGCTCACTGCGTAGTTTAAGATATCTGAATCCCTGCCTCTTTGTACTTCACTCCCGTATGTTATTGTGGGCAGGAGCTTAGCTTTTAGAACTTTTAAGAGGGGGATTAATGACGTCCCATTCAGATAGGTTTTTAGTTTTTTTAAAGATAGTGCTATGGCTAGACTTTTCCCATTAGGCTTTTCCTTTGATGCACAAAGTTCACCGATTTGTCAATAACGACTCCAAGATATTTATACTTGTCTGTTTGAACAAATCATGTCTTGCCCCAAAACCAAGCTCTCGAGGTTGCCTTTGATCTAATTGACAGTATACGTGTTTTGCCAAAGGTTGCTGTCAAGGCAGTAGTGGCTGAGTGGTGTTTAGTAGTCTATGAAGGCCCATTTCCGTATGGCTCATCAGTACGAGTTTGTCAGCATACATGAGGCATGGTAATTCAAGGTCCCCAATTTTTGGAGGGTGTAAGTTTGTGAAGGTGAGTGAACCCACTAAGGGGGTTATTCTAACTTTGGAGGAGGTGTTAATCCGTCCCAAAAGTGACGGAAAAGTGACGGATTTACCACCAGCGGTATTACGAGTCCATTATATCCTATGGAACTCGTAATACGGCTGGTGGTATATCCGTCACTTTACCGTCACTTTTGGGACGGATTAACACTCCTCCAAAGTTAGAATAACCCCCTAAGTCTGCTAAATATAGGTTGAACAGTGTGGGGGCCAAATCGCAACCCTGTTTTAGACCTTTGGTAGTAGGGATCCGCCTTGAGAGATGAGTGCCTGTGCCCAATTTTATCTGGACCCATGTGTCTGTATGAAGGGCTATTATCAGGCGTAGGAATGGATGTGGAAGCCCCCAGGTTTCAAGCTACTTCCACTGCAGATTCCTGTCCACATGGTCTAACACAGCCTTGAAGTCAACAAAGCATGGATGGAGCTGACGTTTCAGTGTTATAGTTTTGTCAGTTAAAAGGGCAATGGCCATGAGGTTCGTGATCGTGCCAGTATGTTTGGAGAATCCTGTTTGAGTCGTGGGGATTATTCCCTTTTCAGTAGACCATGCAAGCAGATGATCCAATACCAGGCCTGCAAAGAACTTTGCGTCATTGTCAATTAAGGCAATCAGACGATAGCTATCGGGGAGCGACCTGTCCCCAGTTTTAAAGATGGGGGAGATTATGGACCCCTTCTAGGACTGCGGAATCGTTCCGGTCAAAACTATTTCCAGGTAGAGAGGTTCACAAATCTTTTCCCAGAAGGGTCTATTGTACTTGAAGACTGCAGGTGGGAGTCCCTTTGGTCCCGGGACGCCTTCTCTCCGGCTCTTGGCTATCTGATTTGTTATAGTGACTGAGTCAGTGAGTAATGTGAGCATACTCTTTAACAAGGGCCTGTGTGGAAGAAGAGTTCCTGGCAAAGTCGTGCTTTGTCTGACCATGCTAAGTGATGTCGGGCCACTGAAATGGACTCCAAGATGTTTGGCCCAGACAGCTTCTGGTATATGCGATGTAATGACACCATGATATGGATGTGTGAGGTTGCATATTGTGTACCAGAAGTGTGCGCTGTTGTTACACCTTGCATCCGAGTGTAGCCTGGCCCACAAGTCTTCACAATAGCTCCTATTGATTGCCCATTGGAGCTTATTCTGTGACTGTTTGTGGTGCCTTAGGATTGTCAAAAGGTCTGGATTGCCTGGGCTGCCATGGAGACGCCTTATACTGGAGTAGATTTTTTTGTTTGCATCTCGCAGTGCTGTCCTGTGGACTTGTGCCAAGTGAGTTACGGCTGCAGGAAGTAGCAGTCGCCTGTTAGTAATTGGTTCCGCAAAAATTCCACTAAGCCGTGTTGTGAGTTGTTCCCATTTCTGCACTTTGCTGTCGTTATTTGTTTCTAGTTCCAGTGCGAGATCGATTGCTGCTTCGATGACATGATCAATGTTTGATTGCCCACATTTGACACTTTTACAGTCTGTGGTGAAAGTGGTAATGTGTGCAATATTCTTTTTCTCCATTTTGGTTATCCCCAGGATGATGGATAATTCCTGTGGGCAATGGTCGCTCTCTCTCCTGTTGCCTAGATGGTAAGAGGCTACTTGCTTGAATAGTGGAAGGGAAACAAACGTATAGTCAGTTGTGGTAGGGGCTGTGGTTGAAAAATATGATGCTGCTGGAGGCGAGTCCTCAGTAAATCTGCCATTCAGGGCTCTTAGCTGTAACAATTCTAAGCCATTCAGCAAGGTCCTGCTGTTCTTTGTGGGACGGTCGTATTTATTGGCCCCTTGTATGGGATGGTCCCAAGCGCTGGAAAGGGCAGTTGCGGTTTCATCTTTTGAGGAACCTAATAGATGGAAATTGATGATGTCAGCCACGTCGGCTATGACGCCTCTGCTTATGTAGTTCTAGAGTAGAGCCACTAGATTATTAGCATCACTGAGTTTAAGTTTGGGGTGAAGTTAGGTGTCTACGAGAACTATATCTGCTGTGGGCGCACACGTCGTGGCAGTATGTGACACAATATTGATGGAGAAGCAGGTGGGGTGCAAAGGGGTGACTCTAACTGTTAGTTCTAAAGAGACATAAGTCGCCAGGCCACCTTGCGGGTGTCCATACTTCGCTTTCCTGTTTGCAGGGATGATGAAGCACAAATAACCCTGCAAGTTGAATGGTTCATCCAGCCAAGTTTCCTGCATTAGTATAATGTCAAAAGTGCTGATGTACTGGATGAAGTCGGGGTCAAGAGCTTTGGAAAGGAGGCCGTTTACGTTCCATGAGCACATGTGGAGGATCTCCTTTGACGATGTAGAGCCCAGCTTTTTGTCTGAGGTTTGTCACCCTTGCCTATTGCAGTTGCCCCGAGCGCTCCTAAGTATGGAGCGTGTTTCCTTGCACTGGGGGCCTGATTCAAAGGCAGGATCTAAAGGAGTTGGGTAGCCAACCTCACAGTGCGTTTAATACTGATAGCCCAGTGTTCGAAGGTTGTGCTTTCTCCTAGGATTGTTTGGGCGATTAGGTTTGTCTTACATGTGGCTTTAGTGGATTCAGGAGCAGTGGTGTTAGTTGGGTGGAGAAATTCTACTGCTAGGAGATCAGTTGAATTGAGGCTGCTTGTGGTGGGAATATGTGAAAGTAGCTGAAGAATATTCCCCCTGTTCAAAATATCACCAGATCTCTTAGATTTGTAGTGAGGATGAAAAAGTAATGAGTTGGTGGTTGAGGGATCTGGTCGAGTTTTGAGTTTCTGCAGCAGATGCAGAGGGTTCCCTGGGGGGGGGGGGGGGGGGAGTCTCCTCCCAGATTCCAGCAGTTGTTTGGCCTGTTGGTTGTAGAGTTCCCCACTTGTGCGCAATGTGTGGGGCTAGGAGGTATAATAGTTGCTCCCAGGACCTGTGGAGGAGGGGCCATTAGTTGGACTGGGGAGGGAATGGGGGAAGTTGCTTGTGTAAGTTGTCTGTGACTTCTGGAAGATGAAGACTGGAGTTCCCTAGTGATGCCCACCCCTTCTGCAGGCCAGGGGTGGTCGCTTTTGGCAGCGTTCTTCTGCTTGGTGGCCAAATTCGAGGATGGGACCACAGAGATTGTTGTTAGACCAGGTGACCCGGGAGACATAGCTTCATTGGAGGCCCAGATGTCGGGTATTGTTTGGGGGCCACTTCCGGGATGGCTTCTTTCCCTGCGATTCGCTTCTTACGGCCTTTCCTCCACTGAGTACGTCTTTGCTTGGCATTGAGTTTCACCGTGGCATTGCCATCCCCAGGACTGCCAGTTGAGAGTATATCCCTTGAAGGTTCGGGTACGTTTACTGTTGGGGACAGATTGCAAGAGTTTGCTATTGCAGGAGTCTCCTGGATGGGGCCATTTGCCCTGTCATCGCTATTTGTTCTTAGGCCAATGGTTGTGGTCTTGAGTGGACCCAAGTGAATCTTTCCCAAGACTTGTGTGGAAAGGGCAGATGAGGGATGCAAGTGTGGGTGCTGACTGGAGGCTCCCATCTTTAGAGATGTTGGTTAGCATCAAAGGTAATGTGGCTAGTTTGTCTATTATGGGTCCTCATGAGCAGCTTGTGGAAAGGCTCATGGAGTTATCTTGTGACTGCACAAAGAGGGATTTGAGGTTGCCTAATTTTTCATCAATGCCTGCTACGAATACTGCCAAGGTGTTGAGCAGAGTTAGCTGTATGACCATTTTGTCCAATTGATAGTGGAGTGCTTCAAATAGAAGCTGCATGGTGTTAAGCAGGGAGGCCCAGGTGCCATCCGTATGTGGATTGAAACGGTTTGTAGCAGGGTCCTGTCCAGTTGTTGATGTGGCGCTTGCGTCTGTGCTTGCTCTAGTCCCTGCACCGTCATTGGGAGACGGTTGACTAAGAGGTGGAATGGCCACGTTGTTCCTTGCTTCGTCATCTGGAGACTGCTGGCTGGGTTCTGAAGTAAGTCGAGTGGCAGAAGGGGAATCTTGGGAGTATGCAAAAAGCATATCTTCCCACTCTTGAGTGTTTAGGTAGAATAGAATTTCTTTGTCCGCCCCTGTGTTGAGGCCCTCTGTTTTTGTATTTGCTGGAAGAGATGAAGGGGAGGGGGGCCTGAGATCAATCATTTGTTGCGGTTCCCTGACAAGCAGCATCAGGGGTCATCAAAGGTATAGCCAGAGCATCTGTGGGCAGCTGTCCTATCTTGTTGATAAAGTCATGCTACGCCGCTTTCACTCCATGGAGCGCTAGATTAATTTGGTGGGCTGCGCTCTGTTGGGGGGAAGCCCACCATGAATTCTCTGGAGTCTGCCTTGGCTCCTCATGCACCTCTGCCCTGTGGAATTGTGCAGGTTGCCCTAAAGGTGTCAAGGTTGTACTAGCTGGGGAAGGCTGAGCAGTTGTGACAGAGTTGTTTCATGATGGAGACCTTTCTGCTGTGTTTGTAAGGATCAACAAAATTAATGGTGGCTGTAACCCTTGTGTGTGTCTAGCCCGGGGTGGGAGGGTCCAAATGAAGGGGACCAGGAGGCCTGTTTAGCCTGTTTAGCTGCGAGAGCCCTTGGGGGGGCAGAATGGACGAAAGGGCGGTCAGGGGCAAGGCGGGGCAAGGCGGGGCAGTCCGACCAGCACCAACCCTCCTTGCTGCCCTCTCCCCTCTACCTGACTCTGCCTGCTTTTTGGCACCACCGGGTGCCTGACCGGGGTGGGGGGGCTTGGGAGGAGCTGAGGGCTCAGAGGTCTGGGGGGCGCAGGCGGCAAGACGCGAGGCAAGACACAAGGCTCGGGTGCGGAGTGGGTTTTCCCAGCCACAAGACCGTGACAAGAAAGGCAGGAGAGCGAGTTAGTGGGGGATGGGGAGGGCAGAACCGAGTGGGGGGAGCCGGGTGGGAGGAACCAGGGGGGCATGAGGGAGAGATGGTGCAGATGCCGATAGCAGCAGGACGGCAAGCCAGGCAGTGGAGGCGAGTGAGTGAAGCCTCCGCCTGGCCGGTCCTGCTCGCTCTGCAACCACAGGCCTCAAACACTACCGCGTCCACACAACCAGCCTCAGCCCGGCCCAACCAGCCTGACCCTGACACCTCTCATACCCCCTGCCCCTGCACACTGCACGCTGCTGCAACCACCTCCTCCTCCTTACCACCTCCTCACCTCTCCGCGCCAGCACCAGTGCTTCGCGCTGCCTCATGCTGCCCCTCAGCCCCCTCACCTACCTCCGCCTCCTCTCCTGTCCTGTCCCGCTCCTCACACTCCTCGCTCAGCGGCTCTGGTTTCCGTTTCAGACAGAAACCTCCTTGCGTCACCCGTAACACGGCTCACGAAAGGAATAGTGACTTGACCAGTCTGGACCAACCTGAATTAAAAACACTCAATATGCCAAAGGCCGACACGTAAGCTTGAAGACGTCATCGGATAGTCAAGAATTAAGGCCATGTATATAGAAGCCATCAGGGCTAACTATCCCTACATTGAAGCAAGGCAGCTCCCAGACCCACCAGTATGCCTTCTAGAAATATAAGTTCCAGACAAGGAGGATGATGATGATGGGCCTTTTGGGGCTGCAAGTAGCTCATCATAGCTGCATGTAAAATGCCAGGATACAGATGAGGAATATAATGTAAGAAATTAGGTTAATGGTTGACTGGGGAGGGAGCCCTGGTCAATCAGCCACCACAATTCTTGTCAGGGTATGGCACACGCAAACCCCAAATTAACCTGTGCTCAATACCCTGGTAGCTTGGCACAGAGCAGTCAGACTTAACATAGAAGCAATGTGTAAAGTATTTGTGCAACACTTCAAACAGTAACACAGTGAAAACACACTGCAAAATGATCCTACAACAGAGTTAGAAAAATAGAGCAGTGTGTAATAAATACAACAAGACCAAATGACAAAAATCTAATTAGTAGGACCGGAGATAATGAATTTTAAAGTTTTTAGGGAAAATAACCCCAGAATGCATAATTTGTCAACTGTGGATATCTGGTCGCGCCAGACTGGGAAAAAGTAAAAAGTTCAGACTAACTGCAATGGAGCGCAGGCCGGCTACAGGGACCCAGTTAGACCTGCTGAACAGAGTACCTTAAATCTTAGTTTGTGGAGCGTTACTTGGATCTGTGTCGAAGATGCATCGCACATCCGAGGCGATGCATCAGTTCCTACATGCAGTGAGGCTGCGGCGCGAGGTGGAATCCTGTTGATAAGGACATGTGATACAAAATACGGAGTTTTGAGGAGTATTATGTTGTTGTCCAGACTGCTGTCAATGAGAGACGGAAGGGCTTGAGCTGAGGATGCGCCATGTAGCAGCGGTTCCAAAGTTGATGCTGGCTGCAGTGAAAATTGAATGTATTTGCAACTGGTCCAGTCCATTCAGTAGCGGAGATGTGTCAGTTTTGCTTGGGGTTGCATAGCGCCGCAGAGGAGGTATGCCTGTTCTGCTGGATCCACAGAGGCAGGCAAAGCAATTTAAGCCAAATTCCAAGGGTCCAGGACTGGGGTGGCACCAATTGGCAGGGTAGACTCACAGATGACAGAGCCCAGGTGCAGATGCAAGGCTGTTGGAAGCCAGTTATGTCCCTGACGCATTGGATCACTGGTGGATACTATGGTCCAGAAATGTACTGAAGAGTTGGTGTCTTAGATCCAGTATTTATACCCCGTTGTGCCTTTGAAGTAGGAGAGATGCTTCTAGAGTTTTCCCTTTGAAAGCCCCAGGCATCCTTCTTCCCCTGTCCTGGCTCCAGACTGACTGCAAGGGGCGTGCAGCCCGTTGTGGGGAGGCAAGATACAACCTATTCAGATGTAAATGGAGATGTCCCCAGCTCCTCCTTTCCATCCTGGCAATGATAGTTGATCCAGGGACAAAGCCCCCTATTGTGCCTGGCTGTTTAGGAGGAATACACAAAGCACAACTGTCAGCTACACCCAGTCATGTGACCAGAGACAGTCTACAGACACTAAATGGGTAAGGCAGCAGAATGTCAACATTGTAAAAGTGGCATTTCCAGAATTGCAATTTAAAATCCAACTTCACCATAAAATAGGATTTTTTATTGTGATTCCAGAGACATCAAACATGAGCTGGTTACCTCTTCCCATTTGGAAATTACACTTATAAAATGTAATAAGGTAATTCCAATGTAATCCAATGGCAGAGGGAGGCCTTGTAGTAGTGTAAAACAAATGTAAGTATTTTTCACTACCAGGACATGTACTTAAACGTATGCCTTGGCCTTGTGGTTCTGTGTTTTCTTGCCAAGAATAAAAGGATCTGTGGTAAGTGTTCAAACAGACAACACAACCACGGTGTTTTATTTAAGCAAACAAGGAGAAACAAAATCACATCTACTGTCCAAGGATGCAGAAGACATTTGGAATTGGTGTTTACAACACAAGGTGTCCATGAAGTGGAGTATGTGGGAGGCAGGGAAAACTAGTGGGTGGATAGTATAAGCAGATTTTTAAGAGAATGCCATGAATGAGATTTGTCACAAATACAGCTTCCACAATATTCAACAAACTGAGAAAAACAACCTTAGACCTGTTTGCTACCTCACTCAATAGGAAATGACAATCTTATGCAAACAAATTCATGACCAAAGAGTATTAGGAGAAAGCCTTTCAAACTGCTTTAACTGGAATATTTGCCTATGCCTTTCCACCACCGCCTCTGGTCCCTCTGATTCTGATTCTGAACAAATTAAAGAGGATGCCATGTTGAATTATTCTAATAGCGCCGCCATAGCCAAGACAATTTTGGTACACAGAACTTATCCCAATGTCCGAACAGCCGCACATTCCACTCAAATCCGTCCAGGGATTACTCTGCATGAGAAATGAACAAGTAATGCACTCGAATCCGGAATCACTGTACTTAGCGACCTGGCTCTTGAACACAATGAGTTACACCAGATGAATATTTCACAACAGTGGAGAGACATATTTGCGAAAGTGTGAGCTGAATCCACAACCATACAAGGCAAAATGGTAAAGATTTTGCATTTGGTGTTCTTCAAATAACTGTCACCCTTTTTCATCAACATCGTCACAGTTATTATCATACCTATTCTGCTTAAGTTTTTCTGGCTTATCGCATAGTCTAATCAGTGTTCATCTGGCAGCAATGTCATGAGTCAGGAGTTCCTGCAATCAACAGTTCTTATGGTCAAACAGGCTTATTAAAGAATTTCAAATGGGCGATTTAGAGCTTACCCCTCCAATGGAAAAAAACACCAGTTACATGTCAGCTGAACATAGTCTTGGCACAATTGATACAAGGGCCTTTGAGCCCATATACAAGGCAGACATCAAATATCTTTCATGGAAGGACAGGGTTCATTTATGTACTAGCCCTCATTTCATACCTAAGGTACCAACAGATGCTCGCCTTCACAAATCTGTTGTCTTAAATAAATAATCCCAGTATCCTTCAAAGGAATCAGAAAGAGCTCCACGTTCTTTGGATGTTGAAAGGTGCTTGACATTTTGTATCAAAAGGACTAAAACTTCTAGACAATCTAATTAACTTCTGGTTGCCTTTGCATCTTCAAGAAAGGGATAAACTCTGTCACGAGGTAGCATAGCAATTTGGATATTAGCAGCTATTGCTGTTTGCCACAAAAAAGCAGGAAGGCTGCTCACAACTAAAGTACGTCCTAATTCAACAAGAAGTGTAGCAACCTCTACAGCTCTTTTGGTGGAGTATTATTACCTGACTGATGCAGGGCAGTCACATGGACAAATAGACATACATTTACTAGATACTTTTGTCTTGATTCCACTTCCAACCTAATTGCGGCAGTGGGTCAAGAAGCCCTTTGCAACTTATTTCAAAGAGGTGAGCTATTGTTATATATTTATATATTTAGTGGTGGTTGCCACTAGGTAGTTATAGTTAGGACCATGTTTCCATAGAGAAAAGCATTTTTGACTTGCCTATATCTTTGGCACTGTTTTACGAATTTTCACAAACTTTTCTCAAAAAAGTGTGCCTGTGATTCTTGTTGCGCATATAAAGTTTCAGGGTGATCCGTCAAGTGGGGGCCGAGAAAAAGGGGGGTCAAAAAAGTTGTTTCCTATGTTATTTCCCATAAGGCCCTTAGACATGATTACAGCCCGAACCAATGGACAGAATTACACCAAATTTGGCAGAAATCTAGCTTTCGGTACGCAGATTACACTTTCTCCTATTTGCTGTAAACCTGTTCAGTCGTTTTTGAGAAATTAAAGGAAAAATAAATGTGTTTATCTAGGGACGCAGATTGTTTGCGATGTATTTGCGAATAATGACGAACTCCTGCAGGGAAATGCGCAGCTCTGATTGGCGGCCAACACTTCAAAGCCATTAAACAATATGAAAAAAAGGAAATGGGGCCATGGTTGGGACACGCTGACCCCTAAGCTCTGGTGGTGGTATCCCAGAGAATACCCCCATCCCGGCTAAAAAGCTTTCTTTAAAAAAAAATGTGCCCCACATTTGTGGCAAAAAATCAAGCGTATGCTTGTTTCTGTGAGGCCCCCAGGTGGGCCAGTTTTCAAGGCAGTTACATTTTTATTACGGGGCTGCCACCTCCTTGGGGCTTTATGAAAATTAAATGCAAGGGGTGCTCTCAGCCCCCCTTCAGCTCCTGGGACCTCCACCTCCCCAGGGCAAATATTAAATAAAGAAAATGGGTTCCATTTTGGACCCCACAGCCCTGGGGTCTGTGGGGTCTCTCTAGGGCTAAATAGATTGTTGGAGGGGATTCAATGATGGCCCTGGGGACAGCAACCCCACAGGGCCAGCTCCTGCTATGTCCCGGTGAGCCCACCCCCGGAACATAGCTATTCGCTGTGGCTTGGTGGCAGATTTGACAGCTGCTGCCAAGCCACAGCAAACACTCTGCTTGCAGCAAGGGAGAGCTGTCAAACAGCTCTCCCTCGCTGCAAGCAGAAGTTTCCTCTGTCTCCCTACCCGCGGAGATGCATGCAGGGAGACAGAGGAAACTGCTGTAATGGAGAGGGAGCTGCTTTAGAAGCTCCCTCTATGTGACAGCAGTGCTGTCTTTCACAGGAGGTGGGGAGCCAGCTGGGACCGTGGGAGCCTTCAGGTGTCCCCCCACCAACCCCAACATTGTGACTAGGTGCCCTGGGGGGCACCCAGGTCACATGGCCTGGCCCTGGGGCCGAGAACGGCCCTGGGGAGGAGGGTCATGTGGCCCTCTCTCTTCCAAAGAATAAAAAATTAGGCCGTGCTTTGGTCCCGGAGGGCCAACAGCGGCCTTCCCCACAAAAAAGCTTAAATATTTAGTCCAGGCCCTGGGGGATGGGGTCCCCAGGGCTGAGATCGGCCTGGGGAGATGGGGCCATGTGGGGATGGGTTATTATAGAGGTTGGCCGCACGGACTGGCCTCAGGCCAGGCCCTGCGGCCAACCATTCTGCACTCGGCCAAAGGCCATGCGCAGCATATTGTTGGGTGGTTAGAGTGGTTGGCCACAGGGACTGGTCATAGGCCAGACTCTGCCAACCACAGCCATGCACGGCCATAGGCCGTGCGCTATGGTGGTTGGATTAACAAATAGTAATGAAAATTACTTTCCGTTATAAAATGTAGAAATTCACTGATAAAAACAAAAGTTATATGGACGTTATAATTAGGTTCACATTTTAAACTTACCAAACCGTAGAAGTTCACCAGTTATAGTAAGAGTTATTTCAAGTGACTATAACTCGTTCACTAAGGTAACTATAACTCTCTCCCTCACCATGCACTGATAATTTCCCCACAAATTATAGCACTCATGACATCTTTGATAACATCATTGATAATATCAATGTAATATTTGCAGTAAAATGTTTGATGAAAAAACTGTGAATTACGGGGTCCCGAGTTATAGTTACCTTAGGGCACGAGTTTATAATTACTTGAGATAACTCTAACTATGGTGATTTCTCTGGATTTTTATGTGTAAAGCATGAGTTTAGCTATAATGTCCTTATAATCTTTGGCTTTTTAAGTGAAGTTCTATGGTTCTTTTAATTCTATTTTCTAATAATAACGTCTCTGCAACCTTTGTTTTTTTCAATGAATAATATATATATATATATGTATTAACACACACAATATATTTATTTCACTAAAGAAAAAAAGGTTGCAGGGACGTTATAGTTAGGATCAAAATCTACACACACACAAGCATATTAGTTCAGTTGTTAGTTATTTCAAGCAACTATAACTCTTGCCGTAAGGTAACTATAACTTGTGCCTTCACCATGCACAGTTTTCAGATCAATAATTTAATCAAATGTTGCAACAATGTTATCAATTATGTCATAGACAATGCAATTACTAATGTAATATGTGGGGTAATTAGCAGTGCATGGAAATTGAACAAGTTATCGTTGCCTTAGGGCAAGAGTTACAGTTGCTTGAAATAACTCCAGAAGCTGAATTTCTGTGGTTTTGTGCGTGTAAATTCTGATCCTAACTATAACGTCTTTGTAACCTTTGTGTTTTATAGTGCATTTCTAAGGATTTTTCGATGCTAATTCCTAGCTCTAACGTCCCTGTAAAGTTTGTTTCTATGTTTTTATTTTTAAACCAACCCCTGCGTGCATCTAGCCACATGCCACGAGGGAAAAGCAAAGAGAAGGCACGCAGAAAACACAGAGGAAAAAGCAAGTAGAAAGCAGTGAGAACAAGTTAAAAGCAAGGAGAAAGCACTCAAAAACAGGGGAAAAAGCAAAGAGAAGGCAGGAGCAAGAGCGATGAAGCAGCATAGGGAGAGTAGGGTCTTTTTTTAAAAACATTTGCTGCAGATTCGCAAATCCACTGCAATTTTGCAGCAGGCATAAAAAAAAAAACTTTTGGTGTGGCTTGTTTGACAACACCTAAAGCTCCTCTAGCTTCTCTGTGATGCTAATACAGCTACGGGCTTTACCATATCAGCCTAGCAAGCACATATATCGATTGCATTATCAGTTGCATCTATGGGAAAGAGCCTTTCGGCTAAGTTTGTGCTTATTGAATGCCACAAAGAAACATACATGCATACAAACTTACTTACATATATGCAACTGGTAACATGACTGTGTGTTTGCACTACACGAATGTCAAAATAGTCAATAAAATATATTATCATAAGCAAAATGTAACATGCTTTTCTTCATCACAGAAACATATGCCCTGCTTTTCCCTGCCACATACTTCTCTCTGTGAACCCACTCAAGCCACAAGTTGCCATGGGTTATGGAATTTCAAACTCTTCAGTGGAATATGTAATTTAACATCCGCATGACGTATCCTTCCTCATTAGATAACCATACTTCGTAAGCTCCCACCATCTTGGGTTTGGATCGGGTAGTACTTATTCACAGCTTCATCAGCCCTGCCAGTACATTGCTTACCTGTAGGTGCTGAGTCTTCAGATTTGTGTTACAGCCGCTTTATGACAAATCCTACTTTCCTAAATCAGCTAACTTTTGAAAATGTTAGTAATCAATTCTTTAGAGCTAGCTGGACTGTGTCCACTTAGAGTTGGGACTGATTTAAAATGGTAGACACCAGCTGAAACTCAACACATATTCATCAACCTTTATAGCCTTTTCTATATGCACTACAAGTACTATGTCACCTAACATGAACACATTTACAATTTTTTCTGTGAGTATTGAGGACCGGATTTTGTGAAAATTCAGATTAAGCATGCAACATTCCTTGAATAGCTTCCAGAAAATTAACTGAATTGAATAACATTTTTAACAGTGGTTAATGTTGTCATTTTATAGATAATCTGTCTATTGTGCGTATGTAAATATGTGAAGACTGCTGGTTATGTCAACATAATTGCCTACAAATGTTTTCTTGTTTAGGAAGTTATCCCTTTGGTGGTCACCCTCTGCAACCCGGGTATCAGGACTCGCCACTGGCACCAGATGTCCGATATTGTAGGCTACGACTTAACTCCAGACTCAGGAACTACACTGAGGAAGGTTTTAAAAGAAAACCTTACTCCTTATTTGGAGAAATTTGAACAAATAAGTGCAGGAGCAAGCAAGGTAAGCAATTAATGTGCCTGCAGCCTAAAGAAAGGCTTTTGAATCATGCTGGATAGTTTTAGCATCATGCAACATACCATGTGGGATGCATACAACTTCTATTAACAGTGGTTTCAGGTCAAGGGTTAGGCCTGTTTTGAGCACTGTTTATGGGAGCATACAAGGCTTCTATATTCTATTCACATGTGCATACACACTGCTTTTGCCTCTAAAGTGTATTCCTCAGTGCCAGCTTTATTCTTTTTGACGGGGTTCCTGTAAGGTAAGTTGAACAACTACTACAGTGTGCAACTTTCAGATCACAGGTATGAATTCTTATAGAGCCACAAATCTTTCCAGAGACAAAGGGAAGTCTACAAAAATAGTATCTTGCTAAGTCCACCATTACCAGCACTGAAGAAAATGGCACACACAGCCTACATTGTGCACATGGACAGTATTTTAGAAATATTGTCGGGACACTGGACCTGTGATGGTGTGTACCATATGTGCTGTGATGTTAATGGAATACATATGTTTAAGAAAATGGATCATTATTTGAGGAGGCAGTCACTAACCTTAAGATATATTAACACTAACCTGTCAGGGTGAACCCTAAAGGCACTGAACCTCCATGTAGTTGTGGCATAGAGCAGAGTGGCTTAATTTACGACAGTATGTAAAGTATTTGCACAGTGCCAAAACAGTAATAACGGCTAAGCACCAAACAATAAAAAGCCCACTGAATTTTAAAAACAGTGTACATTTTAAAGAACAAAATGACAACAAAATGCAAATGATAAAAATCCAATAATGAGAAATAGAGATATGAATTTTTAACATTTTAAGGAAAAATAGCATCAAAAGCACTAAGAATCAGTGATCTTGTATAGAAGCAGTAGAAGGGACTTAGCAGGGTGATTTCCGGCTGACTTCAATGGAGCGGGGAACCATGCTGATTTGTCCCAGTCAAATATATTGCCTTCTGACTTAGGGCCTTATTTAGAGTTTGGCTGATGTGGTTACTCTGTTACAAAGGTGACGGATGTTCCCTTCTCTGTCTTACAATTCCACTATATCCTACTGGAATCGTAATACAGCGGACGGGATACCCATCACGTTTGTGACGGAGTTACCTGCCCCCCAATCTCTAACTCAGGCCTAGAGTCTTTTTATGTGGAGCTCTAAATCCTCCAGCAGGGCATGTCTTATGCTGTATCCTAGGAAGGTCCATTGAAATTTGATACCTTTGCTGTCAGGTACTCCTGACGGCTGCAGAGGTCTTGGAAGACGAAAAGGTCCTTACTATTCAGGGTTTCTGGAGCTGCTCCTCTGGGTCACTTCTAAGGCTCCTAGACCTCATGGACAGTACTAAGGGATCAGGACTCGTCCCAACAAAGGCCACCAGGATGGTCCAGTTGATACTGGTCAACTGGTCACTTCAGGAAAAGGCCTCTTGCACTTATTTGTGTTTCTATAGCCACACAAGCGCTTAGCCAACTGAATCTTGAGCCACTTCTTTCTCTTGGGCTCAAGAGGGTGCAGCTCCAGCCCTTCATGGCTACTCTCAGGTCATTGAAAACAGATCCAGTCCCTTTTCTGATCTTCCACAGGCCCAGAAAGGGTTCTGAGGAGGGTTGGTTGGAGTCTCACCTTTATGGATAGCGCTAACCAATAGCTAGGCTGACTTGTGGATGCTCTCACTCCCCTCACTCCTAAAATCCAAGATGATTGAATCATTTCTTCCTTCTGACCCATTCTGGTGTCTTCCTAGATGTGTGGCCAGGGAAACGAACTGTCCCCTCTCCTGTATCTATTTCAACCAAACCTGTTCTAAGGGTATCTTCCCTCCCACTGAGTTTGGTGCCAGCCTGGCTAGCGTGGGCTTAGGGAATAAAGGCTGTACAGCCTTCGGATCTCCCTTTACACTAACTATGAATGGGCAGGCTTCACCTGTGTCCCTTCTAAACGAATGAAGTTCCTGCGCTCATCCCTTCTGTCCTTTCTGACTTGCTAGAGATTAACAGTAAGGTTTACGAAGCATTTTTCCCAGTCACAAACGCCCAATTCATATAATTGGCCTTTTCTGAGGTACAAGCCACAAATTACGATTCAGTAAGAAGTTACTGATTTGCAATTTGGGTTTGTAACGCAATACTGATTCAGCATTGGGAACGGGCGCGTTTAGGGTATCCCTTCCAAATTCTGAATCATAATATTATGTATTAATGTTTTGTGTCTGAAATCCAGTTACAAATCATTAATCGTTTACCACCTCCTCAGAGGAGGTGGTAAGTCAAATGCAAATGGGAAGCAGTCCCCAAGGGACCTCTTCCCCTTTGTGAATGCTGACCAAAACATTTTTAAAAGAACTCTTAACCAATTGAACTTACATTTTTTTTCTTTTTTTTTAAAATGCTTCTCACTTTCTTTTAAGGAAAACAGGTTCATTTAAAAAAAAAAACACTTGATTTAAAAGCAATCACAGACGTGGTGGTCTGCTGACCTCAGCAGGCCACCATCCTTGTGATGGCTGTCAGCTCTAAAGGGTCCCAAATTGTGACAACCCTCATTAATATTCGTGAGGTAGGTCAATGTGCGACCCACTGGGATTTGCTAAATTAAGTTTCAGTAATTAAGGATACAGAATACCAAATAACGATTCTGAAAAAAAATCTCTATTTGGAAATCTCCATTCTCCAGTATTAGATTAACTTTCATAAATTCACAAGCTTGAATCATCCTGGTCATCAAGATGGGAGTTCCACTTTATATTCTAAAGCAGTAGAAGTAATCGTAATAGACTGCAAAAAACATTGAATTTAATAGCTTATTCACATAATTTAAAAGGAACGAAACCACAACCAATCAGGTGACAGCACCCTCCAGAACACTCCCAGCAGAGGCATTTTCCCTCAGATTTTCTACTGCACGCCGTGTGACAGGGAGTCTCCCTCAGCTCTGATGAGTTTTCTTCAGAGCTTCTACCAGAACACTTCCAGCTCTGTTCCAATATGTCATAAGTGATAAAAAAAGGATTATTCTGACCCTGTGGGACCTGTTGTAAGAAGAGGGCGCGTTCAGAAGATCCACACACAGAATTTATCTATTGCCTTCAGTCGGCCCACCAGGTAAAAGACTGCAAAATATGCAGAACCTTTTACAAAGACACTTAAAGATAGAGAAGGACTTCTTTTGCGAGGCTCCAAAAGCTAAAACCAAAGACTGTGGTCATATCTGAAGAGGAGGATAGTGACACTTTTGCCACCTTTCAACCTAGATCTAGGAATTAGGAGAGGCCACACCATGGGTCACCTCAAGCACAGGAAAAATGCCTTCAAAAAGATGCATCAACAAGCATCTACAGGCTCCTTTCAAAAGGAAAAAGCTGGAATGACAGAATCCAGATCTGAACATTCCATTCCTTCCATGGGAGTATCTAGGACACCTTTAAAATCCTCTTCTGAGCCTGTTATGAAAAAGAAAAAAACTGGCAGACACATCGTCGACTACGGTGTCATCATCAAAATCATTGTTGATGACTGTGAAAGTTAAAATGAATCCTATGACACTGTCGACAACCAGCTCACCGACTGCATCGACTATGACTACTGCATCAGTGACAACTATGACGACGACCATGACCTCGTTGTCGACGACAACTACAACGTTGACTATGACAGTACCGCCGACAATGGACATGCGGTCAAGGAAGACAACACCCTTGACGAAGACCACACCGCAGACAAAGACTGCATCGTGGACGAGAACCACATCATTGACGAAGAGCGCACCGCCAATGAGGATTGCACTGTTGACGAGCATATCATTGACGAAGCAAGGGAAGCTCGTATCGATGGCACTACCAACGACGACACAGTCGCAAAGACCTCATCGACAAGACCAACAACTTTACAATTAGAGGAAGAAGTAATTTTTTTAAAGGACAAAGTATCCAAATCTCAGTCTATACCACGCCCATTGACAACGTTGTCAAAGAGGCTGCAGTCTACCCTTTTGGTACCGTGCCCAGAACTTACCTTGCCTAGCATTGTGCCTCCTTTCCCCCCATGACATTTGCTAGATGTTGATGATTCAGATAACGATGATCAGGGTCCCTTTGGTACAGCCCACAGCCCATCAGAACTGCTTGTCAAATACCAGGAAGATGGCGAAGAGTACTAGGAGCCTGTGTATCAAGGCCATCAATATGGTAGTCAGCTACATCAGACTATGGATCAATCTTAACATTACTTTCCATCACTGAATATAATCCAGGTACCAGCAACCCTAGTTCAAGACCTACAGGGTATGCTTCATGATAACTCTAGGTGTTTCCTCCTGGCCCTCAATCACTGTGGCCAGTGACGCCACCTACTCTGAGGATGACACCAAGATACTGCTATGCCTCCTCAGGGTGACCTGACATCTTCCTTGTCTCATGAGGATGAAGAGAAGAAGATGAGATTTGTGACTCATGATCTGTAACAAATGAGTAGGATGAGTATCTTATTCCACTGCAACCTCACTGACCTGGTCAGTAAACTGCTCTGCCACCACGTAGCTCCACCGGCAAGTGAAGCCCTTCTGTCCCTGAACTCTGACCTCTGTCAGGAGTTCGAGGCCTGCACCTCATCCCTGGTGTCTAATGGGAGAGCTCTGGTCTTCTGCTAGGCTGCCCTCTGCCTCTTTTCTCTTTTCTGCTCGTTTTTATTCTTTTGTGTGCTGTTCTTTTGTGCCTTTTGCTTCTGCACTTTTCCTCTATCTTTTCCTCATTTCTCTTCACTCCTCCCATTCTCGCATCTCTCTCACTCTCCCCCCTCTCTTTCTCTCCCTGTCGTTGCTGCCCCTGGGGCCCACCCCCTCCTCTCTCTATTTCTCTATCCGCACTGCTGCTGCCCCTGCAGCCTTGCCCCCTTCTTCTCTCTCGTTCTCTATCCCTGCTGCTGTTGCCCCTGCGGCCCCACCCACTCCTTTCTCTCATTCTCTATCTCCGCTGCTGCTGTCCCCGTGGCCCATCCCCCTTTTTTGCATTGTTTCCCACTTCCGCTTCCGTCTCCCAGCTGTTCTCTCCTCACCCCACCTACTTAATGACAGCCGCTGCACGATAGGAAGAGCAACCTCACTGACCTGGTCAGTGAACTGCTCTGCCACTGCCTAGCTCCACCGGCAAGTGAAGCCCTTCTGTCCCTGAACTCTGACCTAGGTCAGGAGTTCGAGGCCCTCCTCGACCCACGGGCTTCTGCCTGCGCCTCTTTCCTGGTGTCTAGTTGGAGACCTCTGTTCTTCTGCTAGGCTGCCCTATGTCTCTTTTCTCTTTTATCCTTGTTTTTATTCTTTTGTGTGCTGTACTTTTGTGCCTTTCACTTCTGCACTTTTCCTCTATCTTTTCCTCGTTTTCTCCTCACTCCTCTCATTCTCGTATCTCTCTCACTCTCCCCCTCTCTCTCTCCCTGCCGCTGCTGTCCCGCACCTCTCCTCTCTCTTGTTCTCTATCCCTGCTGTTGCTGCCCTGGCGGCCCCACCCCTCTCCTCTCTCTCTCTCTCTCGCTCTTGTTCTCTTTCTTTGCCGCTGCTCTCCGCTCCCCTTTTTCATGCCATTTGCAGCTCCCGCTTGCCAGCTGTCCTCTCCTCCCCCCTTCCTACTTAATGGTGGCTGCACGCAGGGAGCTTGATGCTGGCCCATAGAAGGCAAGCCTAAGGCAAGCCTGTTTGCGCCCATCTGCAACCCAAATGTGACCAGTGCCAGAACCTGGTCCTGCTACCCGCCGCCTGTACACATCAGCAGCACTCATCGCACTCAACCCAGGATGCAACAACAACTGCAAGCAAGCATCTCCAGCTAAAACCCACAGTCCCTTCAGCTGCCGCCAAACTTACACCACCACCAAGACCTTGGACCCAGCACATCCCACCGCAACAACTCTCCGACCCCGAAAACTCTGAATTGCATCCTCCTCAACGTCGGCTCCCTCCTTAAACATGCTACCAAAGTCTGGGACCTCCATGACAGCACCACCCTGGACGTCGCGTTCCTCATCGAGACCTGGACCAACACCATCTCAGGCCCGGACATCGCAATCCCCCACCGATACAAGATCTCCTGGAAAGACCGCCCCAGCCGCCCTGGGGAGGGAATCGCCATCATCCACAGGTCCACCGGTCCAACCTTTGCCTGAACACACACTCTGAAGACTCAGAAGAATCCACAAGCCTGATAGAACACCTCCACTTCAAGCTACACACCAGCCCGACATCCACCATCAAGAGAACCCTCATCTACCGCCACCCCCACTTCAAGCTACACACCAGCCCGACATCCACCATCAAGAGAACCCTCATCTACCGCCACCCCTGGACCACGTACACCCTTTGCTGACTCCATCACGGACTGCATCTCCGCACAAGCCATCACAGCCACCAACTACACCCTGCTGGGAGACCTCAACTTCCACCTCGAGAATCTACAAGACCCCAACACCGCATCCCTCCTAGACAACCTCCACAACATAAGAATCCGACAAATCGTGACGGAGCCAACACACTCAGCAGGACACGCCCTCTATCCTATCTTCACTACAGGAACCTCTGCTACCTTCACTCACACCACAGAACTCCCATGGACAGACCACTGATGCATCCATTTCACTTTTAACATACCCACCGTCATCAGACCCCAACACCAACCATCACATAGAAACTGGACAAGAATAACCGACGATCAACTCACCGCCGCCCTCGCCATCGCTGCCCCCACCATCGCACACAACGACGACCCAAACACCGCAGCAAGCACCTTCCCCCCAAATGGATCGTCGACTGCGCCAACACCATAGCCCCCCTCAAAAAGAACAACAGCACCCACGCAAAGAAAGCCAGCTAGTTCACCCCGAACTCCGACAATCTAGACAGACTTGTCTCCGTCTCAAGAAAATCTGGAGAAACATCAAATCCATAGAAGCCCATAGCAACTTCAGAGCCTCCACCACCGCACACCACCAACTCATCAGAAACACCAAGAAAGAAAGCTATGCAAGACAGAATCTCCTCACAAGCACACAACAGTAAGGAACTCTTCAGCATCATCAGAGAGTTCGCCCAACCCAACAGTGAAACAACAGACATCCCACTCTCACAGGACCTCTGCGATAGACTCTTCCACCACAAAATCAAGACCATCTACGACAGTTTCAGCAAGGACAACCTACGCACAGAACCCCCTCTACCAACAAACCAACAATCACCACTTGGACCCCCTCTCACCACCGAAGATACGCTGAGAACAACGAAGTCCATACACTCCGGGGCCTCCACGAACCCATACTCTCACCACATTTTCAACAGAGCCACAGACACCATCGCCCCCAAGCTCTGCCTCACCATCAACCCCTCATTGGCTGCTGCCACCTTCCCCGACAACTGGAAACATGCCAAGATCAATCTCCTCCTCCAGAAACCCTCGGCAGACCCCACCGACTTAAAAACTTCAGGCCCATCTCCCTTCTTCCATTTCCTGTGAAAGTCATCGAAAAAGCAGTCAATAGCCAACTCACTATATTTATAGAAGACCACAGTATCCTCAACATCTCCCAATCCGGATTCAGGAAAAACCATAGCATTGAAACAGCTGTCCTGGCCGCAACAGACGACATCCGCTCCCTGCTGGACAAGGGAGAGACAGTGGTACTCATCCTACTAGTCCTCTCGACGGCTTTCGACAGTCTCCCATCACACCCTGATAAGAAGACTCCACGAAGCCGGCATCAGAGACAAGGCCCTGGACTGGATTCAATCCTCTTCCTCGCAGATCCCACACCCACCAACTGTGGAGTGCCCCAGGGATCCTCCCTCAGACCCACGTTGTTTAACGTCTACATGGCCCCGCTAGCCACCCTCATCAGAAGCTACGGAATAAACATCATCTCCTATGCCGACGACACCCAACTCATCCTCTCCCTCTCCAATGAACCCGACAAAGCTGGACACAACTTCCACAAAGGCATGGAAGCAGTCGCTAACTGGATGAGAAACAGCTGCCTTCAACTCAAACCAAACAAGACAGAAGTACTTACCCTGGGCCCTCAACCCAACATGTGGAACGACTTCTGGTGGCCACACACCCTCGGAAACCCACCCACCCCTTCAGCCAACCCACAACCTCTGAAGCATACTGGACTCTGACCTCAACATGAACCATCAAATCAACTCAGTCACCTCCACCTGCTTCCGCACCCTCTGCCTCCTACGCAAGTCCTTCAAGTGGATCCCCATCGAACATAGAAAGACCATCACACACGCCCTCATCACCAGTAGACTGGACTACGGCAACGCACTCTATGCCGGGATCAATAAGAAACTCTTTCCCGATCCTCACCCACGCACACAAAGCCCTCCACAACACCGGTCCAACCTACCTGAACCAGCGACTCAACTTCCACGTACCCCAGAGGGCCTTACGCTCAGTCCAGTTCTCTCTTGCATAAATACCCCGCATCAGGAAAACCAGAACAGGAGGACGCTCCTTCTCCTACCTTGCAGCCACCGCCTGGAACGCCCTTCCTCTCCACATCAGACAAACCACCTCCCTCCTCAGCTTCACAAAGGAACTGAAGACATGGCTTTTTTAAGAATCACCTCACTGGTAAACGCTACACCCCCCCAGCACCTTGAGACCCTAACGGGTGAGTAGTTGCGCTTTACAAGAACTGATTGATTGATTCTCCTTCAGCACCACAGCCAATTGATTCTCCACCTGAAGATATTGGCAAATTTCACACTCTTATGGAAAGAACAGCAACACGTTTTCACTTACCGATAACAACAAAACAATCTGATTGCTTCCTTTATGATTTTAAAGAACAGGCTAGGAAGTCAGTACAAGCAATTCCTATCATAGCTTATATATATGAGAAGAGGGACTCAAAATAATGAAGACACCAGCTACGATAGAAGGAGTACTACTTCACATTGACTAGAAATATAAGGCACCAGAAGGATCATCAGCTTGTTTCATGGGGCATCCGAAACCGGATTTGCCGATTTCTGGAGCAGCTAAACTCCAATCAAAAAATCCATCTATTTGGATAACCAATCCTTCTGACAAGGAAGGCCGACAATTGGATACTATTGGAAAAAGAGCGTCCACTATGGCAGCCACATCGGTCCTAGCAGCTAATTCCCTTGCAGTTCTTAGCAGATACGATCACCAGATGTGTTCTGACATCGCCACATACTTGGATTTTTTGCCAGAGGACAAAAAATGGAAGGCAGAAAGATTTTGCAGGAGGGTGAAAGGTCAGCATCTGAGACCATAGAATCCGCAATGGATATTGCCTCTACTGGTTTCTGGCAGTCTCAGCAGGTTCAGCAGTTCTCAGAGGAAAGGCTGGATAAAAGCTACTATGTTCTGGTCAGAGGTTCAAACAAAAATCTTGGAAATGCCTTATGATGGTGAGGCTTTATTTTGTAAGCACATTGATGATGCACTGCTTGCTATCAAGTCTGACAGTGAAACAGCAGGATAACTAGGAACCCTCCAATATCGAAAGACACTTTTTCATGGAGCACAGGGACATGGAACATACTCCCTTTGAGGTGGATATCAGCAGTATCAGCCTTATTTCTCCTTCCAACAGCCTTTCTGACCAGGTTTTCCGCAAGGTCAGAGCCATTGAACACCACCATCTGCGGCATACTCCAAACAACAGCCTAGGAGAAAGCAAACCACTTTGACCAGAGACAACACGAGGTAGTAGTGATAACCTTTCAGTATCGGTTACCTCTATGGAGCACCATCAAGTGGGAGCCAGAATTTTGAGCTACAAAACCCAGTGGGAGAAGATCATAACAGACAAGTGAGTCCTAGACCTCATCACATATGGGCACACCCCTGCGTTTACCAAAATACCACCTCCTACACCACCAACGCAATCCTTGCCTTCCCACCTCAGTCTTCTTCGTAAGGAAGCATTGGCTATGTTGGCCAAAGGTGCCATAGAAAAAGTTCCATCTTTGCGGAGAGGAAAGGGTTTCTATTCTCTTTTTTCCTGATCCTCAAGAAATCAGGAGGATGGCATTCCATTCTGGATCTCAGATAACTCAACAAGTACCTCAAAAAGCACACTTTTTGCATAATTGCACTCCAGGAGATTCTCAGTCTTCTCAATTATAAAGATTTCATGACAAACCTCTATCTCCAAGATGCTTACTTCCATATTACAATACATCCCAGGCATCGAACGTTTCTCAGGTTCAAAGTAGCTGGCACTCATTACCAGTTAAGAGTGATCCTGTTTGGTCTCAGGTGCGCACCCTGGTTATTTGCAAAATGTCTTGCTCCAGTCTTTCTCCAGTAGTGGGTTTCTTACGTCAAAAGGGCCTTCAAGTTTTTCCTTATCTCGACGACGGCTGATAAAAGCACTGTCTTTTCACCAAGTGTCTGAAGATACCACAACTTGTCTTCAGACATTTCAAACATTAGAACTCACAGTGAACTTTCAAAAATCTATCCTCTCCCCCTCCTCGAGGATCACTTTTCTGGAAGTAACATCCCAATCAAGGAGTATGTCATAATAAAAGATGCTCCTCTGGAGGGCTGGGGAGCCTATTTACAGGATCTGCAAATACAGTGCAAATGGAGTTCCCAAAAGTCGAAACGCCACATCAGTTTTTTAGAACTCAGAGCAGTTTACCTTGCTCTTCAAGTCTTTCTTTCCAGAATACAAGGTTCATCAGAATTGATCAGAATGGACAATACAACGTCCATGCATTACCTCAACAATCAAGGAGGTACAAAATCTAAAGCCCTCTCACGGGAAGCTCAGCGCATATGGAAATGGGCGTTAGCTCATCCAGTCAATATCAGAGAGGAGCATCTGCCAGGGGTCAACAATATCCTAGCAGACACTTTTAGGAGGACAAATCAAGCATGTTGCGAATCGGAGCTAAAGCAAATGATCATCAACACAATTTTCCAAAGATGGGCGATGCCAGCCGTGTATCTTTTTGCACCAAAGGACGAAAAAAATGCAGCTTCTGCGCAAGTTGGGATCCCCACAAAGGGTCTTGGGGGAATGCGTTTTTGATACGATGATCAGGGATCTTTGCCTGTGCTTTTTCCTAGATCCCTCTTGTTCACAGGTTTATCAAGAAGATGAAAAGGGAGCCTTGTCAGCTCATACTGATCACTCTTCCTTGGCCCAGGCGACATATCTTTACGGAGCTCCTTTTATTGTCAGAGGAATCTCATGTACAGCTCAAGCCTCAGACGGATCTGTTATCAATGAATTGCAGGCAGATTCTTCATCCAGTCCCAATTTCTCTACATTTATTGGCATGACTCCCAAACACAATAAACTCCAACATCTAGATAGTCCTCAGAAGTGTAGGGATATCATGGCAAGACCAGAGCTGAGACTACAAAAAAGACCTATTGTTTGAAATGGAAGCTTTTCTATTTATGGTGTCAAAACCCACTCTTACATCCTAGCTCCTCATTTCCTGAGCATGTGTTGCCATACCTTCTCTCTCTTGTCAAGGCAGGTCTGGTGCATTCTTCCATCAGAGTACGTTTGGCAGCGATTTCTAGATACAGAAGAATTACAGGCTCTCCTTCTAAATGGTCGAATAGACTAATCCAGAAATTTCTCAAGGGGCTCTTCAGAAAATTTCCTCCAATAAGATCACCTCCACCGGTATGGCAGCTCAACATTTTGCTGTTGCATCTTATGAAAACACCCTTAGAACTAATTCAGAAGGCGGATCTTAAATTCTTGCCATGGAAGCTTGCCTTACTTTTGGCTTTAATGTCCGCAAGAAGAGTAAGTGAGCTACAGGCCTTCACATTTTAAGAGCCTTTTCTGCAATTCAAAGATAATGAGGTTATCCTTCAAACTAACCCTAGGTTCATACCTAAGGTGCTGACAGGCTTCCATCTCAATTAACCTGCTGTTCTTTGAACATTTTTCCCAAAAGCACAGACACCTGCGGAAAAAGCTTTGCATACTCTTGAAGTTAAAAGATGCTCAAAGTTCTATATACACTGTACAAAGGATTTCCGCTAATCGGAACAGTTGTTTGTGGCATACAGTAGCCATAATAAGGGAGGTACGGTAAGATGGATCTCATCAACAATACAATTCTGCCACCCAAAGGCTGGCATGCCTCTTCATTCTAAGGTCAAGGTGCATTCCCCTAGAGCAATATCAATCACAGCGACTGTGTTTGCTGGTGTTTCGATTGACAGTGTCTGCCAGGCTGCAACTTGAAAAACCAAGCATACTTTCACGCAGCATTACTGTCTAGATACGGATCACCACAATGAAGCAGAAGTGGGTCAAGCAGTACTTCAACATTTTTTCCAATAAGGTGAGCCTCATATTCTCGAGTGTATAATTTGTACCGACCATCTGCTTTTACTTGCACAGGGTGTTTCTATAAGATGTTGTATAACTGCTTGCTACTCTGATTCAAGCATGCAAATCTATGAAAGATTCTCCAATACTGGAGAACAAATGTGTTACTTACCTGTAACTCTCATTCTTCAGTGTTGGAATCTTTCATAGATTCACATGCGACCCACCCTCCTCCCCCTATAGGCTCTCCTTCTTGTCACAATATGTTTCTTCACACTAGTGCTTCTAAAATCTGTGAGAGGATGCCACTGTTGGGAGTGTTCTGGAGGGTGCTGTCACCAGATTGGTTGTCGTTCTTTTTAAATGTGAACAAGCTATTAAAGTCTTTTGCAATTGTAAGCTATTACGATTACTTCTACTGCTTTAGAATATACTGTGGACTCCCATCCAGACGACCAGAATGATTCAAGCATGTGAAGCATGTGAATCTATTAAGGATTTCAGTACTGGAGAAGAAGAGTTACAGGTAAGTAACATATTTTTTCTAAATGTTTGTTCATCTGGCCCTGAATGCCCCACACCCAGTCTTTCCTTTCCCTAGGCCTAAGCAATTATTAACCTGTAGGAGAAGTTTTCATATCTCATTAAGGCTAAGTACTGGTTGGGCAGGTACTGTAGACCTAATGCAAATTATCCACTTGGAGCTGCAGGCAGGGAAAAAGTAACTTTTTAAAGGTAGCTGTCCTTAATATGTATTCAACATCCAACTTCTCCAATGAATTGTATTTTTTATAAATATGAAAATAGTCTTCGAATGACCTTTGTAGCCTATCCTGTGAAATTCTCTAGATCAAAGTTTATCTTCTGTACTTTGATGTTTTCTAGGATTCAGCTAAAGCCCTACCAGCAAAAATAGTTTTTGGGGTGAAGTCACTGGAGGAACATGCCTATTTTAATTTTACACATGGCCCACTTTTAAATATCAGACACTGTACCTTACTGGTGCCAAAGTGTACTTAGGGGTTACTTGTTAATACTTACAAGCAGTGAGGGAGTAGTCAGAAAATTAAAATACCCCCCACTTTGATCTGTACCTCGAATACTATTGGGTGAGGGAAGCGAATAAACTCTACTCACACTATATGAGGCAACTTCATTCCACCTTCTGTTCATCTATCTCTACATCCTTTAAGCTGTTCATGTATCCATCTATTTACCTTTTCATGCTTCCATCTGTCCTTCCTTTACCATTCTGTCCATCCACCTTTTCATCATTACTATTCCACCAATCCTTCCACTCACACTTCCTTTCATTCATCCTTTTCCCAACTATACATCCCTTTTTCATCCACCCATTATTTCACTCTCCTTTTATCAATTCATTCATCCAAATGTCCATTCATCTATCTACCCATTCATCCAGCCTTTCATCATTCCAGCCATTCTTTCTTTCATCCACCCATTCAATGTTGTTTTATATTTCACCCATCAGTCCATTCACCTTTTCATCCATCTTATCGTGCTTGTGGCCCTTTCTTCTTGTCACAGTTTCTTTCTTCTTTTCATATGTTCTTGATTCCACTCTTCCTGCCAGACCCTCTCACACTCTCAGTAGCATAGCCAGTGTAATGTGGGCCTTAGTGCAATGAAGGAAATGGTCCCCTGGCTGCTATTTGAAAAACAAAATACAGACGTAAACAGGGTTCAGTGTGCAGCTTAGGCCTCTGGGGCATGGTGCCACTACAGCTGCTGCACAAATTGAAGCTACACCCCTGCACACTCTTTCCTTCTCTTTCTCTCATTGTCTCACCTTTTGTTCTGTGATTTGCTTCACATCCCTGACTTCTGTTATGGTGTTCATTTCATTTGTTTTTTTTAAAGGTTTTTTTGCATAGCTGCAGACACACTTTATTAAGGTTAGCAGGGGCAAAGTGCACAGAGTTCTAAATCCAGGGAAACAGATAGGGCAAAACCTGGGTGGAAATCACAAAAACATGGTAATTTTCTACAATATGATAATATTTTTGGAGAGTTGCCTGTTTGCAGCTGTCTATGGCTAGAATTAGGATATTTGGATGCTATTCAGTTACTAAATATTGGAGCTTGTATCGAGGTGGGCAAGGCACTGGGGCATCACAGAAGCCCTAGCCTCGTTGAGAGGGAAAGGAGCAAATGTGCCATGGGTCCTATTAGGTTGACTCAGTGTTAGTACTTTCAGGTTACGTGTAGAAATAGTAATATCTGTATCAAAGTAACACTATGGTATGTTATATATTGCCTTTATGATTTTTAAAAGATATCTGCCATCTTTTGAGACTTTGAAGCCATTTAAGATCGAGAATATGGGGGCAGAGCTGGCTAATCTCCAAGTTGGTGGTCTTTTCATGTAGCTCTTGCCCATTCAGTGCCTCACAGTGTGTTCTTTGGAAATGCCAACAGAGCAGGGAAAGAGGTGCTGCCTTTGTTAATGGAAGAGCAATACCCACTCCCAACATACAACAGAGCTTCGGGAGTCAATATTCATGCATTGTTTTTTCTGAATGTTGCACCTACCACATGGATGCAACATAGATAAGAGCTCAGTGTGAATCCATACTTAGGATGGAGATGTAGGTATGAAAGTGGATTTTCTTGATTATGAAAATGTTTTTGTAAACAACATGATAGATGAATAGAAGTTCAAATTGCACTTAACAAAAGTGTCTAACTCTAATGTTTTGAAATGATCCTTAAACAAAAAATCATTTATTTGTGAAAATACAGACTTCTCATGGGCTATGTCTCCTATCCTTTCTTTTTATAAAGTTAGCAAAAGAAGTATATCATTTTGATTTAGCATTTTAAGAAATCACAAGCTTGAAAATAACCTTTACTTACTGACTCCATAAAACGTATTTTTGAGTATCAAAGACAATTTCAAAGGTTGGAGAATGGCTGATTGCTAATATGGCATTGTGTTAAGTCATGTAATGTTACGTTATTTTATGTTATGTTATTATATGTTATCTGACATTTGTATAGCATAGTCAGTCAATAGTTTTCAGGCTGTATATTCAGGATTAAGTATTTGTGGTTAAACCAGCTTATAAAAGTTGCAGTGACATTTTTTTAAAACAAAGAGTGAAGACAGGCTTTCATTTATGTAGCTTAAAAATAGAGGTAAAATGGAAGACACATTGTTTTACGTCTGTTCGAATCACTTTCATTTACTTAAAATCACTTGCAACTTCAGACCAGACAACAGATAAAAGACTTAATGAAGACTTGTTCGTCAGAAACGGTTGCTGCTGATTAATCATGCTTCCTTTTCTGATCCGCATAGGAATTCTCATTGGAGAAAGCAATGCGTACGATGGTTGATATTTGGGAAGGTATTTCCTTTAGTACAAGCGTTTATCGTGAGACTGGAGTTTCCATTTTGTCAGCAGTGGATGAGATACAGACGACGCTAGATGATCAGATTGTGAAAACACAAACTATGAGGGGATCACCTTTTAGTAAACCATTTGAAAAAGAAATTAAGGTATGTAAATGTAGGAAAGAATGGTTAATTTTTAACTTCTGACATAAATTTCTCTCACTCACTTGCCTGTATAGTCATTGGAAGGAAAGTTTTGTGTCTTTGGTAGCAATGATTCTGGTGCATACTAAATTCCTTCTGCAATTTCTTTATCTACATTGTTATATGGGCTGGAACCCAGGAAATATGATTTGTCAATGTTTTGGCACCCCTTATCTTGTAGGTTCTCACACTGGTGATACCCTATAACAGATGGAAGGGATGATACCTAAGAGTGTAATTGGTGCATCCACACAGATCAGTTTCCACACATCTCCAGAAATGAGTAGACTCCAAAAACATTAGGAAGCTGATTGTAGTTGTGTGGGAAATAAAGAATCTGCAGAGAGAGAGCAGAGTCCATCAGAGCATACGTTACTGAAGATATGTAGCCTTTGCTAAGGGATAGTATTCCCTTTGGAGATTCTGCCTCTTTTGAAAGATTTTTCTGTAATACCTAGTCAATCTCGATGCCATCTTTAGCTCATGCAACAGAATCAAGTTCACCCACACCACACCTGGGCTGACCACGTCAACGTCCACTTCACCTTCGCAGGCAGCGATCATTATGCACCCACCACTACCAACAAGGACACCTGCCGCAGCTGGGGTAAAATCACCACAATGAACCCAATCCCTCAGCACCTCACAACCTAAAACTTCAGAAAATCTAAACCAGGTTGTGCTTTTTATTGGGCAGAGTTGTGAGGCTATGCAGGGCTCACTAATTTGGTATATATTGAAAACAACTTTCTTAGATCTTTATTGGTCCTGCCTAAAAGCATCCTTCCTCTGCGTTGGGACCTGTTCTGCGTAAGGCAAATAAGACCTGTCCTCTACTGTTGGAGACTGAAGCACACTCCTGCTCCTGAAAAAATCTACAGTGCTTTTCTGGAAATAATCAACTCTGACAAGGGCAAGTACAGCAAAAACACCTTAACCCAAATAGGTCTTGCTGATTCCTGAGGAGTTGCGGGACATCCAATGCTGGTTACTAAGAAATGTGTCAAGGACTTCTTCTGGTCTTTCCACTTGAGACAGGTAGTCTGTGATAGGAGGCAAGGGTCCCTTCCGAATTTATGTTCCTCAAGGACCATAGCAAATTTGAGGACTTCCTTGACTACATTACAACTCCACTAGCCAGGCAACAGTTTCTGAAGTTCCGACATGGTACTTTCCCAATTCTCTCTTTCTGTTCAAAATGGGAGAATTCTGGAGTTCGGAATAACATTTGTCCTGTCTGCTTAGGGGCACTTGAAACTGTATTGCATCTTTTATTTTTTTGAGTGGGTGTCCCTTAACACTCTGCGAAACCTCATGGAGAAACCTCATGGAAAAGGCTCTCTTTAATTCATGTACCTGTCTCATATAGTTTTAGATCAAATACTTCCTAGGCTTATTATTTTCCTCACATGATTTGAAACTACTGTTGTTTAGCAACTATTCAAATTGTTTATGTTTGTTGTTTGCAATTTGTACCCTGTCAAATGGATTACTTATGGAAAGCCTTGCTTCGCAATATATTTTAAATTCAATTATTTGACATATTTTTAAAAGAATTACCAAAGTTTAATATTTTCCCTTATACTTTATCATTAGGAAACGTCTACCCTGGTGACGGAGATCTAAAAGATTACTAGTAAAATTTAGACTAAAATTTAGTCTTAGATGTCTCCACCCCTGAAATGAGGGGACGGAGATATGTAAATCTAACCTTAGGTGCAAATCCGCACTTTGAAATGGTAAGTAGCAGAAAAATGTGGACCTACACTTAAGCGCAAGAGCAGATTTTCACACGAGTAAATCACATGTAAATTTACCTTTGTGAATCTGGCCCATAATATATAGATCCAATTAATCAATGAGAAATTCAGATTCTGCCCTAATGTATTTCCCTGTGTACCCGTTTGTCAGGAGCCTTCTGAATCCACTCATGCACTTTTCACACTTTTCATACTGAGAGGAGAAACAACATACGTGAGTAACTGTACAGTCAGCGACTATTTGCATAAGAGGCATTTACACCAATAAAGCATTAACATGCACAGTTATTGTGAATTCACAGTAACACAACTTTCAAGTATCGTATAGGTATAGGTAAAAATATTCTACTATGTGTTGCCCTGTACACATATATTGGCTCTATAACTAAACTCTTCAAAAGTTAGTAAACAACTTGAATGTTCATTAAAAGGTCAGAAATTTAGAGGACAGAGAAACAGATAAGCCTCACTCAGTAGAGAAATACATTTGTTCTTACTGTGGGAACTGGTAAAACAAGGTCCAGAGGTTGCATCTTTTGTCAAGTGGGTTGTTTTATCCAACAGTTAAAGACCTTTAAGCATGCAATGCTAACTGCTTTACCCATAGCATTTTCTGACTCCCTCCATCAGCCATCAGAGCATCTTAGGGCCTTACTCCAGCAACCGCCTTTGGCTTGGTACCTACAGGTTTAGTCTTGGCTCCAGCCTATTCAAAGTTTTCCATGTCTTTTCCTATGCTGTTGGCCACTGTTTCAACACAGACTGCGCCGGTTCAAAAGTCACCTTTAACACAGTTGATATTAGGAAGTTGCTCAGAGGTGATATTTAAAGCCTGTTGAGCAAATATTCATGCTAGGGAGCAGACAAAAAGGCATGTCTTGCTAATTACAACATCTAGACCTAATGAGCATAGGTAGTCATAAAAAAGTGGCCAAATACTGGTAGTCACAGGGGATGATATTGAGATTCATGACTTAGTTGTCAGCTACTGGGATAGGTGTTACTACTTGACAGAGCATTATGCGTAATGTTCCTGTAAAGGACAGCACCAATGTAACCAGTTATTCCAAAAACTCATGGAGTCACAAGGATAAATCTCACACACAAATGCTTCTGGAAAACATTAGAATAATTTGCAGGATTATAAATACATTTTAGCAGGCCCTGTCCCCTTAGAGGGAAAGGGACTGCTTTCATACATACAATTCAGCATTCTATGTATAACAGTGGGCTTTGGGGAGCATGGGATGGTCCCCTGGGTCTCTATCTGCTGCTTCCAATGCCAAAGGCTTACATTCACAAGGTTGATGCTTGGCTTTCAATTTGCAGCTTGATACCATTCCCTTTAGCGAGTTACCATAAGCTGAATGGTTTTGAGCTGCAATTGCAGTCACAAACTATTGACAATTTCCATAGCAAATTACAAAGCAGATGAGACGCCCCATTCACACTTTCTTTATTTTGTGATTCTGTATAGATCACAAAGTGGGCCTTGCTGGTATCTAAGGCAATTCTGAGACACAAATACCTTTAGCACTTTGCTGCTTTTCTTTTTGCGGTCATAAAGCATGTGATTTTACACATCTCAGCCTTTGCAATTGCAGAGAATTTTGATTCATCAGGTCCAAAGTGTTTGTTGCGCGCTGACACTGTGTGAACAGAAGCCTTTTGCAGTTTCTAAAAGTAATTCCTCTGGGTGAGCAGAGCAGAAATTATTTTCACCATAGCAATCCAACCTTTTTCCTGAAGTCAGCCGGCTTAAATGTATTGAGTATATGGTAGTCAATGCATGCGTTACACATATGTCAAAAGAACTATTGTAGGCTTTCTTGTTTTGCAACTGTGGCCTAACCTATAAATGCAAAGCTGAACCATTACTGACAATGTACCTTGTTAACATTATTTTCCACAGTTTCTAGAAACCCTAGTGTTTGAAGATATTGTTCGTGACTTTTCTAATATTTTCTGTTAGGCATGGGAAGACCGACTGATGTTAATTCAAGAAACTATTGATGAATGGCTAAAAGTTCAAGCTCAGTGGCTATACCTGGAGCCCATATTTTCTTCAGAGGATATCATGCAACAAATGCCAGAAGAAGGACGTCTCTTTCAGACTGTAGACCGGAATTGGAGGGAGATCATGAAGCACTGTGTTAGGGACCCAAAGGTAATGTTTTAATATGCCTATTTGAATTCACAGAACATAATCCAAAAAATATGAAAATTAGAGTAATCATGTACACTGTTTGTACAAGGTTTGTGCAAACACTGGAGAATGTGTCTGATGCAAGAGTGCAGACACCAAAGTGGGCTAGGGGTTCACCATATCAAAATGTCGGTTATGTCACAATGCCAGTTCCTTTTTAACATGTTGTTGTTTTACCTATACAAATGCACAACTCCATATATGTTGGGAGTACACTCAACCATATATGACTCCAGAACATAATTCACATGAACTTGTTCTGCTGATCAGATAGGTGCAGAATAGTAGTAACATGGAAGTCGACTTCAAAACATTCCAAGAAAAACAATTTAATTGCCCTCATCATCACATATTACACGCTGAATCATGGTATGTCATGGTCATTCAAACAACAGTTCTTAACTCAACCATATTTGGTGGTTAACACGCTCAAACTTTTGATTCCCTTCTGACCTTGACATTTATGGGGATAAAAGAACCATTTGTTTTCTGATGGAAGAACCTCAGCTAGCTCTGCAGATCAAAAACCCTTGACATATTGGACATCCTCCACTGGTGCACCAGGCCAAAGTAGGGTCTCCCTGAAAACAGCAACAAACAAGGAGCCTGCTTGACAAACTTTTTAACCTTCACAGGAACAACCACGCTGGAAAATGCTTTCTTATCTTTAATATTCCATGCCATAGAGTTGGTGATCTTAAATATACTGGTGACCCTCCATCATGGAAGTGGAGGCCATATCCTCAGCTGACCTTAAATGTGGTCCATAACCATTCCCCTTATGGGTGATACATTGTTTTGCAGATAGCAGAAGTCCTGCCTTAATGCCATGTGCAAAGAATATTTTATTCAGATATGTTCTCTTCTTCAAAGTGTCCTGTACCATTTCCTAGAACAACAGCATCTTGTGTCCTTCATGTTGGAGATCTCCTTCAGCCCCAGCTTCTTGTTCAGTGTTTTGGGATGTCTGTCCAGTGCTGTTTTGTTTGGATTTTGGTGGGGTGGGAGAGGCTCTCATCCTGATCCTGTGGCATTTGTTCACAAAAATAAGATTGTTCTCTATGTCGCAGTCCAGTGTCTTCATTATCCAATTTGCCATGATTATCTTTGGGTTTTCTCCATGTCGCTCCTCTGGAAAATGTCGCACCCATATCTGGCTCTGTCTGACAGTGTGAGGTTTCTGTCCTCTGAGTGATGGTTTTATTGTTGTTCATTAGTAATTGTGTTTTTTCTGTCAATGATGCTAACTATGGAAGATTCAGAGCTGTTACCTTTCCACCCACTGTACAATGCACTCAAATGTGGACATCCTTTCATTGTGCTCAAGCTTGAATATAGGTTTTCAATGTAAATCAGTGCTGCACATTCTCTAGGCAGTGATGCCTTTGTCATCTTGAAGTTGCTTAGGTGGAAAAACATCTGCTTTATCACCCTTCTCTCTTCCCTTGCTCTTCACTGATACCATCTTCCAGTCTACAATAAATACCCCACCCCTTTACGTGGCTTGGCTCTGCTCTGCCTGCATCATGTTTAATGAAGATTAATAAGGCCAGACTAACACTCCACTTGCTGAGAAGATGATGCCACACATCTCCGCCACCTCAGTGTGTGTTCCCCCAAGAAACACAATGAATCTATGGTTGTCTTTAACATTGTTTTGGTTGCCGGATGAACTCCTGAGGTATCCTGGTACTGCACAGATTCTGGAAATGGCCATTTTTCCAGATGGCTGCCACACCTCTCTTTCTTTCCTTTTCAGAACTCTCTTGTACATTCTACAAAACTATTTTTAACAAGCTCAACAATATGATTTTTTTCTTGTGATGAGCAGCAAAGGTGTGTTTCGTCGGTCAAAATTATGCCTTTCATTGCGGGATATATGGTCCTTCCCTAATATTAATAATTATTATGTGGTAAAATCAGGTTTACATGTACGGAGATTGGTTTATACAACTGAGGTGGACAATTTCAATAATTAAGTGGTTAAAACAACAATAGACTATGGCACGATGGACTTACATGCAAATCTAGAAAGCTCAAGAAGTATACGTTGCAGGAGGCTGGCTCTGTTATATACTATATCAAAATGAAATATAGTGTGCCGAGTCCAGGGGTTCCCCCAAGGCTTAACATAGGCTAAAGTAGATAATACTAATGCTCTCTTTTGTGATGTGTTGTTGAGCAGTTAGGCTTATCAGACGGTAGTGCAAAGCATTTGTTGGTTACACACGCAGTCAATAAATGAAGCACACACTCAATGACTAACTCCAGCCCAATGTTTTTTATATAGCAAAAATATATTTTGTTACTTTATTTCTAGAACCGCAAGATTCAAGTTGCAGGAAAGTGCATTTGCAAGTATGTATCCAAAATATGTATCAATACCAGTTTGATCCAATTTGGCAAGTGTAGGGAAATGCCTCCCTTGGCATGGTTACCCCCTAACTTTGTACCTTTTGTTGATGCCAGTTATGATTGAAAGTGTGCTGGGACCCTGCTAACCAGGCCCCAGCACCAGTGTTCTTTCCCTAAACTGTACCTTTGTTCCCACAATTGGCACAGACCTGGCACACAGATAAGTCCCTTGTAACTGGTACCCCTGTACCAAGGGCCCTGTGGCCAGGGAAGGTCTCTAAGGGCTGCAGCATGTATTATGCCACCCTGGGGACCCCTCACTCAGCACATGAACACTGCCTCACAGCTTGTGTGTGCTGGTGGGGAGAAAATGGCTAAGTCGACATGGCACTGCACTCAGGGTGCCATGCCCTCAACCCACTGCCTGTGGCGTAGGTAAGTCACCCCTCTAGCAGGCCTTACAGCCCTAAGACAGGATGCACTATACCACCGGTGAGGGCATAGTTGCATGAGCACTAGGCCCATACAGTGACTAAGCCAAACCTTAGACATTGTAAGTGCAAGGTAGCCATAAAGAGTATATGGTCTGGGAGTCTGTCAGTTACGAACTCCACAGTTCCATAATGGCTATACTGAAATATGGGAAGTTTAGTATCAAACTTCTCAGCACAATAAATGCACACTGATGCCAGTGTGGAATTTATTGAAATATGCACACAGAGGCATCTTAGAGATTCCCCCTGTATACCAGTCCAATTCCTAGTGTTAGGTTGACCAGTTCCTGCAAGCCTGCCACAACCAGATGTGTTTCTGGCCACATGGGGTGAGTGCCTTTGTCACTCTGTGGCCAGGAACAAAGCCTGCACTGGGTGGAGGTGCTTCTCACCTCCCCCTGCAGGAACTGTAACACCTGGTGGTGAGCCTCAAAGGCTCATGTCTGTTGTTACAGCTCCCCAGGGCATCCCAGCTAGTGGAGATGCCCACCCCTCCGGACACAGCCCCCACTTTTGGCGGCTAGTCCAGAGGAGATAATGAGAAAAACGAGGAGGAGTTACCTACCCGTCAGGACAGCCCCCAAGGTGCCCTGAATTGAGGTGACCCCTCACTTTGGAAACCCTCCATCTTGGGTTTGGAGGATTCCCCCAATAGGAATAGGGATGTGCCCCCCTCCCCTCAGGGAGGAGGAACAATGGGGGTGTAGCCGCCCTCAAGGACAGTAGCCATTGTCTACTGCCCCGAGACCTAAACACACCCCTAAATTCAGTATTTAGGGGCGACCTGGAACCCAGGAAATCAGATTCCTGCAACTTGAAGAAAGAAGAAGAACCGCTGACCTGAAAGCCCTGCAGAGACGACGGAGACGACAACTGACTTGGCCCCAGCCCTACTGGCCTGTCTCCAGACTCAAAGAACCTGCACAGCGACACATCCAGCGGCACCAGCCACCTCTGAGGACTCAGAGGACTGACCTGCACCTAAAGGACCAAGAACCTCCCGAGGACAGCGGCTATGTCCAGAAACAGCAACAAAATAGCAACAAAGAAGCAACTTTAAAGAGACTCTCACTTCCCGCCAGAAGCGTGAGCCTTCACACTCTGCACCCGACACCCCCGGCTCGGATTTGGAGAAATCAACACTACAGAGAGGACTCCCAGGCGACTCCAACGACGTGGACACCCTGAGTTGACCTCCATGCACCCTCACAGCGACACCTGCATAGAGGATCCAGAGGCTCCCCCTGACTGCTACTGCCTGGTAACAAAGGAACCCGGCACCTGGACCAAGCACTGCATCCGTAGCCCCCAGTACCGAGAGGAACCACCGACCAGTGCAGGAGTGACCATCAGCCGGCCCTCATCCTAGCCCAGTCAATGGCTGGCCCGAGAAGCCCCACTGTGCCCTGCCTGCATCGCCAGAGTGACCCCCGGGTCCCTCCATTGTTCTCTACAGCAAACCTGACACCTACTTTGCACACTGCACCCGGCCGCCTCTGTGCCGCTGAGGGTGTGTTTTGTGTGCTTGTGTGTGTGTGTGTGTGTCCCAGTGCTCTACAAAACCTACCTGGTCTGCTCCCCAAGGACGCAGGTACTTACCTGCTAGCAGACTGGAACCGGAGCACCCCGGTTCTCCATAGGCGCCTATGTGTTTTTGGCCCTCCTTTGACCTCTGCACCTGACCTGTCCTGTGTTGCTGGTGCTGTGGCTTTGGGGTTGCCTTGAACCCCCAGCGGTGGGCTGCCTATACCCAGGAGACTGACTGTGTAAGTGCTTTATTTACCTGAGAAACTAATGTTTACTTACCGCCCCCAGGAACTGTTGATTTTTGCAGTGTCCACTTTTAAAATAGCCATTTGCCATTTTAACCAAAACTGTGTGCACTACTGTTTTAAATCAAAGTTCTATACTTGCCTGTGTGAAGTACCTTGCATTTTATGTACTTCCCTCAAATTGGAACCTCGTGGTTCTGAAATAAATTAAGAAAATAAATTTTTCTATATATAAAACTATTGGCCTGGAGTTAAGTCTTTGAGTGTGTGTTTCTCATGTATTGCCTGTGTGTGTACAGCAAATGTTTAACACTACCCTCTGATGCGCCTACTGCTCGACCACACTACCACAAAATAGAGCATTAGTATTATCTAATGTTGCCACTATCAACCTCTAAGGGGGACCCTTGGACTCTGTGCACACTATCTCTCACTTTGAGATAGTATATACAGAGCCAACTTCCTACAGGAAGTTAAATAGTTTTCAAGAAAATAGCAAATATCTGTTTTAAAAGTTGACAGTGCAATTTTCAGAAACACTTCTAGAGGAGAAGATAAGTTAGTACAGTTTTGAGGTAAGTACAAGACTTACAGTTCCAGTCTCTGGGGTTTAGGATATCCACAGGTTGGGGTTCAAGTTAACCCCAAACACCCACCACCAGCAACACGGAGCAGGCTGGGTGCAGAGGTTAAAGTAGAGGTCAGTTTAACATGGGCTCCTACGGGGGCTGGGGGCACTCTGAATCAGGCCTGCTTGCAGGTAAGTACCTGTGCCTTCGGAGGGCAGATCTTTTTTTTTTTTTTTTTAGGAGTATCTTTGGGGGCACAGGTCAGCACCAAACACACAATCTCAATGGCGCTTGGGCCGCGGGGTGCAGGGTGCAAACACAGCGTCGGGCTCCCAATGCTTTCCTATGGGGAACCCTGGGGGTTACAAAGAAGCTGCAGGTTGGGTGCAGGGCGTCAGTTCTGGAAAACCACAGGCTGGACCTGGAGGAGGGCTGCTGTGCTGCACTGGAGATTGGATTTTTCAAGGTCAGGGAGCGGTGGGTGCAGAGTACCTTTTGCCGATGGGTATCTTCGCCCGGTTCTGACGTGGTCAGGGGGGGTCCTCTGGATTTAGGCTGCAGGCGTCATCGTGTTGGACAGGAGGGGTCAACCCAGGGTGGGCACTTGCTCAGAATCGCCTTGGGACCAGCTCTAGTCAGTTGGGCCACCTGGACATGGGTCGTGGGCGTCGGGTGCAGAGTGGACAGGACTCGCTGATCCAGGGAGGCTCTGGGGTCCTTGGATTGAGTTTCTTCTTGGACTGGGCCGCTGTCCATGGGAGTTCTTGGTCCTCTGTGGTGCACGGAATCCTCTGGGGGCTTTTCAGAGGTTGCTGGTTCTGCAGGCTGCGTCGCTTTCATTCTGCAGGGCTTTGGAAGCTGGAGACAGCCCGGCAGGGCTGGGGCCAAGTCAGTTTGCGTCTTAAGTCTTCTCTGCTGGGGTTCAGCTTAGCAGTCCTTCTTCTTTCTTCTTGTGAGGTTGCCAGGAATCTGACAAGCTAGTTTCAGGGGAGCCCTTAAATACAGGATTTAGGGGCATACCAAGGGTCAGAGGGCAGTATCCAATGGCTACTGTCCCTGAGGGTGGCTACACCCTTCTTGTGCCCCCTCCCTTTGTGGAGGGGGGCACATTCCTCACCCTATTGGTGCCTGTCCTCCAAACCAAGATGGAGGATTCTGCAGGGATGGGGGGTCGCTTCAGCTCTGGACACCTTAGGGGTGGTCCTAGCTGGAGTGGTCACTCCTCCCTGTTTTTCCTAATTTTCACACTGGACTTACCACCAAAAGTGGGGCTTTCCCTGGGGGGTGGTCATCTCCACTGGCTGGAGAGCCCTGAGGCATTGTAACAGGAGGCCTAATCCTTTGAGGCTCACTGCGATGTGTTACAGTTCCTACAGGGGGGAGGTGTGAAGCACCTCCACTGAGAGCAGGCTTTGTTTCTCATATGAAAGTGGCAGGCTGGCACAGACTGGTCAATCCTGCACTAGCAACTTGGCTAACATAAAGGGAGCATCTATAAGATGCCCTCTGGGTGCATTTTTCAATAAATACAACACTGATATTAGTGTGGGTTTATTGTACTGAGAAGTTTGATACCAAACTTCCCAATATTCAGTGAGGCCACTAGGAAGCTGTGGAGCTCGTAATGACAAACTCCCAGCCCATATACTCAATATGGTCACACTGCACTTACAATGTCTAAGAATGGACTTAGACATTATAGGGGATATTGCTTATGCAGATATGCCCTCACCTGTGGTATAGTGCACCCTGCCTTAGGGCTGTAAGCCCTGCTAGAGGGTTTACTTACCTATGCCACATGCAGTAGTTGTTGGGCATGGCACCCTGAAAGGGGTGCCATGTCAACTTAGCCTTTTTTCCCCAGCAGCACACACAAGCTGCAATGGCAGTGTGGGTGTGGGTGTGCTTGGTGAGGGGTCCCAGGGTGGATTACTACATGCTGCAGCCCTTGGGGACCTTCCCTGGCCACAGGGCCCTTGGTTCCATGTGTACCTTTTACAAGGGACTTAACTGTGTGCCAGGGGTCTGCTAAGTGTGGGAGCAGTGGTACAGATTTTGGGAAAGAACACTGTTGCTGGGACCTAGTTAGCATAATCCCAGCCTACTCTCAGTCAAGTTGGCATCAATAGCAGGCAAAACGTGTTGGGGGGGGTAACCATGCCAACAAGGGCACTTTCCTACATACGCCTTTCCATTTTCAAATATAAAGGGATTTGGCTGCCATCTAAGGTCAGCTGAGTAGGAATCTAAGTGTTCATCACACATTAGAACTGTTCCTCTTTGAGATAATCCTGTGTGTCACTCCCATATTTCAATAGAGGTTTACTTAGTGTGGGAAACAATGAGTAAGGCAGCTATGTATCAGTTTATGGATGACATTGCGTTTGTATCCCTTGATGACAAATATATTATAAGTACGAGTGACAACATGTATATGTATTTGATTCTGGGGTCACATTGCCTGGCTGCAGGGCATGACCTCGGGCCATACCCTGACCCAGAGCCAAATGGGCAGGGTTGAAGGCCTTTAACACTGGATTCAGGAGGCACTTTGGGCACTGGGCATAATGGAACAGAGCATAACGGGTACCCTACACCTATATCCCACTGTGCATGGTTAAAACCATGTGCAGAAATTCCTTGTTTTGTTGAGATGCCAAAGTGTTTCATTAAATAAAAAAATATACCTTCAATATGCATTATAGGGGAGGATTAGGCATATTTGCACCAGGGTGGAGGTTGCAAATCATTGCATATATAAGTTGCAGGTACATTGTTATTCTGGATTGTTTCTTCGCACTACTGTCTGATGGTGTAATTTCTGAAATGTTTCTGGCTATTTGTAAAAAATTTACATGATGTGTTGGCTAACATTAAGTGGTATATAAACCATCACATCAGCCATCAAATGCATAAAGACAGCTGTTCTTCCACATTGTCAGATTGCAGACAATTTATCTTTTAAACATGAACATTTTGATTGGAGATACATTTAAGCCTCTCACGGGTTTTGGAAATTAGTTGGTTAAGAATGTGCCAAAGGGTCATTTATTTCAAAGGACCAGTTGTCAAGTTGCATGTACAGTCCTGGGCCATGCAAGTCTGCTCCAAATTGTGAGAACTATATTTAATGTGCTTTGGATGTTACAGCACATTTGGCATAGAAGAGTGGTCATCTGTCACTTAGAGCCATTGTCAAGTAGCATATTGGACCATATTTTGAGACAGACTGTGATAAGGGTCCCTTTGCAGGAGATTAACAGTGTTGTGGAAGAGGACTTGTGTGACCTGGGATGAAGAGACAGTGAGGTGTGCAGTATGGAGACCTTAGTGCTGCGGAAGGCACATGGCTAGAGAGTGGAGGCAACAAAGTGGAGGTTCAGAGTAAAGAGTTTTAGTTCCTTTTTCAAGGCGGGAAAAGAAGAAGTGGTGTGAATAGCCAGAGGCATTAAATTCCAGACCTTCGGCACTCATCCTGAGGTTAGTTTTTGGGTGCCAGAAAGGACGACTTTCTCAAAGTCTAGTCTGGATAAGATCAGTGGTATGGTTACTTTCTTGATGTATTGTTATTTCAGGAAAGAACATGTTAAACATTAGCATTTCTAGCCATCGTATTGATATGATTGTGGGACTTGAGTTTTTTGTAAGGAGAAAGCCAAGTGATTTGCCATTTTCTATGATAGTTTAAAGCAGTCAAGGACGTTTGTTGGATCCAGTAGTGTTGTGCTGGTATGAAGGAGTTGCAAGATGAGATCAGTAAGAGCTCAATTGTATTAGAAACACATTTGAGGCTATCAGTGGATTTCCAAGACTGCTAATGTATTGCCAAGGGCTGGGTAGATCTTGAATAGCCTACATTCTAGGAGTTGTGGACATGTTTGTGCTAATTACATGAGCTGGAAACCACAGTTTATAAGATAAAGGGCGGAGTAGGTAAATGTTGAGTTATAAGATAGGGGGACCTTTATCAGATTATTTTTTAGTTTAAGCTGTCACAGTTCATTTAATTTAGTAGCTATTATCACCCTTGTGAAACGTACACTGCATTCATGACATTAAAGGTTTATATGCTGATCTCTCAATAACACAAACATACAGAAGGACAAAATGCCTTGGATTGGGCACCAGCCTTTTAGCCTTGTCAATGATTGTTTGTTTTTTGCAAAAACATATTTTTGGGGACCTGCCAACACCTCATCACTCTACAAAGAAACTTTGGATAAAAGCAAAAATATTTTCGGTCTAAAAACACCATTCCGATTACAGTCCCTGGCACTTAAGGGAACTACCTTGTATGCGGATGTGCTTCTTGTGAAAAGGCAGAGTCCCATCACTCACAGTGAAGTCAGTCAATGACTGAAGTGAGCTGAGCTATTGCCCCATGCTCTATGCTGTAGTGGGTGGATGAAAGGCGTGAATAACACAATAACAGACCAGTGGATGAGGAGGAATGGCTTTAAGCCCCAATAAGTAAGTAGTTTATGCATATAATTTTAGTAAAATTAAAAGGTCTTGGCCTATGCCAGACCTGTAAAGGAGCCCCTCAAATCTGTTTATCCTTGTAGTACCTTTCTTCCACTCTCCTTTCCCATCCTTGTCTGTTTAACTCCTACCGCACCATTCTTAGTTTTTGCACCATTTATCTTGGAATTTGCCACTTCTAAATTGACAATTGTTACAAAAAGATCTATAAAGTAATGTATTCATCAGGCTGTGCATGGGCCTGTCCTATGGAGATGGTGCACAGGAAACAGCTCTTTTTGATAGTTCTTATCACAGAGTTAGTATGACTTCCTCTTCCAAACTTTTACTGTTTACTTAAGTATTTAATTATTTCCTCACAGTCACTGAAAACCTGTGTCTAGAAAGTAAGCATTGACCTATTCTGTTTTGTCAGTCTGTACTCACTGATGATAACCAGTATCTAAGAGACTCCTGGGGCAATCAATAACCTATGTCACACTATCCTCCTTTCGCCTCCCATTCCCTGCCGGCACATCTCCGTTTGTTATCTGCTCTGAGAAATGTTTATTTGTAATTAGTGTACACTTGGACCCTGATTACGAGTCTAGGTGTTATTTATCTCACTTGATAAATGACGATACCACAGGGTACATTATTTATCGGGTGCGATAAATAATACCTATTACGAGTTGGTGAGAATAACATGCAGATTATGGTGTTTAACAAACCAAATTCCGCATGATACGGTAAGTACCATATGCCTTCCCCCGTTAAATTGCAGCAGGTTTGACCTGCCGAAATTCAACAAATGTTTAGATATTTAACACATCTGATAATTACCGGATGCATTACATACCTTCCAATTTATAATTCCAGTTGGTACGTAAACAAGGGTTTGCTCATGGTTCGTTATATACCGGCCAACTCGTAATCATACATTAAATGACATCGCGGTAACCCTGTATTCCTCAGAGTATCATTTGGTAAATAGAATACTGGTTCTGTTGTTTGAAATTATATACAAAATCAATACAATCTGAAATCATACAAATGCCTAATCAACACAATCCGAAATTATTTAAACTAAAAATCATGTCAGCCCAGACAAAGCAATTATTGAATAAATGCCATGCAGTCATAGAAGTTTCATGACCAAACGACATTGAATCTAACAATCAGATGCTCCATAAGTGCAAAATGAAAAAGGTGCCCCTCCAGTGCATCAAAAAGTGACTGTACATCTATGTAAAAACAGCCGATTGCAGATTCTTTCAGTAAGCCTGTCTGTCATATTCCAATTTTACTTTGTAGTGGGTGAAAAAGCCCTATGTCCATGGTTGCCCAAAAGGAGAAATTACAGGTGCAGGCAACAGTTAGAATTGTCGATGTTTCGACCCTTCGAAGAACTGTGTGATTCCTTTTCATCTATAGGGTCTTCATCAGAGCTAATAGCAGGATACGATGCAGACCCAAGGGGCTCCTTTGGTTGAACATTTCAATAAGATCGGTCATCCTATGGACAGTCTGAAATGGTAGGCAGTTGAGAAGATCACTATGAACCCTGGAGAGGGGGGCATTTCGAGTCTTCTAAACTTGAGCGAATGCAAGTGGATCCACTTATTGAACAGTTTCAACAGGGGACTTAAAGAATTCATGAATTCAATAAGTAGGTGGCTGCATTCAGCAGTGGCTGAAAGCGAATGTAGTTGTAATTTGAACTCTTGATGTTTTTGCATAACATCTAAAGTGTTTGTTACTGCATGTAGTGAACTGTGTACTTGAACTCGTATTTTGAATTCTTGATGTCTTTGCAGGCATCTAATGTGTTTGTTACTGCGTGTTGTTTAATATGTAACTAGTTATTTTACATCCAGCGGATTACAATTCCATATTACCTCTTGCTGAGAACACATATTGGATCTATAGACAATTGGTGATAAAATAATTGCCTTAGGTTGACTTGGTCGCCCCTCTACAATAAGATATCAAAGCGGTCCTGAGTGTATTGTTTTTAGGAAAGTCCTCCTTTTTTTCCCAGTCACCCCCAAACTTTTTGGATAGATACTGGTGATTACTGGCTCTTGGCTGTGCCTTGGGTACTGCTTACCAGTCCCTGGACCAGTGCTCTGTGTAAAGTGAATTTACAAATTAGACAAATTATAACTGGCTATGTCAACCTACCTATAAGTCCCAGGTATATGGTAGGGTTTGTAGGTTTAGGAACCCTAGCATAGGTAGAGCACCCATAAGTGCACTGCTTACGTGCCCAGTGTCATTTTAAAGGTAGGCATGACTTGCTGGCTGCTTTTAAACTAATGTTACATGCAAATTCAGCTTTGGAATTAGAAGTACTTCCAAAGTCTTAAAGTACCTTATTTTTACATGTAAACCACCCCTAAAATGTGCCCTAAGTGCTCCTAAGACTGGGTGATATTTAACTATAAGCAGGGACCTTGTAAAATTGTTTTATTAACCCTGGTGAGGAAAAATAGCCAAATTTGTTTTTTTTTCCTCGCTGTAGTGAACGGGCTCCGTAAGCTAAAATGGGGAGACTTTATTTTACTTAATAAAGTCCCAAAAGGAGATAAATATGTCAAGTTTGGTATCAGACCTATTGTTAAAATAAATCCAACAACTTGCCATTGTTGAATTTAATATAACTAGTTCAGAGAAAGAGTGTTAGAACTCTACCTGAAAGTTGCCAAGTTCAGCTCTGTAGTGCCCTTCTCTGATTGACCAGCCTCTGGCAACCTGGCCAGGCTGCCTTGATGAGGTGTGAAGTGGCCTGAGTTGAAGACAAATAAAGTGCCTGGGGGAGGAGATCTGCCTCAGCAGATGATGAAAACAGGTTAGGGGGAGGGCAGCCAAGGAGTGTGTTACGGATTTTTAGCTACACCACTGGGTGGACTCAGCCAGACCTAACCTCCAAAATTCAGTTTCTACCATTTTGGATTTTTAAGGATTGTTGCTCCATGGGAGTGGTCATCCAAGAGGGTGGTGGTCTGCCTGTAATTGGACAGTTGCCCCCCCCGCTTTTCACCCCAGGAGCAAGAATACATTTGGCAGAGCTGCATCCACACCTCAGATCCCTACCTGGAATAAGACAAGAAGAAGAAGGACTGCCCTGCTGGACCCCTGACCTACACCTAGACACTGCACTCTGAAGGACTGCACCAGCTGCACACTTGGGCTTCACCACAAAAAGGACTTTACCTGGCTTCAACTGGTTCAGGAAGGGACTCCCTGTTGGCTACAGGTGAAAAATAGCTAATCAGAGTCCCCCTGCATTAAATCCTAAAGAAACTGACCAGCTGACCACTGTCCAGTGGTTATTTTGGAGTTTGAGGGGCTGATTACGACCTTGGCGGCGGTAATTACTCCGTCCCAAACGTGATGGAAGTTCCATTGTATCCTATAGAACATGTAACACGGCGGATGGGATATCCGTCATGTCATGTTTGGGACAGAGTAATCCCCTCTGCCAAGGTCGTAATCAGGCTCTGAGCCAGGTGCATTCTGGGAGTTGGAATCCTAACCCTCAAGGCGCAACGTAGAGCTCCTGGAGCCTTGGGGTGAGCTGCGGACTCCTGAAGGACCTTCAAAGACCTTCTGGAAGAAAATCCAGAAGTTTGGAGAAGATTGGAGAACTTTTTGTAAAAAGCTCCATAAAAGGACCGACCCGCCGTGGTAAGTCAAGCTGGCTTACCTCTACTGCGACCTGGCCCGACTTGCAGGTTTGTCCCGCTGAAAAGATCCAGAGCCCCAGATTTCCAGGATTTCACCGGATGCTCCTGGAAAGGCAATCGGATGACCTTGCCTTGAAATTGGCTTGCTGTGGAGTGTGGAGGGTCGAAAACTGTCGGAAGGAAAAAGCTCCAAAAAAAGTGACAAAGTCTGAACGTAAAAAGTTGACCGGGACTTCCTGCGCAACAAATCCAAGGAGGGTTCCAGGGACGTTGGATTCAAATTCACCTTCAGCCTGGAAAATATTTCTTTACTGAAAATTTGTGTAAGTCCGAAGGTAGAATTCTTCACTGAGGGCTCCTACGACGTGTATTGCAAGAGGGCTTCAGGGAGGTCGGACGTCGGATCGGATTAATGACTTTGTCTCGCTGAAGAAAATCTTCAAGAAAAAGACCGAAGGTAAACTTTTGACTGAGGCCTCCCGCTTCCTGTAGCCGAGCAGGGCTCCATCACAGTTGGCCTTAAACTTAGACTTTCCCCCGGTCAAGGTGTGACCATATATTCCGAGTGGCACTTTCAGTTTCTATGCACTATTATGTATGCAGATTGTTCCATAATTAGTCCTGATGAAGACTCTGTAGGTGTGAAGGGATCACACCCTTCTTAGGAGGGTGAAACATTGAAGATTCTAACTGTCGTCTGAATCTGTAATTTATCCTTTTGGGCAGCTATGAACATATGACTGTTTTGCCCACTACAGACAGAATAAAATTAGGAGATGACAGCAATTGCAGTCTGATCTTCTTTATGAGCTACATGCTGTTGTTTTTATTTTGTGTTCTTAAAGGTACTTGCTGCAACCTCTTTGACCGGTTTATTGGAGAAGCTTCAAGATTCCAATTCACTTCTGGATAAAATCATGAAAGGGCTTAATGCTTACCTTGAGAAGAAACGGCTATTTTTTCCTCGGTAAGTATTTGATGAGTGTGCCAGCATAATGAAAGTACTGAGTAGGCCTGGTCAGAATGATGGTTACTGGTGCTCCCTTTTGGGTTCTAGACTAATGTTCTCTCCCCTTTCAAAGTCAGACTTCCAGAATTCATGCCTGGACATCGATTTTCCAAATGTCAGGAGTTGTGAAAATGGCACCACCTGGCCTTTGACTCCCAAGGCCTATAGGTGGCTTGACAGCTTTTTCCAACTGAAAGGGCAAAAGGTGGAATTTATGGAAAGTAAATAGGGGTTTCAGCACCATGTTTAGTTTCTGCCCTGCCTTCATGAGCCCTGAGACCAAGGATAGCAAGAGCAATCGAAGGAGTAGCAAAAGACAAACCAGATATCGAACCTGCTCTGCCTGGAAACCCTTAATCAACTTCCACAAATTCATGTCTCTTGCTACTTTCTGAGATAGATGTCTTTTATAATTGATATTAGACCAGGGTTAACGTTTCTGAAAAGGTGTAATGTGTTTACTTATGGGTTAACATCTACTTTTTTTGCCTATGTAGGATTAAAAGAGTGGCAGTCTGGAATAACCACTCTATCAAGTTTTGTAGTATTTATATTTTTGATAACTTTGTAATCAGATACTAGTATTCAGGTAAGACAACACTGTCCATTATCAAAATCCATAATGGGCTCATTCCTCTGTAGATAACAAATAAACAATGTCCTAGAATTATGAACTGATTGTTGGATTTGGGTGAGATTGCTTCCTGCCATTCACAGTTTAGCTAATAGGGTTACAGAAATGATTAGTTAACTGAGTTACAGAGATCATGATATATTAAATCTAATTACTATCTGTGGCTCCCGAGACTGTGTTCTGTGTTGTGTACTGATTGTTCTGCAGGAACTAAGGTAAGCAGCTCAGCTGTCCACAGAGATGCACATGTGGTAGCTGTGTGTGGTCCAATGATCTTAAAGCATTTATTGCAGGGAGCCCTGGGAATGTTTACCCTATTTTTGCATCCTAGTGATCCTTAGTAATGGTCATACGCATAGAATATTTCTGAAGTTGTGCAGGGACCCTGGAACACTTCTTTAACATAAAAAACACTTCATTGAAGTGAGACCTGTCAAAGTAAGTAATTTATATGTCACCTCCATAGAGCTGAGCAGGAAGTCTTTTGCTAATTTCTTCTCACTGGAATAGCCAATTCAGTAGAGACATATGAAAGTAAACAATGCCTGCTAGGTTAGGGCCACAGCAGATGAGACTACTCTTTTTTGATCTCAGCATCTTGTTTCTCTCAGGTGTACTGTACTGGTAGTTTGCCCCACAGTCCCAGTGTTTTCCAACTAATGCTGACTTGATCCTAGAACACTTCTGGGATATTTTCTCTCTCCTAAGACCACCTATTTTTTCCCATGTTGTGAGGTGATGCTTTCTTACAGTGCCTTCACTTTTTGCAACGTGCCCATCCTGTGAGATGAGGAAGGCTGCAATTATCCCTGTTTATGGGCCATATGTACAAACACATTTTCCCATAGACACAGAATGGGCAAAACTGCTTGCTACATCTGGCCCTATCTGTGTAGTGTGTCTTTCACCTACACTTTGGTGAAGTCAGGTGGGTTCTGCAGGAAAATGTCAAAAAGACAGGGAAGGCATCTGTCTTAGGACCCACCTAGAGGATCTAAAAGCAGTGCTGGAGACAAGGATATGCAGAAGTCAGGTCAGAGAGAGTAAGTCCTGCACCCATGTAGTCTCCAAAGGGAGACTCCTGGGAGGAGAGATCGAATGAAAAATGAGACATAGGGCTTCATTGGTCTAATTCATCATACTCCCAGAGGTCACAGGAGTTTTTGGATCGATGTCGAGGCACACCTCAGCTCTAATATGCTTGCCATTTAAAACTCAATGTTGCCCTTTGAAGGCAAAGGAGAACTGACTGACGCTGAAAATATCGATGGCAAGGTCTTCACCAATCTTACTCTCTGCAATGCCAAATACTTTGCCATCAAGATGACATTGAAAATTCCATCATCGCTGTGAAAACATCTACTGTTGCAGCTGAAACACTCAATGACATTGGGGAACTTAACTTTGAGATACTTTGCCTCCTTAGAGTCATCAGCAGGGCATCTCTTTTTCAACTCCAGTCTTGCCTCTTCTGGCACAAATGCCATAGATGGTGATTCCTGATGTGAATCCTATTCAGAATCCTTTATAACCTCTAGATCTTTGTTCACACCTGCTTCAGAGGAGCAGATTTATGTCTCCGATAAGGAAGATGTTATTGGCAAACCATCCACCAACACCCTTTCATACCCCAAAATCACCTCCTCTAGTAACACTGAAGAGACAAAAAGAAGTTCAAGGTCTAGAGCCCCATTTACATCGGTGTATTCCATTTCATATTCCCATTCAGCATACACTCCGACGTCCCCAGCTACTTATCATATGTGACATCCATAATGGATGATATTAATAAATTTCAAGATGTATTAATGAGGGGTGCAAACAAACTTAATACACAACTGGCAATGCTTCAATCTGCAGTTTCTGTAAAAATGGAAACACTTTAGCCTAGAGCAGCTCCAAGGCCAGCATTACTGCTGGTTACAAGTTTTGCTGAATTAGTGGAGGAAAAATGAATTTGTCCTGGAACTTTAAAAATGGCAACACAAAGGTTCCAGAAGACACATAAAACATCAGCACGTGATCCTAGGCATGTATTTCAAGAGCCAAAATCTGACACTGTAATTGTATGATTGTTGCAAAAAAACATCCAGCTGTTCCAGAATCTTAAACCCACCAGACCACAAAAGCAAGGTGATAGATGTGAGGACACAAAGTTTATGGCACAGTGGTAATTGCTCTAAAAATGCTAGTGACACTGCTTTGTTGGACAGATAAAACAGGTCATTATGGGAGTCGCTGTCATTGTTGATAGAGAACTTACTGAGACACATGCATACAATATTTCCTGGAAGTCATTCAGGACGGTCAGATTGTGAGCATGCCAGTAATGAGTAAGGCTACAGATGCTGCAGGTTTGTCTGCTGCACACTTAAATCATGGTCTCTCTCTGTGGAGAGAGTCATTATTGAAGCTGACATTATTAAAACCTCAAACACAAATGAAAATTATAAATTTCTCATTGTCAGGGTCAATTTTGTTTGGCACCCACACAAATGATGAGATGGGGAGAATGAGGCAAAAGTCTGAGATACTACAGCCAGTGGGTCTCAAAGAAAAGAAATTCTTCAGATCACAATATCTACACAGAGTCTGCAAATGTCAGTATAGGCAGCGGGTATATCTTCTCCATGGGCATATTGTCCACATGGTCCACAACGAGAGCAGCACCATCAACAGGGACCATATCTGAGATGATCAAAATTAGGAAGAGGACAATAAAACATGCTCCTCTAAGACATTGATGGAAAGATTTACCCCAGATATGTTTTGCCCCAAATTGTCTTTGTTGTTTAGGTCAGGCTTGTCCAACCTTACCCACTATAGTATTGGGCCATACGTGCAAGAACAAATAGGGAACAATGGAGGCCGAAATGTATATAAGGATAAGCGTGGGCTAAAACTTTAATTGTAAATACTCGTTGATTGATTGTAACACATTGCTTGTTGTTTTGGTGCTGTGAGAAAGCAAAGGTTTTTATCCTTTTTTCTTTTATTGTGTTTGGGGTTATTTTGTGGCAAACAAATCTAAAAGAAAACACAAAACAAGATTAAACTGCCTTGATCCAAAAGAAGATATTATTGTGATAAAATTTGATGTGTATCTATCTGTCTATAGTTGCCTATTTGTTCTTGCTGTATAGTCTTTGCGGCAGGCCAACTAGTACATCAGAATAGAAAAATTCAGGATGTTAGCCTTATCCCACAATAATTATCCTCCTGAAAAGAGATTGGAGGTTTTTGATAGATTTGCAAGATGCCTACTTTTATACCTAAATAATACAGAAACACTGGAAAGTTTAGAGTGCTTCCTTTCAATCTAAATTCTGTACTGAGGATATTTTCAAAGTGCATGGCGGTAGACAAAGGATTTGCTTATATCCATATCTAGATGACTAGCTATTAAAAGTCATAATGGGATTCCAGCACCAATACATGCCTTCTTCACGAGCTAGGTCTTCATGCCAACTATGCAAATTCAAAAACACAGCGAAATGCCACCAGGGAAGTTAATTATATACAAAGAGCAAGTTTAAAAAAAATATTTCATTTATTTTCAAAAGTTATAAAAATATATACCTTAATGCGGCACAACACTTCAACGCAAATTATTTAAAAAAGAGAAACAATAGGTACATCAATGCAGTAGGAACCACAAAATCAAGGGGATTAAACATCAAGAGCACAAAGGCTATTTCCTCAGAGTGCATCAAGGAAAATAAAACCAAAGGAAGAAATTCCCAGCGAAAGTCAACCTCTTTAATGACACAAATGGTGGTATCATCCTCAGGACTGAGTGAGGATCAACATTTGTTCTAACAGAAGGATGGTCCAACCATGTCTTTCCCTGGAGACAAATCCCCAGTCTTGTATATGCCAAAAGAAAAATCTTCCTTTTACAAGAATTCACTCTTGGCCGTTGTTGAAAAACAACTGCCATTCCTCATACATTCTAATAGGCAAAAGATTAACCCAGTGTCGTGCTCCTTTAGGCACAGCAACAGGTAATTGCTTCTTAATTGATCATAATGTAGAAGTTTCTCCACAAAGAGACAAAGTGCCACTTGAATCCGGCCTACCAGGAATTTGTTTTTTTAGATGATATTTATGGGCATTTTTGAATTTTCCTCCTAAAATCACATTTCCAACACAGGACACTTGTTACAACACAATAAGATGTGTAAAACATCATGCGTCCAACCGATTGCCCAGATATAACAGTGTTACATGACTCCACAATCAGCACAGGTAGGGCCCCTACATGTGATCGCCATGCAGGACCTTAGAAGGAGAAGTAAATAAAAAAACAGTTGATAAGTCAAAATTCGCATAAGTAGAGTCTTTTGGAAAGTAATGTCAAAGAACAAATTTCCAATGCAATAGATTTAGAATAAAGAAATAAAGAACACTATGAAACCAAACAGTCACTGCACTCATTCAGGGTGGCAGAATAGTACATCACAAAGGTATTGAATCTGGAGGATACCATTAGGGTTACACAGATGAGGATAAGACCCAGATATTGTAGTAGGGACATACTGTGTTATAAAAGTTGAAGGAATAAAAGAAGGATGTAGGCTTCTAGAGCTCACAGGAAGGGTGTGGGGTAGTTGGTGCCCCTCGCATTATTTCTCCAGGAGTGTCGCAAGTTTCAGAGATGTGATATTTACAGAGACCTTTTACCTCTTTTTTTTTTTCCAGTCCTCACAATGATGTCACCATTGAGCTCCTACTAGGATACCGCCAACCTAGTGAGCTCATGAGACACGTCCCTCTAGGTCATAAGATGGAATAGATTCCCAGCCTAGCCAGTCAGGTGCGACTAATCATCGGACAAGAAAGCACATTGAACACATCAAAACTTCACGCCGCCCCAGAACCCTTTCCCATTTCTCTTTACTTCTCTTTTATCTACTTCTCTAAAAAAAAAAAAGGACAGATCTTTTCTATGCATGCCAACTAGGTGCAGAGTTTTGAACACAACTTCTACAAATTTCTCTCCTTGCAAGTAATAGCAGGTATAACACAAGGCCTCTATGATGTAGATTGGGGGGCAACCAATTTCCTGAGGCAATATCCCAAACATAATTAAATGGGGCTCACCTCAATTATAAGGTCCAAGGAGTCAGAGATTGTCTTACCCACCACGATCCAAAATCCCTTTAGTTTCGGGCAGGAGGCGAACATATGGACTTCGTCTCCCTCGTTGCTACCACACCGCTTACATTGGAAGATTGCACGCCCTCTTATCTTTGCCAATTTCAGGGGCATCCAGTACTCTCAATGGAGGGTGAAAAATGTATTTCTTTTTAAGGCAGCAAATTTAACCACTGAATATAGTGTAGCAAAGGATACTTGCCATAACTGCTGCAGCTCTTCATTCGGCAGGTATCCACTCCACACAGTATACAATGGTTGCATCAAGATCTCCACCGCTGTTAAAAGATGCTGGTACCATAGTGTGACGTCCTTCTTTGTGGCCCCTAATGTCTGCAGATCTAGTTCCATTTGAATTGGTTCAGTGCCCAGATCCTCCTGGCTGTTAAGCCACCCATTCACCTGGAAATCTTGAATCTGGATATAGTCCCTCCGTCCTATTTCTCCAAAACTCCTATGTCAGCATTTCACCATCATTGACTAGCTGCCCCCATCTAGTAGCTCCACATTGTTTTAGAGGCAAAGCTAAACTATCCAGTAAACACTCCGGGGTCCCTGGTAAATCCCAGATCGGAGATAACTTACTATAATAGCCAATACTTAGCTGGGACCTAATCTCGTACCAAGTGGTGGCAGCTGCCTGTAAGTACTTCAACCTAACTTTCTTGAAGAATTTCAGTGCCCCAAATTTATAGGAGAAACTGTCCACGGGTAAACCTGCCAACATTGCCCTACACATAACCCCCAATAATGACTCATCTGGAGTCAATAACAACACCCAATTATTCTTTAGCTGGTAAGCCCAACAGTAAACCTGCAAATCAGGAAGAGCCAATCCTCTGACACCAACCGTCCTCCTCAGTTTTTTCCATGATAGGCGAATTCCTTTTCTGGCCCAGCTAAATGAGGTTATCTTCCCTTGCAGATTTGAAATAGCCTTGTTATCGAAGTTTAAGGGGATATTATCCTAGAAAAGTAATTTTTGGCAAGGTAGACATCTTCACTAAATTGACATGCCCATCTAAGTGGCAGATTACCCAATTTTTTCAAGAGAACCCCAACCTCACCACCCACCTTCTCCAGATTTCTATCTGCTAACTTTCCCAAATCCTGTGCTATTTTTATGCCTCAATACCTCATCTCTGAGAGGATCCTCACAATTTTGATTCCATATAATTATCTCTGTTTATTCTTTGTTTACCTCATAACCAGCCAGCTTTGAGAAGACCGTAGCTTCCCTTATAAGGTTCAGGAGGGCGGAAATTACATTTGAGGTACATACCATCAAATCGTCTGTGTATAATACAATTTTCCTATAAAAATCTCCTACCACGCAAGGCTTTATCTGCCGATTTTACCTTGGACTCTCTGACAAAGGCTCAATGTAAAGATCAAAGAGGACCGGTGAGAGGGGGCAACCTTGTCTAGTCCCTCTTTCTATCTTCACTTCAGAAGACAGGTTACCGTTTATGAAAACCTTTTTAGTCGGTGCACTATAAATCCTTGCCAACACATTAATTGAGGATTTGCCTATTCCAAAGTGGGCTAATACCGTCATGAGATATTGCCAATTCACGTAGTCAAACGCCTTAGTGGCATCCACCGTCACAATTGCTAGTGGTTAAGATCTCTCATATTCCTACCAGGCAAGAATCCCATCTGATCTTGATGTACCAGATGGCCCGCAACTTTATTTAGGCGCCCTGCTAGAATAGTAGTAAAGACTTTATAATGGCAATTGAGTAGCGATATTGGTCAATAAGATTGACATTGTAGGGGATTTTTGCCTGGCTTCAATATTAATGAGATTACTGCATCATTCCAAGAACTCTGAATAGGACCACCCTCCAGCAATATGGTATTGAAGAACTGTACCCAAACTGGGATAATAACCTCCTCCATTGCCACGTAACGTTCACTGTGGATCCCGTCGGGTCCTGCCGCTATCCCTTTCTTTGCCTTTCTTATTGCAACTAAGATCTCGCTAGCAGATATCTCCTGACACAATAATTGATCTTGCTCGCTAGATAGTCTTGGGAAATGCTTCTGTTCAAGCCAACGCTTCTTCTGCCCGTAAATCTGACTCCAGATTTTCCCTTAATAACTCCTAAAAAAGGATTTAAAAGCAGCTGTTATCTTAGAGTTATCTTTGACCACCAACCCTTTGTCACCACTCATAATCTTCTTGATGTTATTCTGGCGCGTTTCCAATCTGGTGTTCCATGCCAACAGGTTACCGCAACTTTCCCCTGTGTTATATTACGTGCTCTGCTAGCTTCCCACTGCTGTGACACCTTTTCCTTCATCATGACCCTGAACTTTAACTGTAAGTCTTGTAGCTCCTCCAACATTTCCACCCTTCCTGCCCTGTTTAATGTGTTAGTTTTTAGCACCTCTTCCAGTCTCATGATGTTCCCCTCCAATTGGGCCTGGTGTGATTTGTCCTGCCTTACCCAATGGGCCGCTAAACTAGTTATTGTCCCCCTTAATCAAGCCTTATAAGTATCCCATATCACGTGTATTGGGGCAGACACCTTGTTCCAGGAAAAAAACTCTTTAGATTGTTGTACTATCTTATCAACTAACTCGGGCTGTACCAACATCCTTCTATCGATTGTCCATCTCCTTTCCTCCTATACAGTCTTATGCTTGATTTTTAACATCAAAGCAGAATGGTCTTATAGGTGGATGGGCAGATGATCTAATCCGATAACTCTCTCCATCTCCTTTCTTTCCATGAAGAAATAATCTAACCTTGAGTAATGTCCATTTTTTTTTACTATGGAAAGTATATTCCCTGCAATTCCCTTTCAATCTCTGCAGAACATCACATAAATAAAAAATTCCAACATGTCTAACAAATAAGTTCTCATCTTTGGGAGACTAATTTGTACCCTCTCTGAGGACCTGTCTAAAGCATTATCCAATAAGACATTAAAGTCCCCCCCTAAAATTATAGGAGCTTTAAAAAGAAGAAGGTTTGCAAAGAGCTGAGATAACAAAGTGGTATCATCCACATTTGGGCAGTAGTAGCTTACTAGTGTGTACACAGAGTCATAGACCTTTATCTCTGCTATTATCCATTGCCTTCCTTCATCCCCCTTATACTGAACTAGACTCACCCATGAATTTACTTTTAATACCAGGGCAATTCCTTGGGTGCAATGTGCTTGATCTGTTGCTACTATGGTCTCGACCCATCTTTGCTTCGAGAAAAGACCATTACACTCCCGTCTCAAGAGATGTCTCTCTTGAAGCATCTGGGCGTTACTTTCTTTTAAATACTGTAAGACTATATGCTGCTTTTTAGCTACCCAAAGCCCATTTACATTCCAGCAGAGAATCTGCCAAGTTTTCATCATATTTCTTTCACCCAAACATATTCCTTCCATTCCAATTCCTGCTGTGCTCTGAGCCAGTAGATCTAGTTGGTGCTTCCATCTGACTGCTAATCACTTGATTCAAATTGAGGACGTCAATTTTTTTTTCTTTTCTCCCACCGCTCCCCACCACAAGTTCCTCCCCTTGGGAAACCTCCAATCTATCGCTCGGCATTTCCTAATGCCAATTTCACCCAACCCTAAGGAAAACCATCAACACACCTTCACACTTCATTTCCACTTGGGTAAGCCCTCCTTCTTTATCTGAGGAATAAAATCATCCAAGTGCGCTGGTTCAGAAAAGTTGTGCATCTTATTTTGCCACATAACCTTTATAATACCTGGAAACCTCAGTTGTGCTGTGGCACCCAGCTTCTTTAGGTCCTCCAATGTTTTCTCTAGCTCCCGCTGTCGGTCTGCTGTCTCTTTAGGGATGTCAGATCTGATCCTGAAAGTTGACCCTAGTGCTTGCAGTAAGCCTGATTTTAGGGCTAGCCTCAATATTTTCTCTTTCACAGAATATGAAAGAAAATTTGCCAAGATCTTCAGAGGACTCTTCCGCCGAGGGTATTGTTTAAGAGGGTCTCTATGAACTCGCTGAATTTCTCCTTCAAGATTATCTATCCAACTGTCTGTGGGAAAAGAGTTCCTCAGCAAATTGACTACAATTGTGTTGCTATCCACCCCTTCCAACCCTTCTTTCACCCCTAGGATTCTGACATTATTTCTTCTAGCATTATTTTCTATTCTTTCTAGTCTTGTCTTTAGGCGCATCACCTCCTGAGCATTTTCTTGCACCTCAGTTTGAAGGACCTGAACTCCCTCTTCTAAGTCCTGAGTATGCTGGGTTAAGTTCTCGATTTTGGCTTCTAGGCTGGAGCAAGTGGCCAGAATCCCCTTCTGGTTTTCCTCCCAAATTGCAAAGCGCTTTTTGATCTCTTGAGATAATTGAGCGAGGGTCTTCTGAACCAGATCCCACCCACTGGACCCACTATTCTGTGTACCTAAGTCTTCAATTTCTTGGGGCTCAGGCTACGTCCTGCTCTCTCCCATACCAATCCCCCTATTGGCTAGATCAGAAGCGACCTCCGCCAAACCTGCAAATCTGTTGTGCGTTGTTAGCATTGGTGAGGCAACAGTGGTAGAAGACTCTGCAGAGTCAGTTCTCTCAACTTCCATGACTCTCGCTTTGTAACCATGCTCTTTTGTTTCCCTCTGCTTCACCTTATCCTCTCTAAAGCAGCCACTCATATCAGTTCAAATTTTAAAGTAGGTTTTTAAAGAAGCCATAATTCTGAGGGTTTTTGATTAAAGAATCCTTTTTCTCGATTGGGAGACTCTCTACTATTGTTTTTGCCAAGAGGTTTTTGGAATGGGGAGCCTTCACTAAAGAGTTCTTCAACTGGGGTTTAATCGTTCTTACAGGGGCCCTTACTTTCGTCTGTTCTAGGCCGAAACTGTCTTTTCTGCCACCCTGCTGTAAGTTACGAGGTCTAAAAGACCTTTAAGAGTATCTCTCGGTACAACCCAGCTTCATGTAAGGTGCTTTTCTAGCGCATTGGACCACAACATTGGCCCCCGCTCCTTGGCCCATCTCACTGACTAGGTGTTGATCAGCGTTCTCCATTAACAGAAGGAGCTGCCCGCTCCCTTTGTCTGCCTTGTCCCTCTGCCGTGAGTCTTCTCCTTTGTCCTAGCACCTGTCTCTCCTTCAAGCCAAAAGCTTTACCTTGTGCTGCTGTTTCCCCTGATGTGACCTCCAATTCAGTCGCCTCCATCGCCCGGTGCGCTGCTCCCAGAGCGCTCCGGCCACCACAACCCAACAAAGGACACCTGGGGCTACCATCCACAATCTGCACCCCCAAATCAGTGGTAAGAGGAAGGGGGGCCCCCTCGCCGCTGCACCACTCACAAGGCGATGCAGGTGGCTCTTATCGTCCTTTAATGGGCTTTCCCTTGGGCGGCATCCTGGACAGCTGCTAGCTGGCCACCATGTTCCCTGCAACTGCTTGCTGACCACTTTTAGCAACCAAGACCTTTTAACTCTTCACTGTGTAGAAGTTTGCTCTCCCCACCTGGGCCCATGCCAGCATGAATAAAACCCACGCAGAGACCAACAGGGAGTTTGCTGCCTTCCACTTACGGGTGATCAGATGCTTCTCCAGAAGGAGGGCAAGGTCCGCAAACTGTAATGTTGCCCAAGGTTTTTTCGTGCAGCGATAGAGCATCAGTATGCAAGCCTCCCAAGTGTAAGCCACAACAGTTCCTGTACTATGCGTTAGGTGTGTGGTTAGATCTGTCCAGTAGGCAAGTAGTAAGGGGCAAGACCAAGGTTTGTGTGCCAAGCTGATGTCATGTGCTAAACAAACGTGGCAAGCAGTGTCAGTGCAAGAAAAGTAACAGTTTATTTTATTTGGAGTTAAGTAGGCGGGTGCACAATATAGAACTGAATTAATTTAAAACTGGTGTTTTCGGACACTAAGGAAGGAAAGACCAAAATGGCTAAGGTCTGCATCCCAGTGCCTTCAAATTGTGTTGAGTGAAGCATGCGTGCGTGTCACCCAGGGGGGGCCCCCAGTGTTTGCCCTGTGTTCGCAAGGGGAGATGACAGGCATCCCCGGCAAGTCCCCTGCTAAATTATGATGGGATCCGAGGCATAGCAACTGATCTTAACTCTAGCCGTGGGATTAGTGTACAATAATTTCATCAATTTAAGGAAGTGGGGTGCCAGTCCATACCACTGGAGTACATCAAACAAAAAGGGCCACTCAAGGGAATTGAAGGCCTTAAGTAAGTCCAGTACTAGACACCCTGAATGGGGATAGTGCTCAGGGGCATGTTGAAGCACACAAAAAAACGACAAAGATTCAGAAATGTATTTCTAGCAGGTACAAAACCATTTTGGTCTGAGTGAACTAGTTCAGGTACCAGGAGGGCCAAACGATCTGCTAGAATTTTAGCTAGAATGTTATGATCTATGTTCAGTAGTGCAAGACATTTGTAGGATTCTAATTCTACCCAGTTTAGGTAACAAGATGAGGAGAGTATCTGTCAAAGTAGGTGGCAAGGACACTGGAGTGAGAGCTGCATGATAAATAAATTATAGATGGGGTACCAGCAAATATGCATACACTTTATAGAATTAGGCTTGCAGTCCGTCTGGTCCTGGGGTTTTGCTGGTGGCAAGGGGGTGGATTGCCTCACGCACCAGTGAGATCTGTGGTAGAGTTACACCTGACAGGAAATTGCTTATGGCATCTGAGAATATTGCAGTTGCTGATGTATATGGCAATGTGTAGTGTTGTGTGAAGGTGGAATTTATGTCTCTCTGTGTGTGCAGTAATTGCCCGTCATCGGTATGGATAGACAGGATAGGACATTTGTCCTCATCCTGACATATCAATGAAGCTAACAGTATACCTGGGTGGTCTGCATCCGCATGCATAATTTTATTTTGTTCAGCATAGTTAAGGCAGCGTATCATTTCCAGCAGGGCAAGGTCTTCCTGCCCGGATTGGTGTAGTTGACTGGTGCCAGATGACTGGGCCAGTTCTTCAGTCCTAATATCCAACCTTCTAATTGAGAGATGTCATTAGTAAAATGTCAGCGCATGTTCAGTGCGTTGCACATACAGGGGGTCATTCCGACCCCGGCGGTCAAGGACCGCTGGGGCCTGGGATGCGGGAGCACCGCCAACAGGCTGGCGGTGCCCCGCAGGGCATTCTGACTGCGGCGGTTTGGCCGCGGTCAGAAGAGGAAAACCGGCGGTCTCCCGCCGGTTTTCCGCTGCCCTGGGAATCCCCCATGGCGGCGCAGCTTGCTGCGCCGCCATGGGGGATTCCGAACCCCTCACCGCCATCCTGTACCTGGCGGCTCCGGCCGCCAGGAACAGGATGGCGGTGAGGGGTGTCGTGGGGCCCCTGGGGGCCCCTGCAGTGCCCATGCCAATGGCATGGGCACTGCAGGGGCCCCCGTAAGAGGGCCCCACTTTGTATTTCAGTGTCTGCTTTGCAGACACTGAAATACGCGATGGGTGCCACTGCACCCGTAGCACATACCCACTCCGCCGGCTCCATTCGGAGCCGACTTCCTCGTGGGAGGGGTTTCCCGCTGGGCTGGCGGGCGGCCTTCTGGCGGTCGCCCGCCAGCCCAGAGGGAAAGCCAGAATGGCCTCCGCGGTCTTTCGACCGCGGAGCGGCCATATGGCGGCTCCCTCCAGGCGGGCGGCGACCAGAATGACCCCCACAGTGTCCCTCAGTAGATACCTTGCATACATTCCACTCTGTTAAGGTAGATGAGGCTGAACCACTGTTAATTTCAAAGTATTCCATAACATTATTAGCTATGGAAGCATGAAATGGGGGGTCCTCTAGTGTGGAGGCCTGTATTTGATGGAGGGTGTTGACGATGGGTGTAATCTCACCTGAGCTGTAGTAGGAGAACGTTATGGTCAGAGTGCCTACAGCCAAGGTAGTCCGTGCTTGTTATATGGGGAACGATGTCAGGAGTGAAAATAAATCTAGCTGTGTGAACCTGGAGGCCATGCACTTGTGTGTAGTATGAGTAAACTCTAGTGTTAGGGTTACAATGACACCACACATCTATTAAAGTCCAGTGTTTTAACCGTGAGGTAAGAGTATGTACATTAGAGGTGGCCACAGTGTGGAATATGAACAAGTATGAAGTTACCCCTCCCCCACTAACCAAAAGACAAATCAAAAATGCACAACTAGAAGAGGATGGGGTAAATGGAAATAAATTATGTATGAACCATTACACAGCTGGTCAAAGGATATCATCTGATGTTTGGGGAGTCACTGTGAGCATATCATCAGTGTTCGGAGGGGCAGTCTCAGGTGTAAGAGAGGAAAAAAATACTCTTGAATGTTTTACTCTGTCTCACCATCACCCATACCTCTCTCAATCTGTCCCCTATCTCCACTCTCTGACTCCTCCCGAACCCATTCTACTACTGTGATCTCCAAAATAATCCTTCACAGACTTCTCTCCTCTCCCCTTCTTGGTTCACCCCAAACCTCAGTTTACTACTATGATCTCCCAAACAACCCTACTAAATTCTCCCTAATTTATCTCCCCTTTGACGCATCCCAAACTCCATTTTACTAATATGATCTCCCTAATCCCTTTCTACAGACTCTTCCCTCCTCCATTTCTCCTTTACTCATCCCAAACCTCATTTTACTACTATAATCTCCCAATTAACAGTTCTAGATTCTTCCCGCCTCTACCCCTCCATTGGTTTATTCAATGTAACGAACAGACTTGAATGTCCTCTGCTCAAATTAACTCATACCTCCATATACTAATAGTAATACTGTACTCATATTTTCCTATACTAATCCACCACTGATTGTCTTGGGTTCTGGAGTAGTGTGTTACTTTCAGAACGGCGCTTCAATGACTCACCAGTAATAGTAAGCGCTATATAAATACAATTACAATTGACACCCAGGGATTTGGAGTCATCTTTGTGTTGGAGTGTGATGCAGGATCACAAAAGTCTGCTGCCATCTGCAGTGCCTTATGGCGTTCCTGGATGAATTCCTCCAGGTTTGGGAACTATGCACCCGAGGGGTGGTTAAAGGTGGGTGACGTGGACACTTCTTGCATTTCTTTCCTGCTAACTGTGAGCCTTTCTTAGATTTCGGCTGATGGATTACTCTGTCACAGTGGTGATGGACATCCCATCCGCTGAAATCTAAATCCCATAGGAAACAATGGGATTTAGATTTTGGCAGATGGGATATCAGTCACTGTTGTGATGGAGTAACCCGTCTGCCGAAATCTAAATCAGGCCCTGTGTTTGTCTGCACAAAGCCGGGGAGGGACCAGAGTCAACCACCCTGCACTGTTCCGTCCATGACCAAGCATCTGCCGGGCCAGTGAAGAATGGGGGATTGCCGTCCGCCTGACGTGCTTGAAAAAGAAGTGCATACTAGACATGGTGTTCCCACAGTTTGCACTTCACCTCCAGAAAAGTGCAATGTTCCATTGTACTGCCAACGTGTAGTCTGAGACACAATTACCCAGGCATTGTCAATCGTCAGATTGTTTTGTTTATGTGCTTCGTTCAAGATGGTATCTCAGTCGGGATAGTGCATGAGGCACACCACTGATGGGTGGGGTGGACCACCAGGAGGGAGTTGACACATGTGGATTCTGTGAGCACTTTCCACAGAGAAACAATTGTGACAATAATTCCACAGGGTTTAAACTAAATATATAGGGGTCCATATACACCTTCAGGAAGGCCCACCACTTTGATATTATTACACCAAGATCTTCCATCAGCGTCTTCAGCCTTTTCCTCCAGGATTTGAACTTTCTCCTGCAAAGCGGAGAGATGGGATTGTAGGTCTGAGGTTTGTGTTTGAGGAGGTGTCACTGCCTGTTCTGGGGTCCATCCCCTAGCTGAAAGTTTTCGATGGTCGTCAGGCAGCAGAGTAAGATCTATGACTACAGCATCATTCTTCAACTCCATGAGGGAGGACCGTTGTTTCTGCAAGTACCACAACCAGTTTACTACTCCGATAGTGATCCAGGCTCACCGCACCAGTCGGTCACTGCCTTTTCCCCTCACAGGAGTGTCATACAGAGAAGGCTGCAAATTCACGTGGCCAGGCAGGGGTCGAGTGGAGTATCCCTCAGAGGTCGGTGAGTCCAACTCTTGAGCAGGACAGGTTCCTGGCAGCTCCCCCATTGCGGGCAGGGAGTTAGGGGGCTGTATGGCCATCCGCCGGTATGTACAGTGCAGGATGATGAGAAGGCAGTGCCGAGCTTGGTTAGCTGACATCCTCTATCTTGGCCTTCTTGGCCATGCCTCCTCCCTACCAGGAACGTAATTCAGATCAGGCTTGCAGTTGGGGGTGTTATCACAGGAGGAGTTTTAAATAAAGAGATTGATGACACGTTCTGAGATGAGGTTCAATTGAGTACTGTAAAATATTTTTCCTCAATTCACAATCTGTGTCCTCTGCTTCGCGTTCTGGGAGGCCTTTAAGGCCTATATTTGTGGTGTCTGAATTGCTAAGCAGGCTAGAGTGCTGAGAGTGATTTGTACGCAACTCACTAAGCTTGAATCTGATGTTTGAGTACTCAAGCGTGCCTTCTTCCTCTCCGGGAATGCAGCCATCCTCGTGCCATCAAGCAGAAGCTTGGCAAGTATGAGTTGGCAGCTCTGTGAGAGACCCACTATCTTGGCACAGAGGTTACGGCCCGGCACTATGGGGAGGGAAACAAGGCTGGCTGGATTCTGGTCAAACTGCTGTGCTGGCCCTGGGCTAGTGACTATATCACTGAGCTACTAGATGATGATCAGGTTCCTCACTCAGATCTAGAGGGCCCTAAGCACATAATGGTGACCATTTGCACCAATCACTACACCTCCAAAGATTGCACATGACCCAGCCCGATTAGATGAGTTCCTGGACTCTGTTCAACTCCTCTTTCTCGACCATTCATATCAGCCGTATTTCGATGTCCCTTTCTCGGCCAAAAACATAGTACAGGGGATTCAGGGCATGCCTGGGCATAAAGCACCTGGACTGGATGTCTGGAATGCCGCTTTTTATGAAGAATATGCCCAGATTTTTGCCCCTCACCTCTTGACAGTTAATGATGAGACATGAAGGCTGGGGCATTTGCCCCCTATACTGTGTGAGGCAGTGAGCAACACCATTCTGAAACCCGAAAACCTCCCAACCATTGTCACTCCTAACGCCTTCTCTCAATAATTAACTTGGATAATAAAATTCTCACTAAATTAGTCGCAACTCACCTGACTTCAGTACTGCCTGACATCATTGGCCAGGACCATTCGGGCTTTGTGCCTGGGTGAAACATGTATCATAACCTCTGCACACTATTTGCACTCGTGCACCCCATAAACCCTCACCACAAGGCGGTGGCCCACTTGCTTGATGCCACCAAGGAGTTTGATTCCTTGGAGTGGCCTGTTCTGTTCTATCTGCTGGGATGCCTGGGCCTCAGCCTTGGGTTCATCAGTTGGATCAAACTACTCAAGATGCTTCTATGCACCAGACTGCGCATTAGGGTGAGATCATGACCCCTTGCCTATCATCAGGGGCAACAGACAAGGCTTCCCCCTCTCACCTATCCTATTCACCTTTGTGATGGAGCTCTTGGCAGCCCGCCTGCGAGAGCACCACACATGCCTGGGCTTGCCTTCCACACGAAGAGTATCCTAGACCTATGTACCCAGACAATATCACACTAGACTTGCAGGGCCCACATGACAACATATCCCCAGTGATACGTGAGCTGCTCCAGTTTGATGGCCTTACTGGCAACCGGTCAAAATCATTTATTTTCCCACTCATATCCATTATAGACTGCTTGATTTCCGAATATCCCATGCAATGGGCAGATGTACTGGGCTGCTACCTAGGCATGTGGATCAGCAGAGACGTTGACAAGATATGCAAAACCAATTGCGGCACAACGATAACGTGGCTCAAGGTGCATATGTCATCATGGATCTCTTCGCCCCTCTCTATGGCAGAAAGAATCACCATTGTAAAGATGCTAATTTTTTAGAAATTCTGATGTCTTTTCATTATTATTCCTCTGCCACTCACTGCCAACTTCTTCACACAACTCTGTACGCAGCTCTTGACTCTGACTTGACCTGGCAAGCAACCAAAAGTCTCCTGGGAAGCCCTAAATCTTCCCTTCAAACAAGGTGGACTCTGCGCCTCGGACATGGAACTATACTATTACTGCACACAAACACAATATACGCACTTTTGGATACATCCATTCTTCTTCCAACCCCACCTGGCCATTGAGGCCTCCTTCATGGCTTCCTGCCTGCTAAACACCACACTGTACTTGCCTGCCCAGGGCCCTCTGGCTGAAATAGACACATTCACATGTATGGTCTGGGCATGGGATACAATGTGGCCCTGGGCCTGCTTTAGCATTTACTACTCACCTAACGCTTTACTCGGTGGCCATCTACATCTCCTGGCGGCAGATCATAACCGGGTGTCCCACCAGTTGACCAGGATGCTTCTCCCTAAAACTGGGCGATTTATACTTGGAGGAACGATTTCTCACAGTGCAACACATAACTGCATTGGGCAGCACACTCCACTTGACATACTTTAGATTCAGAGCTGTATGTCAAGCCCTGCATGACTCATTCCCAGCTGCCTCCTACATTTCATGCACTGGATATGATCCTGATCAACCCCTCACCATGGAAATTGATCACGTGCCTCTACGGGGTCATGCAAGATAAGGCACCTATCTCCTCAACCGCCCCCCCCCCCCCCGGGTGTTCCCAGTTGTGTAGCTGTGCTCGACCCCCTTCTCACTGCTGAACACTGGCTATATTGCTGCAAGCTGACTAAAGCACTCTGCCCCAACTACCAACTGTGTTTAATCCACATTAAATTCCTTCATTAAATCTATTGCACCCCTGCCCAATTGCACCACATGGGGCTCTCAGATGATGCCTGCTACTGCAGGTGCAGACATAACGGAGCTTCCTTCCTTCATTTGGTCTGAGGGTGCCCTGCAGTGGAACGCTTCTGGTCGGCCCTCTATATTGCCTCAATCACTGATCACTGGCCCATGGATCTCCGTTGATTTCTCCTTTGAAATACATCAGGGATGTTCCCGATGGGGTCCATCTCTTGGCTGCAAAGTTATTACTCCTGGCCTGGAGTCCGATTGCAATACACTGGGGATGCCGCCAGCGTGATTAACTAGTTGTGTGATGTGACTTACTGCCAAGAACAACTAACAGCATACTGGGAATTACTGCTTCAGGGTTCCTCTGCTTGTTTTCTCTTCTGGTTGTCTGCCTCAACTGTTTGAGGTATTTTGTATTTGTTGTGGCCTTGATAAAACCCAATATAAAAATAAATTTAAATAAAAGAACACGAAAACTGTAGGAAAGTACAGTCTTTTTGCCATGGTTACCCCCACTTTTTGCCTGCTATCAGTGTGCTTAGACTGTTTTCACTGGGATCCTGCTAACCAGTACTCCAGTGATTGTGCTCTCATCCTCCAATTTGGTTACCTAGGACCTTTGTGCACTCCACAATTGGCATACTGGTGTCCCCTTATAAGTCCCTAGTATATGGTACTTAGGTACCCAGGGCATTCGGACGCCAGGGGCAGAAGCATGTTTTGTGCCACCCATGGGAGCACATGCAAAATGTGTCTGCAGGCCTGCCATTGCAGCCTGTGTGAAAAGGTGCACCAGGTCACTGTAAGTCACCCCTATGGTAGACCCTCCTAGCCCAGACGGCAGGGTGCAGGTACCTGTATGTGAGGGCACCCCTGCATGAGCAGAGTTGCCCCCACGAACTCCAGCTTACATTGCACTGGACTTCGTAAGTGCGGGGAAGCAATTGTACCCATGTACTGGACACAGGTGTGTCCAGCTACATAATGATAATTCCGAACCTGGGCATGTTTGGTATCAAAGATGTTTGAATCATACCCCAATACTTTTACCAGTATTGGTTGTATGATCCCATGCACTCTGGGGGCTCCGAAGGGGACCCCTAGCATTGCTTCTACCAGTCTTCTGGGGTTATACTGGCAGCCCGCGCTGCTGCTTGTTGTTTCCTGCTCAAAGGGATCTTCAGGCTCCGAGTAGCCCCAGCCTCCAGTACTTCATCCTTCGAAGGACAGTCTCCCCTCAGCTGCTCCAGCGAAGTGTGACTCCTCTCTAGTTTTGCTGATTGGGCCTCACTGCAACTTACTGTGCCTGCTGCCAGTGGGTTGCCTGTGGGGGCTGCAACTGCTTCTGCTGACTCTCCCAACTGCCGAGGGTCAGTCTGGACTCTCCTCCAATGGTCGAGTCCCCTTGACCTTGCTGGTCCTCTTCAGCCTTGCAACTCTTCTTTTGCTTCCTCTGCATTTACCAAGACTTGTTGGTGGTGCACCTGGCCAGTGATCAACTGCAACCCGACGACCAATGTGGGACACCCCTGCACCACTCCAAGGATTCCTCTACAGCTCCTGGACTCCAGAGCTGGTCTTCTTCTTCCCCCGTTGACTTAGATCTTCATCCAAGGGGTGGGTAGTGGCTCCTGCCCCGACTGGACACTCTATCGCGGACTGGACCCTGTCCCCTTCTTCTGCATGTCCTCTTCTTCTAGAATCCACCTTTGGTTTCCTCTGGTTTGGTCCTGTTCTTTGATAATCCATTTTCTAAGCCCTGTTGTTAGTCCCTGGGAAAACCAGGTACTTACCTCTGCTCACTTAATTGCTGGGGGTCACTAAGGTACTCGCCTCCTGGGGTCCCCAGTTCTCCCAGCTCCACTCTAACTACTCCATACCTTTGGGTGAGGGACTTCACTTCGTAGTCCTCTAATTTAGTATATGGTTTGGCCCTCCTCTAGAGACCTCACTATTTTCTACAATTCTTGCCTATGCTTGTTGTTTCTATGCTAATTTCTGATTGCTATATATAGTGTAAACTTACCTACGGTTGGGGGGACTGCCGATAAGTGTAGTGTTGTAGTGTTACTGTAATAAAGTACCTTTATTTTTGTAACACTCTGTGGTTCTTTCATGTGTGATAAGTTGCTGTGTGACTATTGTGGTATTGCAAGTGCTTTGCACTCCTTCTAGATAAGTTGTGGCTGCTCGTCCAGAGCTACCTCTAAAGAGCCCTGACTTCTTAGCCACTGTCTTCATTCACTAACAGGGGTTGCCTGGGCCAGGTATAAGGCGCCAACACCATACGTGTCCACCACACACCAGGCCAGCTTCCTACATTGGTGGTGCAGCAATGGGATAAGACACTTGCATTTGCCTTACCACTCTATCACTGGTAGCTTTCCACAGGAAATCCCACTAGTAGACATTAGGGTACACTGCACTTAGTGATTAGGATCACTAGTCTCCTAGTTTGGGTAAGTTGGGGGTCTGGCATAGCCCTTTCTCCAAACTTAGGTAGTCTAGTTACTTAGAGTAGGTAGGTGCACCCACACTACTCTGGGGAAACTGTCTTCAGTGGAAAACCCATCTCAGGCCCCAGACTCTCAGTATGAGGACTATACTTTTCAAGAGTTGAGGGAGATGTGTGCTTCCAGGAAGCTGAAGACAGGGAGAACTCCCAAGAAGAACCTGCATCTGGGATTACTACTCCAGGCTGACCAGGAAAACTCAGGCAGCCAGGGGGAGGAAGAAGTAGAGACTGAACCTCCAGTCTTAGGGTAGGCTTACGTTACACTGAGGAAGAAACTGGGGATCACCATAGCCCTGTTAGAAGCACTGCAGGTAGTGAAAATGGGACTCACTCAAGTAGGCCCACTTTTACTCCTATAAGGTTGATACAAAGGGTCTCCAGAAGGAGGGACAGGTCCTCTTCATCTGTCCACACCCATGTCTCAAGGACCACCTATGAGACAGACCATTTTAATTCAGGGGGAAGTCCCTAGATAGGGAATTCCACAGACTGAAATTAGACTAGGCCAAACAGAGGCTGCTTCAGCAACAGTTAGCTCTAGAAAGGGCAGAGGAGAGGGAAAAACAGAATTTGAGGATAGCTCCCCATGGTGGCAGCAATAACTTTAGGGTCACCAGGGCCAGGGGGACTCCTATGACTCTAGGAGTCTGAGTAAAATAGTCCCACCTTACAAGGTAGGAGATGATATCCACCAGTGGTTCACTGCCTTGGAGACGGCCTGTAAAGTACAGAGGGTCCCTCAGAGACAGTGGGCAGCAATCTTGTGGCTCTCCTTCACTAACAAAGGCAGAGACAAACTCCTCACTGCCAGGGAGGAAGATGCAGATGATTACGAGGCATTAAAGAATGCACTCTTAGATGGGTTTGGGCCAACCACAGAACAATACAGGATCAAGTTCAGGGAGACCAAAAAGGAGTTTCCCAGGATTTGGTCGATTTTGTGGATTTCGCTTTGCACTCCTCCTAGATAAGTCTTGGCTGCTCACCTACAGCTACCTCTTTAGAGCCCCGACTTCCTAGCCACTGTCTTCATTCACTAATAGGGGTTGCATGGGCCTGGTATAATGTGCCAACACCATAGATGTCCACCACACACCAGGCCAGCTTCCTACAAAGACCAGATAGATCCACTGATGGATTCTGCAAAATAGAACCTGCTTAACTGCCCCCTTTACCAATGCCATTATATCAATTGATAGCGGATAGTGAGGAATCTACAGAATCCATGTCAGAGGCAAAAGGTGGGCAGAGACCCCCAGGTCTACTCATCATAGCCCTACTAAATGTGGACAATAATATCCATATGAAAATGCGGATGTATGATGGAACAACGTATGCGTATATAACGCATGCCTTTACACCGAAGGCTCTACAACGACTGTGTCTTTACCATGCATGCCTTTACCACGCATGTATTTACAACGAAATTCGTTGTAAAAGCATGTTTGGTAAAGGAATATGTGTGGTAAATTCTCTCCTGCCCTGCACCCTACACCTGACACCATACTCCACACGCCCAAGCCCTTAAAACTGCCCCTTCCACCCTGTCCTGAGCCCTAACCCCCGCCCTACCCTGCCCTGTCCTAAAACCTTCCCCACCCTGTCCTAAAAATTACCCAACTACCCCCAACCCTCCCTAAACCCTAAAACTTACCCTGTCCTAGAAACTATCTCACCCTGTCCTAAAAACTACTTTGGCCCCCTGTCCTAAATCCTACACTGCCCTAAAAACTAACCCGCTCCCACCCTAAAAGCTAACATGCCCTGTGGTAAAATGTACCCCGCCCTGTCCCAAAAACAACCCTGCCCTAAACCATAACCACCTACCTGTCCTAAAAACTAGCACTCCCTGTCCTAAAAACTATCCAGACCCTCGCCCTGAAACCTAAAACCTACACCTCCCTGTCCTAAGAACTACCCCGACCCACTGCCCTGAATCCTTAAACCTCCCCTCCCCTAAAACGACCCCACCCTGTCCTAAAAATTATCCGACTCCCCACCTCACCCTGAAATTTAAAACCTACTCGCCCTGTCCTAAAAACTACCCAGACCCTCCGCCCTAAACCCTAAAACCTACCCTGCCTTGTCCTAAAAACTACCCCACCCTGTCCTTAAATACTACCCGACTCCCCACCACCCCAAGCCCTAAAACCTAATCTGCCCTAAAAACTACCCCGACCCACCACCCCCAAACCTTAAAAGCTACCCTGCCCTGACTTAAAACCTATCCTGCCCTGTCCTAAACATTACTACGACCCCCGACCTAAACCTGTCCTAGAAACTACCCCACCCTGTCCTAAAAACTATCCCCACCATGAACCCTAAAAGCTACCCTGCTGTAAAAACTACTCTGACGCCCCCTCAACCTAAAGCCTGAAAGCTACGCTGCCCTGTCCTAAAGCCTACCCCACCCTGTCCTAAAAACTGCCCTGAATCCTAAAACCTACCCTGACCTAAAAACGACCCCGACACACCTGTCCTAAACCCTAAAACCTACCCTGCCTGTCCTAAAAACTACCCTGACCCCCGCCATGAGCCTAAAAGCTACCCTGCCCTGTCAAAATCCTGCCCCGCCCTGTCCTAAAAACTACCGACCCCGCACCCTAAACCATAAAACCTACCCTGTCCTAAAAACGACCCCGACCCCTCCCACCTTGAAACCTAAAACCTACCCTGCACTAAAAACTACCGACCCACCACCCTAAAAGTGACCCTGTCCTAAAAACTACCCCGACTCCCCGCCCTAAACCCTAAAACCTCCTGTTTCCTAAAAACAACCCCACCCTGTCATAAAAACCACCCCGACCCCACCCTAAACCCTAAAATCTACCCTGTCCTAAAACCTACCCCGCCCTGTCCTAAAAGCTACCCCGAGCCCCGCCCTAAACCCTACCCTAAAACCATCCCTCCCCTGCCCTAAACACTAACAGCTACCCTGCCCTGTCCTACAACCTGCCATGTCCTGTCCTAAAAACTACCCCAACCCCTCACCACCACCCTAAAACCTACCCTGTCCTAAAACCTATACTACCCTGTCCTAAAAACTACCCTGATCACCCACCCTAAAATCTACCCTCATCTGTCCTAAAAACTACCCGGACACACTGCCATGAACCTAAACCCAAAAGCTACCCTGCCTTGTCCTAAAACCGACCCAGCCCTGTCCTAAACACTAACCCGACCCCTCGCCCTAAACCCTAAAAACTACCCTGGCCTAAAAACTAACCCACCCTGTCCCAAAAACTACCCCGGCTCCACCCTGAACCCTAAAACCTACCCCACCCTATTCTAAAAACTACCTGACCCCCGCCCTCGCCCTAAAACCTAAAAGCTACCCCACCCTGTCCTAAAAACAACACCACCCTGTCCTAAAAACTATTTGACTCCCCACCCCACCCTGAAACCTAAAACCTACTCACCCTGTCCTAAAACCGACCCCTCTCTGTCCTAATAACTACCCCACCCCCGCCCTAAACCCTAAAACCTATCCTGCCCTGTCCTAAAAACTACCCCACCCTAAACCCTACCCTGCCCTAAAACCTACCCCATCCTGAAAACTACCCCGACCCCCCACCCAACCCTACCCCCTAAAGCCTACCCTGTCCTAAAAACTACCCCCACTCTGAACCCTAAAAAATTTCCCACCCTGTCCTAAAAACTACCACGACCCCCTGACCCTGTCCTAAAATCTACCCCAAACCCCTCCTCCTCCACTCCCCCAAACCCAGCCCCACTCACCTCTCTCTCCTCTGGTCGCTTCTCCTTCCTGTTATGCCCAGACTGCTCTCTCTGCCGTTACCAAGCATATGTATGGTAAAGGCATGCGTGCTAAGCGCATACGTAGTAAATGCATATGCGTGGTAATGGCAGCGTGTTCAATGCACAGCGTTGCATTGACCGCGTTGCTAGTGATGTTCCCCGAAAATGTTATCTTTCATTGATTGCCCAGGTCATGCCAAGCCTTATACATGAAAATGACAAATAAAGAGAACATTTCAGTGGCTCTTATAGTGGTAGACTCTGAAATATCCTTTAAGAGGGTGAGCAGTTGTACAAAGATCATGGGAAGATTTGGTTTGGGGGATGATTGGATATGAATAGTGATGGTATACAAAAGGCCAAAAGCAAGGTTGTCTGTGAACAGAATATTCTCAAATCACTTCCTATGAAGAAGCACAAGACAGGGCTGTCCTGTCCTTTTGTCATGGCTATAAAACAATTACCTCTGCCCTTTAAGTAAAGGACAGAGATAAATGGGATAAATTTCAGAGCACTGGAACATAAAATCTCGCTCTTTGAAGATTATATGGTCATCTATAAGACAGAAGTAACACATTTTCCTCGCCACTTCTGTACCTTTTCACTGAATAGGGAGAAACTTTGGGGCATACAGTCAATTCAGATGAATCAGTTATCTTGCCTATAGGTGTAAATCAAAATGACAAAGACATTCTGAAAAAAGAAAACCATTTAAAGTATTGGATCACTCAGTAAAATATTAGGGGTAACAGATCACACCACAAGTTCTCAAGTAGTATGCTTTCCACATACCACCACTAGCAGCAGACAGTAAACGATATATGTAAAGGTGGAGACAAACCTATGTCTCGTATTTAGGCACAATTGCAGCAATTAAAACAAAAATTGTCCCTAGATTATTGTGTGCCTTTCTAGCTGTGCTGTTCAGGATTAAACACTCCAATTTCCAATCACTCCAAAACTTATTACTGAGCTTTGTTTGACAAGAGAAGGCAGCAAGGCTGTCACATAAAGTTTTGAATGCCCCAAAATAGTGGATTTAGGAAATTCCGATATATATACTATAATAATAGAGCAGCCCATCTTAGAATAATTGGACAAATGTTCACTAAGATGCTTCAATAAACACTTGGATCAGGCACAAGCTGGGAGAACGCTATCAGACATTTTATGGTTCCTTAAAAATGATGTGCTCCCAACTGCTGTTGGGAAGTCATAGCCCTTCCTAAAAAATCAACTATTTTCTTCACAGTTGACTCCAGTTTACTTTAACACAGATTTTATAGTGAGGTATGAAGGAGGAGCATTTAGTCGGAGAGATGGGGATTGCAGGGTACTGGCAGACCTATTCTGGGGATGGACCATACGATATTTTGAAAACTTCAAACACACATATCAGACTGGTGAACAAGAAAGTTAGATAACAGCTATGCAACACTGGGAACTTTATCCACCTTAAAAAGCAGCTACAAAAATGTATAGTATTGTGGGGGTATTAAATGTCTTGTTTCACAACTCTACAAATTATCAGCCTGCTCAACAGAACAACCATCATGGGGTTACATATTTAAATGAAAAAAACAACAAAACAAAATAATGTCATACACATCTTCGAAAGGGCTATGGCGTGACAACTTCAATTACAAAGTTGCTGTTTCACAGGGGCGTCTTCAATCAAGGTAATGGTGAGATGGTACTTGACACTATATAGGATAAACAGAGGTTGAAGAGAATGTAGGGAAGAGGGATTCTGCTTTAACACATGGGTAGCATGTCCAATAAAATTAACCTTCTGAAAAGAAGCCCTAATAGCAATTAAAGAGATCATGGTGATTCTGATTTGGCTGATCTGGCGATTGCTATACTACGGCTGAGATCACCTGCGCAAAGCTGAATGGAAAGTAATTTTCCAGTTGTTGACAGGACTGAACACTTTGATTACTTGACAATGGAAAATAACTTCAAAATCAGAGATAAGAGTGTGATATGGTACGATTTGAGACACAGTGCCCTCACTTTTAAGAACAGAGACAAAGTTATAGCAACTTGGCACCCAGTATTATCATACATGGAGAAGTATTGCAGAGAAATCACATGCTCACAGAGACTAAAGGAATTATGCTTCTAAGACTATTAAGAACAGGCATTTGCAATGCAATCAGTCTTGCATTTAGTTAGAGATATTGGTGTTGTAAATTCCTAGCTGGACTTTACTTGCCAAATAAATTGAAAATGAAAAGTAAAACATTAGCTGACAAAAGCGAAACGATTCAAAGCGCCACGGCCGCCATGAGCGCAAAAGAGGGACACAAAAGGAAAATAAAGATTGCTCACAGTCAAACATATTGGCAATTGTGCAATTATCCATGTAACAGGGTTAGTCTGCAAGGAGGGACAAATGTAATGCGTTTACCCCAAAAATTTAAAGGCAAGCCCATGAACCAGTGAAAGTGATGGGCGTGAGGTGGGCATGGTTAAAAGCCCACAATACTTAAAACAGGTCAAAGCGCTTGAGTGCTCAACCTAAACATGGAGAAATACTTCAGCAACAAAGGTATGGGGACAGAAATGGAAAGATGGAGAAAGGAGCAAAGAGAAGTGGACAAAGTCACAGAAAGAGAAGGATAACTATAGGGAGAGAGGAAAAGAGCAACAAAAGACACACACTGGGAAAATAGGTGAGGTGCAGCAGAGAAAAAAAAAGTAACTGTTTAAGCAATGTAAGGGATGAAGCAAGGCTAGAGGGACGATCCAGAAGGGAAAGGTATGGGAGAAAAAGATGGAGAACTATTGGTAATTAACATTCAGTATGAGAGAGGAGAATGATAGAGGGAGGCAAGTGAGAGTGGTGGGCAGGTTAAGAAAACAGAGTTGGTTCAGCATAGGGCCTCCAAAGCAGGTACTCTATCTACTCAGGGTCCAAGAGCATGTAACAAGTCTCTGCTTGTTACATAACATTAAGCACGTCTCCAAAATGTAAGTACAGTGAGAAATGCCTGTTGCATGCAGTGCATGAGTCTGCTCACATGTTACAAACAGTGCAACGTGTCCTGTCTGCCTACACTCTGTACAATGTAAAACATCAGTCTCATATAGATGCCAGTCAAAAGCACTCAGCACAGTGCACTATCTTCTCCTAGTGTGCCTGTCTGACTAAGCCCATGGTGCAACCTGTGCACTGCCTCCTTCGGTCTATTATTTCTACAGATAACAGCTCTTTGCACACAGTGCAGTGTCTCCTCCCTGTGTGCACATCTGATAAAGCCCATGGTGTAACCTGTGCCCTCCTCCTTCTGTCTTTTTTAGCTGCCAATAATAACATAGTTTGCATAGTGCAGTATTTACTCTCTGGGGCCTGTACACACTAAGCAATATGGTGCAAGCTGTGAAGCCTATGCTGCTTTTCATTGCGCCAGTCCACGTTAAGGACATGGTGCAAACAGTGCAGTGCCTTCTCCGTTTCTGCGTGTCTGCCTGTACTAAGCACAGGATACAAGTAGTGAAGAGCTTGTGGTCGGTGTTTTCCCCCTCCGTGTCTTCCCAGTGTTTACAGTCTGCCTACACTAAGCATCATACAGTAGTCCAATGTATCTGCCGGTGATGTGGCATCCCATGCTAAACACACTGTACAAACAGGTAGTGTTTCCCCTCGTGCTCTCTTGCATCACTAGCCATGAGACAGACAGAGCACTATTTACAACCTGCTTGACTGCACTAAGCACATGAAACATATGCAGTGTTTACCGTTTTAGCTGGCCAATAAAATGTGACTAACCTAATGAAACATACAAAAAGGACAATGTTTACAGTCTGAAAACTCTAAAAGGCACACAAAAGTAAAAAAAGTAAAACAGTTGTCATAAATGAGCCGATTCAAAGCCCCGTGGCTGCCATTGGCGGGTTCGCGAAGGAGACACCCAAAAGGAAAAAGAAGTTCGCTTGCAGTCAAACATATCAGCAGACTTGCAATTATCCATGTAACCGAGTCGGTCCCCAAGGCGATAACAAAACCGCCTCAAGGAAGGGCAAACGTAAAGTATTTACCAACGATAACAAAGGATCTTTGAAAGACAAGCCTGGGAACGAGTGATAGTGATGAGGTGAATGTGGTTAATAGTCTATATAGATAATAAGGTGTCGGAAAAGCAGCGCTTGCACGACCTACCAAGGGGAAATAGAGTAAAGCAAACCTAAACTTCTATTGCCTGCAAATGACTTACCTCACTGAAGACAAAACCCCATCTTCAGTCTTAGTAGGGAGGTTGGGAGTTGCAGGGAGAGAAGGAATAAGACGGTTGTGGATAAATACAGCGATACTGATTATTGTGTACTAATTGTTGTTTTTTAACTGGAAATGATATAGCTGTATACATACACTAGCCGTTGACCACACTGGCTGTTGAACATATTTTAAATAATAAATGACAAAGTAAGGAAGTTAATTCAAGATGCGAATAAAATGTTTTTTGCAAAAAACATTGCTTTAGACCTACCATGAGTTAAGACCCATCCTGCTCAAATGTTGGCCACATCCACACAACTTGCTTCAACTGAGTATTCTCTGAACCAGTGCTTTAGTTTGTAGTTACCTTATTGCCTACATGTAAAGGACCGGACAATCATAATGATTTGGGTGAGTAATAATATACTCTATAATTTCAAAACCTGTGGAAAGAATCACAGGTGAATAAAACCATAAGACATGAAAAACGTGGGAATAAGCATATCCATGTTAGTATGTCATATGTATGTCAGAAGTGACCTAACAACATTGAAAGTCTCTAACCAGAAGAAAACTGGTCTAGTACAAGAGCAATAGACCATGCATTCATAAGAATATCTATGAGGAAAGACATCCTCATTAGTAAAAAAAAAAAACTGTGTAAAGGACCACAGTAATAAAAAGTCATAAAAACTGTAATTTCATAGAGATAGCATCACGCATGAGTGATACAATTAAAAATATGTTCTTAGAACAAAAAAGTTGTAGAATAATTCAAAAAGACCGGGCATTCATAAGAATGTAGGTGAGCCCTAACATATTTCACGGCATAATACTCCTGGGAGGAACCACAGATAAGGAGTTATAAACATTCAAAAGCATGGAATACAGAAAATCTATGCTGATATGTCCAATCGGTGTTAGAGGCGAACTAACAAAATTAATATTAAGCTACCTGCTCCCTTAATTGGTTGTGATCCCACGCACAAACACCCCATCAATACTGTGGAAAGGACCATAGCCATTGCATCATAAAGACAAAGAAAATATGGGTAAGAAACACTACTCATGCCCATTGGACAATATCGCCAAATGAGCTAGTGAAGATAAATCCGTTTGTTCTTATATGTAGACTGATGCATGTTCTACCCTGTTGGAACACAGAGCAGCATAACATGCCATTGAGCAATACCTCTTACCATGTAAAGGTATGTCCTAACCAGCCCTACTCTATAAGACACACATCTCTTGGAGAGAATACATACAATTGCCCTCTTTAAAAAGAATTTGAAGACAACATTATAGCAACCATTTGGGATATAACCATACCTTTCCCAAGGAAAAGTAGCTAGAGATGATAAAAACATCTTCAAGATATTCTCAATATGTATAACTACTGACAGAGTATAACAAATGCCTATGTAGTAACCAACAAAATACATATATATTATTATAATTTTTAAAGGCTGAAAAAAACAGCAAATATGTAAAAGGGACCTTGGTAATACAGCGGAACCAAAGGTGAGTATGTGATTCTAATGATAATTAAGACTCATCTACAGATGAACTAGAAAATTGTCAATGACGCAAAAACAGAAAATTTACAAGATTCTGAAATAAAAAGAATCAGTCTGATTTTGTATATTCTGTCTTATGACAACACTTCTCAAAGTGTGAACCCAACCTACAATAACTAGAGTCAGGTAAATGATGATGTACCTAGATAAGGGATTAACATATAACCTCCTTACGCACAGCAGTCATAAATATATTCATAGAGAAGAAGAAGTACCCCTGAAGAGGGTAAAACCCTTCTGGAAAAAAGGAAGTCTTGAATGCAAAGCCCAAGCACAGATCAACTCCTAAAGAGTCAATAATAATTATTATTCTGTACAATAGACTGAATAGAATCTGCAGAGAGATATGTCTCCATGAAGACCCATGATAAACTGAAATGTCAGGAAAAGAAAAGGATACTGTTCAAAGAACATGTCAACACATCCAAATATCCACACCAAAGTATAGAAAATCCATTAAACTGTGATGGCTATCTAATTTAAAAACCTTTTAAGATCAAACAAGGAAAGTCTTAAAGTCCCCAAGAAAATACTTTCTGGCTTCTAAAATATCCAATGTACCAAAAGTAGAAAATCTGATACTACCATATCATAGATAAAAGTAGACATACACCACAATTAGTGTAGATCTACAGCTACCTTATTTGACAGTACAAAAAAGACTTATTAAACAGATACCCTTAGTGCTGTAGCATACTTATAAAGAAACCTCTTTGAGCAGAGATTAAACAACATATTGAAACTCCCAAGGAGCTGTTAATTTTACAAGTTCCCTGTAAGAGATACTAGTATTATTTCATAATCTCACAAATGAAAAAAAACTAACTCCCTGCCAACTCTGTACCCTCAAATGCAGGTGTAATAGCCCACAAGTTAAGGAAACCCGACTTTATATTTATATATATATATATATATATATATATATATATATATATACAGGGAGTGCAGAATTATTAGGCAAGTTGTATTTTTGAGGATTAATTTTATTATTGAACAACAACCATGTTCTCAATGAACCCAAAAAACTCATTAATATCAAAACTGAATATTTTTGGAAGTAGTTTTTAGTTTGTTTTTAGTTTTAGCTATGTTAGGGGGATATCTGTGTGTGCAGGTGACTATCAATGTGCATAATTATTAGGCAACTTAATAAAAAAAAATATATACCCATTTCAATTATTTATCATTACCAGTGAAACCAATATAACATCTCAACATTCACAAATATACATTTCTGACATTCAAAAACAAAACAAAAACAAATCAGTGACCAATATAGCCACCTTTCTTTGCAAGGACACTCAAAAGCCTGCCATCCATGGATTCTGTCAGTGTTTTGATCTGTTCACCATCAACATTGCGTGCAGCAGCAACCACAGCCTCCCAGACACTGTTCAGAGAGGTGTACTGTTTTCCCTCCTTGTAAATCTCACATTTGATGATGGACCACAGGTTCTCAATGGGGTTCAGATCAGGTGAACAAGGAGGCCATGTCATTAGATTTCCTTCTTTTATACCCTTTCTTGCCAGCCACGCTGTGGAGTACTTGGACGCGTGTGATGGAGCATTGTCCTGCATGAAAATCATGTTTTTCTTGAAGGATGCAGACTTCTTCCTGTACCACTGCTTGAAGAAGGTGTCTTCCAGGAACTGGCAGTAGGACTGGGAGTTGAGCTTGACTCCATCCTCAACCCGAAAAGGCCCCACAAGCTCATCTTTGATGATACCAGCCCAAACCAGTACTCCACCTCCACCTTGCTGGCGTCTGAGTCGTACTGGAGCTCTCTGCCCTTTACCAATCCAGCCACGGGCCCATCCATCTGGCCCATCAAGACTCACTCTCATTTCATCAGTCCATAAAACCTTAGAAAAATCAGTCTTGAGATATTTCTTGGCCCAGTCTTGACGTTTCAGCTTGTGTGTCTTGTTCAGTGGTGGTCGTCTTTCAGCCTTTCTTACCTTGGCCATGTCTCTGAGTATTGCACACCTTGTGGTTTTGGGCACTCCAGTGATGTTGCAGCTCTGAAATATGGCCAAACTGGTGGCAAGTGGCATCGTGGCAGCTGCACGCTTGACTTTTCTCAGTTCATGGGCAGTTATTTTGCGCCTTGGTTTTTCCACACGCTTCTTGCGACCCTGTTGACTATTTTGAATGAAACGCTTGATTGTTTGATGATCACGCTTCAGAAGCTTTGCAATTTTAAGAGTGCTGCATCCCTCTGCAAGATATCTCACTATTTTTGACTTTTCTGAGCCTGTCAAGTCCTTCTTTTGACCCATTTTGCCAAAGGAAAGGAAGTTACCTAATAATTATGCACACCTGATATAGGGTGTTGATGTCATTAGACCACACCCCTTCTCATTACAGAGATGCACATCACCTAATATGCTTAATTGGTAGTAGGCTTTCGAGCCTATACAGCTTGGAGTAAGACAACATGCATAAAGAGGATGATGTGGTCAAAATACTCATTTGCCTAATAATTCTGCACTCCCTGTATATACGTGAGCAAGGCTACGGCTGAAATGTGAAATGCGTTGTACTGGGAGGAAACATTGGTGATTAAAGTATTTTGGACTTCCATTTGTTGTCAGTGTAATCTTCTACACGGTATTAGAAGAATTGCGTATATATATATATATATATATATATAATCCACAAGTGGTGAGAGAATGCTCACCGAATGGCTGCACCAAGTCAAATATGGATCCGACAAAAGGCTCCACAACATCGGATGCTTTGCGATTTTGCTGATCCCATTCAGTGTGCCTACTGCCCAATTCTAATTAGTCGTCTCTTTTCCCTGCTCAGGTTCCCAAGCACTCAATTCCTCCATCTCCGCAGCATTTATAACCCTCCTCCTTGTGGCCTCTACCAAGTAAGTCACGGCGTGCTGTAGTTCACGGGATAAACAACAATATATATAAATACTCACCAGCATACAAGCAAATACTCAAATACTCCACTTAGAGTATGGTATGCAATGCCACCTTTATATCTGGTGTATTAAAAAAGTTATAACTCGCTAAGAGGCTCTTATTGACAAACTTGTAGTAGAAAACCACTACTTTACACCAAGTAAAGACAATCATGAAAGTAGCCTTGAACATCAGGCATGAAATGCCCCATAAGGTCCCAGGACACTGTACACTTAAATAATAAATTGAGGAAAAATAGCACCTGCCAAAAGCAGGAACACCCACCAGGTGCCACAATTACGTTGTAACAGATGTATTACTAAAAACGCCTCACGGCCCTGCCAAAGCATAGTTCTTCTGTGGAATAAGTAAGAACAAATAACACCTCCCTAGACAGTACAGGGGTTATGAACTAGGCCAAAAAGTAGAGAGGAACCAAGAAAATTCACTGCTCCACCCCTACTGTCACAAAAACACCTTAAAGCTCGGTCTGCCTGTGCACTAGATAAATGGGCACTATCAAACAGCATGTCAAGCAATGTGGCTTGGACTGGCTTGGAAAACCCTGAGGTACGTAACCAGGCACAGCGACGTTGCGTAACTGAGGAAGCCATAGCTCGATGCACAGAGTCAGTGGTATCCATGCCACAGCAAATTATTAGTTTAGCTGCTTGCTGGCCATCTTGAATCATAGGAGCAAGAGTGCTCCTGATTTCTCCGGAAGCGCAGGCAAGATGTTCGCTAATGAGTCCCATAAAGAATGAGAGAAATGTCCAAGAACACAAGTGGTAGTCACAGAGCATAGAGCAGAACTTGTGGACAAAAAAATATACCTATCACAGACATCTAGACTCCTGGACTTGTGGGAGAGACTCAATATCATGGCGGGCCAAACTTCAATGAGTAGGATGTCAAGCTGGATCACCATGGGCGGGTCAATGCCTGTGGGATATAGTCCAGTCAACAGAAGCCCCTGTATCAGGCTTAGCCCAAGCCCCTTACAAAACATCATGTAGGGTTTCACTGTAAGGAATCACTGTTTTAACCCCTGTTTGGCTTTGTTGGAGGACATCAATTGGAGGATCTGAAGCTAATTCCATTGAAGGAAGAGTCAGACCCAACACTATCGCAACCCTTTTCAGCTTGTCTACAAAATAGGAACTCGCCTCTGTAGAAAGTCCAGGGTGGGAAAGTAGGCTGGAGAAGAATTCAAGCCGCTAGCCGTAGCTAGGTCAGTTAACCAGCTGTTCTCTCTATGAGGTTACAACCCCTTTACTACCTCCTCACCATCTCCCTCAGTAGGATAAACATGAGGGGACTCTTGTGGATGAAGATTAGGGATAACAGGCATGACTGGCATCATTCCTGACGTTGATTGGCTCCGAGATGGTGATTTCTCTTCGTCAATTTCGACTTCAGACAGAAAGACGGATTCAACTTCAATCGGCGCTGCCAGTAGAGTCGCCGGAGTCCACTGATCGGATACTGGCACCAAAGGTGGGAACCCCGAATAGCTGTGCACTGGCACCCTAATGGCTTTGTCATCTGACGCTGAAGGCCTAACTGAAGCTGAGGGCGAACCAGCTGGTGCAGACATTGTCAAGGCACTCCTAACCTCCTTGAGACCAACAGGCACTCTAGAGGAAGGTGATTCATCAAAGACAGCATGAAGGCGAGTGTAATATTCACGTATCTGGTCAAGAGTTGCCCTATCTCCTGGAAATTGGGGAGACATGGGATAAACTCCAACCTTGTTTCCTCAACCAAGGAATGGTGTGAGGTCTATGTGGTGAATTCGGCAACTTTCGTGACTTTGCCCTTTTGCGTCAAGACTTACCCCTCGACGTTGATGGAGAATGGCACCCACGAGAACAACTCCTTGAAAGGGCCTGCGAATGGACGTCAGTCCAAGAAGGAGACCCTGGTCGACCGGAAGACAAGGAAAGCTCTGACATCCACGCCTCGAGAAGCTTCTTTCGATGTTACTGCACAGCCTTCGACAGAAGTTTGACAGGAGTCCCACTCTTCGCCTAGGCACCACATGCAAATCGAGTGGGGGTTCATAGCCACATTTGTCATCCACAGGACCTACAGGATTCGAACCCTGAAAACATAGTACACTGTTCCAAATGACAAAAACGTGAGGTGGGCCGCAAACGGCCCGAATAACCTTTACCATATCTGCGTTGCAAGCAAGGAAAATAAGGAACTGAGATTGGCACCTTGGGGATGGGGTTATATGGACTCCGTGGACATCACATCTGGTGGAGGACATCGATACCGAGTTACGTGAAGCCCTCTTCCGATAAGCAGATGTGCTATAGGGAAAAACTTACCGGATCCAGGCTTGCACCTGGGGAAGATTCTAAAGTAAGGAATTTGCAGCTAGATCCTGTCTCTACCAGATAATGCGTTACTGAAGGTAAGTAACTTGTTCTTCAAAACCATTTACAAAATATATAGGCCCTCATTCTGACTTTGGCGGGCGGCATTCTGGCTTTCCCGCTGGGCCGGCGGGCGCCCGCCAAAGGAGCACCCGCCGGCCCAGCGGGAAAGGCCCTGCAACAATGAAGCCGGCTCCGAATGGAGCCGGCGGAGTTGCAGGGGTGCGACGGGTGCAGTTGCACCCGTCGCGATTTTCACTGTCTGCAATGCAGACAGTGAAAATCTTTATGGGGCTCTGTTAGGGGGCCCCTGCACTGCCCATGCCAGTGGCATGGGCAGTGCAGGGGCCCCCAGGGGCCCCACGACACCCATTCCCGCCATCCTGTTCCTGGCGGTAAAAAACGCCAGAAACAGGGTGGCGGGAAGGGGGTCGGAATCTCCATGGCGGCGCTGCCAATTCAGCCCATGCAGGGGAAATCCGGCGGGAAACCGCCGGATTCCATTTTCTGACCGCAGCTTTACCGCCGCGGTCAGAATGGGCTGGGAAGCACCGCCAGCCTGTTGGCGGTGCTTCCGTGGTCCACGGCCCTGGCGGTCTTGGACCGCCAGGGTCGGAATGACCCCCATAATGTTCTGTTCTGCCAGTTGTATTTCACCTTCAATTATCATTAGGGGATGGTAGTGTGTTCTTAAAGTATGGCTCTTTCTTGATGGCCATCCGCTTTTCCCTGCTGCAACTCAGTCACATGTTGTCCAGGCTGGTTCAAGCAAACTGGGGCATAGCAATGGAATAAAGGTGAATGATACCCCATTCAAGATCTTGAAAATAGTATGCAATAGGAATGTGCTTGAAACCAGAAATACAGTATCAAGACAGTTACAACCAGACCTTCTCCAACCAGTCTCTTCAAGTATAATAGTTCGAACCTCAACAAGAACACCTACAAGTGATGGTGCAACACATTCTTCAATGGACCTGTCCCATCGGGCGACAGGTAACCACCAGCAGCCTCAGCAACAGAACAATGGTTTCCCATGCAACATTCACTCTTTCTATAACAGCCGAGTAGTCACTTGTGATGGTGTGCGCAATCCACATGGTCTAATCAATAAATACAGGGGACCATCCATTGGCTTCAGAGGTAGAGATGATTATTGCCCTACACTTTCAAACCCTTCAAACGGTGGTCACATCCACTCCCAATTTAACGCTCATTATCATTACTCTAACAACTATCAATAGAATTGGTATTAACCAAATCTTGATGTGGTCCTGGACACAGTGGATCTTGAGGAGCACTGCAAAGTAATTCCCTAGTGATACGTACCTAATTCTGCTCACCTAGAGACTCTAATCTGCTCCAGAGGGTTAAGGATTGAAAAGAACACTTGTTACTTATGAATATGAACTAAGCCCCCATCCAAGAACACGATTTGCATTGAACTTTTGTTCTTCCTTCTAGTTGGCTCTTAAATCCATTAATCCTGCATTTTCTTTAAGGGGCTCAGTAATTTCCACCAAAAAGCTCAGCAGAAAACAACTCAATTAAGATGCAGCCCTGAAAACTTAAAATTTATGTTATATGACATTAAATCATCTCAGTGTTGTTCTCGCTGCTGTCCTACCTGGGATTACATACATATTTTTAAAGATGAGATCTACCAGCATTTTGATAGCTGTATCTTTTCTTTTCTGCCTTTTTAAAGCTCCAGTATTTCAAAACATGTAAATTGATATGTCTTCCTGAGATTCAATAAAGATGTGTTGCCTTACCCGCAAACAGAAAAACACTTCTGTCTGTACTGGTTGTGTGATAATAGGAGGTGCTTTGCATAGTTTGTGTATCCTAGTGACAGCCAACTAAGCGCCGACTTGAATGAACGTCCCATAGATATTTGGATTGTCCTGTGGGAGAGAGGCAAGGTAAGGCAAATAGTATAGTACATTACATGCTAAAAAATAATTGGTATAGAATTCATAATTATGCAAAATATACGAAGTAAAATCACTACAAGTTCTGGGAATAGTGATTGTTTAAGAGCTGTACAAGGACATTTAACCCTTAAGTGCTACAGCTGCTTAGACATGTTTTGTGCTATATGTTACATTTTTAAATTGAGGTATAATTTGAATTATTCTTTTATTTTCCAGTTTTTTCTTTTTGTCTAATGATGAAATGTTGGAGATCCTGTCTGAGACTAAAGATCCAATGAGAGTTCAGCCTCATCTGAAGAAGTGTTTTGAGGGCATTGCAAAACTAGACTTCCTTCCCAATCTGGACATCCAGGCAATGTACAGCTCTGAAGCTGAGCGAGTGGAACTCATCCAGATCATTTCAACTTCTGAAGCTCGAGGAGCTGTGGAGAAGTGGCTTATCCAAGTGGAAGACACAATGCTTAAAAGTGTTCGGGATGTCATTGCCCGCTCAAGAATAGTCAGTTCACCTTCACACACTTTGGTTACATTACTTTTTTCAGCCACTGTTTTATTTTAAAACTTTGGGCCTGATTTAGATCTTGGCGGAGGGGAATACTCTGTCACAACCCTGATGGACATCCTGTCCTCCATATTACAATCCCATTAAATCCTATGGAGATCTGAATATAGCAGACAGGAAATCTGTATCGTTTGTGTCAGAGTATACCCTCCACCTATATCTAAATCAGGCCCTATGTGTCTTTAAAGCATAACATTTTTATAATGAACAAACAGCTCTATGTGTTGCTGTCCCTTAGATAAGACTTCTGCATTCCACTCTTTTCAGAAGCAAACTGAACTCTTACTTTTATGCCTGTCTAATCTGAATGTGGTTGTGTATTGTCCTTGTCACGTTCCTGTGTTTTGTGGACTTAAAAACTAAGTATATTACGGAAAAGTATGCAACATAATTTCACTTTCTCATTGTTGGCATATACAGTTTAACTTATCCCATTCAATAGATTGTGCCAACCTCTTCCTTCTCCCCTTTTCCAGTATTTTTACATCCAATTCCCTCTGAGCTCAGACCTTTTTCTCAACACAATATTAATGTCATCACTAGTGAATGACAATGTATTAACAATTTATTGGACTCTGATTTGGAACTAACCAAGAAAAGACAGCCCTACTTCTATACCCTAAGCTAAACGGTTCTCTTTTCTTCTGTGATAACAGAAACTTTTTCAGCATCAGGATTATCAAACGTTTTGTGGCACATACTTGGGACTCTCTTGGTTTTATACACAAATAATTTATTTTCCCAGTTCAGCCTTGGGTTTGAGGGTGCTGTACCAGCTCCAAAATTAAATCTCCAGTGATCCTATGGTCTAAATTTAAAGCAACTGTATTTAGCAACTCAGAAATAACCATAGCATTTTTTAGGCAATAGATCATGTTTCCTGTGACACGTGTGCATGCCATAATATGTGTGCTATGTGCGCCTTCTTTTGGTCTGCTTTTTCTACCAGGTATGAATGGCTATGGGGACATGGTTTGAATTGAATACTTTACCATATTGTCATATCTGCAACCAGATCCTGGGCAGCAGAGGCAAAAGAGTGTTTGCGTGTGTTAGACTTGTGAACAGATTTAGAATTTTCTGTTTCAAGTTTTCCAAACTTAAGCAAGGAAAAGTGAATCTGTGTGTGTCTGAGTGGAGAGAACAGAATATCTGCCTGTAACATGAATGCCATTAACATGTTTTCATGTTTTGAGAACCACTGCTATGTGTTAAAAGATAATGTTAAAAATATTACTTTCCACCAAAATCTGCGTAACTTGTCATTTTTTTCTGTTGATGTAGGCATATCCTGAAACACAAAGGAAAGACTGGGTGAGAGAATGGCCTGGCCAAGTTGTACTGTGTGTCTCTCAGATGTACTGGACTAGTGAGGTCTATGAATCCATTCGCAGTGGGCCAGAGGTAATCCAACTAAAAACACATTAGGTGCCCAACTTCTTCAAATGTGTATTATTAGCTTTAAATGTGGGCATTATATTACGTTAGAGCATATGTTGCAAAAGCACTATGGGACAGATGTATCAAAGGTTCTTACCCATTCTATGTCTATGGGAAAATGTGTTCATACATATGGCCCTAAAATCTTCCTATTTTCCTATAGGCAGTAGTCTTGATGGGTTGGTCAAGACATAATCCTGTTCTTTCATCCCTGTAAAACTGAGTACGACTGGAAAATCATTGAACACTGCATTCCTTCATAAAACTGTAAAATCTGGCTTTGCTCCACCTTTTTTTAACAGGCCATTACTCCCTCCTGCTAGTTGAAACCATTATAGAACATCTTCAATTGTATTTCCTCCCTTATGGTTTAGAAGGTTGAGTAATCTATTCAGATGTTCAGATAAGTAATAGTATATTTATTTAAGTAAATCCAGAAGGAAGGGCCAACACGTTCAACCTTCAAAGTTTCCAATCAGCAACTGTCATACTGTGGAACATGCAGGTCTACACTGCAATTATTACCTGAATAACATTCTAGCTTATACTTTGCATTAATGACATTCTATAACAACTGCTAAGGAGTTTGAAAAGTTTAAGAATAAACACAACACATCTTCCCTCTCACACAAATTCAAAACTTAAAATGCATATTGTACATCGTAGGATTTTCATTGATAGTCATAAACCTTGAATAATTCCCTGCTGCGTGCGCGGACCCCGTAGCACCAACTTCAATAAATATATTTTAGGAATCCAGAAAAATATCTGCATAGTGTCCATCACTGGAAGTCATTTTCCTATATCAATGCAGTGTAGCCTGCCAGAGATGTATTTTCCTGAAGCGTACTAGAGTGGAATAGCAGCTTTTATATACTACAAGGGCCTTTTTTGGACACTTGCAACACATTGTTGTAGAAAAGGCTGTTTAATACTAGATACTACACAGGAAGGAAAGGACTCACACTAGGAAGCTTAGAAAAAAAGGATCTTTACCTTTAAGGACCCTAGAGAGACCCCATTCCAGAATGCACTGCAGTGGCAGTTAGCCTGAACATTTCAGTACTTTTTTCTGGCTCCTTGAGGTAGGATCTCAGAACGCCTCTGGTACTTTCTCCAACCAGATTTCTGGAAAAAGTCTTCCCAGTGCTTTTTAAAGCTTTTCATTTGACATTTTAAGGCTGGTATGCTCAAGTGCAGCAATTTTTTCAGAAATTCTGAAGAGAGTTTCTCTCAGAATGTCTGCTCTCTTCATAAAATGTCCTTCTTGTAGCAGAACGAAAGCCTCTTCTGATGCCCACAAGGTATGTGCAGTATGTTTATTTCCTGAACATCCAAAATGTCCAAAAAAACACTGAAGAACAGGGAAGGCATCAGGCTGCATGGCTGGGTGGAGGAATGAAAGCAGACCAAGAGAAAAAGAAAAGAAAAAGAATGCTTCACACCACTCGTCAGAAAAACAGAGAAAAACAGATACTTACTTCCCCAAGAATAGGTCTGAGGTCAAAAAGTTTCCCTCTTGGCACTGTCATCACTTCCATTGACTCCATTCACCGACATCAAAGACATTGATGTTTCTGTCAAGAGGTTTGGTTCCAAGAACTGTCACAGCACAGCTGTCGAGATCACTATCGACATCAGAATCATATCCCACCAATCAAAGTCAAACACACATCACTCGGAATCAAGGTCTCACTGTTTTCCGTCAAAATTCCACCAATCAGCGTTGAAGAAGACATCTACGATGTTGGTGATTCCACTTTCGATATAGAGAATCACACACATGGAGATTTCTCCTTAATCAAATTGGTCAGGATCATCACAGCGGTCGGAGCCTCTTTCTCCTGAACAAGATACAGGTCTCACACCAATCTGACCCATTATTCCATTCACTGAACCTGTGCAAGTGCCTTTACCACCATTACATTTGTCACCAGTGAGACTGTTATCTAGAGCAACATCTATGTCACCAAGACACAAGTTGAAGGCTCCTTCTCTGAATAAACAGTCTCCCACAAGATCCTTGTCTCCCTCCAGGAGATCGAGATCTCTGGATGAAACTTCCATCTTCTCTTACATGCCGACATCACCAGCTAAGCCCCCAAGTTGAGTTTCGCCTGTGGATGATATCATCACATTCCAAGATGCTTTAGTGAGAGGAGCTTTCAACGTAATATACCAGTTGACCCTCCATAACATACAGTGTCTATTATCCTGGAGACTTCAGACTAGTGCGACTCAGAGACCTTTTTTACCTATGCTTCCAGGTCTCAGGAACATTATCCAATAGAAAAATCTTGACCCCAGCAGTAGTCAAATCTGCAACACTCAGGCTGTTGAAAATATACAAACTGCCACAACAGGATCTGGAATTTCCTAAATCTGATCCTAAACCCGACCCTATCATCGTAACTGTGGTGGGAAGAAAACATGCTTCAGCTCCAGAATCAACAGCATCACTGTATCAAGGAAGCAAAAGAATGGATATTATTGAGAAGAAGATGTGGCACAGTGTCCACACAATTACACAATGCCAATTCTGCAGCAATCTTGGGCAGATACCATCATGAGATTTTGGAAGGCATGAAATCCTTCATGGAAGAGCTACAGTCTCACAGGCAACAAGATTACATTGAAATGACTAATGAGGGTGTGCAAATATATAATCAATCAGTGCTGCTGTGGACTCAGTAGAGCTTTCAGAAACTACTTTCTCTCATGGCATCTCTCTCCAGCGTACATCATGGCTACATCATGGCTAAGACTTTCATCTTTAAACCCAGACTCGCAAGTAAAGATTGAGAACTTACCTTTTTCTGGTTTGTCTCTGTTGGGGCAACAAACGGAAGAAGAAATGCTTTGTATGAAAACTGAAGCAGAAACACTAAAGGCAGTTGGCTTGGAAGAGCAGGAAAAGACCTTTAAGCAACAATACAAGCCTGAAGACAGGAATTACAACTATCATAGGGTTCAAACCCCTAGGTGGACTTACCAGTATTTACATCAACACAAGATAAATCAAGGCTGCTATCCGAGACAACGGTCTTCTCCACAAAAACCCTCACAGTCCACAAGAAAAACTCTTTGCATGCAAAGCAATGAAAAGTACACCCCACTCCACAGTTTCCCACTCCTAGGGTGAGGGTGGTGTGGGGGAGTGGTGACACATTTCTTGGAAGAGTGGAAAAGAATACCAACGGACAAATGGGCTTTATACATGATTTACAACGAATATGCTGTCTGCTTCACAACTACTCCACCATCCGTCCCTCCACAGCAAGTCACGACAACCCATTTCAAACAGGAAACATCAATTCTCTTGCAGAAAAAAGCAATAGAAGAAGTTCCATGACATCAGAGACCCCATAGAGTTTACTCCAGATACTTTATTGTCCAAAAGAAAAATCAGACCAATCAATTTCGACTGATTCTGGTTCTCAGGATCCTCAATAAATGTATAAAGAAATACAAATTCAGAATGCTGTCACTGCACCTCATCTTCCCCCACATCAGGAAAAAATGATTGGCTTTGTGCAGTGGACCTCCAAAATGTGTACTTTCACATTCCAATCATCCACCATCACAGACAGTTCCTGAGATTTGTTGTAGGAACGTGCCACTATGAGTAGGTCGTAATTCCTTTCAGCCTAAAATCAACTCCTTGCATCTTTTCCAAACGCATGTCAGTGGTAGCAGCACATCAAGGGAAACAAGGTATTTTCGGATATCCATATCTTGACAACTGGCTAATAAGAATAGACTCGGTAGCCAAGGCAAAGAAGGACTATGCAACCACAACATCTCTTCTGGCAAATCTGGGACTACAAATCCATTTAGAAAATCAATCACTGCGCCAATACAGCATATCTCATTCCTAGGAGCAACTTTAGACACCCAAAAATAAAAAGTGTTTCCTTCAGAGGAGAGAGTGTTATCAATCCAAAGAAAGTGTGCACACCTTCTGCTGCAGAAAAAGCCAATAGTTTGCAAGGTAGCATCTCTTCTAGGGTCAGTTGCATCCTGCGTTTCCATAGTCCCAAACCCTCGACTTTATATAAGACCTCTCTAAATGTGTCTAGAAACACAGGCCACTGAAAAGATCAGATTTTCCTTACAGAAAATGCACAGCATACTCTCTCCTGGTGGACCATCCCTCAGAATCTTCTTACAGGAGTTCCCTTTATGAAAGTAACACCATCACAAATCACCACATTGGACCCATTACTAGCAGGATGAGGCATCATACCGTTCAAGGCCCTTGGTCTCGAAAAAAACAATCCTATCACATCAATTTACTGGAACTGAAAGCTGTACATCTAGCTCTAAATGTCTTCTTACTGTCTCTCACTTCAAATTACATCATGATTCAAACAGACAACACCAGTACATAATTAGATAAACAAACAAGGTGGTGCAAGTTCACGACAATTGTCTCTTCAAGTTCAAACAATGTGGAACTGGGATCTAGCAAGAGGCCTTTCCATCACAGCTTTCCATATACCAGGACCTCAAAACATACAGCCATATTTTCTCAGTCGTTTCCACGAGGAAATACACTAATTGGTTCTCCACAATGAAGTAGTCGATGACATCTTTGAAGAATGGCGCACCCCAAACTTAGATTTGTTTGCCACCGCCCACAACAATAAATGACATGGCTCTACAGGTGCTATCTCTAGCCAGTGCCCTTTTGATAGACTAGTCAACTGCATTTGTGTATGCTTTTCCTCCAATCCCACTCATTCTGAGAGTAATTCAGAAACTCATATGGTCGCACACCACAATGATCCTGATTGCTCCGGATTGGTCGAGACAATGGTGGTATCCAGATCTCCTTCACTTATCAATAGCCCACCACAAGAGTCTGCCATTCAGACCGGATCTCCTCACCAGACTCCTTGGCAAGATTCTGCACCCAACGATCCAGTATTGAATGTGGCAACATGGCTCCTGAAATCACCCAGTATGGACATTTGAACCTTCCAGAAGATTGCATGAACATTTTAAAGAGATAAAGCGTCCTTCCAAAAGGGCCTGCTATGATTTTAAGTGGAAGCGTTTCTGCATGGGTGTCATGCTCAGAACTAGGACCCTATTACAGTGCAAGAAAATGAAATTCTCCCTTACTTACTACATCTCCCCAGTCCTCTATCAGTGTACATTTAGCAGCTATCACTGCATATCGGAAGTCACCAGCTCAACAATCTTTTTTAAAGATTTCAGTAGTTAAAGACTTTCTTGAAGGACTGAAGAAGGTCTTCTCTCCAGGCAGACCTTCTCTGGCTTGGGAAATGAACTTGATATTATCAAAATTGATGGCCCCCTTTCACACCTATCCATAAAACAAAGAATGCAACACTTGTCATGGAAAAGCGTTTTAATAGCAATTACCTCTCCTTGTAGAGTTAGTGGGTTATGGGCTCTTGCCTCGCTAGAACCTTTCACAGTTTTTCACCACGATAAAGATGTTCTATATGCACACCCTTTGTTTCTACATAAAGTGGTATCAAGAGTTTCATATCAGCCAATACCAACTTTGTTTTTCCAAATCCCACTTCCCCAGCGGAGAGAACATTACATTCTCTTGATGTTAGAAGAGTGCTACAATGCTATTTAGATAAATCCAAATCTATAGGAAATCTACTCACTTGCTTATCAACTATGGTTCTTTACAGCAAGGTTTAGCAACCTCTGAGCAATCCTCAGCTAGAAGGATTTTCTCTTGCACTTCTTTATGTTACCAGGTTGCACACAAGCCCTTGCCAGGCCAACCTAAGTCCCATTCTACAAGGAGTAAGACTGCAACCACAGCTTGGATTTGGCAAGTTCCAATTCTAGACATTTGTAAGGCAGCCACTTGGAGGGCTCTACACACGTTCAAAGGACACTATTGTCCAGACACTGATGCACAGACTGAATCTAGGTTTGGCTAGGAAACACTAAGAAAATCATAAAAAATGAATGAATTTTTTCATTGTAAATCTTCACAGATCGTTACAGCTTGACAGCTGCTGTTGAGAGTTTTTCTTCTAGCTTGCTACCGTTTTCAAGGTTTATGACTATCAATGAAGATCGTACGATGCAGAAGGAAAAGTTACATAACTGTAGACATAGTTCTGCATTGTCAGAATCTTCATTGAAGTCATAAACACCCTCCCTCTTCTACGGATGTCAAGGTGTTTTGTATTCTCCGCATCACGTAAAAAAGAACAGACATCTCAGGCTAACTGCCACTGCGGTGCATTGTGGGAGGTTGTAGGAAGCTGGCTCTGTATATACTATCTCAAAATTTGAGAAAGTGTGCACAGAGTCCAGGGTTCCTCAAGAACTTGACAGAGGCAATAATAGATAATACTAATGCTCTATTTGTGGTAGTGTGGTCGAGCAGTTAGGCTTATCAGAGGGTAGTGTTAAGCTTTTTTTTTACAGACACAGTCAATAAATGAGAACACTCACTCAATGACTTAACTCCAGGCCAATAGGTTTTTATATAGAAAAATATTATTTTCTTAATTTATTTTAGAACCACAAAATTCAAATTGCAGGTAAGTACATTAATTATAAGGTACTTTGCATAGGTAAAGATAGAACTTTGAATTAAAACAGTAGTGTACACAGTTTGGCATAAAATGACAATAAGCTATTTTAAAAATGGACACTGCAAAATTCAGTAGTTCCTGGGGGAGGTAAGTACAGGTTAGTTTTTGAGGTAAGTAAATTGCTTACAAGTTCAGTCTCTGGGGCATAGGCAGCCCACCATTGGGGGTTCAAGTCAACCCCAAACACCCAGCACCAGCAACACAGGGCAGGTCAGGTGCAGAGGTCAAAGAGGTGCCCAAATAACATAGGCGCCTATGGAGACAGGGGGTGCTCCGGTTCCAGTCTGCTAGCAGGTAAGTACCTGCGTCCTCTGGGAGCAGGCCAGGAGGGTTTTGTAAAGCACTGGGGGATGGTTGGGCCTTTCCAAGCAGGCACACAAAATACACCCTGAGCAGCACAGGGGCGGCCGGGTGCAGTGGGAAAAAAGGCGATTTTGTAAAGAGATCAATGGAGGGACACAGGGGTCACTCTGATGATGCAGGCAGGGCACAGGGGGGGCTTCCCGGGCCAGCCACCAACTAGGCAAGGGTGAGGGCCGCCTGCTGGTCACTTCTGCACTGGTGGTTGGTTCTTCATGGGCCTGGGGGCTGCGGGTGCAGTGCTTCTTCCAGGCGTCGGGTTTCTTTGTTACTGGGCAGTCGCAGTCAGTGGGGTCCTATGGATTCCCTCTGCAGTGGTCGTCGTGGGGGTACAGAGAGGTCGACTCAGAGTGGGCACTTCGTCGGAGTCGCCTGGGGGTCTTCTCTGCGGTGTTGGTTTCTCTGGACACGGGCCAGGGGCATTGGGTGCAGAGTGGTAGGGACTCACGCTTCTGTAGTGAGGTGAGGGTCTCTTTAAAGATGGTTTCTTCTTTTTGCTTTAGACAGAGCCGCTGTCCATGGGAGTTTCTTGGTCCTTTGGAGTTGCAGGGCAGTCCTCTGAGTTGGCAGAGGTCGCTGGGCCCACAGGATGCTTCGCTGTTGCAGGTTCTTTGAATCAGGAGACAGGCCAGTAGGACTGGGGCCAAAGCAGTTCTTATCTTCCTTCTTCTCTGCGCGGTCATTCAGGTCAGCTGTCCTTCTTGTTAGGTCGTCAGGAATCTGAAATCCTGGGTTCAGGGTCGCCCATAAATACTGAATTTAGGGATGTGTTAGGGTAACAGGGCAGTAGCCAATGGCTACTGTCCTTGAGGGTGGCTACACCCTCCTTGTACTCCCTCCCTTTGGGAGGGGAGCACATCCCTACCCCTATTGGGCTAAATCCTCCAAAACAAGATGGAGGATTATCCAAGGAGGGGGTCACTTCAGCTCTGGTCACTTTAGGGGTGGACCTGGCTGAGAGGGTGAATCCTCCTTCTTTTTCTCATTATCTCCCCGGACTTGCCACCAAAAGTGAGGGCTGTGGTTGGGGGGCAGGCATCTCCACTAGCTGGAGTGCCCTGGGGCATTGTAACACAAAGCCTGAGCCTTTGAGGCTCACTGCTTGGTGTTACAGTTCCTGCAGGGGGGAGGTATGAAGCACCTCCACCCAGTGTAGGCTTTGTTTCTGGCCCCAGAGAGCACAAAGGCTCTCACCCCAGGGGGTCAGAAACTCGTCTCTCAGTGTCAGGCTGGCACAGACCAGTCAGTCCTGCACTGAAGGATGGGGAATATACAGGGGGCCTCTCTAAGATGCTCTCTGTGTGCATTTTTAATATATCCAACACTGGCATCAGTGTAGTTTTATTATTCCGAGACGTTTGATACCAAACTTCCCAGTATTCAGTGTAGCCATTATGGAACTGTGGAGTTCGTTTTGACAAACTCCCAGACCATATACTTAATCTCACTGTACTTACAATGTCTAAGAATGGACTTAGACACTGTAGGGGCATATTGCTCCTGCAGCTATGCCCTCACCTGTGGTATAGTGAACCCTGCCTTAGGGCTTTAAGGCCTGCTAGAGGGGTGACTTACCTATGCCACAAGCAGTATTTTGTGTGCATGGCATCCTGAGGGGATGCCATGTTGACTTTGCCTTTTTCTCCCCACCAACACACACAAGCTGAAATGGCAGTGTGCATGTGTTAGGTTATGGGTCCCTTAGAGTGGCACGACACATGCTGCAGCCCTTAGGGACCTTCCCTGGTCACAGGGCCCTTGGTACCACTGGTACCTTTTACAAGGGACTTATCTGTGTGGCAGGGATGTGCCAGTTGTGGAAACAATGGTAAATTTTTAGTGAAAGAACACTGGTTCACAGAACACTCTTAGTCAATTCAGCATCAATATCAGGCAAAAAGAGTGTGTGTGTTTGTGGGGGGGTAACTGCAACAAGGAGCCATTTTCCTACAGAGGTGTCTCTCTAGGGCCCTTTTTTTCTAAGCTTCCCAGTGTTAGCCTATAGGCTGTCTTTTCCTTCTGATGCTGTGTCTAGTATTGGACAGCCTTTTCTATGACAATGTGTTGCAAGCAACCAAAAATGGTACATACAAACTGCTGTTCTCTGCCAGCACTCTCCAGAAAAGTACATATTTGACAGTCTACACTACATTTATATGGGAAAATGACTTCCAGTGATTGGCACTATGAACATATTTTCTTGGATTTTTAAAATATATTTATTGAAGAAGGTGTTCCGGGGTCCACGCAGGCCAACACAGAATTATTCAAGGTTTATGACTTCAATGAAGATTCCTACAATGCAGAACTATATCTACAGATACATAACTTTTCCATACATATAATACTTGAGATAACCAATAATCAAAATAAAAAAAAAAAAAAAAAATATTGCAGTAAATTTCAAGAAATTCAGTATTGCAAGTATTCAGTTAAAAATCAAGTGCTGTAATCCTCCCAGTATGCAAGTTGCCTGACTCCTCTTCCAGACCTGCTATTCAACTGAGCATTCTGAGTTTTACCTTTTACCACATCACCACAAGCATCATCCTCAGGATGTACTGCTTCCTTCGTAGTATAATTCTCATTTTCACATAACTCATCATCAGGATTGTCAGCATCACCATGCTAACAAACCTCAGTTTGTTTACTACTACATTCAACTCCTCTATCAGTCATCCACAACTCATCCATCCAGTGATGCTCATCCTTGTTGATTTCTCCCTTATTACTTCCTTTCTTACTTTCCGCAAAACAACTCATATGCCAAATTTTACCACTACTTAACCTTGCTGAATTAGTGAAAATGTATTCAACCTTGTATGGTTTAGAAAACTTAGAATCACCTTGGTTAACCCTAAAGGGCAACTTCACTCTTACCATATCTCCTTCTTTAACCTGACATTATCTAACTCCCTTTTTAATATTATGGTACTTCTTGTAATTTTCTTGAGCCTTCGAAATGTTTTCTTTTACCTCAAATGGAGACTAATGCAACCACCTACGGATCACTAACCACCCTTGATTATTCTTCATGTAGAGAACTCTTTCCCTCATATTGGTAAAGGGGTGAGCCCATTAACTGTCTGAGTTGTATGATACATCCACACAGTTCTCTTGATGCTCACCTTCCAACTCAACTTCCTACTCCTTGCCATTTGTAACGATTCCTTAATAACTCTATTAAACCTCTCAACTTCTCCATTGTGGCTAGGATGATGGAGAGAACTAAATATGTGTTTAATCCCATTGCACAGTAGAAAATCTTCCATAGCCTTACTCTTGAACCATACTCATTTATCTCTCACACCTCTTTCAGGGAGTCCCTCTCTCTGAAAGATTTCATCCAAGAATGACATAACTGATTCAGTGGTTGCACGGTGCACAAAATTGACTTCTGGCCAGTCAGTAAAGTAGTCTATGGCTAATAATACATACCAAGTTTCACCATCTTCATCAAATATTGGACCCATAATGTCAACTCCGATAGTTTCCCATGCCATGTCTGGACAAAGGATGTAGAGGTGGTTTCAAGAACACTTGTGACTTGTCAGCTTCTTCACACAATTCACATTCTCTGACAATTCTTTCCACCTTCACCAATAACTACCTTTGACTTTCTTTTTACTTTTAATTATTCCTAAGTGTCCTTCATTGCTGAATTTGACAATGGAATTCCTCAAACCTTGGGCGGAACAACTCTTACACCTATCAAAACATTTCCATTCATCACAGTGATTTCATTATGTACTTCCCAGGAAAACACGTGCGTTCCCCCTTCAAAGATTTATTTTCCGGCTATACATCTACCACAAATTTCCTTACATTCACCAAAGTTAAATCATCCTCACAAGCCTTCTTCCATTCTTGCCTGATAATGGCATACATTTTCTTATCACATGCCCATTCAATGTTTTCTTTCTCATTATTTCCTTTAAACATTTCTTCTAATGGTAATGGGAGCCTGCTCACGCAATCGGCCACCTGATGTTTAACACTAGGAAGAAAATGCAGTTTATACCAATAGTCCATTAATCTTACAGACATCCTTGCTATTCTTGGAGTAGTATTTAACAATTCCTCTAGAGTCAATACTTTCGATAAAGGGCAGTGGTCACACTTTAATGTTGATCTCATACCCCCAAACATAGTTCCTAGAGTGTTCCAAACACCACATGATTGTTAGTGTTTCCTTTTCAATTATTGAGTGTCAAGCCTTGGAAGGTGGTAATGCTCTTGAAGCGAATGCTACTGTGTACTTAGTACCCTTATCATCTCTCTGACTTAGCATGGCACTAAAGCCTCTACTACTGGCATCCGTAGTTAGAATAGACCTTAATTTGTGGTCAAATCTATGTAAATTGTTTGTCTTACAAGTGTTTTATTTTTTGCATTCAAAATCTGATTCCAGTTTGTTTCACCTTATTTTTCAGTAATTGGTGCAAGCTATATGTTTTCTCTGAAAACTTGTGAACAAACTTAGCATAAATCCTAGAAAGGACCTTCATTTATCTTTATTAGTGGGAGAGGGACCTTCTCTGACAGCATGTAAAAGTTCTTCTTTTGGTTTTATGCTGCCACATGTAACCTTGTGACTCAGGTAATTCAAACTTTTCACTTTGGGTTCACGTTTAGCGAATTCATCTGTCAAACCATTGTCCTGCAAAATCTGCAGTACCACATTCACCCTGGCATCATGTTGTTCCTCGCTCTCACCCATGATCAATATGTCATCTTGGAAAAAGATAGGGCCAGTAATGCCCTTAAATACCTTATGCATTAGCTTCTGAAATATACGACTGCTGCCGAAGCTGGTCTGAATGCTATATGTACATATTGAAGACACCCTGAAGGTGCCACAAAAGTTGTTACATTTTTACTGTCCTCATGCAGCCCGATTTGGTGATATGCTGAAGACAAGTCAATTGACATAAACCTCTTTATCCCCTTAGTACATGACAGCATCTCATTTATTTTAGATAAGGGGAACTTTCCACAACTATATTGTTGTTGAAATTTCTCAAATTCACAGATAAGTAAATTTTCCCATTAGCTCACCTCACAACAACTATTGGGGCAATCCACTCAGCACTGTTGACTTGTTTAATTATCTTCTCCCTCAACAACCTCTCCATTTCCTGTACAACTTCTTTTCTCAAAATCAACAGCATTTCTGCAATTTTCTGCACTTTGGGAACCGCATCATGTTTTAGTACTATCTTGCATTATGTTCTAGTGCTATCTTGTGTGTATATCGCTTCAATGTCCCAATTTTTCCAGAATAAACTTCTGGAAACTTGTTCTTAATTTCAACTCCACTTCTATCTTTGCATTTAGTGACTAAAACTTGTTTTTGGCTGTTAGGGTCTTAAATGATGTCTAATGCTCTCTGGTAGATCCACCCTAGAACAAACGGACCATGCTACATACAGTTTGCTAAAGGTCCTCCACTTTTTAATTCAAAAGTTAACCCCCTGTAACCAAATCACTTGGATGGATTCCCATTTGAAGCTATCAGGAGTTACATCTTACGGGTGTAAGGAATTACTCAAGGCACCAGCAAATTTTTCATCCCACACACTTTTATCAACAATGGTATACTGTGACCCTGAGTCTTGCAACCCCATCAAACTTGACATTACAGACTGGTTAATTTCTAGAATGTTTGGAGATAAGTTTCACTTGTCTATTTTCTTGAGCCTCTCAACCCCACGTACACACTCTTTCTCTGTATTAAAACACTCTTCAGTAGATTTGTCTGTTTGAGAATCTGAATCAGATTCAGAATCAGCCTTGACTACACCTATTTTTCTGTTAAATTGACTTTTCCTACATACTTTAACAAAGTGCCCAATAGTACCTCATTCGCCACATTTCTGTGGGCACTTCTTATGGCAAGCTAAATGGTTCTTCTTTTCCTGTTGTTTAGATGAATTCTTTTTATTCTTGTCATGACCCGAACCTCTTTTTTTCTTTTGTTTGACCTTGCAAACAATTTCTTTTTGTTCTTTTTTAGATTTCATCTCAGCTGCTTTAGCACACTGCAATTATTATAAAAACCACATTCTAGCTTCTACTCTACGTTAATAACATTTTATAACAACTGCTTATGGAGTTTAAGAAGTTTACGAATAAGCACAACAAAGGTTTTCTTATGCCACCCATAAGAACACCTTCAGAAGGGTATCGTTCAGTTACCTTCCCTTGTGACAGTCTCTCTCGCCATGTGACTGCATCAGTCATAGTTTATATTGTTGCTACATTAATTTAGTAGATCTATATATTACCGTTTTACAAGATACCAACATTTATCTATGTCTAAGAACCCACTTCAGGCTCTTAGATTGATCCAGAAATGTTCAACTTCTTAGCCACTATCCGGCTCCATGGGGCACTACTTGATGTCCTGATCTGATAGAGACTTCTAGTTGCAGATTCCTTACCTTAGAATTTCCCCCAGGCATCAGACTGGATCTGGAGATTTTTCTTCAAGCAATACCCTTGCTCGTTGGTAGGTGGCATTGGTCGACTCTGTGGGTGTCGTTGACGTCGTATTCGCCGAGTTTCCTGGAGCCGGAGCGACCCTCACCCAACTTAAGGAATTCTATGAGGTCATGCGTCTCATCTTTGAGTGACCAACCCCGATACGGCGCCTTAGGGCCCAAGGGGTTTGGTTGAGGGGCCTTAGGGTTCTGCGCTGGAGGCTTCTGCTCCGGTCTCTGAGGTCTCCTCCGGATCCACTCACGGATCCGCACAGGCCCCACCATTGAGACCTTCCGTGGCACCGGGTCGATTGTCGACGCTCCCGACGTCGGTAGTGCCCACTATCAACATTGACCCGATCCTTATCCCTGACGACTCAGAGTCAGAGCGGCGTTGGCCGACGCTGCCTTTGTCTTCGATGGGGCCTATTCACCCCAGGTTGGATTCGGACCCTTTTTACTATAGGTATGAATTTAGAGAAGGATTGGAGGGGTCCCTGAACCCTTACGACCCATCTTTGGACTGAGCACAGGAATTGGGCGAGGCCAGTGGACTGGACACTTTTTCAGACCCTGGCATGCTGTCTCCTCCTACCTTGGCTACGGCATGGTGGTCAGTAGGGCGGCTGAGGTCCTTGGCGTTGAGCTTCCCACTGTAGAGGTCAGGTCCAACCTCCTGACAGAGGTGCTTCAACCAGGGGCTTCCACACCTGAGCCCCTTTTACCCTTCAATGAAGCCCTCACCGATGTCCTCTTGGGTACTTGGTCCAAACCCAACACAGGGCTTCCTGTGCATAGGACTGTCATACGCCGCCATCGGCCCGCTCTAAACGACCCTAAATTCCTGTCCCAACACCCCACGCCTGAGAGTCTTGTCATCCAGGCTTCCTCTTCTTCAGGCGCATTCCCTCCGCACCCCTGGATAGGGAATCAAAAAGGCTGGAACAATTTGGGAAGAAGTTGTTTTCTTCCTCCAGATTCGCGCTGTGGTCTGTGAACACCGCATCCTTTTTAGGCCGCTATTCCCACTCTCTGTGGGATATGGTTGCACAAGTCCTGCCGCAGATACCGGAGGAGGCCCGTGCTATCGTCTCCCAAGCAGTCAACGATGGGAGAGATGCGGCAAAGTTCACAATCCGATGTGGGCTGACATGACCGACTCTCTGGGCAGATCGGTTGCTATGACAGTGGTCTTGCGACGCCAGGCCTGGTTGCGTACTTTTCTGGGGATGTCCAACAGTCCCTCATGGACATGTCCTTTGATGGCTTCCGTCTCTTTGGAGACAAAGCGGACTCGGCCTTGGAGAGATTCAAGGATTCCCGGGCTACGGCTCGGCCCCTTGGTCTTTCCTCTGCCCCTCGCCCCCCACAGTCCACTTTTCACCCCTATCCGGGCCATTAACTGTTGCGTCCCCTACCCAGCCACCGTGCCACCCATGCTGTTCAGCCGCTGCGTGGCTGGGGATGCGGAATCGTGTGGCGTGGGACAGGGAACCAGAGGTCTGCCCATTCCACCTCTACCCCCGCTGCAGCCTCCAAACCCTCCTAGTCTATCCCCTCATTCCCTTCCACTTGGTGGCAGGTTTTGCCATCACCTGCTCTACTGGGAAGTCATCACTACGGGCAGGTGGGTTTTGCAGACCGTTCGAAAGGGCTACTCCCGACATTTCGAATCTGCTCCACCAGCCATGCCTCCATCACTCAGCCAACTCCTGGAGGATCATTTGGCACTTTCAACCAGGAAGTCACGGCTCTCTTGGCCAAGGGAGCTATAGAGAAGGTCCCTGTGGCCCACGTAAGTCACAGTTGTTATTCCCGCTACTTTCTGGTGCCGATAAAGGACAAGGGCTTACGTCCTATCCTAGATCTTTGGGACCTGAACTACTTCCTCAAGAAGGAGAAATTCACAATGCTCACCCCGACTCAGATTCTGTCTGCCTTAGACCCAGGAGACTGGATGGTAGCATTGGACTTGCAGGACGCGTATTTCCACATCCCCATCCTGCCTGCCCACAGACGCTACCTACGATTTGTGGTAGGCCACGAGCACTTTCAGTTTACCGTGCTCCCCTTCGGCCTTACCAGCGCTCCTCGGGTGTTCCCGAAAGTGATGGCGGTGGATGCAGCTCATCTGCGCAGGTTAGGGGTATCATTCTTCCCCTACCTTGACGCTGTTGAAGGCGGACTCGCCCCAGAAAGTCATCTCCCACCTTCAGATTGCGGCGAACCTCCTGCACATGCTGGGGTTCACTATAAACGTGCCGAAGTTGCACCTGACTCCCTCTCAGACGCTCCCCTTCATTGGAGCTTTTCTGGACACAGTGGAGTTTCGGACTTATCCTCCTGAAAAGCGAGTCCAAGATATTCAGGCTATGATTCCGATTTTTTAGCCTCTGTCTTGGGTTTCAGTAAGACTGACTTTGTTGCTGCTGGGCCTCCTTCATCCTGCTAGTGACACATGCCAGATGGCATATGTGGGCTCTGCAGTGGGACTTGAAGTTCCAGTGGGTGCAGCATCAGGGGGAATCTCTTGGACATGGTCTAGATCTCGGAGGGGACTGCGAAAGACCTGCAGTGGTGGCTTTCGAATCCACATTGGGTCCACGGCAGATTCCTCTCCCTTCCCCAACCAGATCTATCTATTGTGACAGATGCGTCACTTCTGGGTTGGGACGGCCACATCGGAGAGGTCGAGATCAGAGGCCTCTGGTCTCCAGCGGAGTCCAGGCTCCATATCAATCTTCTGGAGCTCCGGGCAATCAGGCTTGCGTTGAAGGCATTTCTTCCCTCTCTCAAAGGGAAAGTAGTGCAGGTGTTCACCACCATGTGGCACTGCAACAAACAAGGCGGAGTAGAATCCTGGACCCTTTGTCAAGAGGCCCTACGTCTCTGGACATGGCTGGAACATCAGGGCATTACCCTGGTGGTTCAACATCGGGCAGGTTCTCTCAAAGCCAGAGCAGACAAACTCAGCCGTCGATGCACAGCCGATCACGAATGACGTCTCGATCCGGAGGTGGTGCAAGGTCTCTTTTGGCAGTAGGGAGAGCCTTGGTTAGATCTGTTCGCCTCCGCAGAGAACGCGCAATGTCAGCTGTTTTGTGCGTTGGAGTTTCCAAGGTGGCACTCGCTCGGAGACGCTTTTTGTCCCAAGTGGAACTACGGCCTCTTTTACACCTTTCTGCCTATACCACTTCTGCCCAGAGTTCTCAAGAAGATCAGGAACGACCGGGCCCAAGTCATCATGGTGGCTTCAGAATGGGCACGGAGAGTCTGGTATCCAGAGCTATTGAGTATGGCCATCGATCCTCCACTCAGACTGCGTCTTCAGGCGAATCTTCTGTCGCAGCAACAATGGACGGTTCTCCACCCGAACCTGTCCAATCTCCGCCTTCATGCGTGAAGATTGAGTGACGACAGTTGACAACTTTTGATCTTCCACCCAAAGTCTGTGATGTTATCTTGGCAGCTAGGCATCCCTCCACCAAAACGGTATACGCCTGTCGTTGGCATAAATTTGTGGCATGGTGCACCAACAAATCTGTTGATCCCCTCTCTGCCCCTCTTTCCGAGGTTCTTTTGTTCATACTTTCTTTGGCCCAGCAGGGCTATGCTCTGGGCACCCTTAAGGGTATTTATCTGCCATTTTGACGTTTCTTAGGTTACCTGACCAGCCCTCACTCTTTAAATCTCCTATTGTGAGTAGATTCCTGAAAGGTCTCACCCATTTATTTCCTCCCACTCCATTTATCATGCCTCAGTGGGACCTCAATCTTGTCCTTACTTATTTAATGTGTACTCCCTTTGAGACGATGCACAATTGTCCCTTACGTTTCCTCACCTTCAAAACTGTCTTTCTTGTTGCCATCACCTCTGTTCACAGGATGAGTGATCTTCAGGCCCTTTCGTCCATGCCTCCATGCTTGTCTGTGTACCCTGACAAAGTGGTGTTGCGCACTAAGGCTTCCTTCCTTCCAAAGGTGGTTATGCCTTTTCATGTAGGCCAGTCCATCACCCTGCCTACTTTCTACGCACCCCCACATCCTACCCATGAGGAGGAGAGAGACCACCGTCTGGTCCCAAAAAGAGGGTTGGCATTCTATCTTAATCTTACTAAAGATTCCCAGGTGGACGATCAACTCTTTGTCAGGTATGTGGGTGCGAAAAAAGGGAAGGCAGTGCAAAAAGTACCCTTTCTCGATGGGTACTCTTTGCATCAAAATGTGCTACGCTTTGGCCAAGAAGCAACACCATGAGGGCTTACGTGCTCATTCTACCAGAGCAACTGCTGCTTCCACTGCGTTGGCACACAAAGTTCCTGTCCTGGGTATCTGCCAGGCAGCTACGTGGGCGTCCCTGAACACGTTTGCTAAACACTACTGTCTGGACGGTCAGGTCTGTCGGGATGGCTACTTTGGTTGCTCTGTCCTGCGGGACTTCCTAGTATGATCTTGGTTCGCAGCCCACCACGGAAGATGGCATTGCTTGGGTATCTATTCTAAGGGAAGGGATCTGCAATTAGAAGTATCAATCAGATGTACAAGTTACTTATCTTTGGTAACCAAATATCTGGTAGAGACATATTCTAGTTGCAGATTCCTTTCCGACCAACCCATCCTTCCTGCTTGCGAACTGATTTCTAGGGACAGGGGTTCCCCCTTCAGGTCCTTAGCTCTGGCACACCAATCTCAGTGATCTTAGCGGCTCTGCGCTTTGGTGTGGAAAGTCGGTAAAAGAAACTGACATCACTTTGCTGAGGCAGTGTCTACGTACTACTCCGGACGTCATCGCGGCGACTACGGCACCAACGACGCCCACAGAGTTGACCGACACCATCTACTGATGCGCAAGGGTATTGCTCGAAGAAAAATCTGGGGTAAATTCTAAGGTAAGGTATATGCAACTAGAGTATGTCTCTACCAGATATTTCGTTACCAAATGTAATTAACTTGTACTTCTATTCCATGAAGGTTCTGATTGTTACAGCATAGGCTAGATAAGCCATCTGGGCACTGCATACTTTAGTTTCTTTTTCCCAAGATGAGAATGACACAAGCCCAGAGCTCAACTGTTTTTGTGGTTTACCTTTTTTTATATGTGAATGTCTTCTCCAGAGTCATCAGATTTATTCTCTATTTGTCTTGCAAGAAGTCTCTGTCCATACTAGATCCACATCCTCTGCATATGCAGTGTCTGGGCAGAGCGCATGACATGTTGTCATGTAATCTTTGTGCCCTCTTGGAGCAATAATATCAAGGAAAAGAAAGGCAAAGCTTCTGGAAGCTTGCTCTAGTTATTTGGGATCAAACGCACCATCCAGAATTTAAAAATGTAATTCTGGCTATCTTTGGCCACTACTCTCTGGAAGCACTATTTGGAACCTCTAAGTTATCACATGTCTAAAAGTATAATATGTTGCTATTACGGAGTCACTGTCATAATTTCTTCTCTATCTCTGGTAACTTCTGCTCCAGTGACGACTTTGGGTATGATGCATGTTACTTTGGTCTCACTTCTTAATTGGGGCATCTGCTTGAATGTGTATATGTTGCCTTGAATTTTTCAAACCAGCCTTGTTAGGGTTGTTTTGGGGGAAGAGATGACATCTGAGGAATTGAGGGCATTTTGTTGTCTGCATCATACAGAAAAAACATATTGAGGACTTTTTATTGCCCCAGTCCTACAGAGATTCTGCTAAATTCATGGATTTGGAGAATGGAATCAAACGGGAACTATCTGCACAGTCTCACTTTCAACCTCCTGATACTCCAGCTTCAGCAGATAGAACCCATTTGATGATGGTGGTAAAGAAGTCAGTTGATAAGTTTTTGATTATCAAGCTGTATATGGGTCAGTCAACGACATCTCAAAGTAGCAGTTTTTACCCATGAAAGAGGCAATACAGATCAGATTATAGAGGTTTGAGGAAAAAAACAGCCTTCTTCAGCTTGTTAAGGACTACAGGAAGAAAATCATGTTCAGCTGTTTCAGATCTTGCATTCTTGTGAAGTCATCCACCTACAGATAGTCTAGCTGTGCAAGTGTCTGGGACTAGATGGAAAGAAAGAGTCTTTTCACTCAGTTCAACCTGACAGGGAGTCAGACAGAACCATCCAGAAGTCTTCCACAGCTTCATCTTTATTAGCACTTTAGAATCAAGCATTAAGGAAGGTTCTTTCATGAGCAAGCGAGAAGTTGCTTGAAGAGTTCAGTTAGTGTTTAGAGACCGGGTGGCCTATGGAACTCCTGCTTTGAAAGTGTCCGTGCTACCAAGTATTGAAATGGAGGAAGTTCCTCTTTAATTCATTGGTTTAGACCTCATATTGAGGAGGCATACACGGATGCTTGCAATTGCATTTTCTGGGGACATATGGGCACAAATGAGAGTCATAGCAGAGGCTCTTGGCCTAATTGTTCCAAATCCTTAGTTCCACCAACATCAGTATCTTATTGTAAGGAAATGCCTTCCTTGGCATTGTTACCCCTCAACTTTTTGCCTTTTGTTGATGCCAGTTATGATTGAAAGTGTGCCTGGACCCTGCTAACCAGGCCCCAGCACCAGTGTTCTTTCCCTAAACTGTACCTTTGTTCCCACAATTGGCACAGCCCTGGCACACAGATAAGTCCCTTGTAAATGGTACCCCTGGTACCAAGTGCCCTGTGGCCAGGGAAGGACTCTAAGGGCTGCAGCATGTATTATGCCACCCTGGGGACCCCTCACTCAGCACTTGGACACTGCCTCACGGCTTGTGTGTGCTGGTGGGGAGAAAAAGACTAAGCCGACATGGCACTCCCCTCAGAGTGCCATGCCCACAACACATTGCCTGTGGTATAGGTAAGTCACCCTTCTAGCAGGGCTTACAGCCCTAAGGCAGGGTGCACTATACCACAGGTGAGGGCATAGTTGCATGAGCACTATGCCCCTGCAGTGTCTAAGCCAAACCTTAGACATTGTAAGTGAAGGGTAGCCATAAAGAGTATATGGTCCGGGAGTCTGTCAATTATGAACTCCACAGTTCCATAATGGCTACACTGAAATCTGGGAAGTTTGGTATCAAACTTCTCAGCACAATAAATGCACACTGATGCCAGTGAGGAATTTATTGTAAAATACACCCAAAGGGCATCTTAGAGATGCCCCCTGAATACCAGTCCGACTCCTAGTGCTAGGCTGACCAGTTTCTGTCAGCCTGCCATAACCAGACGAGTTTCTGGCCACATGGTATGAGTGCCTTTGTCACTCTGTGGCCAGGAATAAAGCCTGCACTGGGTGGAGGTGCTTCTCACCTCCCACTGCAGGAACTTTAACACCTGGCGGTGAGCCTCAAAGGCTCCTGCCTGTTGTTACAGCACCCCAGGACATCCCAGCTAGTGGAGATGCCCGCCTCTCTGGACTCAGCCCCCACTTTTAGCAGCAAGTCCGGAGGAGATAATGAGAAAAACAAGGAGGAGTCACCTACCAGTCAGGACAGCCCCTAAGGTGCCCTGAGCTGAGGTGACCCGTGCCTCTAGAAATCCTCCATCTTGATTTTGGAGGATTCCCCCAAAAGGACTAGGGATGTGCCCCCTCCCCTCAGGGAGGAGTCACAAAGAGGGTGTAGCCACCCTCAAGGACATTAGCCATTGGCTACTGCCCCCCTGACCTAAACACACCCCTAAATTCAGTATTTAGTGGATACCCTGAACCCAGGAAATCAGATTCCTGCAACCTGAAGAGAGAGAAGAAGGACTGCTGACCTGAAAGCCCCGCAGAGGCGACTGAGACACCAACTGACTTGGCCCCAGCCCTACCGGCCTGTCTCCAGACTCAAAGAACCTGCACAGCGATGCATCCATGGGACCAGCGACCTCTGAGGACTCAGAGGACTGCCCTGCACCTGAAGGACCAAGAAACTCCAGAGAACAGCGGCACTGTTCAGAAACTGCAACGACTTTGCAACTTTGAAACAACTTTAAAGAGATTCTCACTTCCCACCAGACGTGTGAGTCTTCACCCTCTGTACCCGACACCCCCGGCTCAAGTCAAGGACAACAAACACCGCAGAGAGGACTCCCAGGCGACTTCAACGACGTGGACACCCTGAGTCGACCCCCCTGCATCCCCACAGCGACGCCTGCAGAGTGGATCCAGAGGCTCCCCCTGACCCCGACTGCCTGGTCCAAGCACTGCATCCGCAGCCCCCAGGACCGAGAGGAACCACCTACCAGTGCAGGAGTGACCAGCATGCGGCTCTCATCCTAGCCCAGTTGGTGGCTGACCCGAGAAGCCCCCTGTGGCCTGCCTGCATCGCCAGAGTGACCCCCGGGTCCCTCTATTGCCTTCAATAGCAAACCCGAGGCCTACTTTGCACACTGCACCCGGCCGTCCCTGTGCCGCTGAGGGTGCGTTTTGTGTGCTTGTGGGTGTGTCCCTCAGTGCTTCACAAAAAACCCCTGGTCTGCTTCCGGGGATGCAGGTACTTACCTGCTAGCACACTGGAACCGGAGCACCCCTGTTCTCCATAGGCGCCTATGTGCTTTGGGCCCTCCTTTGACCTCTGCACCTGACCGTCCCTGTGTTGCTTGTGCTGTGACTCTGGGGTTGCCTTGAACCCCCAACGGTGGGCTGCCTATGCCCAGGAGACTGACTGTAAGTGCTTTATTTACCTGCAAATACTAACCAAACTTATCTCCCCCAGGAACTGTTGATTTTTGCACTGTGTCCACTTTTAAAATAACTTATTGCCATTTTAACCAAAACTGTGTGCACTACTGTTTTAAATCAAAGTTCTATACTTACCTGTGTGAAGTACCTTGCATTTTATGGACTTACCTAAAATCTTGAATCTTCTGGTTCTAAAATAAATTAAGAAAATATATTTTTCTATATAAAAAAACCTGTTGGCCTGGAGTTAAGTCTTTGAGTGTGTGTTCCTCATTTATTGCCTGTGTGTGTACAACAAATGCTCAACACTATCCTCTGATAAGCCTAGTGCTCACCCACACTACCACAAAATAGAGCATTGGTATTATCTAATTTTGCCAGTATCAACCTCTAAGGGGAACCCTTGGACTCTGTGCACACTATCTCTCACTTTGAGATAGTATATACAACGCCAACTTCCTACACTTATCATTAGCATCAATTTAGGGGTTATAGTCATCAGTATGCTAGTCATTGAAAGTTTCCTTTGTCTCCTCAGCAGCAAAAACAGCTCTTTGAGGTTGAAGAAATGTAAGGGTCATCTATCAGTAGGTGCTCTCTTTCCCTCAACCACTGCTCCCACAAAAGTATGCTGAGTACTCACAAGTTCTAACCCAACGGATGAGTGACATCCTTCTTCCAGAAGTGTTTGGAATTTACTATGGATTGTTAGGTTTCAGATAGTGTTCACCCGGGCTTTGCCTTTCCCTTCTAAATGATGCCTGCATCCACCTCCCTTCACTTCTCCTCCCCCTCCCAACACAGACATCTTGATGGATAAGATCTCAGCTCTTTGGCTAAAGAAAGCTATAGAGATGGTTTCCCTTTCTCAAACCGTCAGGGGGATTACTCTCATTGCTATTACCAAGAATTGTATCAAATATCCGAGGATAGACAAGTTGAAGATGCTGATGTTGCTTCAGGTTCCTTAATCCCTTCAGGATCAGAATTGGCTTGTCTCCATAGATCTACATGATGCTTACTTCCATGTGTCAATAATGGAAACTCGGTGGAGGTAACTGAGACTTACAGTAGGTTATTGCATCTGCAGTTCAAGGTGCCCCTTTCTGATATTTTCTGTCCTGAGGGTCTTTCCCACAGTAATAGCAGTGGTAGTAGTGCTCGTTCTTTAGCAGGGCACTTTTCATAGCCCTGTCTGGCTGAGTGGCTGCTGATAGCCCCTTCTCAGGCTTCTGTTTGGCAAAATCTTTTATGTATTTTTTGCATGGATTGTGGCTTTTCAGTTGATGGAAGTAAACTGTATCCAGTCCCATGCCATGCAAGTACCTACAGCTTATAGGGGTGATTCTGAACACTTTCCATCTCTGAACTTTCCCTTCTTAAAATAGACTAGACTCACATCTCTCAAGTAGTCACACATCTCAGATTTTGTTGACCATTAGCCTGTCAGAGCTGTGCTTCATTTGTTAGGCTTCACCGCCACTGTCTGTTTTTCTGATTCTCTGGCTTGTCTTTGCATGAGAGCACTCTCTTCAGTCTCTGTTTTGGTGGACAAATTGGACCAGTAGAATGGTGGGCTACTACTTTAGGTCTCTGCCTCCTCAGTAAGCACTGATGCTTATCTTCAGGGTTGTGGGTTCACCTGGGTGATTTATCAATAAATGACTTTTGTCCAAGGGGAGAGGTCAATTCTGCATCTGAGAGTGATTTGACCTGATGTGAGGGTTTATCTCCCTTGAGTGCACAGTTTGCGCGTTCAGATCCGGATGGACCACACAAATCTGTGTTCCACCATTACTCAGTTTAATTCTAATCCATGTACTGATCTAGAAGGCTAAATTGGCCATCTAGCATTCAGACCTATGATTTGTAGCTCACAGAAGAAGTTACTCTTGAGCCTTTTAATATGTGACCTAACCAAATGTGTGATCCATGGAACCCAGTACTATGTATCACCAGTGATTTATATTATTCCGCAAAGCCAACTTGTTGCCTAGTGGAAGGGTGCCCATATGGAATCTGTAGGAAAATGCACACCCACAAGAAAGACAATTAACAAAGATATGTAACTTGATCTATTCTGTTTTTAAAAACAACTCTCTTTATGTACAATTATTTGATAATTTGAAGAAATATAATTTGATGATGATAAACTGAAGTCCTGTCCACATTATGATAATTACTGGGAATATTAGTACTTGCCTGTTACCTTTGTCAGTGCACTAATATACTTTTCTGAAGATTTTTTTGTTTTAGGATATCACTCATGCTTACATTGCTTTCATTTGGCAAAGATATCAGAGTCTCCTTGAACAGATGCCTCAATTATGTGTGGTAATTCTTCAAAGGTTTCCCTCAGGAAAACATCGTAATTATGTAAACTGTGAAGGCCGCATGCCATTTTGTAACACTGATTGCTAGCAAAATGTGTTTCATGTGTTTGTTTTTTTTTTGCATGCTTGCATCTAGGCAGCCATTAATCTGCCTGTTTCTGTATGATATATTACTACAATTGTGTGTATTTTTTATGTGCAGGGCTTGCGGAATTATGCTGAAAAGCTTCAGATCCAGCTTAATGACATTGTTGAACTTGTGAGAGGAAAGTTGTCGAAGCAAACCCGAACAACACTGGGAGCATTAGTAACCATTGATGTGCATGCTCGAGATGTTGTAAATGAAATGATTGAGACCGGTATGTTGTTTTTTTCCTATTTGCCATACTAAAATGTTTAAAGGTCACTAATGCTGAAACTATGAACTTTTTAATATGCCCTTCATTTCAGACTAGCATCTTTAAAGCAGCGTGTTGTTACACTTGGGGCCAGGACCTCACACCATACTAGATCTTAAATGTAGCCATAATATTCTTTTGCTGGTTCTACATCTTGTGAATTATTCACAAGATTGTGAGTTCTAAAACATTTACCTCTTTTTTTCTGAGGTACCAGTGCTCTCCATATGTATGCCAAGAGTTTGTCAGGTGTCATGCGATGCCAGGAGAGCATGATGATTCCAAAAGGCATATATGGCATCTCCTACATACATCTTCAGTTCATTTGTGTACATGACAGGTACCATGACCGCATGTAATTCTATTTAATGGCTTCATAACAATTTTTTGGGTTGTTTTCTATCTGTAGACTTTACTAAGAATCCAGGATTGCAATAAAACATGAACCAAGTATGACTTGTTTATTTTCTTCTGATGACCACTGTAGAGGGAGTCCCTCAGGAAAAATCATTGACTTTGCTTCCTACAAGAATATTTTTTTTGCACAATGTGGGAATTTAAATCTCCTTGACATCTTTCTTTTGACAGTGTATGCTTTTACATCAACCCTGGCAAAGTGTACCATATTCTTGACTTCACTCTCCCTAACCTCAGTGATTATGACGTTGAGTACCTTGATGGCAGCACTGATAGGGACAAACTGCCAGATCCTTTGGCGTTGATTGCCTCAATAATAGCTAGCTGCTTTGTGATTTTTCTGCGTTTTCATCAGCTTTGTGCATAAAGTGAATAGAGAAATCACAGCGAATGCCAGGGCGGAGGCAGATACTCCCATAGGTCCTCATGAGATGGTCAGCCTGCAGCCCTAAATTCACAGTGCAGGCTTTTGTTACTTGTTAAGACCGAAGGCAGTGTATGCTACATTTATTTTTTTATACATTTCCATTGTGCAAAGAGAAAATACACTATGACATTTTTTTTTAGAATAGTTGTAGTGATCATGGAGGTTATTTAAAAAAATAAAAAGCAGTTAAAAAAATATGACCAAGGTGTTATAGTTAATAAGGGCATCGTTTTAAATATTTATTTTGGTTAAAAACATAGGGCTAGGTGTATGATGCCTTTTTAAGGTCGCAAACGGCCCGATTTGCAGAATTGTGACATTTGTGAAAGCAAAAATGCATGTCCAAAGGTACAAAGCCCAAACTGGGATTTAGTAAACTGTTACTGAATCACAATTTGAGTTTGCGAATCGGTATTTGGAAGGGGCGTGTTTATGGCATCCTTTCCAAATACCGATTCACATTGGTATGTAAGAATGTTTTGCTATCAAAATGTGGTCACAAAACAATAGCACTTTACCACCTACTCGAAGTGGGTGGTAACCCTTTCGCAAATTGGAAGGGGTCGCTACGGGACCTCTTCCCCTCTGAGAAAGGTTGAAAGTATATGTTTTAAGAGCAGGAAGTGGTCGAAGGGACGACTGCCTGCTCCTAAATAAATGAAACTTTTCTTATTAAACACATTAAAAAGAAAAACAGGCTTCGTTGAAAAACGAAAAATTTGCCCTATATAAAAGCAATCACAGACGTGGTGGTCTGCTGAGCCCAACAGGCCACCATCCCTGTGATGGCAGCAAATCACAGTGTGTCACAAATTGTGACCTACCTCATTAATACTGATGAGGTGGGTATATTTGCGACCCACTTTGAATCACTATTTTGGAAATAGGGGCTAAATAATGCCTTTAAATATTAGTAATAGCGATTTTCAAGTATCGATTTGCCAAAAAACTCTATTTGGTAACGGCTATTTCTAGTGATCGTACATCTAGCCCAGCGTGTTCTTTAAAAGAGAAACTTTAATTAGAAAATGTTTCTGAATCCTATGTGAATGTCGAGATATTCGGTTGCATTTAGCAAACGTTCCTTTGATGGAGAACTGAAATTCTAATTAATTACCTTTTTAATGTTTCCTCTCTGCTACTGGTGAGTAGACTGAAGAATCTTGATCATTACTAGCAAATGCATCATGAATATTTTGCCTAATGTATTCCTACTTTCCCAGTGGCCCTTTGACAAATACAGAAGTCATTATAGATGCCCTTATCTATTTCAGTACCTCTAAACTATAAGGATCTACTGACCAATAGTCGTACATATCATAGATAGCCCAGTATTCAATTTGGGTGACACCATGCACAGCTTCATTTCATGTGCCAATATATATGATCTAACCAGAAGGTGTATGAACTCTTACGATGCATGCTTTTTTAACTTTATTTGAATGCCATTTTAGGGCTCTTGTGCTAGCACCATCCTTCAATAGACTGAAAAAGATGCTTTATACCTTTCCAATACTAGTGTAGACACCAGCAGTGCCCAGAGAGAACTAACTCTGACCCAGCTTAACTATTGCTAATCAGCTACCACAAGATTCCCACTCACATTAAAAAAGAACAACCAGCTACTCCATCAGCGCCTGGATATGCTGCAGGGGATAGTACACTCTACAAATCTGCATAAAGTATGATAACAGAACATCAAACCTATTCTTTCCCCATAGATTTGATTCAGAGAAAGGAAAGCTCAGATGACAAAATATCAAGCTTATCATCACAGAAAAAATGGATCTGATAATATCTATAGGACAGTCCACAAAAAGTATTTTAAAACGTTTCTGGTAAACTTTAGGGATTTTTCATTGTTCTTTGCAGAGAAAGAAGTGAGGATCTTAAGGCCTTGTATTGACTACCATGTTGTGAACTAAATAACAATTTCTCGTATACCGGATCCCACTTATTTTGTTAAAGGATATTCATTAGGAAATAGAGCCATTGGTGGTGTCATTTTTTAATGATTTGAGATCGCAAACAGATGGTAGTGGTGCTGAGGCCCAGAACTTGCTTGATCTGGCAACTGTTTCACTGTTGAAGATGATGCCATCCCAGTAGGATGCCTATATGGGATTTATAAATTGTATGCATAAACGGATGACTGGAAGGTACTCCTTGAAGTATAAGGACCCTTGAATGCCACTGTTAGGCAATTTAAACCCTTTCCACTTTAGGTAAGCCAGTTGATAGGATGCAATTGGATGACTCAAAAGTAAGAAAGCATGATAAAAAGGTGAGGTTACTGGGCTCTTCACCTCAAAATAAATATAAATAAAATGAATGAATTACATAGATCATGTAATATATATTTTGAGTTGCTGTTTGAGGGGGGTAAAACCCTACTAAAGCAGAAACAACAATCCTATTCAAGGTGAAGTCACAAGCAAGCTCTAAATTAACCTGTACTCCACCCCCTGACTGCTTGGCACAGAGCTGTCAGGCTTAACTTAGGGGGAATGTGTGAGGTATTTGTGCAACACTTCAAACAGTAACACAGTGAAAACAGACAACGAAAGGATCCCACGCCAGTTTAGGAAAATAGGCTATTTTTTTATAAATAAAACAATACCAAAATATCAAAAACCCAGTCAGTTGAACCAGAGATATGTGTTTTTTAAGATTTCAATAAAAATAGCGCTAAAGGCGCAAAGAGCCAACTGTGGATATCTGGTAGCGCTGGTCCTGGACAAAGTCACAAGTTTAGGTGTTCGTGATGGAGCTCGGGCTGGCTACAGGGACCCAGTTAGGCCTGCTAAATGAGAGTACCTTAAGTCCTGGTTGCAGAGCATTGCAAGGTCCGACACCAAGGATGCATCATGTTGGCGTGGCGATGCGTCGGTTTTGACGTACTGTGGAGCTGCGATGCAAGATCCTGCGTCATCATCGAAGATCCTGTAGAAAGGGCTACAAGGGGAAGTCTGGCATTGAGGATGCATTCTGCAGCCGAGGCAATGTGTCCATTCCTAGGAGTTGTGAGGCTGTGATGCAAGGACCTGTATAGTTGTCAAGGCTGCAATCAATTAGAGATTTGCTATGCAAGGGCCTGTGTCGGGAGAACCCTGGCTGCAGAGGAAATGTATCAGTTCTCCTCGGGGTTGCACTGTGAAGCAGAGGAGATGCATAAGTTCTTCTGGATCCATGGATAGGCTGGCAGAGAGCATCTTTAGGCCCACTTCCAAAGGTACAGGATTGGGGTGGCACCACTTGGTAGGACAGAACTCGCTGATGGCAGAGTCCAAGTGCTGGGTTCAAGGTTGTTTGAGCATTCTGTCCCTGAGGCTGTAGTCAGGAGGCCAGCCAACAAGCTCTTGGATCATTTTGGGATTCCTCACCCAGGCAAGAGGGCAGCAGGCATCAAGTCAGCAGAGCAAGCCAGCAGTCATGGTGGTCTGCTAATCTCAGCAGGCCACCATCCCTGGTAAGGCTACAATTCCTAATGGGTCACAAATTGCGACCTACCTAATTAATATTAATGAGTTAGGTTGATTTGCGACCTACTAAGTAGGAATCGCTATTTGGGAATAGACGAATTTGATACATTAGGAATACCGATTTCCTAACTGCGATTCAGGGATAATCACAATTAGGAAAATAATATTCCTAATATTTGTACATCTGGTCTAAATGGCTAAGGTAGGAAAATGTCAACTCTCTAAAAGTGGCTTTTTCAAAATGGTACTGTAAAATCTAATTTCACAGGATTTTTCATTCCAGTTAGACTAAGACACCAAACATGAACTGTTTACATTTGGAAATTATCACATCTTTAATGTAATAAGGCAACTCCATTGTCAGCCTATGGGAGAGTTAGGTCTCACAGTAGTGAAAAACGAATTTAAGAGTGTTTCACTACCAGAGCATGTAAAACTTAAATGTACATGCCTAACTTTGTATTCTGCTCTCTGGGCTGTGCAGGGCCTTCGATAAGGGTGGCTAGCATGTATTAAAAAGGAAGGTTCAGGCCTAGCAAAAGGTCGACATAGTAGTTTGAAACTGCACTCCCAAGCTGCAGTGGCAGGCCTGAAACATGTTTAAACACCTACTTAATTGGGTGGTTCAATCAGTTAAGCATGCCCACTAGTAGCATTTAATTTACAGGCCCTGGGTACATGTAGTACCGCTTTACTAGAGACTTAAAAGTAAATTAAATATGCCAGTTGGGGGATAAGCCAAAAAACTGAAGGATCCATAACAGATTATGCAGACCATACCCTGCCCCTGTAGCTAAAGTGGAGCGGGCAGGCAAAGAGACCTCCAAATTGGGCACATTTGTTTTTTTTTTATATATATATGTTTTGCAGTGGAGTTTGCAGAATCTGTGGCAGGTCTTGTGGAGCTGCAGCAAGGCTCTGTTGCACATGAACCCTGCTACAAAAATAAATCCTACAGCAGCCACTCTTCTACCCTTGTTGGGCCCTTCGCTGAGTTCACGGACCTGGGATCAGATTCACAAAACTGGCAGGAGGTCCGCTAACGACCCATGAGAGTAACGTTTTGTGAATCATCGTTCACAAATAACAATATATAAATAGTAATAATAAAAAACGTTAAAATTAAAAACAATGAAAGGCCAAGTGGGTACAAAACTTCTTCCCGACGGTGGGGTCGTGGATGTCAACTGGGAATGTTGTTTTTGTCTCTGGTATCTCTTTTTTGATCTCCCTCCGTGGGCATCCTCTCAGAGCGAGGTGTGGACAAACACTCATTGCTCCTCATATCTCCTTTCAGAGAGAGATCCCTGCTGGCTGTGCCTCTCTTCCTGTCGATGCTGGAAGATTTTCTTTCGAGATCTCAAAGCGCACCTGCAGACGGTGCAGCAGCACTCACACCTTTTAGGATTGTGAGAATCCAGAAGGACCCAAAATGCCGAGGCAGACACTGCATACACGATGAGGCCCTATCTTTCCTGCCTCACCTGGGACAGTTTGCAAAAAGGAATGGCATTTTGCGAAAAGGGGAGAAAAACTTGTCAGGAAATGAGAAAAAATACACAAAGTCACAATGGACATCGAATGAGCCAGTTTTAAAAGCAAACAAAGCTAAGTACAGTATTCAAGGACCTTGGCGCCAGGAGCCAGAAAAATAACTGAGCTTGGAACCCTTAAAGCACTGTGTAACAAGAAGATCCAGGCCCATCAAACTAGATGCAACCTGAAATGCCTTAAGGTTATTGCGAACTGTAACAGTGATGAAATGGTCCACTCACAAGAAAAAGGTGAGGGCTACTAATCCTCAATGGGTCATATACATGAGTGGAGAGTGCTTTCACTTAGCTCATGAATAACATTAATGTTGTCCTTGTCTATTCAAATGATTAGGTAAGGGGTTCCTAGGCTGTTATGCATGCATGCATAGGGGCACTGCCAATTCTTATAACATTAATCAATACATAATTTCACTTATGCTCCTAAGAAATGCAGAGTTACTTTTTTGGGAGTCTGCATCATCATAGCTTTGTTTATTAGAGTCAGCATCCGTGTTTTACGGATGACTAGCCATGTGTTTTGCCCCTTTGTTGACACACAGGCCTGGGACTTTTATCAGGTCTCTGCTTCTTGAAGGGGCACAGTCGTGTGTAATCATAACATCTTGTGCAATCTCTCATGCTAGTCCATGTCTTAGCTGTGGTCATTGGCTCGTGGTGCTGCTGGTTATCTTAAGCTGGGTTGCTTCAGTTGTTGATCTAGGAATAAAGAAGTACACAGTCTAGTCAAGGAACGGGGTATGTAGTCCCTGCCTTGTCCCAGTCTGCATCTTTTCTTGAACGGGCTGTTGTGTTGCATCAGTCCTTCATGGATCCCCACAAAAAGTTAAAGTTATGGATCCCCATAAAAAGTTAAGAGTAAACAAGAGTATTGTTTACTCTTAATACTGCTGTTGTGCTGCTTTTAGTTGGTAATATAATACTATGTAGATGATGTTCAAGAATGTTTCAAGGCTGCTTTTAACAACTTCAAATGCATTCAAATTTATTTTAGCAACACACTTTATTTACAACATAAATGTACTATGTCAGCAATTTTCTACAAAGGCAGAAATAAATGAAATTAAATCGGGAGAAAATTAAATACGAGCATAGAAAACAAATAGCATGGAATTGGGGGTGGGGGTGAATAAACAAGGTATAGGGGTTTAGCCAGCAGTCTGTCAAACTGGGTGTAGGCTCTTTGCAATTTCGAAAGTACTCTAGGGTGGTCAAGAGTTCCCTTCATATTGGGTCTGTTGGGAGGGGTCACCCTCCTCAACTCCGTACAGGGTGGCGCAACTGCGATCACATTTGCCAAGATTCACCAATGATGAGACTGAACTAACGTTGTGATAAGTCTTTGTGTTCCGATTGCTGTTCTATCTTCTGAGAGCACTTTAACTTTTAAGGGACCTGCTGATGGGATGAATGAGGGAGTCGTTGAGAACAGCTGTGCTCTAATCTTTCAGTGACTTTATTCTAATTTTTTCTTGGTCAGCCCTGGAGGTGAGCTAGCCCTGTCTTCAGCTTCTCAGCTTTCAGTCTGCTGTGAGGGTGATCTTCTGGGAAATCTCAATTTTGTGGACAAGGAGGATGTTTCCTATGTCACCAACTGTCAACATGACTGACAGAAAAAAATATATTTTCAAATCCTGCATTACCTGTGGTTATGAAAAAATGTTTACTGATGACACACATGATCAGTGTGTGTATTGCTTTATCCAGCGCACAAGGCTTCACGCTGTGACATTTGTAAAACCTTTCATTGAAAGACTCTGAGGTACAGGGAAATTAGGTCGGCGCTGTATGTACTCAAGATGAAGAAACAACCTACTAAGAGGAAAGCCCCTGGTCTGTGGATGATTCCGTAAAAAGTGATCCACTAAGCACTTCCACAAAAGCAGCTCAAATGGGGAACTTACATCCTAAAGAACCTGCAGCCATCTCTTCACAAGAAAAACTGGAGTTCCCCCCGTAAAAACAGTCCAGGCAGGATGACAACAAGCCTGTGCAAAACAAAAACGTGTGTGACAATTCAGTTCTTTTGACCTCCTGACTAAACTTCGCTCCTCACCGGTGACTTCTATGTAATCATCGTTGACAACAAGCAAAAACCCACAGTCAACTATGACATACCCATACCTCTTGCATATTTACCTACCGGGATGAGTGAGCCTTTTACAGGGCATCTGTTAGTCTTACGTCCCACCTACAGTTCCATTTACGACATGTTCAGTGATTGTTTTTTTACTGGAACACGTAGGATCTTGCCAGCCTTAGATGTGACTATTAAGAGTGGATAATCGATAGTCTCGGGCGCCACTCATAAATATCTCCTCTCAATTCAGGCGTGTTTTTTCCGAAGCACTGCAAATAGTGGTTGCAACTTCTAAAGTTCAGTCCTATCAAGCCCAAAGTCCACCCAATGGTTCTGTGCTAACGAACCAAGAGATGCTCTTAATTGGCGAAATGCTGAAGAAACGTCTCTCAGTCCTGTGCGCTGTTCTCAAATTTCTAAATACTTATTTTGGTATAATGTACGGAAAACGGTTATCAGTCTTGGAAACAACCTTGTTTAAAAGTAAGATTTGACTTATTAAAGTGATTTCCGACATGCTAATATGATGTTATAATTCCTAACATTTCTTTTTCGATCCTTGTGGAAAAAAACATTATTTTGCTGGCTCCAGCTCAAGACTTCCTCTGTTATGTGCAGGTGTCTCACATGATACGGACTTCCAGTGGCTCGCGCAGCTGCGGTACTCCTGGGAAGACGAGAATGCCCGCGTGCGCATCATTAACTGCAATGTGAAGTACGCCTACGAGTATCTGGGCAACTCCCCGCGGCTCGTCATCACTCCTCTGACAGACCGATGTTACCGAACTCTGGTATGCCTTTCAGCAGATCTTCCAAGCTGCGTTTTGAATAACTTCAGATAAACACTTGCTATAACATATGTGCTTTTTTTCGATGTCAAGCTAGTTAATTCTGGGTAAATAACACCCTGCATTTTGGAAACCGAAGAGAGTGGCTGTCATTCCTGTTTTCTTTTCAATGTATTGATTGTGTTCAGACGTATCGAGCTGAATTATTTTACGCTTTGCTACTGAGGTAAAAGTGGCACCGGTCAACATATCTGACATTACCCAGTTGCAAAGGTTATTTTATATAGTTCAATCCCCCCTCTCCTTTAGATGCCCTCAGCAGGGATTGCTTTACCCTCGTTTACCTTGCAGAAGAATGTTAGGATCTTTCCTGTGACTGGTCACACGATGCTTTAGAAACAAACATGGCGACTTCACAGGATGAAACGATGTGCAGATATGGAGGTTGACTTCTGAGGGTTGGTTTATGATCATCTCATTTTCAAGTTCGCGATGCGTAGCTTATGTCTTTGGCCACGGTATTCCGAAATAATATTTTTTTCTCCATAAGGGTTTTTTGTGTTCTTTGTGATCAAGAAGAAAATACATAATGTGTGTGTCCTTATTAAAAAAAAAAAAAACATAGTAGACTGGTTTTAATGGAGTCATGCCTGAAACGGTGGTCTTTATCACTGTTTAAGGATTCCAGGTTTGGTGGCCGTAATGAGTTTCCATGAAAAACGTGTAAGCTATAGATCATTACCTTGGCCTGTGCCAAGGGAGTGTTTTCCCTGTATTGGCACCCATTAATAAATACAGCTCTCAAGACTGTTTAATATGGATTTTGCTACCGCGGTGTGCTATACTGTTTTCTGAACTAGAGTTTTAAAACTCAGGTGTAGGTATTGTGTCTGTCACTTCACCAGGGTGAGACCAGCACACAAAAGATTTTCCCCCATAAGTTTGTCTGACACCCTGTAAAAAACGGAGAAATACCACATAAAAATCCTGATTGCCTGTGTAGAATGTATCTAATTTTCTTCGTTCTTCATTTATGACACCAAGGGGTTGTGTGTATTGTTTTTTCCACAGGGGTGTAATGGGGAAAGATGATCAGTACAAATGATGTAAACAGATACAGATATGTGTTTTGGTTAAATCGATTAGCTATGTTTCCTACAGTTCAATATAATGCTACTTTAATCCCGAGCTACCCAATAGTAACTGTATTAAATTGTAAGAAAAAACATACAAAACCCCACTTTCAGTTCATAAGGCAACCAGGGAGAATGGAGGGTTTCACACGAAATAATAATTTTAACGTTGACCATAAAGGAAAAAATCTGAACTTTCAAATCCCCATGAACGTCAATTCACAGAAATAACAGACGTAACGGAAGTGACATCACACACCATTTGACCTTTCAGTCACACACACGCTTACATGTACACTCACATTCACACACTGTCGCCTCCATAAACACACTCTTACCCGCAAGCTCGTACACAACATACATTTAAAAGCATTTTTGACTCTCCTGATCTGACAGGAATGATCATATTCAAGCTAATTGTACTCCATTCTTAGCACGAAATGCCTATGTGTTCGCGGCACTGACTTTGCCACCTCTGACGTGAGGTGCCGAAAAGGCAGGGTCTGGTGTCGCAAGGGACAAGCAAGGGGTCGCGCCTGCGACCCCTAAATTACGTCCATGTATACACTAACCCACTGCTTGCTAATTTTCAGGAACAAACCTTTTCCTAATACGTACAGTTAAGGAATACAAGTGCCTTCCAGGAAACTAGGGCCTTTGTATTTCTCTGGCATATATGCATAACCTAAATTAATATCCGTGGATAAAATGTATGTAGTTCTCTACCCCATGAATACTGTGACCCAAAATCTTGTTTGCTGGAGATATATGTCTTTCTTTCAATTGGGTTTTGCACAATGAACTCTTGTATTTTAGATTATGATATCATTTTTCTATTAAAAAAACAATTGGTGATGAGTACATCCCTTTTAGATTTTCCTGACATATGGTGGTAGACTCTGTGGAAAATCCCACAAGTTGGAAATCTCAGCCTCCCATATATAAGGTATACATCTACACCTGCTGGGATGTCCGACTTCTATGTGGATCAGGGCCTTCTTGCACCTATTGCAAGTGCTTCATTTTTGTATTGCTTCAATATTAATATAGTTCATTTTTGTGTGAGATACATTTTAAGAGGGTTATATTTATAAAGTTTTACAATTTCTTCAGATATCCTATGATAAATTATATATATTCTGATCATTTACTAGCATGTATTGTTTCGATATGTTTTAATTATTTATTTGTGTATGAAACAATAACAAGTTATAGGTCTTATTCACCATCTTTGCCACTTGTACAGTCATATCACCTATCTCCCCACCACTCTCATAATTTAACCTGAGTACTTTCTCAACATGACTTAGTGGAAAAAGTTGTACGTGTGAAATACATTAAATATAAATAATATATCAAATCTTGTAAAGGGGGAACATATCAACATAAGCATTATTCATGCAGTGTTTTGGCAAATGAGCCAGGACAAGGACTGCATTTGGAATCTACACAAGGATCTTACTTAAAGAGTACTTGAAATAGGGTGAGTACTGTATTAACAGGTGTGAGGGGGGTTATTACATTAGAGTGTCAAAGGATTTTCGACAATAAATGATTTTCAAAGTGCTATAGAGTGCTTGGCTGATAAATGGATGGTGGTTATGAATTCGAAATCCTTGGGGCATTTCCTCAGAAGGCCTGAAATGTGGTAGGTAGTTTATAACTCTGTGAATTTCCATGATAGTGTTCTTACTTCTGATCAATCAGGAATACTCAGAAGTGGTGAGTTCATTTGACAGTTTTTTTTCATTTCATCTTATTTCATTTTGCAGATTGGAGCATTTTATTTAAATCTTGGGGGTGCACCAGAGGGTCCCGCTGGCACAGGCAAAACGGAGACCACAAAAGATTTAGCCAAAGCGCTTGCTGTGCAGTGTGTTGTCTTTAACTGCTCTGATGGACTGGATTATCTAGCAATGGGGAAGGTAATATGTAGTATTGTCTCAAATATCTTCTAATTTAAAACTTAATGTGGGAACAATTCATACTGAAAAAACGAATGTGTATTCAATGAATGTGATTATGACCTTTATGTTTACAGCTTGTGTTTTCCCATTTAGATATTGATCTTGGATATTGAGTCAGTAATGGACTATAATCATATACATTGTCATATCCATTATTATATGTTTACAGTATTAACATTTTTTTTTTAGTATATGTACAACTTTCCATCTCCTTTTATTATTTACGTACATTTCATCTAATTTTCCAACTTTACATTTGTTAATGTTGTTATATCAGACATAGCAAATGTAGCATGTAATTGGGCTGTCATTTTTCATCTTTAAATGTCTAGTACAAATGATTTCAATTCTTAGTGGTGTCAATACTCCTCTTACCATTGCAAATAATTTCCACTTGCTATTTAGCAGAAAGCATCATATGTACTCCTATTTTACCCTTCCTCCACTGTGGCTTTACCACTGTGCAGCCTTTCCTTTCCTATCCAACATAGCCTCATCCCTCCATGTACTGTCCTTCCCAATTAGAGTTTCCCTAGTTCATTCTCTTTCCTTGTACAATCTCCTCTTGCCTGTGTGGCTTTACTCCAGTGAGCCTCATCCTCAGTGCAAATTGTTCTTCTCAGTGTAGTGTCCCACCATACAGGGTCTTCCAATTATGGCTTCTGTCATTTGTTGCTTCTACCCAATTTTGCCCCGCCATAGCATGACTCCTCTTTATTATTTTTTAAATGTATTTTCAGTTTTATTGGAAGAAGAAACAAATACAAACAAGAAATTGCAATGCAATGGGTCTCGTATTTGCTTGAGTTAGAGCTATTAGCGTTCTAAACTCCTAACAGTTTCTCATATGCGAGCCGATGGTCACCATGCGCGTGAACGAGACACAGAAAAGGAATCAGGAGTTTGCTCGCAGTAAAATGTATCGGCAAAAGTGCAATTATCCATGCAACCGGCAAAATTAGAATTATCCATGTAACCAGCAAAAGTAGAATTATCTATGTAACAGGGTTGATGTCATGCAAAGTGCGCCACTACTGACCAGCGAGATCGCGCTGCGTAGGAAATAAAAATAAATAGTGCAGAAGCCATTTGGTATACACAGAGCCTTGTATGTTTTCTGTAGTTTACCGGTGCTCTAGAGGAGGGCTAAACACCGGAAAAGGCATGACATCTGTATGCCTTTCACTAATGAAATCAAGTGAATTTTAAAAGGCAAGCCCATAAACCAACCAAAGCCCACAGAGAGATTACAACAGGGGCCAGAGCGTTTGCGCACGCTCGACCCTAAAAAGCATCGAGGAATGTGCCACACATTAAGCAGCTGCAAGTACACATATGACATGCAGAGAAAAAGCAATTGCAATACATGAGGTGGAAAGTGGGCACTTGGAGGTAAAGGGGGGTGTCAGGAAGATGGGCCGGATAGTAGGCGTTCAATGGGGGTGAACAAATAATGTAAAATATCTCAAAAACCCTCAGGGCTTGTCGATGGTGGGCACATAGTGTGAGGTTCCCACAGTGTCCTTCCTGGAGGCCACAGTGTCCTCAGTCAGTAAATAGTCATGCAGAGGCTGCCAAACACCCTTAGGCCTCGAGGTGAGGGGTTGGAGTGCAGCATAGCCTCACTGGTGGTGTTGCACTAAATCATGTCTTTTGACCATTCACTTTTGGTGGGTGGCCGACCACTGCCCCAACAAATGGCTATTCTGGGTCTGGCCAGTAGCAATGCTATTGCTGTAAATGAGTGATAGCCTGGTGGAAAAGGCTTAACATAACCCAGGAGTGTCAGATGGGGGTCTACTCTAACAGGATTTCTATCATACTGGAGAGCAATGCCAGGATCTGGAGCCAGTATGACTGAATCTTGGGACAGGCCTATGTGAGGTGTAGAAAATCAGCGTGGACAGATTGGTATTTCAGGCACTCATGGGAATGGGTGGGGTCAATTTTTGCCAATCCTTGCGGGGTGGTATAGACGTGGTGGAGAAACGTATAATGAGGCAACATATGTCTATAATTAGAAGAGACAAGCTTAGGCTGCACGCAATAAAAGGACCAAGTCTTGTCTGACAGTGACTGTCCCCAAGCTGAATGGGCTTTCACGGAACTGGGTTTCAAAGCAATGCAAACTTGATAAAGAAGGCAGACCAAGCGTGACCTCTCAGTTGTCCAGATAATAAGTGACAAAGAGGATAAGTTGTCAGGGGCTACTGGTTATGAGGGGATTCTCTCTCGTAATGTGTCATGTAAGAGTCAAAGTATAACATGGTCCAAATGAGTGGAAACCCCCATAGTGGAAAGAAAGTTGTGTGTATTAATGTGCCCATTGGCAAAAGATCCCCTATGGTATGTAAGTCATGTTTCTGTATTAAACATTGAACAAGTCTTTCCTGTATTAAGGGGAGGCACGCGCTTATTGGTCTGAGTATAGCTGGGGAGGAGTGTGTACCACCACCCAGATATCGTCAAAGTTTTGTCCAAGCCCAGCTAGTAGAAGACAGTGTTTTAATATCAACAGGATCTCTCGTAAGTCCTAGCGGCAAGGCAGCAGAAAGTGGGAGTTGACCTGTCTGATCTATCTCTGGCCCCAGGTATGGTAGGTGAGCGTTTGTGTCACACCAGAAGTAAGAGAAATGACATTGTGCAGCCAGAAAATAGAGATGGAGATCTGGGACACCAAATCCGCCACTGTCGTTTGGGAGCGTTATAATTTCCCACTTCAACCTACGTCGATGACCTGCCCATATGAGGTGAAGTAAAAGGTTACACAATGTTGTGAAAAAGCTTTTAAGGGGATCATTATATTGGTAAACAAGTATAAAAAATGGGGGAAAACTACTATTTTAATAGCTATACGTCCTGCCATGGACAATGGTAATTTAATTCATTGTTCAACTTGGGTAATTAGTCCATCAACCGCCGGGCCATAGTTTAGGTGGATCACCATTTCTCTTTGCGGGTAGAGCACGATGTCACAGTAGGTCAAGGTATATTTCAGTGTGCTTGGTCACGTGTCGTCCATGAGCGTGAAGAGCTCTGATTTGTTCAAATGGATAGAGAGTCCTGAGAGGCCCTCAAAATTGATAATTTCACGAATAAGTACAGCAAGGTTAATTGTAGGGTCACGGACAAACAAAATAATATCGTCAGAATACATTGAAATCAGAGGTGGGCTATGCTGGAACCTCAAGTCATGGTATAAGTGCTTCTCTTACAGTTGCCTGACAAGTGGTTCCAGGGCAACTATAAAAATTAAGGTTGACAGGGGGCAGCGTTGTCGGGTCCCCCTGAACACCAAGAACGGGGCAGTGATAAAGCCATTAATGTGTGAGTGGGCCACCGAACTGGAATATAATCACATGATTAGATCAAGGAAGCCTTGCGAAAGACCCAATTTGAACAATGTCGCCTTCATAAAAGGCCATTCAAGCAAATCAAATGCCTTCTCAGCATCTAGAAGAGCAACAGCAGTGGGGAAATCTGGAGAGATATAATTCAGCACAGCAAAAATTGTCCAGAAGTTTAGGGCGGTGGACTGATGTGGTTCAAAGCCAGCTTGTATTGGTGATATAATTAGTTCCATTAACAACTCGAGGTGTATAGCGATGACTTTAGCAAGAAACTTGTTGTCAAGGTTGAAAGTGGCCGGTAGGATGTGCAGAAGTTAGGAGCCTCACCAGGCTTAAGTAGCAGCGTGATTATGGCTTCTCTAAGACTGGTGGGGGAGAGAGCCAGACGCAAGAGACTCTACATAGATTTCAAGGAGGTGGGAGGAGTGAGGATGTGTTTGTATGCCTTATAACAATTACCTGTTAGGCTGTCTAGTCCTGAGGCCTTGGAGCCATCCAGTGCATCGATTACCTGACTTATTTCCTCTCTAATGATGGGCGAAGCCAGAAACTGCTGTAGCCCATTTGACAACCACACCATTGCTACCTCAGCCAGGTAGTCCAAGATCTCATTGGAATCTGCCACTGTGCAAGCTGTATAAAGGTGTTGGTAATAACTAAAAAATTCCATAATAATACTAGTGGAATCGAACACCAGATCACACGCAGTGGTCAAGAGTTCTGTAATATGGTTATTACAGAGATTAGGGTGCAAGAGGTGTCCCAGTGTATGTCCAAGACGTTCATCCTCGCCAAATCTGTGTGCCAGGGCATATTTACCCAGATATGACAACTCCTGCTCTGCAAGGTCCCAAAACTCCTCCAGTAGGACTGATTGTCTATGAAGGTGGTCATCCTGTCAAAGCAGCACTGACTCTGTGGCTTAGGTCAGGCCTAATACCACAAAGTATACCAGCATGTTTGCAATGCAGACACCACAGATATACGCCTTAAAGGCATTCCATAGGGCAGCCTGCTTATTGATTGAACTGGAGTTAAGGGTAAAATAGTCCGATCACCTCTGCACAATATCTGCAAAACCATCCAAACTGGCACATGTTTGGATAGAGTGCTGGAGAGGTGAGTTATATCCGGAGGGAGGTGGGGGTCGGGTCTCTGGTACAAACCAGTACTCAATACGAGTCCAAACAGCATCCGGCGCAGAGTCGAACATGTAGTCAGAGACGGTGACATTACATGACCGCCATGCATCAGTGAGTTGGAATGCGTCTACAATGTCATGTAAGATGCTCAGGATTTGCCACTAATATTATAGCCCGCCTAATATTTGGTTGTAGGCTAAAATTCGAATCACCACACAAAGAAATCAATTCAGCCTCTGAGCACCACATGAGACCTGAGAGCTCATGGAAGGTGTAGGGAGAATCGAGGTTGGAAGCATAAACATCAAGTAGAAGGACTGATTTGCCTGCCAGGATACCAGAAACAATTATGTACTTGCCCTCTCTATCTAAGAAGCTGTTGCAGTATGTGAAGGAGATGCGTTTATGAATCAGGGTACACACCCACAGGGGTATGAGCTATAACAGACAAAGAACCTATTGTCCCCCATGTCGATGCATATTTGCAATCATCCCTGGGGAGAGATGTGTGTTCTGAAGAAATGCAAGTTTAGTGCCATTGCGGGACAGATAGGAGAGTACTTGCTTACCCTTCCTGGGGTTGTTGGGACCCCAAATATTCCAAGACAACAGGTCTGGTCCCTCATCTCAGATCCCCTATGTTTGGAACCCAGTTGCCTTTAAAAAACATAAGGAGAGGTGGAACAAGCTCTGCAAATGTGACAATATGTAATCAAAAGAAACCCATTTCCACACCCACACCAGCGAAACATAGAGCTGTCAAATCCCATACATACAACAGAGCATATCAACTCTAATCAAGGTGGTATACACCGCAGGGTGCGGCAACACTATGGTAGTTGATGCCCTCATGTAGAATGGCTCTGGAATATGAGAGAAAGATGATTAACATGCAAAGGGTGCTACCGTGTCATTGTTGAAGTAAACATAACAGCTTGTTAATGGGGAGACCAATAGCCCAAGTAAGGAATTGAACAATAGTGAGCCCGGCCCACTGCGGTAGACATGGGCCCTCATTACGACTTTGGCAGTCTTTTTCAAAGACCACCAAAGCTGCAGGCATCAGAAGACTGCCAGTTCTGGCGGGCTTCCGCCCACCATATTACAAGTACTGCAGTATTTCCGCCACATTTGGGCGGAAATCCTGCAGTAGTCACGCTGGCGGGCAGAGGCGCATGGACGGTTGCATCACTGGCCCTGCCCCGCCAAATGGACTCCACCAGACGTATTACACTTGTAATACGGCTTGCTGGTGTCCTGATGAAGGGGTGCTGCTGACGGGCTAAGCGCCTGGTCCCTGCCGGACAACCTCCTCGCCGGACAAGCTAAGTCAGGCGTCCAACAGGGAGGGCGGTAGGAGGGTAGGGGGTGTTGTGTGTGCGTGTGTGAGTGGGTGTTGTCTGCATGTGTGAATGTAATGAATTGCAAGGGGTGAACATCCCGGCTGGAGCGGCAGCAACAAGTCGCCCCCAGCACTCAGGCTGGGTCAAGGCGGCCAGTGGAGAAGGCAGACTCCAACAAGCCCCCAGTACACAGAAGCGCACTCAAAGGGGGATGCGCTGTAGATAGTTGAGACAGTAGCCAGAGGGGCAAAGAACTTACCGTGTGGCAAGGGGGTAGTCGCTGCAGTCAACAAACTGTAGGTGGGTGAAGGGCCACAGCTAGAATTTTTATAGCAGACACCCCTCATCCTGGGGTTCCTGAGGGCCACCAGATGCCTCAGAATGTGTGCTCTGTAGGCAGGATAATGGTCATCTGTCACAAAGAGGAGAATAAGAGCAGGGGTAGTCTTCTGTGCTGGTCAGATTGCAGCAGCCGGTGAGGTAGGGAAGCAGGCCTCACAGCCCACAGAGTCTATAAACAGCCACTCATGGGCAGACCATAAGATGCATGGTAGGAACAGCATGAGGCTGGACAGGCCCAGAAGCACCACTGAAAGCGGAAATTGGTTGTCCTCCATATGTAGGCAGATGAAGACAGGGGCACTCCTCTACACTGAGAAGGAATTAGCTGCAGACGAGGGAAGGAGGCTGGTCCGCAACCCACAAAGGCCGCCAGACAATATCCAGAAGCAGGGACCTGTGGGGGATGCAAAGGGCCATGCCAAATGGGCCTAGAGGCGCCAAGCACCAGCTCATGCCTTGCATGGAGTGAGGGCATCTCGCACCGCAGAAACCTTGCTTCGCAGCAAGAGGTCAAAGGAAGTCGGGGCTAGGCAGGGCAATAGCAAGCGAGCCGGGCTCTGTAGCCTCAGATCCTCAGACTCACCCATGGCCCCGTCACTTCAGGATCCCTGAGGATAGCGCTAGGCTGCCACCCGTCCCTCACCAGAGCAAACAGGCACCCATCAGGTGGTCAGGAAATTGGATTGCCGGTCATGGTGTAGGTAGATCACCAGCACTGCACTGGCAAACGGACGACGTTGGATGGCCTCACAAAACTGACCTAAATGGGCCATCAACTCTGGAGCTTCAGCGCCATGCAGCCATCTTAGGTGCTGGCATGGCCACACACCCCTGGTTCCCCTTAATTGTAGTCAATCTCAAGTGTATCTTCTGTGTAAGGGCGTTTCTCCTGGGGGAATTGCATTTATCCTCAATGGTTGATATGCACTGTTTGGCCTCTCCCTACGGTAGCCTTGGTTCACTGTGACCTTTTCTCTGCTCAGCATTTCCCATGAAAGGCCTATTCTCTGCATGGCCTTATCTCATCCATCTTATTACTAGGGCAGCCTGGTCCCAGTTTCTCTTTACCGTAGGAGATTTTTTTCCCCAATGTGTCTTGTCCTTCAGTACCAACTCTTGCCAGTTTGATGTCTCATCACCCTACTGACGACTCTACTTAGAGCAGTCTTTTTCTGGCATGGTTTTCTCTATTCAGTCCTTTCCACTTTGCCTCCAATATTCCAGGATGACGTTCACCAGCGTGAATTATTCTCCCTGGTGTGGTGTGTTATTAATGTAGTGTTCTCTCCTCATTATTTCTGTTTACCTGTGCAGCTTCTTGTATGTGCTGCCTCTGTGCAGTGTGACATATTCCCAGTGGGACCTTTCTCTATTGAGACCTTGCTGTAAGGGGATTCCTCCTCATTGGGTTCACTCCAGAGCTGTGCCTATCCTTAGTATGCACTTTCCTCTGTGCAGTCTCTGCTAATTGTAGCCTCCTCCAGGCATGGCCTATTCCATAAATAACTGCCACTCTGTGTACACTCTTCAATCTATAACCTTTTCCTCGAGTAGCTCCTGCTCTGTAGCTCCTCGATTGTGCACTCCTTCCCTGTTTCACTTGTGAGTCCTCCTCTTTTCAGTACTGCCTCTTCTCACTGCAGCTTCCTTTCCCTAATCCTTTTTCTTTCCTTGATACAGTCTCCACTCTCTAATACAAACTCTTTCCAGTGCACTCTTTTTCAGTGTATCCTCTTCTGTTGTGCAGCTTGTTATCCATACAGGTGTGCCTTTTCTCTTATTGTCTCACAATTGGTGACTTTATAGTGCAGGGAATGGACCCTCAATGCAAAATACTCCACCACAGTGCAAGCTCACCTTGCTTCTTTATGAACTTTAGAAGACTGCATCATGCCATTGTTAGGCCTTGCATCCTTAGTGTGGTTTCCAACCTAACATTATACCTTCTCACCTCCTGTTTTGTTGACTTTGTTTTTGCTGGTCTTAGGACTCTGTGTGCTTCATCACTACTAACCAGAGCTAAAGTGCTTGTGCCCACTCCCCAAAAGCATGGTAACATTGGCTTATACTCAATTGGCATATTTAATTTTCTAGTAACTCCCCAGTAAAGTGCCACTACCTGTCCTTAAGACCTGCAAATTGAATGATAATAGTGGGTCTGCAGCTTTGATGGCGGCACTCACTTAAGTAGTACTTAAAAAATGTCTTAGGCCTGCCATTGCAGCCTGTGCATTTTTAAACTGTTATTGCGACGTGGCAAAACAAACAATTTGCCAGGCCCAAACTTTCTTGTTTAATACATATATGCCACCCCTAAGGTAGGCCCCTGACTACCCAAAGGGCATGGTACATTGTTTTTAAACAGGTGAACATGTACGTTTGAGATTTACATGTTCTGGTAGTGAAAAACTCTTAAATTCATTTTTCACTACTACAAAGCCTACGTCTCCCTTAGGATTACATGGGAGTTACCATATTGCATTTTATAAGTTTAATTTCCGAATGGGAGCAGATAACCATTTCATGTTTGGTGTCTCTGGAATTGTAATTTTAAAACTTAACTTATTGTGAGTTCGGATTTTAAATTACAATTTTGATAATGCCACTTTTAGAAAGTTGGCATTTTCTTGCCTTGGCCATTTAGTGCTGCAGCCTGTCTCTAGGTCACATGACTGGGTTTAGTTGACAGTTGGGCTTTGTTTATTCCTCCTAGAAAGCCACACAAATTAGAGCGCTAAGGTGTGACTGAATGGGCCATCACTGCAGGGTCGGAGGCAGGAGCTAGGCCCAGCCCCACGTACACTTAAATTGTCTGTGTCATGTATCCACACAAAATGGCTGCATACACCCTGTATTAGTCTAAAACTAGGGTCAGGAAGGCAGGGCACCTCTGCATTTCAAAGGCACAACTGGGTATAAATACTGGACCTCAGATACCAACTCTTCAGTACACTTCTGGGCTTCTGGATACTCAGCCAAGAAGATGGACTGCTGTGCTGCTGAAGGGATTGCCACTCTGCTGGACTGCTGCTCTAAAGGAACTTCTGCCCTGTTGTGCTGACCCATTATCTGCTGCCCTCTTGTCTGGGTGAGAAGAGAATTCTACCTGCAACTTCAGTCGTGGACACAGCAGCAGTGAGCTCCCTACCCCCAAGTGGTGACCCTCAGGTGCTAGACCCTTGGTGTGGCTCATGGAACTGAATAAAAGCTGTTGGGCCCTTCCTGACCACAAAGGGCACTTTTGCACCAAGACCTCGCTGTCTGCACCAAGACCTCGCTGTCTGCACCACAGCATTGAAATCTAGCAGGGGACCACCAACGTGAAGCTCTCCCTGCTCCTCACGGACCCTTCATTGTGAACAGGACTCTTGGCACGTATTCGAGAAGGTAAACTATAGCTGGCCTAACCTGGTGACTGTAGCCGACCTGTGCTCCATAGCGGTCAGCCTTAAAGTGTGATTTTGACCCGGATCAGTGTGACTAGGTGTCCCAAATTGGCGCTTTTTGGTGCTATTTTTACTAAAATCTTTAAAAATTCATAACTCCAGTTCTACTGATTGGAGATTTGTTGTTTAGTCTACTTTATTTATTACATTTTACTCTGGTTTTCTAACTTAGTTGGGGATCCTTTTTGAGTGCTGACTTTCATTTTTTTTTACTGTTTGGAGTGTACATAAATACAGCACACGTTGCCTCCATGCTAAGCCTGACTGCTTTGTGCCAAGCTACCAAAGGGTCGAGCACAAGTTTATTTGGAGTTGACTTGTGTCTCATCCTAACAAGGACTGTGGTTTCTGCTTAACCAGGACTCGCACCCCAGCCAACCAATGACCCAGTTTATCACAGTCGTTTCTCACAGCCGCCATGCCCAAAAATTCAGCAAGATGGATTGCTTTTTTCCATCCTCTAAGGAAGATCACAAGCCTTTTATGCTTTTACTATATGCAGTCAGTCACCAAATTTTTTTTTTTTTGCTATAATTCACTGTCTTTGATGTTTTATTCTTTCCTTAAATCTTTTTTTCTGAAAAGAAAGTTTTTTTACTTATCAACTTTTCCAGAAGGTATGCTCACCTGTGGTTCCCTTCAGCCACCATTCAAGCACTTCTAGACAGATGTGTAGCCTGTGGTGCTAAAATGTCATGGAAAGATGACTGTGATGTCTGTGTGGTTTATCTTCTTGACACACACACTCTATTAAGGACTGTGAAATTTGTGATAAAAGCTGAACAGAAGCCGAGGGGCAAAGATGGTGTTTACCACAAATTTAAACAAGCAATAGCAAAAAGTTAAATAAAAAAGCACCGTGACGTGGTCATCGCTGTCCGAGTCATCGATCATTTAAAAAACTTTAAGCCATGTTGTACAACACCTAGCGCCTCTGTGCAACATGTCTTAAAAACATTGACAAAAACAATAGATTTCACAGAGGTGAAACATATTGGCTTTGCCAATGCTTGTTATGTATATGAGTTGAGAACACTGGAAAGTTGTCCTTTTCTAAAACCAGTGACAACGGCGTGGCTGAAAAATACAACCCAGTTAATACTGTTATACATTTTCACACACCTCCCATATCAAAATGGCACCCAGTGAAAACAAAACCACGCGCAGTCATCGAAACTTGCAAATGTATCCGTTTTATTGCATTTTGAAAATGGTAATTCTTCCATGCATATGTGTACAGGGTGTGCAGATGTGTCGGAGTACCCCCTTGCCACTAATGTGTCCTGAAAACGGTGTTATAATCGTGGATTCACTACTTTGGCAGGTCATGTGCCTGATTCCATTTAAACCCCCCCATTTAGGATGCATAGAGCTGGGATAAATGGTGCCAAGAACAACGCCAGAGAAATAATTGTATAAAATTACCGTTCCCTTAATCGGAAAGCAATACGGGAAGACAAGATGGCAAAGAGACTTGAAATGACACCCTGAGGCACCGTATTATCAATGTGGTCAAAATGTGGTCTTGAATGCTCCACCACCATTTGGACAGCAGAGGACTAAATTATGTGGCATGTTTGGCTAAACCGTGCGGCAAGACAAAATACATTGTGCGGCGTAATGAAGCACATTTTGTGATACAATTGTTTTATTATTTTGTCATTTACACCCATGGTAACACTGCCTGTGCAATCAGCTCATTATTACCAGTTTAATAACCAATCACAGCAATAAGTAACTTAATGATGGCCAGTCAACCTTTACAAAGAAACCTTTCCACTGTGCTGCGAGCACGTCGCTATGTTTTTAGTAATGTTTGATCCGTTTGACCGTTCAAGCTTAAGGCAAACGTCATGGTGTTCCCATACAGGCTCTAATAAACAGTACTCCTAATTTTCCACAATCCTTAATTAAGAAGGCTGCTTCGTCCATATAGATAGTACTTCGACCGAGCTCAGGTAGTTTTTTGGGAATTTTTGTGCTATTTTTCTGCATCAAAACTTTGATGAAAACCCTATTTTATGCCTAAGACTTTGCCCAATGTGTAATACAATAGCTACTAATAGAGTAGAACACTTTTTACTAGCACCAGGTGGTGCCTAGTATATGGACATCTTTCTGCTCCGTGCATTTTACACATGTTGATATTATATATTGGATTTTAGGATTATGGTTTTAATCCCTGGTCCACAAATCATTGCATTAAACATACCATGTCTTTATCCCTTTTAAAAACAAGGCACTCTTGTCATTGAAGTTTAATTGCCCCAAAGCAAGTCCTTCTGCAAAAAAAAACATTATGGTTTTGTGCTATCTGATGACGTATCCTCAGGGCTAAAGGGCTATGGTAGATTCGTCTTAACCATACAATGCCCCTATGATGGACCAATGCAATGTGAGCCCTGAATGGGTTGTATGGACTATCCATAGTCTTTATGCTTGCGACTTCCCCTTACCCATCACAAGTAGAGGTGGGTGAATTCAGATTTCATGTCCATGTTTCGCGCAATTTAACCCATCAAAAAGGTTTTGCAGGGGATGTCCTCTCACAAAAATATCAGATTTCTTTACCTGTCTTTTCGAAAATTTCACCAACTTACTGAAGATCGTATGGCAAGTGAAGTTTTAGAAAAAAATAACACAGAAAGTAATTACAGACGAAGGTTAACAATTTACTCCACCTAAAAGTGAAAGCCTTTGTGCCAATGGAACTCTAATCTAAGCGATCTTCTCGCCAGAAACCTACAGTGAGCCAAGTGTCCCTTCATTAGAAAATGTTGCTGGCTTGTGAATCATAGTTTTTGCTTTAAGGTGTAGCTCTTGCCCACAAATGCCGTCTCACTAAAGTCTCATGTGTGCTGTCAAGGTAGACACATTCTACGACCCAAGCTGCATCCTTCCCTTTGATCAAAAATCCAATTCTTACTGACAATAAAACTGGCATAAAGCTGTTGAACCATCTCACTGTATGTCCTTGGTACACTTTAGTAATCCACTCACGTACAAAAGTCAAAAACATGGGATTTATGTGAGGTTTACGCCCTGTAATGGATGCAGGAAACCTTTGTGCTGGCATTTAATTGTGCACGTCGTTGGTTACCTCAGTTCCTTGTACTGAGCTACAGTCACCTTGCCGTTGCTACAGAGATATTAAGCTCCATAAGCAAATGACCCACCCAGCAGGACAGGAACTGAAATACTTCCCTGCGGGGCATGTGTGTGCATGGGATTCTGCCTTCAAAGCCTCAGAGTCCCCTGTCCCACCAGGGGTGGCAGTTTCTTCCATCCACAGGAGATAGAATAAACACGGTTACCTCACTGACTGACAAAAGGCGCTGGCAGACTCAAATCACCAATAGTGTGACCCCAGCATCCCATCCTTTACGGAGAAGAGCAAAACTAAACCAGTCACAGTTCAAAGAAATACACAGGGCGGGTTGCACTCCTCACTCCAGTCCCCTGACATACTGGGGTCTTTCACACAGCCTGCAGACACACTCATATGGAGTGCTGAGTACAAAATAAAATTATAAAAAATGTGAGTTTGGAGAAAATATTTTTTTAAAGTACATAAGAAGCACCTACATGCCGCAATTGGAAGGAGACAGTTACCGGAAGCAGTCTTTGGGCCTGAGGCCAGCCTTTATTGCACGACGACCGAGGCGAGGAGGAGGCATTGACCAGCTAAGAGACACGTGGGAGCAAGTAGTATGATGTGGAGACCACGTGGGAGCCAGCCAATGGTAAGTAATGTGATGTAGGAGCCTGGTGGGAGCCAGCCAATGGTAAGTCCAGGTAAGTCATGGGTGGGCTACTAGCCCCCTTTAAGATTTTTCTTTTTAAAGATAAAAGATTTCGCAAGCAAAGCACAAGCGCTGTACAGGCGAAACCTAAAAAGGAGAGATTGACAAGAGAGCTTTTCCTCCAGCACGTGTGTCAGTCTTGTTGGGGAAGGGCAAGTTTCCTCCCTCTTCTTCTTTGAAGACACCACTTTTGCCACTTCACGTTGTGACACTCCTTTTCCTGGTTGATGATCTGACAAACATATGTTGTCTAAACACTCACTATCATGGTACTTTCATTAATGTCGAGAAAGTCAGATTCTTCTGAGAAGATCCTCGTATTATCCAGCTTCTGCTTCAGCCACAGCCAGGAGATGGGATTTCTCCAGAAAAAGGTTGTCATTTTCTAGAATTGAGACTCCCTTTGGCCATCCTCATAAGAGATACTGAGTCTGAGGAAGAGGCTTGTGGAAAACATCACCATTGATAGAAAGAATGCATGGAGGTGCTACCTAAGGCACACAGATATAGATTCTGACTCATCTGTTGATTGGAATACTTTATCTAGTGTTTCTGCAGTGTCTATTGCATCTAGGAGTTCTCCTTTTAATGGTTTTCTCATATCATGATTTAAACAATAGAGCAGTGAGGAGGCTTAGCATTTGGACCACTACTCTTGCATTTCATACAGGAGCTATTCAAATGAAGCTCCAAGCATGTTGTATTGTTCCATTTGCTCTGTGGCTCCTGGAACTTATGATGGACTTTTTTATGAACTTTTTTTTTAGCCAACCATTGAACAGGCTTTAGGATAAGTTGTTTAGACCAGTAGAGTTTGATCCAAAGTTCTCAAAGAAACCCCTTTTACGGATTCTTTGGTTCTATTATGGTATATTTCTGTGTCTGTATGTGTGAGATCCCAGATACAGCAGATGTTGACACCACAAATAACTGTCATGGTTTAGGAAAATGGAGTATTATGTGGCGTGGGGTTGTTCTCACCATGTAATACTCTCATAATATTCCAGAGAATGTCCTTGGATTCACACTAGTAAATCCCTAGCTCAGTCCTAGTAGTGTGGCAAAGAGCAGTCGGGCTTTACTTAGAGGAACATGTGTTAAGTATTTCACAGCACAAATGGACCATAAGGAACTGACAGGACTTGAAAGAAATCCAACATCAATTTATAAAAATAGAGCCTATTTTTATATAAATTTAGACACCAAAACAAACAGAATTGTGTAAGTAAAACTGGAGCTATATATTTGAGAAACAATATCAAATCACAGCAGAACTGGCATTTAAACGTTGCATTGAAGTCTATGGGAGAAATATCACTGGTTGCAAAAATGCACTTAGGAAAAGGGTTGTGTGGTCCTGGAACTAGGCCACAGCAGTCAGTTCACTTCTACCTGGTCTGTGGGGTCTGGGTACACAGTTGTCCTGGCTGTCAGTGGTGCAGAATGGTATTCACACTGGTACTGATTTTACTGCTTACACAACATCGCTGACAAAGAGTTGCAAAATCTCAGCTGGGTTGCATATGTAGGAGGCAAGTTGCAGGCTGTGCCCTTCTCCTGCAGCATTGAGTGAAGAGGTTAGTTACCAGACTGGCAACCAACAGGCCTTAGCAGCAATAAGAGTGCAGAAATCCGTTTGGAACCTCCTGGAGTCCAAGGGAGCTGGGTAGCGACCTGAAACTTGGAGGCAGGCTGGACTATAACTCCCAGAAGATACTCAACCACCTGGTTTTCAATGATCCCACAACAGGCCCGATGGCCGGTGAAGATTCAGAATCTGCATGTGTTTTTACCTACATTTTGCAGGGGACTAGTGCCACTAGTACAAGGGAGACTCCAGGTGCTCCTGGCTTCCACAGGGGTCCCTCTGGTCAGGAGTGTCGAATTTCAGCCAAGGATGAGAGTCGGTCATGCAGCTCCTAGTCTGGTGCCTCAGGGACAGAGTATCCCTCTTTTGTCTTGTTGCAGTGGGCAGAGTCCTGTTGTCTGTGATGCAGAGCTCCTCCTGGTCCTTCTTTGAAGTTGGTCGATCATATCCGACATTCTGATGTAAGGGGTGCTCCTTAAATCCTGGATTTAGGTGAGTTAGGGTGTGGAGGCCAGTGGCCAATGGGCAGCTAGCTCCTCCAGCTAATCTGAGGTGACCACATCCGGTGGGACAGGTCACCCTTAGCTACCGAAAACCCTCTATTCTGCCACTCCTAAGATGGCAGAAATCAAAATTTACTTCACAGACCGGACTGCTCACCCTAGAAGTGAGGTCAGCTGCTGGGGGTGTGCACAGTCCTGCATACCTAATTTCCCACCTGTCCACAAGCCATCTGTGCTGTCCTCTGGGGGACAGCACAGATGACTATCAGGGGCAGTGAAGCTCTTGAAGCTCTCCCCTTGATGGCTCTATTCACGAGGTGTGACCTCCTTTCTGCCTCAGCCTTTGTTTCTGACTGGCAGGAGGTCAGAAACCTGTCTTTGTGGTAACAGGCTCGCAAAAAAGTGTGGCCTGCTTGGCCAGAGCATAAAGAAGGGTAGTAAACAAGTGGGCAACCTCTAGTGTGCCACCTGGGTGCATGCCAGCTGTCCATCAACACCAGATTCATTTTAGGGGAGAGAAAGCAGGTTTTTTGACACCAAACTCGACATATCTAGGCGGTACTATGAAGGAGCTAGCAGCACTGGTGTGCCTGGGCTTAAGTCCCACGTTATCTTATGGACCGGCCTGCATGTATAATGTACCTTAATGGAAAGACATAGACATAGAGATATAGAAGCTCATGCTTATATGTCTGTACCTTAAATATAATGCACTCTGCCTCCTGGGATGTAGAGGCTTCCTTGGGGGTGTCTGACGACTATACAAGGGAGTGCATGGGACTGTGCCACTCATGGTGTGGGCACATTTGAACTCGAGCAGTTTGCACCACTTTGGCAGTCTGCAGTGGCAGGCCTGCCACCAGCAATTTGTGAAGGTCACCTAGGGTGGCACAAACTCGTGCTGCAGCCCTGGAGATCCCTTTACCACCTATGCCCTGGGTACTATCTACTAGGGCCTTATAAGGGGGCACAGTCTTGCCAATCAGGAACTCACCATGTCAACAAAACAATTTAGGGAGAGAGCACATGCACTGGGGCCCGGTTAGCAGGCTTCCAGTGCACTAACAGCGTCATGCACATCAGCATTGGGGGCAAAAAGTGGGGGGTGACCATATTTAAAGGGGCATTTTCCTACCCATGGTCTTTCCTTACTTTTATCCTAATGCTAGAGGCTTATTTCATTAACACCCCAATCTCAACAAAAGATCCTTGAGCTTCCGTTTAATGTCACAACATTGTTTAGATCTCAGGTGAATTAAGACATACCAATGCTTAAGATTAAAATGCAGACTTTGTAATTGGTGGCAGTGGAAAAGGGGAGGAGGTCCCCACAAGTTCACTTTAAGTGCTTTGTCGTCCTGTATCCCATACTGAAAAAGACTACTTTGTGGTTGCAGTAACATCAGTCCTTTCAAGAAGACATCATTTTATAAATATGTAAACATATAATAGGGACAGAAGTGTGCTGTCCTTGTTCTCTATACTGCGCTGCACCTTTTTTAAACAGTAAGTAAATTTTTCTACCTCAACTAAAGTTGTCATATTATTATGAAGCTACTTGATAAAGTCACTATCAATTACTGCTTGAGTATTTTGTATGAATATGCAAGTCTTGCTCCTGTGTCATTTTGTTTCATTTAGTTTTTCAAAGGATTGGCTTCCTCTGGAGCTTGGGCCTGTTTTGATGAGTTTAATCGAATAGAGTTGGAGGTGTTGTCTGTGGTAGCTCAGCAGATCCTCTGCATTCAACGGGCCATCCAGATGCATCTGGAAGTGTTCAACTTTGAAGGGACCGAACTGAAGCTAAATCCTAACTGCTTTGTGGCCATCACAATGAACCCCGGTTATGCAGGACGCTCTGAATTACCAGATAACCTCAAGGTAGGGTATGTTCTTTGTTGTATCAGTTGGATTACTAATTACAAGTACAAATGTTTTTCTAATGTCTGTATGTAATAAATAGTTTGGCCAAACCTAGCTCAAAAGCAATGAACACTGATCAATGGACAGTAGCCTATGGGAATAATTCACTGAATGGATTTATTTTCCTTTTTTGGGGGTACACAAAATATCCTTAAATTGAGAATGCAGTGCATCACAAGCATGGTTCTATAAAGTAGTAAGAATTGCACCTTTTTCTCATCCTAAAAGAATTATATGTCCTATTCTCACAGACAACAAGAACTTGTTAAATAACCAAGACTCTCTTGCCCTACCATAAGGCTCAGGAGCTAACTGTGGTGATACTAACCACACTCCTATGTATGGATGGCATGTGTATGTGTGAGGAATGACACTCTATTCCCTCAATGAAGAAACATTTATGTAAATAGATAGTTGGGTTCTGATGAAAGCTGGAAAACCTATTTGGCTCCTAACCAGGAGTAAAGTGACGTGCTATCCCTTAAAATGAGTTGAAATTGGCACAGACCTGATAGGCCCATTTCATTTACTTTGAAGTTTCTAGTATATTATACTACATGTACCCAGAGTTTGTAAATTAAATGCTACTAGTGGGCTGCAGCACTCATTGTGCCACCCTCTAGAGTAGCACTGTATAGCATGTCTCCTCTGCAGCCTGGCTGGCCAGTTTTTTTAACTGCCAATTTGACCTTTCAAAATCATCCCTTTTACAGCCCTAAATTTCCTTTCAAATATTTATAAGTCACCCCTAAGGTAGGCATACTGTCCAATAAGGCAGGGTGCACAGTATATAAAAGTAGGACATGTAGAAATTGTTACACATACCCTGACAGACCAAAAGTCCCCAAAACCCTTTTTCACTGTGTCAAGGTTAGCTGACCAATAGGAAAACACTAATTTACATAATAACACAGTATAATTTTAATTTCGGTAGAGAAGAAGTGAAATTCAAGGACTCTTGTTTACATCTCCCTGCATAAACACCTGGAGGCCTTTCTGCCAGGATTCAACTGTCTCCTAACTTTTGGTGGCTCCCTTTTGTTAGTTATGGGTTGCTCCGAGACAGAGGACAAAGGGCTTTGGTGTGGGGAGGTGTTGGCCTTTCCTTGACGGGATGACCTGGGTGGTGTGCCCAAGGATGTGTTACACTTCAAAGAGGCCTATCCTTTCACTAGCAAATGAACCTGACACCAGGCCTGCCCTTTCTTTGTCCCTCTAGGAAGCTTTGCTCCAAACCCAGATGGTGGGATGTCTGCCCCAGTACAGGTTTAAAATTGCTACAAAAGAGGGTTTGCCCATTATCATTGTCCCACCTCTGGTTGTGCCCAGGGTGTTCTAAGAGAAGGTCCTGCCACCTTGGGAACGTTTACAGTAAAACCCACAGGAATTTCTGTAAAGGTGAGTAGGGTCACAACTGGGAATTCTTACCCTGTTGGCTATGGTATGGTAACTGGTTATCCTCACCCACAGACCGGCTATGGGCATAAAGGTGGAATCCCCATTACCCTCGCCAGAACACCTCTGAACCTGAGAAGAATCAGAAGAAGAACTAGCCTACTTGCCTTGAACCCAGGACCCAAGAAGTGACTCTAGTGGTCAGTTGGCTGAATGCCTGTTTGAGCTACAGTGCTAAAGTAAGCTTTGAGGGGCATTTTTCTTCTTTCCAGCTGACCATTCTCACCTGGACCTGACCTGGTCCTATCTGCTGTCCTCTGTATGAGTGTGTTCTTACCCCCCAAATACTCTCCACACAGTCCTGGACCCTTGGCTGTGCTCCGAGTGTATTCCTTAACTGAAAGCTTCACTTGGCTCAGTGTTCAGCAGCCTCTAATAGACTTTGAGACCTTGCTCGGTCCCTCCCATTGTTGTAGAGCCCTTTCTTGAATCCAGTTGGCTACCTGGTTCTGCTGAAGACTTTCTACCTCCATAAAGGTTTCGAAGTGAGAATGTAACTTTGTCACCAGGATGAACCTGACCCTCGTATCGGACCTGTGCTCCATCACAGTTGGCCTCAAATCTTACCCTTGTCTTGGTCCAGTGTGACCAGCTGCCTGCGTTTGATGTTTAGTGCTTTTTTGTCATATTTTTAGATCCTACTTTAAAAAGTAATATCTCTGGTTCTTCTAGTTGGATGTTTGTCTATTTTGGTGACTTTTGATTTATTAAAATATTTTCTAGCTTTCTCAATTGATTTGGAATTTTCTTGTGTTTTGTCTTCACTTTACTGCTGTTTGATTATTGTGTAAATACTTTACTCATTGCCTCTAAATTAATGATGGCTGCTCTGTGCCATAGCTACTGGGTCTTGGAGCAGGTGTATTTAGTGACTGTTGTGCTTCCCCTAGACAAGGATTGTGATTATTATTTGAGGTGGGTTCTCACCCCTTCAAATAATATTCTAAATTCCTACAAAAGCTTTGTAGTTGGGTGAGGTATGGTGAATGTACGCATCATGCTTCAAGAAAATTGTTTAAGTATTGCGTTATGCCAGTGTGGTTTCTGTTGTTGCTGTCCTCATTGTGTAGAAAGAAATCCATTCTTTGCATAAGTTAGTCGTCAGGCTGCCACAATCTCCATTTGTTCACAGTTTTAGTTGAAATACAGTTTCTAATGATAAAATATAAACTTTTTGATTGAGCAGCAAAATTGCCACATTTAAAAGATTGTGTGTAACAAATTAGTTTGACTATTTATTTGTGTTGTAAAATGCAAAAAAATCTACCCATCCATTTTTGTATGGCGTTTTGCATAGGCATAGCTGGTAGGTGATCCTTATCTAGTGAGACACCTTCAGCTTTGCACTTTGGAACTAGTAACTTTGCTTAAATTGTTATAAAAATGTATTACGAATTTCATCCTTTACCTTACCTAAAATCCATGGGCTGGCTGACTGTCTCACACATGAGAGGAAACAACTTGCCAAGGATACATGTGTGAGTTTGTGTGCTTCTATGTATTTTGTCTTCATGTGGTTCTTCTTGCATCTCCAGATACCTGTACATGTATTGCCTGTGAGGATTGGTGTTTCTTTTGTGCATGTGCTACCCGAAAGCCAGTCTTGGTCGTTTTGTGGTACTATTGCAATTTCACCTCACCTTCTTATGACACGCATGGCATTGCATCTTACTTTTTTGCACACAAACAAAACAGTAATTACAGAATTTATGAATACTGTGATTGGCACTGCAATGGCAAATTACTGTTCTTTTAATACTTTAATATTTACCTCAACACCCATCATTCTGGCTATTACATTGCTTTGATGCACATTTAAAATGACGACAGCCTCCCACTGTTCAGAGATGATTGGGAAAAATGGCATATGATTGAGCTAGGCTTTGTGTGATATCAGTTCACAGCAGGACCTCCTCAAATACACCTCTTCTTCAGTTCTCATACCACACACTGTTTCCAACTAGGACATTATGGCAACTAGTGGCATCCAATGTTAGATATACTTTTAATTTCTTCTCCGACTAGTTCGCTGTTCAAAAGGATGGAAACTGGAGGCAAGATTATTTTCAGTGAAGAATTGATCCGAAGGGCAGTGTGTGTTCTAGTAGTTGAAATGTTAAATCTTACTTAATGTTGTTTTAGAACGTGATTGATAACTGATTACTGGATTATCATGTAACACCTGAGCCAATAAGGATCAATACGAGCTCAAAAAGGTATATATTTCAAGCACTTATTTTATTTCTTTTTTGTATGAGAAATTAGGTATTTGGATGTCTTATGTGATTCTCTATAAGAACTAAAAATAGTGTACTTACTCTGATAGAGACTTCTAGCTGCAGATTCCTTACCTTTGAATATCCCAGGCGTCATACTGGATCTGAAAACTTTTGAATGAGCAGTACCCCTGTGAGGCATTGCGTGGCTTCATTCGGTTCTGTGCGACATTGTCGGCGCCAGAGCTGGAAGTGATGTTGTGGTCACCTATATAGGCACCATCAAGACACCCAGACATCAGTTCTTTTCTTTCTGTGCCAGTTAGTGCTAATCTGGAGAATAGCTACCCCTCTGTCTCTTTTTGACTATTTTTGTAAGTGTGTTGAAGGAATGTCTTCTAGGAAGGCAGGTTTCAAGCTGTGTGGTGCATGTCACTGCGCCATGTCGGTTACAGACCCCCATCTGGTCTGTTTATGATGTCTCGAGCATGACCATGATTCAAAGTCATGCTTAGACTGCTGGCCCATGGAAACGAAAACTTTGAGGGAGCGGTCCCTTAAGCTGCTTGAGGCCCGGCGATCGACAGCAGGAAGCTCAACTCCTCAAAGATCTTGGTCCCGATTGAGGTGAAGGTTGTGGAAATGCTCCAGGAGCCCCACGTCCTCTTGATCGTACTCAAGGTCCTCTGGATATGCGGGGAGGCACAAGAAGAAGCAGTCCAAACAGACTTCGACTGCACAGTTTTGCAGACCCTTTGCCAGGTCTGACTTCGTGCCTCCCCCATGTCCCGGAGCTGGAGCTACCACCGCTCAGTTAGAAGACATATAGAGGGCTGTGGGCTTTGTGTTTGAGCTGGCAGAGGGCTCTGGTATGCCTTTGGGCCCCGCGGGGTCAGAGGAGGCCCCAACAGGTTTTGCGGCAACAGCTCTAGCCTTGGCTCTGATAGGGTCTCATGGATCCAATCTTGGATCCGTATCAACGCCATTTGTGCCAACACAAACTTCTCCAGCACTGATCCTGATGCTCCCAGTGCCGCCTGCACAAACTGGTGACATCAGCCCCATTCTCATTCCTGACGACTCGGAGTCACAACGGTGTCGATCAACGCTGATTATGGCACCAGCAGGACCCATTGGTCTTAGGTTCTTGCCTGAGTGTTTTCTTGAGCAGCCAGGCATGAGGAAATGGTTGGAGGGGTCACTGGATCCTTTAGAATACCAGCTTGAGATGCCAACTTCATTGGACTGGTATGAGTAACTAGGAGATACCAGTGGACTGGACACCTCCCCAGGTACTGGCTTGCTCACTTCCCGCACAATGGCAACAGAGGAGGGAGCATCTTAGTCAGTGGTGGTGAAGAGGGCAGCAGATCTTGAACTTCCCTCTGTGGAGGTCAAGCCTAACCTCTTGACGGAAGTGCTTCAGCCTCAGGCTTCCTCATCCAAACCCCTGCTGGACTTTAATAAAGCACTGACTGATGCCCTGCTGGGAAACTTGCTTCAAGCCCAGCACAGGGCCTCCTGTGAACAGGACAATTGCCTGCTGCCATCACCCTGCCCTGGGTGATACTAGTTTCCTCACACAACACCCCACCCTTGAGAGCTTGGTAATCCAAGCCTCAACTTTCCATGGCATGATGCCTCCTGCTCCTCTGGACAGGGAATCCAAGAGGCTAGATAGCTTAGGCAAAAAAATGTTTTCTTCCGCCAGCCTAGTATTGTGGTCAGTGAACCCCACATGCCTGTTGGGCCATTATTCCCATACCTTGTGGGATACATTTGTGCAAGTGCTGCCACAGGTTCTGAATGAGGTCCAGGCCACCCTGTCCCAAACAGTGAGGGATGGGAGTTCACTATTAGGTGTGATTTTGACACAACTGACTCACTGGACAGAGTGGTTTCATCGACAGTGGCCTTATGGCACCATGCCTCGCTGAGAACATCTGGGGATTTCCAGGCTGACCACATGGACATGCCTTTATATGGGCATATTTCTTTCTTCGAAGAGAAAGCAGACTCGGTGCTGGAGCGCTTCAAGGACTTGCAGGCTACGGCCAAGTACTTGGGCTGTTCAGTGATAACTTGCCTCCAGTCTCCCTTTTGCCCCTTTCATAACTATGGAAGGGGAATGCCACTGCGCCAACCCCGTGTCTGCTACCATCCTGTGCAAGCTTCCCAAGCTGTGCGAGGATGTGGGTGTGGTGCATTCTGACCCTGTGGGTCTGGTACGCAGGAGTCGTTTGCCACCAACCCCACCCCCAGGCAACTGCAGCCTCTAAGCTCTGCTAGTATGGTTTTGCAAGACCATGGGTTCCCCGTTGAAGGGAGAATTCAACATCATCTCCTCCACTGGCAGTCCATCACATTGGACAAATGGGTCTTGCAGATCTTTCGGAGAGGCTACTCCCTCCCTTTTCAATCTTTCCCTCACCTTATACCGCTAGCAGAAGAAGCGGTAGTGGAGGATCACCTGTCTCTGCTCTGAGAGGAAGTAGGCAGTGGTTGTTATTCCCACTACTTTCTGATTCCCAAAAAGAACAAGGGTCTTCACCTTATTCTAAACCAGCGAACCGTCAATCTCCTCCTCAAAAAGGAGAAATTTAAGATGCTCACTTTGGCTCAGGTCTTGTCTGCCCTAGACCACGAAGACTGGCTGGTAGCATTGGACTTGCAGAATGTGTATTTTCACATCCCTATCCTGCTTGCCACAGGCGTTACCTGCTGTCCAAGATAGGCCACAAGCACTTTCAGTTTTCTGTGCTCCCCTCTGGCCTTACCAGTGCACCTCAGGTGTTCACCAAGGTGATGAGGATGGTCGCTGCTCATCAGCACAGGTTAGAGGTTTCAGTCTTCCCCTACCTCGACAACTGGTTGTTGAAGGCGGGTACGCCCCAGGCTGTCGTCTCCCACCTTCAGACTACTGTGGACCTCATGCATTCCCTGGGGTTCACTATCACTGTGCCAAAGTCACACCTGACTTGTTCTCAGATGCTTCTTTTCATTGGAGCTGTTCTGGATACACTACAGTTTTGGGCTTAACCTCCCGAGCAGTGAGTCTCAGATAGTCAGGTTATGATACGGATGTTAGATCCTCTGTCCTGGATTTCAGCGAGAATGACTGAGGCTCCTGGGCCTCATGACCTCCTGCACCCTGCTGATGAATCATGCCAGATGGCATGTGCCTGCTCTGCAGTGGAACCTGAGATTCCATTGGGGACAGCATCGGGGGAATCTCTCCAACATAAGCCAGATCTCGGAAGGAACCACAAAGGAACTACGTGGTGGCAGACGAACTGCGATTGAGTCAAAGGCAGACTCCTCTCCCTTCCCCAACCAGATCTGACAGTAGTGACAGATGTGTCACTCCTGGAACAGGGCGGCCATCTGGGAGAGCTGGAGATTGGAGGACTCTGGTCTCCAGCGGAATCCGGAGTCCACATAATTTTGTTGGAGCACCATGTCATCCGGCCAGCATTGAAGGCATTTCTTCCTTCTGTCAAGGGGATGTTGGTGCAGGTGTTTACAGACAACACCATTGCCATGTGGTGCTGCAACAAGCAGGGCGGATTGGGGTCGTGGACACTTTGTCAAGAGGCACTGGACATGGCTGAAACAGCAGGGCATAGCCCTGGTGGTTCAACATCTGGCAGGTTCTCTGAACTCCAGGGCAGACAAATTCAGCTGTTGATGCCTAGCGGATCACAAGTGGCTTCTCCATTCAGGGGTGTCCCAAAGACTCTTACAACAGTGTGTAGAGCCTTGGTTAGATCTGCTTACCTCCACCCAGTGTCAGCAGTTTTGCGCTTTGTAGATTCCAAGGTGGCTTTCGCACAGATGCTTTTCGACTTGGGTGGAGTTCAGGCCTCCTTTCCGCCCATACCTTTTCTGCCCAGAGTTCTCAAGAAGATCAAGAATGAACGGGCCTAGGCCATTCCTGCGGCTCTGGACTGGACACGGAGAGTCTGGCATCCTGAAGATGTGCAACGATCAGACTGCCCCCTCGGGAGGATCTTCTTTCGCAGCAGTAGGGGAGGGTCCTCCTCCTTAACCTGTCAACGATCCACCTCCTTGCATGGAGATTAAGCGGCACTAGTTGATAGCTTTTGACCTTCCTCCCGATGTCTGTAAAGTTATCTTGGTGGCCAGGTGTCACTCCACCAAAACGGTATACACCTGCCTTTGGCAAAAATGTATAAAACATTGTACAGAAAAGTCTATTGACCCTCTTTCTGACTCTCTTTCTGACATTCTTCTCTTCATTCTTACCCTTGCCTAGCAGTGCTCTGCTTAGGGCACTCTTAAGGGTTATCTCTCTTCTCTGTCCACCTTCCTGCAGCTGCCTAACCAACCCTCTTTGTTTAAGTCCCCTATTGTAAATAGGTTTTTGAAAGGGCTTGCACGTGTGTTTCCTTCATCATCCTTCAGCATGCCTCAGTGGGACCTGAACCTGGTTCTCATGTACATCATGTGTGCTCCTTTTGACCCACTACACAATTGTCTCGTCTGGTTACTTATCATCAAGTCAGCCTTCTTAGTTGCAATAACATCTGTCTGGACGGTGAGTGAGCTGCAGGTTTTATCATACAAGCCTCCCTATCTTACTGTGTTCCCTGACAAAGTGGTGCTTCCCACCCGGGTCTCTTTTCTCCCGAAAGTGGTGACCCCATTCTATTTGGGACAATCTGTCACCCCACCTTTTACGCTCCTCCACATCCCTCTAAAGAAGAGGCGCGACTCCACCGTCTGTACCCAAAAAGAGCATTGTCACTCTACCTTGACTGCACAAAAGACTTTTGGGTGCACAACCAACTCTTTGTGGGATATGTTGAAGTGAAAAAAGGTTGGGCAGTACAGAAGTAAACCAGTTCTTGCTGGGTCATTCTCTGTGTCAAGATCTGATATGCCCTGTCTAAAAAGTAGCCTCCTGTGGGCTTAATGGCCCATTCCACCAGAGGGAGAGGTGCGACCACGGCGTTAGCTCGTGGAAACCCAGTCCTGGACATCTGCCAGGCAGCAGCCAGGGTGTCCCTGCACAAGTTTGCCAAACACTACCGCCTGGACAGTAGAGTCCTTTTGCATGTTCCATCCTGCAGGACTTCCTAGTTTTGAAACTTGTCCGCACCCCATGGCCAGGAGGATGTGGCTTGGGTATCTATCAAAGTTGAGGAATTTGCAGCTAGAAGTGTCTTCCAAATAAGGTGTTACCGAAGGTAAGTAACTTGTTCTTTAGTGCAAAAGTGTTGAAATTACTTGTTTAAATTATTTTTTAATTAGAAAATATTTTTATTCAATTGCAAACCTACTTTATACAATATGCGCTTGGTTGCTACAGTAGAACAAAAATGTAATAAATTTAAGGGATGGAGCCCAAATTTGTAGTTCTAAATCATATTTAATAATTACAAATGTATTTGTATTTTTTTTCCTTTCTCTTCCTTGAGAGCATTACATTTCGATGAGCATTGCTGTCTTAGATCTGCTTTAAGAAACACATATTAAGCCTGCTTGGTCCTTATAAATTGTGTTGCAGGTTCTGTTCCGCACTGTGGCAATGATGGTTCCTAATTATGCTTTGATAGCGGAGATATCTTTGTACTCCTATGGATTTCTTCGTGCCAAACCGATGTCAGTGAAGATAGTAATGACCTACAGGCTTTGCTCAGAACAACTTTCATCTCAGTTCCACTATGACTACGGTATGCGTGCAGTGAAAGCTGTGTTAATAGCTGCTGGAAACCTGAAGCTTAAATTTCCAAATGAGAATGAAGATATACTTGTGAGTATTTTTCAAATTGTACTGAGTATTTTGAACTGTTATAAGAGAAAGAGAAATCCCTGTGCCTATAAAAAATATGTTTATAGCTCTCACTTACTGTCAAAAAGAAAATATTTAAAATATTATTGGTCAAGCTCCATGTTTCAAGGAAACTAGAAATTTAAAATAGTAGTTTTTTTTAAGACTTAGGGCCTCATTACGAGTTTGGCAGTCCATGGTCTGCTAAACTCGCAGTGGCGGTCGGATCACCACATTCCTGGTGGTCCCATCTCCAGATTATGATCCTGGTGGTTGGACCGCCAGGAGACCGCTGCCTCCGCCCGAATGAGGTACCCCGACGGGTTGTCGGTGGTCGAAGTCATGGTCAGCCACGGGGGTGCGAAGTTCGGCACTGGAGTGCTGATCACAACTTCATGTTCCACCAGTCTTTTTATGGCAGAGAAAGTCAGTGCTGGGGGCCACAGAGGGCCCCTGCCAGCACCCTCAGAATGCGTACTTTCTATTGGGATGTTTCTGCCGGTCAGCCCGGTGGAAACATCATAATACGCATGGGGTGAGGCCACCGGCTTGACGGCAGACTCACCCCAAACTTATTGGCGGTCTCAGCAGCAATGCCACCAAAAAATTAATGAAGCTCCTAGAGAGTAGAGTACCTGGATACTAAGGCCAGCGCAAATTTGTGAAACTGTTTTTGGAAATTGCACAAACCTTATACAAGAATGCATGAATTGTTTAAAATTTGTGGTACCTCACATCAGAATTGAACATGGGGGCATTGCTCACATTAAAAGGTAACATGATGTATCTACAGAAGGACTGGTTTGAGGAGAAAACTCCCATTTACACTTGAAACAGGATTCCACATCAGGCAGTAGTTGCCCATGTGCATACCGCATATGTACTACTTGCTGATATACAAATTATGTACTCAGTGCTTCATACCCACAAGTAAAACCAGGCAAGAATCCTGTTTGCCAATTGCGAGAAATTCTGATTGGTGCACCAAAGAACATGTTGCAGGGTGCACAGATTGGAATTTCATGCTGTTTGTCAACAAGGCTGATGTCAGGAGTTATGTGCTGTAAACCTGTGGACAAATAGCTTAGGGTAATTGATTTGTGCATGGATAAATAGCATTTACCATAGCCTCTTGGGCAAACAACACCCTACTTAGGATCATGTTCCAGGAACAAATGGGCGTTTGCACCCAAAACGAAAAGTAAGTAAAATCCTGATTTCAACGACAGCCATAGACACCACTTTGTGCATTGTCTTAAAAATCAATAGACTCAGTATCTTTACTTTCATGCTTGTTTGGTCTGTACGTTGACCTGTCAAGTGCAGGTGTCACCTTTTCTGGGTAAATGTTTTTTCACTCTGAGTTTCCATTCCTCAGTCACATACTCTCTATGATACAGTTAATGTTCAGCACATTTTCGCTCTTCCTTTCATTGTGTTCCACATTTATATACTTCCACCTACTAGACTTGCAGTCATAGCATTGCTGTATTTATCACCTTTGTGATTCACTGTCATCATTTTTAAACAGACAAAGAAGCTCTTTTCTACTGTATTTCATTTTCACTTGAATATTCTACTTCCTGGCTGGAAAAACAGGAATAAAATTAATGACCCCCTGAGTATGATCCTAAATGGAACAGAAAACGGACCCTGTGATCCACATACTGCTTTAAAAACTAGTTTGATCTTCCCCAAGATGTAAATTCTTGGTAAAGTAATATCGCAACCAGCAAGATTAAATGTTCAAGGACTTCGATCCATTTCATCTGGAAATGAAGGCAATTACATTGCACATTCTTGTTTTAAAGTGACCAGTAATTACCCCAACACAAAATTACACACTTCCTAGTAGAAGTAAAATCATCAACAATATAAATTCTAACCTTATAAGCCCTGCACTTAGGAAGCACTTCAGCACAAATTTCTAAAAGGGGAGACATGAGGCCAGATGTAGTCTTTGGCAAAAGGTAGTGTCAAGGTGGTGGAGGACATTAGGTCTCCCATGCTAATGGGCTGCAGTTTGCCAAATGTAGAGCTCTCCTCTGGCCCAGCGGTGATCTTTCTACTTTGACTCTAAACACCGTCATGGTGAGGTTAACATGGATCTTTAATGGGCATATTTTTCAACTTTTGGAGGAGTACTTTCTTTCTGATATACTCCAGCCTGATTCTGCAATCTTTTTTTAGTTCTTGTTAGTCTTCTCCAAATAACCCCAAATGACTTAGAGAAGCTTGGACTTTTACATCAGTTCTATTAGCAACCTCAAGGTTCACCAACACGTTTTAGCATGTGTGCCGTATTACTATCTCATTATATCATATGGTCATCGTAATACGGCAGACGGGATATCCATCACAAACGTGACAGATATCCCGTCTGCCAAACAATAAATCAGGCCCTGGGTTTGTTACTGTACAGTTTTGTGTATTGTGTGTTTTTTCCTGATTTAAGAAAACAATGATGGGGCTTGCTCCAGATCAAAAATTCTCAGATCATGTCCCCACCTTTCTGTTCTGTAAATCTTAGTTTTTCCCAAAAAATTGTTTGAATCTAAATTTTACTTAAAAAATATTTCTTGCTTGCTGATATGATTTTCCTTTTCCCAGACCACTCGCTCCTCATCTGCTCTGATGGACGACATCCAAACTTGTCTGAACTCTTATGGGATCCGTTGTTGGCCTTGCACAATGGATCCCATTTGGAGGCCAATCCTTGTAGTGCAGGGAATGAAGCTTAGAGATTTGTATATTATGTACACTGTCCTGTGAGTGCTTTTAGAATAGTGGTGCATTGTGAGTTATGGCTCGGTGCCTTTATTACCTGTTTGACTTTATTACTGGTATATACAGAAAACGAAGTAGTGAGGTAGAAAACCAGTAATATTACATATAGTTAACAAGATGTGTTAGCGCAATGTCACAGAAACCCTTTCTCACCATAATGCAGCCATTTAGGGCTTTATGAATGAAGGTCAATATTTTTAAATGACTGATTTGTAATACATATGGAAATAACAGGTTACTAATGAGCGTATTTACCAGGAAAACAAATTAACAATCTCATGCTGCAGGGAGAGATGTGTAAAGCACATGATGTCTAATGTTGTCTTCATACTTTCAGATTTCATCCAATGGATTCTGATAGTTTTCTGCTGTTAAGAAATTCAGCACTTGGTATAGTGGCTAAGGGGCTAGTTGGCAATCCTGTAAAAGTCTAAAATGTATGAATCATAGCCATATACCTACCATTTGTGCATGTTACTAACTGACTTTTACAAGATTCAAATCAGTCCCCAGGGCACATTTACATACATTCCAAACAACACTCCCCCACCCTCATCATTACTCTTGCAGATTGTTCATAGGTTTTACATTCTACAAGAGTAAGTTTAACAGAACCATGCACTAGAATACTGAATATCTTCTTTTTATTTTCAAAAGAAAGATACATTTGGGGAAACTCATTATCCTAGATCCTGTTTCATGTCCCATTCCATAGCCATCCTGGAAATATACTTACTTTTTGAATTAGTTTTATGAGTGTTTCAAGGCTCGGAATGGTTATGTAACATTCCTGTGAGTACTGATTTTGGGCTTGTTCTGTGCGCTGTGCATTGTCTGAAAATCCACCATAATAATGGAATGTTCCAATTAAAAATGTACTTGCATGCATAAATTCCCACAGAGATATTCACATAACACAACAGAACATATGACATAGACTCTGATTCTGTGAATCAGTTTCTGAGTCATTATTTCCAAAGATGTCTTCGGAAACCAGGTTTTCTGCTAATGCACAACACATGGTGTTTGCCTAAGTTGCCAACTGTGGGGCCAGAAAACCTGAGTAGTAAATTTAGCCTATGAGTTGACCATATTTTGGGACCCTGAGCAAATCACTCCATCACCCGTTTCTATGGTTAGCTAATCTGCCAAACTTGAACTCGGAAGGAGGATCAATAAAGTGTTCACATTTGTTAGGAAGGAGAAATACTATTTACGCTATTGTAAAAGTAAGTGAGATCTTCCCTGTTCTTGCTGCTTCGCGTCCAAGATTAAGGCCACGATTTCTGCTAATTGTATAAAAAAGCGAGGAGATTTCAGGGTTTGCACTTTGTAGTAATTGATCTGTTTTACCACAAGGAGATTTTCTTAATCACCTTCAGAAGGATGCGAGTCACTGAATAATAAATAATTTCTACATTTTGTCCATTGAGAACCCCTAGCAGCTTTTTCTTATTTTTGGGAGATAGATCCATAGTGCATTGGTTTCAATTTTAGGAAGTCTACTCCTAATAGGGGGTGTTTTAAAATAATTTTTGAGGAAGATCCTGGGGAGGTAGGTATGGGAACTCATTTCCAAGTCAATAGCATTGCACAATACGCTTTTCGAACTGCATTTTATTCTTGTTATTTACATATTTATCAATAGCTTTATTTTCCTCCACTGCTTTCAGCTTCTTCGATCAATTAAAGATGTGAACGAGCCCAAGTTTTTGTCACATGACATACCCCTCTTTAATGGCATAACAAGTGATTTATTCCCAGGCATCCAGCTGCCTGAAGCGGACTATAAGGTGAGTCATTTAGTTTATTTTTGTCTTAGCTCTATTGGCATTATCATTGATTTACACATTGCGAACATATTTTGGCATTATTTACTAATTGTGATGAATATTTTCTGCACAAGGTTACCTCAATTAACGTCTTACGATCCTTGACCAGTGGGTCTGCAACTTTAATAACTTGGGGCCAGATGTAGCAAGCAGTTCTGCCCATTCCGTGTCTATGGGAAAATGTGTTCGTACATATGGCCCTTGGTGACTCCACAATATGTTCTGGTTTTTAAAAAGAAGGCAGAAGGCGTGCTCTTTGAGACTAGGGCCCCATGGATTCTAATTATAGAAACACAATATCTAACTGTAGTACATACTTAAAGCAAAACACCTCTTGCTGTATTAGTGTGAACTACATTATTAGACGCCTCACAAGAATCCGAGGTTATAGAGAAATAAGACATGCAGGCAATCACACCCACACAGACACACACTCTCTCTTTCTGTCTCTATCTATCCCTGACTATCTGTCGCTGTCCAGTCCCTTCTCTCCCACTATCATTCTCGTATCTCTTCTTTCTTTCTCTCTCTCTCTTACCCCATCTCTATTTCCGTCTGTAGCTCTCGGATGCTTTCTCTCTCTGTCTCTCTTTCTGTTACTCCCTACCTCTCTCCCTTCCTCTCTTTCTCTCTGTTACTTTACATAATCACCGTAAGAATGTGACTTTTATGTTTTATTGAAGAAAGCAGATCTCTGAAAGTTTCTTTGGTTTTCCTTTTAGGTTTTTCTGGAAGACGCTCATATTTGCTGCAAGAAACATAATGTTCAGCCTGTCAAGGTTTTTCTTGACAAAATCATACAGACCTATGAAATGATGATAGTGAGACACGGGTACGATTACCATAATACATCATACTTATGTTATCGTGTTTGTTCCACTGGCATTTTTGATAGTATAGTTCTCTGTTTCATAATAGTGCATCCTGTACAGTGGGCAAGAGCGCCTAGCCATGTACCAGATCAGTGTGAAGCCACAAATAATTTATCAAAATGTAGAACAGAGGGTTGAGAGGCTGTGACTGGTTCTCGAGCAAGTCGCAGTTCAATGTAGTTTGAACATAAATGTATTTTTAAATAGAGATTTAAAGCTATGTCGTATTAATTGGCCCCTCTGTGAGCTCTGCCCAGCCCTGTTCCTTCTCGACCGCCACCACCTACAGCCACCCAGAGTAGGTGGCATTCACAATATAACCAGGGACGTAGCTGACAATGACATCACCTCAAGGGATGACAAGGCAGCCCAAGCACACAACCACATACCACAGCCTAGTTCTGCATCCCTCTGAGGGCCTGGTACTGCAGAATCATGAGTCACCTCTTCTAGATTCGCGTTTGGTTGTGACCTCACAAAGGACCTTTGAAGAAATGATCATGTGTCCATTTCTAATTGAGGCAGACCATGCATCTGAGATTAACTGTCTGTTGTTCATAATCTTCACCAAATTGTTATGGGAAAGGATGGGATCCAGTTTGATCTCGGATCCGGCAGTTATTATTGACCTGCATAGAGATGGCTGGAGTGAAATATGCTGCTGGTGGGCTGGTGCAGTTTGACAATACTGGGACACGTTCAGCGGTGCCCACATTCTGTACGCTTTGGTCTTAAACAGAAACTTAGAGGGGTTGGACGGGGAGAGGAATGCTAGGGGTTCTCTTGTTTTCAGTTCCTGCTTGACCCAAAAACAAATGCCTCTCTTAAAGGCTCACCAGCACGCCTTCGCTTATAGTCTCACCCTGGAGCCCAACTGTTATGTCATGTGTCTTGCAGGTGCCTTTGTTGTAATCACACTGAAGCATAGATATTTCAGATGGTTTTCTTTATTGTGAGACCTCTCTGTTTAACGTGAAGCTCCCATCACCAGCCAGCCGCAACTGTCACTGGCAGAGAACACCCGTTCTGTCCATTACCACAGTAACAGTATGCACATTAGATCACAACACATCCTCCTCCTTTAAATTGAAAATATACACAGAAGAAAGTTTTGAGAAAAACAAAACTATAAATAATAAGAGCAAACAAAAAACAAATAATCAAATAAATATATATGTTTAAAACACTAAAATACCCTAACATGAAACACGGTACTATGAATAACAATGCTTAATTCATTGCACGTAATCTAATAAATATTTAGGAGGTTTCCTCACTCTGGTGGTTCCACTAGACAATTTGCTAACAAAAGGAGTCAGACTTGAAGTATGTAATCCTTCACAGATACTATCATCTGAACAATGACCACCAACCTGCATTCCTCTTATATTATTTTTGAACTCATCTTTGCTTCCCAACAAATCCTCATCTCTCATCATCATAATCCATTGCGAACATTCTTGTCAAGTGAATCCCTGAATAAACCTTCTTTTCCATATTTGGCAACCCTCTTCAAATTCCAACATTCGCCATTTCTCAATATTATGTGCCATCTATGAACCTCTTTTACTTGAAACAGCCCTCTAAATCTTCCAACACCTCTCTTAATACATCCATCCTTTACCTTTACCCAATCACCTGGTTGAATTATTTCTTTATCACTATTCTGAATGTCTTTGTTGGTACTTATCTTATCACAATTTCCTTCTAACAGGTTCTGCATCCATGAAGGATTCAATTTAGTAGCAGGCGACCTAGCTCTCATCTTCATAAAAAGTATTTCCTTAGTGCTTGAATTTAAAGTGATACGATACGCCCATACTAAATCATATATCAAACTTTCCACATACTTATCATTAGTGACTGACAGCTGTAAAGCACCCTTAATCATGCGATTAGCCCTTTCTACAATGCCATTTGCTTGTGGATTATACAACGCAGTGCGTGAATGTCTAATGCCACAAGAAAGCAAAAACTCCTGCATCTCATTTGAGGTCAATTGTGTACCATTGTCAGTTATTAATTCTCTTGGAAAACCCTCCTCCATAAAAACTTTACGGAACATTGCTATAGTTTTCTTAGAAGAGATTTCCGTCATAAATTTGACAACCAACCACCTGGTGTTAACATCTACCAGTACCATGGCATACCGTTTCCTAGAAAGTAACCATGACATTGGTCCAATGAAGTCCATACAAACACTGTGCCAGGGCATACCAGGATCTTGAATATTGCTCCCTTCACTACGAGAACCCACCTTCAATCTTTTCTCACATTCTTTGCACTCAATGCACCGCTCAACCCATTCCACAATATCGCTATCCATTGCTGGCCACCAATAATCCATGTGCAACCTTTTTTTTGTAGCAGTCTGACCTAAATGGCCTTCATGAGCCACATCAAACAAAACCTTGTGAACACCAATTGGGGGAATTATTTTATCACCGCACATCACAATTCGTGCATTTATCTCCGACAACTCATCAATCATTTTATAAAAAGGTCTTACAGAACTCGGTGTAGCACTCTCCCTTCTCACACCATGTCTTATCATTTCTATAATCTGTTTGAGAACTTCATCTTTAGACATTGCCGTAGACCATTCTGCCTCACTTACAGTGCCATACATCCCAGACAACACCTCTCCCACACTAGCCACAGCATCTTCATGGTCTCCTCTTTGAACATTTCATTAATCTACACTCCTCCAATCAACAGGCATGCAAGACAAACAATTGGCTAGAGAATTCTTCCATCCAGGAATAAATTCAATACAGTAGTTATATTCCTGTAAATGTGACGCCAACCTTGCCGAACCTTTCCCAGCTCCCCCAGGGGACAAAATCTTCAAAAGCGGTTTGTGATCAGAACGTAGAATGACATTTGTACCCCAAATATAAGTTCTAAAATATTCCAAACCCCATGCAGCCGCTAATGCTTCTCTCTATTACTGCATTATGACGTTCCGTGGCAGTCAAAGTGCGAGAAGCAAAAGCTACAGTTTTTTCCTGTGTTCCGTGTAATTGCGATAACACCACACCTAATCCAATTGCACTAGCATCAATAGTCAGTATAGTGTTCTTTTTGGTATCAAACGGGGTAAGTATGCCTGCCTGACATATGTCATTTTTGATTTGGCAAAAGCATTCTTCCTGCTCATCATTCCAGATAAAGTTTTGACCTTTCCTCAATAGTATTTTCAAATTTTCAGTTTTAATGGAAAAGTCTTTGTTGAACTTCGAGTAAAATTCAGCTAAACCCAAAAAATTATGAATTTGGTCCTTGTCCATGGGTTTTGGTGCAGAACTTATGGCATTCAACAAGTCTCTTTTAGGTTTTACACAATTGGCTGCCAACGTGTGTCCCAAGTAGTCTATTTCCTTAACCAAAAATTTACATTTCTCCTTTGGAACAGTCATACCAGCCCCAACTGTCTTTCTTAACGCAAGACTAAATGTACTATTGTGCTTTTCCATGCTATCTCCGAAGACTAGTATGTCATCTTGGAAGTATATAACATTATCCATGTCTTGGAATAGTTCTTCCATCATCCTCTGAAAAAAGCTTGCTGCTGATGACAAAACAAAAGGCATCCTCAAAAAGTGGTACGTGCCCTCCATTGTGATGAATGCTATCAAATGCTTAGATTCTTCATGAAGACGTATTTGATGGTAAGCATGCTTTAGATCAATTTTAGAAACAAATCTAGCTCCATTTAATAACAAAATCAACTCAGTAATGTTTGGCAACGAAAAAAAAGTGTCTGTTACAATATTCTGGTTCAAATTTCTTAAGTCAACACAGAACCTTACATTTCCATCGCTTTTCTTAGTGATGACTACTGGAGAAATCCATTCCGATGTTTCCACTGGCTCAATTATCCAATTATGTAGCATTTCTTTAAGCAAACTTTTCACTTCTCCTCTTACTGCTATAGGAACTCTCCTCAGCTTATACTGGGCAGGAATTGCCCCTCTCTTCATTTGTGTATGTACCCCTTCAACTCCCATTTCTTCCCTGAAAACACTTTGTTGTTCCAGTAATATATCTTCACATGACTTGTTCTCCACCACCATTATTTGTTCAGACGCACGTTGCCTTATCACACTATTCAAATCATATTGATGGAACCAGCCCAAAAATTGGAGGACCCGTTTTTGCAACATAGCCCTTCCCTTTTATATGCAGATCTTTAAACTGTATATCTGTTAACATATATCCAATTATTTCAATCTTTTCACCTTGGTAACCCCCTGGGTTGATATCTTCAGGTAACAATCGCACATGTGGCCACACAAAGTTGAACATGTTCTTAGGAATTATAGTGTACAATGACCCTGAATCGATCATCAATTCTACGTCTTTCCTTTAAATTGTGAAAAGCGCTTTTGGTCTATTTTTCCTTCCAAGCAATTTGATTTGTTCCCCTGCACATAAAACTCTATTCACCATCAAATCTGATGTTTCAGAGACTTCTTCTGATAACACTGCTACTTTTCCTTTCTTTACTCTCTTATCTTCACACATCCTGACAAAGTGACCTTTGCGACCACAATTTCTGCACTCCTTACCTATGGTATAACAATTACTACAGTCAGCGTTGTGATATGGGCTCCCTCATTTGCTGCAAACTTTGTACAAAGGTTTAGCGAGAGCACCATATTTCGCGGCTTGATAATTGCTCTTTTTCTGCACCATAACAGCAGCATCTGCACTTACTGGAGAGACTTGAGTTTCTTCCTTAATATCTTTTCTGTTGATCTCACGCATGCAATAGTTTGATTCTTCGATAACTTGAGCCACTTCGATTACATCCTTTAAAGACGGATCCCTCATAGCCCAAAGTCTCTCCTGAATGTTTTTTTAATTTTACATTGTGCCACCAATTGGTCTCTGATCATTTCATCCATCATTGCTCCAAATTTGCATTTGATAGATAACTTTCTTAATTGTGTTACAAAATCATCAATGGATTCACCTTCCCTTTGAGGCTGTGTATAAGACTTATAACGTCTCATGACTATATTTGTACTTTTAGAGAATCTGATTTACATTTGCCTCCACAAATTCGTCTTCGATAACTTGCTCTGAATCACTCGTTGCAATTGGCAAACATTTGAAGATATTTTGCCCCTCTTTTCCTAACAAGTTCAATAATATTGCTTTTTTTCCTCTTAGAGCTAAATTCTTGACCATGTAGTGCTTCCAAATAGTTGTCAAAAATATCTATCCATCCTTCCCATTCTATTGAGGGTATCCCAGAATGAGGTACAAATTGATGGAAGTGGTGAAATTGAGGTATCCATGGCCAGAAGGTTACCAAACAAAAAATATATATTATTCTTTATTTATTTCTATAAATCTCTTACTCAACTACTTTGTATTTCTCAAAATATATTTCAGTGCAGTGAGTTGTATTCATTTAACATCGATTGAATGCCTTCAGAACTAAAACGATTGTCTACTTGACACATACAAGCTAAGTTGTCATGGAAATGTTTTTGCGAGCCTCAGCGTGTTAATCCTTTGTTAGTTTCTATTACATGAATGATACGCATGAGAAAGCGTAAAGCGTCAGATTCGCGCACAGGCGCAAGCGCTGAGGTGCTGTTTACACTGAGCACACATTGCAGTGCTCGCGCTGAGTCCACGATGAAATAGCCAAGTTTAACTTAAGTGAAGAACTGTTACCGCTGCTGATTCCACACGCTAATGCTGTTGCCTTCACACGCCAATGCTGCTCCCTTCACACACACAACGAGGCAGTTGAAAATAAAAGAAAACTCACATTAGCGTGTGCTATACATTGAAACAGAGAATGAAATGATGGCTGTGCTGGTGCTCCGTCGTTGCCAAATTATGTTGCAATCACACTGAAGCATTGATATTTCAAATGGTTTTCTTTATTGCGAGACCGCTCTGTTTAACGTGAAGCTCCCATAACCAGCCAGCCGCAACTGCCACTGACAGAGAACCCCCGTTCTATCCATTACCACGGTAACAGAATGCACATTAGATCACAACAGCCTTCCATAGGATTTGCATTCTTTTACTGTTATGCTTTAACATTGTAATGCTCACTCCTTTGTATTAAGGGAACTGTCACTGTGGGCAGGGGGCTTCTAGAAATGTAGGGGATTGAAGTTGTAATTACTTACTGGATGAAGAGTAGACTGTGCTGCCTGCTTTCCTACAATACCTACTTACCTGTGGGACTCCTCTCATTGTTGGAGGTGACATTACACATATGGCGACAAGGGACCCACGGTGTTCCTATCTTTAGCAAGGTGTTCATAGAGGAACTGCATGCAGAGATTTACATTATTGAACAGTGTTTCCGTTCAGTCACTACTCTACCTTATGTTGGTGCCAGATTAACGTGCTAAGAAAGCAGGTGGCAAGCGTCCGCTGCAGTCACATTTTCTTAGATTTCATAAATTTTGACTCCCAGTTAAAGTGAAGTGTGAGATTGCACGAGCTGCCCTCCTTGGAGCGATTTCGTCATTGAATTCTAGTGCTTGCCCCATTCTGCATGTCAGCACCACTGTTGGGGCATTGTCTCTACCGCAAACCTGTAATGCCATATTGAGAAGGCTCTGTGACCACTGGCATTGCGGAGCATAGGCGCTACCCTGTGGTCATGTGCTCATCTGGTATTTAAGAACTCTGTGGCCATTTTCAAGGATTCCTTGACTATTGGAGAACATATTGCGCTCCCTACTCTGCAGAGATGTGGACACCTTGTATTTAAGAACTCTGTGGTCATTTCAAGGATCCTTCTGTACAATCCTAATTAACGGTGACATGCACACATTACCTTAGCTTTTGTGCATGCCCAGTCTTCACGATGACATGCATACCTCGCATTATATGTGTGTGAGTATTCTTTCATTATTCAAGACTCGCATTGTAGATTTTAATCATACAGTGATGCGCACACCTGAATTATTATAAAAAAATATTATTACTGTGGGAAGCTGGCCTGGTGTGTGGTAGCCACATATGGTGTTGGCCCCTTATAGCAGATCCAGGCAATCCCTATTAGTGAATGTAGACAGTGTCTATGAAGCAAGGGCTCTCTAGAGGTAGCTGTGGATGAGCAGCCAAGACTTATCTAGGAGGAGTGTAAAGCACTTGCAATGCCACAGCAGTCATACTGCAACTTATCACACCTGAAAGGAACCACACAGTGTTACAACAATAAAGGTACTTTATTAAAGTAGCACTGAACTAGATTACTTATAGGCAGTCCCCCAACTGGAGGTAAGAACACACTATATATAGAGAGAGTAATAATTAGGAATTAGCATAGGAAACAACAAGCATTGGCAAGAAACTATAGAAAATAGCTGGGACCTAGGGTAGGGCCAAACCATAGACTAGAATAGTGGAATGGGAAGTAAAATCCCCCAACCAAGTATATGGAGTCATTAGAGGGGAGCTGGGAGAACACAGCACTCCAAGAGGTGAGTACTTAAGTGACCCCCAGCAACCAGGAGAGCAGAGGTAAGTACCTGGTCTTCCCAAGGACTAACAAGAAGACTTATAAAAGGAACTTTGCAAGAACAGGACCAGACCAGAGGAACCCAAAGCTGGATTCTGAAAGAAGAGGACCTGTAAAAGAAGGGGACTGAGTTCAGTCCATGATGGAGTGCTCAGATGGGGCAGGAGCCATTATCCACTCTTCTGTGGATGAAGATCCACATCAATGGGGGAGGTAGAAGATCAGCTGTGGAGCCCAGGAACTGCAGGGAAGTCGAGGGCCATGCAGATGATGTCCCACGTCAGTCAGTCACCGGGTTGCAGTCGGTCAGTGGTCAGAAGGACCACTAACAAGCCTTGGCATGTGCAAGTTGGCGCACAAGAAGAGTTGCAAGGCTGAAGAGAGCCAGCAAGGTCCAGGTGACTTGATCCTTGGAGGGAGTCCGGGCTGACCCTCGGCAGTCGGGAGAGCAAGCAGAAGCAGCCCCCACAGGCAACCCACTGGCAGCAGGCACGGTAAGTTGCAGTGAGGTCCAATCAGCGCACATGGAGAGGAGTCCCACGTTGCTGGAGCAGCAGAGAGGAGACTGTCCTTGGAAGTATGAGGTGCTGGAGGCTGGGGCTACTCGGAGCCTGAAGATCCCTTGGATCAGGAGTCAACAAGCTTTGGTTGCTGCAAGAGTTGAAGTGTACAATGGTACTGTCCTGTAAGGAGAGGCAAGGGCTCACCATCTCCCAAAATGGACGGAGGGCAGAGAGGACCAAGGGGACCACTCCAGACCACCACCTGTTTTGCAGGACCCTTCAGTTTTAGAGGAGGGCAGAATCACGCAGCCAGACTCCTTCACTCCAAGGGAGATTCCATCACGCTTCTTGGTGCAGCTGAAGTCTTGCCAACCCCAGAGGATGCACAGCTGTGGAAATGTTGTAGTTGCTGGAAGGAGCTGGGTAAAACAATGTTGGAGGGCAAGATCGTCTTGGGTGTTGCAGTCTTGTCAGTTCTTGAAGTGTCCAGTTGTGGTTCCGGTGGCCAGGAGCAGAAGAGATTGAGGCAGAGGAGTCCTGGTGGAGTCTTGCATGCCGAATCTGGGGACCCACCCGCAAGGGAGTCCCTAAATAGCCTTCAGAGGGGCGTTGATCTCTTTACATGGTGACCACCTATCAGAGGTGGTCACTGACATCACCTGCATGACCTGGCCACTCAGATGCTCCCAGGGGCTTCTGCACATCTTGTTTTCAAGATAGCAGAATCAAGTGGCCACCTGAAGGAGCTCTGTGCACCACCCCAGGGGTGTTGATGGACAGGGTAGTGGTACTCCCCTTTCCTTTGCCCAGTTTCATGCCAGGGCAGGGACCCGGGGTGCCTGGACTGGTGCAAACAGGCTTATGTGAGTAGAGCACTAAATGCGCCCTTCAAAGCAAACCAGTAGCTTGTGGAGGCTACTCCTCCCCAGCTTTGTTGCCTCCCTCTTCCACAGGAAATCCTTTGTTCTGCCTTCCCCTGCCCGAGCTGGTCAAGCAGCAGGAGGGCAGAATCCTGTCTGAGGGTTGGCAGCAGCACGGCCTGCCCAGCAAACCCTAGAAGACTGGTAGGAACAATACTGGTGGGTCCTCTTTGGAGCCCCCAGAGTGAATGGAGGCATGCCACCAATAGTGGCATTAGTATTGGGGTATGATTCTGACATGTTTGACACCCAACATGCCCAGGTTGGGAGTTACCATTATGTAGCTGGACACAGGTATAGTGGACCTGTGACTAGTACATGGGTAAAATGGCTTCCCTGCACTTGCGAAGTCCAGTGCATTGGAACTGGAGTTCGTAGGGGCACCTCTGCTCATGCAGGGGTGCCCTCACACACAGGAACCTGCACCCAGCTCTTTGGGCTGGAAGGGCCTACTATAGGGGTGACTTTCAGTGACCTGGTGTAGTGAGCTGTGGTGAAAGGGTGCATGCACCTTTTCACACAGACTGCAATGGCAGGCCTGCGGACACATTTTGCATGGGCTCCCATGGGTACATAATACATGCTGCAGCCCATTGGGGACCCCTGGTGTCCCAATGCCCTGGGTACCCAAATACCACATACTAGGGACTTATAAGGGGACACCAGTATGCCAATTGTGGAGGGCACAAAGGTCCAAGGTAACCACATTTGGAGGGAGAGAGCACAGTCACTGGGGTCCTGGTTAGCAAGATCCCAGTGAAAACAGTCTAAGCACACTGATAGCAGGCAAAAAGTGGGGGTAACCATGCCAAAAAAGAGAGTACTTTCCTGGAATTACCTTTCATCTTTTCCACATTTACGGATGTTCACACCACTTCTGCACCCAGTAGACTGGAGAAGGTACTGACTGATCTACTCGCATAACTTGATGGTCACCATTTCTTGCACTTCTACAGTGATGTGCACACCTTGATTTATTTATCATTTCCATATTCACTATATGTGAACAGTTTTATTGAAGTGTTTTGTGATCTTTTGCTTCAATTGCTGGGGAGCTTTGTTTTAGTGAAGATGGATACTTTGCATACTGTTGCAGTCATGAGTGCTAAAAATGATTCCTTACACCACCACAAGCATTTTGGCCTGCTGGTGGAGAACCATGCATGAAATGGCCTGATTGGAAATCCTCTTTTCTCTGTTACTTAAGCACCATTGACATTGATGGTAAAATGGCTCCTAATAAAAAAAAACATATTCCTTCATGCAGCGGGCCTATGGGTTTAAAGGTATTTGAACAATTACCGCCAACTCTAAATGGTGGTAAAGTCAATGTCTTTGAAAAAACTATTGAGTCTTTTGACAAGTATTTTGCATCAAATGTTTGTATAGGCATAGTCAGCTACAAACTTTTCCAGAGCAAGCAAGTAGCAAATGGGAGTGTGGATGAGTATGTGAATGTTTTACGTAAACTATCCCTGGATTGTGAATTTGAGAGATTATAAGAGCAATTAATACGTTGTAAGGAAATGCCTCCTTGGCATGGTTACCCCCTGACTTTTTGCCTTTGCTGATGCCAAGTTATGATTTGAAAGTGTGCTGAGTCCTGCTAACCAGGCCCCAGCACCAGTGTTCGTTCCCTAACCTGTACCTTTGTCTCCACAATTGGCACACCCTGGCATTCAGGTAAGTCCCTTGTAACTGGTACCCCTGATACCAGGGAAGGTCTCTAAGAGCTGCAGCATGTCTTATGCCACCCTGGGGACCCCTCACTCAGCACAGACACACTGCTTGCCAGCTTGTGTGTGCTGGTGGGGAGAAAATGACTAAGTCGACATGGCACTCCCCTCAGGGTGCCATGCCAACCTCACACTACACTGCCCCAGGCATAGATAAGTCACCCCTCTAGCAGGCCTTACAGCCCTAAGGCAGGGTGCACTATACCATGGGTGAGGGCATAAGTGCATGAGCACTATGCCCCTACAGTGTCTAAACAAAACCTTAGACATTGTAAGTGCAGGGTAGCCATAAGAGTATATGGTCTGGGAGTCTGTCATACACAAACTCCACAGCACCATAATGGCTACACTGAAAACTGGGAAGTTTGGTATCAAACTTCTCAGCACAATAAATGCACACTGATGCCAGTGTACATTTTATTGTGAAATACACCCCAGAGGGCATGTTAAAGATACCCCCTGAAAACATACCCGACTTCCAGTGTGCGGTGACTAGTTTTACCAGCCTGGCACACTCCAGACATGTTGCTGGCCACATGGGGAGAGTGCCTTTGTCACTCTGTGGCTAGTAACAAAGCCTGTACTGGGTGGAGGTGCTTCTCACCTCCCCCTGCAGGAGCTGTAACACCTGGCAGTGAGCCTCAAAGGCTCATCCCCTTAGTTACAGCACCACAGGGCATTCCAGCTAGTGGAGATGCCCGCCCCCTCCGGCCACGGCCCCACTTTTGGCGGCAAGGCTGGAGGAGATAATGAAAAACAAGCAGGAAAACCCCTAAGGTGCCCTGAGCTGAGGTGACTCTGACTTTTAGAAATCCTCCATCTTGCAGATGGAGGATTCCCCCAATAGGATTAGGGATGTGCCCCCCTCCCCTTAGGGAGGAGGCACAAAGAGGGTGTAGCCACCCTCAGGGTTAGTAGCCATTGGCTACTAACCCCCCAGACCTAAACACACCCCTAAATCGAGTATTTAGGGGCCCCCAGAACCTAGGAATATAGATTCCTGCAACCTAAGACGAAGAAGGACTGCTGACCTCAAGCCCTGCAGAGAAGACGGAGACACCAACTGCTTTGGCCCCAGCCCTACCGGCCTGTCTCCCCACTTCAAGAGAAACTGCAACAGCGACGCGCTCCCCAGGGTCCAGCGACCTCTGAAGCCTCAGAGGACTACCCTGCATCTAAAAGGACCAAGAACTCCAGAGGACAGAGGCCCTGTTCCAAAGAAACCAAAACTTGCAACGAAGAAACAACTTTAAAAGGACTCCACGTTTCCCACCGGAAGCGTGAGACTTTCCACTCTGCACCCGACGCCCCCGGCTCGACCTGCGGAGAAACAACACTACAGGGAGGACTCCCCATCGACTGCGACCCTGTGAGTAGCCAGAGTTGACCCCCCTGAGCCCTCCCAGCGATGCCTGCAGAGGGAATCCAGAGGCTCCCCCTGACTGCGACTGCCTGATTCCAAGAACCCGACACCTGGTAAAGACACTGCACCTGCAGCCCCCAGGTCCTGAAGGATCTGACTTCCAGTGCAGGAGCGACCCCCTGGTGGCCCTCTCCCTTGCCCAGGTGGTGGCTACCCCGAGGAGTCCCCCCCCTTGCCTGCCTGTTTCGCTGAAGAGACCCCTGAGTCTCCCATTGAAACCTATTACAAACCCGACGGCTGTTTTCACTCTGCACCCGGCCGCCCCGTGCCGCTGAGGGTGTACGTTCTGTGCTGACTTGTGTCCCCCCCGGTGCCCTACAAAACCCCCCTGGTCTGCCCTCCGAAGTCGCAGGTACTTACCTGGAACCGGGGCACCCCCTTCTCCATTGAAACCTATGCGTTTTGGGCACCACTTTGACCTCTGCACCTGACCGGCCCTGAGCTGCTGGTCTCCATCAGCGTCACCACCTCCACCGAAGACCCCCCCCTCGCCGCTGAACACCTGCATTTTCAGATTCGCACCGACCCAAGGACCACCCTCAGAGGATCCCTCGTCTACCGTCCTCCCGGACCTCGCGCCTCTTTCAGCGACGCCATCACCGACTTCATCTCCCCGCACGCCCTCGCCTCACCGGACTACATCCTTCTAGGCGACCTCAACTTCCATCTGGAACAAAACAACGACCCCAACACCACCACCCTGCTCGACAACCTCGCCAACCTCGGCCTCAAACAACTGGTGAACACCGCCACCCACATCGCCGGACACACGCTCGACCCTATCTTCTCCGCCAGCAAACACGTCTTCTTCAGCCACACCTCTGCCCTACACTGGACCGACCACAGCTGCGTCCACTTCACATTCCGACGCGAGACCTCCCACCTCCGCACTCAACCCATCCCTCGTCGACAGTGGAACAAGATCCCTGAAGAGCAACTCTTCTCCGCTCTCGCCGCCAACCAACCCACCCTCACCACCGACCCCAACGACGCAGCTCTCAACCTCACAAACTGGATCTCCAACTGCGCTGACAACCTTGCTCCCCTCAAACGCACGCATCGACAGACCAACACCAAAAAACCTCTCTGGTTCTCTGACACCCTCAAAGAATCAAAGAAAACTTGTCGTGCCCTTGAGAAGGCCTGGCGCAAGGACCACACCGCTGACAACATGACCGCCCTCAAGAACGCTACACGCGAACACCACCACCTGATCCGCACTGCCAAAAGGAACTTTTTCACCGACAGACTAGACAAAAACAGCCACAACAGCAGAGAACTCTTCAGCATCGTCAAAGAGTTCTCCAACCCCAGCGCCAGCGCCAACGCCGTCACGCCCTCACAGGATTTGTGCGAATCCCTCGCCACTTTCTTCCATCGCAAGATCAGCGACCTCCACGACCGCTTCGGACACCAGACCCAACCATACACCACTGAACCCGCTTCCCCGGACATCACCCTCAACAACTGGACCCACATCAACACGGAAGAAACCAAATCCATCATGAACTCTATCCACTCCGGCGCCCCTTCGGACCCCTGCCCGCACTTCATCTTTAACAAAGCCGACGACATCATCGCCCCGCACCTCCAGACCGTCATCAACTCTTCTTTTTCTTCTGCTACCTTCCCCGAATGCTGGAAGCACGCTGAAGTCAACGCCCTACTAAAGAAACCTACGGCTGACCCAAGCGACCTGAAAAACTTCCGCCCCATCTCTCTTCTACCTTTCCCAGCCAAGGTAATAGAAAAGACCGTCAACAAACAGCTGACCACCTTCCTGGAAGACAACAACCTGCTCGACCCTTCACAAACCGGATTCCGAACCAACCACAGCACGGAAACCGCCCTCATCTCAGTCACAGACGACATCAGAACCCTGATGGACAACGGTGAAACAGTCGCCCTCATTCTCCTCGACCTCTCGGCTGCCTTTGACACCGTCTGTCACCGCACCCTAATCACCCGCCTACGCTCCACCGGGATCCAAGGCCAGGCCCTGGACTGGATCGCCTCCTTCCTCGCTAACCGCTCCCAAAGAGTTTACCTCCCTCCGTTTCGCTCAGAACCCACCAAGATCATCTGCGGCGTACCTCAAGGCTCATCGCTCAGCCCGACACTCTTCAATGTCTACATGAGCCCCCTCGCCAACATCGTACGCAAGCACGACATCATCATCACCTCCTACGCCGACGACACCCAACTTGTACTCTCCCTCACCAAGGACCCCGCCAGCGCCAAGACCAACCTACAAGAGGGTATGAAGGACGTCGCAGATTGGATGAGGCTCAGCCGCCTAAAGCTGAACTCTGAAAAAACGGAAGTCCTCATCCTCGGCAACACCCCGTCCGCCTGGGACGACTCCTGGTGGCCCACGGCCCTCGGCACCGCACCGACCCCCGCAGACCACGCCCGCAACCTCGGCTTCATCTTGGACCCTCTTCTCACCATGACCAAGCAAGTCAACGCCGTGTCCTCCGCCTGCTTCCTCACTCTCCGCATGCTCCGCAAGATCTTCCGCTGGATCCCCGCCGACACCAGAAAAACCGTGACCCACGCCCTTGTCACGAGTCGCCTGGACTACGGCAATACCCTCTACGCCGGGACCACCGCCAAACTCCAAAACCGCCTGCAACGCATCCAAAACGCCTCGGCCCGCCTCATCCTCGACGTACCCCGCAACAGCCACATCTCCGCACACCTGAGACACCTGCATTGGCTCCCAGTCAGCAAAAGGATCACCTTCCGTCTTCTCACCCACGCACACAAAGCCCTCCACAACAAGGGACCGGAATACCTCAACAGACGCCTCAGCTTCTACGTCCCCACCCGCCCCCTCCGCTCCGCTGGCCTCGCACTTGCTGCCGTCCCTCGCACCCGCCGCTCCACGGCGGGTGGGAGATCTTTCTCCTTCCTGGCGGCCAAGACCTGGAACTCCCTCCCCACCAGCCTCAGGACCACCCAGGACCACTCCGCTTTCCGGAGACTCCTAAAGACTTGGCTGTTCGAGCAGCGATAACCCCCCCTTTCCCCCCTAGCGCCTTGAGACCCGCACGGGTGAGTAGCGTGCTTTATAAATGTTGATGATTTGATTTGATTTGATTTGTGTGGTAACTTTGGGGTTGCCCTGAACCCCCAATGGTGGGCTACTTTGGACCCAACTTTGAACCCTGTAGGTGGTTTACTTACCTGCAAAACTAACACATACTTACCTCCCCCAGGACCTGTTGAAATGTGCACTGTCTAGTTTTAAAATAGCTTATTGCCATTTTTGCCAAAACTGTACATGCTATTTTGCTGATTCAAAGTTCCTATGATACCTAAGTGAAGTACCTTTCATTTGAAGTATTGATTGTAAATCTTGAACCTGTGGTTCTTAAAATAAACTAAGAAAATATATTTTTCTATATAAAACCTTGTGGCCTGGAATTGTCTTTGAGTGTGTGTTCCTCATTTATTGCCTGTGTGTGTACAACAAATGCTTAACACTACCCTCTGATAAGCCTACTGCTCGTCCACACTACCACAAAATAGAGCATTAGAATTATCTCTTTTTGCCACTATCTTACCTCTAAGGCGAACCCTTGGACTCTGTGCATGCTATTTCTTACTTTGAAATAGTACATACAGAGCCAACTTCCTACATACGTGTTCAAGTGGTCTTGCGTACCAAGGACCCTTTGACCCAGGAGAGATTGTGGTTTAACGGCAATGCAGACTTACAAGATATTTTACAGATTGCAGGGGAAGTGTCTAGCCACTGTGTAAAGTCTGTTAAGGGGGAGGTTAGCAACGTGCATGAAGAGGTGTTAATTAAAATAAAAAATAAAGACAATTGCTATGTAGCGGAGTGAAACAATAAGTATAGTCAGAAGAAGAAAAAAGAGAAAATGTAACATGTTGCTGTTGTGACAGTGAGTCACATCTTGCATACAGCAAATCATGCCCTGCATTTAAGGCCAAATGTTACTAATGCGGTAAGATTGTATACTTCACCAATGTTTGCAAAAACAAAGAAGAGTGTAAAAGGAAAATGTCTTGAAGAGGAATGAAATTCTGATGCTAAGGAGCAAGTCAATAGAATATCTAGCACAAAGGATTCATTTGTGTTGAATGTAACAAGTGGAAATGACAAATTAAGGAAGAAACCCATTTGTTTAATGAAAATTGGTGGGGTGGAATTCCAAATGTATGCTGCCTCAGGATCACCTTATTTTATTGTCAATCAGGATATATGGCAAGAAAAGTATATAGATCACATTGGAGAGAGGTTACTTCCAATAGGAAGCTGGCCCTGTATATACTATATCAAAATTAGATATACTGCACAGTCCAGGTGTTCCCCAGAGGTTTAACCCGTTAAGTGCGGGCGTCGGCCACTGGCCGATGCCCGCACTACCTCCCTGGTGCGGGTCACAACCAGTGGCCGACACCAGGGAGGGGATTTGAAAATCCTCGGTGCACCCGAGGATTTAATTTTTTCTTTTCACTCCCCGGGAGACACTGAAGCTTTTCCGTGTCTCCCCCCGCTCCCCACCCGGCCCTTTGTGACACGCGGCGCGCTGACGTCACATTGTTGTTTTCCCCATCGGAGCAGGAAGCGGCCCAAATGGCCTTCCCCACGTTCGGGAAGGCCTCGTATGAAAGGGGAGACTCTCCCCTTTCATACAAGGCCTTCCTGAACGCGTTTCCTGGCCCTCGATCGCAACACAGCTGGGATCGAGGGCCAGGAAACGACACTAGACAACAGGGATTTCACTTGGGGGGGTGGCCCCCTTTTTTTTATAATCAGGTAGGTGCCCCCGCGGGTTAATTTTTTAAAAAAAGAAAAGAAAATAAAGAATTTGACAGGGGGTCGCCTGTGGGCAGGGCGACCCCCTGTGGGGGCAATACTTTTTTTTTTAGTAGTTGTAGGGTTTCCTTGGGGACCCTACAACTACTAAAAAAAAATATATATATATGTATCTATCTATCTACATGGATATATCTATAGATAGTTCTCTCTATATATATAAACAGATCTATCTATAGACATATCCATGTAGATAGATATATCTATATAGAGATAGATCTATATATATATATATATATATATATATATATATATATATATATATTCAAACACAACAGAAGGCGCTGCACTCCCGGAGGTTTCTCTTTGTGGTAACCATTTATTTCTTCCAAAAAGCATAAAATCAGACCCCACAACGCGTTTCGACTCTCGTCTTCCTCAAGTGGTATCTCGTCTGTATTCACATTATTAGCACAATCACAGTTTATATATGCGCGAAGCATTCTGGGACATATTCACTTATACTGGTGCATTCTGGGATTTATAGTTCTCTAGTGTGTTCCACCTGGGGCTTGTTCATAAATTGTGACATCATTATTTCCATTTTAATAATCAGCACGGCTTGATACATTTTCACTTTCAAAACGGCTCCCATAAAATAGTTTAATTACTTCATTGCTTTTATCTCCGTGCATCTGCACATCTAACTCTCATGCCGATATTTTAAACAGAATTCACAAGTCGTGTTTATTTATAAATCATCTCAATGTCACAGTAATTATTTCATTTTCATTTTCTCTGCCCACGTTCCTAGAAAACTATTAGATATACTGATTTCCAATCCACATCGCCTCCATGCCCTCATCCAATTCAAGGGCCGCATCGGTATTGTGAAAAACAAAAGGGCACATGCTCACCATTTTTCGCGATGAGATTCTCCCATGAGCAGCAATGTATATATATATATATATATATATATATATATATATATATAGATCACTTTTGTCAATGCATGTGTGGTTTCCCTGGGGGCTGCGATCGGCCCCCAGGAAAACCAGACCCACATATAAAAGTGATATATATATTTGCCACCAGTTGTCTTTCAGTTGCACCTTGCGTCTTCAAAGCAATGCACATACTTCAACTGACGCATTTCAACTGTAGCTTTTAGGCAGCAATAAAAAAGTCGAGTAAGTCTTGTGATTATGTTTCTGGTACAAAAGGATCAGACTTTTGTCTAGTGGCAGTTTTAGTGCCATAAAGAAGTGCCGAAGGTTTATATGCCTACTGCAAAGAGCAAATCTGTATTTTATGTAAATAGCTGACTACATTAGTAAAGTCAGCCATTTCCTGCGCTATAATACAAATGAAACGTATGTGCGGGATGGGGGGCGGCTATGGAGAGATGAAAGGCACTTTTGCTGGATGGTAATGAGGGAATTCGAGGAGGAGGACATGGGAGTGGGAGCACCAATAATGATTGTTGGACTGGGCGCAGGAGGTGCTAAAGACTGTTACGAATGGTAGGTGACAAGGTGTTTTTTGAGTGTTTTTAAAGAACGTGTTGATTGAGGGATGATGCGCAGGTAAGGTGGCCTCTACTGTTGCACGTATCACACACACCATCAATTTTGTGTCTGTCTGCGTAGGCTAGTGTTTTAGAGCAACAGTTTGGCTAATAGCAGAGATGGCATCTTGATGGCGCCGGCACTCGGGTTATAGAGGACAGCTCTGAGACTGAGACAGCAGATACTGAGACAGCATCTGAGGGACAGGACAATGGTGCAGACTCTGGGAGTGATTTTTCAGTCGGAGAAGTCCCATTGGATAACTCCTCTTCCAGTAAACTATGAGGGAGGTGATGAGGACAGTCCTGCTGTCCCTTCGCAAGCACAGTCTGTACAACGGGGCAATAGTGGGTTAGCCCAACCCAAAGAGCAGGTAAATGCGGCGGCAAGCACAGAGAGAGAGCGCTCTCTTGGGAGCTCCCCAGTTTAGTTTAGCCCCAAATTCCACCGCCCAAATCCTATTATGGAGACATCAGAATTATCTATCACAAAACAAACTGGTTTTGTTAGGCAGGCACCTGTGTTTATGGACCTGGGTTCGGTGGCCATATAGGGAAACATACTAAACCCAAACATTTCTGGAAACTAGACATCCGGGGGAGTCCACAAAGGTGTGACTTGTGCGGATTCCCCAAAGTTTTCTTACCCAGAATACCCTGCAGAGCTGAAATGATGAATAAAAACTCGATTTTTCTTGCATTTCTGTCACACAAACTACAGGAATATGCTGGGATCCACAAAATTCCTACCACCCAGTGATTCCTCACCTGTCCTGATAAAAACACTACCCCACTTGAGTGCCTATACCTAGTGCCTGTGTCAGGAATGGATCACCCCAGGGTCAACAGTTGCCTCATGTAAGGACCAACATTGACCGTTGTGTGATCTATTCCTGATGCAGGCACTAGGCCTAGCCACACAAGTAAGGTACCATTTTTATCGGTAGACTTGGGGGAATGCTGGGTGTAAGGACATTTGTGGCTACTCTCAGATTCCAGAACTTTCTGTCACCGAAATGTGAAGAAAAAGTGTTTTTTTGGCCACATTTTGAGGTTTGCAAAGGATTCTGGGTAACAGAACCTGGTGAGAGTCCCACAAGTCAGCCCATCCTGGATTCCCCTAGGTGTCTAGTTTTCAAAAATGCAGAGGTTTGGTGGGTTTCCCTAGGTGCCTGCTGAACTAGAGGCCAAAATCTACAGCTAGGCACTTTGCAAAAAACACGTCAGATTTCAGTGTAAAAATGTGATGTGTCCATATTGCCTTTCCTGTTGCGAGCATTAGGCCTACCCACGCAAATGAGGTATCATTTTTATCGGGAGGCTTGGGGGAACACAGAATAGCATAACAAGTGTTCTTGCCCCTTGTCTTTCTCTACAATTATTACTTCCAAATGTTAGACAGTGTGTAAAAAAAACGTCTATTTGAGAAATGGCCTGTAATGCACATGCTAGTATGGGCACCCCGGAATTCAGAGATGTGCAAATAACCACTGATTCTCAACACCTTATCTTGTGGCCATTTTGGAAATACAAAGGTTTTCTTGATACCTATTTTTCACTCTTTATATTTCAGCAAATGAATTGCTGTATACCCGTAATAGAATGAAAACCCATTGCAAGGTGCAGCTCATGTATTGGCTCTGGGTACCTAGGGATCTTGATGATCCTACAAGCACTATATATCCCTGCAACCAGAAGAGTCCAGCACACGTAACGGTATAATGCTTTAAAAAAATCTGACATTGCTGGAAAAAGTTACAGAGTAAAACGTGGAGAAAAATGGCTGTTTCTTTCAGCTCAATTTCAATATTGTTTTATTTCAGCTGTTATTTTCTGTAGGAACACCTTGTAGGATCTACACAAATGACTCCTTGCTGAATTCAAAATTTTGTCTACTTTTCAGAAATGCTTAGCTTTCTGGGGTCCAGTATTGGTTTTACACCCATTCCTTTCACTAACTGGAAGGAGGCTGAAAGCACCAAAAATAGTGAAAATGAAGTTTGTCCCAGTAAAAAGCCAAAATTGAGTTGAAAAATTTGGTTTTCTGATTCAACTCTGCCTGGTCCTGAAAGCTGGGAAGATGGTGATTTTAGCACCGCAAACCCTTTGTTGGTGCCATCTTTAGGGAAAAAAACACAAGCCTTCTTCGGCAGCCCTTTCTTCCCATTGTTTTGAAAAAAACCTACATTTTAGGTGTATTTTGGCTAATTTCTTGGTCTCCTCCAGGGGAACCCAGAAACTCTGGGTACCTTTAGAATCCCTAAGATGTTGGAAAAAAAGGACGCAAATTTGGCGTGGATAGCTTATGTGGACAAAAAGTTATGAAGGCCTAAGCGCGAACTACCCCAAATAGCCAAAAAACGGGACGCACTGGGGGGGGAAAGGCGCAGCAGCTAAGAGGTTAACAGAGGCTAAAATGGGTAATACAAACGCTTTTTTTGTGGTAGTGTTTTTAAGCAGTTAGGCTTATCAGAAGGTAGTGCAAAGTTTTTGTTGTACACACACAGGCAATAAATGAAGCACACACTCAATGACTAACTCCAGGCCAATTGTTTGTATATAGCAAAAATATATTTTGTTACTTTATGTCTAGAACCATAAGATTCTGATTGGAGGTAAGTACATTTGCAGGTAAGTAGCAAACATATGTAACAACACCACTTTTTTTCAATTTGGCAGTTAAACGGTTTTCAAGTATATAGCAATAATCAGTTTTAAAAATTGACAGTGCCATTTTCAAACGCAGTTCTGGGGGGAAAAAAGGTTAGCACAGTTTTGAGGTAAGTACAAGACTTATAGTTCCAGTCTCCAGGGGTTAGGATGTCCACAGGTTGCAGTTCAAGTTAACCCCAAACACCCACCACCGGCAACACGGGGCAGGTCGGGTGCAGAGGTTAAAGTTGCTGCAAGATTTTAAATGGATTTCTATGGCAACTGGGGGCACTCGGAATTGGATCTGCCAGCAGGTAAGTAACCGCGTCTCAGAGGGCAGACCGGGGGATTTAGGAGAGCATCAGGGGGGCACCAAACACACACCCTCAGCTGCACAGGGACGGCTGGGTACAGTGTGCAAACTCAGCTGAATAGGGGGACACCGGAGTTCACAAGTAGGCTGCAGGCTGGGTCCAGGAGGTCAGTTCAGGGAAACCAAAGGCTGGACAAAGAGGAGGGCCGCCTGCTGCACTTTGCTGCACCAGAGGTCGGGTTCCCCAAGGCCAGGAGGCTGCGAGTGCAGGATACCTTTTGGCGTTGGGTATCTTTGTCCACATCCTGCACGGGCAGGGGGGTCCTCTGAATGTAGTCTGCAGGTGTTGTTGTGGTGGCCAGGAGGGGTCAACCCAGGGTGAACACTAGGTCGGAATCGCATGGGGACCTGCTATAGACCAGTGGGTCACCTGGACATGGGCTGTGGGTGATGGTTGTAGAGTGGGCAGGATTCTCAGATCCTGGACGGCTCTGGAGTCCTTTTCTGGAGTATCTTTGTGGACAGGGTTGCTGTCCTCAGGAGATCTTGGTCCTCTGGTGGGAAGGCAGTCTTCTTGGGGTTTTGAAGACGTGCCTTGTCCTGCAGGATGCTCCACCTTTTTGTAGTAGGGGGCTTCAGAAGCTGTAGACAGGCCGGTAGGGCTGGGGCCAAGTCATTTGGTGTCTGCAGCCTTCTATGCTGGGGGTCAGCTTAGCAGTCCTTCTTCTTTCTTCTTGTTGTCTTCTTGAGGTCACCACAAATCTGACAAGTTAGGTTCAGGGGAGCCCTTAAATCCTGGATTTCGGGGTGTTACATGAGTCAGAGGGCAGTAGCCAATGGCTACTGTCCTTGAGGGTGACTATACCCTTCCTGTGCCCACTCCCTTTGGGGAGGGGGACACAGACCTAACCCTATTGGTCCTTGTCCTCCAAACCAAGATGGAGGATTCTGCAGGAAGGGGGTCACTTCAGCTCTGCACACCTTAGGGGTGGTCCTAACTGAAGAGGTCACTCCTCCCTGTTTTTCCTAATTTTTCTGCTGGACTTGCCGCCAAAATTGGGGCGTTGTCTGGTGGGTGGGTATCTCCACGAGTTGGAGTGCCTTGGGGCACTGTAACCAGAGGCCTGAGCCCTGGAGGCTCACCACCAGGTGTTACAGTTCCTGCAGAGGCGGTGTGTGAAGCACCTCTACCCAGTGCAGGCTTTGTTTCTGGCCTAAGAGAACACAAAGGCTCTCACCACATAAGGTTATAAACTTGTCTGGAAGTGGCAGGCTGGCACAGACCGGTCGACCTGCACTAGAAGTTTGTTTAAAATGCAGGGGCAGCTTTAATATGCCCTCTGGGTGCATTTTTCAATAAATACAACATTGGCATCATTGTGGGTTTATTGTACTGAGAATATTGATACCAAACTTCCCAGACTTCAGTGAAGCCATCATGGAGCTGTGGAGTTTGCAATGACGGACTCTCAGCTCAACTAAGGTAACACTGCCCTTACAAAGTCTAAAAATGGACTTAGACACTGCATGGGCATATTGATCATTAAGCTATGCCCTCACATGTGGTATAGTGCACTCTGCCATAGGGCTGTAAGGCCTGCTAGAGGGGTGACATACCTTCGCCAGAGGCAGTGTTTTGTCACCATTGCACCCTGAGGGGGGTGCCATGTCGACTTAGTCTTTTTCTCCCCACCAGCACACACAAGCAGCAATGACAATGTGCTTGTGTTTAGTGATGGGTCCCCTAGGATGACATAATACGTGCTGCAGCACTTGGGGACCTTCCCTGGCCTCAGAGTTATTGGTACCATGGATACCTTTTACAAGGGACTTAGATTTCTGCCAGGGGTGTGCCAATTGGGGAGACAATGGTACTGTTTTGGGAAAGAACACTGGTGCGGGGGGCTGGTTAGCAAGACTACAGCACACTCTCAGTAAAGTCAGCATCAATATCAGGAAAAAAGTAGGAGGGTAACCGTGCCAAAAAGGGCCCTTTGCTATACTTGAAATTGACATTAGACCTGAAGTGTTTTCAGGCAAGAAAATTGAAATGTTGGGTTACAGACCTTTACTTTTTAGATTAAAAAAATAGAAAGAAAATTACATATTGAAAGAAGGGAACACTTTGTTTTGGGATGGCATGACCAAGAAAATCTTAACATGATATAGAACCCAAGTAGTATAGAACCGGTGATGATTATGGATGATAATGAGAGGATTGGAAGTGTGATGCTAGAGAAATTTCCCAATGTTTTTGGGGTAAAATTTTCACAGATTTTAAACATCATATTTTACTGGAAGATAATGCTCAATCATAAAGTTAGTAATATATTCCTGTTCTGTTAAGGAAGGCGGTGCAGAAGGAACTAGATTAACTGTATAAAGCTGACATTATTGAAGAAGTGGAAGCATCAGAGTGAATTTCACCTGTGGTAGTTGCCAAACACAACAATTGTGAAATTAATTTATGCATTGATTTGCGTTACCTTAACAACAACATTGTGGTAGACAAATTTCCTTTTCCAAATATCTCTGAAATGCTGGCCTTACTAGATGGTGCTAAATGGTGTACATCACTTGATTTATCTGCAGCATGCCATCAGATATCCCTACTTTTGAATAGTAAAAACAAAACCTATTGCTTTCACTATAAAAAAAAAAGTTAGGTGCTTTTAATATGGTATTTTGATTAATGGTATAAATGAACAGGAGCACAATAAGATTGTAAGCAATGTTTTAGAGATCTTAAATATCAGGTAGTGACTTCTAGCTACATATTCCTTACCTTTGATTTTCCCCGGGCACCAGACTGGATCTGGAAACTTTTGCTTGAGCAATACCCCTGCGTGCACAGTCATGTGGCCTCGTTTAGTTCCGTGTGGCAGCGTGATTGGCGCTGGATGTGACGTCGTGGTCACGTATATATACACCACCCAGGCGTGCGGACGTCAGTTATTTTCTTTCCGCAGCGGTTAGTGCTGATCCGGAGAGAGAGCTGCCCCACTGTTGTTTGTTGACAGGCTTTTTTTTAACATTATGATGAGTATTTTTGAAAGTGTGTCGAGTATGTCATCTAGAAAGGTAAGATTCAAGCTGTATGGTGCCTGTCACCGCGCCATGTCGGTTATGGACCCCACCTTGTTTACCTATGGTGTCTCGAGCTAGACCATGCCTTGAAGTCGTCCTCGGACTGCTGAGCCTTGGCACTGAAGGTTTTGAGGGAGCGGTCACTAAAGCTGCTTGCGGCCTGGCAGATGACGTTTATCCAGTGCAACTCCTCGAAGGTTACGGTCCCATTCACGGAGAAGGTCACGGACTGCTCCAGGAGCCTCAAGTCCTCTTCCTCCCACTTGAGGTCCTCAGAGCCTCGGGGAAGAGGCACAAGAAGGACTTCGACTTAGTCTTGTCCGTCGGATGATGCAACAAATTCAGAACATTGGTGTTCCAGGCACGGTTCCACGGTATCAATGTCAGGTCTGACTCACGCCTCCCTTCATTTCTGAGAGCTGGAGCAACCCTTGCTCAGGTAAAAAGACTTCTGCAAGGCCATGAGTCTGAATTGAGATTCTGATTGGTGGCGATCGTACCCACACAACATTTTCTGGCACTGATCTGATGCTTCCAGCACTGCCAGTTTCCCCCAGCCCCATTCTTATATCTGACAATCCGGTGTCAAAGCAACGTCACACAACACTGATTCCAGAGTCAACAGTGCCCATGGGTGCCAGATCACTGCATGAGGATTGTTTTCAACAGCCAGGTATGGGAGAAGATTAGGAGGGGTCACTGGACCCTTTAGAACAGTTGCAATGATCTTTCAACTGTTATGAGAAACTAGGAGAGGCCAGTGGACTCCAGGTTCTGGTTTGCTCTCTTCCTACACTGTGGCTACAGAGGAGGGAGCTCCCTATGCATTGGTGGTGCATAGGGCAGCGGAGGTCCACGACTTCGAACTGCCCTCAGTGGCTGACAAGACTAACCTCTTGACAGAAGTGCTTTAGCCTGGGGCTTCCACTTCTGAACCCCTTTTGCCCTTTAATAAAGCACTTACTAGTGTCCTGCTGGGAACCTGGTCCAAACCCAGCACAGGGGCTTTTGTAAATAGGACAATTGCCCACCACCATCGCCCTGCATTGAGTGACCCTACTTTCCTCAGCCAACACCCTACCCTTGAGAGCTTGGTAGTGCAAACCCCAACTTCCCATGGTGCATTTCCTTTTGGTCCCCTGGACAAGGAATCCAAGAGGCTGGACCAACTTGGGAAGAAGATGGTTTCTTCCACTAATCTGGCTTTGAGGTCGGTGAACACCTCATGCTTACTGGACTGTTTCTCGCACACCTTATGGGATACGGTTTTTGGGAGATGTCCAGGCAAACCTTAAGGACATGCCCTTCATCGGGGCTTTTTTGGAGAGAAGGCAGACTTGGCGCTGGAAGGCTCTTAGGACTCTTGGGCTGTGGACAAGTCCTGGGGCCTCTTGGCAAACCCTTTGTCCACTGTCTGCCTTTCACCCCATTTGTGGCTACGGAAAGGGCATGACATTGCGCTAGCCCTATGCCAGCCACCATCCTGTGCTTGCACTCCAAGCTATGCAAGGACATGGGCGCAGTGCATTCAGACCTAGAGGATCTGGAAGCCAGAAATTATCTGCCACCCAGCCCCATGCAGTTGCACCCTCCAAGCTCTCCTAGTATGATTCTGCAGGACCATGCTTGTCCAGCTGGAGGGAGAAATCAACATTATCTCTTCCACTGGCAGTCTGTTACATTAGACGCTTGGGTTCTGCAGATCATTCAGAAGGGCTACTCCCTGGATTTCCAATCCTTTCCTACCCCAATACCACTGACACATGAACGGCTGGCGGAGGACCACATAACTTTGCTCTGACAGGAAGTCGCAGCTCTCTTGGCCAAGTGAGCCATGCAAAGGGTCCCGATATCAGAAGTAGGCAGTGATTGTTATTCCAGCTACTTTCTGATACCCAAAAAGAACAAGGGCCTACTCCCTATTCTAGACCTACAGACTGTCAATATGTTCCTCAAAAAGGAGACCTTCAAGGTTCAAGATGCTAAATTTGGCTGAGGCCTTGTCTGCTGTAGACCAAGGAGACTGGCGGGTAGCATTGGACTTGCAAGATGCATATTTTCACATCCCCATCCTGCCTGCCCACAGGTGTTGCCTGCAGTTCAAGTTAGACCACGAGCACTTTCAGTTCAACGTGCTCCCCTTTGGCCTTACCAGTGCCCCTCTGGTGTTCACTAAGGTCATGGCAGTGATCGCAGCTCATCTGAGTAGGTTAGGGGTCTTCCCCCACCTCAACGACTAGCTGTTGAAGGCGGCTTCTCCCCAGACTGTCATCTCCAACCTTCAGACTATGGCAGACCTCCTGCATTCACTGGGGTTTCCTATAAATATGCTGAAGTAACACTTGACCCGTTCTCAGATGCTCCCTTTCATTGGAGCTGTTCTGGACATAGTGCAGTTTCGGGCTTATCCTCCTAAGCATGGAGTCCAGGATATTCAGGTTATGACACCGATTTTACAGCTTCTATCCTGGGTTTCAGTGAGACTGACTCTGAGGCTGCTGGGCCCCATGGCTACCTGCATTCTGTTGGTGAATCATTGTAGATGGCATATGCGGGACCTGAGGTTCCAGTGGGTGCATCATCAGTGAAATTTCTCTGATGTGGTCCAGATCTCGGAGGGAACTGCCGAAGACCTGCACTGATGGATTACGAAGCACGATTGGGTCTGAGCCAGACTCCTCTTCCTAGACCAACCAGACTCTACAGTACTGGCAGATGCATCACTTCAGGGATGGGGCAACCATCTGGGAGAGGTGGAGATCAGAGGACTCTGGTCTCCGGCAAAGTCAGGACTCCACATTAACTTGCTGGAGCTCCATGCAATCTGGCTGGCATTGAAAGCATTTCTTTCCTCTGTCAAGGTGAAGTTACTGCCTTTTTTCTTGGACAATACCACCACCATGTGGTACTGCAGCAAGCAGGGTGGCGTGGGGTTGTGGACCCTTTGACAAGATGCCCTGCATCTCTGGGCATGGCTGGAACCTCAGGGCATCACCCTAGTGGGTTAACACCTGGCAGGTTCTCTGAATGCCAGGGCGGTCATACTCAGCCGTTGATACCTAGCGGATCATGAGTGGTGTCTATATTTGGAGGTGGCGCACGGACTCTTTCAACAGTGGGGAGAGCCTTAGTTAGATCTGTTCACCTCCAAAGAGAATGTGCAATGTCAGCAATATTGCGTGTTGGAGTTTCCAAGGTGGCATTCACTCTGCAACACTTTTCGTCACAAGTGGAGTTCAGGCCTCCTCTAAGCCTTTCCCCCCATACCACTCCTGCCCTGAGTTCTGAAGAAGATCAAGAATGATCGGGCCCCAAGTAATCCTTGTGGCTCTGGACTGGGCATGGAGAGTCTGGTATTCCAAGTTTCTGAAAATGAGCATCGATCCTCCAACCAGGCTGCCCCTTCGGGAGGCTCTACTGTCACAGCAACAGGGGAGGGTTCTCCACCTGAACCTATCAACTCTGCGCCTTCATGCATGGAGATTTAGCGGTGACAGCTGACCGTCTTTGACCTTCCTCCCAAAGTCTGTAATGTTATTCTGTCAGCCAGGCGTTCCTCCACCAAAACGCTATACTCCTGCCATTGTCAAAAATGTGTAAAATATTGTATAAAGAAGTCTATGGATATTCTTTCTGCTTCTCTCTCAGATGTTTTTCTTTTCATTCTGTACCTTGCCCAGCTCTGGGCGTGATTAAGGGCTATCTGTCTGCTCTATTTGTTTTTCTGTGGCTGCCTTATAAACCCTCTTTATTTAAGTTCCCTAATGTAAATAGGTTTTTTAAAGGGCTTGTACATATGTGTCCACATTTGCCCTTCATTATACCTTAGGGGGACATGAACCTGGTTCTTACATTTCTGATGTGTGCTCCTTTTGAGCCACATCATAATGGTCCCCTCAGGCTGCTTGACATCAAATCATTCTTGTGGGCATAACATCTGCGCAGAGGGTCAGTGAGCTGCAGGCTTTGTCATCCAGGCCTCCAAATCTCACAGTGTTTCCTGATAAAGTGGTGCTTCGCACCGGTGCCTATTTCCTCCCAAAGGTGGTGACCCCATTTCATATGGGATAGACTGTTACCACCTTCTTTGCTTCCTTGCATTCTTCTAAGGAGGAGGAGCAACTCCATCGTCTGGACGCAAAAAGAGCATTGTTGTTCTGCCTTGATTGCATAAAAGAGTTCAACCATCAACGACCAACTCTTTGTGGGTTATATGGGAGCAAAGAAAGGCCAGGCGTTACAGAAATGAACCATTATGCACTGGGTTGTTGTCTGTATAACAATCTGCTACGCATTAACCAAGAAGCAGCCTCCCTAGGGCTTGAGGGCCCAGTCCACCAGGGGCAATGCTGTGGCCACGGCGTTAGCACGCGGTGTTCCACTCCTGGATATTTGTCATGCAGCAACATGGACATCTCTGCACAAGTTGGCAAAATAGTACTCCCTGGACAGACAGGTCCGTAGAGACGTGCATTTCGCCCGTTCAGTCCTGCAGCATTTCTTAGTGTAAAAAAAATAGTCCGTAATTCACCACCAGGATGGTATGGCTTGGGAATCTACACAAAGGTAAGGAATCTGCAGCTAGACGTCTCTATCAGATGAACAAGTTACTTACCGTTGGTAACACATTATCTGATAGAAACTATATCTAGCTGCAGATTCCTTACACCCACCCATGCCTCCCTACTCTGGGGACTCATTTGCTTGGGTTACGGTGATCCCTTTCAGGGCCCTAGTTTGGACACACATTTGTCAGTTAACTTCATGGTTGTGCGCTCCTGGCGTGGAAAGTCATGAAGAAAGTTACTGACATCTGCATACCTGGGTGGCGCCTACATAGGTGACTGCAACATCACATCCGGCGCCAATGACGCAGGCGACATCACGAGGAACCAAATGCAGCCACCCGATGGCATGTAGGGGTATTCCTCAAGCAAAAGTTTCCGGATCCAGTCTGATGTCTGGGGAACTTCAAAGGTAAGGAATCTGCAGCTAAATATAGTCTCTACCAGATAATGCATTACCAAAGGTAAGTAACTTGTTCGACAGGAACTTACCAGTAGACTATTCTAAATGCAAATTTGCTATGCATTCTGTGACATGCCTGGATCATGTGTTAAGTGAGGAGGGTATTTCTCCAAAACCTGATTTAGTAGAAGCTAACAGAGCATTTCTGCAAAACCAGATTTAGTGGAAGCTTTTAGCAATGCTCCAGCTCCTGCAAACAAAGACGAATTATTAAGATAATTATTAGGACTTGTAGAGTTTTATTGTAATTTTATTGAGGGTTTCTCTGGTAGGATATACAATGTGAGACAACTATTGAAAAACAAAAGCAAATTTTGTTGGTCTTTTGAACGCCAGAAGGAATGTGAAGAAGTCAAGAGTGCCATTGTCTAGGTGCTGCACTAAAATGTTTTGACCCCAGTTTGGAGAATCTGGTTACTGTTAATGCAAGTAGCAAAGGATTGGGTGGGGTTTAACTCAAAAAGATACAAAGGAATGTGAGAGAATAATTGCTTATGCATCAAGAGCATTGTCACCAATTGAAGAAACGTTTTCTGTTATAGAGAAGAAAGCAGTGGCTTGTGTGGGCACTGGAATGTTTCAGACCGTTTGTATGGGGTAACAAATGCACAGTTAGAACTGGTCATAAGCCGCTTGTTAAGCTTCTGACAACTGAAGGTTTGTTTAGAGCTTTGGCTAGAATAGTAAGAATGTCCATGAAACTGCAGTTTTTCATCTATGAGGTAGAATATATTCCAGACAAAAGTTATGTAATGGCTCACTTCTATCAAGAATGCCATTGGACATTCAAGAGTGTGAGAAATCTAAATGAGAATATTTCAGTATCAATTGATTCATGATCAAGGTGTAGTAGGTGTTGAGAAAGAAGAATGGGAAAAAGAGTGTACTAAGGATATTTTCTTGCAAAGTTTAGCCAGATTTATTAAATCAGGTTGGTCTAGCAAATCTGAATTGTCTATAGATTTGAAACGTTTTTGGGAAGTAAAAAGTGAGTTATCTGTAGAAGGTGGCAATGTGAAAAGGGTTGATAAGGTTGCTCTTCCAGTTACCTTCAGAAGGAAATTAGTCAGCTTATATCATGAAGAATATTAAGGAATTGTCAAAACCAAACAGATAGTCAAAAGGTGGTATTGGTGACCTGGTTCAGATGTGTTTGTAGAGAGATTGGTAAGAGAGCGCATTGCTTGTTCTAATTCAGACATTAAAGATCTTAAGAACCAGTATATGTGAACCTATTGTTCTGCATAAACCATAGAAACTGTAGCAATAGACATCATGTGGCCCATTGGAGAGGAGCAGAAATATGTGGTAGATTTGATTGGTCCTTTTTCTAGATGAACAGCCATCAAGATTGTGAAAAAGGTAGATACTTATGTTGTTCTAACATTTATGGATAGCATTTTTTTTAATGTGAGAGATTGCCAACACAATTAATAAGTGACAATGGCATTCAGTTCATGTCTGGGAAGACACAGAATTATTTTTCCAGTTTGGGTATCAAACATAGAACCACATCCCTATATAATCCCACTGGAAATGGTATGGTAGCACACTTTAATAGAGTGATCAAAATGCTGTGCAATTAGCCATTAAGAACTAGGATAATTGGGAAATCCAAATTTTCAAAACAGTTTGGATGTATAGAACTGTCATTCATGATGAGTTGGGTGTTTCCCCTTTTGAACTCATCAGAGGAAGGGAGGCCAGGACCAAAGCTAATCCTGAGTGGTTAGTATAGTCTTCTACTACGGATTTTTCCATGGAAGATGTTAAGAGAAAAGTTGTGAATACTCATTTGAGGTACAAAAAAACAATATGATTTGAGGAAAAACACTAAAGATATTACAGTAGAAGTGGGAATGATGGTCAAATAAGGAAACATTAGAGGGTCAAGAAGGAGGAAAGTCAGTTCACTGAACCTTTGAAACTGATTAAAGTTTTGCGTAATGCACTCACTTTGATTGATGGCAAGGTTTGGAATTTAAAAATAATTGCTGTGTTGAACAGTGAGAACACGTGGAATGAGGTGGTTACTAAAAAGAGTGTAAGTATGGATGGATTTGGAGGTAACAGCGGGTGTTGAAAGGAAAAAGGTTGATGCTCATAGGCAGGTTGCAGCCAATAAAGGTGTAAGAGAAAAATGAGATATGTGTGTGTGGAAAGTCAGGAGGATGGTGATGACATTGTTGATGACATGCAAGATAAGGCGGATGGGAATAGTACAAGAACAGATATGAAGGAAAAAGAAAAACATGTGAGAAATAAACCTTAATGGTTGTAGGATTATGAAGTAGAATAGGCGGTGACAAGAGGAATTAACAACGACAATTCTTTAGACATATGTTATAAATTAATTTTTAATATATTGTATTCCAGCACATTAATATTGTATGATTTGGATATTATGATTGTAAGGTTTTTTTTTCCGTTTTTTTTTCTTATTTATGAAGGGGGAAGATGTGTTATGTCATGTGTCTCGCATGCGCTGTGCATTGTTTTATTGTTATGCTTTAACATCGTAATGCTCGCGCCCTTATGAGAACTGTCACTGAGGGTAGAGGTGTTCTAGAATTGTAATGGATTGGAGTTGTAGTGATGAAGAGCAGACGGTGCTGCCTGCGTTCCTACAATAAATACTTACTTTACCTGTGAGACTCCTGTCGTTGGAGGTGGCACTACACTAAGGGCCAGATGTAGCAAAGGGTTTGCGCCTCGCAAACGGCGAAAAACGCCGTTTGCGAGGCGCAAAAGCCTCTCTGCTATGCAGAAATGCATTTTGCGAGTCGGATCCGACTCGCAAAATGCATTTCCGACTCGCAAATAGGAAGGGGTGTTCCCTTCCTATTTGCGACTCGCAATGCTATTCAATTTCATTTGCGACCGCGAAAGCGGTCGCAAATGAAATCGCAGTTACCATCCACTTGAAGTGGATGGTAACCCAGTCGCAAACGGGAAGGGGTCCCTATGGGACCCCTTCCCCTTTGTGAATGGAAAAAAAAATATTTTTTCAGAGCAGGCAGTGGTCCAATGGACCACTGCCTGCTCTGAAAAAAACGAAACTAAAGGTTTCGTTTTTTTTTTCCAAGTGCAGCTCGTTTTCCTTTAAGGAAAACGGGCTGCAGATGGAAAAAAAAAACTGCTTTATTAAAAAGCAGTCACGGACATGGTGGTCTGCTGACTCTAGCAGGCCACCATCCCCGTGAGTGCCCATACTCGCAATGGGGTCGCAAACTGCGACCCACCTCATTAATATTAATGAGGTGGGTCTTTGCGACCCCATTGCGAGTTGCAGAAGGTGTCTGAGACACCTTTCTGCATAGCAAATTGCGACTTGCAATTTGCGAGTCGCACGGACTCGCAAATTGCAAGTCGCAATTTGCTTTGTTGCTACATCTGGCCCTAACTCCTTTATACCAGTGCCATCCACCAAACAAAGACAATCCGCTCATCACTGTAGCACGCGGGGTGGGTTGGCAGAGAGTGCAAGCCTGAAGTCCAAGAAAGCTCCACAAGCAGATTTCTGTGAAGAAGGAAACTTGTGTTAACGCGTCCCTTTTTGATAATTTATTTCACATCAGGACTCGCTTTAGGCCAATGAATCTTTTGACCCAGTTGAGAGACACCTTAGGACGAGATAGCTAATCAATATATCAATCAATACGTCAATAATGTCATCAATATTTATCACGAAAATGCATTTCACTTTAGTTAAAGTCATTAATCAATTCAAAACGCTACCATGACCTTTCAGCCATGAATAACCACACCTTGTTTAGTAGAATTTTAAGAATTTTATTCCCTATTAATTACAATCTAATAGCAAATGCGTTAATTTCAACACCAAGAAACATAATAGCATAGTCACAATATGGCAACTTTGATAAGCTTTCATGTAGGCGAGAATCACAAACATCAGAACGTAACACGGCGTGAACATAGATCAATTTTAGCAGAGTGTCAATAGCACGTCAGTTCAACAAAGCATAATGTCAGTTGTTTGTCTATTTGCGTCAGTTTTAGTGAACACCTGTCCTAACCACTGATTAGCATTAGCATTTTGGGCTTCATGCAAAACAATTTAGAACACTAATTTGGAAAACATCTGGCTAAGGTCTCTGTCAAAAGCAAGCAGTTGGTACCTAGAAAGGAAAAGCAAACAGACAAATCACAAATGCATTGTCATAATTACCCTCCAAGGATTAGGTCAGCGCACAGGTTCAGTCTTTGTCTTCAGGACATCAGCCAAATCGCCATCCGTCAGAACTCAGCTCTGGGCAAAAGGGCACTTCCCTCATATGGAGGAAAAGTATAAATGGGCAACTCTAAGGGGCGAGGATGGTTTAAGTAAACCACCAAATCACCAAACAGAGTGACAGAGTTTCTGGATAAAATCAATAGCATTCCCTAACCCACCTAAATGACCTCCCTGTGACATGGATTTTTATCCCTTTTTCATTGTACATTCCCCCCAAATTCTATTGTTTTTTTGTTATACCCCATTATCTTTAACCTATCAAATAAGCATTAGGTAATCCTAATCTTCACCCCACATTGTTTTACAAGTCTTTGATTGGTCCTTATAATTGACGTCTTCAGAAATGGCACATCCGGTGTGATTTCATCCTCCTGTAATTCTTTGCACATCTTTTGGTCAGCAGTTCCATTGTCTTCACCGGTTTGAATGACCTTGTACATTACATTAATCTACACTGTTTCAATTCACTTTTAACATTTAGTCTCTGGACGAGGGGAGATGGTGAGAACGGATCTAACATGGTTACATTCATCTTCCAAGTCGAAGAAAAAGAATAAACAGGGTCATGGCCCCTTGTGAGTCAGACCACTGGAAAAAAGAAAAATGCATTTAATATGAGAGCCAGGCAGCTAAGCTGCAGCTCATGCTAACTTAAGGCCTATGAGGTTTTCAATACAGATTTAATAATGCAAATGTTAGTATGAGCTCAATTGAACGTAACATAAACATTTTGGTCATCATTATTAGTTTGCGTATACATTGGTGGCCACTCTTTGTGGTCACAATTCAAGCGCACGTCTATGCAAACTTGCTATTATCATAGTTTCTATGCGGTAGTATCACACCTTAATTCATAAACATTTTATGTTAATATAGATTATATAAGCTACGCTCTCTCAGTCCCTCCTCTGATGACGTTCGTCATCACAAACCTTTCCTCTAACCTTTCACTCTAATTTTTCACTTTACGCATAATGCGCATTTCAACATCTTGTCCCTTGTGTGAACTCTTCCAAATTTCATTAAACATTTTCTCCCTTTCACTTTCCTCATTCCTTTTGCTTCTCTTTGTCCAATTTCTTTTGATTTTATCATTAATTTTGCATGCTCCCCATAATCCTAATAGACAGGCCAAAACGATTAATAGACCCCCTAATATTTTTGCAAGTACCCCATTCCAAATATTGCTAAACCAGCTCCCTACTCTGGCAATTCCTTTTCCTAATTTCTCCCACACTCCAGGGGCCAGATGTAAAAAGACGTTTGCGAGTCGCAAACAGCGAAAAACGCCGTTTGCGAGGCGCAAAAGCCTCACCGGTATGCAGAAATGCATTTTGCGAGTCGGATCCGACTCGCAAAATGCATTTCCGACTCGCAAATAGGAAGGGGTGTTCCCTTCCTATTTGCGACTCGCAATGCAATGCAATTTCGCGGTCGCAAATTAAATCGTAGTTACCATCCACTTGAAGTGGATGGTAACCCATTCGCAAACAGGAAGGGGTACCCATGGGACCCCTTCCCCTTTGTGAATGATCACAAAAACAATTTTTCAGAGCAAGTAGTGGTCCTATGGACCACTGCCAGCTCTGAAAAATACCGAAACAAAAGGTTTCGTTTTTTTTTCTAAATGCAGCTCGTTTTCCTTTAAGGAAAACGGGCTGCAGATAGAAAAAAAAAACTGCTTTATTAAAAAGCAGTCACGGACATGGTGGTCTGCTGTCTCCAGCAGGCCACCATCCCCGTGAGTGCCCATACTCGCAATGGGGTCGCAAACTGCGACCCACCTCATAAATATTTATGAGGTGGGTCTTTGCGACCCCATTGCGAGTTGCAGAAGGTGTCTGAGACACCTTTCTGCATAGCAAATTGCGACTTGCAATTTGGGAGTCGCACGGACTCGCAAATTGCAAGTCACAATTAGCTTTTTTCCTACATCTGGCCCCAGGTTCCTTCAAATCCTTCAAATCTGCACTATCTTTAGTTAGGTTAGTAAGCATACCTCTAATCTTTTTACTATTGTCAGGTATATATGAGCAAGAATGACGCTCGTTGAGCATCTTGCAGACCCCCCCACTCTTTGCTAAAAGAATGTCTAAAGCAAGCCGATTTTGAAGAGACATAGCTCTTTCTGCAGCAAGTTCAGTATCCATCAGGAGTATAGCCCCTGTAAAATTCGTCAGCATGTTATCCACAATAGTAGACAACTTTTGAATCTTTATGGAGTTTAAGATAATCCTTACTGAAGGAATTATGGCTCCAAATATGTCTCCAACGACAGCAGCCGCTGTCTCTCGTTTTTGTCTAACATGTTGTAATTCAGACGTTTTAGGTATTTGCTTTAAGTCATCAATCTGGTAAATCTTTGGGAAAACTATTCCGAAATAACATGTCCCATACCATCCCTTAGGGAGACGTAATAAGCATTGAGTCCACAGATATAATAGATCCCAGGGATCGCTGGATCCTGTCCATTTAACATGAAAGTCCATTTACTCTGAAACAAAAACACATGTCTGCATTCACTCGTTCCCACAAATAAAGTGTCATGCTCGTGTTTTGGCCTATATATACACAAAGCCTCCCTACATGCAGTGCATCTATAGCTAGTTTGCCTTGCGTCTTTATTGCAGTGTAAGTATAATCATTTGCATATGTGCGTTTTTCTAACCCTTTCTCTAATCTTTCTTTCAATGCTTTGCGTCTATCATCCAATGTGATCTAAAAAGCTTTTCTCTACAGGTGTCAATAAGCAATTCAGATTGTTGCGGTGTGCATAAGCTGTCCCAAATGTAAGCGTCGGTTCAAAGAAACCTCTCACTAATTTTATACTATGCTCCTTAGCTAACTTATTCAAAAACTCAATCACAGGCACAAAGGAAAACACAACATCCAAATTTGAATAAAAGTATTGTACATGCTCTTGATCATGCAAGCTACAACTTATCCCGTAGGTTAATGGAAGGCTATGGTAAGTGACTCCTTCTTGCACTGAAGAAGGAATCTTTGTACACACATAACAGTTTCTTGCATCCATGGTTTCAACGTACTCATTCAACAGACGATAGAAGACATTAGTGGAAAGTTCCCCCTTTGAGTTAGTTCCCTCATGCAAGTGCTTTGCATCCTGCTCAAACTTTTCCCACGGTGTTAGTGTTGTAGTTTCAGGTTTTGAAGCATTGTTAGTCACCTTCTTATCCAGCCACGGCATTCGCACAATCACTCCCACAATTATTATTGCACACACAATACCTAATATAAGACTCAACCAACCACACACCTTGCCCTTCTTGTTACTACCTCTATTATAAGCCATGTCTGTAAAGAATCAGATAGCAGAATAATAATCAACTTGATAAAACTCTCTTTTTTTTTTTCTTAATGCAAAAGTCTCTTTCTCTCTGCGTGTATTTACAGCTTTTCAATCACTCCAGGATCCCTTTGTCAAGTCAGGTTAGCAGCTTGTCATAATCGAGTTCTCGAAGTCAAATCAGGTTATCATGTCTCATCCGGTAATTTATAAGTCTCTCTTCATAAGTTTTCCGTTTTCTTTGTAACAAAGTCTCTTTCTTTGAGTCACCTCAGGTACCGTAGTATTGGCCTGGCACTTCTCGATCAAAACAGAATGCTAAGAATTCTTGTTGCCATTCAGATGTTGTTGCATATGCCCACTCAGGACCTGCGTACCTCCTGTTTGCGGTTCTCTTTCTTTTCAATCTGCGTTCACCTTGAAATTCTCCTTCACTTAGATCCTCTACTCGAGATGTATCAGTCTCTTCTGTTATTGTTTCACCTGGTACACTCTTTTCTCTTGCAGCCTGTTTCTCGTGCCAGTTATCTCACTTATGCGTCTTCTTTCTGCCTGTTCTTTCAGGACGCTGAACAGCACCCTCCTCTTGTACTATGGTGTTTTCTCTTGATGGACCTGCAACTGGCTCAGGGGATGCCGGAGTACTATGGTCTCTTTCTATTATTTCCCCTTCTTCTTCTTCTGGATCTGTAACGGGTTCAAGTTCTAACCCGTATCCGTCTACTTCTGGGAGAACCTCTCCTCGATTTAGTTCTCCCGCTGCCTCTACTGAGATAGGCACACTGTCACCTCTGTCGAACTCATTTACTGTTTGAGGGACTAGGCTGTTCTCAGTGGGCTCTCCTGCAGTCTCAGTTCTCTCTTGGCTGTTTTCTAGCCCTGTGACTTCTCTCTCTGGGACTGTTGTGCCGGAAACTTCAAGTTCCTCATCAGATGGACACGTTACCTTTTTTGTGTGACTGGCATGTATCCAGTTTGGAACTCCTGCACATTTCACAGCAGTGGTTGTTGTCAAGATTACTTGATATGGCCCCTTCCAGCACGGCTCCAAACACGACTTTCTCACGTGCTTCTTGACAGCTACCCAGTCACCGGCTTGCAGGGTGTGACCTGGATCACCGATGGGTGGCAATGTGTTAGCTTCCACCTGATGAGAAAAAGAGCGAATCACATCAGCCAAGCCTTTGCAGTAGTCCAACACCATATCATCCGTGATATTTACTAGAGCATTTGCAGGTACTGAGGGTAACCTCATAGCTCTGCCCATGAGGATCTCATGGGGTGATAGTCCTGTCTTTTTATCAGGGGTGTTCCTCATCGACATCAGCACTAAGGGTAATGCATCTGGCCATTTCATATTGGTAGCTGCGAACATCTTTGCCATTTTGATTTCAAGGTACCATTCATTTGCTCTACTAGTCCTGATGCTTCAGGGCAGTAGCTACAATGCAGCTTCTGTTCAATGTCTAGTGCGGCACACAAGAGCTTAATCACCTCATTGTCGAAGTGTCTGCCCCTATCTGATTCTATAGAGACCGGAAACCCGAACCTGGGTATTAGTTCCCTAAGCAGCAGCTTTGCAACTGTGAGACTGTCATTTCTACGTGTGGGGTAAGCTTTAATCCAATGGCTGAAAACACACACAATCACCAACACGTATTTCAATCCTCCACAAACAGGCATCTCAATGAAATCCATCTGCATCTTGCTAAATGGACCACCAGCTCTCCCTATGTGGCTCAAAGTTACCACAGTCCCTTTTCCGGCATTCATCTGTTGACAGATGATGCACCTGTGACAGGTAACCTCTGCGGCATGTCTGAACTTTGGGTTAAACCAATCGATTTTGAATGACCTGATCATTGCATCTCTTCCAAGATGAGCCTGTCCATGATAGAGCCTAGCAAATTGTGACAGAAGGCTATTTGGCAAAACTAATTTCCCCTCCTCTGAGACCCACAAGTCGTCAGCCCTCTGTACACATTGCATTCTTTGCCAGGAGCGTTTTTCCTCTTTGCTAGCACGACCCTGTAGTGTCTTTAGCTCATCTAGTGTATCGACCACCCTTAATGTAAGGTTCAAGCATGTCATTTTCAGTTTGCGGCATCAATTCCCTCCGAATGGAGCCAGCGGTGTTGCAGGTGTGCGACGGGTGCAGTAGCACCCGTCGCGATTTTCACTGTCTGCTATGCAGACAGTGAAAATCATGCTGGGGCCCTGTTAGGGGGCCCCTGCAATGCCCATGCCAGTGGCATGGGCAGTGCAGGGGCCCCCAGGGGCCCCACGACACCCGTTCCCGAACGAAACAGGCTGGCGGGAAGGGGGTCAGAATCCCCATGGCGGCGCGGCTTGCAGCGCCGCCATGGAGGTTCAGCCCAGCCAGGGGAAATCCCCTTTTCTGACCGCGGCTTTAACGCCGCGGTCAGAATGGGCAATGAAGCACCGCCAGCCTGTTGGCGTTGCTTCCGTTGCCCGCGGCCCTGGCGGTCTTGGACCGCCAGGGTCGGAATGAGGGCCAAAGTCTTGCGACTTTGGACCTTCATGGACCTGTGTTAAGACAGACAAAGAACAAGCATCACGTTCATGACAAAACAGTAGAAAAGGCTTTGTGTAATCAGGCATACCCAAAGCTGGTGCCCTGCACATGCATTCTCTCAATTCCATGAATGACTCAAGCTCTTCTTTGGATAAGGCTATGGTATACGGCTCATCCTTAATCTCTTTGCCTGTCAGCTTTATCAAAGGTTTAGAGATAATTGAGAAGTTGGGTATCCACTGGCGACAGTAGCCCACCATTCCCAAAAACATCCTGACATCTCTCTTTGTTGTTGGGGGGTTCAATTGCAAAATGGCTGTTATCCTTTCTTTCGATATTCTCCTGGACCATCTTTCAATCAAGTGTCCTAAGTGCTTCACTTCTTTCTGGCAGTACTGCAGCTTCTTGGGTGACACTTTATATCCATTCTCTCCCAAATGATTTAGTAAGACAATTGTGTCATACCTACAGTCATCCCTTGTCCTGGATGCAATCAGTAAGTCGTCAATGTACTGCACTAGACTCGAGTTAAAAGGCAGTACTAAGGATTCTAAGTCCTTTTTCAATATCTGATTGAAGATGGACGGTGATTCAGAGAACCCTTGAGGAATTCTGCACCAACTGTACACCTTGTCCAAGAATTTGAAACTGAATAAAAACTGGCTGTCCTCATGAAGAGGTACCGAAAAGAAGGCTTGTGACAGGTCTACAACGGTGAACCATTCAGCATCACACGGGACCTGAAACATAATCACTGCTGGATTGGGCACTGTGGGGCAACATTTTACCACAATCTCGTTTATTTTTCTTAAGTCCTGCACAATTCGAACCTTCCCACAAGGCTTTTTCAGACCCATTATCGGTGAATTACATGAGCTGCTCAACACTTCTTTCAGGACCCCCTGTTTCACAAAGTCCGCAATTATTTGTGACACTTGAATAAGAACATCTTGTGCCATGTGATATTGTGGCACCTGGGGAAACACTACATTTGGCTTCACTTGTACTCTAACTGGTTCTACTCCTTTTATCAATCCCACTTCTTTTCCCGTCAAATCCCACACTTTCTCTGTCACAGTCCCTTGTAACTCAGCAGGTAAGTCGATCACTGTGAGCATCGGTAACAAGGTAATCAAAGGGTAATCTTCATTTGTGGTTCCTGTTTCGAACCCTGAGAACTGACCATCATCCCCTTCATCATCACTGTTTGTCTGCACTTCGATTCCATCATTGGAACAGGTAATCGAACATTTCGTCTTGCACAGTAAGTCTCTTCCGAGTAGGGATACCGGACTTGAGTCGCAGACAACAAACTTATGCAGTCCCTGGAAGTTGCCGATCTCAACTTGCACTGGATCTGTAATCAGATTTGTCAGGTACTGGTTTGCCACTCCGACCACCCTTATGGTACGCCCTGGAAGTGGTAATTTTGGAACCTCTGCACTTCTAACAGTAGAGCGTGTAGCTCCGGTATCAACCAGGAATGAAACTTTGTGACCCATTACCTTTCCCTCTACGTAGGGTCCCCTCTGATCTACCTCTAGAGACGCTGCAAGCCTGCACTCTTCACTGTCTGAACTGTCATCCGACCATTCCTCATTCATTCCATCTTCACCACGCAATGGGAATTGCTGTACTGTATTATTTTGACTCATCACTTGACCCGTGACCTGCTGAGGAAGCATCACCTGTTGCTGTCCCATCGGAGCTAGTGGTAATTGCATTTGCTGTCTAGGTACCATAGGAACCTGCTGTTGTACTTGCTGTATTTGTGCTGGTTGAACACGCAGCATTTGCATTTGCTGCATGGGCTGTAACCCTTGCATCTGGACCATGTTATTTTGAAAGTTCGGGTTTTGATTTTTCAATCTTGGACCTCTCATATTTTGCAATGTACCGACATTAATGCTTTGTTGAACGACACCATTCTGCACCACATTCGGGCATTCCCGCTTCCAATGCCCCACGCCCCCGCACGCGTGACATGGGGACATCCTTTTCATCCCTTGTGAGTCATTTTGAAACACAACAGTATTTAAGTCTGGACCGCGATTCACAAAACCTCGACCTCGACCTCTTGGTTGTGCCTGAAACACACGATTCCCTTGCGGTTGCTGCTGTATCATCTGTTGAACTCCATTTCCCTGTATTCCAGCCTGTGCTGCCCTTATCTGCATCACCATCACTTTCTCCTTCAACTTTTTCTGCTTCAGCTCAATCTCATCACTACAGTATTTTGCATACTGCAACACCTCATCAATCGGCTTTGCTTGCCAACAAATCAAATGATTCTTAATCATCTGGCTAACCTCTGGTCTCAGCCCTTCAACAAATCTGAACACAAGATGGTTCATGTATTTTGGCTCAATGGTCTCAGTACCACTGTAATGTTTGAATGCCTTCAACAATCTCTCATAATAAGCATGAATTGACTCTTTAACCTCCTGTGAGGTCCGGTCGATTTTCTGCCAATCAGTCACCTTCTGCGATACTTCTGCTTCAAAAACGCAATCACCTTTTGATAGTACTTCATCACCTCCTCAAAGGGTGCTCCGGTCACCTTATCCCTTGCCGGCTCCTTCGTCGGCCAGTCTACCCCTCTCTTGCTCTCGAGCCACAAATCAGGCGGAACAATAATCTCAAAAAAGGTATTCAAGTCTTCCCAGAGACACTTTGTAAGCTTCACAAATCTATCTGTTTGTTGATACCAATCGATCGGTTTCTCCTTCAATCTGGGATAATCATTTGTAAAAGATAGGATGTCTCCTCTGGACCACGGCACATGAATTAAAACTCCACCAGCTGTTTCTCTCATGGGTAGTATTTTTACTGATTCCGTATCAGGTGAAGCTTTAGCCTGACTTGACCCCGGACTGTCACTTTTCTCCTTATCTCTCTTCTTTGCCCATCTGCCTTCCCATTTTTCTAACGCACCCCAGATTTGCGCACTTTGCAGTATTTCTTTTAAATGCGCTTTCATTTCGGCAGACCTCATATGCTCGAAGTCTTTTGAGTCAAAGTCTAACCTGTAACTTCTTTTCAAATGTTTAGTGTTCTCAATATCAATGTTGTACTTGTCTGCCAGGTTCGCTAATCTCTGATGTACCTTGCCTATCTCTTTAGTAATCTTAGGGCACAGGTATCTCAATTCTGCTTCTGTGTATGATTCTAGCCTGTTCACCCCCATTGTTCCTTCCACTAGTTCCACCCCCAGTCTCACAAAGTTCAGGTACTCATCTCTCCCCACCCTTTCCGATTCTACTGCAGTTACTGTAGTCTTCTGTGAAGCATAGGTCTTCTCTAACCACTCATTCAACTGTTGTACTGTAAAACCTTGCAGTGAAATGTTCCCTGCATGCATCATTGGCGATTGTGAAGCATTCGTACTTATCATCTGTGGGGTTAGCACTCCTAGCCCTACCTGTCTCATTGCCTACAACGGTGCTTCAGCTGGGCTAAGGTTTAACAAGGACCTCGGTTTTTCAACCGCTTGCTCTCCTGGGGCCATTAACTGGGGAGTTCCTATGGGCCCTCCTCTTATTGCATCTTGGGTCATTACTCCCTGATCACATACACCAGGCTTAACTTGTGCATACAATGGCACCGGTGGACCAACAGTAATTGGTAATGATATGGCAGCTGGTGTCTGACCTGGTCCCAAACCCCGTGGAGCAGCGACTCCAAAGGTTTGATCCTCTGAAGCCGGAGCAGGTATTAATGGAGGACCTGCTGCTGGGTTATATCCTGGTATCAGTTGTGGCTGCGACTGGGGCACCAATTGTGGAGTTGGCTCAATCTGCACTAACCTCGATTTTGTATATATCGGGTCTGGCGGCACCATCGGATTTGTAGTAGTCTCTAACACTGGGACGTCTGGATAGATCCCCTGTATCTGCGGTGGAGGTTGCAACTGTATCTGCATGTCTGGCGCAGTGGGTACATTGACACCATTCTGTATCGAAGCCGTATCACTAGTCTGTACTGTATCAATAACTAACCTTCTCCTGCGTCTGGTTCCCAGGACCCGTACTAGTGCTCAGGACATTGTCGCTCGCCGCATAAGGTGGCGGGCGATCATGTAATATCCGATCCATTAATTCTTCATCGTCTGAATCGTCTTCCTCTTCCCAAGGTCTCTTAGTTTCTTTAGGCTTACTAGAGTCTTTGTCTGTTTTACAGGAGGCCTTCTTTCCCTGCGTCTCTTCTCCCTGTGTTATTGCTGGGAACTATTTTAATCCATCAACTATTCCCCGTCTCCACATTTTGCTCTCGTTATCCCACCTAGCTTCTGCATAAGTCTTTTCTGCCCTTTTTATTCTTTTTTGGGATTTTTCTTGTCTATGTTTAAGGGCCATTAAGTCCCAAATCGCTAAAGGCTCATACTGAGCTGGCCTCGGAGGTGGTTTCTGTACACTTAACATCCACCTCAGATTTTCTAGCACTCTCGTATTGAACGTCCCATTTTCTGGGAACGCCAAACATCCCTCTTTTTCTGTCAATTTGCGCCACTGTTTCATCCATAAACATGGCGCGACACCTTTTTCCTCCATAACTATGTAAGCCGGAGTTCCCTCAGGCGGTGTGGGCTCCCCTTCATTCGCTATAATGTATGCGTCTCCTTTCAGAGCACTCTTAAAAGCCTTGACAAAATTCATCTTTACGTTTTCTCTTATTTGTATTCGATCAGAAGGTGACTTTAGTTCCCAGGACACTCTTCACCCACCTTTCTCAACCTATTGCCTCTCACGGACGGCAGCCAATCCGTGCGCGACCCCTCTCGACAACTGACCTATCTCAGCGCGGCACCACTGACGTCACACTCACACACTGCAGCTGACAAAGTCTTTCGGCTCGTCCGGCCCTCACTGGATTCACACCAAACTAATGCAAAATTACTGCGAGCACCTTCAATAACAACACAAATTTGCCGGTTTACTACAGGAAGGGTAACACATTCGCTTCAGAACTTTACAGAGATTTCACTTGAAGCCTCTGCCGCTGCTCTCTCCTTCTCAATTCCCGCATACGCAAGCAGAATTCGACCCGCAAATCCTACTCTCGACTTGTCAATGGATCGTTCTAGTGCACTTTAGAACTTGCCAAATCTCCATCGAAGGTTTCACACATACAATTCGACTCCATCTCGACTTGTCAACCACGCCTGATTGACCTATTAAACCGCACAAATTACAACATAAATCCAAGTGTCTCCCACACTTGTCAATATACTCCGGAGTCTTAGACCACGACGGGTCCGTACATGAACAACCAACCATGTGGATAATTTTGAGCACAAAGCGCCATTTCCTGCTCTCATACTGCGGAGTACGCCCACTCCTTCTAAAAACAACATTACCTGGCCTAAATACACACAAACTTCACAATTCACCTGCAAAATGCATAAGCTGAGCAAGCGCAAATCCTACACCACACATACTATGACGCCAAGAACATTCCCAACTCACTTAGGCAGGCTCCGAGATCCCGGGAAAGTCATGGTGAATTTAGAAACACATCATACCTCCAATTTGCATTATCTCAGTAAAACAATTTAAACAATGATTCTCCGTCCTAGGGCCCCAAAGGGCCAAACCGTCACTCTGCTACCAGAACTGTTAACGCGTCCCTCTTTGATCATTTATTTCACATCAGGACTCGTTTTAGGCCAATGAATCTTTTGACCCAGTTGAGAGACACCTTAGGACGAGATAGCTAATCAATATATCAATCAATACGTCAATAATGTCATCAATATTTATCCCGAAAATGCATTTCACTTTAGTCAAAGTCATTAATCAATTCAAGACGCTACCATGACCTTTCAGCCATGAATAACCACACCTTGTTTAGTAGAATTTTATGAATTTTATTCCCTATTAATTACAATCTAATAGCAAATGTGTTAATCTCAACACCAAGAAACATAATAGCATAGTCACAATATGGCAACTTTGATAAGCTTTCATGGAGGTGAGAATCACAAACATCAGAACGTAACACGGCGTGAACATAGATCAATTTTAGCAGAGTGTCAATAACACGTCAGTTCAACAAAGCATAATGTCAGTCGTTTGTCTCTTTGCGTCAGTTTTAGTGAACACCTGTCCTAACCACTGATTAGCATTAGCATGTTGGGCTTCATGCAAAACAATTTAGAACACTAATTTGGAAAACATCTGGCTAAGGTCTCTGTCAAAAGCAAGCAGTTGGTACCTAGAAAGGAAAAGCAAACAGACAAATTACAAATGCATTGTCATAATTACCCTCCAAGGATTAGGTCAGCGCACAGGTTCAGTCTTCGTCTTCAGGACATCAGCCAATTCGCCATCAGTCAGAACTCAGCTCTGGGCAAAAGGGCACTTCCCTCATATGGAGGAAAAGTATAAATGTGCAACTCTAAGGGGCGAGGATGGTTTAAGTAAACCACCAAACAGAGTGACAGAGTTTCTGGATAAAATCAATAGCATTCCCTAACCCACCTAAATGACCTCCCTGTGACATGGATTTTTATCCCTTTTTCGTTGTACATTCCCCCAAAATTCTATTGGTTGTTTGTTATACCCCACTATCTTTAACCTATCAAATAAGCATTAGGTATCCTAATCTTTACCCCATATTGTTTTACAAGTCTTTGATTGGTCCTTATAATTGACGTCTTCAGAAATGGCACGTCCGGTGTGATTTCATCCTCCTGTAATTCTTTGCACATCTTTTGGTCAGCAGTTCCATTGTCTTCACCGGTTTGAATGACCTTGTACATTACATTAGTCTACACTGTTTGAATTCACTTTTAACATTTAGTCTGTGGACGAGGGGAGATGGTGAGAACGGATCTAACATGGTTATATTCATCTTCCAAGTCGAAGAAAAAGAATAAACAGGGTCATGGCCCCTTGTGAGTCAGCACACTGGAAAATAGAAAAATGCATTTAATATGAGAGCCAGGCAGCTAAGCTGCAGCTCATGCTAATTTAAGGCCTATGAGGTTTTCAATACAGATTTAATAACGCAAATGTTAGTATGAGCTCAATTGAACGTAACATAAACATTTTGGTCATCATTATTAGTTTGCGTATATATTGGTGGCCACTCTTTGTGGTCACAATTCAAGCGCACGTCTATGCAAAATTGCTATTATCATAGTTTCTATGCGGTAGTATCAAACCTTAATTCATAAACATTTTATGTTAATATAGATTATATAAGCTACGCTCTCTCACTTGTGTATTTGAATAAGAACCCACAACAGCATTGACCACAGGCTCAGGGACGAACAGGCAACTGACAACCTCCTGTTCATTCCAGAACCAACCCAGCGCTCTGCACTGCCAGGTTTCCAGAACGGAAAAAAATATTGATAAGAAATAGAACACATACATATACATCAGATGCATTCATGGCTTCTTCATGAATACTATGTGAACAGTGAATACTTCAGTCACTTTACAAGTACTTAAGAGATAAACGTTTTGGAGTTAAGTATTTGACTTTTCCAAGCACTGTACGTAGGAGATATGTGTGCACAGTAATAATGTCTGCTGCAGTAGTCTATGTGAGTAATTATTAAGGTTGTGCAAAACTCTTAATTATCACAAAATTAGTGGAAATGCATATCACGCTCAAAATATTACCCGAACTGTACAGTTGGCTAAACATTCAACTCGAAAATGCAGTTTCAAGTTGATTTCTGGTCACTCACATTCAAAACACTGCCGCTTGTAGTCTTGCCTTCAAAAATTACCCAAGAGGTCTGCTCAGTTAAAAATGTACCTGGAATGTTTGTTGATCGCTCACGTTAAAGGCGCTGCCACTGGCTGCTGCAGCCAGAGCCTCAGGCAATTTTTCCATCTAGAATTACTGGTTGGAAAAAGTTAGGTATGGTTCTTCCATATCCAAAAAAAACCTAACTCTACATGAGAAATTACAGTTTAGAATCAGGCCCATGGTCTTCTGAAGTGATACATCCTGTGTACCTTTCAAAATAAATGAGTTAACCCAGTTCAAAACTAGGTCTTTCATCCCAGGTTTTAATACTTGCTGTAGAAAAGTTCAGCGAAGGCAATGTAAAAGGATGTGAATCAGATTTACAGTATTAGCTCTAGCACCGACTCATCGAGGTCTCCTCTAATGTAAAACGCCACTGATGGGTTGCAGACCGAATGCTGTGCATTGGTCTAAAGCCATTTCAATGTCTTTCATGCAACAGGTTCTTTTCGAAGTGTTCTTTAACACCATAGACACAGAGCTTGCAAGTAGCTGAGACGGAAAGGGTAAACTGTACACCAGTCTTTATTTACCAAGGTCATATTGTTACAGGTTGAAGCAAAAAAATCAAATCTTTATTCTCATCTGTTAATATATGTTCTTTTATCTCATAGTTTTATGCTGGTTGGAGAGCCTTTTGCAGGGAAAACCAAAGTTCTGAATATCCTCGCTGACACCCTGTCTCTAATGAATGAACATGGAGCTGACGAGGAGAAGGTCATTTTCAGGACTGTGAATCCCAAATCGATTACCATGGGCCAACTCTTTGGGCAGTTTGATGCTGTATCTCATGAGGTATTATGTTTCTATGTATTTACATGTATGTGCAGTCATAAAAAGAATTTTCTAAATCTTAAGCGCACCATCCAATTAAAATGTTTTGAATATTTCCAGTTTTTAATTTAGTTTTTGTATGGCTAATGAACTATTAACTGCTTATTTAGGTTGATGTCAGTCAAAATTTAATTGTCCAATTTCCTGGAACTGTTAGGGCCAGGAAAAGTCGTGTACCATACCCCCTTAATCTTTACTGTAACACAGCATGTGCCTCGACCCCTCTTTCCATAGTTATTTTGTACTACCAGACTAACACAACAACGCCGTAAGTATATAAATCAACAGAGAAATTTCACATTTCAGCTCAATAAACTATCCTATCATCTGCTGCCCAGTGATTGGTTGCTCCCTGGCAGGTGTTGCGCTACGTAAGTGTCTCTACAAACACATACGAACAACCAACAAAATATGGCTCATGAAATACAATAGCAAATTGGGTGCCCACTTTAGACACAGTACATACTGGCCACTATCACTAAATTGGTTGCAAATGCTGTGCTGGTCATAGTTAGTTGAGAACACATAGGGCAGCAATGCTCCCAACAAAACAGTGGTTCCTACTGCGCGATCCGTGACTGATCAGGATCTCTAGATGTCAGTCTGTTTTCTTGATTCTTGATGTAGCAGAGCCACACAGCAGTATCAAGAAGATCCATAGTGTTCTTAAGAGGTTAGGGCTGAAGTATGCAGTTGCGAAGGTAGATTGGCCACCCACGACTGTCTGACTCTCTGTCAGGGTAGCCTGGTCCATCATTCAAGGCCTAGTTCAAATAAGCCAATGTGAAGCATGACACCAGAGACAATAAAACACAGTTTTCTGCATTGGAGTTATTTTTGTAATAATTCTTACATTTATGGATATATCTTCAGTAGAAATATGAGAAACAGACATTCAATAAGGCAGCACAATATCACAGACGAAATACAACAGGAACATTGGGTAACTTTTTTACACAAAATACATAGGACCTCATTACAACCTCGGCGGTCTTTTAAAAAGGCCGCCGAGGCTGCGGGAGCCAGAATACCGCCAGTGCCGGCGGTATTCCTGGCTCCCTATTGTGACTTTTCTCCTGGGCCAGCGGAAAAGTCACATCAACATTGCTGCCGGCTCATAATAGAGCCGGCGGCAATGCTGATGTGCAGCGGGTGCAGTAGCACATTTCACTGCAGTTGCTGAAAGGAGCCGGAGAAATAATGTTGCAAAGCGGAATTGTCGCTGGAGTTGTAGATTGTCAGTTCCTGAAGATTTCAGTTGCGGTTCCAGTGGCCAGAAGATGAATTAAATGTTGTGGAGGAGTCCTGCTGGAATCTTGCATGTCAAATATGAGGACCCACCCAAGGGGGAGACCCTAAATAGCCCTAAAAGGGGACTTGGCCACCTGCAAGGTGACCACCTATCAGGAGGGGGCTGTGACGTCCCCTGCCTAACCTGGCCACTCAGTTGCTCTCAGGGGGCTCTGCCCATCTTGAATTCAAGATGGCAGAATTGAGTGGCCACCTGGGGGAGCTCTGGGCACCCACCGGGTGTCCCTGGACTGGTGCAAACCAGTTTATGCAAGGAGGGCACCAAATGTGCCCTTCAAAGCATACCAGTGGCTTGGGGAGGGTACCCCTCCCAAGCCTTCTCACACCCCTTTGCAAGGGAGAGAGTGTGAACCTCTGTCTCCTACAGGCAGGAAATCCTTTGTTCTGCTGTCATTTTCCTGAGCTGGTCAAGCAGCCGGAGGGCAGAAACCTGTCTGAGGGATGGCAGCAGCGCAGGCTACCAGGAAAACCCCAGAAGACTGGTAGGAGCAGGGGTTCTCTAAGGAGCACCCAGAGTGCATGTAATCATACTAGCAACAGTATTGGGGCATGGTTCTGATGTGTTTGATACCAAACATGCTCAGGTTCGGAGTTACCATTATGCAGCTGGACACAGGTAGTGACCTGTGTCCAGTACACGGGTGAAATGGCTTACCCGCATGTAAAGGAGCGTCCTCCATGGACCTGACCCTCGGGTGCCCCGGGGGTACGTCCGTGGACGTCTGAGGCCCCCGGGGGCACTTCCGGTATCTCAGATCCTGACCCGGATGCTTTCTTCACTGCGCCGGAGAACGCCGAGAATGTGGAAGAAGAGGGACCATTTAAAAACCCTGGAGCAGAGGAAGAGGGAATGCCGCCGCGACCGCCACTGCGAGACAAGACGCCCACAGAGGAGATGACCGAGATGCAGGCGAAGGAAATACAGGGAGTGCAGAATTATTAGGCAAATGAGTATTTTGACCACATCATCCTCTTTATGCATGTTGTCTTGCTCCAAGCTGTATAGGCTCGAAAGCCTACTACCAATTAAGCATATTAGGTGATGTGCATCTCTGTAATGAGAAGGGGTGTGGTCTAATGACATCAACACCCTATATCAGGTGTGCATAATTATTAGGCAACTTCCTTTCCTTTGGCAAAATGGGTCAAAAGAAGGACTTGACAGGCTCAGAAAAGTCAAAAATAGTGAGATATCTTGCAGAGGGATGCAGCACTCTTAAAATTGCAAAGCTTCTGAAGCGTGATCATCGAACAATCAAGCGTTTCATTCAAAATAGTCAACAGGGTCGCAAGAAGCGTGTGGAAAAACCAAGGCGCAAAATAACTGCCCATGAACTGAGAAAAGTCAAGCGTGCAGCTGCCACAATGCCACTTGCCACCAGTTTGGCCATATTTCAGAGCTGCAACATCACTGGAGTGCCCAAAAGCAGAAGGTGTGCAATACTCAGAGACATGGCCAAGGTAAGAAAGGCTGAAAGACGACCACCACTTAACAAGACACACAAGCTGAAACGTCAAGACTGGGCCAAGAAATATCTCAAGACTGATTTTTCTAAGGTTTTATGGACTGATGAAATGAGAGTGAGTCTTGATGGGCCAGATGGATGGGCCCGTGGCTGGATTGGTAAAGGGCAGAGAGCTCCAGTCCGACTCAGACGCCAGCAAGGTGGAGGTGGAGTACTGGTTTGGGCTGGTATCATCAAAGATGAGCTTGTGGGGCCTTTTCGGGTTGAGGATGGAGTCAAGCTCAACTCCCAGTCCTACTGCCAGTTCCTGGAAGACACCTTCTTCAAGCAGTGGTACAGGAAGAAGTCTGCATCCTTCAAGAAAAACATGATTTTCATGCAGGACAATGCTCCATCACACGCGTCCAAGTACTCCACAGCGTGGCTGGCAAGAAAGGGTATAAAAGAAGGAAATCTAATGACATGGCCTCCTTGTTCACCTGATCTGAACCCCATTGAGAACCTGTGGTCCATCATCAAATGTGAGATTTACAAGGAGGGAAAACAGTACACCTCTCTGAACAGTGTCTGGGAGGCTTTGGTTGCTGCTGCACGCAATGTTGATGGTGAACAGATCAAAACACTGACAGAATCCATGGATGGCAGGCTTTTGAGTGTCCTTGCAAAGAAAGGTGGCTATATTGGTCACTGATTTGTTTTTGTTTTGTTTTTGAATGTCAGAAATGTATATTTGTGAATGTTGAGATGTTATATTGGTTTCACTGGTAATAATAAATAATTGAAATGGGTATATATTTTTTTTTGTTAAGTTGCCTAATAATTATGCACAGTAATAGTCACCTGCACACACAGATATCCCCCTAACATAGCTAAAACTAAAAACAAACTAAAAACTACTTCCAAACATATTCAGCTTTGATATTAATGAGTTTTTTGGGTTCATTGAGAACATGGTTGTTGTTCAATAATAAAATTAATCCTCAAAAATACAACTTGCCTAATAATTCTGCACTCCCTGTAGGAACACCGGAGCCAAGCCTCAGAGGTGACGCTCAGGAGACAGCAGAATGCTGAAGCCCGCCACGCTCTAGGAAGAGCGTGGCCAAACCAGATACGGAGTGGGAAAGAGGGACGCTTAATATTTTTCTTGTTTGTTGTTGTTTCTTTCATTTTGTTTCCTTTTGTAATTCAAAATGGATACAGAAAAGGAGTGAGACAACCTCAGATAGACAACTCTTATTTTTTCAAATTGATTTTCCATTCCCTGTTTCAAAATTGTTTTGGTATGATCTATATATTGTATAGATAGAGGAGAAAAGAGAGAAAAAAAAACCCAAGGCTAAAGGGAAAAAGACAAAGCAGATTATGCTCCATGAGATTTTTTTGGTTTGTTTTATGTGTCAAATGAATTTTCCACTGCAGCAATTTTGAGGAAAGTAGAAAAACCAGCACAAGAAAATAGGACAGGACAGAAGAAGCTCAGCTAAAGAAAAGGAAATGAATTGAGACAGACAGAAAAGGGAAAGTACAAAGAGAAGATAAAAGAGAAAGAAGCAGATCAGGAAAATAAGGAAGACCACAAGCTAGTCAGAAGGACTATAACAGAGAGGAAGTGAAATTAACTACACAATAAAAGAAAAGAAGACAGGAAAAACAAAGAGGTAGGAAGAAAGAGTCAGAAACAGAGAGGAGAAAGAAGGAAAGTAAAACAAAGGAGAACATACATACCAACCTTCTGTATTCTTCTTTCTTTGCATGCTCCTCCGGAGTCACCCTCTGGAAAAGAAGAACAAATGAGAGAGAAAACGTGAAAAGAAGGAAAAGACATAGAGCCAAAAACAGACCAAGGATAACAGACTTAGAGACTGTAAAAACCTGTATTAACCCTAATAAACTACTATACCAAGGACACCAGTGTCCCTCCATTACTGACGCTGTCTCACACCGCACTTACAAAGTCCAGTGTAATGGAATTGGAGTTCATAGGGGCACCTCTGCTCATATAGGGGTGCCCTCACACACAGGAACCTGCAGCCTGCCCTCTGGGCTAGGAGGATCTACAATAAGGGTGACTTACAGTGACAGGGTGCAGTGACCTGTGGTGAAAGTGTGCATGCACCTTTCCATGCAGGCTGCAATGGAAGTCCTCCAGACACATTTGACGTGAGCTCCCATGGGTGGCACAATACATGCTGCATCCCATGGGGAATCCCTGGTGTCCCAATGCCCTGGGTACCTAAGTACCATATACTAGGGACTTATAGGGGGCACCAGTATGCCACTTGTAGGGTGTGCAAAGTCCTAAGCAACAAAATTTAGCAGGAGAGAGCACAATCACTGGGGTTTTGGTTAGCAGGATCCCAGTGAAAACAGTCTAAGCATACTGACAACAGGCAGAAAGTGGGGGTAACCATGCCAAAATGAGGGTACTTTCCTACACAGGCAAACCTCATGGACATGCCCTTCGATGTGTCCCACCTATTTGGTAAAAAGACAGACTTGGCGCTGGAGCGCTTTAAGGACTCCTGGGCTACATCCAAGTCCCTAGGCCTCTCGGTGACCCCTCGCAAACAGTCTGTCTATCGCTTTTTTCAAGGCTTTGCAAGAGGCGTGGCATCATGCCATCCACAGACCAGCCACCGTCCTCTGCCAGGCCAGCATCTTGGGGCAGGGACATGGTTGTGGTTCCTTCAGACTCAGAGGGTATGGCCAGAAGTCATCCTCTACCCAGCCCCCCACCTCTACAGCATCCAAACCCTCCTAGTGTGATTAGGCAAGACCATGTATGTCCAGTTGGAGGGAGGATTCAATTTCATCTCCCTCACTGGCGGTCCATAACATCGGTCAAATGGGTCTTGCAGATCATACAGAAGGGCTATTTCCTCCCCTTCCAGTCTTTCCCTCCCCCAATGCCTCCCTCACCAGAACGGCTGATGGATGATCACTTGATTTTGCTCAGCGAGGATGTTGCTGCTCTCTTGGCCAAGGAAGCCATAGAAAGGGTTCTGATATCAGAAGTAGGCAGTGGTTGTTATTCCCGCTATTTTCTGATACCCAAAAAGAACAAGGACCTTAGTCCTATTCTGGATTTGCGGGACGTCAATCTCTTCCTGAAAAAGGTGGAATTCAAAATGCTCACTCTGGCTCAGGTCTTGCCTGCCCTAGACCAAGGAGACTGGATGGTAGCATTGGACTTGCAGGACGTGTATTTCCATATCCCTACCCTGCCTGGGCACAACGCGCTACTTATGATGCAAAGTAGCCAGGAGCACTTTCAGTCTATTGTGCTACCCTTTGGCCTTACCAGTGCCCCTCGGGTGTTCACCAAGGTGATGGCGGTGGTGGCAGCTCATCCGCCCAGGCTAGGGGCTTGAGTCTTCCCCTACCTCGAAGAATTGCTGTTGAAAGTTCCTTCGTCCCAGGCTGTCATCACGCACCTTCAGACTACGGCAAGCCTCCTGCATTCGCTGGGGTTCACTATAAAAATGCCGAAGTCGCACCTGACTCCCTCTAAAATGCTCCCTTTCAACGGAGCTGTTCTGGACACAGTGTAGTTTCGGCCCAACCTCCTCAGCAGCAAATCCAGGATATTCAGTGTAGGAAAGTAGCCTATTTTTATAGATCAAATCTGTTTATTGGCTTTCAAGTATAGAACATCGCATACGCAATACATCAAAATATTAGCATTATATTAAGAGACAGCTTATTCCATGCGCAGCGGTAAAACGTTACAGTGTAGTCCCGGTCCTATATATACATCTCCACTATAGGCTCGCCCACATGCACTCAGTTCAAGTTCAGAACCCCCAAGTAAGTCGGACATGTCAATTCTGAAAATTCCCCAGACAGAATTTGTAAATATGGTTGCCACAGTTCTTTAAAGTCCTCACCCCGCTGCTGAGAAGTCAGGGTAAGCTTTTCCATAGCGAGAATAAACCAGAGCTTGTGTAGCCATGAAACTACTGTCGGAATCTGGTCAGTCCCCCACACTGCTAACAACAACTGTATTGCAGCATTTAAAGCTAAGGCCATCTGACGTCCTTTCAATGATCTCAGGGGGAAAGTGAGAGGGTTAGGAAGGCCCAACAAGATATACGCAGGGAATCTAGGGATCTGAGTGTTAAACGCTGTGTCGATAATGTCTATTATGTTCTCCCAATACCGATGTAATTTGGGGCAGTGCCATACTAAATGAACAAGCGACCCCCCTCCCCCACACCCCCTCCAGCAGAGATTAGATTTAGCGGGATCCCAAGCATGGATCCTTGTTGGGGTGTAGTACCAGGAGGAGGCCACCTTATAGGCTGTTTCGGTGCCTGCTGCGTTGTAGGCTGTGTGGTGCGCCCTATAGAAAACACTCTCCCATTCTTCTTCCGATAGGTCTCTCTCCAGTTCCCTCTCCCATCTCAGTTGACTCTTAGTCTTAGGCGGACGGGCCTCCCCCACAGGAGAGTGTAGAGCTCAGAAATTGCGCGCTTATTATCCTTTTTCAATAGAATCCATTTTTCAAACGGTGTTAACAGCCTGTCTATTAATATCCTATTGGCTGGAAGCAGGGCCCAGTGTCGTATCTGGTAGTACATCATCCTGTCAGCCTCAGTCAGGATGAATGTCTCCCTCAGCTGGTCAAAGGAGATCACCCCCTGCTCATCAAATAAATATCCCACCCTTTTACAGCCCCCCTCGTACCATCGATGCAGAGCCTCTAACTGGAGTCCCGGACCAAAATCAGGGTTCGCACCCAGGGGAGTCATTGGGGACGGGAAGGTCGTCAAGCCCACCCTGCCGGCCACCTGATCCCACACCTTCATAGAAACCTCCATGACCGGGGATACATACAGCCCCGCGCTCTGTGACGGCGCCTAAGCCAGGGTTCCTTCCATATATGAGAGCCAGCCAGTGCCTGGTCCATGAAGCACCAATGTTTCTCGGAAGACGGCTGGCTCCATTCCAAGAGAAAGCGCAACTGTGCTGCTTGGAAGTATCGAAGGAGGCAGGGGACTGCCAACCCGCCCTCCATCTTATGGCGGTACAGGACCCATCGCGGTATCCGCGTTGCTTTCCCTTCCCATATAAATCTTAGAACCGCTGTTTGGAGGGTCGCTATCGTTCGCGGCGGGGGCTCTAGCGGAAGCGCCTGAAACAGATACAATATATGTGGCAGGATGGTCATCTTCACTGCCGCCACCCTGCCCAACCAAGACAATGTGAGTCTCCCCCATGTCTCTAAGTCACGCTGCACCTCCCGGATTAGTTTTGTGTAGTTCAGCGACGCCGTGCGGGAAACCGTGGAGCCCAACTCAATCCCCAAGTATGGAAGCCCAGAGGAAGACCATATGAAATGGAATCGGGCCTTCAGGTCCCTTTCATGTTCATCACTGATGAACTTGCCCATAGCCTGCGACTTTTGCATGTTCATTCGGAATCCCGATACCTGTCCAAATTCCTCTAATACATCCATTAGCACCGGCAATGAGGTCGCGGGATCTGCCAAAGTAAGAATGACGTCGTCCGCATATAGCGATATGAGATGCTCATCCCCCCCAAACTTCACGCCCGTGATCTGAGGGTTATCCCAGAGCCTCTGCACCATAGGCTCCATATAAAGCGCGAACAAGAGGGGCGAAAGGGGGCACCCCTGCCGAGTCCCCCTCTGAACAGGGAATGGCAAAGAGAGTGTCCCATTAACTCGGACCGCAGCCCGAGGCGCCCGATAGACGGAGCGAATCCATGCCATGAAACCTGGACCCAGTCCGAAGCGCTCTAGTACCCTGAATAAATATGGCCAGTAAACCCTATCGAACGCCTTTTCAGCATCGATAGATCGAAAGAGCGTTTCCCTATGAGAGCGTTCAGTTTTGTCCAGTAGATGAAGCAATCGCTTGGTATTATCGCTACACTGCCTATGCGGTATAAATCCCGCTTGGTCGGGATCCACAAGACCCGGCATGTAGTAGTTGAGACGGTGTGCCAAAATGCCAGTAAATAATTTGGCATCAATATTCAGGAGGGAGATCGGCCTATAAGAGGCGCAATCCTCTGGGTTCTTCCCTGGCTTCGGAATAACCACAATAGTAGCATCTAGCATGCTAGGTGTGAGGGTGCCAGTGTGTCGAAAGGAGTTAAAGAGTCGCAGTAGAACGGGAACCAGTTCCATGCAGAAGGATTTATAAAAAAGCACAGAAAAAACGTCAGGGCCTGGTGACTTCCCAGTCTGCAGCCGTGCGATTGCTGATATAACCTCCTCTGCCATTATAGGTTGATTTAAAGAGGTCACCTTCCTCTCAGTCAGGGGAGTAATTGCTATACCCTCTAAGAAGGATTCTGGGGTTAAGGTGCCGGGCTCCTCGGCCCCGTATAATCCTCTATAGAATTCCGCAAAAGCCTCCGCTATTTGGTCGCTCATACGCGCTTCTGCTCCTGAGGGAGAGCGAACCAGTTTTATCATTGACGCTGCGCTCTCAACCTATGTGCCAGTAGCTTCCCGCATTTATTACTTCCCGTGTAGTACTTATGTTTAAGACGGACTACCGCATACTCTGCCCTGTCCCAATCCAATCTCTGCAGCTGCTTCCTCACTTTCTCAAGCTCTCGCCATGTTCTAGGTGCGCCGGTGTGCTTATGTGAACGCTCCAGCACACTCACTCGCTGCTCTAAGTCCTCCCTGAGTCGTCTCCTTGCCTTATTGTCCCTAGCAGAAAGCGACATCACCTCGCCCCTCAGCACAGCCTTCAGTGCCTCCCACAGCGTCGCAATGCTTGTTGTCCCATCATCATTAAAGCTGAGATACTATATTATTGCCCCCCGAATCACCTCTAACGTAGCGCCATTCTGAAGCATCGAGTCCCTAAAACGCCACCCCGATGTGCCTACCCGCTCCGTGCTCATATGAATCTCAAATGTAACCGGGGCATGGTCTGACAGGGCTCGCGGCCCAATCACCGAGTCCCCAATCCGGGAGAGAAGCTCCTGCGTTGCCAGAAAGAGGTCCAACCTAGCGTATGTTTTAGTTGTTGCTGAATAAAAGGAATAGTCTCTTAACGTGGGGTGCACACTTCTCCACACATCCACCCGACCACATTCACTCAGCCACTGCCGACCAGCCTCTGACAAAGACCCTGCCTGCCTGTACCGGTGACCTGAACGATCCAGGTCCCCGTCCATCACCAAATTAAAATCGCCCCCCAGCAGGACGACACTATCAGGGGATTGGAGCAGCGGAGTCAAAGCCTGTCTTAGAAATATTTCTTGCTGGGAGTTAGGCGCGTATAGGGAAGCAATCGTGAAGGAAAATCCCCCCAGTCTCAACCTCATAGCTAAGAGCCTCCCTGGAACCTTGTGCAATATTGATATCACTTCCCCGGGGAATGAGCGTGCCAGAAATATCGCCACCCCTGCATGCTTTGATGGCAACGAAGACCAGAACTGCCTGGGGAACCACTTAGAGCGCATACGATAAGTATCTTTTGAGACTCGGTGCGTCTCCTGCAGAAGGCATATATGGCTCTCCGATCTCTCCAAGGCAGACAAGATGGCTAGCCTCTTGGTGGGGTTATTGAGCCCCCGAACATTCAAGCTTAAACATTTAATAATCATATCCTATAATGAGGGCGACAAGCAACAGAGAAGGGAGCACGCCAGAGGGCCACCCCGCATAGAAATCTAGACCCCCTACCACACCCAGGCCTGGGAATATCTGTACAAAGAGCCAGTTTAGCAGGGAAACCCAACAGCATTCAACTAACACGCACAACAGGTGCATAGAACACAGAAGTCCTCGATCGTCCATCTTCGCGAGGTGAAGTCTCCACGGGGCATTATATCCAACCATGTCTAGTAACCAGGTCCATCGCCCCGCACCCCGACCCTCTTCAAGAAACAGCATGTTGTTAGCAGCGCGGCCAAAAGCAGACCAGGGCACCCCGACTACCCATCCTAGGCTGAAGTTCCGGCGGCCGCACTGTTCAAAACAGATTCTCTCTCCGACCTCAGCTCCAAGGCCGTCGGGTGTTGCAGCTTCCTTCTTTTCTCTTTCCACCGCCAACAGGGAGGACCCCCGCATGTAAGGTCGGGTCCCCGCTCGCCTCGCGGCCTACGTCCTCCAGACCCAGAATATGGCTGGCTTCCAAAACGGATTTCACCTGCCAGAGCTGATCCTCCCAGCGGAAGACCAAGTGGAACGGAGGGCCCCAAGAGTAGGACACACTGTGCGCTCGCAAGTGATCCGTGATCGGTTTGAATTCTCTCCGCCTCTGCAGAGTCCGCACAGATAAATCATGAAATAGTTGGAGCTCATGCCCCCGAAAGAGTACCTGCTGAAGATTGCGGGCCTGCTGTAGGATCTTTTCTTTAAAAACAAAATTATGGAGACAGGCTAGGATATCTGGAGGGCGGTCTCCAGGGCCACCAGCCCGTCCTACCCGATGAACCCGATCCAGGACCACCTCCTGTGTCTCGTCCGAGCCAAGCAGAGAGCAAACAGGCCCGCCACATAGTCCCCAATGTCCTCCTTTTCAGCACCAACCGCAGCCCCTCTTATACGAATATTTTGTCTCCTCGAGCGGTTTTCCAAGTCCTCAACCGCTATCTGGAGGAGGTCCTGCTGCTCTCGGAGGCGGACTACCTCCTGCTGCAGGCCTGCCACTTCTTCACCACAAGGGATCTCACCATCTTCTAGCTGCGACACTCGTTCTCCCAAGGAGGTGACCTCTCCTCGCAACTCCTTCACCTCATGCGAGATGTCTCTATGCAGCTCCTGGATATCGCTCCGGAGCGAATCAAACAAGGAGGTCAAAAAGCCCTTCGTAACGGGAGAACTCTGATCTGGGTCCGTCTCCACCCGACTCTCCAGGGCCTTCACCACAGGTAAGTCCTCCGCCATACTCCCCGATGTCAAGCGTGCCCCCGCAAGCATTTCCTTCACTGAGCGCTCACGTTTAGATTTAGAGATCGCCATGGCACGCCGGCCTAATCTCGATTCGCCGGATCAATCCTACAAAGCCTCCAAAGTCTCCGTCTGAGACCGATCCCCAACTACCGCCCTGTCAGAGACCGCACCTGAGTCCCAGACCCGGCAGCCACCGCTTACAAATATCCACTTCAACTGCCTCTTCCACTATATATGTGGGCCCTCACTTAGTTGAGCTTCAGGCTATGAGGTGCAGCAGTATTGGGGCAAAGCAGCAGGGCCCCACGACCTCTCTCGGGGCCACAATCCTTTACTCAGCCCCACGCATATGCGCCAGGGTGGGGGGCACCAGCCTCCAGCCCCCAGTCCAATTCCTCATATGGGGGCACCCCCCTCCTTCAAAGTGCTCTGGCTTTTCAGGGCCAAGGCCCTCTCCGCGGTTCCGCCGCTCCCGAGACCAAGACTTGGCCCTCCGACCCCCCCAGCGCCGAAATCCAATGGCCGCCGGGGGAGGGCCCACCTCGCGGCCCAGGTCGTCTCCCACTCCGCTCCGCGGCCCTGCTGCGGCTCCAAGGCCGATTGCCGCTCTCCCCGCGGGACGGCGCGGCTCAACTCAGGGCCACCGCCGGATGTCAACAAGCCCACGGAGGTGCTCGCACTTCTGAGGGGGCCTCCAGGCGTCCCCCGGTCGGGTCGAAGAGCAGTTTTGTGGGTCGAGGTGGCGGAGCGCGGACGAGCACGTCCTAGCGTGCCGCCATCTTGGACACGCCCCCAGTAGCCTATTTTTAGCATGGTTACTTCCACTTTTGGCCTGTTTGTTAGTGTGTTTTGACTGTGTTCACTGGGATCCTACTAACCAGGACGCCAGTGACTGTGCTCTCTCCCCTTAAACTTGGTTGCTTGGACCACAAATACCCCACATTTAGCACAATGGTGCCCCTTGTAAGTCCCTAGTATATGGTTGGTACCAAGGTACCCAGGGCATTGGGGCACCAGGGGTACCCCATGGGCTGCAGCATGTATTATGCCAGCCATAGGAGCCCATACAAAGTGTATCTGCAGCCCTGTCATTGCAGCCTGTGTGAAAGGATGCAGGTCACTGCACCAGGTCACTGTAAGTCACCATTAGGGTAGGCCCTCCAAGCCCAGAGGGCAGAGTGCAGGTACCTGTGTGTGAGGGCACCCCTACATGAGCAGAAGTGCGCCCATGAACTTCAGCTCCATTTTCATGGACTTCATGAGTGCAGGGATGCCATTTTACACCTGTACTGGACATAGGTACCTATGTCCAGCTACATAAAGGTAACTCCGAACAGGAACCTACAATCTGCAGCTCCAGGGGCGACTTTGTCCTGCAACATTGTTTCTCTGGCTCCTTCCAGCTTCTACAACATTCCCCCAGCTGCTCATCCTCTGAGGGCAGCAAGCCTTCAATTTGCATGAGGAGAAAGAAGGAATCACTCCCCTGTATCCGCAGGCACCAACCACAACGACAACTGGCTGCATGGATCCCGCATCACAGGTGGTGGTCTGGAGTAGTCACCTTGGTCCTCTCTGCCAGCAGTACAACTTTGGTGAAGGTAAGCCCTTGCCTTCCCACCCAGGACAGTACCCCCATGCACTGCACCTCTTGCAGCTACCAAGGCTTGTTGGCTTCTCCTCCAAGGGACCTTCAAGCTCCATGTAGCCCCAGTCCCCAGCACTTTACTCTGTGACGTACAGCCCTCTGCATGCTTCTCCTGCGCCCTGGGACCCTTCTTCAGTTATGCTGCGTGGGCTCCTCTGCGGCTCCTGGGTCCTCTTCAAGTGGGTCTTCTGTAGTGGCTGCCTCTTCTTCTTTGGACTCTCTGCATTGCTGGTGGCCCCCTGGAACTCCCCTGTCCCAGAGGGACTGGAACTGTGGGTTGAGTCCTCCTGGACATTGCTGGTCCCCGGCAGCTCCACTATTTGTCTACAGTGACTCTTGCCCTTGCCAAGGCTTGTTGGTGGCTTTTCCACACCACAGACAGACTGCATTCTTCCATCCGGCATGGGACGTTGACTGCATCCTCCAGAAATTCATCACCGACTCCAGGGCTGCATTGCTGACTGTCTTCGTCCTACTGTCGACCAACTCCTACAACCACAGACGGGTGGGTAGTGGCTCATGCCACCACTGGACACTTCCATGAGTTCTGGACTTGGTCCCCTTCTCTTTTTGGTCTTCCTTCTTCAGAATCCACTGCTGGTTTCTTGCAGTCTTGTCTGGGTGGTGCATTAGCCTTCTTTTCAGTCTGTTTGGTGGTTTTGGGAAAAAACAGAAACTTACTCCTTTCTTCCTGGTCGCTGGGGGACACTGTGGTACTTACCTTTTGGAGCCCCTAGTTCCTCCAGCTCCCCTCTACAGATTTCACTTACCTGGGTGGGAGGCCTGCATTCACATTCCATGTTTTTGTGTATGGTTTGGGCTCCCCTAAGGACACTATTGTCTATTGCTATTGCACTGTTTTCTATTGCTTTTTATGCCTATTTCTGATTACTAGTGTGATTACTGATTTTGTGTGTTTTGCTTACCTCCTATTGGAGAGTTGCCTATCTAGTACTTTTGGTAATTGTGTTACTTAAACAAAGTACCTTTTTTTGTAACACTGTGTTGTTCTTTCATGTGTGTAAGTGCTGTGTGACTATAGTGGTATTGCATGAACTTTACATGTCTCCTAGATAAGCCTTGGCTGCTCATCCACAGCCACCTCTAGACAGCCTGGCTTCTATACACTGCCTGCACTTCACTAATAGGGAACCCTGGACCTGATATAAGGTGTAGGTATCATAGGTACCCACCACATACCAGGCCAGCTTCCTTTGTTCAGGTTATGATACTGTTGTTTCAGTCTCTATCCTGGATTTCGGTGAGACAGACTCTGAGGGTGCTGGGCCTCATGGCTTCCTGCATCATGTTAATAAAACATGCCACATGCCATATGGCATATGAGGACTTTGCACTGGGACCTGAAGTTCCAGTGGCAGAGCATCAGGGACATGGTTCAGAACTTGGAGGGAACTGCAAACAATCTGCAGTGGTGGTTAATGAACCACAATTGGGTCAGAGGCAGACTCCTCTCCCTTCCCCAACCAGATTTTACAGTAGTGAGAGATGAGTCCCCACAAGGGAGAGGTGGAGATCAGAGGCCTCTGGTCTCCGGTGGAATCTGGACTCCGTATCAACTTACTGGAGCTATGGGTGATCCGACTAGCATTGAAGGCATTTCTTCCTGTTATCATAGGGAAGATAGTGCAGGTGTTCACGGACAACATCACCGCAATGTGGTACTGCAACAAGCAGGGCGGAGTGGGGTCATGGACCCTTTATCAAGAGGCTTTGCTTTACTGGACATGGCTAGAACAGCAGGACATATCCCTGGTGGTTCAACACTTGGCAGGTTCTCTGAACGCCAGATTGGACGAACTTGGCCGTTGATGCCTAGTCAATCAAAAGTGGCGTTTCCATCTGGAGGTGGCAGAAGGACTTTTTCAGCAGCGGGGAGCGCCTTGATTAGATCTGTTTGGCTCCTCAGAGTATGTGCAATGTCAGCCGTATTGCGCGTTGGAGTTTGCAAGGCGGCACTCTCTCAGCAACACTTTTTCTTCCGAGTGGAGCTCAAGCCTCCTGTATGTATTTCCACACATACCCCTTCTGCCCAGAGTTCTCAAGAAGATCAGGAATGACCGGGCCCAAGTAATCCTTGTGGCTCTGGACTCGGCATGGGGAGTCTGGTAGCCCGAGCTTCAGAAAATGAGCATCAGTCCTCCGATCAGGCTGCCCCTTTGGGAAGATCTTCTGTCGCAACAGCAGGGGAAGGTTCTTCATCTGAACCTGTCAGCTCTGCGGCTTCATGAATGGAGATTGAGCGGCAGTACTTGACAACCTTCAGCCTTCCTCCCAAAGTCTGTAAAATTATTCTGGCAGCCACGCGTCCCTCAACCAAGACGCTTTGTAAAGTAATGTAGAGAAAGATCTATTGACCCTTTTTCTGCTCCTCTCTATGACATTCTTCTCTTTATCTTATCCCTTGCCCAGTAGGGCTCTGCACTGGGCACAATCAAGGGTTATCTTTCTGCCTTATTGGCTTTTGTTCAGCTGCCCAATCAGACTTCATTATTCAAATCTCCTATTGTAAATAGAGAAGAGCTTGTACATATGTTTCCTCCTGCACCCTTTATCATGCCTCAGTGGGACACAAATCTGGTTCTCACCCATCTTATGTGCACTCCCTCTGAGCTTTTACACAATTGCCCCTTCTGGCTGCTCACCATCAAGACAGCCTTCTTAGTACAATAATATCTGCAAGGAGGATGAGTGAGATACAGGCTCTCTCGTCAAAACCTCCATATTTCACCATGTTTTTGGACAGGGTAGTGCTTCGCACTTGCGTCCCTTTCCTCCCTAACGTGGTGACCCTATTTCTCCTGGGTAAGAACATCACCCTGCCTGCCCTGTTTGCTCTACCGCATCCCTCTAAGGAAGACCAAAAAGAACGTTGATGTTCTACCTTGACCTCACAAAAGAGTTCCGTGAGGATGACCAACTCTTTGTGGGGTACGTGGGAGCAAAGAAATATCGGGCAGTGCAGAAATGAACCCCACCATGCACAGTTTTTCCATCCAAAAATGGACTGCAAATACTACATTGATATAACCAATGTTATCAAAGATGTCTTGAGTGCTGTAATTTGTGGTGTAATTAGCAGTGCAAGTTATAGTTACCGTAGGGCACAAGTTATAGTTTCTTGAGATAACTCTAACTATAACAGGTGAATTTCTATGGTTTGGTACTTTTAAAATGTGAGCCCAATTATAACGTTCCTGAAACCATTATTTTTTTTTAAGTGAATTTTTTTTTAATTCTATTTTCCAACTATAATGTTCCTGTAACCTTTGTTTTTTTCAGTGAATTTCTATGCTTTTTTAACATACAGTAATTAATTACTTTACGTTAATCCAATCATGGCTTTTGGCCGTGTGCTGCAGCAGTTGGGCGCAGGGCCTGTGGCCAACCCCTGTGTCCACCCAAGCCTGCACTGTGCATGGCCTTTGGCCGTGCCCTGTGGGGGTTGGCCCCAGGGCCTGGTCTGCTGCAGCCAACCCCTATAACCATCCACCCCTGCAATGCACAAAGCCTTTGGCCGTAAGCAACGGGGATTAGCAGCTAGTCAAAAAGTAGCACCTTTTTTGGAAAGTTTTTTGAAGATTCGTCAAACGGCACCAAAGTTATTAGCAAAACAAAAAATGCTTTTTATTTATTTATTTATCCAGTGGCAGTCACAACTAGGTAGTTATAGTTAGGTCAGCTGCTCCCCCACAGGAAAAGTGTTTTTTGTAATGCTAATAAATTTGGCCCAGTTTGACAAATCTGCACAAAACTCTCTCAAAAGGGTTCCCCTTTTTGACTAGTTTGTGCATGGAAGGTTTTGGGGTGATCCGTGATGCAAGGGTCGAGAAACAAGAGAGGTCCGAAAACACAATATCCCCATGCATTTTCCATGGACTTCTTTGAGAAGGGCTACAGCAAAAACTGCTGAACGAAATTACACCAAATTTGGCAGGAAGCTAGATCTTGGTCCTCAGAGTATGATTTAGTGTAAATCCTTTCAGTAGTGTTTTAGAACGGTGGTTCCCAACTTTTTGAATTTTGTGGACCCCCACTTTATCATTACTGGAGCCCGGGGACCCCCACTGAATCTTTCTTGGAATCCGGGGACCCCCCACTGAGTCATTACTGAAAGCTGAGGACCTAATCTGTTAATATTATTTAATTTTCTAAGCAGTCACGGACCCCCTGAGGAGGCTTTGTGGACCCCCAGTGGTCCCCGGACCACAGGTTGGGAACCACTGTTTTAGAAATTAAGGGTAAAAAAATATTTCTATAGCTGGATGGTTGGATCAACGAGAGGATCGAGAGACTCTTGCAGAAGCACCAATCTAAAAATGGAGCATTTTGATTGGCCTAGGGAGCTTTTCGTCCCTTGGGCTAATTTGCTCCTGCAGAAGTCAAACTGCCACGAGAGCAGCACTCTGATTGCCTGCCAGCAACATGAGAAAAACGTTGCTGGCAGCCATTCCAGGACTCCAGAACGTAGAGCCCTGTCCTGAAGTTTTAAAATAAATATAATTTAGGGGGCAGCCCCAGCCCCTGTCGAGGAGACCCAGAGGGACCCGCTGTTGGTGTCAAAATAAAAAAAATATCTGTTTGTTTTTCTCTGACCCCCACAGGATTTGCTGCCCAAGAAATAGTTGGGGAGGAGGCGTGAGTAGCCCCCCCCCAGGCCATTTTGGGCCCCAGGGACCCCATCCTCCATGGCCAGATACTTTAAGGGGAAGGAGGTGAGCCCACCCCCCATGAGCCAGATTTGTGGCCCCAGGAACCCCATCCCCTGTGGCCGGAAACAAGCCAAATGTGAGGAGCCGTGGAACCGGAACCTCATTCCAGGGGTGTTTTCAACAAAAAAGTTGGAGCACACGGCCCATCCACCTGGGCCATAAAATAACTTAAAAAGGAAGGGGGCACTCTCCTACCCTTCCTTGAGCCTCTAAAGGTCTGGGGACCACATCCCCAGGACTGGCTCAAGTACTGTGTGCCGGGAAGCCCACCCCTGGACAGAATAGTTTCCCTGCCACACTGGTGCAAGCAGGGAAATGTATTTGCTCCCACCTGGAGAGAGCACTTCCCACTAGGTGGGAGCAAACATGCCTTCCCTGCCCGCAAAAGCGAGAAGGAAACGCATGTCTGCTCCCACTGGGCGGGAGATTAAAACATGCTCCCGCCTGGTGGTAGGAGACTTCTGTTTCCCTGACTGCATACCTGAGGGCCGGAAAACAGATATTGCTCCCACCTGGAGGGAGCATAAAAAGAGAGCTGCCTCCATGGGACAACCACCTGTGGCCCTGAGAGACGGATTCCCCAGTGTCCAAAAAGGCTCATGGCGGGGGACTTCATGCCCTTCCCCTTCAGTATTGCATTCGGCCACAGGGGATGGGGTCTCTAGGGATTAATAATGTTCAGTATAATAATAGAGTCTTGCCCCAGGGATGGGGTTTCTGGAGGACAAATAAGTCTTGGTGGGGGGGGGGCTGCATGCCTCCCTCCCCTTTCCTTTTTTATGATATATGGCTCCAGGAAATGGGATCCATAGGGACCACAATAGGCTTGGGAATGGGGGGATGTGCGGCCCCCCCTTCCCTTAATTATGATAATTGGCCCCAGGGAGTGGCCCTAGGGGGTGGGGTCCACAAGCCCTCCTAAGGCTTGGAGAAGGAAGGCCACGCATCTCCTCTATAATTACGATATGGCCCCTGGGATGGCATCCTTGGGCCCTTTGTGGCTTAAGGAGGTGGTCCACATGCTCCCTCCCCTATTGTAAAAGTATTTGGCCCTGAGGATGAGGACCCTGGGGCCTCTTAAGGCTCAGGGAGAGGGGCCACATGTCCCCCTCCCCAATAATTAAAGTATGGCCCCATTAGATGGTATCCCGGGTCCCATTTAGGCTGGGTCACATGGCCTCTCCCCCTAATGTTAATGTATTTGGCCCTAGTGGAGGGTTTCCCTGAGGCCTCTTAAGGCTCGGGTAGGGTGATAACCTCATACGTCTCCTCCCCTATTAATATACCTTTTTTTTTACTTTGGGGGAAGAGATGGGTTCCCCGGGGCTAATAGGGACTTGGGGAGATGAGGCTGTGCATAGCCCTTCTCGTTTTTAAAAAGAAAGGGCCCCAGGAACAATAGTGTCTTTCTGAGGGGGAGGTTCTACCACTTCCCTCGGCAGGGGTTTGCCTGCTTGCAGGGGTTTGGATGTAGGGCCTTGCTGCAGGCCATGCCCTACAACCAACTCAGTTGTGCATGGTGGTGTTGGCTTTTTGTATGGTAATGATATAATATGTGTGTGTGTGTGTGTGTGTGTCTATATGTATATATGTCTGTGTCTATATACATATATATATATATATATACATATATATATCAATATATATATATGTATATAATATATAGATTATATATATAATAATAATATAAATAAATAAAGAAATCCTAGAAAATCACAGAAAAACAATGGTTAAAGTGATGTTATAGCTAGGAATTTTAATTATGTCATAATTTATCTTTAAAAAAACTTTAGAAATTCACAGGAAAAAAACAAAGGTTACAGTGGCGTTATAGTTAGATAAAAATTTCAGTGCCAACATAAAGTTTATAACTAAACAAATCACAGAAATTCACCAGTTACAGTTATAACTTGTGCCCCCGCCTTGCACTGCTTATGACCTCACATACTGCATCACTCAAGACTCGGTTACCAGTGCGGCTTTAAGGACAATTGTGGCACCACCTCCAATTTGATGGTGCTGGCCCTCTTGTGCGACGAAACTCAAATGTGGCTCTGCGCTTTACTCCTTTGTAGACTTCAAAGTTGCATTTAACAGCATACCTAGAGGCCGGTTGTGGTGTACATTTCAGGATTGGGGTCTACCAGCTAACTTATTGAAATCAGTTGAGCTGCTGTATACTAACATCTGGGTGCAGGTAAAACTGGGGGTTGGTTCTTGCATATTGAGGAAGATTACTATTAAAGCAGGGCTAAAGCATGTTCACGTGCCCACTCCTCTGCGTTTCAACTTATATATCCTTGATCTGTCAGAGTCCCTCAACAAAGCAAATTGCTATCCTCCTAAATTGTGAGGCAACCACATGGCCCACTTCCAAACACAGACAAGCTTGTGCTTCTTAGTCAGGCCAAGATTGGTCTCCAGAGTCACCTTTTTATCCTACATGCATATGTTGTGAGGTATGGGCTTGCGATAAATCGCACAAAAACCATGACAGTTACATTTTCAGCTTTACTATCTGTTCACCCTAACTTCCATGTAATACTTGAATCACTTATTGACGGCGCCGCTCTGAATTGCTCGACTTCAAGCTAATCCTCGAGTGGAGTACGTCTGCGCTGCTGTTATTTTGCCTCTAGCTCTTTTGCTGCGTGTTCTGTATCTTGCACATTGCACTTTGTAGAACGCCCGAAGGGCACACTTAAAGTACCCTTGGGATATCCCTTCTTGCGTACTCTCCAGCCGCTGTTACCTCACCTCAGTGTCTTTTACTGTGTGTCTTGTATCTTGCACATTGCACTTTGCAGAAGGGATATTCCTTCTTGCTTATTTGCACAGCATACTTTTTTCTTGGGCACGTAACATGAATGCTGCATTGCTTTAGCTACTCTCCTTTACGTATAATCAAGTATCATTCTTTAATGCTTGTTGCACATTAAACTTTTCTCTTCAGTATGTCACGATACAATTGACACTCATGGTATGTGTTTCCTATATTAGGATGCTTCAAGTATGACTACGCCTTTAAAATGCTCCTTGGAGAGTATTTTGCAGGAGCGCTTGATCTAACCTAAAAGCTAATTCTTTTTTTGATATTGGCTAAATCTAACTACAAAGGCAATGCTAAAACATCTGAAGCCGTTCTGGGATATCCCCTTATCTTGCACATTGAAAAAAAGCAAAAGCTATGGCTCTACTAAGAAATGTGTCTTTTTTTTAGAAATATATTAAAAATGCTGCTACATGTAGATCAATACATATCTTTACCAGACACTATTGTTTGAATCCAGATTCAAAAGCTGATGCTTAATTGGGTCGCACCTCTTTAAGAAATCCTTTGAAGTAACTGTGGTAACACTTCTGATTTTTCCTTCTTGCTTGCAATTCTTGTTGTTATGCTATTTTATTCAGTGCATATGATTATTGATGAGAACCTCTGGTAGAGAAGGAAACAAGTCTTATCTGTAATCCCAGTACTCTTCCAGGGGAATCCTCACCAAAGTCATTAGCAACCCTCCCACCTCCTTTGCTAGGAGTTTGAAACAGAAGTCTCTATACTTTTTCCATGATCTTTGCCTCTGTCAAAATGAGCTGACCTCATTCTCATCTGGGATGGATGACTGGGCACTAGTGAAAGGGTGAGGCTCTTAAACGTTCAGTACCAGCCTTAATGTTTAGCTGTTCAGCCTATATGCATTGCCCTGCAGTCCCTTTATTTTTCCTTAAAGAAAAAGATCTTTGTGGCAGATATTTCTAGTCATCGTAGAGTCAATGAGTATATTACTTGAGTTAGAGATATTTTTAAAAATGAAACATAAATAAAATCTGGTCAGTTGTATCCTTTAGAGACTGCAAATCCTATTATTTTCACTGTATATGTGTTTTTTGGTCTGCTAAATGTACTTGTGCATATATAGATATATTTTGCAAAGTGCTCTGGGATCTCACATGTGAGTGGGATGATTCAGTACTTATGACTTTGATGAGAATTCCTCTGGAAGAGAACTAGTTTTACGGGTAAGAAACCTTTTCTCCCACATGCCAGAATGAGGGAAGTGGGAGGAAGAAATGCATCCTTTTTTCTGGTTCTGAGGAGAGCTTTATTCAATACTTTTCATGAGATGCAAGTTTGGTGTGCAGAGACAGACGTACATTGTTGTTGTTCCTCAGTAGGTAAGTGAATGCTATTGCACACTTTCTGTTGGCTGACAATAGCTGTGTGAGTTGTGGACCTAAGTCAAAACGTGTGTCTTGTCACAGTCTGTTCTGGCAGTAGAGAAGAATATGCCCTCATGCATACCAGGGTGCACTGAGCTCTACACAAGTGGAATCTGAATGATTTTGCGTAATTTAGAGTTTGGTCAATGCACCAAAACCTTCGGGATGATCTGTTCACCCTATGTACAGGGCAGCTATAACATACACCAGTTTTTGGTGTATGTCACAATCCCCAAGCTCTAAATTATCCCCTAGGTGTCTTCTTAGATATCTAACATCAACATTTGAAGTGTGATCATCAGAGAGCCTGAATTCCTGGAATTACCATTGTTATTCGTTTTTCCTGGGTTATGACTAATTTTTATCATCACTTTATCAACAGTGTCACTCAGACTTTCATTCACAGTAGTAACTGTTCACTAATTCTTAAAACCCCATCCGGTCCCTTAATTTCTGGGACTCAAACCACCTGTATATGGTCAGTAAAAAGTTTGTTAAGCTTAATCTAGAACTGCACATTAAGGGGCAGAAAAGTGGCATCATAAATTATCCTCTCTTCCATGGATGAACTGCAACCATGGTTGCTAAAGAGTTAGCTTTACAGTACACAAACCATTTTCCCTATAACCTTGTGTTTATGAATGTTTCATCAAAATCAATATCCTACCACCAATCTAAATTACTCCGACTTTCCTATAAAGTCTTAGAGAAGTAAATCACTCTTCAATACATTTCCATGTTTATACTTGCACCTGCTCTCAAGAAAGGATCTGCAAAAATTGTGTCTGAATTTGTTAGCCATCAGATACTTTTTCTAGTAGTCACTGTTTCCCCTTTCCTTTACACATTTTGTTCTTAAGTAGTCTTAATTAATGCCACTTTAATTGCCGCATTGAGCTTCAAAGAGACAAAATACATCTCTGATTTTTAATATTTATGACATATACCTGTCTTTGTCTGACAAGGTCACCCTTAAAGGGAAAGCATTCTGTGCTTTCTCTTGAAACCATTTCACCACAAAAAGGTCCTTTTCAGTAACATTGTGAAAGCTTTCTTATCCCTGGTTGTTCTGCAACCCATGTAGAAGCTGTAATCAAACAGTTGCAATGCTCTTTCTTTCATGGGGACAGGTTTCTCTATTTCTCCTCCTTTAAATAGCAGTCCTGATGTCGTAAATAACACAGAGTGCTATGTGATTCGATTTCACATGATGTTCAATCGATACCTTCAACATGACCACTTTCACAAGGTTGTATTTTCTACTGTGAGAGTTCAGTAGGAAAGAGTCTCTAAATGTGTAGCCTGCATGTGTTTGATGAATCATGATATGAATGGGTTAAATGAATGCTAGTTTTGTTCCTGATGTGTGTGTGTTTTTGATTGTTCCAGAGTGCACTTTAAACTCAATGCACGTGATTACTATTCAGCAATTTTACATATGTAGTTCTCAAATTGCATATTAATGAAGAATTAACTGTGAAAGTTTAAGGTTGCCTATTTTGTACATCATAATGCTGGGGAAATACTGTAAAATGCCTTGAAGGATAGTAGCATGTGAGCTGTAACTGTTTCATTTATAGAATGATATACAGATGCTTTGCCTGATTTATTAGTTTCACAGCATTTAATAGTCTTAGTTCAGGAGAAAAAATAGATAAGCGATTCAACATCCCTATTAAATATGTTTCTATTGAGTTACGTCATTCATCCAACATTTTCATGTATCTAATGCATCATAAGTGTAACATTGGTTACCTCAAGTCTTCCTGTAGTTGAACATATTGATGGAATAATGACTATTTATCTTCATGATAAGGTCAGGCTTTGGATGCCTTACCTTTTGAAAACAATTAGGGTTTAGGAACATATTCATACATCACACTTGTACATCTGATTTGAACCATCTTACCCTCAAATCCCTAGAGTGTTCTCTGACTGTGCAATCTAAAAATATGCACTATATAGTAGCTCATCTCTACATGGGTAACTAACAGTGTTCCAGCTCACCTGATGGTTAAAGAATCTGAGGTGAATGCTTAACACTTGCCTACCTCCTGAAAGTGTGATGCATGAACCTATTGTCCATTAGTATTCCAAAAACATTAACAATATTTCATTTTCTCTCTTTTTCATTTCAAGTGGACTGATGGTATTGTTGCAAATACTTTCCGTGAATTTGCTTTGTCTGAAACAACAGAGCGCAAATGGGTAGTTTTCGATGGTCCAATTGATACACTCTGGATTGAAAGCATGAACACTGTATTGGATGACAACAAAAAGGTAACACATTTTACACAGTAGAGGTGTTTTTCTGCTTTGTCAATATGAGTACATGCTGTGGTATAGCACATCGTAAAATGTCTATGTCTGCTGGTGTGTAGTGTTGTTAGAATGCCAGTTTGTGTTGTCTGACATGTGCATGGCAGCTGCATTTATTTTTCCTAGTTTAGCTTAGGTTTTTGCATTTTCAACAATTGTGGCTTTCAAATAAATAAATAAAATAAATATGCTTAGTATTAGATGTGGAGAGAATATCGACAAGCATTTTCAATGCAACGGGGCTGGCATTTGCTCGAGTTGGAGCTATTTGCGTTGTAAACTCCTAACCTAACTTTTCTTGCCACACAAAGTGAAAGAAAAAAAACGGAGCGCGATCGCGCTATGTAAACCCCACCGCAATCGCGCTGCGTGGAAAATTAACAGATAAAGTAGTCTAGAAACCAGGCTCAAAACATCAAGCCTCGTATGTTTCTAGTAGTTTACCGGTGCTGTGTAGGTGGACTAAACACTGGAAAAGGCATGACGTATGCATGCCTTTCACAAATGAAAGCAAGCAGATTTTAAAGAGCAAGCCAAGGAACCAATGAAAGAGACTGACGTGATCTGGGCGTGGTTTGAAGCCCAAAGAGATTACTTTATGACCAGAGCGCTTTGCGCTCACCCATAAAAAAGAATAACGAATAGAACAACATCCCTTGACAGATTCATTTAGGTGATAGTCAATCAAAGGAGAGCCCAGTCCCCAGGGCAGATGATCATTCAGGGTCTTGTGTAGTTTAAGGTTTTCCTGGAAGCTTTGGTGCACCCTGGGTAAACGGGGAGGAAGTTGGCCCTTGTAGCTGTTCCGTTGGGCCTGCTTACAAGTGTAGGTGCTATTTATCGCACCTGGTAAATAATGCCACAGGGTTCAGTATTTATCGAGTGTGATAAATAGCACCTGTTACAAGTTTCTGGGGTATAACATGGAGATCTTTGTGTTTAACATACCAAAATCCATGTGATATAGTAATTATCATATGGTTTTCCCATGTTAGATTTTGGCAGTGTTGACCTGCCAAAATCTAATTAAGTTTGAAGTATTTAACACAAATGACAATTATCAGATGTGTTAAATAACACTCAACTAGTAATTCTGACCCATACATAAACAGGGGTTTACACACTGGCCGAAATCAATCGGGTGACTCATAATCAAGCCAAAAAATTTAATGTGATGATTTAAATCGTTAACCAGGAGCCCCATGACATGGGTGAAGGATACATGCATTTTGCTGATAATCTTTTTACTGAGAAGGGGTGATATTAAAGACAGGATGCTGCTGCCTTATTCAAGTGGTCTGAGGATTTCAGTCAATAGAGCAGTGAAAGACATTGTGCCAGCTTGACTCTTAGGTGACTATACTGTACACACACCCATTTTAGAAAGACTGTGTTCAGCTTTGGGGCTAAAGCTTATTGACTATCCAAGAAATTAATTGTGATCACTCTGGCTCTCCTGTCAGAAGGATATACCCATCCGGAAATGAGGTTTGACCTTTCTATTATGGTGGCTTGATTCAGGCCTGGGATAACTGTTTTATAAGAGTTTTGATTGTGGTATGCGATTTCCTCTTGTCCCTCTATTATGGTCGTGATTCCTGGCTCTCTCTCCACTTCTTTCCATCTTCTCTGGTCCTCTCTGGCTGCAGAGCACAGGATTAGTGTGATCCTCAAACAAAATCATACAACAGTGGGGGAAAAATAAAGAATGATCAATGTATGTGGTCTTCCTATGGTGCCCTCCACTGTGCTCACAAACCAGATGGTGCCTGTGAACATGATTCCCAGGAACCCCATCTGATCCGCTTCCACACCAGCACACCACCTCTTGAATGCACTACCATGCAGCGGCGAGACTTTCATGAGGCCACGCCCCTCCAGAGTTGTGGATTCGAGAATCACAGCATCCACCTCTTCTCTATGGTCACTGGACTGCAAAGTAATGCTTCTAGAGCAGTCATTCCCTTCCTGGGGCTCGGCGTCTTCACTCCTCGTTGAACCTCCCACTGTTTCCCTGACTCCCCAAATCTCCAGCATCTTCTCTCATCAGTGCATCTGGACCAGCACCTTCCTGCATTGTCTTGCCTCCTGCCCTCCGATGAGGTTCCGCATCCTCCATCATACAGCTGACAGCCGTGGACCTGGATGGTCCTTCATTCATGTTGTTGACATGCTCCGGAGGTCCTAGGACTCCTGCCTGAGCTACTGGAACGGCGATGTTCCCTTCCTCAGGGAGATTGAAGGCGGCAATCTTGGAAGTCCCAGGCATTGCCCAAACCAGACTACACTGCCCTCCCAACAAGAATGTGTCATTTAGAGACAGGGCAATGGGAGAGGAAATCTACATTGTTTTGCAGCCTCCCTGGGACATGGAAAGCCTGAAACAAAAATGGCTGTAAGGCCAAGAGCCAACATAACACTTTCTGTTTCGTGTCTTTATGTTGTGCAAGCCAGTTGAGAGGGACATGATCAGTCAGAAGAATAAAGGGGCACCAAGGTAGGTAGTACTGCAGTGCTTTCCATGGCCCACTTGATGGCATATTTTTCTATGGTGGCATAACGTACCTCTCTGGGTAACAGTTTGTGATTGAGGTACAATATTGGGCGTAATTCACCCTGTTGATCGGTTTGTGATAGAATGCCCCCTAAGCCCAGACCAGAGGTGTCAGTTTGCAGTACAAAAGCCTTGTCAGAATCTGGGCACATGAGAATAGAGTACTTTTAGCTTTGGCAGCTATGCTCCTGTGCGTCATTCTGCTGTATCTGCTTTCCTGGATATTTGTAGGTTGGCAGGACTGTGAGTGGACTTACAATCTTGGAAAACTGTGGAACAAACCTACGATAATATCACAATAGTCTCAAGAAGGAAAATTTTTTGAATGGCCTCTAATTTATTCAACTAGGGACGGATGGCCCTAGTTGTATGATGAACCGCAAGTATTCAATTTGTTCTGTAGCAAGGTGTTTTTTAAAGATTTAGAGTGAGACCTGCTTGATTCAGGGTATGTAATATTTGCCTCCAGGGTTACAAGTACATTTCCCAATCAAGACGGTATACAAGTATATCGTCCAGGTATGCTGTGGCTTAGGGTTGGTGGCCCTGCAACAGTATATCTATGAGCCTTTCGAAGATGGCAGGGGCCCCATATATACGGAATGGCGTAACTTTAAAATGGTACAGGCCTGAAGGGGTTGCAAAAGCTGTCTTTTTCTGGGCTTTGGGAGAAACAGGTATTTGCCAATATCCCTTCGTCAGGTCTATCGTGGACATGACCCTAGCCCCACCCAATCTTTCCACCAACTCATCAACTCGGGCATGGGTTAGGTATCAAACCACAAAAAAGCGTTTAATTGATGGAAATCAATACAAAAATGAACATTCCCATCTCCTTTTCAAACTAGGACCACGGGGTTGGGCCAAGCACTTCAGCATTATTCTATGGTGTCTGCTTTTACCATAGCTTCTACTTCTTGATACGCTGCCTGTTATGTAGCTGCTGGGATGTTGTATGATTTAAGCTTGGCTACTCAGGCACCTTCTGTGGTGATGTTACGGGGCACTAGGGATGTGCACCCCTGACATAAGACCAGGACACTGGTCTATCAGAGTCATCAACTGTTTGTTTCAATGGTTAGGGCATACCCTATCTTCACTGGCTCCTTGGCATTGCCTACGATTGATTGAATGGGGATGTTTAAGGGTTTACAAATATTCAAATCCTGTTTGGGAATTACTAGGCTCGCTTGATGGGGCATCTTCCCTTGTTTTCAAGAGATTGAAATGTTATATCTGTCCTACTGGTCCTCTATGTAGGATGGATACCCTATTTGTCACTGGAGTCACTTTTTTTTGTATCTGATAAGGGCCTTGCCATGTGGCAAGAAGTTTCTTTTCTGTTGTAGGTAACAAGTTCAACACCTTATCCTCCAGAACAAACTCTCTCAGTCTTGTTCCTGTATCGTATGTTATCATCAACAAAGCTTTATTTCAGCCAAAGCCATAAAAGCACAGACAAATATACACAAATACACGTCTAATAAATATATAAAAATATAACTTCATCACATCCAAACAAGATCCTTAAAACAATGATACAAATAAATATGTACAACCAAAATGTAGCAATGTAAAATCAATAGTCCAAATATCAGATTAGAAAGATTAACAGACCCTCCTGCAGAGATTCTACGTAATGCCCAAGAATTTGGCCAATGGGACTACAAACAAAGAATCGGGTTCTGACCTTAAAATGTGCAAAGCCACAAGAAGACTGTCATCTGCCAATAGGAGCCAACCAAATAATGCGAGGATGGGCATAGTACGGGCAAGCAAAGAGGACCTGAGCAACACTTTCCCTTGACAAGGTGTACACCGGACTTGTATTTGTGGCCCCAGTGGACCAACCAACTGTAAATGTATTCAGGGGCTGTGTACCCAATCTAAACTGGAAATATAGCTTCTAGTTCAGAGACACTGTGATCAGATCCCAGAAAGATTCATAAGCAGTCAAAGACTTATAATAATATTCTTCAGCTAATCTAGATGAAGCAAGCTTTCTGAAAACATCTGCCTCCACACTATCCCAATAAAGGGCCTTTGCCTTAGTTGGGTCTTCTCCATATTGGCATGTACCTCCTCCCGTTGAGTAGACAAGGTCTCTTTCAGTGCAGCACTATATCAGAGTAGGGGTTTGCCCTCATCCTCCTCCTCTGTCTAGTGCTCAATGTCCATGTCCAAAAGAGTATGTGCCATCCTACCAAACAGTAGCTCAAAGGGGGAAAACTCTGTTGACTTCTGTTAATGGATTCAGATGGCAAACAAGACTAAAGACAGTTTTCTGTCCCATTCTCTCCTTGTCTTATATATGATTTTCCTCAACATGGTCTTGATGGTCCTGTTGTACCTTTCACCTAGACCGCCTGTTGGTGGATGATAGACTGCCCTCCGGATATGTTGGACAACGTAAGAAATTACAGATCTGACTCATTATTCGGGACATAAAGGGTGTATCTTGATCCATTATGACTTCCTGTGGGAAACCTACCCGGTAAAAAGCTGACACAATAGACTGGGCAAGGGACATAGCCTGGGCAACAGACATTGTAGACATTCTGGTCAGGGGTATTGCTTCCAAATAACAGGTGGCATAATCCACCAAGACCAGAATGTACTGATGTCCACGGGCGGATGGTGTTAGAGGGCCCACAAGGTCAATCCCAACCTGCTGAAAAGGTACCTCAATGATAGGAAGTGTTCGAACGGGTGAACTGGGCACTCTGGCTGGATTTAGCAGCAGACATCTAGGACAGGCTACACAAAACTTACCTATTTCCCAGTACACTCCTGGCCAATAAAACCTCTTGTTTAAGTATTTCAAAGTATGTTCTTGTCCATAGTGTCCACCCACAGCCTGGCTATGAGCAAAGTGTAAAGCTTGTTCTCGGAAGTCTAAGAAGACTAACTGTTGTGTTTTGTGTGCTTTACCAAGTAATCCTATACAACACCCCCCGTATGATACAGCAGAAAGCGCCTACCTGTCCAGGCACGTCCTCTGTGACTTGTTCCCACGCATGCATTAGGGTACTTTTGTCCCTTTGGGCCAAACTCCTAGTGGGAGCCGGGATTCCCTCTGTGGATGAAAGGACGCACATAGTTGTGGGTTGGGATAACAAGTTATAGCAGGCCTTCTCCCTTCTTTTCTCACTTCGGGCTTTCACTCCCTTCAATAGCGGTATGTCTATCTTGGTTCCAGAGGAGGGCGCTTCTCTAAATCATCCATTCATAGTATTCTGGCTGTCAATTTGGTTTAATACTCATTGAAGTGGTGTTTATCCCTACCCAGTAATACCTTCTAGGGCAAGGAAGGAACCACTCCTACTTTGGCCAAAGGGTATGTCTTCTTATCTCCATGCACGCATGTCACCTGCACATATTCCCCCTCTCATATTTGTTTGACGGGGACTACTTTTTTATTGACTACTATGTGGTGACATCCTGTATCATAGAAAGAAACTGTCCATTCAGATAAATCTTTTACCTATATGCCTTGGATTCCTCCCCAGTGCTCTACCCTTAGCATACCCTACCACCATGGGTTTGCTGGCAGCGACCCGTAGGGGACAATGTGTCCCCACTCTATGCAGTGGAAACACTGTGGCCATATAGTTGCCCTGTTCCTCCAACCAATGGTTTGGCTGGCTCTCTATGAGGGAGAGATACCCTGTTCTCACCTAGCGCCTCCCCTTCCCCGTGTGGTCAGTTTTGGTGGAGCTTTAGTGGATCTGGTTGAATGTACTGTAAATTCAGGGGAGCGATGGAATGTACAGGCGACATCGACTGCAGATTGAACTGTGAGGGTGGGTGTTGTTTCACCCAGAACTGTGTGTTGCTGGGCAAGGCCTCTAGGCACTGTTCCAGACATACTCCTTTGGTTATCTCCTCTAGGGAGGATATGGTTGGTTGGACCCACTGAATACTCAAGTCCCTGATACTATAGTACAGTGTCCGGGGATTGTCTCCGGCTGTCCACTTTTCCTTCAGAAACTGGGTCCTATAATACTCCTGACCACACCCTAGTTGTTTCAGTATAGCCTTTTTAATGTCTGCGTAAGATGTTATCTCAGCAGGATTGACTGATTAGTATGCAGGTTGCAGTTCACCTGATAACTGTCCCCATCTCTCGAGAGGCCAAGTCGTTGTTGTGGCCGCTTTCTCAAAGTTTACAAAAATGTTGTCAGGGTCATATCCTTCCAGGTATTTTTGTAGGACTCTCCCTGGTACATTGGGATGTACCATTGCACTAGATATGGCATCTGAGAGTTGTAGGATGGCCATGTCCTGAATCTTCAGATTGGCGTTCAGTCGAACCGCTTGGTCGTTTACAGCTGCCTGAAGTGCCTCATGTTCAGTTTGGGCAGTTTGCCCCTGTTGCTCCAACACTAGCTGCAGATACCATTGTCCATCAGCCAGCAGAGTGACCATTGCCTCCATTATTATAGGTTGTGTCATGGTAGCTGATACACTCGGAATCCCACTTCTGACACCACTGTGATCACTCTGGCTCCCCTGTCAAAAAGATATGGCCATTCATAAATTAGTTTTGACCTTTTTATTATAGTGATTTGATTCTGGACTGCAGTAGTTGTTTTATGAGAGTTTTGATTGTGGTATGGGATTTTCTCTTCTCCCTCTACTATGGTTGTGACTCTTGTCTCTCTCCCATCGTCTTTCCATCTTCTCTGGTCTTCTGCATTCGCAAAGTCCAGGCATAGCTTGACCCTCAAACAAAATCATACAGCAATGGGTCAAAAATAAAGAAGGATCAATGTATGTGCTCTTACTATGGTGCCCTCCACTGTGCTCACCAGGTGGTGCCTGTGAATTATGCGTGATTCACTTTTCCCCAGTAACCCCTCTGATGTGGTTGCACACCAGCCCACCACCTCCTTAATACACTACCATGCGGTGCTGTCACTTGCCTGGGACCACAGCCCTCCAGGGTCGTGGCATTGAACGTCACAGCGTCCACCTCTTCTCCTGGGTCACTGGACTGGAAAGTAGTGCTCCTGGAGCGGTCATTCCTTTCCTGGTGCACGGTGTTTTCATTCCTCATTGAGCTTCCCGCTGTTTCTGTGACTCCCCAATCCAGGGCATGTTCTCTTACCAACGCATTCCGGCCAGCATCTTCCAGCATCCTCTCTCCTCCTGCACTCCGATCAGGATCTGCCTGCTGTATTAAACGGCCAATGACTGTAGACCGGTAGAGCCCTTCTTTTATGTTGTTGACATGCTCAGGAGGTCTTAGGACTCCTGTCTGAAGTCCTGGAACAACGATGTTCCCTTCCTCAGGGACATTGATGGCAGCCATCTTGGAAGTCCTGGGCACCTCCGGCGCTGGACTGCACAACTAGACTTCACAGTGTCCCTGATATTTTACACAAGGTGAAAAGGGACAAGGCACTTTTACTCCCAAGTACAATAGCTTTTGAAATCTCATTAGAGACAAAAGGGAAACACCAGCTTTGGTGCCTGCAATTTCTAGTCCTTGGATATGGTAGTACAGACCTATGGTGTGGAATGCTTTTGATCTCACAAAACATTAAAAGACTGTTATTGCAGCTGATGCCAGAAGGGGGCCTACTGATTTCTTGACTTTGCCTCTAAATAGAGAAATCAAAAGAATGAATATTATGGCAAAAAGGTCTGTGCTTCTGGTATTTGGGTACTACCAGCATTTGTTTACAGGAGGTAGAGTAGTCAGTGGACAATTTAGCTGAACACCAGACTGAAGCTTTGACGCAGATGGTGACCAATGGTATGATATATCCAGGCACTTTAAGCCTTATGATTTTGAATTGGTTAATTAGGTTGCAAGGTCCATTCCATTTTTTTGCCGCATGCCCAAACTTGTATTTTAGACTTGTCTCTACAAGGGAATCATTATTTAGAGACACATTTTACCAAATAATGTGAAAGTATGAGGGATCTTGGGAGCTTACAAGCCATTGGGATTGTGCCCTCAGCTTAACCTGTTTTATACCACACAGTGATGTAGATCAATACATCCTACACCATAGAGGCCCAAGTGTGGCAAACATTAAGAGGTTATCATCCTTAGTACTGAAAGTCCTCAAATCGTAAAGGAAAAAATCACTGTTTAAGATATGGCTGCCATTGGATATGTCTTCTGAGGAAGCCATTTTGGTGCAGTCCTTACAACATGATACACCAATGAGTGGTGGCTTCCTGTTGGATGGTTTCTTGAAATGTGACAGACTATATTCAGATTGGCAAGTCTAAGGTTCGAGGGAGTACAAAAAGGGATATCGTTTTTTATTTGAAAATTCCTTCACACTGCCTGTTGAGATGAAAATCCAGCACTAATTGTCAATTGTGGCATCTGCTTCCATTTTGTGTGTCCTGTGTTTTTTCTGTCCAGAGGCATCAACTCTTGAGATCTTCAGTGGGTGGTCCACTACGATTTAATTGCCCCTCCAGCTGTATGTTAGACTCTGCTGAATGGTGGGTGCACTGAAAGTGTACACTCACCCTAGGAGAGAGGAGCACTGGCAGCTCAATTTGGACATCAACTTTTTTTTATTAATACTCATTACTGAGCTTGATCATTAGCGTTTGGGGCTGTGGATGCTTATTAATAAATGGAAGGGTGTGTATGCATTAAAAATCCTTATTTGCTAGAACCATTTATGCTAATTAAGATCTGGGGCCGTTTAGGTTCCTGACTGACTGTGCAAAATTCACACTCCCTGCCATGATGGATCATTAATGGTCTACTAACTGGGACCAATCATGCATGAGGACATAAAAGCTCTTTAAAACCTGAGACCATTTAGGGTCCTTATTGACTGTGGTTGTTGATACTCACAGTGAGGGGCTTTTAAGGTCATTATTACTGAGGGACATTAATGCTCAATAATGCAAAGGGCCATTAAGGCTCTTTCCTGCCTGGTGACATTGATCCTCATTAATAACTGTGTCCATAAGGCTATGGGATTCAGCATTTTCAAAAAAGAAAAACAATGACATTTACTAGAAAACTTTAGTTAAGGCTTAATTAAGGGCATGGGTTGCAGAGCTGAATACAATACAAAAACTCAAATGATGGGATATTGACCAGTTAAGGTGCTAAACTTTAGTTCCCAAATATGTAATCTGCTTTTCATAGTGCCACACATTATTTCACTCACACTTAGAGCACCTCATCACTTCCTCTGTAAGCTGATTAATGAGATCATTGACGTCTACACATCGATGTAGTAGAGAACAACTACACACAATGCAAAATGTACAATGTCATAAAAGGTTTATTAGAAGGCACAGAAGCATACAAATGAACCAGCACATGATGTCATCAATAGCACAGGCTCAGGTCACAGTACCCACACTAATGGAGAGTCTCACAATCACCAATTATTTTTCAGTTCACTCCATCAGCTTAGTGGCTGATTTACTCAACCTCTCACACAATCACTAAAACAAACCTTCTGTCTCCTATTCCAATATGATTTTTAACTTTAACACATGATGGAAGGGATGGGGGTTAAGGTATAGTTTGGGCCTGACTGTGAGTGGACCAAAGTTTCCAGACCACGGCACAACCTTTAACCAGGCCTAATCCTTCCTTTTTAATGCGTATAAGTCATCCTATGGTAGGCCATACAGAGACCATAGGTCAGGGTGCTGGATTTGAAAAAGTTTGACATGTACTTTTAACGTTTACACATCCTGGTAGCGAACAACTCAACTTCTAACTTTGCTTTTCACTACGTCAAGGCCTACCTCTCCCTTAGGATAACATTGGGTTACCTTATAACATTTAATAAGTGATAACTTTCAATTGGGAGTAGGTAGGAAAGTCTTGTTTGGTGTCTAAAGAATTGTAATTAAAAAACTTCCTTGATGGTAAAGTCAGACTTTAAGACACAGTTCTTTAAATGCCACTTTTAGAAAGTTGTAATTTTCTTATTCCAACTTTTTGCTACCTGCACCTATATAATGGGTCAAGTGACTAGGTATAGCTGGCAGTTGTTTCTTTGAGTATTACTACCAAACAGTGAGATATAGGGTGAATAAGTGTTGGCAAGATGGGCCATCTCTGACTTTATAGGGGATGGGGTTGTTACCTAGCACACTTGCCTCTAAAGTGGTGCCACCCCAGACCTGAACACTAGGAACTGGACCTGAAGGTGCTCCACCAGCCCAGCTGTCGTCCAGCCAGAACAAACGCGTAGGACTTTGCAGCTCCTTAAAGCCACCACTGTTGATGCATCCTCGTCCCAGGACCTCACATGGGACCGCTGCTTTTCTCAATACAGTACTTCGTAGGGCAGCCCTGAATCACCACTGCATGACGCATCCTCGACGCAGAACCTCGCAACGCTGTGCACCTAGGATTTAAGGTACTTTGCTCAGTGGGCCTAACTTGGTCCCTATAACTGGCCCACACACCATTGTGGTCAGCCTGAACTTGCTTAATATTTAGTTTAATTCCTAAAGAATGGAGGGCCACAATGTTTTAGGTGCAACCACGCATTACAACTTTGGAGTTCCCTCGACACAGAAACTTCATGTCAACCACTATAGGTAGATGTTCCTTTATAACTGATTCAATTGTTAAAGATTGTCATGACCAGGAAGGGGACCACTCTCCTTAATTCTTTCCACGTCCTTACTCCTTCTCTTGTAAAATGAGAGTGACTGCCTAGAGATGGGCTCCCCAATGGCACAAACTGCAAGCCACCACCAGCACTGTCTACCCTCCGCCTTACAGTAGGCCTTCTCCACACCCTCTCAGCACCACTTAATACAGGCCACCAGATGTACACCACTCTATGGTAAAGATGTGCCCCTTCAATGAGGACTATATAGAAAGAGTTTTGATGGCAAGCATGTAAGGAAGAGAAAGCTTACCTTATGTTGCTAGGAGCATGAAGGTATTCAAAGATGCGTCATACACGCATACAGTGCTTACCATCTTAGAGTAGACTGTGTCATACTGGTGAAAACACTGAGTGTGAACCACCCAATGTTTCCATTGACTTAATCCACCGCGTTCCCATAGGAGTGGCAGAAGATTAACACATTTGAATAGAAAGACTGTCAGTCTCAGTATGGGCTTTTGGGAGTTTGGTCTAGATAGAGGCAGAAGTGCAACCTTTGTAAATGAGAATGTGGCAGTTAGTAGCTGCAGCATATGCTCTGGAGGGTTTGCCCAGAAGCAGTGGAGGAGAAACCAATGTGACTGGGCATTATAATACCAGCTGCATTCTATCCTGTTTGGGTTGATCCAGCAGCAAAGGAAGAGTTGTTCATATGAATGGGAATTATACTACTAGCTGTAGTATATGATCTAGACAGACCAACTCATTAAAATAATTGTCATACCCATTCTCGAAGCTGGTGAATGGTAAATACAACTATATGTCAAGGGTGGTGTTCCTATAGGTGATGTTAGTATACATTTCCTTTTAGATTGGTGTGGGAGGCCCACCCAGGTGTGCGACAGATTGCCCCATAATAACAGCACTATATGATCATTCTTAGTATGTGTAAGGAGTATTGGTTCAGAAGTAACAGATGAACATTCCAAGGTTAGTTTGGAGTCGGTAGTGCAGCTTGTGGAAGAATGGTCTGTGGCATTTTTGGAAAACCTGGTGGTCCTAGCTGGACAGTAGGTTACATTTCATTTGATCTGCACAGTTCATACCTGGTAAACCTAATGTAAGAACACATTTTGAATACAGTGAAGCTTCCCTTGATTAAATGAAGTAGAAATAGTATAATCTAAAATCCCTTTGTGGCAATAAAGTTGTTTACAGGTGGTCGGTAAGCAGTTTTATAGGAATTTATATGTTAGGTACAACTTCAGTTCAGGTGCTCTGAAAGCAGGTTAGATACCATTGTAACACATCCTTAATATATTTTAAATAAGGCAAGGTTTAAATCTCCTTAATAACACAGTGTTAATATTACAGCTGATTACACTTTATAGTGATGCCATTGTTTACACAAACGTGTGTGCATAGTTTCCCAGCAGTGCTTACACAGTACAAGATCCTTACTGTCTTGTATAGAGCATGTGGTCCCACTGATTTGTTTCTTCTTATGGGTAGGCAAGTTCTGGCCTTGTGCTGCAGTAGAATGTATGACACTCTGCATCTCTTTGGGATAAACTTGGCCTTTTTCAGTATTGTCACGTGACTGGGCTACATCTAATGGTTGCTGAGAGCTTCAGGGGCTACAAAAGTTACAGTCTGCAAAGTCCACCCACTCAGAGCAACCTAGGCCTAAAACGGTCTTTCTTCACTGCTTATGTGATGGTTAGAGTTAATTATCATTGTATTGTCTTGAGAAGAGACACATTTTCATAGATTTCTTGAACTGAATGTGGGTTTCCTTGATTCTTACTATCACTGGAATCACATTCCACAGTTTAGCCACTGGTGCAGAGGAATATGTCCCATTGATTTGAAAATAGATTTGGTCAGCTGTAGAGCTTTGAAGGTTGAGCACCTGTTGCTAATTAGCCAACAAAGTGCTCCTAGAACCGCTGAGATGTACTCTTGAGATGCAGATTGATGAAGTATGATAGTTCTTCCAACATCTGCATGTCAACAACTCAGTTTTTAATTAGTTAAATTAAACTGCTTAATAAGCATCCATTGGTGGACAGCTCAGAGACATTAGTCTGATTTATCCAAATCTATTGTGATTCCTAGTTATAACATGATTGGAGTCTCATGTTGTATGTCAAGTTGAAGGAATTTTTCAGGTTCAGTATTAGACTGAAGTAGACCGAAGAAAGGGGCAATGATTGATCCTTGTGTTAAGCCTGCATTAATGCTGAAAGGTGGTAATGTTAGTGGGAAAAGTGGCAAGGTGCTTGATCTTTGAAATTGACCCTCAAATAAAATGGCCATTGTACATTCAAAAACAAATTACTTGTATGCCTGGCCCACCTTTATTAAGCTGCAAGCTTCTTTGTTTGGGAAGTCACTTAGGCCTATTTGCTAGATCTAGGTTATACACTCAACGTGTGCGTAGTTGATGGTCTTCAAGCAGAAAGATTCTCTTCTTTTTACAGTTGTTCCTTTAGGTGCTCACAAATGTCCCCCTTTTGATGGTACTCAACAATTGATTTCTAAATATAAGACATTGATTTAACTAAATCATGGCAGGGTTCCAATTCACAGAGGCTTACCACCACTGAACCAGTGGGCATAGTTTTGGAGACATGAGTTGTGTGCATGGATCCCAAAGGAAGGCATTACCACCTTCCACAGTATCTATAAGTTCTAATTTGTAATCGCTTTTCAGGCTTTCTGAAAGAGTGTATCCTACATAGGGAGGCAAATCATTCTTGGAAGGGAGAGTTTGTATGTGCCAGCAAACAGGATACTTCATGTATGCCAAAAGTGTAAGCATTCATACAATCTGCAAACACAGTGTGAGATTATGTATTTTGGTACACAGTGGTTGTCATTGGCTACTCTGTTGCGGCCCTCAAATCAATGTACTATGTTTTTTCAGCTTTGTCTGATGAGTGGAGAAATCATACAGATGTCCCCTCCGATGAGCCTTATTTTTGAAGCAATGGATCTTTCTCAGGCATCGGTAAGGTACAGGTTTGATATGCGGCTTTTGTTTAGCCGGCACCCACTCCATGACTTTGCTTAATAAATTAAGAGTGAACTCAACAATATTTTTCATCTTTTTCAGCCTGCTACAGTGAGCCGTTGTGGTATGATTTACCTGGAGCCGCTACAGCTAGGTTGGATGCCCCTTGTAACATCGTGGTTGAACACACTGCCAGATGCCTTAAAGCAAAAAGATCATCTAGCACTACTGTTAGATCTTTTTGATTGGCTGATTCGACCTGCGTTACGGTTCCTTCGAAAAGTTTGCAAGGTTATAATCCATGTTCTATATGTTTTTTTTAGAAAGGTTAATCCTGTTATCCTGCTAAGAGATTCTTCTGTATGGTTACATATCCCATTCATTTTACAATGTGATTAAATGCTGCAAAAATAATAATTGGCTATAATTCAAATATGGCATAAGATTTATAAACCCACTGTTCTCCGAACTGTTGAATAGCTTGAAAGAGAATATCTGAAAAACTGTGCAGTGCAAAATGTCTGCAGACTATTGAGAACCCTGCAGGGTCATATTCAAACCCATAAATGTCTTATGCTAGTTTAATTTCCTTTTGCAATTTGCTCATTTTTTAAAATTATTTTTATTTATTAGGAATTGGTTCCTACAAGCAACAGCAACACAATTGTTTCACTTACTCGGCTCTTTGAAATGCTACTGTTTGAAGTTGTACAAGAGGATCCACTGAATAAAAATGTCCGGACATGGATAATGGTTAGTCTCTAATTTAAACCGCGTTGAATAGGTATGCGGTGTGTGTGAATCTATGCAGAACAAAACACTTTTCACCCGGCCGAAACTGCATATTACATTATATCGGAAAGATACAGAAATTACGATGGTTTAGATTGCTCAGATTGATATTGCCATGGGTATAATAATATCAACATAGTCTGTTGATGATCAGTTTCGATTATGATCTACAGTACATGCGCAGAGCCATACTTTCAGATCTGAATTTCCTAACAATGGTTAATTTACGTTTTGCTTCTGATAGTCCTTCAGACCTGTATGTGCTTTCACCAATGTCGTTTTCATCGTATTCAATAATAGTTATTAAATGGTCTCTATTTTATTTGCATTGTTTCATATAAACATCTGTAGAAATTATGCAGTTTATTAAATGATGCATGGCTCTGTTTTGAAATATTTCACAGGCAAAGCACAATCATTTTGCAAATGTGCGCAGTCATGCAGTATATGCAAATTTACTCAGGTTTGACCCCACCTATAGAAACCAGGCATTGGATTACCATCAGCCAGTTTCACCTCGTCAAAGGCATAAGCACTGTGCAGGTGGGCATCAAGATAACTAGCTCAGGTCAACAGATGAAAGTGATAGGAAAATCCTCTGTTTTTCCACTGAAACTGCCACGTTTCAAGGCCAAACCACCAGCTAATTTTCCTCCACCATGCAGTTCCTTTGGTTAAGGAAATTTGACTAGTGAATCCCTTTGGAATTAGCATAACCTTCAGAAATCTGAGGATTTTCTTTAAAACCCAACTCTAAATCAGGCCCTTGTGCCGTTGCAAAGTAAGATCAACATAAACACCTTTAAAGCTTGTAAACTGTGTTTGAAATTACAGTGATGTAAAGACCACAAGCAAAATAATGTGTGTTCTTAGCTGAAGAGCCAATTTTTGGCATTTATATTACTACTAACAGACTTACAAAATCCATCATGTTCTTGTGTTTAAAGTGCAGTATTGGTAACTGGGGGCATAGCTATACTCTGTGCAGAATTTGTGACTTTTTTTATTCAAATTCAGTGCAAAACGAACCCCATATTTATATTTTGACGTTAGACATGTCTAACGTCAACATATAGGAGTTTGCACCATTTTTTGGATCTGTGCACCTACCATGCATCAATTAGATGCATGGTAGGTGTTCCTATCTAAAAAAGTATGCTATCTTCACAACCTCATATTTATCCCCGTGCTAAAATGACACACGGGTGGGAGGAGGGGCTAAATAATGGGTCAGACCAGGCGTTAGGGGCCTGTTGACCCATTTCCATGTTTAAACACCATGGAATGGGTCCACAGATGCCCTCACCAAGCCCCAGGAACAACCCCACCCCCACCAGAGGGATACCGGATGATGGGTAAGCATTTTTTTTGTTTTGCCATTGGGGGCCCTAACTTGTCCCCTGTGCTGGCCATTGGATTGGTGGGCATGACTCCCGTCTTTCCTAAGACAGGGCTCATGTTTTTGGTGGTTGTGCGTCAGGAAATGGTGCTAGTCTGGTTAAAGGCATTTTTTGCCTCTAACCAGGCTAGCGTCATTTTCTGATGCACAACCCCCTCCTTCCCTACCGCCACGCCCACCCAGCTAGCATCTTCTTCTAAAACGCTAGCCTAAGTTTAGCGCCATTCAATAATAGTGCAGTTTTGCGTCAAAAAGCATAAATATGAGCCTAAGTCTTCTTCAACATGGAATTCTCTCTAATATTCAGAGGTGGAATATCTCTGCACATGTGAGGGATTCCGGAACACAAGTTTTAGAAACTGCATGTTTCTCAAGCATTGGATCGTTCCTAGATCCAGATGCTTGAACTTTCCCATCATAGAAGTGGGAGCCTCCCGTACATACTTAGCAGCTTAGAAACAACTACAAAACAGTGCATATGTAGCAACTATTCATCATCATTTGGAAAGACCTGAATTTCAGCCAGTGCAGCTTCACCCAGAAGTCATTAATAGTCAGATATTCACCACACAGCGTGAGTTCACGGAGTCTCCACTGAGCTCTGTTTATTTTGCTACAGGACAGTGCTTCTCTAAACGTTTCTGGTTTTATCAAATGCTGTTGGCAGTTCTGCTTGAATTTCTGGCTCTGTGGGTTGTGAACTAGGTTTTACCCTCGTATCCAGGATGTCAGATTCTTTAAGGAAAGCCCTCTCCAAGCCCTGTTAAGCTTGGGGGGAAAGTCTTCATGCAAAGGACCCATTCAAAAAGTAAATTTACTTCCTCTATCCGAAACACAAACCTTAGGACTGCAAATTCTGCAGAACATTCTCCTCAGAAACACTTCACGATGAGGAGAGCAGGGTTCGGTACCTTCTCAAGATGAAGGGTCACTCAGGAGTGCTCCTTCCATCCTCTTTAAGAAACGTCTCAAGCATCACAAGGATAAGGATGCAGCACTTCTAAGTTGAGGAGTCTTTGGTCATGGATCAGCTCGCTGAGATGCCTAAAATTCTGTCTACCAGGTCCGGAAAGACTGTAGGAATACCTTCATGAACAACAGCACAAATTAAGTCTCAACTTAAGTTCCTGCAATGGCTTCATCTGAGGTGCTTTTGCCATCCTCACCTGCAACAAAATCAGCTATGATATAAAAAAGTACTTGTCTATGAAGTTGTAGCTATTTTCGATGGGTACTCTGTCAGCGCATCCATCCTCAATGACTCCACCACCATCAATACTGTTGTTTGCAGCTCCCTCATCGATGGCCCCATCATCAACTGCCGTTCTATCGACTGGTCTCTCAGTGAGGATACCACTGTCAACAGGCTCCTAGTTGCTGACACCAGTGTTGACGGTTCTACTGTTGATGGCACCACCAAGGACACCAAGTTAAACAGTGTACACTGTACCCCATTTGCCACTGAACCTTTTGTTATACCGCTGTTGCACAGTAATATTTTCCATGTTCCACCTACAAAACTATTCAGAATTGAAGAGGAATGGACCTATGAGTATTCAGAAGATAATCGCTCTCTCTGATCTGCTTATCGCCTGGGCAATGTCAAATTCAACTGCTAAGAAGGTGATAACCAAGAGGAGGATCAGTTTATTCCAAGGCAACCTACCCCTTCCTGTGCCTCATCCAGTGGAGGCACGTTCCTGACACTATGAGCATTACAATGATGATATCCATTATGTGCCCAATTCACAACTGGATTTTGTAGTATGTAAAGTAGTACTACAGTTGTACTGCTTACTTACTACACACTGCAATTCACAATACTATTGGTGGAAATCTCCAGCTCCACCTCTCCTATTATTTTTATGAGGAGATCTCTGCACATGTAAATTTACTACTTAGTAGTAAATTCGGCTAGGGTGAGTGTTGGGAAAATGGAGAATATCTACTACTTTATGGAGGGGTGAGAAGGAGTTCAGGGTGTGGCATGCTAATAAAAACTTCCACCCACCCACAAAAGAGTAAGGCCATTGCTATTCACAAACTGCACTTCTAAAGTTACTACTGCCCTAAAGGTGACAAAACAGTAGTGAATTTACTCCAACCCAGCCTTAAAGTACGTTGAACACCACACAAGGCCAGAACTGCAACAAACTTATAGAAAATAATTAACGCCGGATCTTAATATAACACCCCAGAAGAAATATTGTTAAGGTAAGTACATTATTTTGACTTTTAAAATTTGTGTATGTATGTAGTCACTGAAAAAAACAAAAGTTAACATGATGTTATAATTAGATGAAGGAATGAAACAAGGACTAACGTTTAAAACCCCTAAACCACTTAAACAGGCCAGTTATAGTTTAATAAACAACCTATAACTTGCACCCCCGACATGCAGTGCTTATGACCTCACATATTGTATTATTCACAACATCTTACATGGCATCATTGATGACATCACTGATGACATTACTGGTACATCATCCAATAATTGTCAGTATTCTATAGGCATTGTGGACAGGAGATAATTCAACAAATTACATATGTTCCCAATTATCTGTCACCAATCAAGTCATAATGGGCATAACCTTTTGCAACATGCACAGCACATAACATATATCTGAACTAACTCATCCATATATGGTGGATGTCAACCTGTTTCACTGGTATTCACCTGCCCAACAAGCAAAGTGGCCCATATATTTGAATGTAGTCACCTACATGTTAAGCATTGAACAGTACAAAATAATGTTAGCTCCCTATTCACTTTAAAGGGATAACACTCTTAAATATCTCCCATAACCTTTAATTTTTAGTCATGAGGTTGACAAGTATGCGTTACCCACCGATAAACTAAAGTATACAAAAAAGTGATGAGTGAAATGCTTGAATGAATCTCAGCCACTGGTAATTACTCAGGGCCGCATCCCAGTCCATTGTTAGTTTGCACACCCTGCCCTCTCAATTTGGTCCCAGCCATGTGCAAATCAGTCTTCAATAAGCTCCAGTGGGAACAGTCTAGCCTGAACTGCCTGGCACGGTCCTCTTTGAAACAGAGCACAAGCAACTCAGGACTGGTTTCGCCCTAGTTTGGCTCATCAGCCAGGTATAGCTTGGTTCCAGATTAATTTATGGGCATAGCCGTCCCACTAGGGCAACATACCATATTATTTTAAAAAAATGATAGATGGAAAGCTTGAATTAATCCCAGCCACTGGTAATTATTCAAGCCGCATCCCAGTCCACCATTATTTATCTCAGTCCATAGTTTTGAATACTTACTGTAAGCTCCTGATAAGGCAATTTTAGCCAAGCAATATGGACAACCCTCCATAGTTTGGCAAAATACATTATTTACATTACTGAGAAGAGCAGAATCTCATACAACCTTGGAGCCATTATTCTAAGCACAGTGTAAATTACACCATTTCTAAATAGATTAACCCCATGACAGTGTGGAAAGCCTCAAAATGAAAAGGGAAGTTCTTAAAAAAAATCTACACCTCATAAATGCCCAGTTTGCATGCAATCTGTCTATAACACTCTGTATAGCATATATTTCACATAAGCATATGACCAAACATCTACAGGTGAATAATTAGAAGTGAACAGAAGCTTCCGCTTTTGGCACAGATTTTCGGAAACTGTCTTTATTTTCAATACACAACCTACTTTGAAACATGGCTCTGCAACCGACACACTATAAAATTACTTTAGGTTTTTTCAGTGAAATTCTGGATTTTTATATCATATTCTGCAGGCAGCATGTACAGCACCTTCTTCAGATGGACAACCCTGCTGTGCATGGCATATAGCCATAAGGACTGGTGGTTGGGCACAAGGCCACGCCTAATCCCCTCAGCACAAAAACTTTAATTTTATATAAAGGAGATTTAATGCAGATCTTCACCCCTGTACAATTTGATATTTGAGTGTTTTCTACTGTTTTTACTAACTATTTTTTATGTAAAAGGTTTTTAGTATTTTTTTTTTAATGAACTCTATTTTTTAAACCCCAACCTTTTTTAACAACTATTTAAGACCTTTGGCAAATATCATTCCGGAACATGGTCTATCCATCGTATCTTACACAGATGACACACAACTAGTAGCGTCACTAACAAATGGACAGAATCTTGGACAACAACTGGCCCCATGTTTAGATAAAGTGGCTAAATGGATGACCAATTGTTGCCTTAAATTAAACAGCGACAAATGGCATCAGTTGGACTAGGCGGGCCAGATTACTTGGGGAACCCTCCTAAAACCCAAACCCCTTATAAAAATTCTGAGAATGTGGATAGATAAAGATCTTACCATGGGCTCTCAGGCAACCAAATTAGCTTCTGTCTGCTTTGACACATTAAGAGACAATATGGAGAATCCTGAGTTGATCCCAGAATATTCTAGTGAAACGCTGGTAATCTTCCATCTACATTACGGGAATTCTCTTTACCTAGGCTTACCAAAATATGCCAGGAAAAACTACAGGTAGTGCAGAATGCAGTGGCAAGAATGCTGCTGAAAGTCCCTAGATCAGAATCAGCAAAAGAAGCCATGAGAATATTGCATTGGCTGCCCATTGAAACCCTAATTCTGGCATTTAGACTTCTAAACTCAAAAGGCCCTTATGAGCTAAGAAGCCTGTTATCACCATACTCCCCCTTGACTACTTAGAGCCGCTCAAGGTCATTTCCTGAAGATCCCAAGAATTTGAAGAATCAGATGGGCAGGCAGATCATTTACATATCTAGCCCCCAAATTATAGAAGGCTGACTGTTGAAAATAAGATGTCTGGAACATGAGCTTATATTCAGAAAGATGCTTAAAGCATGGTTCTTCCCTTAATCCTGAGTAGATCAACCAACAAGTGATTAGCTGGTCTAATAGTTTAGTGAAGCCGTTTACCTTCTCACCTAGCGTTGGGAAGCCTTAGGGTAGCCATGCAGTTTATAAAATCCTAAACTAAACTAAACTAAACTAAACTAGACTTTGAATTTTTGTTTTATTTTTTTATGTAGCTTTTTTATTTCTTAATTTTTTTTTTTGTCCAACTCTTTATGTTCTTTCTTCATGTGGCCTTACATGACTGTAGAAATAATTATTTTATCGGTCTCCTCAGAAGCCACAAATGTCAGACAGTTCTTTCAGTATGTAGCGAAATGCTCCATGTTGTTGATCTTAGTGCTGCACCTCCTAGGTACAGTTTTTCCACCTTCTGCCCCTGCTGTGTTTTCTTGCATTATGCACAAGCTGTGTGGTTGGGGTGTATAGCTGAATAGTCTACAGATGTTTCCACATCCTTTTCATTCTCAGGGAGTACTGGCTAGGTTTACACTTATGGAGCGTTAGTTTGCACAAGTGGTGTGTGACACTTGTTCTTTTTTGCTTAGCCAGCTGTTAATTAAAACCAGTTATTTTTAGGGCCTACCAGGTTGTGCTGCTGCAGCTGTCAAAGTCACACAGTGCCATCATCCTGTGATGATCCAGCAGTGGAAGTGCCAGTAGATTGTGTCCTCTGAGTCTACAGCTGTGGAGTTATCCCTGAAACCCTGATGTACTTCAATTGTATATACAGCAGTGTAGCTCTATAAAACACGAATGTACTAATGGTGAATTAATTTTAGATTTTTTTCTAAAGGCTGTGGGTTCATTTTCTGATTAGTGTTTCATGAGTGACCAACTTGAGCCCCTCTTCAATCACTAATTTCTCAAAAACGGTTGGAAGTGTTACATCCAATCACAAAAGTATGCTTTCTGAGTAATGTTCTTTTTGCCAAATTTGGTCAACGCAAATTTTCCCATGGTAATTAAAATGAAAAAATAGCATTTTAGAGACCCACTCTTCTTCTTAGCCCCCACTTGGCTGATCTTTGCAAAGCTGTCCATGATGTAGCCAAAGTGGATGAACGTTTGTTTTTGAAGGTTTTCTGTAAATTTATCATAAGGCACCAAAGTTATTAAGGAAAAAAATGCTTTTCTCTGGAAAATCTAACCTAGCTATAACTACAGAGAGGCAACCGTCAACATGTATTATATATGTTTTAGTGTTAAAACTATGCAAAATTAATAATTAAATAATATATTAGTTTAAAATTAATAGTTGACTTGTTAAAAATACATTTTAAACGTTTATTAAACATTTAAATGTAGTTTAATTATTTAATGCAACTTTTAATTACATTTAGTAAATGCTAATTAAGAATAAAATTAGTAGGTAGGATGCTTTTTATTTTGTTTAAAAAGTAGTATTTCTAAAATAAATTAATGTATTTCAATTATTAAATATTTAGTACATTTTATTTTAACAGTCCTAGGGTAGAAATACATATAAATTTATTTAAATTCATATTTTGCCATAAAAGCAAAATGTATTCTTTAAAAAATTAATAAGCTTTAATCATTTCCTCTATGCTTTCCCATCACCAGGGTAACTTTACACTCATATATGAGGCCCCTCCCCCTAGTTTCAGGGAGCAGAGATATGTAAGGCTATAATTTGGAGTAAATTTACACCCAGACATGGTGAATAGCTGGAGGTGGTACATTTACTCTAAAGACCAAATTGTGAACATGTAGATTTAATCATGTGTAAATAAACCTTTGTGAATAGACCCATATGATCCTTATTACAAGGAGCCTTGATATAAGCCTCAAATGATGCATGTACATTTAGGTCTGATAAAGGGTCTCCAGGCATTGATTGTTGATTATTATTTAAAATTTTCTCAAACAATTGAAGGCTTCTCATCCAGAGCCACCCCTCAGTTGCAGCAACCTCCACAACTGCAACAACCACAGCTGTTGCCACAACAACTGATTCCACAATCACTCTCTACCGCTGTTACCGCCACCAAGGATAGTAGAAGCAGATAGTGTGGAAGAAGATTATATTGGAGAAGAAGAGGAAAATTAGGTCCTGGAGGAGGCCACCTAATGGAATGATTATTTGGCAAACTCTGTAGGCAAAGTGAATCCACCAACTGTAGATTCCCACCAGATTGCATTTCCAACTTTCAATGTCTCATAGAGAGAAAGTGTCTAAAAGATTTTTCTAATTGATGTAAGTGCAACAAATTGTTTTCTATATGATTTTAAAGACCTACCAAAGACTTCAAGAGCCATACCCATGGTGGTCCACATATGCAAAGGCGGAAAAACTAAGGAAGATTCCAACTACCTTCTCAGCGGCTGTTTCTGGCTTGGAAAAGAAGTATAGAGCACCTGACTCTGCACTGGCATGCCTGCTAGGTCACCCCAAGACTCAATTATACACTTATACAAGGCTCAATCATACAACAAGCAGCACAGCACTATTGATTCAATCCCTCATCTCCATGTAATGCACCTCCAGAGAGGGAAGGAGGCCGCTTGAACTCCCTAAGCAAATGGGTCTTATAACAAGGCACAGTAAAATCTGTAGGGGTGGCTAATGCAATAGCAAACGTAGGCTGCTATAATTATGGATCAAATCTGTTTATTGTTTTGAAAGTATAAACATACAAAATACAGCTCATCGTGGAACATGAGATAAAATGTATCAGCACAGTAGCAATTCCAAATCTTCATACAAAAGTCCCTCCCATAAATCCCAAGGCCATGCCCAAAGGAACCTCCCAGCCAGTCCTCTCCTTGCAGAGCCATGTGCCAACTGGCAACGCCCAAAAGTCTTTCAGGGTGCTAGTCCCGCAGATGAGAACCACACAAACATATAGATGAAAACACACCAACAATGCCTCCGAATATCTCAGAAGACACAGAATCGCCAGTCCCCCCTGCTCTTAGGGCGGTATAAGACCTGTCGCGGGAGACGCGCCGGCTGACCCTCCCATATAAATCTCAGGATCGCCGATTGTAGAGTGGCAATCATCCGGGGAGGAGGGGTTAATTGGAGCGCCTGAAACATATACAATATCCGCGGCAAGACTGTCATCTTGACCGCAGCCACCCTACCCAGCGAAGACAGCTTATGTCTCCCCCACAACTTCGGGTCCCGCTGTATATCGCAAACCAGCTTTGTGTAGTTCAGGCTTGCTGTTTTTGCAGCAGACGTCGCCAACTCAACCCCAAGATAGGAAAGACGCGAAGACACCCAAATAAAGGGGTATCAAGCCCTCAAGTCCTCCTCGTGATCAGAGCTTACTGACAGACTAAGGACCTGAGACTTCTGCATGTTCACCTTAAATCCCGACACCTGGCTAAACTCGACTAGTATTTCCATAAGTGCAGGCAGCGAGGTTGCGGGCTCCGCAAGGGTAAGGATCACGTCATCTGCATACAGGGTAATAAGATGGTGTTCTCCGCCGAATTTCACACCGGAAACCAAGGGGCTATCCCGCAAGCGCTGCGCGAGGGGCTCCATATATAGCGCAAACAAAAGGGGGGAATGCGGGCATCCCTGTCTGGTCCCACGCCTGACCGGGAACGGCATAGAGAGCACACCATTAACTCGAACCGCCGACCTAGGGGACCAATAGGCGCATTGGATCCAAGACCTGAAACCCGGGCCCAGACCGAAGCGCTCCAGAACCCGGAAGAGGTATGGCCAGTGAACCCTATCGAACGCCTTTTCGGTGTCAATAGAGAGGAAAAGCACCTCTCTATGAGATCTGTCTATTTTATCTAGCAGATGCAGAAGCCGCTTCGTGTTATCGCCACATTGTCGGTTTGGAATAAAACCTTACTGATCCGGATCAATAAGACCCGGCATATAAGAATTAAGGCGGCAAGAATCCCAGTGAATAGTTTGGCATCTATATTCAGAAGCGAAATCGGCCTATATGAAGCACACTTCTATGGGTCCTTGCCCTGTTTATGTATAACAGCAATGGTAGCGTCCAGCATACTAGGTGTCATGGTTCCCGACGTCCGAAAGGAATTAAAAAGCCTCAAGAGAAGCGGGGCGAGCTCCACACAAAAGGTCTTATAAAACAATGCCGTGAACCCGTCAGGGCCAGGGGACTTCCCACCCTTTAGGCGGGAGATCGCTGATATAACTTCTTCTGACCTTATCTGTTGATCTAGCAGGGACGCTTCCATCTCACCAAGAGGAGTGATTGCTATGCCCTCTAAATAAGAATCCAGGACCGCGTTGTCCCACTCATCCGCCGTGAATAAACTCCGGTAAAACTCCGCAAATGCCTCAGCAATCTGGTCACTCGTGCGGGCCTCTTCACTGGAAGGAGAACAAATCAGTTTGACCGCTGACGTCGCAACCGGTGCGCCAATAGCTTTCCGCATCTATTGCTCCCAATATTGTATTAATGCTTAAGTCGCACTACCGCATACTCCGCCCTATCCCAGTCCAGTTGCTTCAGCTGTTGCCTTGCCTTCTCTAATTCCCGCCAAATTCTAGGCGCGCCAGTGGGAACACTCCAGGACAGCTACCCTCTGCTCTAACTCCTCCCTTACCTCCCTCCTTGCCTTATTATCTCACGCGGACAGTGCCATCACCTCGCCCCGCATTACTGCTTTCAACGCCTCCCACACAGTCTCAACGGAAGTGCTGCCATCATCATTAAAGCTAATATAATCCGTAATCGCACATCGGAGCGACTCCACCACTATCTCACTCTGGGGCAAGGAATCCCTAAAGCGCCAGCTCGGAGTGCCAACTCGACCCATCTCTGTGGTGAGCTCTACAGTAATTGGGGCATGATCAGTCAAGGCTCTGGGTTCAATCGTAGCCTCTCTGACCCGGGGCATAAACTCGTGTGAGGCCAGATAAAGATCGAGCCGTGCATAAGTCTTGATCGCCGCTGAATAGAAAGAGTACACTCGGAGCGTGGGATGTGACTTCCTCCACACATCCTCCAGCCCACACTCAGCCAGCCACTGACGCCCCACCTCCGACAATGCCCCGGTCTGCCCAAAGCGTTGGCCCGAGCGGTCAAGCTCGTTGTCCATCACCAGATTAAAATCTCCACCTACCAAATTGGCACTATCTGGCGAGCTAAGTATAGGGGAAACCGCATGTCTCAGGAAGGCCTCCTGCTGGGAATTCGGAGCATAAAGGGAAGCAATGGTGAAAGAGAAGGCCCGAGTCTTATTCTAATCGCCAGGAACCTGCCTGGCACTTCGTGCACCTTCCCAACTATCTCCCCAGCAAAAGTCCTCGAAAGCAATATTGCCACCCCCGCATGCTTCGTAGCTGCTGAGGACCAGAGCTGTCTAGGGAACCATTTTGAGCGCATGCGAAACGTATCTTTATGCAACAAGTGGGTCTCTTGTAATAGACAGATATGACTCCCGGATTTCTCTAGACCTGACAAAATCACTAACCGCTTGGTCGGGCTGTTAAGCCCATGGACATTCAAACTTAAACACTTAACTGTCATACCATCGCAGGGAGGAAATCGCTCAAGGGGGAGAGGATCCACGGGGGGACCAAGACCCAGAACAGCACCTCAGCCGCTCCAAGTCACATGGCAAACTATTATGACCCGTAATGACCAGACTCGCAGGGAAGCATACCAACATATATCCATAACGCACAACAGGTGCTCACAACGAAGAAGTCCTCTCACACACATCCCAAAGAGGAAAAGTCTCAACAGGGCCATAGAACCACACAAGTTCGCCCGTTAAGTTCATCGAATCCGCCGCCCAGACCCCGCTCAGACAGACACAGGCCCGCAACCAGCGACCCCTTGCTGTCCGACAGCACTCCGTCCTTCCTCGCCTAGGCACTTGTCCCAGCCGCCACACTGCTCACTGCCGACTGACGTTCCGAGATCTGCTCCGACACCGTAGGGCGCTGCTGTTTCCTCCTTCCTCCACCAGTGCGGACGATCTCCTCCGGCCGGACCCAGATTCAAGGCCGGACCCTGAATATCCCCCTCCAGGCCCAGGATCCGGTTAGCCTCAGATAACAACTTCACCTGCTGAAGCTGGTCCTCCCAGCGGAAAACAAGGCGGAACGGTTGACCCCATGAGTAGGACACAGCATGCACACGTAAGTGCTCTGTGATAGGTTTAAACTCCCGCCGTCGTTGCAAGGTCTGAACCGAAAGGTCCTGGTATAATTGCAGTTGATGGCCTCTAAAGTGGACCTGCGGAAGATTGCGTGCCCGTTGCAGAATGCTTTCTTTCAGCCCATAATTGTGGGCACATGCCAAAATATCTGGTGGGCAGTCCCCGGCTCCGCCAGATCGGCCCACATGATGTACTCTATTCAGGACGATCTCCTGGGACTCCTCCAGGTCAATGACTGAGCGGAACAACGCCACTACAAAGTCTCCAATGTCCTCCTTCTCAGCTCCAATCGGAGCTCCTCTAATACGGATATTATGCCTGCGTGAGCGGTTCTCCAGGTCCTCCACCGTCATCTGAAGGAGATCCTGCTGCTCCCGCAAGCGTATAACCTCCTGCTGTAGGACCGCCACCTCCTCCCCGCGGGCAGCTTCCCCATCCTCAACCTGGGTTATCCGCTCACCCATGGATGTAAGCTCTACCCGCAACTCCTTCACCTCGTGAGATATATCTTTGCGGAGTTCCTGCAGGTCGCTGCGGAGTGATTCAAACAAGGAGGTAAGGAAGCCCTTCGTGACTGGGGCCGCCTCATCCTCTGTTATCTCCCTCCTTGCCTCACGGGACCTCGCGGCCGGCGGTTCTTCATGGGGCCCCCCCGGCACCGGGCATCCCCCGTCAGCATATCTCTTACTGTCCGGTCCCACTTGGGCTTGGAAGTCGCCATCTCCTCTGCCCTCTGACAACTTCAACTCAGGTATTTCAGCCGGACCTCTACGCGTCAGCGCCGGAAGCCGTATTCTCTTGGGTGCACATTCTCACCAGCAGCCGTCGGCCTTTCCTCTGCAGGGAACTTTGTGGGGCTACTCCTCAAGACAGCTCGTCTTCGTGTTGAGTAAAGGCCGCCACAGGACGCCCGCACCGACGACCCAGTCTCACCGCGCCACTACCGGCTCCTCCACTGCAGGGCACAGCTACTCAGGGGCGCCCTCGCCCCTCCGCCGTCTTCTCTGGGGTCTCTCCCCGTCGGGGCCAGCAGGCGGGCCCCCTGCCTCTCCGGCCCCAGAACCGAGCTCGCCAATGGGCCCCCGTCACAGGCCCACCTCACCAGGGTGTTGCGGCCCCTGTTAAAGCTGCTGCCGCACCCCTGTGGTCACCCAGCAGGTCGCCAGGCTCCAGACGCGCTGCTCAGCGCGAGCCGCGGTCCACCGCGCTCGGCAGCCGCGGGCGCCGGCCCAAGACACGCGGCCTCACGCGCACAACAGATCGCCCGCGGGCGTCCTCAAAGTTCGGGCCCCCGGTGCCCCACAACTCCAGGCATCCCGGCCGGGCCCCACAGGCCCTCCCGATCGGGGTCGGGAAGTGAATCCAGGGCCTAGGCAGCAGAGCTCGGACCAATGCGTCCGCTCACGCCGCCATCTTGGCCACACCCCCAGGCCACTATAATTAGCAAATGTGAACTGATAACAGCCCTTTTTTGGAGCTCATTCAAGAAGGGGAAGAGAGGAATTTCTTGCGATATTAAGGGAAGCAGAGTGTGTCCACAGCCTATTTTATTATTTTCAAGAGTAGTCAGAAGTACAAACTTCAAAATGGATACAGAGCTCAACATCATCGCCTTAGGGCAGCATGTGGGTCAGTAGTTCAGTAGGAATAACTGGCTCATAAGATTGTTACAGTAATAAGAACAGATAGAAACAATGGTCATGACGTCAAGAAATCTCAGGTACTTCGATAACTTCCCACCTCCCACTCTCACAGGTTTCCCTCCTATATTTATTCTCTCAATTGTGTGTCAGGTGTTCCATGTGTCCCAGTCGTAATACTCCCTGGTGATAACAATGTGCATGAGAAGTGAACAGGGGGAAGGTAATAGTAAGAGGTAAAGTGGTGGGCGTTAGGGTGAGTGAGGTCGCTATATAAAGCTAATCTATAAGGAGGTTTTCATTCAGTGAGGGTGTCTCAGAAAGTCTGTAGATCAAGCAACATATTGTCTCAGGAGGCCGCTATGGGGATCCTGTGCAAGCCCCTCACTGCTTCACATCTAAGCTCTACGATTGATGGATATTTGTAATTTTGGATTCTATCAACTTGCGGGAACATTAGTGCTAGATGCCAATTAAGGTTAATGTGTACCATTTTCACCCTGTAGTGCAAAATCCCACTCTGGACATCCCATCTGATGGGAAATCATGTGGTCAATGATGCCCTTAAGAGCCTGAAAGGAGAGACTGACACAGCAAGATTGTGGCGTTTTCTTCAAGCAATTATACAACTATCCTTTCACAGCTCAAGAACCTAAGGATAGCGATGATTTAGATGTGCCTTCCAGCTACATCAGCCTTATCACCCACAACAACAATAGCAGTACATCTGCTGTAAGACACCATACGTCTGTGCATTAGGACAGGGGAACCTCAAAAGCATAACAATATGGCATATCTCCTGCCAGGAAGAGAGGTAGTGAGATGTCATGGAGAAAGTGACACTAGACTTGCACCGGCTACAGATTTCTCCCATCCCTGCTGTGATTGGGGAATAATTGCTGCAAGAGCTGGGTACTGAATAGAACAGGATACTTTCCTCAAGAGTGGTCTGCAATTACTATGGACAAGTAGGCTCTAGCTATAGCACACTATAGGCATTGTAGCAAATTGGAATACTTGTGGGGGGAGGGTGTAGGCCTATTTAAGCAGCATCTACAATTCCTGTCATGTTGAAATGACAAGCAAACCCAATTAACCTGTGCTCATCTCTTTTGGTAGCTTGGCACAAATCATTCAGACTTAACTTAGAGGCAATGTATAAAGTATTTATGCAGTACGTCAAACAGTAATAAAGTGAAAAATCCCACACCAATTCAGAAAAAAAGAATAAAATGTAATAAATTACTTGAGGCATCACTCACCAACGGTTCAGAAGAAGTTGTCAACGGAGACTTGCAATTCAAGGTTCTGCGTCAGGCTTGCATTGTGCAGCTGCATTTCAGAGGAGCTAGGGGCTTTGCTGAGAGGTCCTGTGTTTGGATGAGCCAGGCAGTGGTGGTTCCTATGCTGAGCTGTAAGGATGCATCACTCTGTGTTAGTTCTGCCCAAGACACTGAAGGTGGGCTGGTAGAGCACCTTCAGGCCCACTTCCAAGGGTCCAGGACTGGGGTGGCCCACTTAGGGGGCAAGACTCAGAGCAGGCAGAGTCTAGGTGCTGGGTTCAAGATGGTTGGAGCCTTTTCTGTCCCTGAAGCTCTGATCAGGTGGCCATCCAAATAGCCTTTGGAGTCACTCTGGTGGTCCTCGGTTCTTAATGCAGGACTACTCCTTTTCACTCAGGCAGCAGGGGCAGCGGAGAAGTAGGGCAGCAGAGTAGCAGTCCCTCCTGCAGTAGAGTGGCATAGCAGTCCTTCTGAGTCTTCCACAGGTCCAGAGATTTACTTAAGAGTTGGGTCTGAGGGTCAATGTTTATAATTGGTGCCAGCCTTGAAGTGCAAGAAGGTTCTTGGGATATACACCCCCAAAGGTATCTGGAATTTCCTGCCTGCCTGCCTTGGCCACAGCTCATCCAGGGACACAAAAGACCAGTGTGAAAACCGTTGTGAGTGTGTTGAGGCAACATCTTTGTGATGTGCAAGTGTGTTAGGTGATAGGTTCTCCCCCCCCCCCACCATCAAGTCAGAGATGGCCCATCCAGCCAAAACCTATTCCCCCTATTCTCACATCCTGGGAGTAACACACAACGGTTTACTCTAGGGGTGACTTACATGTATTAAAAAGGAAGGGTTAGGTCAGGCAAAAGGTTTATTTTGCTAGGTCGAAATGGTAGTTTAAAACTGCACACATAGGCTGCAATAGCAGGCCGGAGACATTTCTGACAGGCCACTTAAGTGGGTGGCACAATTGGTGCTACAGACCCACTAGTAGCCTTTAATTTACAGGCCCTGGGTGGAGGTAGCACCACATTGATAGGCGTGTATAGTAAATTAAATGTGGCAATTGGGTGAAAGCTACTTTTACCATTTTTTAAGGAGTGAGCACACACATTTGTGCACTGCTCAGGAGTGGTAAATTGGACAGAGCTCTAAGGAACACAAAAATGAGATAAAAAAATGGAATAGTAAGGCAAAATATTTGGGAGAAGAGCACCCTAATGATAACAGGTATAACAACATAATTTGGAATTCATCCAAAAACACCTGTAACAGAGCTGATGCAAGGTGCCTGTCAATGCCTTTCCCTAATGAAGGAGGAAATTATTTGCATGCTGCCGAAAAATACTTTTGAGCCCATGCCCAAGTCTCAGTGCAACAAGAGGTTCTATTTGACGTACTTGCTCATCAGGGAGAAGGCACAGGAATATAGACCCATACTGGATCTAAAACAACGGAACACATTCCTGAGAAAGTAGCTGTTTTGCATAATATACCTTAAAGAGATAGTTCAGCTGCTTCAGGAGGAAGAGTACATGACATTGCTGGTTCTTCAAGAAGCTTTTTTTACACCCTGATATAACACAAAGTATTTACAACTGGAAGAAGCTGATTGCCACTAATAATAGCTCCCTTTAGCGCCATAAGGTGACATTGGTCCACTTAAATATATTCAAGTTCAGAGCAGTTTGCAATGGACTAGCCTCATTCCTTTCATCAGATCCGCCAGTCATCCACTGTGGCCCCCCACATAACATTTTACATTTGCCCTGAGGAGGTGGTGGCCCCTGGGGCTGTGGGGGGGCTGCATGGCCCCCTCACACAGCTAAATCTTCACCCTGTGGAGGTTGGTATCCCCAGGGCTGTGGAGGGGCTCTGTGCCCCCCTGCATAATATATTAAATTGGCCTTGGGGAGGTGGTGGTCCCCGGGGCTGGGGGGGCCACTTGACCCCTCAAAATACCTTATTTGTTTAACCCCAAGAAGCTGGCGGTCCACAGGGCTGTGGGGGCCGTGCAGCCATCCCAGCTCACATCTAAATCTTCGCCCCAGGGAGGTGGCGATCACCCGGGCTGCAGGGGCACCGGACAACCCCAGCATATCTTATTAGTATGTCCCTGGGGAGGTGGCAGCATGCAGGGCTTTGGCAAGGCCAAGAGGGAGACCCCCCCACCTTATTTTTGGCATGCCCCTAGTACCTGGGCCTCCTGGGGTCACCTGGCTGTACTCCTGTTCAAAACTCCTATGGGAATTAACTAGGGAAACACACGTCCCCCCTCCTTTTTCTTGTCCCCCGCTTGACGGATCACCCCAAACTTTCTGTGCACAACAAGAATCACCAGCACACTTTTTAAATAATATTTTTGGAAGATTTGTTTGTCAAACGGTGTCAAAGATATAGGCAAGCCAAAAATGCTTTTTCTATGGAAACATGACCCTAACTATACCTACTGTAGAATATATAAATATATATATATATATATATATATATATATATATATATATATATATATAGGCATTTTCAGGGTTTTGGGGTGGTTAAGGGTTTTTTGGTGGCAAGAATACTTTTAGAATTTAGGGTGCATAAGGGTATTTGAGTGGCAAGTGTATAAATGAGTATCATTGAGTTGGGTAACAATAAACATCTGTTATTCAGCGCCTAGATACCTACGGGTTATGTGCACTATACAATACACATGTTATGTTATTTGTATTTGTAGAGTTTAGGGTGGGTAAGGGTATTTTGATAGCAAGAGTATTCTTAGGGTTTAGGGTGGGTACGGGTTTTATGTGTGGGTGTATATATGGATATATATATATATATATATATATATATATATATATATATATATATATATAAACAGCTTCATACTTTATTTAAATGTGTGCAAAGACATGCCACAGGAACAGCATTTGCGTTTTCATGGGCGTGTTGTAAAGGCATGCATGATAATAACACGCGTGGTTCAGTCATACAGTCCCAATCAAATAAAAGGAAACATACAGAATAAAAGCAACATTTACCGTACAAAGCCAACGGTTACAAGTTAATAGCACTCATAGATGAAAAACTACATGAAAGAGGTTAAGCTACATCAAATAAACACAGTAAATGGTGCCTAAGTGTGACACAATACATTCCTTTAACAACCTCATGCTTAATTTAAAGCAGATTGTAGACATTTACAGCAAAATGTATTGTATCTGGGTTGGGTTTATGTCAATTTTCAGGTGACTAATACCAGAACCTGTTTTCTGTGCTGTAATTATTATTACAAAGTGTTTTCTTTCTCAAATCAGGGTTGTTTTGCTTTCTCCATGATATGGTCGATTGGTGGGAGCTGTGATACTGACAGCCAAAGCAAATTTGATAACTTCATGAGAAATATTGTATCCGGGAAGGATGAGGACCATCCAGTACCAGAATCGGTTGGAAAATGGGAATGTCCTTTTGAGGAAAAAGGGCTGATCTATGACTACGCATATGAGGTATTAATTTAATACACTTTGGTATTTTCTATAGTGCAAAATAATGTGAAATAGGCGATGCTTGAACTATCTTATTTTTGAAAGAAAGGCCTCAGAGAATGTCACAAATACATTTCAAATTTTTTCATGCACTCATACAGTATATAAGGATGCGTATGTCATAATTGTCACCTGACCTCCTTACAGGTAACATGGTTGGTGAGTTGTCACCCTTTTTCCTTTTGCTTATCTTTGGAGGCTGGCAGGTAATGGCTATGAAACCAATGCCACACATTAAAGGTTGGCATAATGATGATTCCTTTAGTTGCTGAGACAGCATTAGAATGGCCTCATCCTAAGCCTTGCCTGGAGAAAGAGAAAGATGCATATTTCAAGCATTATTCAGGCCTAAGACTCACTGATGGACAAAGCATCAACATCATATGCCAAATGTCTTGAACTCTCTGCTATGGGGAAACAAATTTCCCTTCACCACTCAGTAAACTGTGGTTGATGCAAGGATGTCAGATTTGTATTTTAGGGACTTAGAGGGAAAGACAGATCAAACAGTAGGCATCCATTTAGTTGGAGATGTAGACTTACTGCATTTGCCAACAGTAAGTTAATGAACAATCGTCAAGTTATAGAAGCTCATGTATCACCTGTTGGGGAAGATAAATCACCACTACGACCCTAAACTCAGTAGATACCCTCAGAACCATGGGACAACCTATGTGAAAGACTGTAAATCAGATTGAAAATGCTATGACCTTGTTGTCATATAGGTGAAATGCAAGCACATATGACTCCATATAATTGAAATGTGAAAATAAGCATTTTGCTCCACAATGCAAATTATGAGCTAGAGTTACCATTTTGAACTTTTGTTTTTGCTTCAAAAAGCTGTTGCTGTTTCTGAGGTCTGAAATCTCTGAAGTCTGAATTACCCTCTGTTGAAAATGGCCCTTTTTGCAGGGTCATCTCCAGTCTTTTTGCCTCCTGCCTCCTATTTTTTCTGACCTGTTGCTGTTGGCTTCTGAACTCTGAGCACTTTACGACTGCTAACCAGTGCTAAAGTGCATATGCTCTCTGTGTAAAATTGTATGTAATTGGTTTATCCATGATTGACGTATTTGATTTACTAGTAAGTCCCTAGTAAAGTACACTAGAGGTGCCAGGGCCTGTAAATCAAATGCTACTAGTGGGCCTGCAGCACTGGTTGTGCCACCCACATAAGTAGCTCTGTAATCATGTCTCAGACCTGCCATTGCAGTGTCTGTGTGTGCAGTTTTAACTGTAAATTCGACTTGGCAAGTGTACCCACTTGCCAGGCCTAACCCTTCCCTTTTCTTACATGTCAGACACCCCTAAGGTAGGCCCTAGGTAGCCCCAAGGGCAGGGTGCAGTGTATGTTAAGGTAGGACATATAATAATGTGTTTTATATGCCCTGACAGTGAAATATTGCTAAATTAATTTTTCACTGTTGCAAGGCCTGTCCCTCTCATAGGTTAACATGGGGGCTACCTTTAAATCTGATTAAAGTGTAGAGTCCCTTTGGGAGCGGATGGACATGTGGAGTTTGGGGTCTATGAGGTCACAATTTAAAAATACATCTTTTAGTAAAGTTGATTTTAAGATTGTGGTGGTCATTCTGGCCTCGGCGGTAAAAGGCGCTTACCGCCGGTCAGAAGACCGCCATAACACCGCCGCGGCCGCGGTAAACCGCCACGGTCATTCTGACCCGCAACCTGCAAACCGCCAAAAACCCGACAACCACAAAAGTCCGCCACACCAAAGGTCAGCGAAAAAATGGCGATGACCAAACCTCCACCGTCACGCCAACAGAAATACGCCCATACCATTCCGACCCACAAATCCATGCGGCGGTCTTTCAAACGCGGTATTCCATTGGCGGTTCACACCGCCGCGGTCAAAATACACACACACATAGAAAACTCAGCCACATTGGTCAGTTTGAAACACGCACACCTGATACACATACTAACACCACTCCCACACACCCAACACAATACAAAACACACACCCACATCACCCACAAACCCCTACGACCCGAAATTATTGACGAAGGCTAGAGAGAGAGCACAGAATAGACAATCCCACAACACAGAGGCACACAACACCATCACCCACACAGATTCCACGCACCAAACACCACACACCACCACACGCACCACACTCATCACCACAAACGCCACCCCACACCTCATCCACACCACCCCATGGCACCCCAAAGACACCCCAGGTTCACTGACGCCGAACTGAGGGTCATGGTGGAGGAAATAGTCCGTGTAGAGCCCCAGCTCTTCGGGGCACAGGTGCAGCACACCACAATTGCCAGGAAGATGGAACTATGGCAAAGGATAGTGGACAGGGTCAACGCGGTGGGACAGCATCCACGCAATCGGGAGGACATCAGGAAGCGCTGGAACGACCTACGGGGGAAGGTGCGTTCCATGGTATCAAGGCACAACATTGCGGTGCAGAAGACTGGCGGCGGACCCCCACCTACTCCCCCAGAATTTACAGCATGGGAGGAGGAAGTCTTGCACATCCTGCATCCTGAGGGCCTCGCAGGAGTAGGCGGAGGAATGGACTCTGGTAAGTCAAATCTTCACTACTGCTTCCCACCCCCACCCCACCTGCATGCCAAATCATACCCCCACCCTCACCCCCACCCCCATCACACCAACTCCTAGCAAAAGGCTCACCATCACAACCCACCCATCCCAACACCAAGCCCTGCATGTGACCACAAAGCATGGACACCCATCACCAAAGCATGCCCACTGCACACACACATCACCCCCACAAGCCACCCTCACAAAAGCCCCCACAAGGGAATGCCTGCACTTGGGTACACGGACACCCACCCATCACACGAAATGCCACACACAGAAGCAATAACCATACCTTTATACCACTGCAGGACCCGAACGCCACCACACCGCCACGGAGGGTCCAGAGATGTCCATCCCACCCCCAGAAGAGGCCCCCAGCGATGACAGCAGCTCTGTCTCCCTGGACCCAGATGACCAGCCCGGCCCATCGGGGACCTCTGGACAGTCGGTTCCCCACAGACAGCCACAGGCTACACCAGACCCAACCCCCTCTGGGAACACCAGCACAGCTCCCACCCCGCGGGCCCATGCCTCTGTCTCCAGGACACGTAAATCAGCGGTGTGTCCACCACTACAGGGCACCCAGGTTGACCCACCACCCCAACAGCAACAGGGACCTGGGGGCAGTGGTAGTGGGCACACCGTCCAGGGGACAGAGGCCCAGGAACACAGGGGAACTGGGAGGGCTGCTGTGCGACAGGGGGGGAGACAGGCCCAGGGAACCGACTCTCCAAGAGGCCCTCTCCTCCATCATGGGAGCTTACCACCACTCCCAGGAGACGATGGCGACGGTACTGGCCCGGTTCCAGGAGATCCAGGCACTGCAGGAGGAACGGTACATGGGGTTCCGAGAGGAACTGAGGAACATCGGTTCCGCAATGGGGACCATCGTCGTGGCCCTTACCCAGATAGTCACCACATTGCGGGACCATGTGGCACCCCAAAGGGCCCCTGTCACTAGCCCAGGCCAGGAACAGCCTACCACCTCCGCCAGGGCTAGTGGACAGGAGGCCCCCACACAACAACAGGCCACCAGAACCCCACCTCCTGCAGAAGAAGAACCACCCCGCAAGAGGAACCTGAGATCTCACAAGAAGACAGAGTAGGATTGCAAGACCCCCGCCAGCCTAAGATACCCCCTGATGTCATCCCACTGTCCCACATTGTCACCCTGTCCAACCTTTAACTGCCCCTGCTCCATCCTTCCACAGGCATATGGACAATGCACCTGTGCGACTGAGAACTGGACTCTGCCATGGACATTACTCCACCCCCACCCATCACCCTTTTACAATCATGTACCTATATGTAGCACTTAAAATAAATCACTTATTGCACTTAAAATAACAGGAGTCTGCTTGTATTCTTAACAAATGTATTACACATAACGGTGCAATAATGTCCAGTTACGTTGTGATGACAACATACCAATTTCAATAAGCTTTAGTCCATGGGCAAACAAAGCTGAAGTCAGGCAGTGGGTCATACAGCTCTGAAAAGGGAAGGGAAAGTCACAAATCAGTTAACAGGAACTGGGGGGAAACACAGACAGTGGAGACGCATGAGGCCTTAAGTAAATGTAAAATGGCGTGGGTGATTCTTACCTGTGTGCTACTGAAAATATTGTTGTATGACTGTATCCCTGTTGTCTGTGTCGTCCCCGTTGTCTTCCTCCTCTTCACTCTCCACAGGCTCCACAGCTGCTACAACACCACCATCTGGACCATCCTCCTGCAGAAAAGGCACCTGGCGTCGCAAAGCAAGATTGTGAAGCATACAGCAGGCCACGATGACATGGCACACCTTCTTTGGTGAGTACATTAGGGATCCACCTGTCATATGGAGGCACCTGAACTTGGCCTTCAGGACCCCGAAGGTCCTTTCTATGATCCTCCTAGTTCGCCCATGGGCCTCATTGTACCGTTCCTCTGCCCTGGTACGGGGATTCCTCACTGGGGTCAGTAGCCACGACAGGTTGGCGTAACCAGAGTCACCAATTAGCCACACACGGTGTCTCTGTAGCTGTTCCATCACATAAGGGATGCTGCTATTCAGCATGACATACGCATCATGCACTGACCCAGGGAACTTGGCATTTACATGGGAGATGTACTGGTCAGCCAAACAGACCACCTGGACATTCATCGAATGATAACTTTTTCTGTTTCTGTACACCTGCTCACTTTCTTTGGGGGGAACCAAAGCCACATGGGTCCCATCAATGGCACCAATGATGTTGGGGATATGTCCAAGGGCATAGAAATCACCCTTCACTGTAGCCAGTTCGCCCACCTCAGGGAAAATAATGTAGCTCTGCATGTATTTCATCAGGGCACACAACACTCTGGACAAAACCTTAGAAAACATAGGCTGAGACATCCCAGATGATATGGCCACTGTTGTCTGAAAAGACCCACTTGCCAAAAAATGGAGTACTGACAGAACCTGCACCAGAGGGGGAATCCCTGTGGGTTGGCGGATGGGGGACATCAGGTCTGGCTCCAGCTGGGCACATAGTTCATGTATAGTTGCTCTGTCAAGCCTGTATGTAAGTATGATATGTCGTTCTTCCATTGTCGACAGGTCCACCAGTGGTCGGTACACGGGAGGATTCATCCTTCTCCTCGCAAGTCCCAGCGGACGGTGCCTAGGAAGGACAACATGGAGCACAGAGTCAAGCAACCCACAGGTTCGTTCACACAGCTTGCACAGTACACGAATCGCTATGCATTGAAAGGCTTGTATGAGTGGCAATGCAAGGCCTAGGCCTGTGTGACGCAGTAGAAATTATGCCATGTGGGCCCTTGAAATGGCGGCTGCCTGACCTGTGAAGTGTGACAGTGGGATGTGAGGTCACTGCGCTGGCGTGGCACACCGTGGCGGTAGGCGGTCGAAGACCGCGGCGCAAAGCAGCATTGGTTAACATTGAACCCTATGGGTCTCAGGAGCCAATGACGATGTGCGCCGGCGGTCGCGGTACGCACCGCCGCGGTACGCACTGCCGCGGGCGTGACAGCCATTTTCTAACTGCTTAATCACTCGAGACCTGATCATCCACAGGAGAGGACCTATACTGCAAGTGCTGCTGTGACCTCGGTCTGGGAGATACAATGGCTGCTGCGACTGGGGAAAGGGCCCCTGCCTTCACTTCCGAAGAATTGGAGAAACTTGTTGATGGGGTCCTCCCCCAGTATGCGCTACTCTACGGTCCTCCAGACCAACAGGTTAGTACACAGGGTGCACGTTGAATGGGCTATGCCTGTGTTGAGTGGGGTGTATGTAAGAAGGTGGGGAGGGGAGCGAATGAGGAGTGCAACGCACGAAAGATGAGAGCATGTGCCACATGGCAAGGTTGGGGAGGGGGGGGGCACTCACATTGACCAGGCAGAAAACTGATGCGATTTCCTTTACCACCCTGTACATGTCATATAGGTCAGCGCCCATCAGAAGATCGACATTTGGCGTGCCATCGCCAAGGACGTCCGGGCCCTTGGGGTCCACAACAGACGGGGCACCCACTGCCGAAAGAGGTGGGAGGACATCCGCCGCGGGACCAGAAAGACCGCCGAGTCTCTGCTGGGGATGGCCTCCCAACGTAGGAGGGGTGCCAGCCGCCAATTGACCCCCCTGATGTCCCAGATCCTGGCGGTGGACTACCCCGATTTGGATGGGCGCGTGAGGACATCACAGCAGACACAAGGGGGTGAGTATCAGCACATTCTGCTATCTTTGTGCGCAGTGAAGGTGTCTGGGTGGGGGAGGAGGGCTGTGGCTATCTCTAGGCCAGGGCGCATTCTGTAGGCTAGGCCCCTCCGTTAGACACGGCCCTGTGCCCCCGCCCCCCACCTCTGTAGGGTGCCAAGTACAGCTATCCATGGTCCGGCCTCACCCATGTGTGTATTTGTCTTCCATAGACCTGTAGGCCTAGTCACAATAACTGAGTAGTGTACCCCGATTGCGCGGCCTAGTGCAGGGGGCTTCTGTGTCTGTCCTCTCCGACAACGGTGTTGCCAATGCATGCACTCAACCTGTCTTCATTTCTCCCCCCCCCCCCATTTTCTTTGTCTTCCTGTTCATGTGTGCATTAGCATCATCAGGCGGAGGAGAAGTGGCATCGGCGCACGAGGGAGCTGCATCTCACATGGCCCCGGAGGGCCATACAACAGACTCCGAGTACACCAGTGAGATGGAGGGCGAGTGGAGCTCCACAACGGGGACCCGTGGAGACGTCAGCGACACCGACACGTCCTCGGAAGGGAGCTCCCTAGCGGTGGCGGCAACATCCGTGCCCACCGCCACAACAGGTACAGCCGCCACCCAGCGCACCAGCCCCGCCCTCCCAGCAGCCCCTCAGCCTTCGCTCCGTGCCCGCTCGCCCAGGAAGACGGGCATCTCCTTCGCCCCAGGCACCTCAGGCCCTGCCCCAGTTACCCCTGCTGCCCTCAGTGAGGAGGTCATTGACCTCCTCAGGACACTCATTGTTGGGCAGTCTACCCTTTTGAATGCCATCCAGGGTGTAGAAAGGGAGGTGCATCGGAGCAATGCATACCTGGAGGGCATTCATTCGGGTCAGGCTGCCCATCAGCGATCGTTCAACGCTCTGGCCTCAGCACTGACGGCAGCCATTGTCCCTGTCTCCAGCCTCCCTCTTCTGACTTCCTCCACCCAGTCCCAGTCTCCTGTTCCTCTGCCTATCCCATCCACACCATCAGACCAGCCTGCACACACCTCTACACCCAAGGGCAGCTCATCCAAACATAAGCACCACAGATCCCACAAGCATTCACCCAAGCAACATCCAGATGCAGACATGCCAACAGTCACTACCACCTCTGTGTCCCCCACCTCCTCATCTCCCTCCTCCCTCCCTGTGACGTCTCCACTCACACCTGCATGCACACCACCATCAGCCAGTACTTCCATCACGAGCACACCCTCCATTACAGTCCGCACACGTGCAGTCACCACCCCCACTGCCATTTACACGTCCCCTGTGTCCTCTCCCAGTGTGTCTGTCACCCCCTCTTCCAAAGCACACAAACGCAGACAGCCACCCACCCAACAGCCATCCACCTCACGACAGCCTCCGTCACAAGCACCTGCACCCAAAGACAGCACACTTGTCTCTCCTACAACCACATCCTCTTCCTCCACTCCCATACCCACTACACCTACACGTCCCTGTCCTTCCCAAGTCCTTTTCCTTTCCAACCTTGACCTCGTTCCAATCACTGACCCATCCCCTCCATCTGGTAAGAGTAAAAAAAGCACCTCAGCCACCACCAGCCCTGCATCTACTGTGACCATAGTGCAGGGCTATTGGAGTCCACCAGCTCCTAGGGCAGGAACATCGGCCAGCAGCAAGGGGTCAGCCAGCCCACCCCCTGGGAAGAGGACAAAAAAAAAGAAGGGCCGGCGCGACAAGCCTGAGACGGCTGCCACCAAGGACAGTAGCCTTGCCCCGTCACCTGCCACATCATCAAAGGGAGGCAAGGGCCACAGAGCTTCAGCGAAGGAGGGCAAGGGCAGCAGGGCGGAGAAGTCAGGCAGCAGGCGAGCTGCCCCACCAGCCCCATTCCGGTTGTGACGGACGACACCCACGGGTCCAGGACTCCATCACAGGAGGGCCCCGCGACCGCAAGGTCGGATGGCGACTGAGCGGGAAGTCTTGGCCAGGTCTGGCTCCCTAGAAACACAGGACAAGCACCGCTGAACAGGGCCCCGCCGGGAGAAGCACCGCTGAACAGGGCCCCGCCGGGAGAAGCACCGCTGAACAGGGGCCCGCCGGGAGAAGCACCGCTGAACAGGGGCCCGCCGTGACAAGAACTGCTGAACAGGGGCCCGCCGTGACAAGAACCGCTGAACAGGAGCCTGCCGTGACAAGAACCGCTGAACAGGGGCCTGCCGTGACAAGAACCGCTGAACAGGGGCCCGCCGTGACAAGAACCGCTGAACAGGGGCCCGCCGTGACCAGAACCGCTGAACAGGGGCCCGCCGTGACAAGAACCGCTGAACAGGGGCCCGCCGTGACAAGAACCGCTGAACAGGGGCCCGCCGGGAGAAGCACCGCTGAACAGGGGCCCACCGTGACAAGAACCGCTGAACAGGGGCCCGCCGAGACAAGAACCGCTGAACAGGGGCCCGCCGGGAGAAGCACCGCTGAACAGGGGCCCGCCGTGACAAGAACCGCTGAACTGGGGCCCGCCGTGACAAGAACCGCTCCGCTGGGCCCTTCATCTCAAGCACCGCTCCGCTGGGCCCCGCCGTCTCTGCACCGCTCCGCTGGGCCTTTCCTGTCAAGCACCGCTCCGCTGGGCCATTCATCTCAAGCACCGCTCCGCTGGGCCCTTCCTGTCAAGCACCGCTCCGCTGGGCCCTTCATCTCAAGCACCGCTCCGCTGGGCCATTCATCTCAAGAACCGCTCCGCTGGGCCATTCATCTCAAGAACCGCTCCGCTGGGCCATTCATCTCAAGCACCGCTCCGCTGGGCCATTCATCTCAAGCACCGCTCCGCTGGGCCATTCATCTCAAGCACCGCTCTGCTGGGCCCTTCATCTCAAGCACCGGTCCGCTGGGCCCTTCATCTCAAGCACCGCTCCGCTGGGCCATTCATCTCAAGCACCGCTCCGCTGGGCCCTTCATCTCAAGCACCGCTCCGCTGGGCCCCGCCGTCTCTGCACCGCTCCGCTGGGCCCTTCATCTCAAGCACCGCTCCGCTGGGCCCTTCATCTCAAGCACCGCTCCGCTGGGCCCTTCCTGTCAAGCACCGCTCCGCTGGGCCCTTCCTGTCAAGCACCGCTCCGCTGGGCCCTTCATCTCAAGCACCGCTCCGCTGGGCCATTCATCTCAAGCAACGCTCCGCTGGGCCATTCATCTCAAGCACCGCTCCACTGGGCCATTCATCTCAAGCACCGCTCCGCTGGGCCCTTCATCTCATGCACCGCTCCGCTGGGCCCCGCTGTCTCTGCACCGCTCCGCTGGGCCCCGCTGTCTCTGCACCGCTCCGCTGGGCCATTCATCTCAAGCACCGCTCCGCTGGGCCCTTCATCTTAAGCACCGCTCCGCTGGGCCCCGCCGTCTCTGCACCGCTCCGCTGGGCCCTGCCGTCTCTGCACCGCTCCGCTGGGCCCTTCCTGTCAAGCACCGCTCCGCTGGGCCATTCATCTCAAGCACCGCTCCGCTGGGCCCTTCATATCAAGCACCGCTCCGCTGGGCCCCGCCGTCTCTGCACCGCTCGCTGGGCCCTTCATCTCAAGCACTGCTCCGCTGGGCCCTTCATCTCAAGCACCGCAGCGCAGATCCAGAAAGAGCTACCCTTTTTTCTATGGTTTTGTCAAAGTTTTTGGATTGTCTGAATGATGTCTTCGCACCATGTCGGTTACAGATCCACGCCAGGTGTTTCTTTATTCTCTGGAAAAAGACCACGATTCAAAGTCACGTGTTTACTGTCGGGCCATGGCTCCGAAGGCCTTGAGAGAGAGATCTCTCAAACTTCTAGCGTGCTGTCAGCCGTCTTCGGTTAGCATGACTCCGAGGAGGTCACGGTGCCGCTCTAGGAGGAGGTCGCGTCACCGCTCCGGGAGCCCCAAGTCATCCTCCTTGTGTTTGAGGTCTTTGGGGCTTTCAGGTAAGAGGCACAAGAAGAAGAAGTCCAAGTGGACTTCGACTTCGCCACGCCCATCGGCCCGATGAGGCGTCTAGGGAACGCCGACATTCCGAGCACGGTTCAGCGGAGCCGTCGCCAGGGCTGACTCTGCGTCTTCCCCCTTTTCCGGGGACTGGAGCGACCCCCGCTCAAATTAAAGAATTTTACGAGGCTATGCGCCTTGTTTTTGAGTGGGCTGCACCCTCGTTGGGTCTTCGGGCTGCGTGGGGTCAGCAGGGGCACCATTGGATTCGACGTCGGTGGCTTCGGCGCTGTTGGGTGCCCCGGGATCCGATAGCGGATCTGCACCGGTGCCGGTCTCTCACAGTCGACTTCCTCTGGCACCAGGCCCGACGTCGACGCTACCTCGACCACCGGCACCCACCGGGGGTGGTAGCCCCATGCTCATTGCAGATGAACCGGAGCTAGAATGAAGGTGTACAACGCCGATTCTGACCTCGACGGCGCCGATTAGGCCCAGACCAGTGCCTGAGGCTTATTCAGAACAGAAAGGCACAGGAGAGGAATGGGAGGGGTCTGCGTACCCTTTAGAGTATGGATTGGAGCATGATCAGGACTGGTATGAGGATCTAGGGGAAGACCTTGGACTGGATACTTTTCCAGATGCTGGCATGCTCTCTCCTCCCCCTGTGGCTAAGGAGGAGGGTGCATCTTATGCCATGGTGGTGCGTAGGGCAGCTGAGATCTTGGACCTAAATTTGCCTACTGTGCCAGTCAGGACTAATCTCCTGATGGAGGTGCTTCCGCCAGGGGGGGTGCTACATCAGAGCCATTGTTACCCTTCAATGAGGCCCTCACAAATGTCCTTCTGGGTACATGGTCCAAACCCAGCACAGGAGCTCCTGTGAATAGGACAATTGGCCGCCCCCATAGACCTGCTCCAAATGACCCTAGTTTCCTCACCCAAAACCCCACCCCTATCTCCACGATTGGCTCTTGAAGGCTCTGATGCCCCAGGCTGTCGTCACCCCCCTCCAGACGACCGCGAACCTCTTGCACTCGCTGGGGTTCACCATAAACGTGGAAAAAGTCACACCTGACTCCGTCTCAGAAGCTCACTTTCATTGGAGCTGTTCTGGGCACAGTGCAGTATCGGGCCTATCCTCCTGAGCAGCGAGTCCAGGATATTCAGGTTATGATGCCGATGTTTAGGCCTCTATCCTGGATTTCGGTGAGACAGACTCTGAAGCTGGTGGGACTCATGGCTTCCTGCATCCTATCGGTCAAGCATGCAAGATGGCATATGAGGGCTCTGCAATGGAATCTGAAGTTCCAATGGGCACAGCATCAGGGAAATCTTACCGATGTGGTTCAGATCTGAGGGAACTGCAAAGGATCTGCAGTGGTGGTTAGTGAACTGCGATTGGGTCAAAGGCAGACTCCTCTTCCTTCCCCAACCAGATCTCACAGTAGTGACAGATGCATCACTTCTGTGATGGGGTGGCCATCAGGGAGAGGTGGAGATCAGGGGTCTCTGGTCTCCGGCGGAATCCGGGTTCCATATCAACTTGTTGGAGCTTTGGGCGATCCGGCTAGCATTAATGTTATTTCTTCCTGTTGTGAAAGGGAAGGTAGTGCAGGTGTTCACAGACAACACTTCAGCGATGTGGCAACAAGCAGGGCGGTGTGGGGCGTGGACACTTTGTCAAGAGGCCCTTTGTCTCTGGACATGGCTGGAACATCAGGGCATAACCCTTGTGGTTCAACACCTGGCAGGTTCTCTGAACGCCAGGGTGGACAAACTCAGCCGGCAATGCTTAGTGGATCACGAATGGGGTCTCCACTTTTGTTCTGCCCCAGTAGGACCTTAATCTAGTGCTCACTTTTCTAATGTGTTCTCCTTTTGAGCCTTTACATAACTGTCCTCTCCGGCTACTCACTATCAAAACAGCCTTCTTAGTGGTGATCACATCTGCCAGGAGATTGAGTGAGATGCAGGCTTTATCATCGTAACAGCCGTATCTCACGATCTATCCTGACAAGGTAGTCCTCAGAACTCGTGTCTCTTTCCTCCCCAAGGTGGTGAACCCTTTCCATCTGGGTCAAAATATCACCCTGTCCATCTTCTTTGCTCCACTGCATCCCTCTAAAGAAAAGGAGCGTCTCCATCGGCTGGACCAAAAAAAGAGCGTTATCGTTCTACTCTCCGGGTGGACGGCCAACTCTAAGTGGGGTACGTTGGTGCAAAGAAGGGACAGGAAGTCCAGAAACTAACCATTTCGCATTGGGTCATTCTCTGTATTCAAATTTGCTACGCTTTGACTAAGAAGCAGCCTCCTGAGGGCTTGAGAGCTCACTCTATCAGAGGGAAAGCTGGTACCACGGCATTAGTTCGAGGCGTGCCGGTGCTGGATATCTGCCAGGCGGCAATGTGGGCTTCCTTTCACACGTTTGCAAGACACTACTGCTTGGATAGCCAGGTTAGAAGAGAGAGACATTTTGCTCGCTCGGTCCTGCAGGACTTTCTTGTGTGCAGTATATCTTTGTAATCCACCACCAGGAGTTATAGCTTGGGTAACTATTCTAAGATAAGGAATCTGCATCTAGAAGTCTCCATCAGATGAACAAGTTACTTACCTTCGGTAACAAACTATCTGGTAGAAACTCTAGCTGAAGATTCCTTACACCCACCCAAGCCTCCCCACTCTGCGGATATATGTTATTCAGGTTTTTCCCCTTTCTCCAGGGCATGATGTTTTGTTCAGACAATCAGAAAAAAGAGGGGAAAAAAAAAGTTAAAAGTTGGTTCTTCCATGACTCTGCGCTTCTGGCGTTGGAAGTTGTGGAAAAGAACTGACGTGCGTGTGCTGAGGTGGTACCTATATAGAAGACCGTGACATCACAGCCGGCTCCAACGACTCTGATGACGCAAGCGGATCCAATCAACGCCACCCGACGGTGCACTCAGGGTACTGCTCAGCAGAAAAATTTGGGATTCGAAACTGAAGCCAGGGAGTTCTAAGGTAGGAAATCTGCAGCTAGAAACTCTCTACCAGATAATTTGTTACGAAAGGTAAGTAACTTGTTCGTTATGTATGATCCTTGCATCTCGCTTGTCAAAACCTTAGAGCCTGTCCTCAAGAGTGCCTTTGAAGCAAGCAAACTGCAGCAAAACTGACACAAGCTCAGCCAATAACTCATTCTTGAAACCAGCCATTCTCTCTTTTTCTGATGGATCACAAGATGCCCTTGGCCTTCTCAGGAACAGATTTCACCTGTTCCATGAATGCATATGTTTTACTATGGGCCTAAAAAGCACCATGCAGTCCGCACCAAAGAGTGCCTTGAAGTGAGTGGCAGGTGTCAGCGAAGGCCTTGTTCTAAAAATCATACTCTTTTCTTGGCAGACCTCAAGCTCTCCTCAGTCTTCAGAATCTTAGACTGGATGGATCCCATCTGTTCCACAGATGATTTTGAGAACTACACCAAAGGTATCACTATTCATGCTATTCCTTAACCACTCCAAGAGCTTTGTATTCATGGTCATTTTGGGTCTTCATTACAGCTACACCATAGAGACCACCAGTTGCCTCTCATAGATAATACTACATGAGGCACAGCCAACAGCTTCTGTGAAGCGAGGGCCACGGGTTGTGCCATTGCAGCTCCTTTCAAATTGTAAAAATGTGCAGTGGTCAAGCACAAGGACAGAGTAATCTGGAGACCTTTTTAAGATTAAGAATCTCATCAGAATTAGAGGTTGAGGTCCCAAGATTTTGCCAGTTAAGTGGATCTGCTCCTGGTAGAGGAGTAAGAACTGTCCTGATGTTTCCTTGTCTTTAGGTTTCACATGTTTATGCATCTTAGGATAGGAGGAAAAGGATCTCCCCTTCGAAGATTTTTTCTTTCTGTGGGAGGTGGCAGGAAACGTGCCTATGATGGAAAACCTAAGCCAGAAACAGCTTGACCTCCCACTCTAGGATGTCCTTGGTGTGCATCACTGTGCACTTATTAAAATAAGCAGAGTTATGGTCAACCATATGATAATCATGGATGGGTACGAAAAGCAATTTTGATGCTTACATTGTGCACAGGAGTTAGTACCTAAAACGTTTGAAGAGGATATGCTCACGTCAAAATAAAAAGTATTAACAGGAGGGAAGTCGAGGAATTTACTTTAGAAAAATATTACAATTAACAAGGAGAAGCCCGGACCCCATGTTTGTGGAGTACATCCAAAAATGTTTTATGTCATGTGCTCTTCGTGGTGACAATTTTAAAGTATAGAATACAACATAATAAAGCCCCTAACCCAATTCTAATAATAGTGAAAATGTTAATGAGAAAAAGACTGCAGGGTCATTAAAATAGTGTTAAGCAGAACTGGAGATATGAATGTTTCAAATATTTAAGCACATAGGCAAAAAACAACCATTATGGAAAAACAGCAGTTCACTGTGGATTGGGACATAGGTGTAATATCAAGCCAACAGCAATGGAGTGGAACTTAAATATTCCAAACGGGTTTTCCCTGTCAAAGACTTTGGGCTTGATTTAGAGTTTGGCAGACATTTTACCCCATCACAAATGTGATGGATATCCCGTCCGCTGTATTACAGGTCCATCACATCCTATGGCACTTGTAATAAGATGGACAGGATATCCATTACGTTTGTGACCGAGTAATCCATCTGCCAAATTCTAAATCAGGCCCTTAGTCTCTAACTGATAAAAAAGCTTCTTCTGCTCAGGTTCTTGCGCAAGTCCTTTTCTTTCAGCGGGGAGCAGGAGTGCAAAGTCAGGATGCTTTTTCAGCAGTGCTTTCGTCTTTGAATGGATACTTCCAAGATCCAGGAATGTTCTGAGGAGGTGGTAATTGAGGTTCCAGATTTATCCTATGTACTAGAGAGTGAATGGAGAAAATTTGCAGTCCCATAGTTCCTTTTGCAACACTTCCTCCATGCCTTAGTATAACATTACCCAGGATACTCTGTTTCAACATAGCAGGGCCCAGCTACAACCATACAGGCCTGTCTACAGCTTCTTGACCACTCCTTTAACTGACAGGATCCAAACTGGTTTTCCTTACTACTTTTGCTGGAACCTGGCTCTCCAGGTTGGTCCTAGGAATGAATAGGAGAAGTGCTACTTGGCATCTGCAAGTGTGCCCTATTTTTTTTATATATTATCACCCTGCCCCATGGGTGTGTAAGGCACACTTTAGGAATTACTTATGAATATATAAAAATAGTCTTTTCCTCCAAAGCAAAGACACTTTCCCATGTCATGTGTCACTTTGGCGCATTTAAACTGCAGCCTAGCATATTTCCTGGCAGAAGTATATTTTTGTCACATATGTGTATAGTGTAAGAATGCATTGCAGCCACATATGACATTTAACTTTTCATGCTAAGCATGCGCTTTAGGCACCATTTACAATGGATGTACATGGACATTAAATAGACCAGTTAGGGATTTCCATGTACAGCACATGTTTTAGAGGGGAAGCACAGACACCTTACTATTGTTTAGCAGTGGTAAAGTGTACCAAGTCCTAAAGCCAGAAAAAACATGGACAAGGAAAAGTTTTTTAAAAACTGGGGTGACCATGCAGAAAGGCAGATTTGCTACACAGGCCCCCCTCCAGTTGAGAGCTAGGGTATAACAGGGACAATTCACCCCCTCTGCATTGGCACATGCCTGTTTGGTGATCCTCTGAACCTGCCAGTACCCCTCTCAACATCTACCCTATCCACTGTGCCTGAGGAACCCTGCTCCTCACCTGCATACCCCTCTAGTGACACGATTAACCCTAGGCTGCTCATAGAGAGATGCCACTATGCAAACAGTACTACCATAGTCAACAAGGTTGTGTAGCCCATTTTGTCTCCTATGTCAGATTCCAGGTCCCAACCTAGGGTCGGGTCTGCCCACAAAGCAACCACAAACTAGAAACAGCTGTCAGCTTAACTCTGTTCTTTAGGAACACTTCTCTTTAGTTATGGCATCTTGCACAGAACCCTTCTCCCAAACCCAGAGAACAATTAGAAATCTATGAAACTCTGAACTCATTCAAGAACTTTAAATGTGGTGAATGTTTAATTTGTTCTCAAACAATCGAGGGTACAAGATTCATGCACATGGGCTAGAAGGCAATATATACGACATTGTGTATTTGTAAAACTAAGAATTTCGTATATGGAGTCCTTTGCTCCTGCAATAATTTGTACATGGTACGGTCGATCCATGGGGTAAAATAAAGGATCAGCCAGTACAAGTCCTGCATTTGATAATTAACTGACGCGCCCTGGGTAAAACATTTTATTTAACCCTTTCAGAATGAGATCAAATGGGCAGTATGAGAAGTGGTAAGGGGGTAGTATACAGGAGTAAAAGGACCAGCTTACTGCTTAAAAATGAAGCACCAACTATCCTTAAATTTTGTACCATCAACTTGGGCTTGAACAAGTTTTCTGAAATGCAGCACATTTGAACCTATTCAGTCCCTAATCTGAACCGCAACAATGTTCCAATGACAGGGCTTTTCTACATATTCGCTTTTGGCCCTACACAACCAAGTATCCTGAATGTAAACAGACATCTGCAGTTAATAATACTGTCCACGTCAAAGTACAGTTCCTAGCGGCTAAGCTATGCCCCATGCCTGAGTTACCCAGTATACATTTGTACCATCCATCTATCCCCCAGTACTTCCCCAATGTGGTTTAAAAGCATTAACCATGAGCATTCAAACACCTGGACCCTTCTTTGAATGCTGCTTTTGGCATTCATCCCAGCGACTGACAGAAGAAATCATCTGAGACAGTTTGGGGATAAATGTAGACTGAATGTTTTTAAAATGATACATGCATCCATTTGTTGCTATTTTAACTCCAAGCTGGACAATTGACCTTGCAGAACTCTGCAGGTACAAGGAAGAAGTCCCCCAGAAAGAATGCACACATCAATGTGTTTTTTTACCTTTGACATAAAAAGGTTTCATGATATTCCCCCTAATACTCAATATAAGGTTTCTTTTAAGCCAAAGGTATGTAGAAATTCCTAAATTCAGTAAGGTTTGTGCTTCTTTCAAAAGATGACTATCACAACTCCTGCACTAAATCTTGTCACTAAATATGACAGATATTTTCACACAAAAGGTCCTCTAAAGAACCATATGACCTTGGACTCCAACATAACTAACTAAGAAGTATTTGCCTATATGAAGATTCAATCATATGAAGTAATTTCTAGGGCTACACAATAAGGCAGGGTGCACCCTAATTGGGTTCCCTCACATTTAAGCAGATGTTGCCCCTTTTCAGTAATAGACCTCTCCCTCGCCTCTAAATACACCACACCAGAATCCTGTGCTGAGGAGACCCCAAATTAAATGGGGGTCAAAACGCATTGACATGCCTTTCAAAGAAATGAGGACCCTGTAAGCAGAACTAATCTACACATGGCCCCTCAATTGTAAAAATGAAGAAGAGGTGTACCAAAGTACAAATGGTCCACACCCAAGACACATTAGATATGGAGGAAAATGATTACAAGCAAAAAGACTTAAACGTCACTCATATGTAGCGTAGACATTTTGGGGGTCATTACAACCCTGGCGGTCCAAGACCGCCAGGGCTGTTTTGACGGAAGCACCGCCAACAGGTTGGCGGTGCTTCCCAGGTCATTACGACACCGCGGTAACCCCACCGGGGCCGGCGGATTCCCGCCACAATGGCCTTGCCGGTTTTAATCTGCCAGGGCAGCGCTGCTTGCCCACTGACCAGGGGATTACGAGTCCCCCTACCGCCAGCCTTTTCCTGGCGGTTTGAACTGCCATGAAAAGGCTGGCGGTACGTGGAGTCACAGGCCCCTGGGGGCCCCGGGCAGCTTTTCACTGTCTGCTATGCAGACAGTGAAAAGCGCGAGGGGTGGAACTGCACCCGTCGCACGCCCGCAACACCGCCGGCTCCACTTGGAGCCAGCTCCTGTGTTGCGGCCGAGATCCCCGCTGGCCCAGTGGGGATCTCCAAATGGCCGTGGCTGGGGTGTGGCCGCATTGTTGGCCGCCCGGCGGTCCGATCTTGCCGGGCGGCTAATGAGGGCCTTTTTGACTTGTGGCTTAATCTTTCTACATTTCTGTTCAAGGGAATTCCCCAAGAGTACTGATGTTATATTTTTTAACTTGTTTTAATATTTTATTGAATATTGTTTGGAAAAACGTTTATATTTATTTCAGCACACACAGTTCTATCATTGGTGGAGGTTTTGTATGTTTTATATTATATCATTTGGAACATGGGAGAATTATATTTGATATTTAAAAACAAATAAATCATATAGGGCCTCATTACAACCCTGGCGGTCAGTGTTAAAGTGGTGGTAATACCACCAACAGGCCGGCGGTAAAAAAAAAAGAGATCACGACCATGGCGGAAACCGCCAACATAGACAGCCTTTTTCACAGTCCGACCACCACGGCGGCAGCAAAAACACCGCAGCAGTCACCTCCAACAGACAGGCGGAAGACAATGTACCACCCACCCTATTACAACCCGGCAATCCGCTAGCTTTTTCGGGGCGGTAACAATGCCATCAAAAGCACAGTGGAAACAGTCTTTGGAAGAGAAACCACTCACCTCTCGACAATCAACGAAGAACCAGGATGCCATGGAGCCCGAGCTGCAGGTCCTGCCGATGCTGGTCTGCCTCCTCAAACACGAGGAATATCAAAGGCGGTGGCGAAGACCATGGTGAGTACTGCACCTAGCACACATGGGAGGGGGGGAGGAAAAAGAGAGTGACACACACACGCAACACCCCCACCAACAATACCATACACACAAACACATGCATCAACATTACATTTACACCACGTTACCACCTGGAAGAACGCAAGGACAAAAGGAATTGAGTTAAATCAGTGATATTTTAGAAATAGGCAGATTTAGAAAAACAGTATATACAAATATTTACAATATGTACAGAAGGCCGTACACTGTCCTTTGCAGATGTCCGTGGCCCACTGGACCAAAAATCATGGGCCAAGCCCACACTTGACTCCTGCCTCAATACGGAGAGAACACTGCAGGGGCATCAGATCGTAAACACACAGGCACCTCAGGGGGATGGTGAAGGGGGGGTCACCTCAGCCAGAAGATGGTACTACGCCACTGCTCCTCGAGGGGTCTCCATGCCCACTGCTTGCTCCTGGGGAATTCAAGGCCACCGTCTCTCAAGTGGGTGGGTTGCCCAATGCTTGCTCCTGGGGAGTGCAAGGCCACAGTCTCTCAAGTGGGTGGCATCTCCACTGGTTCTGGAGGGGGCCTTGTGCCCAGTCTGCTTCATCCTGCGAAGGATAGGGGGAGTGGATGCATTTCTCCACTGGTTCTGGAGGGGGCTTGGTGCCCAGTCTGCTTCATCCTGCCAAGGATAGGGGGAGTTCATGCATTTTTCCACTGGTTCTGGAGGGGGGCTTTGTGCCCAGTCTGCTTCATCCTGCCAAGGATAGGGGGAGTGGATGCATTTCTCCACTGGTTCTGGAGGGGGGCTTTGTGCCCAGTCTGCTTCATCCTGCCAAGGATAGGGGAGTGGATGCCTTTCTCCACTGGTTCTGGAGGGGGCTTTGTGCCAGGGATGCAGCACTTGGGGTGTAGCAGTTCACATTCCCTCACCTGGGTGTCTGAGGCACGAGATTTGCAGGAACAGGTAGCATGATACTCCATGGAGGCAGGGTCAAACTCCATCCTGCGGCGACTAAGGCTGCGAACTGGTGGTAGTGCCGGTGTTGGTGGGGGTGCTTCCAGTGGTGGTGGGAGGCTCCAGGCCGTCTCCTGCCACCTGGGATGGCTGCCTAATGGGGATGCTGCTGCTGACAGTTGCTGTGGTAGCGGCGGGGCAGGTGGCGGTGCCTTCGGCGGGGATGCTGGCGGTGCTGGCTGTGGTGCAGGTGCTGGTAGTGGTGGAGGGAGGCACCAGCCCGTCTCCTGCAGCCTCGGACGGCTGCCCACTGGGGATGCTGCGCCTGACAGTTGTTGTGGCAGCGGTGGGGCAGGTGGCGGTGCAGGTGGTGGTGCTTGCCGCGGTACAGGTGGCAGGGCTGTCGGCTCTGATGTTGGGCACCAGACCCTCACCTGGAGCCTCCGAGGCCTGAAGTGCCTTGCCTTGGCTTTTCTGCCCCTTCCTCACCTTGGCAGATGCTGCTGGGACCTTGGCACTGGCATCTGGAGTTATGGAGGAGGCCTTGCTGAGTGGTTCGTGCTCCTTGGCCATGCTGCATGCTGGCCCCTTCTTCACCTTGGCAGGTGGCGGAATGGGTTGGTCGGTGGCACACTGCCTGGCCTGACGGGTGCCCCCTTTGATCCTCTGGGAGTTGCAGGTACCACAGCGTCCGCCGACTTGGTGGTTGAGGTGCTGGCCTGGGATCAGGACAACCTGGCTTGAGGGGAAGGACGAGGGGGGGGGAGGCGTAGGGAAGAGGTCAGTGTTTGCCAGGAACAGTTTTTAGACACACTGGGACGGGAAGATGGAGAGGGTTTGGGAGTGGAGGAAGAGGGAGTGGTTGTAGGAGGTGTCTCCTGGGTTTGGGTGAAGGTACATGGGCTGGATGCTGTTGTGAAGTGGATGCCTATTGGGTGGGTGGGTGCTTGCGTTTGTGTACTTTGGGAGGAGGGGTCACAGACACACTGGGAGAGGACACAGTGGATGTGTGCATGGTTGTGGGGGTGGTGACTGCTCGTGAGGGCTGTGTTGTGATGGGCGTGCTGGTGATGGATGTAGTGGATGAAGATGTAGTGCATGCAGGTGTGAGTGGAGACGCTACTGGGAGGGAGGAGGACGATGAGGAGGAGGGGGGCACAGTGGAGGCAGTGGATATTGGTGTGTTTGCATGGGCATGGTGCTTGTGTGAGTGCTTGTGAGATGAAGTGTGGTGCTTATGTTTGGCTGAGACACTTTTGTGTGGTGATTTGGGTGAATGCTGGTCTGAAGGTGTGCTTGGGATAGGCTGAGGTTGAGGGGATTGGGTCTGGGAAGAGGAAGTTGGAGAGGCGGGGGCTAGACAAAGGGACAAGGGCTGCCATCAGGGCTGAGGCCAGAGCCTGAAATACTCTCTGTTGGGCCGCCACGCTAGAGTGAATGCCCTCCAGGTATGCATTTGTTTGTTGCAAATGCCTCTCGACACCCTGGATGGCATTCAGAATGGTTGACTGCCCAACAGTGAGGGATCTCAGGCGGTCAATAGCCTCCTCACTGAGGGCAGCAGGGCTGACTGGGGCAGGGCCTGAGGTGCTTGGGGCGAAGGAGATGCCCACCCCCCATGGGTGAGCGGGCACCAGAAACACACTGAGGGGCTGCTTGGAGGGTGGTACTGGTAAGGGGGGTGGCGGCTGTACCTGTTGTTGGGGTGGGCACAAAGGTGTATGCCACCGCCAGGGAGCTGCCATCAGTGGAGCAGTCAATGTCTTTGGTCTCCCCTCCTTTCCCCATCATGGTGCTCCCCTCGCCCTCCGTCCCACTGGTGCCTTCACCCTCAGTGGATTCTGCCTCCAAGCCCATGTGGGATGCAGCTCCCTCTCTCGCCGGTGCCTCTGCTCCTCCTCCAGATGATTCGAACGCACACAAGGACAGGGTGACAAAACAAAAAGGGGGGTGAGACAGAGGATACACTTGGTCAATGCCAGCAACAACACCACCGTTGGCGTACACTACACACAGCCCTATGCACTAGGCCATGCCCAACCATTTACTGAGACAGTCACCAGCCCATGGGGTACAATGCCTAATGCCAGCATCTGCACACCAGAAACCCACAGGATCCTGCCTAGTAGTAGATGGCCACTTACACCATTGGGGTAGGAGTGCTCCAGAGCCTGCCCAACAAGGGACGTACCCTGTCATGATCACTCTGGCCTAGGGGCACCCACAGCCCCCACCCAGGTACCTCTTAACGCGCGCAAAGTCAGCTTTCAGAATCTGTAGTCACCCCGTGGCTGCTGTGATGCCCTCAAGCGCCCATCCAACTCCGGATAGGCCACCGCCAGGATGCAGAACATCAGGGGGGTCATGGTGCGTTGGGCACCCCTTCCACGTTGGGAGCCCAGTCCCAGCTGGGCCTCCGCCGTCTTCTTTGACCAGCGGCACAGGTCCTCCCATCTCTTGTGGCAGTGGGTGCTCCGCCTGTGAAAGACCCCCAGGGTCCGCACCTCCTTGGCGATGGCACGCCAAATACCCTTTTTCTGGTGGGTGCTGACCTGGAGGGAAAAGACAGCAGAAAAGGAAATTACTCACCCGTCCGGACCGTCATACTCATTGCCCACCAGTTCCCACCCATGCCCTGACGCACATACACTGACCATCTTACATGCTGCACTCTGGCCAGGACGCCTCAGCACCCCCCAACATGTGGCTTACATTCACAGCACTCCATACATTCATGGCCCACGCATCATGCTCACAGTGTACTCACCTGTTTGTCTGGAGGACCGTACAGTAATGTGTACTGGGGTAGGACCCCATCCTCCAGTTTCTCCAACTCCTCTGCAGTAAGGCAGGGGCCCTTTCCCCAGACACATGAGCCATAGTCTCTTCCAGACACAGGTCACAGCAGCACTTGCAGTGTAGGTCCTCTCCTGTTGAAGGTCCGGTAGCAAGTGAGTGAATAATTAGAAAATGGCGGTCACGTCCGCGCTGTGCATAACGTCACCGGCGGCGTACATCGCCATTGGCTCCTGGAAACCGTAGGGCCCAATAATAACCAATGCGAAGTTGCGCGGCGGTAATTGACCGCCTACCACTACGGCGCACAATGCCAGCGCAATTACCACATTTCCACTTGTCCCTCCTCACTGGTCAGGCAGCCACCATTTCAGGGGGGCACAGGGCATGGCATCTAACTGCGTCATAGCAGACATTGGCACATCAACTGACTCTCGAGTTCACATACTGCTTCTGTAAAGTAAATTAATCAACATTAGTGCAATAGATGTGGAAATATGACCCTCTGCTCACTGCTCTCTTACATAGGCTTCAACTGCTGAGGCAGAATATGAGATGGCAGCATCCTCCGGTACATAGACCCCTGGTGGACCTTGCGACTATGGAGGACAGACACATTATCATCACATACAGACTTGATCGTGCCACAATCCAAGAACTGTGTGCCCAATTGGAGCCAGACCTGATGTCAGCTATCCGCCAGCCCACAGGAATCCCCCCTCCAGTGCAGGTCCTGTCAGTGCTCCATTTCCTGGCAAGTGGTTCCTTCCAAACAACAGTGGCCATGGCATCAGGGATGTCTCAGCCAATGTTCTCCAACGTGCTGACCAGAGTGTTGTTTACCCTGCTGAAACACATGCACAGCTACATCGTGTTCCTCCAGGTGGAGGATTTGGCCACAGTGAAGGCTGACTTTTATGCCCTGGGACATATCCCCAACATCATTGGTGCCATTGATGGTACACATGTACCATCCTCCCCCGCACCCCCCTCCCCGGAGAAATGAACAGGTTTACAGGAATAGAAAAAGCTATCACTCGATGAATGAGCAGATGGTGTGTTTGACAGACCAGTACATCTCCCGTGTGAATGGCAAATATCCTGGCTCTGTGCATGACACCTTTATCTTGTTGAATAGCAGCACCCCATATGTGATGGGCCAACTCCAGGGGCACCAGGTGTGGCTAATAGGTGAGCCAAAGGTCCCCACCCAGTATATTTTGATGTCTGGGTATGGGATTGCCTCTAAGGGTTAGTGTGTGTCTAACAGTTGTCACCCTATATTTACAGGTGACTTTACTTACCCCAACCTCTCATGGCCACTGACCCCAGTGAGGAATGCCAGGACAAGGGCAGAGGAACGTTACAGTGAGGCACATGGGCGTACAAGGAGGATTATAGAAAGAACCTTTGGCCTCCTGAAGGCCAGGTTCCGGTGCCTCCATTTGACAGGTGGCTCCCTATAATACTCACCCAAGAAGGTCTGCCAGATCATTGTTGCATGCTGCATGTTGCACAACCTGGCCTTGAGACGCCAGGTGCCTTTTCTGCAGGAGGATGTGCCTGGAGATGGTCTTGTGGCAGCGGTGGAGCCTGTGGACAGTGATGAAGAGAAGGCAGAAGAAGAAGATGTTGACAACAGAACAAATATAATACAGCAGTACTTCCAGAGACACACAGGCAAGAGACTGTAACTCCACTTAACATTTCAGTAATCTGTTGGACATTGTACAAGCCAGCCTCTTACCCTATGTCTAAGGCCACTGACTGTTCCCTTTGGATTCTCTATTTTCAGATCTCTGTGCCCCATTCTGGCTCCTGCTATATGTACTGCTGCCCACCAAAGGTCACCCTGTAGTATATTTCACTGTACATATACGTTGCAATGCTTTGATAATGATGTACTAATACATCTGTGAATCATTAGACTGACTCCAGATTGGTATTTGTTTTAAGGGTGTTTATTTAGGTGCTAATAAGTATAGTGGTATGTGCAAGGGGTTGGGGTGATGGTGGAGGAAAGTCCAGGGTAGAGTCCAGTCCAGTCTCTTGGTATCCCAGGTGCATTGTCCAAGGGGACATACGAAGGGGAGCAATGACAGTTCAAGGTGGACAGGGCAACAGAGTGGGACAGAAGTATGACTATCAGGAGAGTCCTATTTCCTGGCGGGGTCTTGGCAATGTTCTTTGTCTTCTGCCTGGATTGCAAGGACCGTTTGCGGGGTGGTTCTCCTTCTGCATGGGGTGGGGTGCTGGTAGCCTGTTGGTCCTGTGGCGGGGCCTCCTATCCACTAGCGCCGGCGGAGGTGGAAGGCTGTTCCTCGGTTTGGCTAGTGTTAGGAGCCATGTCAGGCAGCACCCCTGCATTGGTGACAAGGATGGTGTATATTTTTGTTAGGTCATCCCTGATCCCCAGGTACTGTTCCTCCTGCAGCCGCTGGGTCTCCTGCAACTTGGCCAGTATCTGGCCCATCATCTCCTGGGAATGGTGGTATTCTCCCAGGATGTTTGACAGTGCCTCATTGAGAGTGGGCTCCCTGGGCCTGTCCTCCCCCTGTCGCACAGCAGGCCTCCCAGCTTCCCTGTTGTCCTGTGCCTCTGTCCCCTGAACCGTGTGCCCACTGCCTCTGACCCCAGGTCCCTGATCATCCTGGGTGTGTTGGGTTGCCTGGGGTCTCTGTAGTGGTGGGTACACTGCTGATTGACGTGTCCTGGGGACAGTGGCATGGGCCCGCTGGGTGGGTGCTGTGTTGGTGTTTCCTGAGGGGGAGAAGCTCTTTGGTGGGTTGGGACTGTGGCAATGGAACCGACTGTCCAGAGGCCCCTGATGGGCCAGGTAGGTCATCCTGATCCAGCCGTGCAGAGCTTCTGTCGTCACTGTGGGCCTCTTCAGGGGGGGACTGGATGTAGCTGCCACCTCCTCTCTGGTGACGTTGAGTAGGGGTCCTGTTGGGATGCAAATGCATTGTTAATGTATCTGCGTGGGCCATATTGTGCATGGGTGTGTTTCCATCTATGATTGTGATTTCCCGTCAGCTTGCCCTTGTGTGAGTGGTGATTTTGTGGGCTGGGTGAGTCTCTCTACTGTGCATGCTGGGGTGCTGGGGTGATGGGTGTCCATGCAGGTGTGTGATGGGGGTCCATGCATTGGTGTGGCAAGAAGGGCTTGGTATTGGGATGGGTGGGTTGTGATGGTGGGGTATATGTGAGGTGGTGGAGTTATGGAGGTGTGAGGGTAGGGGTAGGAGTTTGTGATGGCATGCAGGTAGGGTGGGGGGGATGAAGTAGTTCAGATTTGACTTACCAGAGTCCAGTCCTCCTGCTACTCCTGCGAACCCTCAGGATGCATGATTGCCAAGAGTTGCTCCTCCCATGTTGTTAGTTGTGGGAGAGGAGGTGGGGGTCCACCGCCAGTCCTCTGTACAGCAAGCTGGTGTCTTGCTACCACGGAACGCACCTTCCCCCGTAGGTCGTTACACCTCTTCCTGATGTCATTCCAAGTTCTTGGGTGCTGTCCCACGGCATTGACCCTGTCCACGATTCTCCGCCATAGCTCCATCTTCCTTGCAATGGACGTCTGCTGCACCTGTGATCCGGATAGCTGTGGCTCTACCCCGATGATTTCCTCCACCATTACCCTTAGCTCCTCCTCAGAAAACCTGGGGTGTCTTTGGGGTGCCATGGATGTGGTGCGAGTGATATGTGTGAGGATGTGTGGGGTGATGTGTTGTGGTGTATGCAGTGATGTGCGTGAATGGTGTATGGGTGATGGTGTTCTGTGCTTCTGATTGAGTGGGTGCTCCTTGCTTGTTTCTCTCGGCTTGCTATCTTTTTTTCACTGTAAGGTGTTGTGGGTGATGTGGGTGTGTGTTTTATATTGGATTGGGTGTGTGGGTGTGGTGTGTGTATGTGTGTCAGGTGTGTGTAGTTTGAATTGTCCAATGTGGTGTAGTTTTGTAAGTGTGTGTGTATTTTGAGTGCGGCGGTGTGTACCCCCAATGGTTTACCGCGCTTGAAAGACCGCCGCAGTGATTTGTGGGTCGTGATACTGTGGGTGTATTCCTGTTGGCGTAACGGTGTGGGTTTTGCTATCACCAGTTTATCACTGACCTTTGGTCTGGCGGACTTGTGTGGGTGTCTGTATAGTGGCGGAGTGCTATGTGTGGGTCATAATACCCGTGGCGGATTACCGCCGCGGTCACGGTATGTTGGCGGCCGCCAGCACGGCGGTAGGCGGCATTTACCGCCAGGGTTGTAATGAGGGCCATAGTCTTTCTTTAAAAAAAAAATGTTCTGCATGCTCCCAGATCTAACCAGCATAGTTTAAGAATTTGTGTGATTATTTGTTCAGTTGGTACAAACTAATGTATCCTGGTTTTACAGAAAAACGTATGTGGGGATATAGCAGACACAGGAGTCATCTTACATTACACGACAGGTGCTTTTTAGGCACTATTTACAGTGGACTTTGAGGACGTTAAATTGCCCAAATAGGAAGTTCCAGTGTACAATGCATGTTTTAGAGGAGGAGCACTGGAAAAAATAGGGTTCTGGGAAAGGTGAAAAGTCTGTGGTGACCATGCAGAACAAGTGGATTTGCTACCAATGTCCAATTCACAGCTACCCGAAAACCAGTGCTCTACTCCATTAAAAAATTCACAGTTCACCCATGATCATCTTCTTAAGTGTTTAAAATACATTTTGCATCCTAATTAGTTAAGTAATATCTTTTTGTAATGGCCTTCTATTTATTGGTTACTTAGGTGTATAGGGTGGCATAGACATTTGTTGGGGCAATATATGTTGTGGGGATGCAACTTTTTAGGTATGCCTTTCTACAAAGCTTTCTTCTAGAGCTTTTATCTTTATTCTTCTGAAAATATGCATGCATTGGGCTCTCACCATATTCTATTGGTTGATTGCTGTACCATTTGCTTCCTAGCATGTACATTTGTTGCAGTGCATGTGAGACTGTTCTACAACCTTCACCTCTCTCTCTATGCCCTGGTGTGTCAGTTCATCCTTGCCTCCTCTCACCTCTAATGCACAGTTGTCTTTTCAAAAGACATGATAATCATGTTATTTCTGTGACTTCCAAAGTATAAATAACTTTTAGGTGTAATACTGTTTTTGTTTCAGTACAAAAGTCGTGGGCGCTGGATACATTGGAATGACTTCATAAAGGGCACCAGTGTTGGAGAGAAGAATACAAAAATTCAAGATATCATTGTTCCAACAATGGACACAGTCAGATATACATTTCTTATGGACTTGTGTATAAAATATGGAAAGTAAGAAATACTTCTTAATTGAGAGTGTTACTTATATCATTGTTGCTGTTTGAAAAACATTACCTTAAATGTTTTTGTTTCAACCCAATTGAAGCTGGATGGCATGAGGACCCTGATAATAACATTTGTCTGCCTCTACAAAGTATATCACACCATTGTTATCTCTGATAACCTCTACAGGGGGTTTGCAGATAACAAACCACTATTATAAAAAAATAAGAGAATGAGTCTACCTAGTAATCAGATGTTCAACTCCTATAAAGGCCATCTATTACTTGGATGTTATACCGTCTTCTCAACTAGCTCTTACAAAAGGTTGTCAGCGGCTCAATCTCATTAAAGAGTTGTAGGGGACATATCTCAGTGACAGTTCTGTTTCATCTTCTATCAGCATGCAGAAATTCTATCACTTACCAAATTCAAGTGTCAGTCATCTCAAAAGGTTTAGGTAACAAATATCCCATGCAGAATATTGGATTCACTGTGTCCCTTCTTGTGATAGGTTGGAAAGGTATCTATAAGAAAAACTTATTCAGACTGCTTTAAACTATGAATAATCACAACTACCTTGATTACTAAAAAACAAAAACAGTTCACCTAATAGAAGTGGCCTTTTAATGTTAACCCCCACAAAATCTCCTGACACCAATATGTGTGCCTCCCATCCATATTAACATCAACACAATTTTCCGCCTCCACCCCATAATTGCTTGTAACCAGTGCATAGTCTTCCTTTTCAGTAGAATGGTGTTTCCAGTCCCTATGCAAATGTGACATTGAATGAACTTTGACTGATCATTCTGCAGTTGAAGGTGGTAAAGGCGCATGGGCTATTTTTTGCAGCACGATCCGACTGTCTTGTTGTCATGGCCAGTGTCTAAGATTTCTGTTCATAATGAGCAAGCTAAAGACCCACCTGTTGCCTCTGCAGAGGATTTCCTTTATAGGGCCTATCCTTAAAACAGTGGTGTTCAATATGCTTTCACCTCCGCAGAAAGTCTGTGACATTTAGGATATGATCCCATATGTTTTTGGCTCAGTCCTGGTTCTGGTGAGGATGGTTCTAAGGCGTCTTTGGTTCCCAGCCATGTACATTCTGCTTGTCAATGCATCCAATGGCACATGCTGGCTCTACAGTTGATCCACTAGTTTTAGGGGGCACTCTAGAGCAGTCTGTCCAACACTATCTGCATCTCTGACAAGATAGGATGGGATCTATAGTAGTAGCAAGTAGACACCAACCAGACTTGTGGCAGACCACTCTCCCTACTCCACCCAGAACTCACAGTAGGACAGGATGTATTGCCTCCGGTTTGGGGAGGCCAACTGGGACAAGTGAAAATCAGAGTTATGTTATACCTACTGGAGCAGTGACTCCACATGAATCTATTGACGTTTGGGTAATCCATTTGCCTCTCAAAGCTTTCCTGTAACCCCCAATGTGAGGCTGATGCAGATTCTCAGAGATAACACAACCACCATGTGGTACTGCAAAAAGAAGATGGGGATGTAGTTCTGGATCTTGTGTCAGGAGACTCTGCGGATTTGGTGGTGGATGGAACAGCAGGGTATTTTTCTGGTGATCGATGACCTGGCAGGGTCCCTGAATGCCAGGGCGGACAAAGTGAGCTGACATCAGCTGGTGGACCACAAATGGCTCCTCCTGCCCAAGGTGGTCCAAGTCATCTTCAAGTCCAAATGAGCCTGTGTTGAATGTACAAAGTGTATCATGTTGATGATCATCTCTTTGTGGGGTAAAGTGGTGCCAAAAAGGGAAAGGCAGTACAGAAGAGGACTCTGTTAAGGTGGAAAAACTTAAGCATAAAGATCTGCTATACTCTAGCAATAAAGGAGTCCCTTGATGCCCTAAGGACACACTCCAGCATAGCTAAGGCTGCTACAATGGCATTTGCTAGGGGAGTTACTGACTTTGTCATCTGTCAAGATCCTACATGGGCATAAGTGTACATGTTCCCCGAGCACTACCGCCTTGATAGCCAGGTCCATAGGAAGGGTCATTTTGTCTGCTCAGTTCAGCAGAATTTCCACTCTGCAGAACCTCCACCTTCTAGGAGGTACTGCTTTGATATCTGTTCTATTCTGTTTATATTCTGTATCTGATAGAGACTTCTAGCTGCAGATTCCTCACCTTAGAATTTCCTGGCGTCAGCATGGAATTCAGTTTTTTTTGCTGAGCAGTACCCTGCGCGCGCTGTCGGATGGCATCGTTCAGATCCATGTGAGGTCTTCAGCATACTTGGAGCTGTCTGTGATGACATGGTTGCCTATAAAGGCACCACTCCGGCGTGCATACGTCAGTTCTTTTCCTTCCGCACCTGTTAAGCACAGGTCCAGATTTGAGCTACTCTCTGTCTTTTTTGGCAGGCTTTTTTTTACCTTTATGTTGACGCTTTTTCAAGTCTGTTTGAGGATGTCATTGAGGAAGATGGGGTTCAAGCAGTGTAGTGCATACCATCGTGCCATCAGGTATGTCTCTGGTGCCTCGACAGAGACTACGACTTGAAGTCGTGTTCTGACTGCTGGGTCATGGCCCTGGAAGCTTTGAGAGAGCGGTCTCTGAAGCTCATTGAAGCTTGGCAGTCGGCTTCGGTTGGGTCGACTCCTAGTAGGTCACGGTCCCAATCAAGGAGGAGGTCGCGGGACCACTCCAGGAGCCCTAAGTTGTCTTTGTCGCACTCAAGGTCCTCCAGACACTCAGGAAGAGGCACAAAAAGAATAAGTCCAAGTGGACTTCTACTTCGCCACGCCCATCAGCTGATAAGTTGGCAACTTGGGAAGAAGATGTATTCTTCCTCCAGCCTGGCTTTGAGGTCCGTAAACACCTCATGCCTATTGGGCCTTTTTTCCTATACTTTATGTGATATGGTGGCACAGGTGCTGCCCCAGGTCCCGGAGGGCTTACAGGACAATCTCTCACAAACTGGTAAAGATAGGGGAGACACAGCCAAGTTTATGATTAGGTGTAGTTTGGACAATTTCATTGACATTGGCCCTTCAAAGTCACACCTGGCTTTGTATTTCTGGCTTCTTGGGGGATGTCCAGGCAAACCTTATGGACATGCCCTTCAGTGGCTCACACCTATTTGGAAAAAAGGCAGACTCGGTGCTTGAGCATTTCAAAGACTCTCTGACTACGGCCAGATTTTTGGGCCTCTCGGTGCCCACTCACCAGCAGTCTGCCTTTTAAGCCTTTTAAGGCTTCGGAAGGGGTGTGGTACATGCCACCCACCAATCCGCCACCATCCTCCGTCAACTCAACATTTAGTATGAGGACGAGGTTCTAGTACTTTCAGACCGAGAGGGTATAGCCAGAGGTCGGCCACCACCCAGCCCCCCTCTGCCACAGTGCCCAAGTCCTCCTAGTATAATTCTGCAAGACCACTTACGTCCAGTTGGAGGGAGGATTCAATTTCATCTCCCTCAGTGGCGGTCCATAACATCGGAAAAATGGGTCTTGCAGATCATACAGAAGGGCTGTTCACTCCCCTTTCAGTATTTCCCTGCCACCATTAAAAGAACAGCTGATGGAGGATAATTTATTCTTGTTCCACGAGGAAGTTGCAGCTCTCTTGGCTTAGGGAGACATAGAAAGTGTCCCAATGTCAGATGCAGACAGTGGTTGCTATTCCTGCTACTTTCTGTTACCCAAAAAGAACAAGGGTTTTTGCCCTATTCTGGATTTACGGGATGTCTCTTCCTAAAAAAGGAGAAATTCAAGATGCTCACTATTGCTCAGGTCTTGTCTGCCCTGGACCAAGGAGACTGGATGGTAGCGCTGGACTTGCAGGATGCATATTTTCACATACCCATCCTGCCGGCCCACAGGCATTACTTGCGGTTCAAGGTGGCCACAAGCACTTTCAATTTACCATGCTCCCTTTTGGTCTCACCAGTGCCCCTTGGGTATTCACAAAAGTGATGGCGGTGGTAGCAGCTCATCTGCGCAGGGTAGAGATTTCAGTCTTCCCCTATCTCGACGACTGGCTGTTGAAGACTCCTAGGCCCCAGGCTCTCATCACCCACCTTTAGACTACCGCAAACCTCCTGCATTCACTGGGGTTAACTATAAATGTACTGAAGTCACTCCTGACTTACTATCAGAAGCTCCCTTTTCTTCAGAGCTGTTCTAGACACAGTGCAGTTTCGGGCTTATCCTCCTGAGCAGCAAGTCCAGGATTTTCAGGTTATGAAACTGATGTTTCTGCCTCTATCCTGGATTTCGGTGAGACAGACTCTGAAGCTGCTGGGCCTCAAAGCCTCCTGCATCCTCTTAGTCAAACATGCCAGATTGCATATGAGGGATCTGCAGTGGGACCTGAAGGTCCAGTGGCACAGCATCAGGAAATCTCACTGGCCCGGTTCAGATCTCGGAGGGAACTGCAAAAGACCTGCAGTAGTGGTTAGTGAACTGTGATTGGGTCAGAGGCAGACTCCTCTCCCTTCCCCAGCCAGATCTCACAGTAGTGACAGATTAGTCACTTCTGGGATCGGGAGGCCATCTGGTAGAGGTGGAGATCAGAGGCTTCTGGTCTCCAGCGGAATCCGGACTCCATATCAACTTACTGGAGCTCCAGGCGATTTGACTGCCATTGAAAGCATTTATTCCTGTTGTTAAAGGGAGAATGGTGCAAGTGTTCACGGACAACACTACTGCAATGTGTAGTGCAGCAAGCAGGGCGGTGTGGGGTCGTGGACCCTTTGTCAAGAGGTCCTGCATCTCTGGACATGGCTGGAACAGCAGGGCATAGCCCTGGTGGTTCAACACCTGGAAGGTTCTCTGAACGTCAGGGTGGACAAACTCAGCTGTCGATGCCTAGCAGATCACAAATGGTGTCTCCACCTGGAGGTGGCGCAAGGACTCTTTCAGCAGTGGAGAGAGCATTGGTTAGATATGTTAGTCTCCGCAGAGAATGCCCAATGTCAGCAGTATTGCGTGTTGGAATTTCCAAGGCGGCAATCGCTCGGCGACGCTTTTCATCATGAGTGGAATTCCGGCCTCCTGTACACCTTTCTGCCTGCCGTTGGAAACGTTTTGTATATTATTGTGCAGAAAGATCTATTGATCCTCTTTCTGCTTCTCTTTCTGATATCCTTCTCTTTATACTATTCCTTGCCCATCAGGGTTCTGCCTTGGATACTCCAAAGGGCTATCTTTATGCCTTATCGGTACTCCTTTGGCTGCCTGATCAGCTTTCCCTTCAAATCTCCCATTGTACATAGATTCCTCAAAGGGCTTGTACATATGTTTCCCCCTTCACCCTTTGTTATGCCTCAATAGGACTTAAATCTTTTCCTGACATTTCTCATGTGTGCTCCCTTCGAGCCCTTTCACAACTGTCCCCTCCGGCTGCTCACCATCAACACAACCTTCTTAGTGACAATAACATCTGCCAGGAGGGCAATGAGATGCAAGCTCTTTCATCTAAGCCACTGTATATTGTTCCCAGACAAGGTGGTTTTCAGAACTCATGCCTCTTTCCTCCCCAAGGTGGTGACCCCATTTCACCTGGGTCAGAATATCACCCTGCCCACCTTTGCTCCACTGTATCCCTCTAACGAAGTGGAGCGACTCCACCAACTGGACCCAAAAACAGCGTTGTCGTTCTACCTTGACCGCACAAAAGAGTTACAGGAGGGTGACCAATTCTTTGTGGGGTACGTGGGAGCAAAGAAGAATCAGGTAGTGCAGAAATGAACCATTCCGCTCTGGGTCGTTCTCTGCATTAAAATCTGCTCTGCTCTGGCCAAGAAGCAGCCTCCTGAGGGCTCATTCCACCAGGGGCAAGGCTGCTACAACTGCGCTAGCATAAGGTGTTCCAGTCCTAGATATCTGTCAGGCAGCAGGGTGGGCATCTTTGCAGATGTTTGCAAAACACTACTGCCTGGACAATCAGGTCCGGAGAGACGGACACTTTGCCCATTTGGTTCTTCAGAACTTCCTAGCATGAGAGGATTTATCCGCAGCCCACTGCCAGGAGGTTATGGCTTGGGTATCTATTCTAAGTTAAGGAATCTACGGCTAGAAGTCTCTATCAGATGAACAAGTTACTTACCTTTAGTAATGCATTATCTGGTAGAGACTCTGTTTAGCTGCAGATTCCTTACATCCACCCATTCCTGCTGAGTTGTCTAATATGGTTAAGGTTTAAGAGCCCTGGTTTTGCACAGACGAACTGGTGGGCCTATCCTTGACTCTGCGCTTATGGCGTGGAAGTTCGTGGGTAAAAAAACTGACATATGCGCGCCGGGGTGGTGCCTTTATAGGCGACCGTAACATCGCAGACAACTACAATGATGCCATGCGGATCCGAATGACGCCACCCGATGGGACACTGCTCAGCAAAAAATTCCAGATTCCAAGGTGACGCCAGGAAATTCTAAGGTAAGGAATCTTCAGCTAGATAGAGTCTTTAACGGATAATGCGTTACCGAAGGTAAGTAACTTGTTCTTTAGTGCTTTGCAGGTCTTCTGGAGGTCCAGAAAATGTTTGGCTGGGGTGTCATATTTATGCCTATCACAACTAGTGACAGGGGATGACTCCTGGATCCTCCCAAACTATTTGAGTAAAAGTTCCTGAGGGCACTGTATCCACTGTTCAGTAATTCCTGTTTGCCCTACTCTTTATTCCTTCAGCAGGTCAAGGAAAGGATCTGCTGGGGTGCTTTGGGTGCAAAAAGTATGCCTTTCACTAGCTAGTGTGTGTGTGGATGACTCCTAGAACCTCAATAACCTTTAGAGTAAAATTTCATGAGGCCAACCTTGCCCATTTTTTCAGTAGGTCCTGTTTGCTTTACTGCAAACAGGCCCAAAATACCATGTGCCAGGACATTTTCAAATGGCGAAAGTCCTCAGCCACACTAAACATGGGCTCTGATGATTATATATGTGTAGGGGAGTGCAGTATGGTAACCACCAGTTTCCTCCTGCCTCTAATGCTAAAGTCCAGCTTAAAGCAGGCACTGTGCCCACAGCAAACTAGAAGACAGAAATCTGGTTGGACAAAGGCAGGGTCCTACAGACTTAGAAAGGGGATACTCAAGAGTTGTCCTGGAATACCGTTTTCTCCCTTTCCATTGCCACAATGTGTTAAATGTAGCTAAAACAGACTTGTGAAGCAGTAGTTTACACTGCAGTGTCAAAAGGATTTCCATGCCCCCCTGCATCCCTGCTTATTCAGGTCAACCTACTGTGTAGCTCCTGGGCCATAATTCATACCTTGTTCCCACCTCATTCAAGGCTGAGCACAGACTGGGATTTGGCAGAGGCTAATGCTAACTAATTAGCGTTCTGGAAGCTCAGGAAGGTAAAAAGTACAGTTCTAAGTTAATTTGTCTTAATATTTATAAATAATTTGACTTCATCATTGAATTGGCGTTTAATAACCATTAAAAGTAGTGGTTTAATTATTTTTCTAGCTGGTCCTTTTCCTGATTTAGCAGTATTAGTATTTTAATCCGCGCTTTAATTTTCTACATTGGACAGTTAGACTACCACAGTGAAAATAGCTTTTTGTGCTTTGTCAATGTATGGGCATAATAATATTTTTTAAATGTTTTTGTTTTAAGTTTCTCTTTCAATTTTCTTCTTTTTATTTTTGTGATATATACTTGCAGCGAAAAATAAACATTTCACCACCTTGCCAGGCCCAAACATATTGACTTTCAGGATGCCTTGTGCTTGGAAATGGGAGTATTTGAAACTATACCCCTGAAGAGTAGATTACAAATGTTCTGTTGTGTGTGCTTGTCCTTAAATTTATTTGATACACTGTGGGCCATAGAGAGTTCCTATCGTGACACAGAAAGGATTGCACTACAAATGAGCAGGAGGAAGAAAATCACAACCATGATCAGTAGTAAAATAGGTGGTATTAAGAGATGTTACACAACAGCATACTTACGACTTTTTGTTTCCATGCATTTAAAAAACCTGTGTAAGCAATAAGAGTGCTTCATCAGCACTGACTAAAAATGAAGTTGTGATAGTATGTTCAACCACTGTTACAGGTAAATAGCTGTTTTGTTTTTGTTGTAATTATTGTTATTGATGTCAGGGATTCCAAGGAAAACAATGGCAGTACAGCCATATACACTCAATGTGGACACAGGAAAGAGGTACAACCGTTAACAGTGACAAATGCTCTTCCAACATAACAATCAAGCAGGAAAAAAAAAAGGGGGATCAACAAAGCCAGCCATATGTCGGAGGTCATGGTGGGAGAGAGTCATCTACAGACGTAGTGAAAGAAAGAAATGGAAGAAGTGAGAAGACGCATAGGGAGGAAAGAGGGGAGCGAAAAGAGGAGAAGTGATGGGTGGCAGAAGCAGGCAGCACCCATGTGTGGCATTGCAAAGGAAAACAGAAAAGGTGGGGAGACAGAGGCATTGTGGCAGAGGGGTAGGGTGAGGGGAGGTTAAGTCCTTCCTCAGGAAGGGATACCATATGAGGAAAAACTGGTCAGACTTGTCTATCAGATTATAAAATGCCTTCCATAGGTGGCAGTCTTGTACATGGCCGTGAGCCATTCTTCATGTGTCAGCAGTTGCAGGAAATGCTGGTGTTGCTGGATGCAAACCTTGGGTGCCATGATAGCAGCGGTGAGCAAGCATCAAGCATTGTGCGCCAGTTGGGGGAGGCCCGCCAGATCATGGAGAAGGATCACTAGGCCCGGTAGTGGCAGGAGCATGTCCTTGGATTTCTGCAGCATGGACCTTACCTCTGCTTAAAAGGGACAGATGGTGGGACAGTCCAGTAAGACATGGACGATGGCAGAAGGCACGTAATCACACCACCAGCAAGAAGGGTGTGGCAAAAGTCCTGTGGCCTGTCAGCTCAATCACGGTGCCCATAATTATCTGGAGGACCTATGCCACTGTTGCCTACTAATTCCCCAACCCATGACACTCCCATGTCATAAGTAGGAAGTGAGGTAGGATCTCACCACACCTTTTAGAGCAGTCCTCCAACCAGGCTGGGAAGAGCCTAAGCAAGCAATACGGCAGAAGATAAGCATGGTGTAGATAAAAGAACTGCGTTAGCTTAAAGCGCATGTTGCCAGCCGGTTCTTTCACCTGGGCTTGCACACGTTCGCACTCACCATCTGTAAGCTGTTTCTCCAGCTCCACATCCCAACTGTTACGAACGGCTGCCATGTCTATACCTCTACCCCCCTTCAGCTTTGTGTACAAATGGGCGATGAGGCCCCTAATAGATCCAGATTCTCAATTTGAGGTGACTGTTAGAGACTCCTCCGGCTCCTCCGTAGAGTCTGTCCAAACTTCCTGTACCATCCATGAGAGTTTGGCATATTGCAAAAACTGGCTAGGCCCCAATTGGTAAGAAAGGCCAGCCTTGTCCATCGTTATGAAAGAGCTGTTCGGGTAGAGTCCCTCACTCTAAAACGGCCACCTACCATCCTTTGAGACATGTCCATCACTTAATGCACTAAAAGGACTTCAACCACCAGAGAGGGAGAAGTCAAGCATATGAGGGCTACCCCGTTACGCATTTCACTGCCATTTACCATACCCTTGCCACCTGTCGCACCACATATGGACAGTCCTCTGGCACCCCAGAGCCACTCATCAGGGGGCTTGAGAATGTCTTCCTCCTTCACCAGTCCAGTAAGGAGCCATTTCTTCCCGTTACCACCCTCTGCGCACCATAAAGCAGCATATTGTAGTGGCACAACCATATAGTACAGCTGCAGAAAGGGAGACCTAACCCGCCCTCGTCAGGGTCCAGTTTCAGGATATCAATTTTAACTCTACTCTTCCTGGACACCAGAAGGCTATTAGGTTCCATGAATGTGGACCTTGGTATTTCACAAAAGGAGTTCTGTAGGACATAGAGGCATCGGAGCAGAAGGGCGATCTTACTCAGGGCCACCCTGGCCATCACTTAGAGCAGCAGTGCATTTAAAAATCTAATGGAGGCTCCCAAACTGTCAAGGACTCGGCTCACTTTTAGTTCATATTGGTGACTTGGAGTATGTGCATTTGGCATGCCCCGATAACAGAACCTCCAAGTTTCCCTGGGGAGCTCCACCTCAGGGATATCTGTTGTTAAGTGGCCTGCCAGTCATTCCAGAAGGAAGAGAATCATCTTTTGTTTGTTAACACATATCCTGGGCACCCGCTGAAAATCCTCCATAATCCCTAGCATCATCACCACCGAGTTGGCCGGGTGGCTCATGTAAATGAGTGTACCATCAGCATACCCAGTCCCAATATGCAAAGAGTTCCCAACCCATGTACCGCAGTCCTGAAGATCTGGCTCAGGCGTAATGCCAGTTGTTCTGTCGCTAGTGCAAAAATGAGTGGGGACAGAGGGCAGCTCTGTCACGTTCCACTTCAAATACAGATGGACTCTGACACTATGTTTCCCATACTAACCTTTGCAGTGGGGCTGACATACAGCAGTCAAACCCAGGACAAAAAACTCAGACCGACCCCATGTGCTCCAATACCTCCCACAGACACACCCAGCTCAGGGATCGAAGGTTTTTCAATGTCTAGGGCCATAAGCTATGTCCCCAAATCTGGATCCGGACTGAATGCATCACATGAGAGAGGTGTTGCAGTTTCATATGGGTTCCCCTTCCCAGCTTAAACCCACCCTGGTTCTCATAGACCAGAGTATTTACAACTCACCCACTGCCAGTAACTCCGAGAGTATTTTTGTGTTGACTCCCAACATTGACAGTGGCCTATGGGACCCTGGATCTCTTGGGTCCCTCTTGGGCTAAGGGACCATGGCAATCAGGGTGTTCCACATTGACAGAGACAATTCACCCCAGCACCAAGCCTCCTGCAGCGTCTCCAGTAGGCAGGGGCCCAGCAGAGCAGAGTAGGTCTCATAATACTGAATTCATCTTGGTCAGGGCATCTACCAGAGGCTACAATTCGTATGGTTGCCAACACTTTCTCAACTCATATCTCCTCCTCCAATTCCTCCCTATGAGCATCTGTGAACCGGGGAACAGCAGCCTTGTCCAAAAAGGCCCTCATTTCACCTAAAGAGTCGGCAGCGAGCCCCCGTACACCCCTACCATGTGTTCCCTCAACAAGGCGTTTATCCCATATTAGCCCACCATAAGGGTTCCATTGTTCCATCTGGGTGAAGTAAAGACAATATTAATTCCTCCCTCTTGAGCAGCAAGGCCAATAGCTGCCCGGACTTGTCTCCCTCCCTGTGGAGCCACTGTCTGTACTCCTGTCTCGCGTGACAGTCCAGTCTATTCCAAAGCTCCCCCACTCAACACTTAGCCTTGAGTAGCTCCCTGCACTCAAACCGCTTATCCCCTGCTCATCTCCGTTGATGAATTATTTCACGTCCCCTCTCTTGTAAGTCCTGTTCTAATCATTGCCTAATGCCCCCTACCCTCCACAGGCACTGGCCCCGCGCCAACCCCTTCAAGGTACTCCACTTCGTACCCCTGCGTGCTATCAAACGCCATCTGGACTCCATATACCCTGTCAGCACCTCCTGGATCTCCTCCCTATGAAATGGGTCTTGCAGTGCATCTTGGCAGAGATGCCATAGCAGTATACTGGGGAGCTGTCCACCCAGCCCATACATAAGAGGTACATGTTTTGAAAGGAACCAGACCTGATAGTGGGCGTCCTCTAAATAAATACCACCTTCTTCTGACACCAGGAATGTATCTACTCTGCTGTATGCCCCATGGGCATGGGTGAAACAAGAAAACTTCCTAAGGTCCAGTGAAGCGCCCTTGAGATATCCCTGCAGTTCACCCGCTCTATTGTTTTACTATAAGTTTGGCTGTCGTGTTAGGTTTAGTTCCTATCTAAGGAGGGGTATCTGTCCTGCTGTCTGTCTCGCACACAGTTGAAACCCCTCTGCCCAGTGGCATCCCAACGTATGGGAGTAGCTCCCCCTCCACTCTACCAAAAAACTCCTGATCATCGACATTTGGCTTATACACATTTTGAAAACATATTTCCATCCCATCCAGAGAGCCGTACACCAGAACAAATCGCCGCTCAATGTCTGCCTTGAAACTGAGAAGTTGAAAAAGGACATATGATGCCATCCAAATGGAGACCCTTCTAGCCTAGCTCGAATAAATAGAGGAGTAAAGTTGTCCCCTCCATTTCTTCTACAGTTTCTGCACCACCCCTCCAATAAGTGCATTACTTGTAGCATTGCAAGGCACACCCTCAATCTACGCAGGTAGGCATTCACTCTGTACTGCTTGACAAAAGGGTTCAGGCCCTATGCATTCCAAGTGACCATACACGTGTGCCTAGACTTAGGGGGTCATTACGACCCCGGCGGTCGGCGTTAATATGGCGGTAACTACTGCCAACAGGCTGGCGGTACTTACCGCCACATTATGAAATTAGCGGGTTGGCTTAAGCCAACCTGCCAATGTATCACTCCGACCGCCACAGCGGCAACAGCCACCGGGCTGGAGATATCCATCTTCAGCCCGCCAGTCATCATTGTTCCACCTCCAGGATTATGAGCCCGTCTACCGCCATGGTTTTCGTAGCTTTCTTAACCCCACGAAAACCATGGCGGTAGGTACTATCAATGACAGGGAATTCCTTCCCTGTCACTGACAGGGGTCTCGCCCCTTCCTCTCCAGTCACACCCCCCATGCCCTCTACCTCTCCAAAGCCCCCACACCTTCCCTACATTCACGCCCCCTTCACACACACACACACGTATACACACACCCCTTCCCACATGCATCCACGCATGCATACATCCATTCACACTCACATCCGCACACACTTTCATACATACACGCATTCACATAACACAACATACACGCGCTCACACCTCCATACATGCACACATGCATTCAACACTCAACACACACCCGCATCCACACACACACAAACATTCACACACTCCACACACACACACACAACATCCCCAAGCCCCCTCCCCTGTCAGAGACCCGACTTACCTGTGTTTAGGGGGTCCTCCCCCAGGAGACGGGACGGGACGGGGCGTTGCTGCCACCAGCAGAACGCCGACAGGCTGTATCATTGGTCATAATACGGCTGGTGGCGGTCTACTGGCGTGGCGCTGCTGATGGCAGCAACACCACCTTACCGCCATCCGCCGGCATGGCCACAGCTGGATTTCTGCCATTCTTGTGGCGGAAATCCGTCTGTGTTCATCATACGGCGGATGACTGGTAGCCACAGCGATGGTCTTTTGTCGGCTGTCGCCACGGCTGTAGGTGGTTTTTACCGACAATCTCAAAATGAGGGCCATAGTCTTCTAACTGCAGACCCTCCCCCCATATTGAGCTCAGACTCAGCCCCACCATAACAGGCTATCTGCTCGTCCCCTAGTTTATGAGCCTAAGTATGCTCAGGACACTTGCAGAGTGTGGGTAAGCTACTCCTTTTACCCCCCAGAGTAATGTAAAGTGCATTGTGGGGGTGAGCCATGCTCCATAGCTATCCAGCAAATGATTAGTCCAAAGCACACTCTGACCCTGAACTGCCCTCTGCAGGAAGCTCCCCTCATACCCCACTTTGGTTTACCAAGCCTCACACTGCCCCATAATAGCAGCACGTGCAACCCACTACTCAAATCATACACAAGAACTAAGAACAGAAAAGGGGGGGACAAGAAGGTCCAGCATGCTGCACCTCACATTCAGCATCATTCCAGCTAGGCAGATTATCGCAATGAGACTCTTAACACATATTAGTACATCTTACAACATTACCCCTCTAGAGTAATAGCATCCACAGCACCCTCCACATGCACAAGGTGTGGCCATGCTGATCATTCCAGGAGCAGTAGGTCCACTCTATTCCACCTGGCTGGCAGCACAGTCAATTGTACACAGCCCACGTCAAAGTTTTATATCCTAGCCAACTCTCTGTTCTCTACTATCTAATTTCATCACTTCCCCGATGATCCATTCCAGTGTCTCCATTGTGGCCTAGGTCAGGTATCTCCAGACCTGGATGATGGGAGCCGGCTGTCTCCCCCGATCTCCAGCCAGTCCCACACATCCTCTGGTTTTGTGAAAAAATGGGACCATCCCTTGTGCAGGACTTTCAGCTTTGCAGGGTAAAGCAGCATGTATTTTAGGCCCATGGTCCTCATATTTTTACACCTCCAGATGTTTGTTGCAGCTGCTGCACCGGTTGCGTATAATCCAGAAAGATCTGGATAGTTTGGTACTTGAGAGCAGGATACCCTGACTGTCAAACGCCTGCAGAATAGCGCCCCTCTCTCTGTAGTTAATGATCTTGGCAATTAGTGTTCTCCGCGGTCCCCCAGCGATGGGGGAGGCACCAGCACCCTGTGGATGCATTCAATCACAAAAACCGGAGATAAGCTGGCCTAATGTATATACTTTTGGATCCACTGCTTTGGGAACAGTTTAGGAGCGGCCCCCTCCTCACCCTTGTGGAATCCCACAAAGGGCAGACTGCAGCTTCATGAGTATCCCTTTGCATCCTCAGCATGCATTTCAAGTTTCTGCATTTGTGCTGTGAGGCTGGCAACCATCATCTTGAGGGCAACCACTTCCTCCTGGAGTTTATTTGCTTCCTGTCTGGTTGCCAGGGATCAGGCAGCCGCCTTTCGTAGATCAATCCGAACCAAATTCACATCCATAGAGACTGAGTCAATTTTAGCTTGTAAGACAGCTCTGAAGGCCTCGATCACCGCGAACCCATGGAGCCCATCTTCAAGTCTTAACTAAGCTCTCAGTTGGGATCACAGGCATGGGGTAAGCAAAGTGTGCCTACTGTCCAGTCAAATCCTTGTGCCTCAGTGTGGCCCCCCAGTACACAGCAGTGGCATAGACAGTTTCTGTCTGGGAATAGAGGACACCCAATCTCCCCTCACATGCTGAAATCAGGATAGTGTTGGTGGAGGTGGGTTCACTTACATGGAGCAATCAGTTTGCTCTTCCAGGGGCCCCACTTTGGTGCCACTCCCTCCAAAAGTCCACCATATGGACGGGGCCTCTGTCTCTCCAAAGTCCTCTGCTGGGGTCGCCTTGCTGCCCAGGTGAAGCACTCTGTCAGCAGACCCCAGGACAGCCCTCCCCCAGCTGCTGCTATGCTCCTGGTCCCTGCTGTGCAGCACCGGTCGTAACCTCTGGCACTAGAATGGGTGTTGCCACCGCCGAGCAACCCACCTGCGGCTCAGTGCGTACACCTCTGTCCTCCAGTGCCCCCCAGTTTGGCCAGAACTCTCGTCTGGCGGGGGTCCCCCTCCACTGCTCCAAAATCCATTCGGGGATAGCCCATGGACCTCCATCTCCCCGCTCCTTCCTCCCGTCGGCCGTCTCAGCTGCACTGTGCTCCCCCGGCACACCTCCAAAGGATTGACGTGGTGAAGTCCAGGCCCAGCGGCAATGCTGACTCCGAGCAATCCTCTTCCATGCTTTTCGCTCCTCCCCAGGTCATCAGGCCGCACTCTGAACTTTATCAGTACATAACATACATGCAGCCCCAACCATTTGGAATGCATTTAATAAAAAGATTTCTGGGGCCCCTGCTTTCAGCTGGAACATTTTAAAGCTAAGAATCAGCAGAGTAGACATCAGACCCAACATAACTACTTATTTGAAAATATATTATCTTAGCTGTTTAACATGTAATTTGACAAATTGCTAGGCCATTCTTGGGGTTAGATATTTTCTTTGCATTTTAATAATACAAAGGCTCTAATTTGCATTGTATTTGCTATATTTTTGTTTTTAGTAAAGTTATATTGCATTCCTTTTTACATATTAAGCACTTATTTTGTACCAATGTGCAGTCTGTATTGTACTTCTTTTTTTGTGATTGTAGTGTTATGTACCGGAAGTTTGGTATTATGTTAATTAATTGCTGCATTTCTTTTTAAAGCCCATTACTGTTAGTGGGAACCACTGGTACTGGAAAATCAGTTTATGTGAAAGACAAACTAATGAACAACCTAGATAAGGAACACTACCTTCCATTTTTCATTAACTTCTCTGCACGCACCAGTTCTAATCAGATCCAGGTCAGTGGATACAAGTGTGTTTTAATTGTTCTTTCAATATATTGCATTGTATAATAGCCATTTCAGAATCCTTGTACATGTGAAAAAACCATATTGTACCATTCACTTTAATGCATTCATTAAAAATCAAATCACTAAACTTTCATAATTTTTGATAGTGTGTAATTGAGCATGCACAGGTAAACAGAAGGAATACATGTGTGTGTGTACCATGGGCAAGTGACTAAAATCTACTAAACAGTCATTAAAGAGACAAAGGTTCCTAAGAGTGGTGGAAACAGACTGTTGCTACAAATCTACAGGAAGAAGATTGGCACCTGAAACACCAACAGATATTTCCAGATATGTTCAGGATTATGTACCTGCCAGTTAACTGTTTTGCCATTAGAAAATTGCACCAAATGTAACACCCTCTAATCATGACTTAAAGGCACAGTGGTGTGTTACAATCAATTGCCCACATATGCCTTTCAAATCCTAACTGGTAGAGTTGATATTAATATGGTTATATTGACTAAATTCTACTAAAGCATATGGAGTACAAAACTGCCAATTTGCAGCCTAACAAAGGGTCTGGAAAAGAGCATACCTCTGTTTACTGTGGTAGTTACTAAAGTAAGCTCCTGAGCAGTTGCCTGTTGTTTACTTGTTCCATGGTCAAGAAGTACATTGGTTACCTATAACAAATAATAATACCACCATGGACATTTATAGAAAGATTTCAACAACAAATGGAGTAATAGCATTCTGTAACTTAGATGGCTTTGTACCAACTGGTAAAGTGAGATCCACTGAGAATCCCCATTTGAGCGATGGGCTCCAATGCAGAAGTGCAGCTTGCTTTCTGCACAAGCCATACAGCCAAAAATGGTGAAACTTTAAATGGTTGACTGATGTAAAGAGGTCTAAAACATGTAACCTGTTTGCAAATAGCTACATGAGAATGTAATATTTTCATAATTTGTTAAGTATTCACCAGAATATTTCCTTTAGAAAAGCAATAGTCCCCACAGAGAAACCGCAAGTTTAAGAACAACTATTCTTTTGTTTTCATTTTCTAGTTTTAAAGCTTTCTGTCTTCCACTGCTTTTAAGCAGTGTATTGCTATTTTCAAGTAGAGCAAAGCCAAAGCTGTAAAATGTCTTGGTCTATCTTCTGAATCAGTAATGTAATGTTTCAAAGGAAACCACTGTTTTGCTTTATCTGATAAAGATTTCTAGCCTCAGATTCCTTACTTAGAATCTTTGCCAGGCATGAGCCTGGATCCGGAAACTTTTCTCCAATAGCACGTCTGCGAATCGGAAGAGGTTGTCCCGCAACTCCAAATTAAAGTCATCCACTGGATGTGTTGTCAGCAAAGCCAATATAACCCCCCTCGTTGATGTGCCAATGTCAGTTCCTTCTTTTCCTCGCTTGCACAGTGGATCTGGTAACGGTTAGTCAGGAGTTTTCATAATTGGAACAGTATGCTTCTTCCTGTCCATGTCTTTGGCGTTCAAACCCTGTGTGTCCTGTGGATGACAAATGTCGGTTATGGAACCCCACTCAATTTGGATGTGGTGCCTGGGTGAGAACGATTATGCTGAAAAATGCGACTCCTGTCGTCAACTTTGGACAAAAGCTCTGCAGAAGCATCGCATGAAGCTTCTGGTGACCGGATGTAAGAGCCATTCCGGACTTTCTGTTGTCTAAGGTCTCCTACTCGTACTGATGTCCATTTGCATGCTGTTCTGCTTTCCTGCTCTTATCTCATGACCGAGCTTACAGAACCTCTCTGGAATGCACTTCTGAGTTTAAAGAAGACATTTATTATTATTATTACTTCACCACGAGGTTCCTGAAAGACAAAATTAGTACATTGGAAGCACACGTTCAAAAGTAGTTGCAGCAATGAAAGCAAAATATATCAAAGTACTTCTCAGTTGCAATGCACACAGCCAATACATGTGATTATATTATAGCATAACTTCAAAGCAAAGCATAAAAGTCAAAATTGCATCACCGTAGGGCTGTAGGGCCTATCCCTATGCTTCATCTTTCTGAGGTCTGCAAGTTGATGACTCCGGTTCAACTGCGAGAAAGAGATTTTCTACCCAAACGGGAGACAGGCAACTGACGTCTCGTTCCTGTCTGAAGTCAAGATAGTCTCAATCTAACTCTGCTGTAGTCTAGAGCCATCCTTAAAAGCAAACTCAGTGTGAGAACCGAAGAAACTTGGAGAGTGGCCAATTCCCTGAGCCTCACTCGTTCTCAGACTAGATTGAGAGGTAAACACAAAATCTACGTGCTCTTATCAGCTAGGGTCTGGTGTGAAACAGCTTGGAAAAACACAGCTCATCTGCAGTGTCTCAACTGCAATGTCTTTCTCCACGTTAAAGCCAATAGGCAGCTAACCTAAATATCAAATGTAATGTCTAATGCCATGTCAAAGCCAATAGGCAGCTAAACTGAATACAGAATGTAATGGCTAATGCCATGTCAAAGCCAATAGGCAGCTAACCCAAATACCAAATGTAATGTCTAACTCTATGTTAAAGCCAATAGGCAGCTAACCCAAATACCAAATGTAGGCCCTCATTCCGACTTTGACCGGCGGCGGTCGCCGCCGGCCTGTCGGGGGCCGCCAGAATACCGCTGCGCGGTCAAAAGACCGCCGCGGTAATTCTGACTTTCCCGCTGGGCTGGCGGGCGGCCGCCTTCAGGCCGCCCGCCAGCCCAGCGGGAAAGATGCTTCCACGATGAAGCCGGCTCGGAATCGAGCCGGCGGAGTGGAAGCTGTGCGACGGGTGCAGTGGCACCCGTCGCGTATTTCACTGTCTGCATGCAGACAGTGAAATACTTGTAGGGGCCCTCTTACGGGGGCCCCTGCAATGCCCATGCCAGTGGCATGGGCACTGCAGGGGCCCCCAGGGGCCCCGCGACCCCCCCTACCGCCATCCGGTTCCCGGCGGTCCGGTAGGGGGGGTCGGAATCCCCTCGGCGGCGCAGCAAGCTGCGCCGCCTTGGAGGATTCAATGGGGCGGCGGTACACTGGCGGGAGACCGCCAGTGTTGCCGGTCCGACCGCGGCTTTACCGCCGCGGTCGGAATCCCCATTGGAGCACCGCCGGCCTGTCGGCGGTGCTCCCGCGGTCCTCCGCCCTGGCGGTCTTTGACCGCCAGGGTCAGAATGACCGCCGTAATGTCTAATGCCATGTCAAAGCCAATAGGCAGCTAAACTGAATACAACATGTAATGTGCTACTGGTGAACATTGAGCAACTAATATGCGCAGTGGTGAAAAACAAAGTCATTGGTCAAACACAATTAATAGCATCACATTCCACCCTATGACCAATACATTTTTGTTTACATACCTATTTCAAACAAAAACAAAAAACAAAAACATCAACACAAAAAACATTATAGGCAAATCAGATTTGAATGATAAAAGCAATCACTGTAAAGCAATGGAAGTGGGTTAACATATTGATCTCATAACCTTTCACATCAGATACATCTACACAGAAAAGATTGAAACTTATATACTCTGATTGAGATAATAACTGATTGAACAGTGTCCCTAAAATAGCAATTTGATATAGCATGAGTTCTACTCATGTAAAGGTACACGGTCCACCTGAAAGGTTTTCTGGAATGTAAGCGAAAGTCAGAGTTCCATACGAAAAAACACAGACCGTTAACTGTTAAAGGTTGCTTAGTTCCAGTGGAAGAATGTAATCAAACAAGTTGAACTTGAACTGAAGGTGCCAGTCGCGCAAAATGGACCCATGGGGTTTGTACTTTACTCAGTCAGGTTCAGGTTGGGGGTTCGGTCCCTCCCCCGACCCCACACGCACACATCCAAAGGGAGATCACACAGCACACTCATGGTCAGTGGCGAATCGTGGTAGGATCTGCAAAAGAAAAAAGTATGACTTTTCTTGCAAATAACATTTGTCATCTGAAATGTGTCTTTCCTCTTCCTTTCCTGGTTTTATAATCAGCAGGACGTTTTTGGGGCCCTTTGTTATAATTTCTGCATGTTCTGGAGGGTCATATGGGGATTCAACCCACACCTTGGCACTGAGGTTTTTATCTGCTGCACCACAGCTTCCCTTTCTTTGCACTGTCAGAAGTGCTGGGGCAGACTCCTTCTTTACCAAACCTCCATTCACTACACTTTTGACAAGTTGGGCAATTCTGTCTCCAATTTGTATGAATGAATCAGATTATTTTCTAGTTATCAGCATAATTTTGATTTCTCCTTGGTAATCTGCAGCAATCACTCCCCCTAAAACCTGATCAATTTGCCATATCTGTCCTAGTAACTTTCCTCTCGCCTACTGCTCTGTGACTGTTTGTGGGACAGATTGCTGTTGTGCGTGAATGTGTATCTCTCTAATCTCTGCCCACCTGTGAGTGGCTTTTTCTCCCAGATGTCCACATTTCTGGTGCACCCACTTAGCCATCCCCACTAAGTCAGAATTCTGGGTGGACACTTCAGACTCTGAATTTTTCTCTTTAACATCTGCAAGGGAATTGAACCAGTTACGTATAAGCCATGTGGAAAACCAAACGGCTACACCATTGGCAGTGAACCAAGAATCAGTGTAAAAATGACACATCTCAAACAGCTCTTGCTTTAAAGTCTGACACACATTGTACAAATCTGAATCAATAGTCAAACACACACGCTTTTTATCCTCAGGGGACACAAATTCAAATGGTGCACTCAATTTCATTGGTGACTCTCTTTCCTGTGGTACTCTCTATACCCTCTCCTCCTCCTGAAAAGGGGCTTGTGACACCTGTTCATGTAGGGCTGCAGTGACTCTAGCCCTGTCTTGCATGTACCAGATCCAGTGTATGATATTAGCCTCATGTGCCTGTCGTAAACTGTGAGAATTAGGTGAACTAATTAGGTGAACTCATCACCCACTGCATGCTTGATATTTTATGTAATGTCATTTTCTCAGTATTTACTAGAGCCCAATAACAAGTCAAAAGCTTACTCCAAAGTTCCAGGGGCACTCTTGTCCTCCCCTGTTCCTGATTTACATGTAAATCAGTGTTTCCCTCTTGCACTGCGCAGAAACCTAAAGTCTGAATTATTTCATTTGCCAAATCAAAAGCGCGCAGCTGCTCATGTTTTTTCCTAGTTACTTTGTACCAAAGTGTTAAGATTTCACTCAGATGAGGGCTATACTGTTTCCAAAAGTCAAACAAGCTCATGAAACTCGGTGTCTCTTGCTTAGTGCAAATAGTAAAAAACTCTAAAATCTTTTGTTTTACTTGCGACAACATCTGTCTATTTTCTGGGTTCCACTGAATTCCCAGTAACTGCACATTTTGCGACAGTACTTCTGCCTTGTCCGAATTAATTTTACTTTGTAAAAGCAGTCTGTAAATAACATTCTGAGCTCCGTTCTCAGTATTATCTGTTAAGGAATGCTCTTCAACTGCCAAAAACTGTGGGGTGTTTTGCTCACACTGAGGCTCAGACTGGCACACAGCTGTTTTAACCCCCTCATTACTGGAATGGGAAAAGCCAGATTCTTCTAAAACAGCAGTTTTATCGATTTCAGCATTATCTTGCAATAATGTGTTCTGGCTAATTTGCTCACGTAAATTCTTATTTTCATGTTCTAACTGCCTACATCTCTCCTGCATTTTTCTGTAAGCAGATAAAAGTATCCAAACCCTTCTGTCGAGAACAAAAGGAACATCATTTCTTTCAAAAGGCACATTTTCTAAATATGCTTTATCACAGCACTCATCCCAAGACTCGGACAGTCCTGATAAACAAGAAAACATGTTTCTCACAGCACCATAAGGCAGTTTAACTTCACATGCATTTTCAAACATGGTCTGCCATGCTTCTTTAATTCTCTAAACAACAAAAAAACAATTCCACTTTTAAATTGTGCACTTCCAATCTCCAATTTGACTCCCAGACTGACGACTAATGACAAAATGTTCTGCTTTCCTGCTCTTATCTCATGACCGAGCTTACAGAACCTCTCTGGAATGCACTTCTGAGTTTAAAGAAGACATTATTATTATTACTTCACCACGAGGTTCCTGAAAGACAAAATTAGTAGATTGGAAGCACACGTTCAAAAGTAGTTGCAGCAATGAAAGCAAAATATATCAAAGTACTTCTCAGTTGCAATGCACACAGCAAATACATGTGATTATATTATAGCATAACTTCAAAGCAAAGCATAGAAGTCAAAATTGCATCACCGTAGGGCTGTAGGGCCTATCCCTATGCTTCATCTTTCTGAAGTCTGCAAGTTGATGACTCCGGTTCAACTGCGAGAAAGAGATTTTCTACCCAAACGGGAGACAGACAACTGACGTCTCGTTCCTGTCTGAAGTCAGGATAGTCTCAATCTAACTCTGCTGTAGTCCAGAGCCATCCTTAAAAGCAAACTCAGTGTGAGAACCGAAGAAACTTGGAGATTGGCCAATTCTCCGAGCCTCACTCGTTCTCAGACTGGATTGAGAGGTAAACACAAAATCTATGTGCTCTTATCAGCTAGGGTCTGGTGTGAAAAACACAGCTTGGTCTATCATGTGGAAAAACACAGCTTGGAAAAACACAGCTCATCTGCAATGTCTCAACTGCAATGTCTAACTCCACGTTAAAGGCAATAGGCAGCTAACCTAAATATCAAATGTAATGTCTAATGCCATGTCAAAGCCAATAGGCAGCTAAACGGAATACAGAATGTAATGGTTAATGCCATGTCAAACCCAATAGGCAGCTAACCCAAATACCAAATGTAATATCTAACTCCATGTTAAAGCCAATAGGCAGCTAACCCAAATACCAAATGTAATGTCTAATGCCATATCAAAGCCAATAGGCAGCTAAACTGAATACAACATGTAATGTGCTACTGGTGAACATTGAGCAACTAATATGCGCAGTGGTGAAACACAAAGTCATTGGTCAAACACAATTAATAGCATCACACATGCCCGTTCAAGGAGTCGTTCTCGTGGACATTATTCTCCATTGACTTCAAGAGGTAAGTCTCCCCCTGCTTGCCGGCCAGGAACACTGAATAAATATGGGAGAGTTGCCATGCAACTCAGATCCCTGCTGAAACTACAAGTTGAAGCCCTGGCCTGCATCCCAAAGGTTTGCGCTCTGAATGACTGCACCTGCTGCACACTGTGGAACTACAGCCCTAGGGACTTTGCCTTTCTTCAAGAAGTGAAGGAGTGGACTCCCTTAAAGCAGTAGGTTAACAGAGTTCCACATGCACCATCTCGACCAAGAAGAACCTAGCTGGACAGCGCTCAGTGAGGTTTAAGGATTTGGCTAGGTGCATTTTGGGAACTGTAGTCTCAAGGAGCAACTCCGAGATTCTGGAACCTTGGGTTGGTGTTGTGGTCTTTCAAAGACTCAAAACAAACAACTGGAGAAGAAGAACTGCCCTGCTGGAACCTTGGACTGCGTGAGAGAGGACTGCACTCCTAAGAAATTTACCTGCTGCACTCACAGGGCTTCACAACAAAAGGACTTAAAAGATAAGGAGTGGACTCCCTGATCAGCAACAGGTAGAAAACTGCTTGAAGAGCTACCTGCAACATCAATAACAAGGACCACTCCAGATGACAAACTTCACCTGGATTTTACTTGAATTGACTAGATGCATTGTTAGAGTTGTAGTACCAGGCTGCAAGAGGCAAGCCAGAGCCTCTGAACCCTTGGCCGGTGCTTTGGACCACTTTCTTGCATCAAGAAAAACTTCTGGAAGCAAGTGTAAAAGTGTTACATCACAGGCGTCTGGAACTCTTTACTTTGTCCCAGTCAAACGCGACCTTTTTTAACCCTTTGACCGTTATTTGCTTCTGATCGCTAGTTTTACTTTTAATTTTAAACATTCATATCGCTGGTTCCCTACGTTGGATGTTTGTCGTTTTGCTGTCATTATACTTCTAATTTTTTTTCCTATTTTTATAAATTGGTGTGGAATTCTTATTATGTTTTGTGTCTTACTTATTCAATGTATTGGTGTTTTAAAATGCTTTATACACTTGTCTCCTAGGTTAAGCCTACTTGCTCGTTGCCATCTACTAAGGGTTGAGAAACGGATTAATTTTTTGTGACCTTGACTGGACCTCATTTTGTGTATGTTACCTTTTTACTAGTGGTGGGTACCTACAAACCCCTACTAATAAACCATCTTCCAACACCTCTAGATGACCATGTGTTGCTGCTAGAGTGCAGGGTAATGCATACTTTGGTGGAATAACTCTTTGGTTGCTAGTTCGGGGGTCTTCAGGTTGTGTGGTGAAATCTGCAATTGAGGAAGGCAGGTCAGAATATTGGAGAGGCCCTATGGTGAACCCAGCTTTGTGAGAGGTTTTTGTTTTGGTCCAGAGAGTGTGACTGGGCTTTGGATATTGTGCTGGGAGTTTACATGCTCCTGTCCGAAGCTCATGTTCAACTTTGCTTGGAAAATGTAATTTTACATATGAAGAAGCAGTGGTGACTTGACCAAAGACGTAATGTTCCTGGAACGTGCAGTGTACAGAATATTAGCTGGCCCGTTGTTTGCTGAGAACTTTTACAAAGTCTTGATTTCCGTACATGCCACATTCTAAGGCTGGCATCCCATTCACAGTATTGCAGAAAAAAGAAGGGAGACCCCTCCTTCAAAGAGAAGCTTATTGGATCCTGTGGTGCCACATACCTAAAAGATCATAAATTAATGCTGTCTTTATCCAATTCATAAGGAAGATGTGGAGTACATAGGATGAACAAAGGCCATTTTAGCCTCCATCAGTACACTACACAGCGGCACTGGGCAAAAGACAGTGTATGTTTCAAGAGTGGTCAGTGCCTTGCAAGCCAAGCTGGAAGGCATGACAGGGAGGATGGCAGGGGTTAGACAAGCTTTTGGGTTACCTGCGAGCAGAGATGGCTTCATCAGCCACGAGGATAAATGAATTCCCGAGCAATGTAGCTGAATCTATTGTGCTCTGGAAGCGAAGGCTGAGACTCTGGGTAATCTTTGAAAAATGGGTATCTTAGGGTGTCCCCTCTTTAATTATTGAAAATTCTCTTTTGGATAAACTGGAATAGATTTTCTGGAATCTTCAAGACCAGGGTGACAATCTAGGCAAATCCTTGCTCCGCAGGGTTTACAGAGTTCTGGCAAAAAACCTGACAGGGACTCAACACATAAGGAACAATGATCATGGTCCTGAGGGATATACATCTGGGAAAATGGGATTCTATTTACAGGAATGGGGTGTTCTGTGGCGGAACTCAGATTCTCATCTGGATCCAAATATCATATGAAGGAAAAGAACTCAAATGTCTATCAAACCACAACTGAACTTGTTGGGTTTCAAGGCTATGCATTGACTTTCCAGCAGGCTCACAGTGGACCCATTAAATAAGAAATTTGATTGTGTGTTGTAAGAAAATGCTGGACCCCTTTGAAGGGTTGATACTATTGCTCTCCTGCCTTCCCCGCCCCCTACCCGGGTCTAAGATTTGTCAGCTGGATTAACAATTGCTCCAGAGAGGTGGGGTGGGGGAGTCAGACTCTCATAGGGATTTTTTGTTCAGATTTTGGTAGTTGGCTCTTTTAGTTGGGTTGCATACGTGATAGATATATGTACAATTAAGGCATACACCCTATTATGTAAGAGATTGTCTTTTTATGCAGTCCATAAATATGTTGCAAATGTATTTTCTTGGCATTATCAACACTTTACCTGGTTCACATCAATGCAGCCGTCTTCTGTACACTGTAACAGCCAAACTCCAGCCAACACGTGTTTCGTCTTTTGGGATGTAACCTACTTACTTCATCAGGGCTGAAAACAATGTATACACAGCCTTATAGTACCCAAATGTAATTTATAATAGGTCTGTGCTTATTTATTTTTTTGTCCCCATACATCATCGCCATTAAACTTATTCAGGTGCGCTAAGCTCAAACGCTAGTGCGCAGGAAGCCCATGACAGTCTAGATACCTGGTAAGACCCAGTTCCAGACCTAGCCAGGTCTAGGCGAATAATCATTGGATATTAGTCTATAACCATCTCAGATCTTTAACAGATCCCATATCCGATTACCAGTCCTCCTCGCATGGCTTTTATCTATGTCTTTAAAGAAGAGAACAGTACTTCTCCATTCCTTCCAATTAGGGGGGTGGATTGAACCCAATTTCTACACACTTCCCTTCTTGCAAGTAAAATTAGAATAAACACCAACCCTCTTTGATAGAGATTAAACTTAGTTAAGGGACACATGGGGGTCAGGCAAGAAGGTACATCAGCATCACTAACTGATACCCCAAATATAATCAGCCGAGGGGACACTTCAATCGCGACACCCAGGGAGTTAGATATTGTCTTACCCACTTCTGCCCCAAAACCCTGAAGTTTTGGTCAAGAGGCAAACATATTTACGTAATCTGCTCCCCTGACACCACACCGCTTACACTCCGAGGTCACACTACTTTTCTTTATTTTCGCCATCCTTTCTGGGGTCCAGTATGCCCTAAGAAGAGAAAAGAGATGATTTCTTCTTAATGTGGCTACTTTTACCACCAAATACAAACAGACCAAAGATGTCCGCCAAAGGTTTTCCAACCCCCCCCTCTGGCAAACATCCACTCCATTTCCTTCCCAGCGGTTGAGATACTGCCTCAACTTAAAAGCAATAGATGTTGATGCCATTGGGAAACTTCTTTCTTTATGTCAGTCGTTACCAGCAAGTCCTGCTCCAATTGAGTCGGTTCCAGGCCCAGGCCTCCCTGACTTTTAAGCCTCCCATTATCCTGGAAGAACTTAAATCTAGACAGGGACCCATGAGTCTTGTGATTTCAGAACTCCCAGCTCAGTGAGGACTCGTCCCCGATTAACTGTCCCCATCTTGTTACCCCGCTATTTTTAAGGGGCAGTGCCAAACTATCTAACAAACACTCCGGGCTCCCTGGAGAGTCCCAGATAGGCGCTAATGTACTGTAATAACCAACACCAAGAAAGGATCGTATTTCATACCAGCTAGTGACTGCAGCTCGTAAGCATTTCACCCTGACTTTCTTAAAAACATTCGGATCCCCAAACTTATACAAGAACCCATGTATCAGGAAGCCTATCAACATTTCTCTAAACATAGATCCCCTTATTGAAGTGTCCAGGGATAACAGTAACATCCTAATTTTTTTAATAAATAAGACCAGCAATACAACTGGAGATCGGGGAGGGCCAAGACACCCACGCCGACCTTCCTCCTCAATTTCTTCCAAGATAACCAAACTCCTTTGCTGGCCCAAATAAAGGCTGTGATCTTTGCCTGGAAATTTAAAATAACTTTTTTATCAAAATACAGAGGGATGTTATCAAATAGAAAAGTAATATTTGGTAAAATAGACATCTTAACCAAGTTGACACAACCATAGATAGTGAGCGGCAGATTTCCCCACTTTCTCAAAAGAACCCCAACCTCCTTGACCACCTTATCTAAACCTTTTTAGTCCAACTCTCCCAAATCGTGTGTACTCCTTATACCCAAATACCTCATCTCTAAAACCTTTCTGGGGTCTTCATAATTTTGATTCCAAAACTTATCTCCGTTTTTCCCTCATTCACCTCATAGCCTGCCAAACTCGAGAAAATCTTTACTTCTTTTTGAAGATTTGGGATTGCTGTAGTAACATCAGAAGTGAAAACCATCAAATCGTCAGCAAACAATGTGATTTTCCTGTAGAAATCTCCGACCACAAAAGGTCTTATACAGGTGTTAGACCTCAAACTTTCTGTGAAGGGTTCAATGTACAGGTCAAAATAATCGGGGAGAGAGGGCACCCCTGCCTAGTACCTCTACCTATCTGCACACTCGCTGATAGAATACCATTAACCAGAATTTTCACAGACGGCCCCCTATATATCTTTAAAAGCACATTAATAAAGGATTCATCAATTCCCATATGGGTCAAAGTAGCCATAAGATATTTACAATTCACTTGATCAAAAGCCTTAGTGGCGTCCACCGTCACAAGTACTAGAGAAGATTCGAAGTCGTGGCCAAGTCAATAGCTCCTATTAAAGTATGATTAAGATTTCTCATGTTCCTACCCAGTAGGAAACCCTGCTGATCCTGATGTATCAATTGACTAGCCACCCCATTCAGCTGCCCTGCAAAAATACTAGTAAAAAGCTTATAATCACAATTCAGCAGAGATATCGGTCTGTATGATTGACATTCCACAGGATTCTTGCCCGGTTTCAACAATAATGTGATTACCGCCTCATTCCAGGAATTAGGGATCGGAGAACCCTTCAGCAATATAGCATTAAACAGCTGCACCCACACTGGAATGATAACTTCTTCTAAAGCCGCATAAAGCTTGCTGAGGATCCCATCAGGACTCGTTGTGTTCCCTTTCTTCACTTTTTTAACAGCGGCTAAAATCTCAGAACCAGATATTACTTGACCCAGACACCGGGCATCCTCACTGGCTAATCTTGGCAAATGCTTCTGACCCAATCATGCATTTATGGCCCCAACTTCTGGGTCCAGATCTTCCTTATACAGCTTCTGGTAGAAAGATTTGAATGCTGCAATTATCCCGTGATTATCTTCAACCTTCCCACGTGTGTCCTCATTCATAACCCTATTGATGTTGTTGTGGCGCAACTCCAGTCTGCTCTTCCATGCCAACAATTTACCATAGCTTTCACCCTGTATAAAATTCTGCGCTCTAGTAGCTTCCCATTTCTGTTCGATCTTTACCTCCTGCATAACCCGAAATCTTGTCTGCAACTCTCCCAATGTTCTAACATGGTCCCCTGGCTGCCTCACTAACTGTGCCTGCCTTTAACACCTCCTCTACCCTCGCTACCTCCCCCTCCAATTCAAGTTGAAGAGACCTCTCATGCTTCACCCAGTGCACCACCAAACTAGTTATAGAACCAGGCCTTATATGTATCCCAAACCACATGAATTGGGGCTGAAGCCATATTACAGTGAAAGAACTCCTGTGATTGCTGTAAAATCTAATGCACTAGCTGAGGCAAAACTAACATCCTTCTATGAAATGCCCACCTCCTATCCTCCCATCCTCCCTTCTGCTGAATTTTTAATAAGAACGCTGAATGATCTGATATATAGATTGGCATGTGGACCAAGTCCATGACTCTGTCTGAAATTTGTTTCTCCATCAAAAAAATAATCCAACCTTGAATAATGACCATTTGTTTTTACTATGAAAAGTGTATTCCCTACTTGCCCCCCTCAATTTCCGCAACACATCACAAAGCCCAAAAGTTTCCATTGTGTCTAGCAAATTAGATCTCATTTTTGGGGAATTAATTTGGATTCTCGCCGAAGACCTATCTAAGCTGTTATCCAATAAGATATTTAAGTCCCCCCCCCAAAAAATAATTGGGGCTCTAAAGCCAAGAAGATTCTCAAATAATTTGGACAATGGTGTGATATCATCCACTTCTGATGGATACAACTACCTGTGGATTCCTCACCTAATGAATACTCCCATGGCGCCAGCATTCGACGGAAATCTTCTTCCTAGTCTCTGCACGTCGACGAGGACGTCACTCTAGCCCACGCGACGCCGTCTGACGTCATACAGGCAATAAGAGGTCCTCGACGACGTGCCGACGTCAGTTCCCTTTTTTCCGTGCATTCGAAACGGTTATCTTCGAGGGAGCAACTGTTACTTTCGTGGTTACAGTGTATTTTTTGCTGCGTAGTCCTTCGCTGCAGTAATAATGTCGCAGAGAAAGTCGGGTTTTAAGCCTTGTCGTGAGTGTGGGGGCAAGATGTCAGTTACGGATCCTCACTCCGACTGCCTTTGGTGTTTAAGCTCCGACCACGACGTCTCGACTTGCGATTCATGCCAGCACATGAATCCAAAGGCCCTCAAGGAACGTGAGGCGAAGTTGTTTATGGCGAAGTCAAAGAAAGAAAAACATCATAAGAAGTCTTCTTCGCCAAGGCATCGGCGTCATCGAGACTCCCGGCGCCATAGAGAATCACGGCGCCATTCAAGCAAGGAGGCTCGTTCCAGGTCTTCGGAACGGCGCCGGAGGACTTGGGAGGTCAGTCCCACGGTCACGCCGCATCCATCGACGCCGTTGCCTTCTCCGGCGTCACCGACTTCACCTGGACAGGCGTCGGTGATTGAAGTGATGCAGCCTCTGGTGTTGTCTCCGGCGTCGCAGACGTCGAGGCTGGCGTCGGGGTCGCCTTCGATACAGGCACCCCAGTATCCGGCTTTTCCCACCCCTGGAGCCGATAGTTCCGCATTCCTAAATGCGATGTATACCATCTTCCAACAGATGGCTCCAGGGGGTGCTCCGGCTGGCCCTTTGGCCTTTTCATTGGGTGATCCTGCGCCTCTACGGCCGGCACCCTTTATGCCCTTTCTCCCTTTTGGGAACGTGGGCTCGGCGCCGGTGTCGGCGCCGGTGGCCGCTCCGGTGACTTCGGAGGGATTGGTCCCGGAGATTTCCATTCCGTCGTCGGGATTTCGTCCTGTGACTCCGGTGGGTCCATCCGCTCCGAGTGCTCTTTCATCGGCGCCGAAGCTACCTGTGGCGCCGAACGCGGCGTCAGTGGCTTCTGAAGATCGGCGCCGATCTTCGGCTTCGGCGGAGGCATTGTCGACTCCGCGTATCGAGCAGAGGCTTCATTCGAGGAGACGTGCTCTCCGTTTATTAGAGGAGCAGGAGTACCAACGAGTCCTGGAAGAAGGAGAACTAGAGGACTCAGGTGATGGACTGCATGGTCTAGATACAGCCAGTGGGCTCCTGTAGGGGGAAGATTACAGCATTTTCTCCGCAAGTGGAAGACTATTACAACGGACACTTGGGTTCTCAGTATTGTGGGAAAAGGCTACACCCTTCCTTTTCGGGAGTTCCCGCCCCTCATCCCGCCCCGCCCATCTTATGGTTCAGAAGAACACCTCCTGTTGCTAGAACAGGAGGTACAAGTCCTCCTTTCAAAGGGCGCGGTAGAGTTGGTCCCAGAGCAGGAAAGGGGTCGAGGTTGTTACTCAAGGTATTTCCTGATTCCCAAGAAGGATGGTCGGTTGAGACCAATCCTGGACCTGAGGATCTTGAATTGGTTCCTCAAACAGGAAAAGTTCAAGATGCTGACCCTAGCTCAGGTGCTTTTGGCGTTGAACAAGGAAGATTGGATGGTGTCTGTCGACTTGCAGGATGCTTACTTTCATATCCTGATACTCAAGTCACACAGGAAGTATCTCCGGTTTATGGTAGGATCGCAGTACTATCAGTTTGCGGTCCTTCCGTTTGGTCTTACTTCAGCACCTCGAGTCTTCACAAAGGTGATGTCGGTGGTTGCGGCAGAGCTCAGAAGGAAGGGGATAGCAGTATTCCCTTACTTGGACGACTGGTTGATCAAAGCCAAGTCGCCGGAGCTTGTGTCGCATTATCTGCTGTCAACGACTCAGTTGTTGTTCGACCTGGGTTTTTCGGTGAACGAGCCCAAATCTCACCTAGAGCCCTCTCAGCGCCTCCTGTTCATAGGGGCAGTACTGGATACAACATTGAGTCGAGCCTTTCCTCCGCCTCAGCGGATTCAAGATATTCAGGAATTGGTTCCAATGTTTCGAAATGGAGCGGTAGTTCCAGTCCTCAAGGTCCTTCGTCTGCTCGGTCTGTTTGCCTCCTGCATTCTGTTGGTCACGCATGCTCGCTGGCACATGAGGGCTCTTCAGTGGTGCCTCCGAAGGCAGTGGTCTCAACACAAAGGAGATCTAGAAGGTGCTGTCAAGATCTCCAGAGATGCTGCTGTGGACTTGAAGTGGTGGATTGCGAGCAACAATCTTTCACAAGGAAAGCCGTTCGCGCAGTCGCCACCAGTGGCCACGGTCATAACAGATGCTTCCACTCTAGGGTGGGGAGCTCATCTGGGGGATCTGGAGATCAAAGGCCTTTGGTCTCCAGAGGAGCAGATGTTTCATATCAATCTGTTGGAGTTACGGGCTGTACGTCTGGCTCTCAAGGCCTTCCTCCCTTCCCTTCGTGGTCAGTCGGTACAGGTCCTGACGGACAATACTACCACGATGTGGTACATAAACAAACAGGGAGGAGTAGGATCATACCTTCTCTGCAGAGAAGCTCTTCGACTATGGTCCTGGGCAAAGGACCATCAGATTTGCTTGGTAGCAAATCATCTGGCCGGGGTCTTGAATGTACGTGCGGACGGTCTCAGTCGCCAATTCTCGGCAGACCACGAGTGGTGTCTCCATCCAGATCAAGCCCGTTTGATCTTCCAAAGGTGGGGGTTTCCTCGGGTAGATCTGTTTGCCACTCTGGAGAACGCGCATTGTCCGTTATTCTGCAGCCTCCAGTATCCGATGCAGGGAGCGTTGGGGGACGCATTTCAAATAACCTGGTGCGGCCAGTTGCTTTACACGTTTCCTCCCATAACCTTGATTCCTCGAGTATTGAGGAAGATTCGCCAAGACCGGGCGCTAGTCATCTTAATAGCTCCGGATTGGCCAAGGAGGGTGTGGTACTCCGACCTTCTCCAACTCTCAATGTGCCCTCCGCTCCGTCTCCCTTTCAGGGCAGACCTCCTCTCGCAGTCGCAGGGGCAGGTTTTACACCCCAACCTCCAGAGTCTGCACCTACATGCCTGGAGATTGAACGGGGCAACCTGAGTTCCTTCTCTCTCCCGCCTGATGTAGTGGATGTTATATTAGCGGCCAGGCGACACTCCACTAAATCTATCTACGCTAATAGGTGGTCTAAATTTGTTGCGTGGTGTGGAGAGAGGCAGATTGATCCCTTACATGCTCATCTATCGGACGTTTTGTCTTTTGCTCTGTCTCTAGCGCAGAAAGGTTGTGCAGTGGCTACCATTAAGGGTTATTTGTCGGCCTTGTCAGCCTTCATTTGTCTTCCAGACCAACCATCGTTATTTAAATCCCCTATTGTTATCAGATTCTTGAAAGGTCTTCTAAATAAATATCCTCCAAAACCATTCGTTATGCCGCAATGGGATTTGTCCTTGGTCCTGACTTTCCTTATGGGGTCCCCTTTTGAGCCTATGCATTCTTGCCCCTTAAGGTATTTGGTTATAAAAACAGTTTTCCTGGTAGCTATAACATCTGCAAGGAGAGTGAGTGAGTTGCAGGCCTTATCGGTAAAGCCCCCTTATACAACTTTTTATGGGGATAAGGTGGTGTTGAGGACCAAGGCTGCTTTCCTCCCGAAGGTTGTTTCACCCTTCCATTTGGCTCAGACAATTACTTTGTCCACGTTCTATCCTCCGCCTCATCCTTCTAAAGAGGAAGAAAGACTGCACCGTCTGGACCCAAAGAGGGCGTTGAGCTTCTTTATTGATAGAACAAAGGATTTCAGGCTGGAGGATCAGCTGTTCATCGGGTACGTGGGCAAGAGGAGAGGAAAGGCAGTCCACAAGAGAACACTCTCCAGGTGGGTGGTTCTTTGCATTAAAATCTGTTACTCTTTGGCAAAGAAGGACCCTCCTGAGGGCATTAGAGCTCATTCCACCAGAGCTAAGTCGGCCACTTCGGCCTTGGCCAGAGGGGTTCCTGTGGTTGACATCTGCAAGGCCGCAACTTGGTCGTCCCTTCACACTTTTGCGAAACATTACTGTTTGGACTCTGAGGTCAGAAGGGACGGCCATTTTGCACGGTCGGTGCTGCAGGATTTCTTGGTTTGACCATTTAGGCACCCGCCACCGGGCGTGGTACTGCTTTGGGACTCTATTCATTAGGTGAGGAATCCACAGGTAGTTGTATCCATCAGAAGAACGAGTTACTTACCTTCGGTAACGACTTTTCTGGTGGATACATTAGCTACCTGTGGATTCCTCACAGTCCCACCCGCCTCCCCGTTGCCTTTCTGGTCTTACCAAGTAATCATTGAGTGCGCTCCTCTTGGTCTTCAAGGTTGCAATAGATGTTGTATATATGGATACTTGTGTATATTTATCTGTATATATATATATATATATATATATATATCTGTATATATCTTTGTGTACATACATGATTTGCATATATTTGTTCGTTATATTAAATTTACAGCTATTCATTGCAATATTGTGTATTTTACAAGGTTATGGGATGTTGCCTTGCTCTTTCATTGCATTGGGTGGTTGTTCTCATGCACGTAAAAAATGGTACTGACGTCGGCACGTCGTCGAGGACCTCTTATTGCCTGTATGACGTCAGACGGCGTCGCGTGGGCTAGAGTGACGTCCTCGTCGACGTGCAGAGACTAGGAAGAAGATTTCCGTTGAATGCTGGCGCCATGGGAGTATTCATTAGGTGAGGAATCCACAGGTAGCTAATGTATCCACCAGAAAAGTCGTTACCGAAGGTAAGTAACTCGTTCATTTGGCTCATAATATCTTACTACTGTGTAAACAGCGTCATATAGTTCTATCCCTGCGATTATCCAGCGCCCTCCATCATCCACCACACACCGGATGAATCTTACGCCAGAATTTGCTTTGATAAACACAGCTACCCCTTTGGAGCAACACATTTGATCTGTGGCAATTACGGACTCCACCCATCCCAGCTTGGAGAAAAGATCTTAACATTCCTCCCTCAGAAGATGGGTCTCCTGCAGTATCATTATCTGGGCTTGACTACCTTTTAAGTACTGCAAAATCGATCGACGTCTTTTAATAACCGGAAGCCCATTAACATTCCATCAAAGAATAACCCATGATCTCTTAATGGTTTTGTCAGTCACACCCATTCAAACCAGTCAGATGTCAACTGCTTCCTTCCCCCGAACAACCCACTCTGCACTCCACATCTATTATTGGACTTCCTACGGCTTATCTGCGCCATCATATGACTTGAATAGAGGACATTCACTTTTTGTTTTCTTTTTTTCCTACTGCTCCCCAACTCAGGTGCCCACCCCAGGGAACCCTCCCAACTAATATTGCCCGATCCACCCACCCCCACCGCGGATTAACTTCACATCTAAACTTAACATTTAGCTGCTGCCACAGTGTCCCTCCTTGGTAATCTGAGCGATAAAAGTGTCCAGGGCTGCAGGGTCAAGAAAATTATGAAGTCTTATTTCTCCACATGACTTTCATTACAGCAGGAAACCTCAGTTGAGCTGTAGCCCCCAACCTTCTCTTCCCAAACTCCCATTGTCTATCCGCAGTTTCCTTAGAGACATCAGATCGAATCCTGAAGGATGCCCCTTCTGCTTGTAGGGTGCCAGATTTTAAGGCCAAACTCAATAACTTCTCTTTCACTGAGTATGAAAGAAAATTTACTAGGATCTTTCGGGGATTCTTCCTCCCTGGATGTTGTTTAAACGGGCCCCTATGTACACGCTGTATTTCTGATTCCAGGTTATCCATCCATCTATCAGGAGGGAAGGAATCTCTCAATAGAGTAATCACAAATGGTTTGATATCTGAACCTTCCAGGCCCTCTTTTACCCCTAAGATCCTGACATTGTTTTGTCTTGCATTATTTTCAAGTCTTTCAAGCATGGACTTCAAGAGCAACACCTCCTACGAGTTTTCCTGCACCGCAGATTGCAGTGACTGCAACTCCACCTCTAATTCCAAAGTTCGCTGAGTCAGATTTTCGATTTTAACATCTAAATTAGATCAGGTACGTTGAATTCAGTTCTGGTTAGCCTCCGATATTTCAAAACGATCTTTAATCTCTTCAAACAAATGGGACAGAGTCTCTTGAACCAAATCCCAAATTTTTAACCCAGGGGTCGAGGCCCCTAAGTCTGAGTCAACCTTCTCTTCAATTCTCTGAAGCACAGCTTGTGTTTCGCTCCCTCCTCCACATGCCTCCCCATCTAAAATACTTAAGGAGACTACCTCCTGAGCTGTCATTTTATCGTGCGGCATAGATATTGCTAACTGGGAGGGGGGGTACCCTCGACTGACTCCATTAAAACCGTCCTCTCCACTACCATCTCACCAGCTTCACCACTGTGCTCCATTGCTCCAATCAACTCCCTTTTGCTCTTGAAAAGAGAGTCAATCATAACAGGCCTTGTTTTAAAATAAAATATTAAGGATGGCGTGATTCCCTTAACGTTCTTAATTAGCAAATTCTTGTCCTCAATCATAGAACTCTCCACAGCTGATTTATTTAAGGGAGTTTTCCTCAAATTCAAGTTTTCAGGATAGGAGGCTTTACTTAGCGTGGACTTCATTCAGGCTTTTATTGATTTTGTGGAAATTCTAGCTGTTGTTCTGTTTACCGCTGTCAGGACGCGGTAACGCTCCGGCCGCAGTGCGCGCGTTCTTTATACCGCGCGCTGCATAAATAATTTACACTGGACACGCAATCAGTATAACAGGCTGCCCGGTTTCCAACTGCCTCCCGCCTGCCGACCCAGCCACTTTATTACCTCTCCCCACGTCACGGGGTCTAAACCATTCATACCCCCATTAGCGGGGGAGATCAACCTTCCGGCACGTACTGACACGGGTTTTAGAAAACGACACCCCTGTCCGCTGGGTAACTTGGGGCGGTCCCCCAAACATAACATTCCTCCTCAACTATAAAATACCTTAACAACTAGACAGGGATGCATTACACACCTAATGCACAGTCCAACGGTGCTCACAACTAACTTTCCCAATGACCTTTTGCCCACTGTGGTCCACATACGTTAAAATGTTCACTTTACTCACACAAATAGTCCTTCAGCCTCTCTGGGGGTGATAGACAGGATCGCAAGTGATATCTTCCCCTCCCTTTTCTTTGAATCACCTCCCGACTGTCGTCCTCCACGGGCACCTCTACAGACTGGTTCTCCTTGATCGGGGTCGGGACCCTCATAGGTGCAACTTCTCTCTCTCCGAACTCAATCCTGGTGCCTGTAGGCCTATTCCTTAGCCCAGTCTCAGTGAAAAGATCTGGTCTCTCGAACTCTTCATCTTCTCCCTCATGGCTCCTGTCTTCTCTGCTCCTTTGACAAACCGGGGGATCTCCGTAGTAGGTCTTGAAACATGAGATGTTCCTTGTCACCACCTCATTTCCTCTTGTAGCTGTCATTAGCGTTTCTTTTACTCGCGTGACAGTCCACAGGCCAGATTCAAAGGTCGTTTAAAATTTTCCTGCCGGATGTCTATTCTTCATGAGTACCACCTCACCTTTACTCAAATATCTGTTACACGCTCTCCTCTTCCTTGACATCCGCTCATTTTGGACCTGTCTCTGTTGCAGTCTCGCTTCCGCTTGTCTTTGCCTATTTTTTAACTGTTCTGGTGTCTCTGTCATGGTTTCCACTTGAGGAATGGTATCCCTTACTTGTCGTTGCATGCAAATATGGCTCGGGGGTACACCAGTTGTACTGTGAGGAGTCAGGCGATATTCTCTCAAAAACTCAAAAATCGCACAGTCTATATTTTTCTCTCTCACTACCGCAATCCTCAGTATTTTGTTTAGGGTCCTCATAAATCTTTCAGCCTCACCATTGGCTTGAGGCCATCGTGGAGTGATTTTTCGATGTTGAATGCCATGGGATGCCAGATATGCTGCAAAATCATTGCTCAAAAATGGAGGACCATTGTCGGTTCGTAGTTCTTGTATCATCCCATGCGTTGCCATAATTTTCTCCATGCATGGTATTACCTTCTCCGTGACCGTAGATTCTAAAATTTCGACCTCAGGATATTTTGAGAAATCATCGATCACTACTAGCATATGTCTTCCATCCGGTAGACTTCCCAGATCTGCACTCGCTCTCTGCCAGGGCGTCGCCGGGATTGATTCGGTAATGATGGGGGGTGGCGGATCCATCGGCCCCACCAGTTGACATGCGTGACACCTCTGTATGGTCTTCTCCACCCAGGTGTCTAGGTCAGGGAACCACACTTTGCTTCTCAATCGGGCTTTTGTTTTTACCATGCCCTGGTGAGCGGTATGGGCCAGATCTACTGTTCTTTGCCTCAGGCTGTCAGGGATAACCAGCCGACTTCCTCTCAACAGGCAGTTTTCAGGCGACACCGCCAGCTCATGCCTGACTCGAAATAATGCTTGTAGGTTGTGGTTGGCTTCCTCGGTTCTTAGATTCAGATTCTGCTTCAACAAATGCCATCTCCCATCCCTGACACAGGACATTGCCAATTGCAATACCTCATCTTCTTTTGTTGCGTCTTGTATATCTTTCAGGGACATAGGCAGTGGCCGCGATCTCTCCACTATCAACCTCACATACTCCTCCGTACTCTCGATCTCCTCATTTTCAATTACGGTAATCGGTCTTGCATGTCGAGACAAATAGTCTGCTGGGTTTTGTGCCCCGGGGCGGTATACCACAGAGAATTGATACCCTTGTAGTTGGAGAATCCATTTTTCAATCCTCTGGGGAGGCTGTGAGGCTGTTTTGTTGAATAACGGTATCAGCGGCTTGTGGTCGGTGTAGACAATGAATGGGTGACCATAGATATACAGATGATAGTGGCGACAAGCCCAGTTAACTGCTAGCGCCTCCTTTTCTATGTGTGAATATCTTTGTTCCGTTTCTGTCAATGCTCGACTGGCATATGCCACGGGGGCCCAGTCGCCTTCTTTTTTTCTTTGGGACAACACGGCTCCGAGACCTGTGGGGCTCGCATCCACTGAGAGCTCTGTTTCTTTTGCTGGGTCAAAGAAGACCAGAGTTGTCTCTGCCGATAGTGCCTGTTTCGTGTCCTGAAATGCCTTTTCCTGCGTAGTATTCCACTCCCACGGAGTGTGAGCCTTGGTTAACTCCCTTAGGGGAGCCGTGAGGGAGGTTAGATTGGGAATGAACCTCCCGCAATAAGTTACCATTCCCAGGAAACTTCGCACACCGGTGACTGAGGAGGGGGTGGTGCTGACTTTATATCTGCCACCTTCTCTGGGTCAGGTCGAACTCCTTTTTCTGAGAAATGATATCCGAAGAATGCAATGTCCTTTCTCAGAAATTTGCACTTCTCCTGATGTAATGTTAGTCCATTTGCGTGCAGTCGTTGGAATGCTGCTCGTAACCTCTGTAGGTGTACCTCAACTGTGGGCGCATGTACCAGGATATCATCACTCACATTTATGACTCCCTCCAGGCCAGCCAGAACTCCTCTTATGGTGTCCTGGAAAACTTCGGCCGCGCTGGCGATCCCGAAACTCAGGCGTCGGTATAGTCTTAGTCCCACATGGGTGGAGAATGTGGTGATAGCTCTGGACTCCGGAGCCAACATTATTTGGTGGTATCCAGCTCTTAGATCCATTTTTGAGAACCATTTGGACCCGCTGACCTCTGCCACTATTTCATCGACTGTCGGGGTGAGGTGATGCTCCCTCCGGATAGCTACATTTGGGAGGCGCATATCTATGCATATGCGTACCTCCCCTGGTTGCTTGGGTTTTCTGGTGACTACAATGGGTGACACCCATGGGGTTGGTCCTTCGAACTTCTCAATTATGTCCGCTTCTTCCAGTTTCCTCAATTCGGCCTCCACTTGTGGGCGGAGATGAAATGCAATTCGTCGGTGTTTCAATGCGACTGGTTCTATAGACTTGTCTATGTGTAGTTTTACTTGTCGATCTTTCAGGCAGCCAATTCCTCGGAATATATCTGCGTACTCTTCCTGTAAGCTTTCTAGCTCCCCCACGTGGATGCTGAACGCGAATGTTACCAGTTTCAACTCTTCTGCAGTACGGCAACTGAGCAGCATTCCTGTTCCGATCTTGGTGACATACACCTTGGATTGTACCGTTGCATCATCATGATTGATGTCCGTCACGAAGACTCCCGCCATTGGGAGGGGTCTTGTTGATCCGAATGCGAATACTTGTACTGTTGTGCGCCGTAGAGGGGGGTTATGCGGCATTTGGTCAAACTCAGATTGCGCCAGTATATTAATTGACGCTCCCGTGTCAATGAGGGCAGTTACTTGGTGCCCTGCCACTGTGACTTGGCACTTTGGAATTTTCTTCCGGCTTAGACAGCCCGGTTCTGTTGCATGGATTATGGACACGGTTCCTTCTGGCTCGTCATCATCATCCATGTCAGGAATTAGATCTGGTGGTTGTACCGCTTTGGCCCCTTGACTTGTCTTTTGTCTATCTCCTCTTGCCCTGGTATTTGAACGGCAAACTTTTGCGAAATGATTTAGTTTTTGGCAGTTGGTGCATTGTTTTCCCAGTGCCGGGCACTTCCCTTGGTGTGGAAATGTTCCTCCACACATATAGCATGAGCGTTGTGCACCTGTCGATCTTGTTCTGTCCTTTTTTTTTGTTATGCTGCCTGATGCTATGGCATTTATCGGTTCTGTTTTGATGGTTTGTGCGAGCGCAGTTTCCATGTGTGCGGCTCTTACCCTGGACAACTCTTTTGACCTGCCCATCGTCAGCATGTCAGCCATCGTCCTACCTGGGATCTGAAGGATGTGCTCTCTTAATTTTGTTGAGTGGCATCCTTGGATAAATTGTGCTCTTATCTCATCATCTGGGTCAGGTAATGTGCATGTGCTTGCTAATTCCTTTAACCTTGCATAGTATGTGTCTACTGATTCATCTGAGCTTTGTCTGGCTTGTCGCAGGAGGAATGGTTCGTAGTCTGGATTTGCCATGGGTTCAAAATATGCAGTTATTGCTCTTTTCAGCGTTCGGTACGTGAATGGGGGCCCTTCTTTAGCCACTGTCTTGCTGATTCTGTGCAACATCGCTCCTCCCATGTGCAGGAGCATCGGTCTTTGTCTATCCGGGTCTAGTGCGACAGCTGCGAAATAATTTTCTACACGTTCCACCCATGACTTCCATTTTGCAGTCTGTGCTGATGGGGCTCCTTCCATCACAAAAGGCTCTATGACCGGGAAAGTAGCCATTTTTTTTTTTTTTTTTTTTTTTAAATTTCCTTGACCTCTGTCTATCTTTCCTATACTTTGTTGTTGTCCTTCTTTGTTTGCTCATATATGTCTTTATTTTCTCTTTGTTGTACTCCTTTGTCCCCTTTTCTTTCTGTGTACTCTTAGGCCCAATTATCTGTGCCCCTTCGTTTCTGGGCCTCACTCTCCCCCTCACCTCCTTTTCCGTGTGTGGCTGTCAGCCGGTCTCCTGGGGCCGTTTTGGGAGCAATGTACTGTGTTCTTTTCTGAGCGCGCGTCACATCAGGGCTCATTCCAGTATTTCCTAGATGAAAAACGACTTCCGCTCGCGCCTTCTTGCTTCGGGCGTTTTTTTTTTTTCTTGGCGCGTGTTTCAAAACTGCCGTGGTCGCCCCGCCGCTTTTCCCCACGTGGGTTCGATCCCACCCTCGTCGCCAATTTGTTCTGTTTACCTCTGTCAGGACGCGGTAACGCTCCGGCCGCAGTGCGCGCGTTCTTTATACCGCGCGCTGCATAAATAATTTACACTGGACACGCAATCAGTATAACAGGCTGCCTGGCTTCCAACTGCCTCCCGCCTGCCGACCCAGCCACTTTATTACCTCTCCCCACGTCACTGGGTCTAAACCATTCGTACCCCCATTAGCGGGGGAGATCAACCTTCCGGCACGTACTGACACGGGTTTTAGAAAACGACACCCCTGTCCGCCGGGTAACTTGGGGCGGTCCCCCAAACATAACAGCTGTGGGGCGCTCTGTGCCTCCCAATCTGTCAGTACTGCCCCCTGTACAAGAGAGGTCCACGATGACCCGACCAAATGACTCTCCTCGTGTCCTCTTCGAGTGCGCCTTTTTATTTGGATTTCACCATTCAGTCTGGCCCCAGTCCCACTACCCTGCTCACCTCCTGGGCCCAGGGATGGGCACTCCATCAAAAAACAAAGAGGCTTGCCTTCTTTAATTAGGCAGCACCTCTTCCTCCTCCTTATAGCTTCACTGCGGTCCTCCTTGACTCTCAAGCGCCCCACAGGCACCAACTTGTGCTGGCTCTGCCCCCTCTGTCTTCGGCAGTGTCTCCAGCCAGCCGCGCGCTTATTCCAAAGCGGAGCTCACCCAGCGTCACTACGGGAGCCTGCATCCACTGCAAAACAGGAAAAAACCCTATGCTGAAAGTTCGGGAGGGGGGAACCCCACCCCTCCAGTATCGCGCCATCATCCTCGAGCGAGCCAGCGGCACCCTCCGCCGCAGCCACTTGATCCACGTGGGTAGATTTCCAACCGGACATTAACCGGCCGCCATGTTCTCTCCGATCGGAACGTGACCTTTCACCTTCAGGTCACAGATTCGGGCTGTGCCTTAATTTTAGATCTTGTTTCAACAATCCTTTGATTGTTAGATGTTTGGGTTTTGGGTATTGTTTCCCTTATAAGAGCACCGCCTCATAAGAAAATAGGAATGTAGTAATAATTATACTAAAGCAACTAGAGTACAGTTGTGAGCACCGAATTCTCCCTCAAACCCACACACCATTAAGTGATAAATACAATCTGTTTTTCTCCTTCCTGTGCCTCTTTCCCACCTTTTTTCTCAAAATTTCAGTTGAATCATAAAAACACCTACAGTCTAATACTTGACGATACCGAAATATACATGATAAGGAGGAGCTCTACCTTCTGGTAATAATGAATCTTTAATCAGCATTCAATAGCCCATCCTTTCTTCCTGAATGTGAATGGAAGTGCTAAGTGCTGATATGGTTCCCTTCCTTCCTGTCTTCTCGATCCAAGTTTGTTAAGGTGAACTCCTTCAAAACTCCCTGGTTACTGATTAACTGCGCTGTGCCTTCCCTATTCACATGCTTGAATTATTCCCTAAGTCAGGTGGGACCTTCACTAGTTAATTTTAGCCTAGCATAGCATAGTACCATTACCTCCTCAACCCCATTTCTCGTCCCAATACTTCTTGACAATGGATGTTCCACCTCTACCCAGGCTTATATGCCTTACCCAGAACCAATCCAAAAATGCTGTACGCAAAAAAAAAAACCTCCCCCCTCTTAATCTCCAATCACCTTGCACCACCTTACCATAAAAAGATTCTGGAGCCCAGTCCTCAAGTTATATGTTGGTCCTTTGGGCCATTCCAATTAACTAGGCCCTAGGAGGCTGAGCCTCATCGGGTTTGTTTGTATGCCCCGTCTACTTGCCTCCCAGCATTTGGTGCTGTGCTGGGCATTGCGTCTGTGGATGGAGGTCATGGCTGTTTCCCTGTATGAGGGGTTGGCTGGGCCTTCCTTGCTGGGATTGTGGGGTTTTTTTGTACAGAAAAAATGCCCCCCCCCCCATGTGGTCGAGGCTGGTGGGGTACATCTGTTCCTGGAAGTTATGTGGCACGATTTCCAGTGTCTGAGGCGTTTTTACTTTGCTCTCCTCCTGCTTGATTTTTTTTTGGGTGTTTGGGGCTTCTGTGGTTTTTCTCCCTCACTTTTGACTATTGGTTCTCTGTATGTGTTTGTGAAACAATATTAATAATAGTAAAACTAATAAAAGTAATATTTTTATATACCACTCAAGAGGAGTCACCTATGGCCTAATTGTTAAGGTCTCATATTCACACACTAACAGTTGAGGGTTGTAGTTCAAGTGTGTCTGTGGTAAAAAACAAATGACCCATAAAGCAGCATGGGATATACTTTACTGCTATTTCATGATGTTTCTATGTGTGTTACCCTTGCTTTAGCAGGCATGGTTTGGACATCTTGGGGTCTTGTGGGGCCTTATAAACAGGCCTTGCTTCCTTCTCTGTGTCAGTTTACCATGGAACACAGAAAGAGATTGGCTTCAGTGTTGATCAGGAGAGAATAAAATGGCGTAGGTCTGAGGATGTCCTCCCTGGATCCTCTCAGGGAATGAGAATTTATGATGATCAATTCCAGCTTCTCTTCTCCTCCCTTTCTGATGCTTTTGTGAAGTGCAAGGCATCTGGCAGCTCACACTATTCTCTCTCTTCCCCTACCTCTTCAGTATCCTCTCTGGTGGTGTCCTCTTCCTGTCCTTCTTCAGAGTATGATGAGGATGTTGGATCTCCATTGACTGAGACTCTGTCCAAGTCCAAATTTCTTTAGAAATCTGATCTTTTGGCACTGTTCAGATATCTGTGTGACAATCTGAGTATCCCATAGAGGATAAAGTCCCTGGTCTGAGCTCAGGTCTTTTTCAGCAGTTTCATTTTTGCCCCCTGCTTCCTTGGCTGTCAACAAAGAAGTACTGTATCTTCTTCTTCGTGAATGGAAGGATCCTGAAAAAGCGGATGTGCCAACATTTTGGCTCATCTTTATCTTCTGGCCAAACGTGATATTGAGTTCCCCTCATCATTGAAAGTTGATTCCCTGCTTTCTCTTTGCTGGTTGCCCATCTATTATGTCCTAGGAAGTTCCTATTTCAGATTTTGTTGATCGTCAAGTGGGGGCTTCCTTAAAGGAGTGTTTTTCTGGTGTGAACCTGGCTCTTCAAGCTGCCATCTTTGCTGTCTAGGCCTCTCATGCTTTGGTCAAGGGCATCTAGTCTTTGACTATGACAGTCCAGGATGGGGTTGAGTGTTCATCTCTGTTTACTAATATGGAGACTTAGAAAACCTTTCGGTGTATGTTTCCTGTGATATTTTAAAGGCTTCAGCCTCAGCCATGGCTTCTTCAGTTTCTCCTTGCTGCCAAGTGTATCTATGTGATTGTAAGGTGGACTTAGCTCAGAAATCAAGGTTGTTGCATATGCCCTTCTCTGGCAGCCATCTTTTTTTGGGAAAGATTTGGAGCCAATGCTCCACAAGACTTTCAAAAAACAGAAACATGCCCTGCTTTTTCACTCACATCACTGAGCTGAACCCTCTCGGAAGGAAACACTCACAGGGTTTTTTGGGGTCGGTTTCAGTCCAATTCAAAGTGCTTCCGTGCTCGCCCGTTCTCCAAACCTCAGCCTCCACCTGCACCCAAGACAGGGAAGCGCTCCTGACTATACTGCCCTCCCGGTGGGAGGTCATCTTGCCCTTTTTCTTCCAGCTTGGCAGACACATGTTTCAGATGCATGGGTGTTGCAGATCATCTCAGAAGGGTACTCCCTAGACTTCAACAGCTTTCCTCCCCATACAGGTCTGGTGGAGTCCCTCTCAAGCACCTTTGATCTTCCTGTTCTTTCTCAGGAAATTGGAGATCTCATCAGGAAACGTGCTTTTATAGCATTTATAGCATTAGACAATAGAATGAGTCATTACAAACCTGAGCTGTGCTCAGTAGAGGAAAATACTTCCGGCAACCAATTTACATTATATTTTTCCCCATGGAATATTACAAGAATATAGAATAATTATTGAGAGCTGAAGTACTATTGCATTGAGGTTTCACAATAGTACCACACACCTCCTGGAAACCTTTTGGAATATGTTTGATAGCCTTTTGCTGACAGAAAAGATTTGGCAAACCAAGTGGGAAAATTATGTTTTTGCCAGGCATTCCCCAAAAGGCTATATGCATGTTAAGAATAATAGAGGAATATCTGCTTTTAACGTTAATACTGGGTGAGCCATTTATACAGTAATTTCTACATCTATTCTATATAAAAAACTTAAATAGCTAAGGGTTGAAACTTTACATGTGGACATGCACCAAAAACAATGACCTACTTTTATTAATCTGTGAGAATAATATTTTCTGTTACATAATCATTAAGTGAATAGTGCCATTTTGTTTTGATGCCTGTTTCTCTATAAAATATTGTATTCTTTTGTTTACCTAGAACATTATCATGGGGAGGCTGGACAAAAGACGCAAAGGAGTATATGGACCTCCAATGGGAAAAAAGTGTATCATCTTTGTGGATGATATGAACATGCCTGCATTAGAGCAATATGGCGCTCAGCCGCCAATCGAACTCCTCAGACAGTTTTTTGACCATGGAAACTGGTAATTATTCAAAATCAGGCACTATAATATTTTAATATTGTTTAAATTAAATTTACTCTGGCCAAGGGAAGGAGTAAATGTGTTTGCATGTTGGGGAGTGAAGGGCACAACCACAGAATGAGAGGGAGCATAGATAAATGAGTTTGTTCCCTGGAATTCCGCACACCTTTAAATAAGCCATTTGCAAATTGAACTTAGGTTCTCAAATGGAGTTGAGAATGTGGATCACCGGGGACCAGGTATGTCAACCCTGGTGCTAGGACAGGGTAGAAGTGGGATACTTGGAGATTGACAAGCCCTAGTAATGATGATGTTCGCTGCTGTGGGCCCCCCGCCTGTCTGTCCATTGATGCTCCTCCCCCATACTCCCCCAGTAGGTGTCACTGCAAGACACTCTTGTATGGCTCTGTCTTCTTTCTGCAATTGTTCATGCTGCTCTTTCTTTCCATACTCCTTTACCACTTCCATCTCACAACAAACCCCCTCGCTATCCCACCCCCATGTGTCTTCCTCTCCTCCTGGGCACACAATGTCAGGGAAGCTGTGGCCATCCACTGTAGTTCTGGCTTCGTTGTTCTCTCTCTTCAAAGGGAGTATCCCCTGATGTGAATGTTCACTGACTGTATCCTCTGCACTGGACCCTGGTCTTGCTCTGTATGTCCTCTTTTCTTCATCCTTATCCCCTGTTAGTATTTGTGAAGCTTATTCTCCAATAAATAAATCTTGCAAAAAAAAAAAAGAGAGAGAATATGGCCTATGAAGCTGATTTACTCCTAATCAACATTATGCCAGTCTGATGTAATATTACATATGAATAAGTGCATTTAAAATTGTAAATTTGTGTGTTTTAATTTGCACAATTTGCACACAGAACTGAAGATCTTTATGGATGTAAGTTGAAATTAAACTTGCACATGTCTTGGTGGATCTGGCCCAAAATACTTTAGAATTCTCCCATTTTGCACTTGTTTTTATTAAATGTTGAATGTAGTATGTTCCATGTCTTATCTGTATATTACGTTTCACAGCTTTCTTTGCAATCTTGTATTTTTTGTGTCACTATCACCTGTATTATTGAGTGATTGCACTTAATGGAAGCCTCAGCTGAAAATATATATGAATATCAACAAGTACCCTATTAGATTTCTACAATGTCAGTCTTGCCTAACTTGTGGGTAACAGGTTCATCTGATCTATAGAGAACAGAGTGGTGGCAGATGTTTTACTGTGTTAACTACCAATCTTGTCTAACCAAGACTGTTCACCTCTTTTGAAGGTATGATCTAAAAGATACCACTAAAATACTACTAGTTGACATACAGTTGATTGCGGCAATGGGCCCTCCCGGTGGAGGAAGGAATGCTGTCACTCCTCGGTTTCTGCGCCATTTCAACATTGCTACAATCAATGCCTTCAGTGATGCCACCATGGTCCGAATCTTCTCCGCAATTGTGGCCTTCTACTTTAGAGTTAATGAGTTTTCTCCAGAATTCTACACTGTGGGAAACAATATAGTAAATGGAACAATGGAGGTAAGTCAGTGACAACATTCTCTTGGCACTTTTAAATAGATTGTGTATTATTCATTTTATTGCTTTCTGAAGTCAAGTATCGTCTAATATGTTCAATGACGCAGGTGATAATCATAAAACACATTCCCAACTTTTCTCAAGGTTACCACCTTGTGGAGGCATGGAAACTGCTTCCAGCTCCCAAAGCTCTTTAGAGTAAAGCTTTGCACAGCTAGCACCTCTTGTGTACGGAATTCCCTGCCATCTGTGCAGCTGTGCACCTTGGCAGAATCCATTTGTCAGCTAACTGGTAAGGACTGAAGATTGCTTCATTGTAAACAGTATTTCTTCCTTTTTTTCAATTACACAGAGACCCGGACTCCTACCAACACTGACAATTCTTCTTTTTTTCTCCATGTGGTATATTAGGCCGCACACAGTCTCAGCACTTTTCTGTTGACTGTTTGGATTTCACTCTGCACTGCATCAGAAGAGTGTGTGGCTTTTAGTTGGTCTGCTGCTAATGGTTTTGTAGGGAAAACGTCATGCTGGTGCCAGTGTAGAAGGTGATTCAGATTGCTCTCCCCGCCCTTCCCTGTTAAGCAAGTGTCAGCCTGGTGTATCATTTCTTTCAACTCTGCATCTTGCCTTTTTTCAGCTTTACGTCCAGACTCAGAACTTGAGGGGGCTAAGCTCATCGCTGACCGGAGAAAGGCTGTGGCAAGAGATGGTGGTCTTTTTCTCTTTGGGATTACTGGGTATGTCCTTAGACGTGTCCTTAGGGCCACCTCCACAAGCTGCAGCTTTTCAAATCCATTCTAATAATGTCATGTGTCAGTAGGAGTTTCATGCAGAAAGCCTGACCAAGCAATATCAATCTCTCAAGTTGATGGTTGGAATTCTGGGGGAATTCAAGGTCAACTCCTCTGGTCACACCAATTTTTTAGGGGCACTAAACTATCCATCAGGCTCTATTTGGTAGTCTCAAAAATGCTTTTAAGTGAAATGCTACTCCTGCCATTGGAGCTGGAGGGAAAATACATTTCTTGCTGTTGTCTGTTCACAAAACACATTTTAAGTTGCTATCTCTGCTCCTACCTCCCAACTGGCTGCCTGGTGAACCACCTTCTTCAATCCTGTTTAATGCCTTATTTCAGTTTTACGGAGAAACGCACAGCAGGTGAAATGGACAACTGGTCAGCTGTACGGCGCAAGAGACGCTAGTCATTTTCTTCTGCATTAGTGTATGAGTATATAACCTTCTATTTATGGCCTTCTCCATCAGCTGCTCATCTTGTGAAACCCTTCAATTAAGTTCAGGTAGGAGTGGCTTTCGCTGCATAGAGCCTGACTTGACAGTGCCAATCTCTAGTGTTGTTAGTTCTTTGGGGAGGTGACAATGGCTCCCATGGCTTGCTCCATTAGGAATGGAACAAAAAACAATAAGAGCACTTATGTGCCACCATGTGGGCATTCTCAAGGGTGTATTAGGCATTCTCAAAGGAGTACTGATTTCTTAGCTCTTCCCCACCTTGTCTTTTGGAAGGTTTGTTATTAGCAGGTTGAGGTGCAGGGGCATGGAGAGTCTGAAGTTTGATCAGTATTTACTTGTTAATCTTCATCTCCCTCCTTTTCCAACTTTTGATTCCCTCATTAGCTCTTTCTTTCACTTCATTTATCAAAGGCTAGAAAGAGAGGATCTTGTTAATTTCATAGTTTGGGATTTGAATGCAATTATTTTCAATTATGCTGTCAGCATATTCGCTGGATGCTTTATATATACACCACGTCCTCTCCACCCGCATTATGTTGACCAGATAAGAGAGGTAAAAGTACCTTAGGTGCATGTAAGGATTATGGTTATATAATTGCAAAAGAAAGATTGCCCAATGATATCCCTTCCCACTTTACGTACAAGAGCTGGAAGATGTTACTAATTGACTATATCCTTACTTCTTTCCCCATGTTCAGTTTTCTATCTGATGTTGAGATATTGGACTCTTTGTGGAGCGGTCACAAAATAATTTGTTTTAGCATCAAGTTAGCTCTGGCAGAGTACTTGCTTAGAATTTTAAGGGTGGTACAATGCACCTTGGCATAGCGAATGAGAAAGTCCACTTAATATTGTTAGTGAGTGTAATCTCAGTGGCTACCTTCAAGAAAGATATGTGGACCATGGCGGTGGAGAACTCTTTTCCTCAAGGTGCCCTTTCGATAAATAACAATCCCCTAGAAGTCACCCACAAAGAATTTAGTCTTAATAAATTGATTATCAAATTTCAAGGGGAACAATCCTTATCTTTTTCTTGGGTTAGAAGGAAAGTGCTAAAATTCTTAAAAAGAAGGCGCTCAAGATGGAAAGCAACCATTTAAAAAACAGCAAGTTGATAAGATCTGTACTGATCTACAGGAAGCTGCCATCAATAAAGACTCTAGAAGGTTCTGGAACATAATTAATATAGTATGAGGCCCAAAATTAGTCCAATCTCAAGTAATAAATGGTTGTCTTATTTTTTGAACCTATGCTCCACTAATCCCTCACTTGATGAGGATGTACCGCATTTGGGTGGTTACCTCCTCTAAAGTGAGAGATTTAATAAGCCCTTCAAGAGCCCAAATTAAGGAGATTGTTCTTCCCACAAGAACCTTGTGTGCTAGGAGCCAGGACCAAATTCAGATCACCATCATATAATTGGAAGCAGAAATTTGGTTAGTCTTTTTGGCAGCTCTCTATAACTGTTACTGGCATAGATCAATTCCACCTTCATGGAAGGCTCTACTGCTCTCCCTAATAACTGCAGGCAAAATGCTCCTTGATTTGATAGGGAAAATGTGTGCTAAGAGCCTTTTAGGTCATCTTCAATATTGGCTGGATGCTAATAATATCATACCGCTGGAACAGGCTGGGTTTAACACCTAACAGTTCTACCTTAGATAATCCACAGTCCTTCAATAGATATTAGAAAAATATGTTGTGCTAAGTAATATGCCGGTCTACGTGATTATATTGACTTCCCCACAGCGTATGACCGTGTAGATCATCCAACCCTATGACGAAAGCTCAGAAATCTGAAAATTCCTGGCCAACTACTGAACCTTATCACCGCGCTTTATTCCTTTACCTGGTGCCATGTCCTGCTTGGGGCAACCGTGAGCTATCACCTAAAATAATGAGGAGCAACTGTCTTAAATAAGTCTGTCTGTTAGCTCTTTTATTATTTTCATTATATATCCTTGACTTACTAATGGTATTGACTGACTTGGGAGGGTATGCCCAGAAGGTAGGTGATTGTAACTATCTTCATTGCTTTATGCAAATTATATTTTTGACCTGATTCCTAGAGGGCTTAAGAGTTGGTTGGATTGTCTGCAGAGGTTTGCTGTCAGCCATTATTTAAAGATTAATATCAATAAGAGCAAAGTGGTGATCGTTAATGTTAAAAGAGGTAGAAAACAGAAAGTTTGAGTTGTGGCTAAGAATCCAGGAATTGGAATATGTTAATACATACCCTTATTTGGGCAAAATATTCTCTGCCAATCTTTCCATGAAAGAACATATTTCACACTTATCTGGGAAAGTGATGGCACATAGCAACACACTTCACACAATTTATAGGGCTGTGGGCTGCAGACATTTTATGCATTAACTTTCTGTTTATAGTGTAAGAATCCACCTAACTTCACTTAATGTCATTGTAATTATGGATTTAAAATATTGGAACTTTCTGCATAAAATGGAGAGGAAAGTACTTCACAAAAATTGTAATGTAAATGTCCTTGCTCGGGTTGAGGCCTTACCCTTAGAAATGGGGCTCCTGATCACCTATGTTAATGGGATGACCTCTGTCCTCCTTTGGGGAAACAAGCTTTTGCTTAACGTTAGAATTTGGGAAATTTGTTGACACAGGTATACACCCTGTCCAAGTAGGGACCACTATCCAAGGGTAAGTCAGATAGAGACCCAAAGATAAATTGTACTGACCCTCTGGTAGTTTGGCGCAGAGCAGGCAGGCTTATCTACAGAGGCAATGTATAAAGCGCTTGTGCAACACACTCACACAGTAACACAATGAATACACCACGAAAAGAGGCTCCACACAGGTTTATAAAAAATATATTATTATATTGTAAACAAATTAAGGCCAAAGCGATAGAAATTTAGCAAAGTGATACAGTGCTTTTATCTGAACAGGGTTGAGTTTACGGCAATTTCTAGTTTTAGTTATTTAATTTTTTTTTAAACATATGATTTGGATTACTTTCAGGGACCAAAATATGCTCTCATGCAAGGGCAAAATAAGGATGGAGATATCTACATGCTCTGCGGCCCATCCTCAACCATACTTAAAGTGGAACTTGGAGTTTTGTATTTATCGTTTTTTTTATTGTTTCGATTTAATATTTTGCCATTAAATACTATGACAGGAGCATGGCTGGGCATGTTCCTTGACCTTAGATTATGTAATCTATGCACAGTCTCCAAACAAACTTTAGAGCGTGTTATTTTTGTGTGCCCCGCATTGTACCATAATCATTGATATTTGCTGAAACTACTGTTTTTGAAAAATTGAGTGCGCTCATCAAAAGATGCCATTCATTTTTTTATTTAACACAGTAAATGAAATGATGTGTTTTGACATTTTTAGCTTTTCTAAATGTTTCTTAGATATTGATGAGGTAAACTGTATTCCATGTAGAGTGGAATTCATTGCATATTTGTATTTTATGTGAAGTGGATCTCATTGTAGATCTGTATCTTATAAATACATTAACATTGAGAAACAGAATGGCTCTCAGGCACTAAAGAGAAAAGTATCTGTGTCCTTGAGCAGAGCAGGTTGTTTTGAGCTGGATTTATGTCTGACTTCTCATTGATTAGCTCATCAAATAATTCTATGAGGGCAGAAAATCCCCTTTTGCATGCTCCGAAGGAATCCTAATAACTGATCTATCTTAGTCTAAGACATTCCTACTTCACCATTCTCAGTGCTCAACATGAGGGTGAAACAAAGGACTATTCAGTGAATGCCTAAAGCCTTATTAGCAATTAAGTGTTTGAGCTTCCTGCACAGCCCTCTTTGAAGTTAATAAGAACAAATTAATAAACATAAGTTTGATATTGAGCTCTCCCACTGAAGCCATGTTCAAGGAAAGGGAACAACATTACATACTAAAATTGTTGGTGGCTGGAGGAAACAAATGCTTCAATACATTATGCATGTATATGTTTTTTCTACAGGCCTAAGACCTATATGCAAAGTGAATATATTGGTATCAGCAATTGACCTCCCTCTTAAAGTTTAATAAAAAAAAACTATCATCTTAAAGTTTTTAAGGCCTTAAAGCTTGTCAAGTAGCTGTCAGTGCCTGATGATCACAACAAAGGGGTGTGAAAGTAAAGTACTTGCAAAAGAACCAACTAAAAACGGTCAAATTGGCTATATCCATCAACCATATATGAAGGCTTCTGAAGTAATTAAGGGACCAGAAGAGCAAAGCCTTATTTGGTTTACTGGTCAGCTGTTAGCAAGTGAACATTACATGGACAGTAAGCAATCTCCCCCTAATAACTGGCTTTGACAATGAATAGGAGAAATGAAAAAACGAGTTCAAACCAGGTCTGTGATAATTGAAAATGTAAATAGTACTACCTACTTAACAAATATATTCAGCTGAGGGCAATTCAGGGCCAGAGTTTTTGGAATGTTAATAGCATGAAGCTTCTTGGATTATCCTTTTCAAGTTGGGTAGTCCTGAAAAATGTAGTCAATACTGCTACCTTGATCCCTGCTAACATCAAGGAAGGTATTCTGCCTTTGAAGCTGAGTAGACTTTCTGGGCCAGACAATGTGCCTGCAACCAGATGTGTATCACAATGCAGATTTTGAGCGGCCCAATCAACTACCTCCCTCCTTTTATGATGGGTAAAATCAGCTGGTAGTTTAGCAGATTCCTGGTGTGTGGCCACTATCAAGCCCATTTTCAAAATGGCTGCTCCTAGCAACCCTGTGAAATACCACTTAATTTATTTATTGATATACTCCAAAATCTAAGATAGACCTATTGTGCTGGAATGCATGGTCTATGGAGAAAAATATATACTCGGTAATATAACAATGGACGATTGTTTTTCCATGTAGGGGAGTTAATGAGACAATAAATCTGTTACTTATCTATAAATTTCATTAACCCGATTAAGGTCCTCCTTGTCCCAGTCATGTACCCTCCCTCCCTTCTTATTTTTTTGTCTGGTCTTGTTACTAGCAGGCATGGAGGAGGGAGGAGTCTTTATTGAGTATAGAAATTGAAAAAAGACTAGCATGTAGAAGTAGTAGAAGTGCCTGTCTGGAGGCGGGACCTCCTCATACAGTAATGAATGGGACGAGGAGATCCTTTGAGGGGGTAATTTTGCTGTTCCTTTGTTTGTTTTTTGGGTAGCCAAACTATCTGTCTTAAGCTACCCCGTTGAGTCTTCTGTCCCCCAGGAGCCATCAATAGACGTGGTCTGTCAACAGGTGATCTGCAAGGGTGAGTATTGTCTAAATTATAGCAGAAATTGTCCTACAACTGATGAGATTTTAAGGTGCAAGCTACATCGTAAATCCGCATCAGGCATGCACCAAGTTTTCCCATAACCAACTAATTGGAGGCCTTTTTGCTCTTTACAATGTGGTTAATGCTGAGCCACAACGTCCCTGCACCTTATTTCCCAGTGTTTAAACTGTGCCTGTTGAGTATTGGTGAGTTTGTAAAGCCTCTCTGTGCAAACTTTGCCCAACAACAATAGGAAAAGCTAAACATTATTTGACTCCTTAAATGTTGACTTTGATGATGTGAAAATCCAATATATTGACTGCAGTGTGTGGAAAATGCCTATTATGTTGCCTTACTATTGGTATATATATTTATCTATATATATATATATATATATATATATATATATAAAAAAACTAAAATGTCTGTTATGTTGACCTGGTCTAGGTATACAAAAAAGCAACAGAGAACCTCTTGCCGACTCCTGCCAAGTCGCATTACACTTTCAATCTGCGTGACTTTTCACGCGTGATCCAAGGCTGCCTGCTTATCAAGAAGGATTCCGTTGAAAACAAGCGCATATTCGTCCGGCTTTTTGTTCACGAAGTGCTTCGTGTATTTTATGATCGACTTGTGGACGACCGAGATCGAGCCTGGCTGTACAATTTATTGAAGGAAGTTGTGAAAGAAACGTTTAAAGAAAGTTTTGAAGGTGTATTTGAACATCTGAAGAAAGAGAAATCACCTTCTGTGAGTATTCGTGTTATTGCCAAAATAGAAAGCAGTACACTTTTTTAAAACTTGGTACAAATAGTTTGGATTGTTCAAAAGTATTTATTTGTTTGTAGTGAGTATAATAGATTATGCTCCTGTGCCCAAAGTTTTCTTAACACTGTATTATGGGCATTAAGAAAGATTGCTGATGTTGCTGAGTCTTAGACTTGTCAAAACTTTAGGTGGTCAGCACGGCCCTGGCATCTGTGGGGAGTGGTGGTGTGGGCAAATGGGTGGTGGGAAGTGGCATGCACTTCGCACCGTGCTGTAAACATATAATATAAAAAAAACTTACCTTACACGCACGACAAATCCTCCTCCTCACTGCACATCCTCTTCCTCTGAAGTACGATGTTGAGTGCAGGCCCCAGCCAACTCCCTTAACCGATCCTGGTGCTGTTCTCATGCTATTAACCAGCATGAGAGGAGTGGATTGGAGGCATTATCCTCTCTCAGTGGTTCTGAGGGCACTGGGGGGGGCCTATGCTTGCTCTAATCCAGCTGTTTTAAGACAGTTGGGTTATAGAGGTTTCAGAGTGAGCAAGTCTGGATGGCTGTAGCAAGACGGCCGACCAAAGAGACATGCTCACTTTGAAGTGCCCAGGCAGCCCACACTCCTCCCGGCTGCTGCCACTCAGCAGGCCCCAGCCTGTCCTGACACTGTTCAAGATGAGGGATGAAAAATGAAATGGTACTAAGTAGACTTTATTACCATTTTATTTTTCATCTCTGGGGCTTTTGAGGCCATTTTATTTGTCAGGGCGACGCTTCTCCGCTCTAATGGAGGAGCCCCCCCACTGGTCAGACTTGTTATATAATAATTATGAAACTGAATTCCAGAAGGTGGTGGCGTAAAATGAAAATGATCTATATATGAAGATGCAACTTTTAAAATAAAGGAACAGTCAAGAGCGTAATCTTGTTTGAATAGAGCTGCTGTAGCACACAGTCATCCTTGGTAGGTTTAGTAGTCTTTTGTTTGGTTCTCAAACAATGTCCTCAACTAATGGACATATCTATAATAAAAAAAGGTCTCCTACAGTCATTAAAAATGTACTTTCCGCTACAAATATTGGAGAATGATTGACCCAATTCAAAAGGAACTCCCTGTGACTTACTCCTCTATGCTTGACTTCTAAATTTCATGAGTAAACTAGGATTTGGGCAGGAAGCCTAGAGTACCTCAAGCGTACATCAGATGTAGTCAAAGGAATCTGGCAGAAAGTACTTGGCTTGAACATCACAGGGATAAGCCGACAGCTGAGCAAAAATATAATATAAAATCTCCTGGATACTAACCACCCGCAGAAGCAACAGGCTTGGACCCTTGAAAACTTTGTAAGCTGTTGTTGTGCCATGCTGGCGCCGCTTGTTTCCAGAGCAATTTCCCTTCTGTTGAGAGACGTTGGCTGCCAATGACAATAGTGAGCACCTCAAAGAGTCCATCCTATCTGACCTCTTTAGCACTCCTTTCAATGTCCAAATGTTGAGACTTGCAAGGGAGCAGTGGTCAATAGTTCCAGTGGTTGGTCTTAAAGGTATTGAATGTTCGTTTTCTTTGCTTCCAAGTTTGTTTGGTGATTGGTAACATCTCTCATTTAAATGTTGTAGAAAGTCAAACAAACTTATTTTAAAGAGTGAAACTCAAGACTGATGAACTTTGTACCCGGGTGTATGCCACACCATCGGGAGATATTAAATTGACCTCAGTGTGACTTGGATGGCATGTTAATTTTGGAAGATTTAATGTACCTTACACTGCCAATTTTGCCATGGACTACCGGGGGATGCCTAAGAGTGAGGATCATGCTCATTCCTGCCACTCTAATTGTATACTAATTTCTTTAGAGCAGACGTTTGTGTGCTCTTCTTGTATATTTTTCTCTCTTGTACGCCTCCTGGTTTTAGCGGTCAGGATGAAAGGATGATCTGCGTGATAGATGATATGGCAATGTCCTGAAAATACTTTCAGTAGTATTTCTCTCCATCAATCCTGATTATTCAAATTAAACAGTTTCAGGAAGTTTCAGACAATAATGAACCCACTGGCTCTGCATTGGCCAGGAGAGTCACTTCTCTTCCAGGGGATCCTCATCAATAGTCATAAACATTGAATATTCCCGCCCTTGTGCGGGGACCCCGGAGCATATATATATAAAATACATACATATTATCATGTGTAAAACAGCAATGCAGGCTATAATCATAAATAGGCTAAAATGCTTTATTTCTATGCAAGTTTTTTTTTTTTTTTTTTTTTTTATATTATAAAATCACAATAGATCATAAATATCTACCTAAGCCCCAAAAACTGGACTTAGGGAAGTAAGCAGCAGTAAATAGCAGAGAAAAATAGAAAAAAACCACATTGAAAAACAATGAAGCATTCTTAGCCAATAGGCTGCATGCAGGTTAACACAGGAGAACCATAAAAACTTTGGCACCGTGCCTTTAAGACCCTGAGCACCTCCAGTATCCCACCATGCCTCAGGGGTGAAGGGAAGGTGACAGTTGGTTCACAGTTAGGACAGTTCTTTTTTCCGGCTTCTTCTGAGAGGATCCTGGAGCATTGAGCTCTCAGTTTTTCTGAGTTTTTTCTCCAGAAAAATCCCTAAAAATAGTGTTTTTCCTGTTTACTCGACAGATAACATCTTTTGTCTGAGTTTGGCAGTCTTTTCTGACAGAAAATGCCATCTCTTTTTGTAAAATGTCCTTCTTGTGGGAAGAAGAAAGCCCAGTCAGACCCACACTCTCTGTGTATTGTCTGCCTGCCACAGAGTCACTGTCCTGACACCTGCAAGTATTGTAAGAAGATGTCAAGGAGGACTCTCAAAGACAGAGAGAAAATCAGGCTACATGGGCTTCAGGAGAGGAAAAAGTCAACATCCTCTTCACTTCCCAGGCCTACAACAGAAGGAATGGCCAGATCGACGTCGACAGGTAGGATTGTGCCTGTTTGTTCTCCATCGACGTCATCGGTGCCACCGTCTCACCGGCATAGATCGCCGTCAACGGTGACCAGACCGACGTCGAGGGACAAAGCGTCGAAGCATGGACAGCACAGGGGTACATCTCCGTCGACGGCAGACCGCCGTTCGGCGTCGAGCCATCTCCGGCGCTCCCGTTCGCCGTCGAGAACATCTCGCCCCTTGGCGTCGAAGGACACGACGCCAAAAACACCACGACGGCATGAACATCCGCCGTCGACCACTCGCCACTGAACGTCGAGACACACGACGGCGAGTAGGTCCAGGTCCCGCGATCGGCGTCAAGACATTCAACGTCGAGGCCTTCGGCGTCAAGACCTTCGACGTCGAGAACAGACCAGCCATCGCAACTTTCGACGTCGAGGATGCAATCGACGTCGACACAACCTTCAGCTGTGTCACAGGCAGTAGAGCCAGCGGATAAAGCTCCCTCACCGGTGGTCTCTATACGGAGTGCATCATCCCATTCCAGAGCGGGCTCATCGGGGCATGTTTCTCCCATCACTCTATCACCTAGATGGTTAGAGAGCCTGAATAGACCGGCAGCATCCCCGGATTCCCAATACTCTAGGATGTATTCTCCTACTGCCTCATTACCTAGAACGCCATCGCCTACAGCTAGAGCAGGACGGGCTCGTTCTGCTTCTCGTCAGCCGACCACAAGACCTGCACACTCTGCTACAGCTTCTCGTAGCAGGTTTCGTTCCCGAAGGAGAACCAGGTCGCGAACACCACACAGAAGATCACCTTCTTGGTCTTCTTCAGGATCGTCTGTTGGGCGCTACTCCCCCACGCTGACAGATTCTCCACCTGCTAGGATCTCACCGGTGGATGATATCACCACTTTTAATGAGGTTCTTTTAAGGGGAGCGCAGAAACTAAATATTGAGGTACCGGAGCCGGCCACCTCATCCTCAGTTATCTTTGAGACCCTACAACACAGATCAGTCTCGAGAAAACTGCTGCCACTAGTACCAGGTTTGCTGCAACCTACTATGGACACCTTTCTGACTCCAGCCACTCTCAAGTCTGCCCCGGCTAGGATTCAAAAGAAGTACAAAGCTCCGGAGCAAGATCCTTTATTCCTGCGGAAGGATCCGCCACCGGACTCTGTTATCTTAGCCGCAGCCAGAAAAACACACTCTGTGGCATCATCTTCCACAGTCCCCCCGGATAAGGAGAGCAGACACCTAGACTCCCTGGGGAGAAAGATGTGCGGTACGGCGGCATCTGCTATGACGGTCTCCAGCGCCTCAGCACTTCTGGGCAGATATGACCGCTCTCTGTGGGACTCACTCCACAGATTTACAGAAAAGTTGCCCAGGGAAGATAGACAGGACTTCCAGGAAATCTTGCAGGAAGGGGGCCTAGTATCTAACCAGGTCATCAGCGCGGCGGCGGACGGGGCGGATTTGGCTGCGCATGGGTATGCGCACGGAATCTGCGCTAGGAGGTCTTCCTGGCTACGGCTCACGGGTCTGAAACAGGAAGCACAGCAACGCATTTTAAACCTCCCATTCAGCGGGAATTCGTTGTTCGGTACCCACGCGGATGAAGAGATGGCCCGAATGAAAACGGAGGTGGACACTATGAGGGCAGTGGGCCTGGAACGTAAGAAAGACTTCAGGCGGAGGTACAGGCCGTACGACAGACGACCATTCCAGCAGAGGGTTCAAACCCCTCACTGGTCTCAGAGGCCACAACAACGACAGGGACGTCCCCTGTTTCAGGCACGTAGACCCACAAGAGACCGAGGGGCAAGTAGACCTCAACAGTCTACAGCAAAGACACCAACAAAGCAATGAAGCATTGCTTCCCTCAGCACTGTGCACCACTCCGGTGGGGGGAAGTATTACGCATCATCTTCACGAGTGGCACTCCATCACAAGAGACAAATGGGTGCTCAATATTGTCGAACATGGCTATTCTCTCCTTTTCAAAAAACCTCCGCCACACTTGCCGCCAGCAAGATGTTTTCCTTCTCATCTCAGCCTGCTACGCAAGGAAGTTCTTGCACTCCTACAAAAGAAAGCTGTAGAAAAGGTTCCTCCGGCACAAAAAGGAAAAGGGGTGTACTCCCGTTACTTTCTGGTGGCGAAAAAAGGTCAACAAGGCATCTTCAGGCCAATTCTGGACTTACGGCTCCTGAACAAGTACATAAGAAAACAGAAGTTCAGGATGCTAGCCCTTCACCAGATTGTTCCGCAACTGCATCAGGGAGACTGGATGTGCTCCATCGACCTACAGGATGCATATTTTCACATCCCAATAGCATCCAAACATCGGAAAAAATATTCGTCTACCCCTACCTGGACGACTGGCTATTGAAGGCTTCCTCTCCGGATCAGGCGAGAAAACATCGAGACATTGTACTAAGAACTTTCGAGTCTCTAGGTCTTCAAATCAACCACAACAAGTCAACCTTGATTCCAACACAAAACCTCCACTACCTGGGAGCTATACTAAACACAGAGCTCCAAAGAGTGTATCCTTCGGAGGAACGACTTTTATCAATCCACAGGAAGTGTCTACAACTATTAACAGCCGATGCACCTACTGCTCGTCAGGTGACATCGCTTCTGGGCTCCATGGCTTCATGCATCTTCATTGTCCCGAATGCCAGGCTACACATGAGGCCCCTTCAGGAGGCATTAGAGAACAACTGGAGCCAAAAGACTGGTCTCTGGGAGGACAGAGTACGACTACCAGCAGCGGCTTTTCAATCACTACAATGGTGGATGCACAGACCTCACCTGTCGATAGGTTCTCCGTTTCACCAGACAATTCCAGCCGACACTCTGGTAACGGATGCGTCTCTTCAGGGTTGGGGTGCTCATCTGGGTTCCTTCCAAGCTCAGGGTCTGTGGTCCGACAAGGAAAAGAGCTATCACATAAATCTACTTGAGCTCAGAGCGGTCCATCTGGCTCTCAAATCTTTCTCTCCATTGGTTCAGGGGAAATCTCTCCTAATTCAGACAGACAATACAACCACAATGTATTACCTGAACAAACAGGGGGGAACAAGATCACTACCTCTGTCTCGAGAGTCCCAAACGATATGGCATTGGCTCCTGGCCAGGGGAATGTCTATCACAGCGATACACCTGCCAGGTCAGCAAAACGTAGAGGCAGATTTCCTGAGCAGACATCTAGAAGACGCGCACGACTGGGTCCTACACGACGAAGTCGTCGAGGACATCTTCGGTCAATGGGGTCGACCCCAGTTGGATCTCTTTGCAGACGAAGCAAACAAGAAATGCCCAGACTTCGCATCCAGGTTCTGCCGTCCGGGATCTCAAGGGAATGCCCTGTTGATCAACTGGTCAGGGATATTTCTCTACGCCTTTCCACCGATTCCCCTCATACCGGCAGTAATCAACAAACTTTACAACTCCAGAACCAGAATGATTCTGATAGCGCCACAATGGCCCCACCAATTCTGGTACACGGATCTACTCAACTTATCGGAAAAACCTCACAGGAGGTTGCCGTGCAGACCGGATCTCCTGAGCAGAATGGAAGGCAGAATCCTACATCCCAACCTTCCCTCTCTGAGCTTGACAGCATGGCTCCTGAATTCCTACAGTATGGGCACCTAGGGCTCTCACAGGAGTGCATGAACATCTTGAAAGAGTCAAAACGACCTTCCACGCGGCGTTCTTACGCTTTTAAGTGGAAGAGATTTTACATCTGGTGCTCTCAACAAGGTATAAATCCCATACGAGCTCAGGAGGATGTCATACTGTCCTATTTGCTTCATCTGGCGAAGTCTGGTCTGCAGGTATCTTCTATTAAGGTTCATTTGTCTGCAATTACAGCGTATCGTAAGTCGCCTTCTCAGGAATCCTTCTTTACGATACCTGTAGTCAAGGATTTCTTAGAAGGCTTGAAAAAGGTTTTTCCTCCCATTCGGAGACCTTCTCCTCCATGGGAACTGAATGTAGTCCTGTCAAAACTTATGGGCCCTCCCTTTGAACCTATCCACAAGGCCTCTTTACAGCACCTTACGTGGAAGATGGCTTTTTTGGTGGCCATTACTTCAGCGAGGAGGGTCAGCGAAATTCAGGCTCTGTCTTGCAGAGAACCGTACACGGTTTTTCACGATAATAGAGTGGTTCTGCGAACTCACCCATCTTTCCTTCCGAAGGTGGTGTCAGAATTCCATATCAATCAGACTATATCTTTACCGACTTTCTTTCCGAATCTGGAGACTCCGGCTGAGAAAGCATTGCATTCTTTAGACTTGAAAAGAGTGCTGAAATTCTATTTGGACAAAACAAAACCGATTAGACATTCTAACCATTTGTTTCTGAATTATGGTCATTTAAGAACAGGCGAGGCAGCGTCTAAACGAACGATATCAAGATGGATTGTGTCTTGTATTGTTAACACTTACCAACTGGCTAATAAGCAATTACTGGCTAGGCCAAAAGCGCATTCCACAAGGGGAAAAGCGGCTACTGCTGCCCTCCTTAACAATGTACCAATTTACGAGATTTGTAAGGCTGCTACATGGAAGTCTGTGCATACCTTTACTAAGCATTACTGTTTAGACTCGGATGCAAGAGCGGATGCCCAGGTGGGGCAGGCCTCTCTTAGAAATCTATTTGCATGAATATGTATTCTTTCCTGCACTTCTTTCAGACAGTCCGCAGAGTTTAGGGATGGGCTTGCTAATCTATTCAATGTTTATGACTATTGATGAGGATCCCCTGGAAGAGAAGGATAAGTTACTTACCTGTAAATCCTAGTTCTCTTCCAGGGGTATCCTCATCAAAGTCATAAACAACCCACCCTCCTCCCCGGACTCAAGTCTCCTAGAAGTGCAGGACAGATTATCTTTCTGATCAGTTACACAGATTGTCACCGTAAAAAAGTACTGACCTAACTGTGAACCAACTGTCACCTTCCCTTCACCCCTGAGGCATGGTGGGATACTGGAGGTGCTCAGGGTCTTAAAGGCACGGTGCCAAAGTTTTTATGGTTCTCCTGTGTTAACCTGCATGCAGCCTATTGGCTAAGAATGCTTCATTGTTTTTCAATGTGGTTTTTTTCTATTTTTCTCTGCTATTTACTGCTGTTTACTTCCCTAAGTCCAGTTTTTGGGGCTTAGGTAGATATTTATGATCTATTGTGATTTTATAATATATAAAAAAAAAATAAAAAAAAAAAACTTGCATAGAAATAAAGCATTTTAGCCTATTTATGATTATAGCCTGCATTGCTGTTTTACACATGATAATATGTATGTATTTTATATATATATGCTCCGGGGTCCCCGCACAAGGGCGGGAATATTCAATGTTTATGACTTTGATGAGGATACCCCTGGAAGAGAACTAGGATTTACAGGTAAGTAACTTATCCTTACTGGTCTGTTCCTTCTTTGTAAAGGGACATTGATCATGTTGATAGCCTTCAGGTGCATTCTCACAGGATGGGAGCATGTTGTTAGATCCAGATTTCAACAACCTACATTTGTGTGCATGGCTACTAGAAGCTCCAGATTTCTTGGACATGGATGCAAAATTACCAGGCATCTTCATACATGTAGATTAGGGACCTGTAGATGGTTCTATTATACGTATCTGGATCAACTTAACAACTTTTATGAAATGTTGGTATTTTCCACAACGTGCCGAGGATGGATTACAAGTATTAACTGTGAGAGTTTATTTGGTGCCACTCTCTATTGCTGAGGAAACATAAATATCTTTTACTGTCCGTAGCTCTGTGGCATCTCAGAATTTGAAGCCGTTGATGAAAAGTTCCTTTTTACACCTTTCATTAGCATTCAGCAAGACCTTGCCCAGCTCTGATGTAATATACAATCTCATTTCATAACTGTATGCAAAAAGTAAAAACTAACTTTGAGTGAGCCCCCTCCACTCCAATAATTTAAGTTAAATCAATCAATAAAATTACTTGCGTTCTTTCCACCATCTCACATATCTGAAGCATAGGAGATGCTACACTGACAAAATGGGAAAAAGCTGCTTGCTACTTTACTGTGTCTGAAAAGTACCAGATAGAACAACAGCTCTTTTCTTGCTTATGAGAGTGCCTGTAGGGGTGTGACTAGTAAATAATAGACAGTTGCAATGGAGATAGGTCCATGCATCATGAAATGCTATGAGACAGCCACCTGGACAATGTCTGAAGAAATAATTGCACATTCTATGAAGGGCTACTGCTGCAGAAGATGTGTGGGGCTGCCACTTGGTTTACACGGCATAACATGTAACATTAGTGCCTTGATTTGTATGACATATTGGGTTTAGTGAATACAGGGAGTTATCCTCTGTGTGATAGGTAATAATGGGTAGCCTTTCCAAGATAAAGAATGTACAGAGAGAATAGTAAGGTTACCATGCATACTTTGGTAGCTTTGGCAGTGTGGGGTGATGTACTCCTTCCAAAGGTCCTAAATCAACTGTCAACTATGATAATCCTTGGATTTTCAGACATTATGTGGGCTGAAATGTTCCTGGAAATGTAAGGGCTTTGTGGACCAGTACTATTTATAAGCTTAGTGTTAATGAAGGTGAGCACTGTTGCAGGAAGTTGGCTCTGTATATACTATCTCAAAGTAAGAGATAGTGTGCACAGAGTCCAAGGGGTTCCCCTTAGAGGTAAGATAGTGGCAAACGTAGATAATACTTGTAAGGAAATGCATTCTTGACCCCCTGACTTTTTGCCTTTGCTGATGCCAAGTTATGATTTGAAAGTGCGCTGAGGCCTGCTAACCAGGCCCCAGCACCAGTGTTCTTTCCCTAACCTGTACCTTTGTTTCCACAATTGGCACACCCTGGCATAAAAGTAAGTCCATTGTAACTGGTACCCCTGGTACCAAGGGCCCTGATGCCAGGGAAGGTCTCTAAGGGCTGCAGCATGTCTTATGCCACCCTGGAGGCCCTCACTCAGCACAGACACACTGCTTGCCAACTTGTGTGTGCTGGTGGGGATAAAATGACTAAGTCGACATGGCACTCCCCTCAGGGTGCCATGCCAACCTCACACTGCCTATAGGTATAGATAAGTCACTCCTCTAGCAGGCCTTGCAGCCCTAAGGCAGGGTGCACTTTACCATAGGTGAGGGCATAGGTGCATGAGCACTATGCCCCTACAGTGTCTAAGCAAAACCTTAGACATTGTAAGTGCAGGGTAGCCATAAGAGTATATGGTCTGGAAGTCTGTCATGCATGAACTCCACAGCACCATAATGGCTACACTGAAAACTGGAAAGTTTGGTATCAAACTTCTCAGCACAATAAATGCACACTGATGCCAGTGTACATTTTATTGTAAAATACACCCCAGAGGGCATCTTGCAGATGGAGGATTCCCCCAATAGGAATAGGGATGTGCCCCCCTCCCCTCAGGGAGGAGGCACAAAGAGAGTTTAGCCACCCTCAGGGCTAGTAGCCATTGGCTACTAACCCCCCAGACCTAAACACACCCCTAAATCGAGTATTTAGGGGCTCCCAGAACCTAGGTAACTAGATTCCTGCAACCTAAGACGAAGAAGGACGGCTGACCTGAAAGCCCTGCAGAGAAGACGGAGACACCAACTGCTTTGGCCCCAGCTCTACCGGCCTGTCTCCCCACTTCAAGAAAAACTGCAACAGTGACGCGTTCCACAGGGTCCAGCGACCTCTGAAGCCTCAGAGGACTACCCTGCATCTAAAAGGACCAAGAACTCCCGAGGACAGCGGCTCTGCTCCAAAGAAGAAACATCTTTGCAACAAAGAAGCAACTTTTAAAGAACATACATTTCCCGTCGGAAGCGTGAGACTTTGCACTCTGCACCCGACGTCCCCCGCTCGACTTGTGGAGGACCAACACTACAGGGAGGACTCCCGGCGACTGCGAGCCCGTGAGTAGCCAGAGTTGACCCCCCTGAGCCCCCACAGCGATGCCTGCAGAGGGAATCCAGAGGCTTCCCCTGACCGCGACTGCCTGCTTCAAAGAACCCGACGCCTGGTAAAGACACTGCACCCGCAGCCCCCAGGACCTGAAGGATCCGACCTCCAGTGCAGAAGCGACCCCCAGGTGGCCCTCTCCCTTGCCCAGGTGGTGGCTTCCCCAAGGAGCTCCCCCCTCCCCCCCTTGCCTGCCTGCTTTGCTGAAGAGACCCCTAGGTCTCCCATTGAATCCTATTGCAAACCCGACACCTGTTTGCACACTGCACCCGGCCGCCCCCGTGCTGCTGAGGGTTTAATTTTTGTGCTGACTTGTGTGTCCCCCGGTGCCCTACAAACCCCCCCTGGTCTGCCTTCCGAAGACGCGGGTACTTACCTGCTGGCAGACTGGAACAGGGGCACCCGCCTTCTCCATTGAAGCCTATGTGTTTTGGGCACCTCTTTGACCTCTGCACCTGACCGGTCCTGAGCTGCTGGTGTGGTAACTTTGGGGTTGCTCTGAACCCCCAACGGTGGGCTACCTTGGACCCAACTTTGAACTCTTTAGGTGGTTTACTTACCTGCAAAACTAACAAACACTTACCTCCCCCAGGAACCGTTGAAAATTGCAGTGTCCAGTTTTCAAATAGCTTATTGCCATTTGTGTGAAAACTGTATATGCTATTTTGCTAATTCAAAGTTCCTAAAGTTCCTAAGTGAAATACTTTTCATTTAAAGTATTGTTTGTAAATCTTGAACCTGTGGTTCTTAAAATATACTAAGAAAATATATTTTTCTATATAAAAACCTATTGGCCTGGAATTGTCTTTGAGTGTGTGTTCCTCATTTATTGCCTGTGTGTGTACAACAAATGCTGAACACTACCCTCTGATAAGCCTACTGCTCGACCACAATACCACAAAATAGAGCATTAGAATTATCTCTTTTTGCCACTATCTTACCTCTAAGGGGAACCCTTGGACTCTGTGCATGCTATTTCTTACTTTGAAATAGTACATACAGAGCCAACTTCCTATATTGGTGGATCAATGGTGGGGTACAAGACTTTGCATTTGCTGGACTACTCAGCCAATACCTGATCACACGACTAAATTCCAAAAATTGTCATTAGAAACTGATTTTTAAACTTTTAGCTATTTTTCTGAAATTGTAAAAGTCCTGCTAGGGCCTTGTGTTAGTCCCTGTTAGCATTTCTTTTAGAGTTTAAAAGTTTTGTAAAAGTTTGAAGTAAGTTCTATAGATAGTTTTAGATTCTTAAAAAGTATTCCAACTTTTAGAAACATAAAGTCTAATGCAGAAGAGATTGTGATGGAACTCACCCTCACTCCTTACCTGCATCTTAGGGTGTCAGAGTTAAGGTCTCTCTGCAAAACCAAAACGATTAAAACTGGTTCAAACCCTACCAAAGTACAGCTCCAGGAGCTTTTGGCAGAGTTTGCTAAGAACAAACCCTCTGAGGATACCTTCCCAGAGGGGGAAGCTAGTGATGTGGAGGATTTCCCACCCCCACTCCTAGTTAGGGAGAACAGGGTCCCTCAAACCCTGTCTCCACGAGTGATAGTCAGAGATGCTGCTTCTCTCACAGGAGAGCCCAGCAACTCTGGAAGCATTGAGGGCAGCCTCAATGAAGTGGACCTCCTGCTAGCCAGGATGGCCAAAAGATTGGCTTTGGAGAGACAGCTCCTAGCTATAGAAAGGGAAAGACAAGAGATGGGTTTTGGTCCCATCAATGGTGGCAGCAACATAGATAGGGTCAGAGATTCTCCTGACATGTTGAAAATCCCAAAAGGGATTGTAACTAAATATGAAGATGGTGATGACATCACCAAATGGTTCACAGCTTTTGAGAGGACTTGTGCAACCAGAAAAGTAAACAGATCTCACTGGGGTGCTCTCCTTTGGGAAATGTTCACTGGAAAGTGTAGGGATAGACTCCTCACACTCTCTGGAAAAGATGCATAATCCTATGACCTCATGAAGGCTATCCTGATTGAGGGGTTTGGATTCTCAACTGAGGAGTAGTTGGTGACTAGATAAGTTTGTCCAGCCTGGTTTCAGGGGCATCTCTAAGATGCCATCTGGGTGCAGTTTACAATAAATTCCACACTGGCATCAGTGTGCATTTATTGTGCTGAGCAGTTTGATACCAAACTTCCTAGATTTCAGTGTAGCCATTATGGAACTGTGGAGTTTGTATTTGACAAACTCCCAGATCATATACTCTTTATGGCTACCCTGCACTTACAATGTCTGAGGTTTTGCTTAGACACTGTAGGGGTATAGTGCTCATGCACATATGCCCTCACCTGTGGTATAGTGCACCCCGCCTTAGGGCTGTAAGGCCTGCTAGAGGGGTGACCTACCTATGCCACAGGCAGTGTGAGGTTGGCATGGCACTCTTAGGGGAGTGCCATGTCGACTTAGTAATTTTCTCCCCATCAGCACACACAAGCTGTGAGTAAGTGTGCATGTGCTGAGCGAGGGGTCCCCAGGGTGGCATAAGACATGCTGCAGCCCTTAGAGACCTTCCCTGGCATCAGGGCCCTTGGTACCAGGGGTACCATTTACAAGGGACTTATCTGAGTGCCAGGTCTGTGCCAGTTATGGAAGTAAAGGTACAGTTTAGGGAAAGAACACTGGTGCTGGGACCTGGCTAGCAGGGTCCCAGCACACTTTCAATCATAACTGGCATCAGCAAAAGGCAAAAAGTCAGGGGGTAACCATGCCAAGGAGGCATTTCCTTACAACTGTCTAATGCCAAATTGATGTCCTGTGACAAGATGCAGCACCCAGTGCTCGCTCTGATGTTATGTCAAAGGTTTTCTACTGTCCTGCCCTGTGGCTGACAAGTTTCAAAAATAAAGAATCTGGTAAAGGAGCACATTATCAATTAAAAGCAACATCACAGAAGTCTCACAACTTTTCCATCTGCTCGGTGATGAAAATAAACACTTATTTTACATTTGTAATATTTTAATTTCACTTTTTTAGGTAGTGTAGGAAGTTGGTTCTGTATACACTATTTCAAAGTAAGAAATAGTGTGCACACAGTCCAAAGGGTTCCCCTTAGAGGTAAGATAGTGGCAAAAAGAGATAATTCAAATGCTCTATTTTGTGGTAGTGTGGTCGAGCAGTAGGCTTATCAGAGGGTAGTGTTAAGCATTTGTTGTACACACACAGGCAATAAATGAGGAACACACACTCAAAGACAATTCCAGGCCAATAGGTTTTTATATAGAAACATATCTTTTATTAGTTTATTTTCAGAACCACAGGTTCAAGATTTACAAGTAATACTTCAAATGAAAGGTATTTCACTCACCTGTGGTATAGTGCACCCCGCCTTAGGGCTGTAAGGCCTGTAGAGGGGTGACTTACCTATGCCACAGGCAGTGTGAGGTTGGCATGGCACTCTGAGGGGAGTGCCATGTCGACTTAGTCATTTTCTCCCCACCAGCACACACAAGCTGGCAAGCAGTGTGTCTGTGCTGAGTGAGGGGTCCCCAGTGTGGCATAAGACATGCTGCAGTCCTTAGAGACCTTCCCTGGCATCAGGGCCCTTTGTACCAGGGGTACCAGTTACAAGGGCTTACCGGAGGGCCAGGGTTGTGCCAGTTGTGGAGACAAAGGTACAGTTTAGGGAATAAATACTGGTGCTGGGGCCTGGTTAGCAGGGTCCCAGCACACTTTCAAATCATAACTTAGCATCAGCAAAGGGAAAAAGTTAGGGGGTAACCATACCAAGGAGGCATTTCCTTACACAATGGAAAATGCAACTCAACTACTGCCGACTCCAACATAAATATAAATACATATTGACTGAAAAACCAATGGAAAAGGAAATTCGTAGCTCCATATTCATATTTCAAAATAGTATGTGGTGTGAAAACATTTCATATTTATAAAAAACATAAAAATACACTCGGGAACAATGTCGTTACGACTCACATTCTAAAAACCACTGCAATTCGTCCGTTATAGTTAGGGGCGCTGTCATAAACGTCACATGCTCTGCAAATGACCACACAGAATGCCACATATCAAACCACTTTTCATACTATAAATCACATCATAACGCTGCATGCGATTTGTCTTTTCACACCTGCTTGTTGATGTGTGGAGATGCAGTCGTGTTTCCATGTGCAGGTATTGCTAGAACACGTATATTCTGGTGCTGACTGCAGTTTCCCATCTACAATGAGCGTCTGTTATATGTTTTTCTAGTGAATATAACTGCAGGCAAAGGAATCGTGTGAATACAGACAGAGAACAGTGTAGCTATATTTATTTTAATCTAGTAAAACTGATATGTTCAATGGGAGTGACCACCTGATGGCGCCTTTTTTTTCAGTTTAACCCATGTTGTAACACTTCAGAGACCCTAGCACAACAGAATCCATAGATTATAGTTTGTTGAACAAGCCTGAGCAAGAGCATGGCAGTGATGGAGAAATGTAAGTGACACTTGGCAGGAGCTGAGGCACACTCACTGGCTGCTGCGATGACGAGGCTTGCTGAGTAGCCTGGATGATTAAATTAATCTTGTCATCAGTAATCATCTAAACAGCATACAGTACATTAGAGCTGAAAACAAAGACGTTTGCAGATGAGCAGGACAGTGTGGCAGGAATACAGCAGGGAATGTTGAAAAGCCAAGTCACCCAGGTTCAGTCCAGGAAAAGCTAGAGAAACCATCCCTTCAATCAATACAAAATTGATCTCTCTCTCAGCCACTGTAGAAAGAGGCAACATCTGGCCCAAAATGTGTGCATTCATTGTGGCACGCCAAGACCTTGCAGCCTAAAACTAGATGAAAGGCTACGGGGTGGGCTTTACCTTCACCACTTTCTAAAGACCCTGGACGTAGTTTGTGACAGCAAATAGTTTTTGGGCATTGATAATGAGTCACTGTTGTCTTTCCTCCTTTTGTAATTCTTCACCGGTTGTACATTTCTCCAGACTTTCGTTTTAAATTTAAAAGGGTGACCTTCAAAAAATGAGAGTAAAAATTGCAATTAAAATCTTCTGATTCCATGCCGTAGGTCACCGAAGAAGACATGCGAAGCCTGTTATTTGGAGACTATATGAATCCTGACCTTGAAGGGGATGAGCGACTTTACACTGAGATTCCAAGTGTTAAACACTTTAATGATATAGTGGAGCAGTGTCTGGAAGAATATAATCAAACACATAAAACCAGAATGAATCTGGTCATTTTCAGGTATGAGGTGTTACTAATTGTAAACTTTCATGTATTTCTAGAGACTTTCTCAAATACTTTTTCTATCGCATGTTCATTGACGAATGATATATCAGTAGCCCTTTTTTTTATAAACAACTTTATTGATTTTAATACTATACAGCAGGTCATTCGCATATCAAGCATTTCGTCACAACCAATGTTGGATATATTTGCATCAAGATAAGTAAAACTCCCCCAGAGAAAACCCACAGGACAGCCAATTAAGTGGTGCAGTGTCGGTATTTAATAAATCAGATCTAGCCCCAAGTCTCCCAGCCATTTGTTACATATCTTGTATTTGGCGGGGAAGCCCATGGCTTCGTACACAAGCTGCTACTGTTGTGTGCACCAGTCTACCCCATGGTGCCACTGAGCTATTGTGGGAGGTTCGGACGATTTCCAATTAGATGCTACATCTCTCTTGGCCACCATGGTGGCCGTGCCTAACATGGCCCGGTCTGCCCGCGTGCCTCCATGGCCTCAAACACTCCCAGTATCAACAACAGGAGAGAGAGGTCTCCTACTCAACCCAGCACCGCTGAGGTTTTGCAACCACAGCCTCCAAGTATCGTTGTATGACAGGGCAGGCCCAGGCCGTGTGATAGAAATCTGCAGGAGCCTGGGAGCAGTGGAAGCACTCGTACAAGGAGACCCTCCTTGCACAGACGGCCTGGAGAAAGATATGTACAATAGAGAGAGTATGTTTGTATCAATGGATATCATGATGATTCTGGGGGCCATCATCGCATCTCTCCAGTCCTCATCTTCCAGGGGGCCTAGGTGCTCTTCCCATCAGGCTCTGAGGTGACTCATTGTATCGAGGGCATTAGTGATAAGTGTATGGTAAATCTGGGAGCATCCATCATAAGCTTTGCCTCAAAGGGACTGAATTCCGGGACAGATGTGCCCTGTGTGATGTGCGTATGTATCAATAGGCCTTTAGTGGCTAAACCAAAGGATTGTATTATTTCACAATCCACTTGAAAGAAGACATACTGTCTGATGGAACATAAAATGCAAGGCTACATTTCATTTTAGATCCTGCAGCACTAAACTAAAAACTTTGAATGGTACATATATCCAAATAATTTAGAGACAAAAACAGCCCTATTAGCCAATTAAGGTAGTATATTTTTTATTCTTTTATAAAGCACCAAACAGTACAGCTTCAACAGCAGCAGATTGTTTTGCTTGATACGTAGGAAAGGTGGGGTAAAAGTACAGAAAGTGAAAGTATTAAACAACTTTTAATTGTGACAACGTAAATATAAAGAAACATTTTTGACAGTTTTATAAATTGTGTGTGTTATGAACGTGCAACTGTAAGAGGATGTAGGGAGTATGGATGGTGCCAATAACCTTTGCTGGTTGGTTCCTTCCTATCAAATAGGAGTTAATATTTTTAGTTGCCACGTAGGTCAGCGAATGTAGTCAACCTGTCTTGCATAGTCCTTCAACGTACGCTTTCCACAATAGAGTCAGACTTTTGCACCTTCACAGTAGTTTATTTTGAAGTGCCAAACGGATCCATATTTGTCCGTAAGGGCCCTGAAGAACTGGTGCTCTGATTCGTTTTTATTCTAGAAGATCTCAAAGCTGATGAGCCAGAACTAATTTTGTCTAAATGCTCAGACGTTTTAGTGATAGGAATAACCATAAGCCACCTCTTCCCAAAGGCCAACATCATGCACAGTAGTGATTAGTAGAAACCTCACGAATATATCGGGTAGAGTTATACCATCCCATAGAGTTACCAAAAGGGAAGAAAAGTTAGTTTACTGGTAACCAGTGCTTAATTTGTAAAAACCCTCTATGTAGTTAAAAGGGTCGCATCGGTGCTGTGAATCATGAAACGAAGAGACATATGCTCACCATAATTTAGATAAGTCCATCTCTTCCACAAACAAGTTTGGGGCCACCTGCCTTGTCTTTTCAACTTCTCACAGAATAATGAAGTTCACAGGTGTGGGATATGAAGGTATAAATCCCACAATGCCTCTGCGCACTGAAGACAGACGTTTTAAAACAGCATTGAAAATTACTTTAAACCATTTGATAAAGACGAGATGTCGAAACGCGTCATGGAGCTTGATTTATGCTGCTTAAGAAATTCTGCCTGTCATTAAATCAACTTGCTAAAGAATTCCCGGGGAGTGTGGTGTTTTTCTCTTGTGTGATTATATATATAGAGTTGGGAAATTCTATCTCTAGAGAAATATATTGAAGTAGAAAGAATTCCAAGGGGCTTACGTATATTTTTAATGCCGACATATACTGGCATCAAGCCTGAATTGTTGACGGAATGGGCGGCAAACAATACACAATGCTCTTTGAACATGATGAAAATTCTAATTAAACATGCTAAATTAGATTTGGAGGAAACAAATGCTAAAATTAAAGAATTGGAAGAATTGTTGAATAAACAAAATGATAAAAGTGGGCAAACAACCTTGCGACAAGCTATGGAAATACGTTTGAATAATTATGAGGAAGAAATTCAGCAGAGGAAAAAAAGTAAATTTTTATGAGATGAAAAAGATTATAAGTTTGGGAGAGTATATACATTTGCAAAACGGTTTGATCAATTGAAACGAGAATCCAGGATTAATAGAGGACAATCGAATCATAGTGGAGAAGAGACTTCGACTGAATCAGAAGTGGAACTTAGTGAAGGGGAAAATACTGATACTAGCAATACTTTTTTAGAGGAAATGCAAGTACTTTACATGGATCAGAGATTATCAAGAGGAAGAGGCAGAATCAGAGGGCGTGGTTATGGAAACAAACAAAATCAGGTAGGGTCAATAAGAGAAAAACAAGAAGAGCAAAAAGAAATAGGCAAAAGACAATATCCTCTCAGAAGCTTGAGGAAACAACAAAATCATCAAATTTAGTAGTCAATCTCTCGGACTATGAATTAACGAAGTTTGAATTACAAACCCTGAATAAAGGCCTCTCATTTTGCCCTGAAATTCACCATAACTTTGTGGATACTCGCATTGATATTTATAAATTTGTAAGGAAATTAAAATTGCTAAAATATCATACACAGCAAAAGAAAAAGCCAGTATTTACTCCTGAAAAGGACATCACAGAGGAATTGGAAGAAACCCCACTAAAAATTGATCAAGCAATAGATCTCAAAACTTTGTTTGATTTAACTCATGATTTACAAGATGAAGATTATACAGAAATGGAAGTTTTACAGCAACTAGACATCAATACAAAATGTCATAAGCCATCCGGGTTAAAAGAAAAATCTAAGTTTTGTCCAATACTTTCACCAGGTAACAAAATAGATTTATACTCTGAACTAGTTTTAGAAGATCTGGAACGTCTTCAAAATAAAAGATCAAGTAGAAATTCAGAAAATGTAACTAAAAAAGAGCGGTTGGCACTGAAAAGTCTAAAGGCTAACAATAAAATTATAATAAAAGCAGCGGATAAAGGAGGTAATGTCGTTATCCTAAATACATCTGATTATATGACGGAAGCCTATAGACAACTGAGGAATCCAGCTGAATACAAGAAATTGACAAAAAATCCTATAAAAAACATGACTTGTATGTTACATACAAATCTAGGTATTTGGCATCAACAATTGTTACTTGATCGTGAGGAGTATATTTACTTGAAAAAAGAAAATCCAACGTTACCTACGATTTATTTCCTACCAAAAATTCATAAATCATTGACGTCGCCACCAGGAAGACCAATAGTATCGGCATGCAATTCATTGTTTGAAAGAGTCTCCAATTATGTAGATGTTTATTTAGCCCCAATTGTTAAGACACTTAGGCCCTCATTCTGACCCTGGCGGTCGGTGATAAAGCGGCGGCCAAGCCGCCAACAGGCCGGCGGTCTAAAATATGCAATTCTGACCCTGGCGGGAACCGCCAACACAGCCCGCCAACTTAACACTCCGCCCGCCACAGCGGTACAAACAAACAGCGCGGCGGTTCCCGCCAACAGCCCGGCGGCAGACAAAGTACCGCCCACCCTATTACGACCCACCAATCTGCCACCTTTTCCGGGGCGGGAGCACCGCCGATAAGAACACGGCGGAAACAGACTACGAACGGGAAAACGCTCACCTCTACGCACTCCACGCGAGATTCCGGCAGTATGGAGCCAGAGTTGCAGGTCATCCCCGCACTCCTATTCCTCCTCATATACCAGGAGCACGCCCGGCGGCGCGGAAGACAGCGGTGAGTACGGCACCTACGACACAGGGGAGGGAAAAGATTACCGGCACACACCCACCCACCCACACCCACTACAACACACACATCAATGCATTCCCACAGATCACTGTCACAACCCACAAACCACCCCCCTCCGAAATAATGCAAAGACCAAAAGAAGAGATCATAAACGGGCAGATATATTGAAATATGTACACCATTAATCCCAATAAATAAATAAACTATGTACAAAATATATACAGCTACTAAATGTAGTCCAACCACTGTCCGTGGATCACAGGGGTCCTGTGCAAAGGGGCAAGGCCCAGTCCCACGACAAGAACTCCACGGAGAGAACACTGCAGGGGCATCAGAAAGAAAATAGGACAGGCACCTCAGGGGGAAGGGAAGGGGGGGCACCTCAGCCACTTGAGTACACGACGCCAGATCCACGAGGGGACTCCATGACCACTGGCCCATCCTGGGGAGAGCAAAGCCACAGTCCAAACAGTCCATACAGTGGGTGGCCTGCCCACTGGGCCATCCTGGGGAGAGCAAAGCCACAGTCCATACAGTCCATACAGTGGGTGGCCTGCCCACTGGGCCATCCTGGGGAGAGCAAAGCCACAGTCCATACAGTCCATACAGTGGGTGGCCTGCCCACTGGGCCATCCTGGGGAGAGCAAAGCCACAGTCCATACAGTCCATACAGTGGGTGGCCTGCCCACTGGGCCATCCTGGGGAGAGCAAAGCCACAGTCCAAACAGTCCATACAGTGGGTGGCCTGCCCACTGGGCCATCCTGGGGAGAGCAAAGCCACAGTCCATACAGTCCATACAGTGGGTGGCCTGCCCACTGGGCCATCCTGGGGAGAGCAAAGCCACAGTCCAAACAGTCCATACAGTGGGTGGCCTGCCCACTGGGCCATCCTGGGGAGAGCAAAGCCACAGTCCATACAGTCCATACAGTGGGTGGCCTGCCCACTGGGCCATCCTGGGGAGAGCAAAGCCACAGTCCATACAGTCCATACAGTGGGTGGCCTGCCCACTGGGCCATCCTGGGGAGAGCAAAGCCACAGTCCATACAGTCTATAACAGACCCCACTGCCACTGGAGGAGGCAAGTTGGCCAGAGGACATCCTGCAGCCCTGCCCGAGATAGATCCTGCCCTGCCACGTCTGCCAAAGGGCCAGCGGTTCTTGCCCTGAAGGGCCCAGTTCAGCGGTTCTTGAGACGGCGGGGCCCAGTTCAGCGGTTCTTGCCTTGAAGGGCCCAGTTCAGCGGTTCTTGAGACGGCGGGGCCCAGTTCAGCGGTTCTTGAGACGGCGGGGCCCAGTTCAGCGGTTCTTGCCTTGAAGGGCCCAGTTCAGCGGTTCTTGAGACGGCGGGGCCCAGTTCAGCGGTTCTTGAGACGGCGGGGCCCAGTTCAGCGGTTCTTGCCTTGAAGGGCCCAGTTCAGCGGTTCTTGAGACGGCGGGGCCCAGTTCAGCGGTTCTTGAGACGGCGGGGCCCAGTTCAGCGGTTCTTGAGACGGCGGGGCCCAGTTCAGCCGTTCTTGCCTTGAAGGGCCCAGTTCAGCGGTTCTTGAGACGGCGGGGCCCAGTTCAGCGCTTCTTGCCTTGAAGGGCCCAGTTCAGCGGTTCTTGAGACGGCGGGGCCCAGTTCAGCGGTTCTTGAGACGGCGGGGCCCAGTTCAGCGGTTCTTGCCTTGAAGGGCCCAGTTCAGCGGTTCTTGAGACGGCGGGGCCCAGTTCAGCGGTTCTTGAGACGGCGGGGCCCAGTTCAGCGGTTCTTGCCTTGAAGGGCCCAGTTCAGCGGTTCTTGAGACGGCGGGGCCCAGTTCAGCGGTTCTTGAGACGGCGGGGCCCAGTTCAGCGCTTCTTGCCTTGAAGGGCCCAGTTCAGCGGTTCTTGAGACGGCGGGGCCCAGTTCAGCGGTTCTTGAGACGGCGGGGCCCAGTTCAGCGGTTCTTGAGACGGCGGGGCCCAGTTCAGCGGTTCTTGAGACGGCGGACGGTCTATGGCCAACTGCTAATTGCCTGGTGGTGCCCTCCTGGGCAGCGGGGATGGTGCTCCTTCACTGCCCACCTGGGCTGTGGGTGGTGGGGCCCTCCTGGCCAGCTGGGCTGGGTCCTCCCTGGGCAGCGGCTATGGGGGTGGTGGGCTCTCCCGGGGCAGCTGTGCCGGTTCCTCCCGGGGCAGCGGCTATGGGGGTTGTGGGCTCCTCCTGGGCAGCAGGCCTGCTGCCTGACCTCTCCAACTTGCTGCCCTTGCCCTCCTTAGTCGTCGGCCTGTGGCCCTTTCCTCCCTTTGAAGCTGTGGCTGGTGACTGTCTCTGGGTGGTGTCCGGGGGGGATGTAGAAGGCGGGCTCCTGCGGCGCCCCTTCCGCCTTCTGCTCCTCTTCCCAGGGGGTGGGCTGCCTGTCCCCTTGCTGCTGGGCGAAGATCCAGACATGCGGGCTGGCGGGCTCCAATACCCCTGCACCCTTGTCAAGGGGGCTGCAGGGCTGGTGGTGGCTGAGGTGCTCTTCTTACCCCGACGAGAAGGAGGGGGGGGCTCAGGGTCAGGAAAGAAGTTAGTAGTGGCGAGGAAGAGCTTCTTGGGACAATGGAGAGTGGTAGGTACAGTGGGAATGGGAGTGGAGGGAGAGGATGTGGTTGTAGGTGAGTCACGTTTGCTGTCTTTGGGTGCAGGTGCAGGAGGGATAGGCTGTCGTGAGGTGGATGGCTGTTGGGTGGGTGGGTGGCTGCGTTTGTGTGGTGTGGAAGAGGGGGTGACAGACACAGTGGGAGAGGACACAGGGGACGTGTAAATGGCAGTGGGGGTGGTGACTGCACGTGTGCGGACTGGAGTGGAGGGTGTGCTGGTGATGGAAACACTGGCTGATGGTGAGGTGAATGGAGGTGTGAGTGTAGACGTCACAGGGAGGGAGGAGGGAGACGAGGAGGTGGGGGTCACAGAGGTGGTAGTGACTGTTGGCATGTCTGCATCGGAATGTTGCGTGTGTGAATGTCTGCGTGATCTGTGGTGCTTATGTTTGGATGAGCTTCTCTTGGGTGTTGAGGTGTGTGCAGGCTGGTCTGATGGTGTGGGTGGGACAGGCAGAGGAACAGGAGACTGGGAGGAGGGAGTTAGTAGAGGCAGGCAGGAGACAGGGACAATGGCTGCCGTCAGTGCTGAGGCCAGAGCCTGGAACGATCGCTGATGGGCAGCCTGACCCGAATGAATGCCCTCCAGGTACGCATTGCTGCGATGAACCTCCCTCTCCACCCCCTGGATGGCATTCAAAAGGGTAGTCTGCCCAACAATGAGCGTTCGGAGGAGGTCAATGACCTCCTCACTGAGGGCAGCGGGGGTAACAGGGGCAGGGCCTGAGGTGCCTGGGGCGAAGGAGATGCCCGGCTTCCTGGCAGAGCGGGCACGGGGCGAACGCGGAGGGGCTGCTGGGAGGGCGGAGATGGTGCGCTGGGTGGCGGCTGTACCTGTAATGGCGGGGGGCACGGATGGTGCCACCCCCGCAAGGGAGCCCCCTTCCGAGGACGTGTCCGTGTCGCTGCAGGCTCCAGTCGTCCCCGTCGTGGAGCTCCCCTCGCCCTCCGTCTCACTGGTCCAGTCTGACTCTGTGGCATGGCCCTCCTGGGCCATGTGAGATGCAGCTCCCTCCTGCCCCGATGCCACTTCTCCTCCGCCTGATGATGCTGATGCACACAAGCACAGAAAGACAAACAAAAAGGGGGGGGGAGAGAGAAATAAAGGGATATTGAGTACATGGATCTCCGGTACAGTTAGCGGACATGACAGACACAGATGCCCCCTGCACTAAGTTGCGCACTTGGGGTACGCTACGCATTCCGTGGAACATGGTCTACACGCCTAGAGTTGACAACTGCACCCATGGATGACACGGCCCAGGGATGGCTGTACTGACAAACTACTGAGGGTGGTGGCTGGGGACACAGGGGCTTACGGGGGTGCCCAGCCTACAGATATCGCCCTGGCCTAGGGGGACCCCCAGCCCTCCTCCCCCACCCAGACACCTCCACTGCGCGACAACAGAGTAGATAATGCTTGTACTCACCCCCTTGTGTCTGCTGTGCTGCCCTCACGCGCCCATCCAATTCAGGGTAGGCCACCGCCAGGATCCGGAACATCAGGGGGCTCAGTTGACGGCAGGCACCCCGCCTACGTTGGGAGGCCATCCCCAGCAGAGACTCGGCGGTCTTCTTGGTCCCGCGGCGGATGTCCTCCCACCTCTTGCGGCAGTGGGTGCCCCGTCGATGGTGGACCCCCAGGGCCCGGACTTCCTTGGCGATGGCACGCCAAATCCCGATCTTCTCATGGGCGCGGACCTATGTGACACGTACAGGGAGGGAGAAATACCACGTTCAAGTTTCTCAGCATTTTCCTTTCCAGTGGCCCAACGCCCCCCATCCCCGCCAGGCCCCCCGCCATGCCCCCGCCATGCCCAACATGCCCCCCATCCCCGCCAGGCCCCCCGCCAGGCCCCCCGCCATGCCCAACATGCCCCCCATCCCCGCCAGGCCCCCCGCCATGCCCAACATGCCCCCCATCCCCGCCAGGCCCCCGCCATGCCCAACATGCCCCCCATCCCCGCCAGGCCCCCCGCCATGCCCAACATGCCCCCCATCCCCGCCAGGCCCCCCGCCATGCCCCCCATGCCCCCCATCCCCGCCAGGCCCCCCGCCAGGCCCCCCGCCAGCCCCAACATGCCCCCCATCCCCGCCAGGCCCCCCGCCATGCCCAACATGCCCCCCATCCCCGCCAGGCCCCCCGCCATGCCCAACATGCCCCCCATCCCCGCCAGGCCCCCCGCCATGCCCCCCGCCATGCCCAACATGCCCCCCATCCCCGCCAGGCCCCCCGCCAGGCCCCCCGCCAGCCCCAACATGCCCCCCATCCCCGCCAGGCCCCCAAGCCAGCCAGTGGCCCCAAATCCATATTGAATTAAACTCACTTGTTGGTCTGGAGGACCGTAGAGTAGCGCATACTGGGGGAGGACCCCATCCACAAGTTTCTCCAACTCCTCTCCAGTGAAGGCAGGGGCCATTTCCCCAGTCGCAGCAGCCATTGTCCCTTCCAGACCGAGGTCACAGCAACACTTGCAGTATAGGTCCTCTCCTGTGAAAGTTCAAGTCGCAAGTGGATAAGTAGATAGAAAATGGCGGTCACGTCCGCGGCGGTGCGTACCGCGGCGGTGCGTCCCGCCACCGCCGGCGCCCTTCGCCATTGGCTCCTGAAACCCATAGGCTTCAATGTTAACCAATGCGGCTTCGCGCCGCGGTCTTCGCCCGCCGCCCGCCGCGGTGTGCCACGCCAGCGCATTGACCTCACATCCCATTGTCACACTTCACAGGTCAGGCAGCCGCCATTTCCAGGGCCCACATGGCTCAATTTCAACTGCGTCACACAGGCCTAGGCCTTGCATAGCCACTCAGACACGCCATTCACTGCATAGAGAATCGTATACTGTGCTAGCTGTGAGTACGTACCTGTGGGTTGCTTGACTGTGTGCTCCATGTTGTCCTTCCTAGGCACCGTCCGCTGGGTTGGGCGAGGAGACGGATGAATCCTCCCGTGTACCGACCGCTCGTGGACCTGTCGACAATGGAAGAACGCCACATTATCCTGACCTACCGTCTTAACCGTGCCACTATCCATGAACTGTGTGCCCGGCTGGAGCCCGACCTGATGTCCCCCATCCGCCAACCCACAGGGATTCCCCCTCTGGTGCAGGTCATGTCAGTACTACATTTCTTGGCAAGTGGGTCATTTCAGACAACCGTGGGAATTGCTTCCGGGATGTCTCAGCCCATGTTTTCGAAGGTGTTATCCAGAGTGTTGTCTGCCCTGATGAAATCCGTGAGGAACTACATCATTTTCCCTGAGGTGGGCGAATTGGCTACAGTGAAGGGTGATTTCTACGTCCTTGGACATATTCCCAACGTAATTGGTGCCATTGATGGGACCCATGTGGCTTTGGTTCCCCCAAGAGACAGGGAGCAGGTGTACAGGAACAGGAAAAATTACCATTCAATGAACATCCAGGTGGTGTGTTTGGCTGACCAGTACATCTCGCATGTAAATGCCAAATTCCCAGGGACAGTGCATGACGCCTACATCCTCAGGAATAGCAGCATCCCTTACGTGATGGAACAGCTACAGAGACACCGTGTATGGCTAGTGGGGGACTCTGGGTACCCCAACCTGTCGTGGCTACTGACCCCAGTAAGGAATCCCCGGACCAGGGCAGAGGAACGGTACAATGAGGCCCATGGGCGTACTAGGAGGGTGATCGAACGCACCTTTGGCCTCCTAAAGGCCAGGTTTCGCTGCCTGCATATGACCGGTGGATCCCTAATGTACTCACCTAAGAAGGTGTGTCACATCATCGTGGCCTGCTGCATGCTTCACAACCTGGCTTTGCGCCGCCAGGTGCCTTTCCTGCAGGAGGATGGTCGAGACGGTGGTGTTGTGGCAGCGGTGGAACCTGAGGAGAGTGACGAGGAGGAAGACGACGGGGCTGAAACAGACAACAGGGACAGAATCATTGAACAGTACTTCCAATAGGACACAGGTAACATTTCAAAGATAATTTAGTAAATGTTAACTACTCTGCAGCATCTCTGCTGCCTGTCTATTTGCCCCAGTGTATGATGACTGAGTTTTGGCTTTTCCCTCCCTATTTCAGATCTGGGGTCCCCACTACGAGTCCTGTGCTTCGTTTCCCCATGGACTACAGCTTTGTGGCAGCTGTTTGTTGACTTCACCATGTACAAGGACATATTTGCACTGTCATGTCAATTACAATCTATTGAAATCACAGCCAGACTCCTGATATTTTGGTGCAAAATAGGTGTTTATTGAAGTGCTCAAAATGGGATGGGTGGTTTCAAGTCGGTGGGGGCTATGGTGAAGGAATGTCCATGGCAGAGTCCAGAGTAACAGTCACACAGGTGCATTGTCCAGAGGCCTGTGGAGAGATGGAGCATGGGCAGTTCAAGGATGGACAGGGTGACAATGTGGGACAGTGGGATGACATCAGGTGGTATCCATTGCTGGCGGGGGTCTTGACATCCTACTCTGTCTTCTTGCGAGATCTCAGGGCCCTCTTGCGGGGTGGTTCTTCTCCTGCAGGAGGTGGGGGTCTGGTGGGCTGCTGCTGTGCGGGGGCCTCCTGTCCACTAGCGCCGGCGGAGGTGGATGGCTGTTCTTGGTCCAGGCTAGTGGCAGGGGCCCTTGGGTGTTGTTCAGTGTCCGCCCTGCTGTTTACGAGGTCCTGCAGCAGCCCTACCATGGTAACCAGGGTGGTGTTGATGGCTCTGATGTCCTCCCTGTACCCCCGATAGTGTTCCTCCTGCAGCACCTGGATCTCCTGGAACCGGGCCAGTACCGTCGCCATCGTCTCCTGGGAGCGGTTGTATGCTCCCATGATGGTGGTGAGGACCTCGTGGAGAGTGGGTTCCCTGGGCCTCTCCTCCCCCCCCGTCGCACAGCTGCCCGCCGAGTTGCCCTGTTTCCCTGGGCCTCTGCCCCCTGGCCGGTGTGCCCACTACCACTGCCCCCAGGTCCCTGTTGTTGTTGGGGTGGTGGGTTATCCTGGGTGCCCTGTAGTGGTAGACACACCGCAGATTGACGCGCCCTGGAGACAGAGGCATGGGCCCGCTGGGTGGGAGCTGTGCTGGTGTTCCCAGAGGGGTTAGGGTCTGTAGTGGCCTGTGCCTGTGTGAGGGGAACCGACTGTCCAGAGGTCCCCGATGGTCCGGGCTGGTCATCAGTGTCCAGATCGACAGAGCTGCTGTCATCGCTGACGGCCTCTTGGGTGGGGGGTGTGGATAATTCTGGCCCCTCCGCCGCGGTGTGTTGACGGTCGGGTCCTGCAGGGGTATAGAGGTATGGTTATAGTTTCAATGTGTGGCATATGGGTGTATCTGTGGGTTCTCGTGTCCCCAAGCGCTGGCATTCGTGTGTGGGGGCTTTGGTGAGGGTGGCTTGTGGGGGGGATGTGTATATGCATTGGGCATGTTTGGTGATGGGTGTCCATGCTTAGTGGACGCATGCAGGCCTAGGTTTTGGGATGTGTGGGTTGTGATGGTGAGACATTGGCGGGGAATAGGTGTGCTGGGGGTGGGGGTGAGGATGGTGGTGGGGGTGAGGATGGTGGTGGGGGTGAGGATGGTGGTGGGGGTGAGGGTGGGGGTGAGGATGGGGGTGGGGGTGAGGGTGGGGTTCGAGGATGGGGGTGAGGGTTGGGGTCTGATTTGGCATGCAGGTGGGGGGGAAGCAGTATTGAAGCTTCAACTTACCAGTATCCATTCCTCCGCCGTCTCCTGCGAGGCCGTCAGGATGCAGGATGTTCAAGACTTCCTCCTCCCATGATGTGAATTGTGGGAGTTGAGGTGGGGGTCCTCCGCCAGTCTTCTGCACGGCGATGTTGTGCCTGGATACCATGGAACGCACCTTCCCCCGTAGGTCGTTCCATCGCTTCCTGATGTCTTCCCGATTTCTGGGGTGCTGTCCCACTGCGTTCACCCTGTCGACATTCCTCTGCCATAGCTCCGTCCTCCGGGCAATACTGGTGTATTGTATCTGTGTGCCGAACAGCTGGGGCTCTACCCGAACGATTTCCTCCACCATGACCCTGAGTTCTTCGTCTGTGAAGCGGGGTTGTCTTTGGGGTGCCATGGGGTGGTGTGTATGATGTGTGGGGTGGAGTATGTGTATTTAAGTGAGTTGAGTGTGGTGGTGTGTGTTGTTTTGTGTGTGGATAGTGTGTGGGTGATGGTGTTGAGTGGCTGTGGCTGTTATGTTTTGGATGCTGGTGTCTCGCTCTTGTCTTCTTTACGAATTTTTAAGCGTAGGGGTTTGTGGGTGATGTGGGTGTGTGTTTTATATTGTATTGTGTGTGTGGGAGTGGTGTGTGTATGTGTATCAGGTGTGTGGGATTCAAATCGTCCAATGTGGCTGAGTTTTGTTCGTTTGTGTGTATTCTGACCGCGCCGGTGTGTCCCGCCAATGGAATACCGCGTTTGAATGACCGCCGCGTGGATTCGTGGGTCGTAATGGCATGGGCGTATTTCTGTTGGCGTGGCGGTGGAGGTTTGGTCACCTCCACCTTTCCGCCGACCGCTGGTCTGGCGGTCTGTTGTGGTGGTCGGATTTTCGGAGGTTTGCCTTCTGCGGGTCAGAATGACCGTGGCGGGTTTCCGCGACCGCGGCGGGATTATGGAGGATTTCTGACCGGCGGTAGGCGCCTTTTACCGCCGAGGTCAGAATGAGGGCCTTAGTTCATACATTAAGGACTCTGGAGATCTCTTAAAAATATTACTAGATTTGGACTGGCATGAGGACTATCTACTTGTCACAATAGATGTGATTTCTCTTTATACATCTATTAATCACACAATTGGGTTAAATGCCTGTGAATATTTTTTGAAACAACGTAACATCTCAGAATTAGATCATTCAAAAATGTTATTGGATATGATTGATATGTGTTTAAACAACAATATTTTTATATTTAATCATGAGATTTATCATCAGTTATGCAGTACAGCTATGGGTATCTCTTTTTCTCCAAATTACGCCAACCTAGTAATGGGATGGTGGGAGAGGGAGATAGCTTGGAATAAAAACAATGAGGAATATGCTGAAAAAGCATTACTATGGGTCCGTTTCATAGATGACCTTTTTATAATCTGGAATGGGTCTAAGGACGAATTCATGCAATATTTTAATATTTTAAACAGTAATGAGGTGGGTTTGAAATTTACATGTGAAACCAGTAAAACATCTATACATTTTTTAGACATTACTATTTACATTGAAAACAACAAAATTGAAACTACAGTATATCGTAAGGATACTGCATGTAATAGCGTGTTACATGGTAAAAGTTTTCATCCCAAACCTCTGGTAAAAAGTATCCCCCTGGGGGAATTCATCAGAATGAGGAAGAATTGTTCTCATGATAGGGACCTATCACTAAAGCTTTGTGAAACATATGAGAGATTTAAAACTCGAGGATACAATGAAAAGATCCTTAAGAGGAATTTAAAGCTTATTCAGTCCAAAAAACGAGAAGAATTTCTATTTAACAAAAGAGAAAGAGAATCTAAAGAAACAGTGCGAATGATCATGCAGTATACTAAAGAGAGTACATTAATTAAAAATATTTTGAGTAAACACTGGAAAATAATAAGCAGAGATCCAGATTTAGGACCCATAGTAGGCTCGAAACCTTTGTTTTCCTACAAGAAGGCACCGAGCATCAAGGACATATTAGTAAAAAGTCACCTTGTACTAGAAAAAGATAGCAATTGGCTAGAGGTGGAGCAAAAGGGTTTCTTTAAATGTAACTCCTGTAAAGCATGCAAAATAGGCCAATCAATGAAAAAAGTGAAATTATCAAATGGACAAGAATGGGTTATCAAACAAAAAATCACATGTAATACAAAATATGTAGTTTATATCATAGAATGTCATTGTGGCCTCAAATATATTGGCAGCACAATTTGTGCTTTAAAGAAAAGAATCCTAGAGCACATTAGAGCTATCACTCATAAAGACTACACATATGCTACAGCCAGACATCTATATACACATACATTAAGTGATTGGAAAACACTGAGATATTACGCTATTGATCATGTCCCGGATTATGAAAGAGGAGGGGACCGAGTTAGGAAGCTGAGACAATTAGAATCGAGACTCATAATTCAGATGAAAACTAAGGCCCCTTTTGGGATCAATAATGATGAAGAACTTTATGTTCATTTATAGGCGGATATTCAAATACAATGTATTTATATTGATCTGTAATATCATATAATGTTTTGATTGTGATGAGAAAATCAGCAACTGTCTTAATTATTTTGTGAGCATTTAACAACAAAAATTATATAAAAATGTTTTCTAAACTAATTCCTAATTCACATGAGATTAAAATACACAACAACAAAAAATATGTTAAAAATTCGGGGATTTATTAAATTAATTAATTAATTATAAAAAAGAAATTGAAGTGGAAATGAAAATGAAGTGGATTTGTTTTATTTAAATAACTCTCATAGAATTCTAATATGATTGTATTTCCTTGTAAAGAAATTTATTTGTGGAATTTTTGCTTTGAATTCAGTTACTTATGTATGAACTATTATTCCCAGCATGCATTATTATGGTACAAAAGCGTTCACTATAAAAGAGTTTTGCAGTGTGAATTGGATGTTTGAACTCGAGAAAGACCGAATGGTCGAAACGCGTTGTTCTGCTCTTTTTGTTTCACATTAAACTAAGAATTACTCGTACTTTGTTGGAGTGCACTGCTAATTTTTGATGCAATATATATATATATATATATATATATATAATTACTGGAGCCCTCATCAGGAGGCCACTACAGCTTGAACCACCTGCTGTAACCATTACACTCCTACAAATGGGACAATTCAGACTATTCCAGACCTCAAAGGTATAACAAGGGCTTGGGATGCAGGAATTAGACATTTTTTATGCATAATTTATTATTTAGCAACAGTTTTTATGTTTTTATGCTCATCTTTAAATTACACAAACAGAGCCACCATGTGGCAGATTATTTTAAGAGCCAAAGTTGACAATTAAGTGCCAGTGCTGAGTATGGGAAACCACCGACTCAAATTATGCACTGATTGTAACCTGTTGGAAGGCAGCAATTTGATGCGTCTGTCTGCCTCACACAACTTAACTGTGATCACAAATTGAACGCTCCTATGATGAGTCTATATTCCAAGTTTAGAGGATATTTAAGCTCTTAGCAAAATAATGTTTTATGAGAGATTATATATAAATAATTCCATTGAAGATCATTCTCTGACAAATCACAATTCATAAATATAACTAGTATATATAGTGTGATCAATTGACTTATGTTGTCTCTGTCCTTACAGAGATAAATTAAGGCACTATGTGCCAATTCCCATCAACCTGCACTCCCCAATCCAGGTCCATGGCATGCAATGCACAGGTTAAATGTTCCATGGTAAGCACAAAAGTAATAAGGGATAATAGATATCCCTGTAAAGTACCACACCCTATCTGTAGAGGCTCCAATACCATTTTAACTGTTTTCATTCTAGCCGCCGAAGTAGAGTAGAGAAGTTTTATCCAAGATAGGCACACCAGATCTTTCCATAGCTTGTGTGTACACCTGTATAAAGGTAGGGCCACCCCAGGGTATTGAAAGCTTTCTCTGTGTCCAATGATGCAACCCACAGGTGGGTTCCAGAGGACTGCCCCAATACATAACCAAGAATAAATCAGTTTTGGTCAGGGTCATTCAGCGTTTGCTTTATAGGCACTACACTATTTTCCCCAGTATCTTATAGTCCAAATTTAATTGTGACGATAGGCAATAAGACCCCACTGATAAAGAGACCATATCAGGTTTGGGTAGGACCCCCAGTACTACCTGCTTCAAAAAATCTGGAAGCATCAATTTAGTTCGTACCACTTCATACACCTGAAATAGTTGGGGAGACAATTGCTGGCCAAATGTGGTGTATACTTCCACCGGCATTCCATCCATGTCTGGGTTCTTACCCTTTGCAATCTGTTGGATAGCTAAATGAGCTAACAGAGCAACCACTTCTGCATGTTGGAGCACAGAAAACTATGGTAGATGAAGGCTGTCTAAATACTCCTCATTGTTGTAGTAGTACCCAACCTCAGGGTAAGCATAGAGCACACTATAGTAAGTCTGAAATGTTTGTTTAATCCCCTCTTAAGTTAAGTGTTCATTATTTCTTGCCGTGGGGTTTGTAATGCTATATTGGGGTTCAAGGGACTTCTGAATGAAGCAGCCAAGTGAGCAGCCGCCCCTCCTTTGCCTCCCTCCATATTTGGGCGGGCCAGGAATTCCCTGTAATCAGTGGTGAATAGCCTAGTGAGGCCATTTTGTGGTTGAGTTTTGCTTGGGATAACTGGGCGGTGGTAGTGGAGTTTAGAACTGAGCATATCTCTAGGCTGCATATCTTAGTCTCAAGCATCAGTAATTCTCCACGGGCACCCATCTGTTCCCTTACGCTGACTTAATGCACAAACCCCTCAGGACCACCTAAAATGCATCTGATTAGAAGAGTGCATCTGAGGTCATTCCAGCATCCTCCTGTTGCATAGTATCAGCCAGTTTGCGCGGGACGCTGCATCGCAATCACCTCCATGGGGAGACACCACAGGCTGGGAATGGCTGGACAGCCTTCTCCCCAGTTGAGAGTCAACTTGAGGGGGTTATGGTCAGATAATGTACAACTGAAGTATTCAGTGTTCACCACCCTTGCTCCTGCCTCTGGCCTAAGTAGAAAAGGTCTATTCTAGTCTGCAGGTTGTGAAGTCAAGAGCAATCAGAGTGTTCCATCACCTGTGGGTGCAGGAGCCACCATATGTCAGGGGCCTGAGTATTTACGGCCCACTGTTGAAGAGGTTTTGATGTTGGAATTGATTGGGCTCCAAGCACAGACAGGATAGACCTGTCTAGGATAATGCTAGGAATGCTATTCTATTCCCCTATACAGATGCATGGTGCAAACATGTTTGTAATAAGCGAAGGTGAAAGTGTGTCCAGGAAGGCAGATTGATTCATTTTAGGGGTATAGAGTGCAATAGCGAAACCCCATCCAACTGCCTTCTTGCACCATGTATCTGCCCCCAGTGTGTAACCTGGAGTGTTGTACCCCAAAGGGGATCCTTTGGGCAGCCCATATCAAGACCTCTATGGCATATCTCGAGTATGTGGTACACATAACTCTGCCCAACAACCTCTTGCGGAGCTTCTGGAGTTTGTCCGAGGTGAGGTGTGTCTCCTGTTGGCATGCAATGTGTATATTACAATGCTTTAGATAGATATGAACCCTGTAACAGTTGGCTGGTCATGCCTTGCACATTCCATCTGTGTGCTGTGGTTTGCCTGTCACCCATAGTTTGTATAATACTGCTCTATACCATGTGTGCCTCGATCTCTTGAGTGCATGCGGTTCTTCACCACCTTTCTGAGGCCAATTGAAGAAGCTGTCAGTAGTTGAACAGAAAATATAATAATGACTGTCGACACTGTCATAATTTAAAATCTTATCAATTTGTAGTTAATTCTTATCTTAGTATACCACATTCATATTGATCTTTTATACAGATAAGATTTTTTTTTAGTTAGAGCAGGTGACATAAGGGTCAGATCAGGTTTCGGAAGCTGTTCAACGTTTATCTTTCAGAGATCGTAATTGTAATTTATGTCACTCATCTACACAGGGCATAAACCAAGTTCTAGTTGTTTGCTGGGCACTGTCTGATGCTAGAGCAACAGTACGTGGACCGCTGTTTTTTCAATACAAAGTCAAAACTTCTGAAGAACTCGACCCTCTAATCATATCTTCACTTAAGCCTTCTATCTTTATCTTTTTAACGTTTTAGTGTTTTTCTAAACCTGTTATAAATGACATTATTTATGAAGATTAGAAATGTCATGGTTGTGTTTTTGTGTGATCCATTTTTATTGTATATTCTATGTTGCCCTATAGTTGAGGGCTAAAACATTTTACAAGTAAAGTTTTTTGGACAATTTATTGGTAATATGTTTTTCACATTTGAAATGCTGTATTTTATTTTTTGTAATTAATGATGACACATCTAGCCTTTATATCACAACATCAAACTTAGTACTCAGCCTCTTGCTGTCACAGAAAAACTGGCTGGCTGTTTTGTTGTTGTTACAGCTATTTCTGAAACCGTAGATAAGTGTATTCTTTATTATTTATCTTTCCTTTTCTACCATCTCACTTCATCATTGATGAATGAAGGAATATATTTACATAAAGTTGCAGTGCTTTGGTTTTGTATATTAAAGTTGTTCATGCTTCAAATGAATGTAGGCGAGTAACTTGGCACCGATTCGAATATTCAGTGTTTCTGGTTACATTGAAAACCTTTGACCGGGTTTGGTTAGTGATTAACTATTTGTTAAACCAATACTTTTTTTCTGATTCCTCATACATTTCTACTTATGACCTCCTCCAGCTTCTCATGCTTAGTTTGAGAATAAACTGTCTGCTGTTCACCTGCTGTCAGCCAGTCTTACATTTTAATTTGCCCACACTTAACTGGATGTGGTTCTAATGATAGTATAAATAAATACCATCACACAAGGGGATTGAGGCTTTCAAATTTTCTTTCCAGTGCCCCCCACCTCCTTTGAGAACAGTTCTGGAATATTTTTCTGTGCCTGGGTGACTGGCTCCTGGGCAATAATAGATTTGTGCCATCTTATATTGCAGTCTAGTCTGTGGATGTGATGGAAGAAGGAGACCACCCACCTGTAGAGATATATGAAGATGATGCACCAGTTTGATGCTTTCGACTTTAGGCAAACCAGCACCTTCATGGCAAACTATGATCTTCAACTTTGGCACAAGTTCAACGGCTACACTTCCTGGTTTCTGCGTTATGCCCAGCAATAGCACAGTCTGAAGATAAACTTGAGTAAGGAGAGTGCAGGATAATGGTTGCTGATGTTGAGTGACTAGAGTTGTTTTGCATAAAGAAACTTTGTTTGATACTTCTAAGGATGTACAACCCTCTAATGATTCAGCAGTATGAGACTGGCATAGTCAGAACCAAATTGCTATACACCATCCATCCAAGTGGTATGTCCTGGGCTTCCTACTCCTTTTTGGTTGACTAATTCTCTTTGTCTGCAAGGATATGCATACATTTCAGGTCATGTTGGTACTAGGCAAAAGAAGTACCATTGTCTTCTTCATGGTCTATTCACATTTCCAGAACCACTTGAGAGGTCCTACTATACTCCAGTAGGGTGCAGACGTTGCTACTACTACCACCACTGGACCAACACCACCAATATTCTTGAATGTTATGACTTACAGATGTCATGGCTGCCACCATCAAGATTCTAGGCTGATCTTGCTTTAGTTGGCATCCCCAGAATTTCTGCAGGAGGTAGAGAGGCCCTCCATTTAGGAGCAACTAAGCAAACTCCCAAAAAAGGACACAATACCTTTTTCTTTTTAAAGTAAAAAGTTATGACTCTGCCCTATTTTGGACTTTAACAATTTAAAGATTTTTCTCTCAATGACAAATTACAAAATGCTGACTGGCTTAGGTTATTGGAAGGTTTTCATATCAAAGACTGGCTGTGTTCTGTGGATCTCCAGGATGCTTCTTCCATGTACCCTTCCTGACGGAACATAGGATGTATCTATGGTTTATGGTGGGAAACCAACACTAGCACTACAGGGCATTGACATTTGATCTCATTGCTATACTTCTGATCTTTCCCAATAAAGGTAGCATTTGAACAAAAACTGCATGTTGCAATGACTGAGTGGTTAAAAGAAAATAACACTGTTGAATAAAGTTTAATTCCTACATAATAGCTTTTTGTTCATTTTTTGTAAACAAAATAAAAGATAATTAAGGCAGTTGCAGTAATTTATCTGTTTTATCTTATTGGACAGGTATGTTTTAGAGCATCTTTCTCGTATATGTCGCATTTTGAAGCAGCCTGGAGGAAATGCTTTGCTTGTTGGAGTTGGGGGAAGTGGGCGCCAATCAATGACCCGGTTGGCAACGGCCATGGCAAAAATGAATATTTTTCAACCAGAAATATCCAAAAGCTATGGAATAAATGAGTGGAGAGAAGACCTAAAGGTACAATATTTACTTTAGAAGATCTTGTCATCATTTAATTAATGAATATTATTTAGTAATATTTTTGCTTCTTATGTTGTGTGAATGTGCTGTCATCTTTCTTCTGGCTTCACTTCACTTAATCTTACAAAAACTAGTGTAAATGGTAAAAATGAAAAGAGATGGGATAGAGGATCTATGCCATCCCATCAGTTCATGTGCCCTATTCTAAATTAGGAACAGGGTGCAGGAGTGGGCTTAGCTTACACCCACCATGTTCCCAGCTAAAAAACAGAGTACAGTAGCGGGTGGCCATTCACCAACTCTTTTTAAAGTCCTACCTTGCCTGTGCTTCATGCTATCAAAGCCTTGAGCAAGATAGTTGTCATTTTTCAAACCTACCTCACCCTTGTACGAGATGGTGGGGGGATGGGAAGCATGTACCACCATCTATAATATTTAAACTACTCCCCCACCCATAGGAAAGGAAAGGGATGGAGATCATACATCTACACTCCATACTTCATTTACCAAAACATCCATAATTTCACATACAAACAAACAATCAGGTATATACATATCATACCAACAGAAGTCCCCCAAAAAAGTAAAATTGAAAGGGAGTTGAATTTGAGCAACATGTTAAGAATGGCTTTGCCATAAAACCTAAAATGATAAGAAATTCACAATTTAAGGTGCTATCCTCAGCTCTGCCACAACCCACAGTATTTTCATCCTTAAATCCCCATCGAGCTATTACCTGAAAATGCCTAAAATACAATGGCCCTCATTACGAGTCAGGCGGTCTTAACTCGCGGTGGTGGTCAGACCGCCGCGGTCATGGCAGTCCTACCGCTGACACCACCTGGTTGCTGCCAGTGTCACGAACTGCACTCTACTTCTCACCGCTCGATGCAGGATTGGAGAACACACCCGGTCTTCTACAGGTTCTGGATAGTCCCAGATAGGGGAGACCCTTTCTAGTAGCCACGGTGCCGCTTGACAGGGAACTCCAAAGCAGAACGTACCCTCCAGAAGGAGTCCTAGAGGAAAAAAAACCAAGAACTGTGGAAAAACCTCAAACAGGAAGTCCTAAAAAAGAAGAAGAAAAACAGGACTTGAAAACAGGAAAAAAACCAGGCAAAAAATACTCCAAGGCAAAAACAGGAATGACGAACAGGAGCGAAGAGCACAACCAAAGGGAAGTGTTTGCAACGCAAGGTAGAGCAAGACTGAGTGGCTTACATACTGAAAAAGGGGAAGTGACAACACAGGAAATGAAAAGAACACCATCTTAAATTGGGAAAAAGCACATAGAAAAGAATAGGGAAAAATAGGCAGTATATAAGAAAAAGAGCATGTTGGGAAATACAAACAGGAAGAAGACAAGATGGACACAAACATGAACATGAAAAGGGCAGAATACTGAGGCAAGAAAAAAGAAAACTAAAAGAAAAGAAAAAGACCAGAAGAATGCCACCACCGACAGGGGAGATGAAAATGCCTTACAGTAGGTAAGGGCAACGCGACTGGGAGCGCAAAACACGCTTCCCAGGATGCATTGCCAAAGTGACCAGAAAACGGGGGAACGGCGCTCCGAGAATCGGCTGTGCATTCTGACCGTGGATGCAAAAAGAGACGCCGCGTCGAGGCGCGGTGTTACAGTAAGTCCCCTCCCCGAGGCCCCAGGTTTGTCAGGGTGACAGTCAAAAAACAGGCGAACCAAACAGGGAGCATGGACGGAGGAAGCATCCTCCCAAGAGCAATCACTTAGAGGGTAGCCCTTCCAGTTAACCAAAAATTGCAGTCTGAGCCGAAAAAATCAGGAATCACAAATTTCCTGGACTTCATATTCAGGCTGGCCGTCAACGAAAAGAGGAGGAGGACGCTGGAAATGTGGTGGTATGGATCAGGAACAAAGGGCTTTAATTGGGACACATGAAAAACTGGATGAACCCTCCAGGTATGAGGTAAGCGCAGTCGCACAACAACAGGATTCAAGATTTGCAAAATCCGAAAGGGTCCATAAAAACATGGTTTGAATTTATTGACAGAAAATTGGGAAGGTAGAAATTTGGAGGAAAGCCACACCTTGTGGCCTACTTGATACGAAGGTGCCATTTGTCCATAACGATTTGCTTTTCGTTTCATTGCTTGTTTCGAAGCTAAGAGAGTTGTATGAAGTAGGCTCTGGATTTGGCGGATCCGACGTGCAGTGACTGCAGGAACAAAAGAGGATGTACTGGAAGCAGTAGATATGGTCCTAGGATGAAATCCACAGGTGCAATAAAAAGGTGTGGCCTTGGTCACACTCTGCACTCGGCAAGGGCAAGAAACTCCGACCAATTACTTTGTGTGGCATTACAGTAACATCTCATATACTGTTGGAGTTCCTGATTCACTCTTTCAGTTTGACCATTCGTTTGTGGATGGAAACCAGAGTACAAGGAGACCACCATGTTTAATGAGGCACAAAAGGCTCTCCAGAAACGTGACACATATTGTAGCGCTCTGTCCGAAATGACCTCTTGCGGGAGACCATGGAGGCGAAAAATATCTGTGTGAATATGCAACTCATTTCAGGAGCTGTCGGTAACTTTTTTTAAAGCTGTGAAATGTGCCATCTTGGTGAATGAATCTACTATTAACATTACTATTAACATGTTTACATGGTTACCAGGAGAGGTAGGTAAGGAACATATGAAATCCATGGATAATGTACACCAAGCAGCTAAGGGAACCGGTAAAGGCCTTAATACACCTGCTGACTTAGTTCGGGGTGTCTTGGTCTGAGCACATACTGGGCATGTTGAAACATAGGTTTCTGTATCTGTCTTAAGCGAAGGCCACCAAAATGATCGTTGTAGCAGTTCCTGGGTCTTCTTGATTCCTCGATGCCCGGTTATCGGGGAATCATGACACATTTGTAATGCTTCTATCTGAACTTTCTTGGTAAGTAAGAAAAGAGCCTGCTAATGATAGAAGTAGTCGTCCTTCTTCTGCAAAAAAGGAGTCACTCTATCCCATTCCGAAGTAGAAAGAAACTGGTACTCCGATTTAACGCGTTCTTGAAAAGATTGAGTAGCTCCGATGATTCTACTAGACTCAATAATGTGCGGAGAAGAGTTCTTAGCGACATCAGGATATCTACGGGATAAAGCGCCTGCCACTGAATTCTGGGAGCCAGGTATGTACGTGATGACGGAATCGTACTGGCTAAAGAAGAAAGCCCATATTGCTTGACGACTGTTGCAACACTGGAAACTCCGAAGACATTGTAAATTGCGATGATCAATCCTGGCTTTAAAAGGCTCTCTTGATCCCATCGAGAAATGCCTCCATTCCTTACATGCTACTTTGAGAGCAAGTAATTCTCGTTCCAGTACTGAATAATTGCGTTCTGCTTCTGATAAGATATGAGAAAGATAAAAGATAGGATGTTCTAATCCATTGTTGTCTTGTTTCTGCAGCAGACCTTCCCCAATGGCTCTGTCTGAGGATTTATCAGTCACAACAATAAATTTTTTGGTAATATCAGGGTATCGCAAAATAGGTGCTTGGGTAAAGGCCTTCTTTAATTCTTGAAAAGCACGTTCAGCATTCCCGGTCCAGACGGAGCCCTTCTTCAGATTCTCTTTCTTAACTGCTTGTGTAATGAAACTTTGTAGGTGGGCAAAGATCGGGTTAAACTGATGATAGAAGTTTGATAGCCCAAGGAAACATTGGGTTTCCTTTACTGACGCTGGAGAAGGCCAATCTAAGATGGCGCTGACCTTGTCAGGGTCCATGGATATTCCGTGTTGATTGATACTGAACCCCAAATACTTCACTTCGGTCTTATGGAATTCACACTTCTCTGGTTTACAAAATAACTGGTTCTTCTTAAGTCTTTCCAAGACCTGCAGTACATGTTCCGTATGTTGCTCAGGATCACGAGAATATATCAAGATATCATCCAGATAGATTACTACATATTGGTTTAATAAATCAGGGAACACTGAGTCCATGAATCGTTGGAAGACAGAAAGTGCATTGGTCAATCCGAAAGGAATCGACACGGTACTCATAGTGCCCAAAAGGAGTACGGAAAGCTGTCTTCCATTCATCTCCTTCTTTGATCCATAAAAGATGATAGGCACCCCTTAAATCTAATTTGGTGAACATCTTGGCTCCTTGAATGGCATCCAATATATCCCTAATTTAGGGTAACGGATAACGATCCTTAATTGTTATTCTATTGAGTTCGCGAAAGTCGACACATGGACGTAGATCTTTCGTCTTCTTTGGGCGAAGAAAAGAGGAGCCCCAGCAGGAGACGTAGAAGGAGCAATTAATCCGTTCTATAAGTTATCATCTAGGTATTCCTTGAGCACCTTCTTTTCTTGGTCTGTCAAAGAATACATTCTACCAAAAGGTACGACTTCCTCAGGAACCAATGGCATAGCACAGTCATAGATTCGATGAGGAGGTAGAATGGGATTACTGGGTTTCTGAAAAATCCCAATATATTCCTGATAACAATCTGGGACTCCATGAATCATGTTTATGGAGTTAGTATTATCCTTAGTTGACTGACAGGACCTTTTAGGAGACCAATAGGAGTTAGTGGAATAACATTTCTGCTGACAAAACAAAGACGTTAGAGATATTGTTCTCGTTTCCCAATTGATATAGGGGTTGTGTCAAGTTAACCAGGGTATTCCTAAAATCATGGTGTGATTTGGTGAGGCTATAAGATCAAATGCAACATGTTCTTGATGCCCCCCAAATGTCAGACAAAGTGTAGGAGTTGAGGCCACCACAGGACCTGAGGTTAAAGGAGAGCCATCAACCGTGTGTACCTGCTCAGGAGTTTCTTTAGGAATACGGGGAATTCCTTTATTCATAGCCCAGGTCTCATCCAAATAGATTCCACTGGCTGCACAATCTATGAGTGCCAGGAGATGTTCTTCTTGATCCTGTGAACTTTGTAACTTGACCGAGAGGATAAACAGGGTGGACATACTTTCTCTGGAGGAACATATCGATGTTACTTCAGCTCCTCCCGTCTCCTTCCTCCTTATAGGGAATGGGAGTTGGTGTTTCCCGCAGGTCTTGAGGGACGTACCGGGCAACTACGAATCAGATGGCCAGCCTTACCACAATACAGAAAAAGTCCCTTTCGCCTTCTATCCTCCCTTTCTGATTCAGATAATGGACCACGGACGAGATCAATCTGCATGGGTTCTTCAGTGGGGGATGGAGAGGCTTCGGATGGAACTTCGTCCGTTCACCGACTGCTGGTACGAAAATTACTAGACTGGTATGGGACTCGCGTTCTATGTCTCTCCATCTTGCGCCCTTGTAGTCTATATTCAATGTTCATGACTTGATCCATCAATTCCTTCAAGGAACAAGCTGGAGGAGAATGTACAAGTTCATCTTTAATTTCTTCACGCAGGCCTCAGCGGAATAAGATTATAAAGGTTTGTTCCACCCAAGAGGTTTCAGCTGCCAGCTGTTTGAACAAGTTATATACTGCAGAACATCCTGATTGCCCTGCTGTATATCACATAAGGCCTCCTCAGCTGCTGCTTCCACCCCAGACCTCTCAAATATCTGTTTGAAAAGAGTCAGGAAAGCAGGATAATTAGCCAGGACTGGATCTTCTGCAGAGACCAGAGGAGTCGCCCAAGCAAGTACAGGACCAGACAAGGCGCTGATCAGATAGCCCACCTTAGGCTTATCAGAGGAAAATTGGAGTGAACGAAAGGCAAAGAAAACTGTTAGGGCATCCAAAAACTCCTTTATCTTCAGAGGATCTCCTGAATATCGAGGAGTAGCAGCAGATACGGGTGGTATATCCATTGACCGGGAAGACAGGACCTGTCGTAGTGCAGTGTTTTCAGCCCGTAATTGTTGTAACACTTGGGCTTGTTGTTGGACTGTCTGCAGCATGGCTTGAGCATTTTCTGCCGCCTCTCCCTGGGGATCTTCCATGGCTGCCTTGCAACGTGGAATCTTTTGGCGTTGCAATCTGTCAGGAACTGCACTCGACTTCTCACCTCTGGATGCAGGATTAGAGAACACGCCGGGTCTTCTACAGGTTCCAGATAGTCACAGATAGGGGCGACCCTTCCGAGTAGCCATGGTGCCACTTGACAGGGAATGCCAAAGCAGACCGTACCCTCCAGAAGGAGTCCCAGAGGGAAAAAAAACCAAGAACTGGGGAAAAACCTCAAATAGGAACTCCTAAAAAAGAAGAAGAAAAACAGAACTTGGAAACAGGAAAAAACAAGGCAAAAAATACTCCAAGGCAAAAACAGGAACGACGAACAGGAGCGAAGAGCACAACCAAAGGGAAGTGTTTGCAACGCAAGGTAGAGCAAGACTGAGTGGCTTATATACTGAAAAATGGGAAGTGACATCACAGGAAATGAAAAGAACACCATCTTGAATTGGGAAAAAGCCCATAGAAAAGAATAGGAAAAAAGAGGCAGTATATAAGAAAAAGAGCATGCTGGGAAATACAAACAGGAAGAAGACAAGATGGACACAAACATGAACATGAAAAGGGCAGAATACTGAGGCAAAAAAAAAGAAAAAGAAAAGAAAAAGACCAGAAGAATGCCACCACCGACATGAGAGATGAAAATGCCTTACAGTAGGTAAGGGCAACGCGACCGGGAGCGCAAAACACGCTTCCCAGGACGCGTTGCCAAAGTGACCAGAAAACGCGGGGAACGGCACTCCGAGAATCGGCAGTGCGTTCTGACCATGAATGCAAAAAGAGATGCCACGTCGAGGCGCAGCATTACAGCCAGTTGACTGCCTGGTGGTCTCAACGGCGCATGCAGCGCTGCCCTGGGGATTACGACTTCCCAATCCGCCACCCTTTACATGGAGGTTGGACTTCCATGGAAAGGGTGCCGGAATGGGGGCGTCATGGGACCCCATGGACAGCCCCGTCATGCTTTCCACTGCCCAAATTACGGGCAGTGGAAATCGCGGCGGTTGTTGCTGCACCCACCGCATCGCCACATTGCAGCTGGCTCAATTTACGAGCCGGCGTCAATATTAAGGCCCTGTTTCCCACTGGGTCAGCGGGCGGAAACTCGCCAGTCCAGTGGGAAACTTGAAATAAGGCTGGCTGTGTTGTGGCCGCACTGGCAGTCAGATGGCAGTACAAGTTTGGTGGGTGGCCTCCACCACCCGCCAACTCGTAATGAGGGCCAATGTGTTTGAGAGAATGGTTGTTTACGTTTATCAATTTGTAAAGGAATCTCTAATGGTGGACCTATTTTTTAGAATGACACTATAGAACATTGCTAAGTTGTGACAGTGTGGGTGCCGTACGGTTGGTGTGTTTGCATATGACAGTGGGTGGGTTGGTATTTGATTATGAAAATGTATTTGTTTGAAGGTGGGTGCATGAATGCGTGAGGGTATGTGCCTTGGAAGCTTTGTTAGTTTACATCTAGTTCTTCATCTATGTGCTGTGTGTTCTATTTTGCACCAGAAACACACCATTCCTTTAATTATGCATTGGTAGACAAGATTGCCAAGTATTTAAGTTCACTTTTTAGACTTGGAAGTCACATTGGGTTACAGTTATTAGGGAAAGAAATTGGGTCATAGTGGCCCAGCAGTAGGTCGGGATATATATAAAAAATTGGAAGAAGTGAGCTGGATTTTAGGGCCTGTAGATCAAGAATAAAAAATGAATTTTCAATACCTATAAGTTCTATTAATCATTTGGTCACATACAATTGTGTGAATATCCTTGTTCAAGAGGCATACCACCAGATCACATTATGTTGTATTTATGTGTTTTGTAATCCCACATTATTTGACTTGTTTTCTATTTTAGATGGATATAGCTACCTGTGGATTCCTCATCTTTTGAATACTCCCATGTGCCAGCATTCCACAGAAGCTTTCTTGCAAGCTCTCCCACATCGACAAGGGCTTTGGAATCTTCATGACTCCGCATGCGACCTTGCATGACATCACTGGAGCCATAAGAAGCCCTCAGTGGTGTGCTAACGTCAGTTCCCTTTTTTCTGCACTTTCAAAGTGTTCCAGTTTTCTGTTATGCTCTCCATTAGGGAATGGTAGACGGCTTTCGACATTCATTCCAGTGTGGCAACATTATTTTGAGGAAAAAAAGGCTCCACCTAGGGAGTCTGGGTTTAAGCCATGTAAAGAGTGCGAGGATCAGATGTCTATCACTGACCCTCATGATATTTGTCTTTAGTTCTTGAGTTAGGACCACAATGTCAAGGCTTGTTTATCATGCCAGAAAATGAGCCCCAGGTCACTGAAAGAAAGAGAGACAAAGCTCTTTATGGAGGAGGCGAGACATGAGAAACAGAGCATCAGAAATCTCGTCTTCATTCAAAGTCACTTTCACCCTGTTCATTGAAGTTGGCGATGAGGAAGCACAAGAAAAAGCAAAGTCATGGTTCCCGGTGTCGCTCTTCTAAAGATGAGTTGCCAAAGTCGGTATCCCCATGTTCAACGTTGCATGAAGATTGAGGTGAGGTGACTTTGGTGCTGTCTCCAGCGGCCTTTCCATTGTCACCTTTGAGTCCAAGGCTGCCACCAACTTCACCTGGGCGTTCAGATCTGACACTGGATATAGATTCCATGCCTATACCTCAACAGGAGCAGGAGTATCCAGCCTTCCTTGCTCTATGAGCGGACCCTTTCAATTCCATTTTCCTTTTCATTTTTAATAGAACGATGACTCCATCTGGTGCCCATTCGGGCCTCATGAGTCCACTATCATATTCCTTGGAGGATTTCTGGCGCATTATCAGCAGGCACCTTTTGTGCCGATGGCCCAAGTTTTCTGGCCTATTCCGGTGCCAAGGAAGATGACTCTTTCGTCAGCCATATTTGTCCCGTAGATGTCATCGCCACTGGTTTTACCTTCTCCGACATCGGTTGGATCCATTCCAGCATCACATGCTATGACTCCGGTGTCTCTTCTTACTTCTCCAACATAGGTGCCGAAGTCACTGGTGCTGTTGCAGACTTCGCCGGTGCCACAGCCAGCATCACCGATGCAGTTATTGAGTCGAGGCATAGCGCTTGAAGGGAGGCTCAGAGACTTCTTGAGAAGGAGCAGTATTTTGTTAGGTGAAATAGGGGTCTCCAGAACTGAGAGAGGGACAGATTGTGTGTCTGGATCCAAACTTTGAGGGTTTAGCAGAGGCAAGTGGCTTAGATACATCCCCAGAATAGGAATTGTTGTCACTTAAAGGTATTCCACCATCGGAAGTTACATCTTATCATTCAGTCATCAGAAATGCTGCTGACCTGTTGGATTTGCCTCTTCCATACCAATCTTAAATCTAACTTACTTACTGAGGTGCTTCATTCTATTTCATCATCCTCAGAACCCTTGTTGCCTTTCCAACTTTAGAAATTTGGCAGAAGCCTGTGCCATCCTCTGCGGTTTCAAGGCCCATTGCTAAGAGGTACAAACTGGCTCCAAAAGTCTTGCTCTTTTTGTCCTCTCATCCTTCACCTGAGAGTTTGGTGGTACAAGCTTCCTGTTCTTCATTAACTTACACCTGGGTGTTTTCCGTTGTCCCCAGCAGATAGGTAGTCTAAAAAGATCGGCAAAGAAAGTCTTTTCACCTGGCAGCATGGCATTGAAGCCCACAAAAGCAACCTGCTTGTTGAGACATTACATTTATGCTTTATAGGACTCTTCTAAAGCTGTTTTTCCAAAGGAAACAGAGGATGCTCAAATAAATTTTTCTGAACCTCCGAATGATGGACTGGCTGCAGCCCATCAGGTCATCCAGTTGGGTGTAGACACCGTTGACTCAGTGACTAGAGAAATGGCTACAACGATAACTACCAAAAGGCATGCTTGGGTGAGTTGTGCAGAATGCCTTGATGAACTTGCTCTTCAATGGGGCTAGACTTGTTGGTTCAAAAGCTGATTCTACATAGGAGGGGTTTAAAAAACTAAAGAAATGGCTTGCTCCCTTGCTCTTCTGTCCCAGCTCAAGGATTACAGGCAGTTTAGAAACATTTTAAGCTTTGCTAGAAGCTTTTCTTATTATGGATGACATTAGTATCAATAGCAGTAACAGCAGCCAACCAATACCCTTTATAGACATTGTAGGGGGTATGGGAGGGGAAAACAGTGAGCAATTGTACTTCCCCATCTTCCTCTTCATCCTCTTCCTCCTCTTCCCACTTTGCAGGAATACACCCCTAGTTTTCCTATCTTAGAGCATGCTTTGCCGGTGGGAGGATGGGTGTTCCAGTTTCTACAATAGTGAAGATCCATAACATCTGATCTATGGATGTTAGATATTGTGAAAAAAGGTTACCCTTCCAAGAATACCTTTCCAAGAACTTCCACCTCCTTTTCTGCCCAGCAAAAGTCTGCAGACCGTCTCTAGCTCCTCCTACTGGAGGTTTAATCCATGCTTCTAAAGGGTGCAGTGGGGTTGGGTCCAGAGGAGGAACAGGGTCAGGGATGTCATTCACGTTAATTGCTGATTCCCAAGAAGGATGGACGTTTGTGTCTGATCCTAGACCACAGGATTTTGAACTGGTTTCTCTGGCAGGAAAAGTTAAAAATGCTGACCCTAGCTCAGGTGCTTCTTGGGCTGGAGAAAGAAGACTGGATGGTTTCATTCGACTTGAAGGATGCATACTTTCACTTCCCTATTCGACAGACATATAAGAAGTATCTCAGCTTCTGGGTAGGGTGTCAACACTATCAGTTTGCGGACCTCCCATTTGGTCTTATTTCAGTTCTTCAGTTCTTCAGAAAGGTGATGGCCGTAGTCACAGCTCATCTTAGTAGGTTAGGGGTATCACTACTTCCTTACCTGGACGATTGGCTCATCAAAGCAAAGTCTCCAGAGTTGGTGTTGCATCACTTGCGGTTAACGACTCAGTGGTTGTTCAACCTGGGTTTTTCCATCAACAAGCTCAGATCTCACCTAGAGCCCTTTCAGCACACCCTGTTAATTGGGGCAGTACTGGACTCAACAGTGAGTCAAGCCTTTTTTTCCTCCTGGACATACTGGCTATGATCTGATGTTTCAGAACTGAGCAATGATTCCAGTCCTAAAGGTCTTGCACCTGTTAGGTCTGTTATCCTCATGCATTCTGTTGGTCAACCATGTACATTGGCACATACAGGCCCTCCAGTGGTACCTCCACAGACAGTGGGGGGCACAGTTATAACAGATGCCTCCATCTTAGGGTGAGGGCCCTCCAGTGGTGCCCGCACAGCTGGTTTCATCACAACAGGGATCTCCAGGTGACTTTCAAGATTTCCAGAGATGCTACAGTGGATCTGCAGTGGTAGAATGTGTGCAGCAATCTGTCTCAAGGGAAACCATATCACCCTCCTCCTCAGGTGGCCACAGTTATAACTAATGTCCCCACCTTAAGGTGAGGGGCTCATCTGAGGGATATGGGGGTCAAAGGACTTTGGTCTTTAGAGGAACAGTTGTTGCATATTAATTGGTTAGGAATTGCGAGTGATATGTCTGACTGTCAAGGCCTTTCTCCCTTCACTTATGGTGATAAACCTATAGATCTTTAAAGGCTCATTTGTCAGATGTTTTACATTTTGCTCTTTCTTTGGTACAGCAAGTCTGTGGAGTTGCCACGGTTACGGGCTATTTGTTTGCTCTTACAGCATTTGTTTGTTTAACAGATCATCCTTCTTTGTTTAAGTCTCCCATTGTGTTTATAAGGGACTTAAAATCGGTTCCTTCCCACTCCGTTTATTATGCCTCAGTGGAATCGTAATTTAGTTCTCAGGTATTTAATGGTTCTCCATTTAAATCTTTACATCGTCCTTTGAGATTTCTTACTTTTAGGACAGTTTTTCTTGTGGCCATAACGTCTACAAGGCGGGATAATGTGCCGCAGGCCTTCAGCGCTAAGCCTCCATCCACAACTTTCTTCGCTGATAAGTTGGTTCTAAGAACTAGGGCTGCCTTCCTGCCAAAAGTGGTTTGTCCATTCCATTTGCGTCCTTTCCTACTTTCTATCCTCCTCTGCAGCCATCTAAAGAGGAGGAAGACTTCATCATTTGGACCAAAAAGGGCTGTCAGCTTTTATGTGGACAGAACATATGACTTCAGGCTGGATGACCAGTATTTTGTCAAAATGACAGGGAAGGCGATCCACAAAAGGACTTTGTCAACATGTATCATCCTTTGCATTAAGATTTGCTAAGCCATGGCACACAAGAAACCCTCGGAAGGTATTCATGCTCATTCTACTACAGCTAAATCTTCCATTCCTCACTGACCGACCTGCCTGCCCATTGCTTGTCTGCATATACCAAAAAGAGAATTGTGTTTATGTTATTGCATGTGTATATGAGTTCTTATACGTGAATCCTTGATTTAGAGTCCTATGAACTGTAAATACATTACTGAGGTTAATTTCATCTGTTCGCCTTGAGACAAAAAAATGGGTGGAAATTTACATCAGCATGCTGATGAGGGCTTCTTATGGCTGCAGTGATATCACACGAGGTCACGTGCAGAGCTGTGAAGCTTCCTAAGCCCATGACCATGTGAGAGAGCTTTCAAGAAAGTTTCTGTGGAATGCTGGTTCATGGGTGTATTCAAAAGGTGAGGTAGACACTGTATCCACCAGAAAAAGCGTTATCAAAGGTAAGTAACTTGTTTTTTAGTGACTGTTAGAAACGGGGTCTTTGATTGGCAGTCAGGTTACCCCCTGTCCAAGCAAGGACCCTCACTCTAGTCAGGGTAAGTCACGCACAATCCAAATTATCCTGTGCCCACCCTCTGATAGCATGGCACTGAGCAGTCAGGCTTAACTTAGAAGGCAATGTGTAAAGTATTTGTGCAATATATCATTCAATACCACAGTATAGCACCACAAAAATACACCACTCAGTGTTTAGAAAAATATATAATATTTATCTGATAAGATGCAGGTCAAAACGATTATAATGCAATAAGTATATGTTGAGACATCACTGAAAAAGTGGTAAAGTGTCTCTAGTCTTTTAAAAGCAATAAATGTCTCTTTCAAGCACAAAGTACCTGGTTCGCGTTCAAAGGAGGAGATGCGTTGAAAACAAGAGGTGTGCGTCGATTTTTTGGGCCGCACGTGGTGACGCAGCATTTAGTTTTCACGCAGGGACGGCTGTGCGTAGATTCCCGGTGCTCGATCGTGGATCCTCTTCAGGTTGCGGGGTTTTCAGCCCCCCCGGGGACGAGGCGTGGATTTCCTGCGTTGACTGGATGAAGTCACAGGGGCTGCATCGATCCAGTGGGCGTTGCGTGAAAATTTCTACCACACAGCAGGTGCTGCATCGATCCCTCTCTGGAAGTCAGGCTGCGTCGTTCTGGTTCAGCATGCAGTGAATTTTTCACCGCAGTGCAGGCTGTGCATCTATTTTCACCGCACAAGATGTCCTTCTTGTAGAGATGAAGTATTTTTGATCCTGAGACTTCAGGGAACACAAGGCAAGCTCTATCCAAGCCCTTGGCGAGCACTTCTCACCACAGCCAGAGAGCAGCGAGGCAGCAGGACAACAGCAAGGCAGCAGTCCTTCAGATAAAGCAGACAGGTGAGTCCTTTGGGCAGCCAGGCAGTTCTTCCTGGCAGGATGCAGGTTCTGGGTCAGGTTCGCTTCTCCAGGAAGTGTCTGAGTTGGCAGGGGCAGAGGCCCAGTTTAAGTACCCAAATGTGCCTTTGAAGTGGGGGTGACTTCAAAGAGAGGCTTAGAAGTGCACAAGGTCCCCTTTCAGTTCAATCCTGTGTGGCAGTCCTTTGTGTGAGGGCAGGCTACTGTCCTCTGACTTGTAAGTGACAGCCCCTCCACCCTCCCAGCCCAGGAAGACCCATTCAAAATGCAGATGTATGCAAGTGAGGCTGAGTATCCTGTGTTGTGTGTGAGTGAATGCACAAGGGCGCTATCAACTGAACCCAGCCAGATGTGGATTGTAAGTCACAGAAGGATTTAACTGCAGAAAAATGATCACTTCTCTAAAAGTGGCATTTCTAAAATAGTAATATTAAATCCAACTTCACCAGTCAGCAAGATTTTGAATCACCATTCTGGCCATACTAAATATGACCTTCCTACTCCTTTCAGATCAGCAGTATATGAATGTAGCTCCAATATTAGCCTTTACACTACTAGGACATGTAAACTACACAGCACCCTGCCCTATGGGTTACCTAGGACACACCATAGGGGTGACGTATATGTAGAAAAAGGGGAGTTTTAGGCTTGGCAAGTACTTTTAAATGCCAAGTCGCTTTGGCAGTGAAACTGCACACCTAGGCCTTGCAGTGGCAGGCCTGAGACATGGCTTAGGGACTACTTGAGTGGGTGGCACAATCAGTGCTGGAGGCCCACTAGTAGCAATTAATGTACAGGCCCTAGGCACAAGCAGTGCACTTTACGAGGGACTTATAAGTAAATTAAATAGTCCAATTGGGTATGATCCAATGTTATCATGTTTAAAGGGAGAGAGCATATGCACTTTAGCACTGGTTAGCAGTGGTAAGGTGCACAGAGTCTTAAAACCAGCGAAAACAGTGTCTAGAAAGTGGAGGGAGGCAGGCAAAAAGTTAGGGATGACCACCCTAAGGCTGTCAGGTCTAACAATGACATTCTCTGTTTTTCTATTTTCCTAGAGTCTTATGAGGAGTGCAGGAGCAAAAGGACAAAAAACAGTGTTTTTGATTACTGACACACAGATTAAAGAAGAAGCTTTCCTAGAGGATGTTGACAGTCTGCTTAACACAGGAGAAGTTCCAAACCTTTTTGCTGTTGATGAAAAAGCGGAAATAATGGAGGTAGACGCCCAGTGCTCCTTTTGAATGTTTCTAGTGTTTCTGTTTACTTGTACCTATTTTTTGATTGCAGTTCTATCTCAGATCAGAATTTTGAGTTGATCTTCTCCAACTATTTTCAACATATTCACAGAAAGTGTCCTGAATACCTTAACGTTATACACATTTAAATGTAAATAGTCACGTTTTAACATTGTATCTGCTTACAGAAAGCAATAATATTTACTCTCTGAGAAGTTAGTGGAATCATTTGTATCTTAGTATTGTTGCTCATATCAATTTACAGTAGTACAATTTAAGCTCTTTAATGACTTAGTTGTATTCGGTTAACATATTCTAAGTTTCCTGTTTCTAGGCAATAGTTCCCAAGAAAGACAATAGTAAAAGGTATAGAAATGTTGCTACTGAAGAAATATGATGCAAAATACTTCTTTTTTCTAAAGTTTTACATTTCAGGTGATTTTATCTCATCTCACTGAGCATTCAATTAAAACATAAAAGTTGATAGGCATGGGGGTGGTTATGGAGATTGATACTTTGATGTGGTTCACTAGAGGGGCATGTAATGCTAAAAAATAGCAGCCTTACATTATGGTTGCATGGTCACTAATTTCTGAAGTTGTGCTTTGGTTTAGTTGACCTGCCAAAACCATAATAGAGAATCACCTAACATTTGAATTATCTATAAAAGTGAAAAAACATTGGATATTAGTAGAAGCATTGTTCAGGAAAAAATAATTCAAACCACAATTGACCATTTTACCTTAGGAAACATTTGGTAGTACTGACTATTTAAGAATCTGTGTAATGGTCGATGCCAGAATATGTGGCCTAGATTAGGTTATTTTTCTGTCACCGAACTCAGATATTTGGATTTTAAGAATAATAATGTATGCAAATTTGAGTCTGTTAGGTGCTCTCCTCAAAAATATTTTAAGTTGTAAATTGAACAAAAATCTTTTGGTATTACCAGTTATGGGTGTAATAACAGCATTAGTGTCACAGATGTGTATTAAAGAATGCACAGTACATATGAAACAGATATTGATTTTAACATGTGTGCTAACATCTTGTTTGCTAGGGTAATTCAAAACAAAATACACCATATGTATCCTATGAAGGTGGGTGGGAAGATTTTCTGAAGAAAATATATCAGGTTATAAAAGAAACCATTGAATTACAAACACAGAAGCAACATATTTATTGCACACAAAGCTTATATAGAACACAATTGCCTTGTGTTTTATGCAGTGCAGTCTTAGGGACAGTTCTGTGTTACATCTTCTCACGTATGTCTTGAGCTACTGGGATGATTTCAGATAAATGTAAAATGGAGAGAATTAATACTGAGTCTTTCCACGCCCCTATTCTTTTTTGTTTCTCTCTCAAAAATCTTGCAGTTTCTATCTGGAAGTAAACAGTGATGAATGATTGTGAATTATATTTGCTAAGATTTCTATACAACGTTGTTGTTCTCCTTCAAGACTTAGGAACTAGATCCCAATAATTGTAATTCCTTTTTCTAATTATCAGTCCTTCCATCCCGCTATCACAGTAACATTTGCATTAATGGCACTGCATTGGCTAGGCACCACAATTTCTTTATCTTCATGTCCCAATCAGTTGCATTCTCGCCATTCTCTTCAAAGCCCCTTTGGTTTGTACAGTTACAATGGCACCACTATTTCCCCAAAGATGATAATCTCTGGCATGTGCCCCAAAAATGAACATCTCTGGATTTCCCATAATGACATAGCACTCACCAATAAAGTTGAATTCATCCAACCTTTTTTTGAGTTTGGGGGACAAGTTACTCAGTCACAAATGTGACTGATATCCCATCTGCCTTATTATCATAGGGTACAAAATACTATAGGGGAGCGCCTATATAGATGACCGTGATGTCACTGTCAGTGCCAATGATGCCTCACGGAGCCGAATGGAGCCATGCAGGGGTACTGCTTGAGCAAAAGTTTCCAGATCCAGTCTGACGCCTGGGAAGAACCAAAGGTAAGGAATCTGCAGCTAGATAGGGTCTCTACCAGATAATGCGTCACCTAAGGTAAGTAACTTGTTCTTCAAACATAATTGACGACTTTGGGCCTTACTTAGAGTTTGCCAGATGGGATACTCCATCAAAACGCGTAGGATGTCTGCTGTACTACAAGTGTCATAGAGTATAGTGCATTTGTAATACGAGGGACAAAACATTTGTCACTTTTGTGATAAGTATTCTATCTACTAATCCCTAAATACGCCCTTTGTATTTGTAAAATTACACATACAGTTGTGTAAGAAGGGTGCAAGGGTCTTAATGCAAGCAAAGTGAATGCTTCCCTGTACATATACACCAGTTGAATGTTAAAAAAACCTGTCATAATTGTGCTTCAGAGAGCCCAAGACATGACTGGATGATTCCACTGTGCCTGTGATAGCTATGTCCTTGCTTCTATGGTTGAACAGTCATGGAGAGGAAATCAGTTTTTCTTTAAAAAAAAGTCATTGTAAGTGTTTCCCTAGAAGTTAACATGTATTGGTAAGTATACAACAGAGTGTTCTCTAAAACCATACTCTCCCTCTCTTTTGCCATACCCAACCATCAGCTCTGACTTTAATATTAGTTGTTGTCCTGCTTTTCAATCTTCCTGTAGGAAAATAGCGTGAGGTGCCCAGAAAATAAAGATAAACTGGGCTCCTGCTAGCAAAGATAGTTAGAGAAGTTAATTGTGTAATTAATTAGAACATGATGCTGGCTTCTGAGTTGGGTACTTGAAAATGCTGTTAAGCTATACTAGGTTAGTCTCCTGCGGATACAAAATGCAAATAATTCTTGTATTGCCCTCTTGAATGCACATCTTATTGGGTTGATCACTGAAGAGGTCTCAATTGCTGTGGGCAGATGATACATGATAAAAAACTGACAGTGCAGAAGTCACCTAAAACAATGGAGAGACCTAGAGTGATCTTCAAGGATAAAGGGGTAAGGGCTAGAGGGTCCTAGAAAACTCTAAGACAATGGAGGAAGATGGATTACCTCGACCCCAACGACGCAGCCCTCAGCCTCACGCATTGGATCACCAACTGCACAGACAACCTCGCTCCCCTCAGACGCCTCCCAAGACAGACCAACACCAAAAAACCTCTCTGGTTCACAGACACCCTCAAGGAATCTAAAAAAAACTGCTGCACCCTCGAGAAAGCCTGGCGCAAGGACCACACCGCAGATAACATGTCTGCCCTCAAGAACGCTACCCGCGAATACCACCAAATGATCCGCGCCACCAAAAGAAATTCCTTCACAGACAGACTGGACAAGAACACTCACAACAGCAAAGAACTCTTCAACATTGTCAAAGAGCTCTCCAACCCTAATGCCAACGCCAACGCCATCACGCCCTCACAAGACCTCTGCAACTCCCTCGCCACCTTCTTCCATCGTAAGATCACCAACCTACACAACAGCTTCGGACACCATACCCAGCCAACCACCATAGAACCTACAACCCCAGCCATCACACTCAACGCCTGGCAGTTGCCGCCCGCCAATGTTGTAATGACCCCCTATGTGTTCTTCCGGTGAAGAAGGAGTGGATCCATTGCAAGGCTTTCTTGCAGCGTGCAATCTGGTGCACAAGGTGCTGTGGGAGACCATGTCGAAGGCTGCTGAGAGGTCGAGGAGTAGGAGTGCTGCGGTGTGTCTGCGGTCGAGGAGTGTGCGGATGTCATCGGTGGCTGCAAGAAGAGCTGTCTTCGTGCTGTGGTTGCTGCAAATTCCAGACTGGGAGGTATCCAGACAGTTGATCTCCTTAAGGAATTGTCACAGCTGCGAGTTTATGGCTTTTTCCAGGACTTTGGCTGGGTAGGGTAGCAGCGAGATAGGTCGGAAGTTCTTGTGCTCAGATGGTTCGGTTGTGGGTTTCTTCAGGAGGGGGCAGACTTTGGCATGTTTCCAATCTTCAGGGAAGGTGGCTGTTGTGATGGAGCAGTTTATCGTCTTGCGGAGTTCGGGGGCGATGGATGCACTATATTTCACCTCCAAAAAGTTGATATAGAAGTTGGGAGTTCTTGCAAGAGGGTGTTGGCAAGTGCTTGGGGACAATCTTGTGGAGTGCTAAAATCCTAGTCATTATGTAAGAAGTATTTTTTGTTTTATAGCTGTGATATTAAATGTGTTAGGTCAACTAAACTACATTGGCAACTTTATTAGTTATGAAACTTACAACTGAACTATTTTACTATTGCACAAAGCTTCTTTTTATTTTTCCAACGTTTCTTACGACGTTTCTAAGATGTTAGACCTATTTTAAATGCTACTCTGATATCTGTGAGATGGCGGATTCAAAGTGAATGTGATGGAAGAAGCATTTTATAATGAAAATTGGTTGTAGCAAAGGAAAATATGTGAAGCATTTAAAGTACTAAGGGAGACCAACTGAGTAGCTATTTTGGTAAGTGTCCAGGATATGAAAAACGTAATGGCACATTCTAACAATGTGCAAAGATTTTATGTTGTTGTTTTTTAAACTTATATGTTTATTACGTTTTCAGTAAAAAAAGACAGCACAGATTTGGGGTTCTACTCAACATGTTTTCTACCCCCAAAATATGAAAACTGTAATCTATTTTAGATCTGCAGACACTGAACAAATGTGTGAAGAATTTAATATGGTATTCTTGGCACCACATTGTTATAACAAATGCTGAATGTCTGTTTGAATATTGTCATCCTGCCAGGCCATATAGTACTGCATTTTGCTGTGAATAAATCCATTATTAGTTCCAGGCATTTTCTTTCAGTTTCTCTTCATCATCTTGACAGCACCATCACTTCTCTTCCACTTGCGGTGCTGGTGGTGCTGGCAATGCTGGTGGTGCTGGCAGTCCTAATCTGTCACAGCAGTGCTGCAAGCAATGCTGCCCTGGGGATTAACAGTCCCCTCTCTGCCAGCGTTTACATGGCAGTAGCCAGGCCATATAAAGACTGTTAATTATGGGGTGGAGGGTGCCCCAGGGGGCCCCTGCACTTACCATGCACTTTGCAGACAGTAGAAATCACGACGGGTGCTGGTGCACCCCACACACTACAGCAGTGGTTCCCAACCTTTTGACTTCTGTAGTTCTAATAATCCTCTACTGATTGACACCATTGAAGGCATGGTGTGCTATGATCTTTTTTCTGCAGAAAACTCCAATAAAATTAATAAAATTGGAGCTAGGACTTCCAGCTTTTGTGGATTTGACCTGTGTGGTCTATTATTGGTCGGTCTCTGTTGAGGTCTTCATTTGGAATTGGTCTGAACTCCTAGCTATCAACACTGAACCTTCCAAAGAATATATTCTTTTTGCATACATTGGCTAACTTGCCTATACTTTGAACATGAATGATTTTGATCTTTCACTTACATATCATGCCTTTAAATATTTAGTGAAGGCTGCAGTGCACCAGGCATATTCTGAGGCCAGTTTGTTCATTAGTCCACAGCAAGCAACATAATATATTGTGTATCCCCTAACAGGAACTCAGGTCCTCCTTCATTTATACAAAATGTTAAAGAGTGTTAGCAAGATTCATTACTAATGTTTAAATGTATGTACATATACTTTGGTCTTGTAAATTATTAATGTAGACTGAAACTTAGAGTATCATTCCTCTGAATAAAGATATGTGTCATCTTTGCATGTAAAAAACTGTGCTTAAACCCCTGGTAGCTTGGCACAAAAAAAGGCCAGGCTTAAGTTAGAGACAATGTGTAAAGTAGTATTGCAGCACACAAACATTAATGAAGTAAAAATATCACACAAGAAAAATCCCAACCCAATTTAGGAAAATAGAGACTATAAATAAAATGACACCAGAACAACAAATATCCAATAAGTAGAACCAGAGATATGTTTTTTTGAAAGTTTTTTTGTAAAAATAGTACCAAGTAGCACAAAACATCAATCACAGTTATCTGGTCACTCTGGAGTGGGTCAGAGTGGAAAGTGCAGGCTGACCACAATGGACTTTTGGTGGGGTACAGGGCCCAGGTTCATCCCGGTAGAAGGTTTACCTTATAACTTGGTCCAGGTTTCACCCAAGAAGCACTCATCTACGAAGTCATCACTGGTCAAGGATGTCTTGTCGACAGTGCATTGCTAAAGCTCCAGGCCTTGGTTGAAGCTTCATGTTTGGGGTGCGGTTTTCTATGGTGTGAAGAGCTGGTCAAGAATCATAATTTCTTGTTAGTGGGAAGCGTGCGGAGCTTGTTATCGATGCAAAGAGCTCTGGGCGGTAAAGTCCGGGGTCTTATCCCGGAAAGTTGCATCAGCAGTCAGATGCAGGTCCTGACGTAGTCTGGGTGAAGTCCAGTCACATTCGTAAGGAGCCGGGGATGGTTCTTTTAGAAGCGAAGAGCTCAGAACATCTGGCTTTTCACCTCCTGTCCAGTTCTTGCAGTTTTGAAGTGAAGGAGTACACTCTAACACCATCCAAGGGTCCAGGGCCTGGAAGGGCACATTTTCAGGGTTAGGACTCAGTCCAGCAGAAGCCAGTAGCAGGGTTCCAGCAGGTTCGGTTGGTGCTTGTCATCTGGGCAGTTGCAGGGAAAGGTCTCTGGAAGCTTGTTGTGTCATTGTACCCCAAAGAGGGGGGTCAGCTGACGGACCTTGGGAGTCACTTCTGGAGTCCTGGATTCAAGGTAAGCAGGTCCAGGCTTCTTTATGGGTTCAGATAGTGGGCCAGTCCTTCTTCTGAATCTCCACAGGACCTGTGGGAGCCATTTCTATATCCAGTGCAGGCCTGTGTGTCACCCCATTTGTCAACCCAAAACTGGTTCTGGACAGTTATTTCCTTTTTCCTGAGTCTGGCTGCTGCCGGTGTAAACTGTATTTGCCAGTGACAGGGGAGTCAAAAAGGGGCTGAGTACAACCCTCAGGATACCCTTTGAAACTCAGGAAGGGCTGAGTACACCAACCCCCACCCTTCCAGGCCATCCTGCTGAGGAGAGGAACAACTTTCCCCACACCCAAGGCCCTTTTGTCCCTTGGTTAGAAGGAATACACACCACACCACAGCAGAGCTATTAACTTAAGTGTGGCTCTGGACACTGGCAGAAAGGCACAATTTTTGTAGGCAGAAAAATGTCAACTTTCTAAAAGTGCAATTTTCAGAATACTAATTTAAAATCCGACTTCAGCATTACAGAGGATTTTAAATTACAATTCACAAGTGGAAGAAGTATTTCTCTATTTGCTCCAAAACTGAAGATATCACTTAATAAATAAAATAAGGTTACCCATTGTTAGGCTGTGGGAGAGCTAGCTGTGTTGCAGTGAAAAGAGACTTTAGGGGTTTTTCACTGCCAGGATATGTGAATCTTAAGTATGCATGTACTACATTTTTAATACTCTGCACCATGTGCTGTGAGCTTTAGGGGCCTACCTTATGGATGACTCATAAGTATTAAAAAGAAAGATTTAGGGATGGCAAAAGGTTTATTTTGCCAGGTTAAAATTGTAGTTTAAAATTACATTACATGCTGCAGTGGCAGACCTGGGACATGGTTTACAGTGCTACTTTAGTGGGTGGCACAATGAGTTATGAGGCCCACTTGTAGTATTTAATTTACAGGCTCTGGGTACATGTAGTACCATTTACTAGAGACCTATAAATGAATTAAATGTGCCAATGAGGGGTGTACCAAGTTTACCATGTTTAGAGAAGAGAGCACAAGCACTTTACCACTGGTTAGCAGGAGTAACGATTACAGAGTCCTAAAAGTCATTAAAAATGTGTTCAACAAAAATAGGGTACTGGGCAAAAATATTGACGAACACCATGCAAAAGATGGTCATTTCCTACGAGGATGGTTTGACCAATCATTATTTTGATGAACCTGACTATTCAGACTAGGGTATTGTAAAGCAGTCATCTTCAAAGCAGCCAGAGCAAAACACAAAAAGAAACAGTGTCATTTTCCATCTTGTCACAATGGGAGGCCTGCAACCCCGACCCAACAACCTACAGTTTCATGCCACTGAGAATTCAGATTTACTGGTCATGGTCTTTCAGATGGGCTGGTTGTTAAAGACAGAAGGAGGAAGCACAGTGTCCTTTATGACGGGAGTTTGCTGAGAATTTATTGCTGGAGTGATGACCAATATTCAGATGAGTAGGGTAAAGGCACTGCTAGAAGATTTACATTTCACTATCATTGTAAAGGCAGAGTTAACATGAGCATGTAACCTTCTTTTCTGCCCACAGTAATATCAGGTATTTCTCTGAACTAATCTGTTAGCTGCCTTCTATTTTGAATGGCTCCACTCATGTAAGTCTCAGGAGAAACTGCGTATATTGAATCCAGAAAGAGATCCTTCATTATGGTTTCAGGACACATGCACAGCATTTGTATTGTCAATCACCTCATGCAGAACTATGATGGAGGTATCAAAATTCCACTTCAGTGCATTATTGTCCACTATTTCAGGTCAGAGCTTCAACTATTGGTTTTCTGTTAGGGATACTTCTGCATGATATTTGCAAAGCAGCTACTTGGTCTCGATTATTATATTTGCTTAGGACCTTTTCCATGAGATGGACACTAGAGCAGATGCTTTGTATGAATGTTTTGTGGTCTAGCATATGTTCTGGTACCATTTCTGTTGGTGTTATCTAGGGCTCCTTCAGTAAAATGTGTTAGGTGTTGCTAAAAATGTTTCAAGGGTAGATAACATACACTATAAATGAAGGAAACATAGCATTTCTACAGGAACATTGGTTTGGGCAGGGTTTGGGCAGGTTCTCTCCTGTCCACCTCATATATTATATTTTTCTTATTGTTATTTTTTACATATGTTTGGAGTCTCTTTGCATCTAGCAAAACCTGATCACTGAGAAGCTCAGGTTCTACTGCAGTGTTTGTACATGGGCTATATTCACAAAATACATTCACAAAGCAAGACTTTACATAGTTCCAAGTTGAAAAGCACAAATATTCTTTGTGATTTAAACATTTCCGTTATAAACTACAATGCAACTTATTGATCCATTGTGATTTCCAAGGGGAAGAGGAGGGTGAAGGGGTGTAGCTTCCACATTGCAATTCACAAAGCTATTCAAAAGTGCTTTGAGACTGTGTTTATGATTGCAAGCCATTCAGTGGTTAGCTTCTGGCAAGGGCAGGTGCTAACTATTCGCAAAGTGTAAGTTGTCAATATTTCACAGTTAACATTGTGCTTGTAGAGGCTAGTGACATCAGGGAAAGTAGATCATGGCCCCATGCATGGACCACTGCATGTTCTTTCCAATATGCAATCCACAATGTTTTGATAACCTACTATTTTAACTATTTGGTGCATTGTACACGTCTCCAGGAACTTCTAAAACAGATCAATGGCACCTATGGAACAATAAAATAAGCTGATTGTGACTCGTAACCTAGAATTTATATAGACCTATAAAAAAAGTATTCATAAAGCTCAGTGAATCATTTACATCTCCTGGCTACAATTTTGCCCAGTACCTACTTATCCAGGCACATTATCAAAAAAAACTATTTTTGCACATTGAAGTGTAACTTGTTCATATCATTGTCAATGTAGTCTTTTTATTTTATTTTCAATTCCACTTTAGCGCAAACGTTTATATTCAAACATATAATTCAAACCATTTGGTATTAAAGATCATATCTTTTTTATCCAAAACGTATCTAGCTTTACTAGTCATTTATCCCTATTGATCTGTTGTAATGTTTAATACATAAAATGCATTGAGAATATAGAGCCAGGTGTATTAAATATTTTAGTGGTTGAAAACCTATCGATTCTCTAATTTAGTGGCTTTGCGACCACCATCAACTTTGTACTTGTGTACCACACCTCTTTACCTAATTGGAAAAGTATTTACCATTTGCTAAATTAACTTAGATATGGTTTACTACTTGCAATTTCACGTATTTTGTGTGTGTTGCTTACAAATAGTGATTTTTGCACCATATGTATAAATAGATTGCAACTTCAAAGTTGGCGATAGCCTCCTGGTACCCCTTCTTTTTGTGAATTTTGGGCAAAGGTATTGGTTGAGTATTCAGTGGTCCATTCAATATTTTTTCTTTTTAAGTTTTTTTGAAAGTTTTTTTTTTTAATACAGACCCATTTTCTCTAGTTGGAGTGACTCTCAATTTGTGACGTACCTCATAAATATAATGAGTTAGGTTGGAATGCAACCCACTACAAATTCTTTTTTTATGAAGCAACCTATCGGTACATAGGTCGGTTCGCAAAAAAACTTTCTGGGTGCTAAAATCCTAGTGGCCCGTAGACCTCTCAGTAAATATGAAGTTGAACATTATGCAATAATGTCTATCTTATATTGCTGTTCAACTAATCTGTAAAACTAACAAATAAATTTTAAGTTGTGGCCTGAGGGTATATTGTTTATATTTCAAAGGGGTATCCTCCAACTAATTAGAGAGTGAAGCACAATCCTGGAGTGGCAAAACCTGGATTGTGGATTTTGAGTTTAAAGCCAGTGATCAAAATAATACACGTGTTGCACCAGGTAATCTTCAAGAATACAATGCAATTTATGGTTCAGTTTAGATATAGATTAGTGGTGCTCCACCTTGGCACGCAGCATGGAAAAAACTAAATCTGGCCTCTATGCTGGTAGCTGAGCTGTTACAAAATGAAATCATTCGGAAAAGCAACTCAGTATCCATCTGAACCAACAATATCAATGATACATAACTGATTTGTCTCAGTTCCAGTCTCATGTTTTCAAATGTATCATTAATTGGTTGCTTTGTAGAATAAGATAAAATTAATAAATAATTAGTAATATATTTGTTTTTTAAGGATGTGATGGCTGCAGCACAAGCTGGAGATAAATCTGCTGAACTTAGTCCCTTGGCGGTGTTTGCCTTCTTTGTGAACCGGTGCAGAGAAAATCTTCATATTGTTGTAGCTTTCAGTCCAATTGGAGATGCTTTTCGTAATCGACTCAGGCAGTTCCCTTCACTCATCAACTGCTGTACTATTGATTGGTTCCAGGTATGTATGCAGGACTTTTGTAATTGTGAATCCCTGTAACTCATTCAACATTTTCTTCATTTAAATTTGTAATGGGGTTTGGGTGTCTTTGTTATTGTACCTTTTCCTTGTCTAACGTTTTCTCTTGATATTTAAACTTTGATTCTTTGGGCACCTTTTTGTGCGATATGTCTTATGTTATTATAAAGTCATATTTTAGTTAACTGGACAGTAATTAGAAACAAAAGCTCTTACAATTTCAGTTCCTTTTTCTACTGATGAGGGTTGTTTCCTTAGTCACGAATCATCAGATTTGCTGTACAACACCTATTTTTAAGCATTCCTCAAGCTGTAGAAACCACCGAACATAGTAAAAAATGTGGGTTTCGTTGTCATCAGTACATACTTTTCTAGTTGAGGGGCCCTTCTGGATGGGGCTCCATAAACTTGATGGGCAAAGAGAAAATGGCGAGGATAGTACAGTTCCAGAGATGGTCTGGGGCTTTCATCCTTACAGTTTTGGAAAAATATGGCTTCTGCCCTAGCAGACTTTTCTCAACTGTATTTCACACAAAAATCAGAGGTTGGCTGTTGTAGTTATCCATTTGGCAACTCCTTGATTTTTATGCTGTTGAAACTCTGAGATCAAAGAGGCTAATCCGTTATCTTTTTGGAACTAATGAACTAAATGTACCTACTCACTCCTGCTTGGCTTAAATAACTTATCACTGGTTCAGAAAAAATGTCTGAAGACTTTTAATGCTTCAAACATTGGTATGCAGGAAGTTCTAAAGGAATCCAGCGTTCTTGTTAATGACTTTTATACAGTCAGAATGGTATGTTCAAGGTTAAAAGAAAATGAAATAAAAAAAAAACTTGAATTGCAGGTACGTCAAGGCTACATGCCTAGCTGAAGTGTTGGCCCCTGTGATTTAAATGGAAATTAATGTTACAAATTTTTAAAGTCTATAAGGGCTGCAGGTATGTTTTCTATGTGACCTCATACCTGACATCAAAAAGGAAGGTGACTTGATGGTGTCACTGATAAGCTTAGCAGCAACATAAACACAATATATAAATTAGTAAATTAAGTCGAATAAATCTTCATATTTTTCTGTACCTCCTGACTCTGAACCTTGCACCAAATGAAAACCCTAATATAGATATCTAACTACAGTTTTAACAACTTTTTTGCAAATGTGGTTATGTTAATATTACTGGTCGGAAAAATGTCTTGCCACGTGAGAAATTGAAACTGTTTCCAACTCACTTCCAGATTTATGCTGTCATACTGTATGTCTGTTGATAAATGTTCTCTTTTTTTCCAGCCATGGCCTGAGGATGCTTTGGAACGTGTTGCCATCAAGTTTTTGGAAACCCTGCAGCTTTCAGAAAATGAGCAGCGTGAAGTGGTGCCTATCTGCAAACACTTCCACACTTCAGCGATCTCCCTGTCGAACAAGTCAGTGAAAAATATCTGAATCATTTTGCAATCCTTTCTTAAAAGTTTCGTTTAGATTCAAATTAGATACAAATGATGACAGTGTGAGATGTGATTTACCAGGCAAGCATAAGCTCCTTGCATATCTCTGTGCGTGGGGTGGTGGTGGTGGGGGCGGGAGGGTTACCGACTCCAATTGATGTGATACTGTAAAGTATTTCTACGTTTCCGTCGTTACAGCTTTCCCAAAAACTGCAAGCTAATTGCTATGATTCAGTTTGACAACAAAGGCCAGGTATTCAAGTGATAGAACCACATTTTTGGCTCCCTTTAATGGGGTGAGTGTTCCCCTGGCCAAGTGCTGGAATCCTGTCTGTTTTTGGAGACTATCTAAATAACTTCACAAGTTTCATCTTGCAACTCTGAGCACCTACACTTATGGAATCCATGGCTTCTGTGCTCCCTGGCTGACGAATTCACCCCGCAATGCCGAAGAGGGAGACTGTGCAGGTTGTTATATCTACTGGATTAGGTAGTGAAACAGACCCTCAATGTCGCTCTCCCTCGGGATCCCTGTGCACCCTCTATTTCTCCCCTTCGCTGGCCGAAAAAAACTCGAGCCTTAGCAAAGCCAATTGATCTGGGGCCAGATGTATCATACAACCGATTTGCGATTCTCAAATAGCGATTTTTAGGAAATAGCTATTTCAGAAATGCAAAAAGGTATGTATGATTTTTGCAATTCGGTAATAGCGATTTCTTAAAAATCGCAAATGCTATTACCGAATCGCAAATAGAGAATCTGTCCCCATTCCCACCATTGCAATTTTTTTGCATGTCGCAAATTGCAAATTCCAGTTAGGAATTCGCAATTTGGGAAATGCAAACCCCAGGGTGCTGGGGGCCTATGGCCCCCTCTGCTGCACCCCAAAAAAATATTTAAGGACATGTAAGGCGCACACATGCCAAAGGGGCATGTGTGCATTACATGTCATTTTTAAAAATGCATTTTTAATGCATTTTAAAAAATTGCACATGGTTACCACCAAATTGAATTTGGTGGTAATTGCATTTCCTAAATGCCCAATTCACATTTAGGAAATGCTTGTTACATTGGCATAAGAAATCACAAATAAGGATTACTTATTTGCGATTTCCTAATTAGAGAATCGCAAAATGCGATTCTCTAAATGGGGTTGCAATTTTAAGAAATCGCTATTTTGGCGATTCCTTAAAATTGCACTACAAATGCCTTTCTTACATTCAGAAAGGCGATTTTGCATTCGCAAACGGCCGAATTTTGCAATTTGCACCATTTGCGAATGCAAAATTCTTCGATACATCTGGCCCCTGGTCTTCTAAAACAAGTGGTGTGCTATTGGGTTTACCACTGCTTGTTTCCTTTGTCAGAGGTGAATGATTTTTGACAAAAGAAAAAAATGGTTCCTGATATTGCTGATGCTGTTCAACATTGGGAAAAAAAATCACTATGATTTAGAAGCACTAGTGGATCATCATCCACAAGTGTGTAAGCTTCATGACACAAAGGTGGCCCCAGCTTGATGACCTATACGCATGCAAGCATCACTGTGCGTGCGCACGCTTGCATGATGTTGTGGTTGCTGTTTTTTTTTAAATGTACCATACCAATTTCTATTGCTGTTGCAAACCATTCATTGAATACCAGTTCCTGAAAGAGGGTGGATTCCATATGCAAAGAAGAAGCCATCCATGTGGGACAACTTCCTCTTTGTGAAGGTGGACCATCCTGCTCCGACCCATTGCCCTTCATAGAATGCTTATTATATATTTTTGATTTCACATTTCAGCAGGGATGATGATCACTGGACCCGCGTGTGCCTCCACCCAGGCAGCCAGAGCCTATTCAGTAAGATTCATATTCAGAGTAATTTGGGCCAGATGTATGAAAGCATTTTGCATTAGCAAACGGTGCGAATGCCCGTTTGCGAATGCAAAATGCCATTTCAGAATGTTTGAAATACATTCTGAACGCAATTTTAAGGAATCGCTAAAATAGCAATTCCTTAAAATTGCGACCCTGTTTAGAGAGTCGCAAATTGCGACTCTCTAAATTAGAAATCGCAAATACGAATTCCTTATTTGCGATTCCTTAGCACATGTATGAAGCAATTCCTAAATGCGATTTTGGCATTTAGGAATCGCTAATTAACCATGTGCAAAATTTTAAAATGCATTTAAAATGCATTTTTAAATTGTACATGTAAAGCACACATGCCCTTTTGGCATGTGTGCACCTTACATGCCCCCCCAAAAAATGTTGGGGTGCAGCAAAGGGGGCCTTAGGCCCCCAGCACCCTGGGGTTTTGCATTTCCAAAATTGCGATTTCTGAATTTGGAAATGCAAAAAATTTGCAGATATGGGCCAACAGGCCCATAGGTGCGAATGAGGCCGGTATCGCAATTTGCGATTCGGTAATAGCATTTGCGATTTTTAAGAAATCGCTATTACCGATTCACAAATGTGATACATGGCACTTTACGAGTCGGAAATAGCGATTTCTTAAAAATCGCTATTTCCGAATTGCAAAAGGCCTTGATGAGACATCTGGCCCTTTGTCGATAATGTTAAAGGGCAGAATTTTGATCTCGTCCCCTGGTAGGATTGTTTTTAGGTCACACTGCCACTCATGGAGCATCTGCCTGTTTATTGCAGCAGATACACTGGGAAGAATGAGCAAAGAGAGAGAGGAGGCACACAGAGAGTATGGGGAGAGACCAAAGAGTGAGAGGAAAGAAGGAAAGAGAAAATGGATGGGTTGAAGGAGAGGGAGGGTGGGACAGAAGTGAGAGGGGACTGGTTTGAATATTTTTGACAGGGCTCCTTATGGTTCTCCGCCCGGCTGTGGGTGCATCGTGCCTAAAGAACCTCTTTAGAGGACAATGAATATCTTTAATCATTTTATTTTATGTTCATCGAAAATGTTCAGTTTCATCTGTATTTCATGTACAATTTGAAATATTACAAGAGTGGCTGCTCTTTCAGTTTTGCTCTCTGCCGTCTCCTCTTGGGCACCAAAGAAATTCAGTAGAATTTTATAAAAGTCAGAGATACACTTCGGCCTCACTGTTGTTGCTGTATCTTGGTAGTCCATGTTGCAGTCAGTAAACTGGGGAAATTGCTGTTTAAAAAGATGAACAATGTGTGCTTTCAATCCCTCCCCATCATTTTCTCCAGACACACCAAGCACAGGGAGATTATTACGTCACAAATGATTCTCCATATCCTCAACCTTAAAAGTCACATTTCTTATTTTGGTACCATGCTGAGCAACTTGATTTTGGGTAATATGTTTTGCCTCTGATAGACTTGATTAATTAGGTTCTGTATCAGACTGTTAATTGTGTACATGTTTTTAACATTTTATGCAATATCACCTGGATTTTGGGGTCAGAGTTTTTTTGTTCCAAGCAGTCTTTCTTGTATACTTTCATAATAAGCTGCAGTAAACCATAGATAAAAGATAGTCAACACAACTGCCTTTCCACTTTATATACCACTAGCTTATGCAGGGCCAACATCCCGGGCTGCAGCCGGAACTTAAACATAAGGTTACCCTTGTTGCCTTTAGTTGTGTTTGAGGATATATGCGCTAGATTGGAGGCCAGCAAATTAGTGGGGTTGGTTCAGTCCCATTAGGATCCCAAAGTAATTCATGATCCTTGGTTCCCCTAGGCCATGTCCTCTCTCTCAGTGATTTTTCGAAAAAACCCTCACCCATCTCTGTTGCCCATGTCTTTTGTGCCTCCATCTCATTTTTCTTTCTTACAGAATTGTTACTACAATGATAAGGCTGTACAACAGTTTGCTTCTTGCCAGATTCAAAGTCAGACTCCATCCCTGATTTGGAGGCTAGACTACTTGCTTCTAATAGTCTGAAAGCTAAAGAAAAGCTTGCATCCTTTCTGATGTTTTCATGTGTGCTATAGCCTTTTCCAGGTAAGTATTCTTTAGTAGAAACGGTTCCCCTTGATTGATTAAAAGACTACAACCTGCTGCATAGCTACCGGCTATTAAACTTGTGGAAGGCCCAGCCATCTTTTCTCTAGTCAGGATAGTCTTGGGTATACTAGCAGAGTTAGGGTGAGGCTGAGTCTTAGAGGGGGCAGTAAAAGCTAATCATAACCTCCTCAGCCACAGAATTGACTTGGAAATGCTTTAAGGTCACTCAGCATATTCCCAGCAAAACAATTAACAAGGGCCTTACCATTGTGTGCCAGGTAGTCCCTACTGCCATTGACTTCAGGAACCACTGCTTTCTGTATGGTTAATATGCTAGAATTGGCCAGTGGAGGAGTCAAAATGTGATCCTGTTCGCCCAACAGTAACAGCTTAACGACCTCCCCAGGAGCAATACATTTTAGGAGGGGAATTTGCATGGTCTTGCCCCCTCATTCTGCTGAAGATGATGGTTGAAAATACTTCTTTTGAGTCCCCCCCCCCACCTGTCCAAGGCTCAGCCTACTTGGGTAGAAAAGGGCATGAGGATCTTCTGTGTCAGGCCATCGTGATTAAGCACTGCAGTAATGGGGAGGCTCAGTTCTTGTGTTGTCTTGTTAGCCTCCTCTGCTGTCGTTTGCCTCCTCTGCTGTCTTTCTCGCCTCATCTGCAAATACCTGCACATTGGTAGCAGCCTGATCCAGGCTGTATGGCCTACCTGCAGCAGTGTCTCCTCAGTGTGCAGCAGTACCTCTTCCACCCAGGGCTTTGACCTGGTTTCCCAACGTTTGATGAGAGATGCACAGGAATGTGCTCCACCAGACCATGCAGCCTTTCTTTCTAGCCACCATCTCTACAGGAAGGCAGACACACACAAACTGTATGATACAAGTGGAGTTGTATCCTTCAGTCTGTGTACGTGAAGCACCGAAACACAGGACAGCATGGAGATGAGGGGTGACTTGCAGTTGTGAAGCTGCTAGCAGATGGAGATGCCGAGTCACACTATAAATCTGGTAAGCTTAAAGGGCAGGATAGTTATTGTCAACAGCAGTATAAGTGTATGATTGAGTCAAAAATACATGAATGACCAATAACTCTAACTGCTGATGCCTGGGGCATTCCGCCTCAGCTGTACAACTGCAAAGCTGCCAGACGGTCCCTAACTGGTTTCTGGGCAATCATCCCAGTGCGCTATTTTACAAGTACCACATTTTTGAGGATTTTTAAAAGATTTTTACATTGTTTGAAGAATATGTTCACTTTCACTTCTTTTCTAGTAGCTTAATGGAATTAAAATGTAGTGGTAGCATTCTTGGTGGGTTCTCCATTTGAGATTTAAGTCCCTGAAATGTTAATTTAAGTTTTTGTCATGAAAGAAAGCGTCTCTTACAGCTGTCACTTCACAAAGGAGAGTTAGTGAATTGCAGGACATGTTCTCTTCTTCTCTTTATGTCTCTTACTAGAAATAGTGTCACTTTGGGAGTGAAAACTTTGTTTTCTGCTCAGGGTTGACTATTGATTTAAACTTCAGTCAGCCTATTTGTTTATTTTCCTGCTCCCATCCTCATCTTTCTAAGGAGAAGTGATTGCAAAGGCTAGTCCCGAAAATGGTAATTAGCCACTATATTCATGGGAGGAGTTTGTTCAGTGTAGATGATATTTTATATATTGTGTATTTTATTTATTTATTGTGGGTCTGTAGTCAAGCGAAACATTTCCAGATGGATTTCTCCCTCAGTTGAATACTGTCATGAGCTCGGTGGTAAAGATCTTTTTGAGTCTGTTAGAGCTCACTTGTCTAGGGTATTACTGCTACTCATGCATTTTTGAGGAGATGCATGCACAAAAAATCTGTGAGGCGGCAATGTAGTCTTGTGCTTTTCTTTTAAAACATTGTTTGTACATGGAGAGAAACACTGCATCTGGTTTTAAAAGGACTTTTCTCCAATTGTGTGACCAAGTGCTTATCCTTGACCCACGACCTGGAGGGATGTTGTGGAAGTTACCTGTCTGTTATAAGGTTGGGTTACTTACATTTATTAATGTTCTTTCTGACATATGGTCCAGCATCCGCTGATTTCTTGCAGCACTCACTCCTCACAGTAAAATGGCTGGTATTCCTCAAATATGTTTTCTACTGCTAATTGTCACATCCTGGCCTTGGAAATCAGATTTGGTTTGATGATACTGAAACAGGGGCACTTTTCCAAAATGAAACGTGACCTCATAAGAAAAGTTTTTGCAGCCTTGGTGGCGGTGTAATGCAGTTCCTTCAACCTGATGAGATGCTATGGCATTAAAACCTCTCAGGATCCACTCTGCACCTCGATGAGGGGGTTCACATAAGGAATCTGCCAGAGATGAATCATTCATTAGGCACTACGTTATAGAAGGTAAGTAACTTGTTTTTCTTGATGCATGATTTGCTTTTCCATAATGCATAATTTTCTTTTGATGGGTTCCTAACTTAAAAACAGAGTGCTGCCTGTAAAGTTTGACAAATGTGTCCATACTATAGGTATTGATTTCATAACAAACTAGAAAACTGTGATTTAGCTCATACACAGGTTTCATGAATAGAGTGACACAAGTCAAAATTAATACTTAAAATTGTTTAAAGATACTGTTATGAGAATACCAAAGCCATGCATGAAATAAACTTTAGTAAGTATGATTTGGGCATGTGGTCCCATAAAGAAGCAAGTAAAATGGCAAATATTCTCACCGTCAAAGAGCTTCTGTATGCCAATTAGGAAATATGTCAAAATATCAGAGACAAAAAAAATTAAATGCAAAAATATTGCAAACAAATTGTTGAGGAAAAAATATCTTCTTCCTATACTTTGTAAATAAAGGATATATTATGGACTACAAAAGTATGGATGGCCAACATCTCATCACAAAATTAAATTATTACATTTAAAAACATAGTACAAAAATGATTATAACTTGCAAACATACAATAAAATATGTGCTTTAAATTAAACATAAGAAAAATAATAAACGTATGCCCTCATTACGAGTCTGGTGGTCACTAGACTGCCTGACTCGCGGATGGTGGTCCGACTGCCTCCAAAGCGGCTGTCTGAACATCATAATTCAACCCTGGCGGTCAGGCCCTGAGGAGACCACCAGCTCTGCCAGGATCAGGAATCCTGGCGGTCTGGTGGTAGGTGGCGGTCCTCATCCCCCAGGGCAGCAGTGCAAGTAGTGCCGCCCTGGGGATTACGACCTCGTTCTCCACCAGCCGAACTCATAATCATCCCCATAATATGCAAAGAATCAAAATTATAAAAGAAACATTAAAAATAAAACATAAAATATAAATAATAAAAATGGTTATATATCAAATATATTTTTTTTTTATATACATTAGATTATTATAATAAACATGTATTAAAAATACTAATACGTCAAAAAATGAAAAACCATCCTTAAAAAAAATTCATGGAAATAACTATTGAAATTAAATTTTAAAAAAAGAAGATTAAAAAGAAAAAAGGAAATTACACTTGTACGAGGACTAATTCACTGTTCCCACTCCTAAGTAAGTGACAATAAGAAACGTGTTGGACTTTATAGCTATTATGGTTGACTATGCCTACTCTAACATCAACAACAGTAGGGAAAGTGTTGGCCTGTGGAGGAGTCAGATTTACTATTATCTCTCCGATGTTCACAACAGTAGAGAATGTGTTGGACTTTGCAGAGGTCAAATGTACTATTTCCTTTCCAAAGTAAGCAACAGGAGGGAAAGTGTTGGACTTTGTAAGGGTTAAGCTTACTATTCAGTCTCAAATGTAAGCAACAGTATGGAAAGTGTTGGACTTTGGAGGGGGTAGCTTTATTATCCCCACTCCAACCTGAGCAATAGTAGAGAAAGTGTTGGACTTTTGAGGGGTCAGATTCACTCTTCCTACACAAACCTTATCAACAGTAGATGACATGTTGGATCTTGGAGGGGTCACATTTAGAGCCTCGTTACGTGTTTGGTGGTTTTGGGACTGCTAAACTTGCAGTGGTTGTCGGACCACCAAATTCATGGTGGTCCGACTGCCAGATTACGACTCAGGCGGTCGGACTGCGGCTACTGTCAGGATCATGGATCCCTACAGGGTGGTGGCGGTCGGAGTCGTGGTCATCCATGGCTGCGCTGAATTCAGCGTGCCGTGCTGTTTATGAGCCCTCTTTCCGCCAGCCTTTTCATGGCAGAGTCCAGCCGTGAAAAGGCTGGTGGAAAGCCAGTGCTGGGGGCCACAGGGAGCCTCCTGCACTGCCCATGGGAGCCGAGGCCAGTGCCCTGGCACTGTTTCCGCTGGGCTGACTGGTGGAAACGTCATAATACAATGTTTCTGCCAGTCAGCCTGGTGGAAACATCGTAATATGTCTGGTGGGGAGGCCTTCCCTGCAGCTTTGGCAGTAGGCTGGTCCGACTGCCAAAGTCGTAATGAGGCCCTTACTATAACCAATTGACCATAAGCAGCAATATTGAACTTGTTAAAGACAGAAAAAATTTACTACTGCTCCCCCTAATACACTTAAAATAAATCCTAACCTAAGATATATTCTAACAAATTTTTCAGAAATATATATTTTTTAACATTACAAAAATTTTAAAATAAAAAATTGCACATTAAATATAATGCTTTGAAAATTTACAATATATAATTGACCTATTAAAAACATAAAAATGTATGTATTTAAAAATAAATTCAACATGCAACCCTAAAAATCCAACCCCCACCGAAAACTAATTAAAATAATATTTGAAAAATTAACAGTACACATTAATTTTATGAATAATACAAAACAAAATTAAAATGTTACAAACAATTAATATATTAATACAATTTATGTGCATATAAATGTAGTGTAGATATAACTAAAAGAAATATAATATCCCAATCAATAATGTAAACAATTACTATTATTACCTTTTTACTTAAAAAGATATAATAATGTAGAATGAAGATAATTTACATAATTAATAATTAAACTATCACATTTAAAATTGAACATTTAGTGATTTGAAATGAAATATTCAAACAAAAAAACTTTCCACCCCACTCCCCTTACAGACACAAATCACCAATAAATAAATTCAAATAGCACACAACACAACAAAATAATTAATAAGCAATATTATACACAACTATTTTTAAGAAATTGTATTAAGTACCTCAGAGAGTGATATCCTTACCTTCTGTATTCTGTCTTGCTGTTTAGGATATCACAATATTTTTGACACACTATTTGTCTCCCATACATTACCATAGTCACACTTAACAGAACTATTCTTTGGTCATGATACCAGTTTATTGCTCTGTATTTCCTTGAGGCATACCATAAATGATTATGTGTGAAGTTTTCATAAATGAGACTTGCGCTTGCACAAATGTTTAGAAAATTCAGACACATATACATATCCAAAATCTATCAAAACAAAAAAGACTGCAGGTATAGAACTTTTGATGGCAAGTATAAAACTGCTAAGTCTTAATACTCATTCTTGTAAAAAATGTTCTCTCATACATGCCCTGCATAGGACAAATTTTCTTGCATGCTTTTTAAATGAAGTTATTCCATTAAAAATGGTAATCTTTTGCTGCAGGTTTTTACGGGAGCTAGGGAGGCACAACTATGTTACTCCAACTTCCTATCTTGAACTAATTGCTGCCTTCCGTCAACTTTTGAATCAACAGCGCGATACTGTGATGAAGGCAAAGAAGAGATACACGAATGGTTTGGATAAATTAGCATTTGCCGGATCTCAAGTGAGTGTGTTGGGGATGTGAAACCATGTAGATTTGTAAAGAAATGTACATTTATACATTTCTTTACGTTGACAATGTGTGCTGTACATTGAACGTGTATGTGAAGTAAAGCAGTCTTACTTCTGTAGGGGTTCTATTTTTGCTTGACATCAGTTGTATAAATTAACTTAATTTATAAATGAATCTTAAGAAAAATGGCTACACAGTTAAAGACTGATTATGGAAGTGTTCCAGGGTGCAAAGTGCATTTGCGCCTACGGACACTTTTGTTTCACAGAAGGAACTGGTGCGCCCTTGTAGCCTCTGAAAGACATAGCAATAGTTTTGATTGCTTTTTTAAGCTATCATAATTTGTGGGTTGCATGTTGCTTAGTTTCATGTGGGATGGCATTGCAGACAACTGTGAGAGTCGGTTCGTCCTCTTTTAGAAAGGGACTATTTATTACTGGCAAAAGCAAATTTATTGAATGGTATGGTGGTATGGGGTTTCAGAATTATTCCTTTTTAATATTGAAGCCCTGGCCTTTGTCTTCTGACTGCAGGTGTCTCATTCTCACTTGATAGCAGTGCGTACAGCGTACCCTGTACCACTCTATGATGTGTGATGGTGTGCCAGCTGTCACACCTATGGGGGAAGTGTGAGAGGAAGGTTAAAATGCTTGGTCTGAAGCCTTATGCTTGAGGCACATCAGGCACTGCTGCCCTACTCCCCATGACCAGTGCAAACCCAGCCTAGAGTGCTCTGTTATGTGCAGAGCGAGAGTGTTCTGCTGGCTTAGTCTGGCGGCATTGAGGTTCACATGCAGGCCACACATGTAGGGTATTAGTCCCAGAGGTCACTGATACATCAGAGGTTGCCTGTAATAATCTTTTAGAATCAACTAATTGCAAAAAGTGCTTGCAATAGAAACGTACCAGCTGTTTGAGAGGTGTACCCTTGCCATGCCATGTAACATTATTAACTGTGATAGTAATAATGCTCACAATAATCATAAATAATATTTGTTTCTGGTTACCTGTTTTTATATTGCTTTTCCTGTAACAGCTTTGCTCTTAGCTCTTAGTACATTAGATCACCCAGGCAGTTGGAAGATGATTTGAAGACCATTAGCTCAGTTTCTTATTGCCATTTTTGTAAAATCTTTCAGACTTACTGTTGTCTAGTTAAAGGCGAAGCATTAAATTCCTTTTTTATTCTAGAGAGGTGCTCTGACAGGTTCCTTATTTGAAGCATTCCCTGGGCACACATTGGATATGGGAACATTTGGTGTCATAGCCGATCATCAATGCTGAGTGTTTCTGCACTGACTTCACAGCAGTGCAGCAAGGTCGCCCAATGTGGTGTAATATATTCTTTATAGGGTGCCATGATACTAGTGACATCAGTTATCCAGCACTGGATCATTCATAGATTCCCATAATTGGATTATTAATTAACATCAGGATGGGATCCATTGGTAATCAATGTTAATGTAGCAGTATATAGATACACTTAGACAACACTAAAAAAGCAGTATACTAAACATAGTCTACTCATGCATTTGTATGTCCTGAACTTTGGTCAATGAAGTGGAAAACACAGAAGGCTGTTCTCTCTCAGAGACTCAGCTGCTCAGTTTTTCCATCACTTCTGGTGAATGGATGTGAATCCTCAGCGCTCTTTCCAGTACTATTTATCCTAACTTTTATTTTCTCTGTTATTCTACATTACATCGAGTCACTCTGCAAAAAGTGAGTCTATTTCCATTTTGTGGTTGGGTGGCTGGTAACTAGAGATCTCCTCTGTCACCATGGCAGTTACTCATTCAAAAGAAAAGAACTTATTTGAACCCTGTGATACCTGTCAGGTCTTGAAGGAATATGAGGATGAACCTTATACACAGAGCATTTTGTCTCGACATGTATGGACATTCTGCAAGAAATACAGCAAATGCAAAGGTTTTAGCACAAGATTTCTTGAAGACCAACTCTGTTGCCACTGAAGGATGCTTCTCTTGGTGAGGAATCTGTCTTTAATGCTTTATGTGATCTGCTTCCAACAATAGAAGACCCAAGGTATGCTTCTTCTGAATAAATTCTAGCTCTCCAAATGTTAAAGCAGGTAAGTTTACCTTCCTCAGGAGCTTCCAAAGGGACTATGCTGGCAGTAAATGCAATGCCCTTGCCTGGATCCTTCCGGATGACAGCAATACAGTCCACTTCTTTGATGCCATAATGACATCAGCAAGTTTTGGCTCCACTACCAACCACAAAGTAGCAACAGAAGTGGGCATTTTCTGCTGTAAAGCAACTGCCAGAGCCCATTTATGCACCAAAATTGGCATCTTCATGGTTAACACCACCGGTATTTAGGACACTGATTCCTTTGCCTTCTAGTACAGAAGAGATTGTACATACAACCAGGAACAAATATAAATCTTATTTGAAAACAGTAAAATACCCTCAGGTGCGTACTTCAGCTCCAGAAAGATTCCTGAGGTGTCATGAGCCTTTTGGCTCTGAGTCTGATGCTTTTCAGCTTCCAGATCTTATCAACAGGATACTGAAGATGACACAGATGTTGAAAATGTGTTATCCTCTGTTTGCAACTAGTGAGAACAGGAATGCAACCCCTTCTGTATGCTGGGGTTCCCCAGGAAAAGGTCTCCGCCGAATGTTTCATCTACACCACTGTCAAATCCACTGACTGCACTATACTTTTCCTCCTCTACCATTCATTTACAAAGTAATTCAGAAGATTTGAATACACAAAGCTCATGTAATTATTATTGCACCGGATTGGGCAAGGCATCTGTGGCTTTAGGGCAGTGTGACCAGTGCGGCCGCACTGGGTGCTGACCTGGGAAGGGGGGGTGCCGATCTCATGGGGGGGCACCATTTTAGTAATAACTTATGATTTAACTTGCATTTTAAAAGCACCTGCTGAAAATTTCGTTGTGAATTTCCTTGTGCGTCCAGCTTTCAGGAAGCAATTAAAATATCAAGATATCTCTTGTGATTAATGTTCCTGCTAGAGCGAAAGATCTTTTGGCCAGTGGCAGTTTTGACGGCCATAAATTAGCGTAGAGGGATAATTAATATGCCTGTTGTAAATAACAAAATCTATATTTTATTTGGATAGCTGAGTGGATTAGTAAAACCAGCCTTTACAACTGCTTTAAAACAAAAGAAATTTATGTGAGGTGGTCATGGGGCACCAAAAATTATTTTTGCTCTGGGCGCCACCATTGTTAAAGCCAGCCCTGATCTCTGAAATCCAGACCTTATGCAGCTCACCTGCTCTACTCCCCTTCTTCTTTTAATTGCAAAGAATCTGCTGTTCCAGAAGAGGGGGAAAGCTGCTACACCTGAATCTACAGATGCTACTGTCGCTTGGTTGGCAAGGCTAGCCATGTTTACATGTTAGCTTCCAAAGGAAGGGATGGGCAGTCTTTTGTCTGCCTGTGGTCCTTCCGCTGGGATAGTTTATTCAGGTATATAGTCCGTGCTTGCTGCCTGATGCCATGGTTTGTAAGCATGATTTTTCACAGAACCTTCCAGGTTCTGTTGTGAGGCTAAGATTTATGAAGGGTTTAGTTCCCATTGTGTATATCTTTGTCCTCTGCTCTCATCCTTGATGGGGCATTGAATACATGGATGCAGCTGATGTCACCATCACCATTTAGTATGATTAAGGTCACATCTGTCTATCAATGTTGTGGTAGCACCAGTGATCAGCTATCACAAAGAATTTTCTAGAATGATTCAAGTAAGGAATCTACAGAAGCAGAGCCATCTGTCAGAAAGAATGTTGCAGAAGGTAAGGAACATTTTGAGTACTTGGTAAATTACATTTTTAATGTTCCCTTTTGTCAAATGTACAATTTCTCTTTCTACATATAACACAAGTACACTAATTTTGTTCAACTATCTATTGTAGGTGGGTGAGATGAAGAAAGAACTAGTTGATCTTCAGCCTAAGCTTGAGGAAGCCAAAGTGGATAATGCAAATATGATGAAGGTAAACATGAAATAGGACAATCATTAGAATTTTTCTTTTGCTTGCATTTTTACCTGCTTTTATCTGGCACAAATTATTGCTAATATGGCAGAAGAGAAAAGAAGCCTGAGCTCAAACCCTAGGCCCTCATCATAAGATGGCTAGAAAAATGACAATGTAATACCATACCCAATATTACCGATACTGCAGGTAATTTATAGTGAGGTTGTACTCCTGTGAGATATTTCCTCATCATTACAACTTTTTGTGCTGTGGATGGGTGATGACTGCAGAAATTGTTTTTTGGGTACCTAATCCACTTGTATTTATATAATCAAAGCAGTTTCATAATACTACCTGAGGTATTAGCACAACAATACTAATTTTAATTTGAGCAGAAGCAAGGGTTTTCTTGAAATTGACCATTAAATATGCTAGGCTGTTGAGATGACTGGAGTTGAAGCTCAATAATTTCTCAAAAGGTAGGTACATAGCATTTGTCAGATGCAAAAATTTATACTTGTGTCACCCATACACTGAGAGGTTAGTCTCGGTTTCTGCAAAGATTGTTACTTTCTGTCTATGAGGCATGTTGCCTCCACTCATATTCCAGTGTCCATCTGGCCACCTGAACCTTTTAACTTCTTCATCTCTTGTACGGTGTGGTCTGAAGCATGATGTCCTAAATTCCATCCCATATGGTTTGTTTCTACTCACCAAACTTGGACCACTGATGTTTCAGTCAGCAGTAGCTGCTGTGGGGTGGTGCCTTCCAAAGGAGCATCTCAAGGATGCCATAAATCCCTTCTTAACTGAAATAGTGGAAGTCTTTTTTGGGTTTGTACACCCATTCACTGACCATATTTAAATGGGCAGTCCCTTAATAGTTGCAGATGTAAGACAATCCCAGTACCTCATCCAACACTAGTCTACATCGGTTATGAATTACTACTCTCAGAATCCCCGTGCCAGGAAAGCCTTTAAAATTGCCCTTCTAATTTGGTCAAGATATAGGGACTTTGAAGGATGTGTTTTAAAGAACAAACGTGTACATAGTCCATATCAGAGACTGTGTCCTCCAGTCCCATGTCCTGCCACCAGAGAACGAGTTATAAATAAGGTTTTAGGGAAACTTGCCTTAATTCACTACAATGATTTGTTTCACAGTGAGCATTATGGTTATATTACTCTCTTTCGTTGTGCAAGTTTGGGAGAGGCTTCTGGACCATTCCCCATTCCTTGTTTATGTTTGTTATCTAATGCTATCTAATTGTAAGACATATACAAGTAGGGAGACTTAGGATTATGCCCACCATTAATGAGAGCCATGGCTTTAGTTACACACCAACACATGAGCTCATGGCTGTCTTCTTTTCCAGGCCTCTTTGGCCTTGATCACACCCCAACCTCTGAACATTTAACTTTCTGCTCTTCCAGACCTATTTGGCCTAGAATCACACACCAGCAGTTGAGCTTAGGGTACCTACTGTTACAGGCCTATTTGGCCTGTGATCACATACCAGCACAGCACTTGAAGTTGTAGCTACCTGCTTTCACAGGCCTATTTGATACAATAGGGACTCCATGTCTCTGACGTTTGTCTCCATGTGGCTATGACTTTCTTGGTAACATTTTCACTTATACATTGAGTAGACCTTTTATACATTCCATTCTCTATTTCCCAGCCACAAAGACCTGTTGAAATATCAAAGTACTCCTAATTACGCACTTTACATTGCAGTCCTGACATGGCAAAAATTCCTACTGGCGAACCAAACACAGGCCTTTCTATAAGTTAGACTCCTATTACAACAATTCATTGTTGTCCTTTCCTTCCATTGCTGAATGTGATAGCCTGAGGAGATACAGGCATTCTAGGGAATCTCTCCAGACATCCTTTTGCAGGCAGATGCAGTGACACACTGCACCTGCCAGTCGGAGCATTTCTGCCACCCTCTTTGAATTAAAGCCTGTAATCCTTCAGATAATGATTGACCGGTCGGAACCAGCTGTTTTTGTTTCTCTGCTGTGCCATCTGTAGAGCAGGTGCAAGTACATTTCTGCAGTGTGTTGCATTGATCCCGGAAGAATCCCTGTGCCATAGAATACTATCCTTGACCCAATATATGCATCGTATTCTTGCTATAAAATCATTTCCTTTTCTATCAAGATAGAGCTTTATCCAGTTCTCACCATTAAGTCACACAAATTGACCAATAAGCGGATTCATCATTTGTAGGGTAGTGCAAGGAACACAATTTGTGTGTTGGAGAGATCCTAATTGTCTAACTGAGAAGATCTCCAGACTCTGTAGCCAAACATTTAATTTGGACAACAGGCATGACAAGTCTGACACTCGCAGCACACCAAAAGGGGAAAGCCCTTTGGGACACTGTTGGGAGCATCATCTACCAGGTGAATCCAGGTCTACAAGTAAAAGTAGATCTGTTATAAAGCAGTCCATGATGCACGTCTAAGAGCCCTCAGGAAGTGCCCTGAGAATAAAAACATTAAGCTTCCAAGTTGTTGTACATCCCAAGAGGCGACCATCCACCTGCAACAGACTGTACAAGAACCAGCTCAAACACTTGACTGAGTAGAACTGTCTGCAGACTCAGACCGTCTGACCTCAGGGAACTGATAACAATTACTAGGATTTGTCATATACAAGCTGGTTTGTTTTGTGCACTTTTGATTAGTAGGCACCGCACAATACTCAAGTGTTTTACTTTTCCATTTAGGAATTTTCACTTTTACGTTCTGTTGTACACAATTAATGGTTTTGTTTTTCCATCAAAAGGTATGTAACATTTCGAAAATGGCCAATTTTATGTAAAAACATATATTTACTATAGATTATAGAGAAGGAATCTGCTGAAGTGGAAGTAAAAAGCAAGACAGTACGGGCTGATGAGGAAGTAGCGACGCAGAAAGCCGCAGAAGCACAGGTCCTTAAGAATGAGTGTGAGAGTGACTTGGCAGAGGCAATTCCAGCTCTGGAAGCAGCACTCTCTGCACTTGACACCCTTAAGGTAAGGAGCAAAATGTGTTACTGTAACCCTAATGTATGTGGTTTCCACAGTTTATGAAATGGTGTGAGGCTTTGATGATTGACAGCTCACAGAAGATGCCTAAAGTTATTTTTATTTACTTTGTAAGAAATAGGTTTCTAATATTTCCCAATGAAACTGTGTGCTTTCCTATTACAGGTGCGTTCTAACATGAGAATGAGCTTTTAATAAAAAAAAATGGTGTTACTAAATGCTTGTAAAATTGTTTTGCAAGTGTGTTGTTTTGAAAGTGTGTACTTTCCATTGGCTCCTTCCTGTACATGGACCTCACGTCACTTGGACTGGGAACAAATACTAGAGCAACCCCCTTCCATTGTCCTGACTTAAACTCATCAGGGATCCCTTCAGATATGACACTTAAGCCCTGATTACGAGTATTGGTGCTATTTCATGCACCTGATAAATAATGATTCCACAGGGTACGTTATTTATTGGGTGTGAGACATAGCACCTGTTAAGAGTTTGTGGAGAATAGCTTACAGACTTTGGTGTTTAATACACCAAAATTTGCATAGTACAGTCACTACTGTACATATTACCCCTGCTAAATTTTGGCAGGTTTGACCTGGTGAAATTTAATCAAGCTTGAGATATTTAAAGCATCCAATAATTATCGGATATGTTAAATACATTTTAACTCGTAATTCCAGGTTTTATGCACAAGTCGGAATTAACTGACTCACTCATAATCAGGCTATCTGATAGAGACATTTAGCCGCAGATTCCTTACTTTAGAATCCTCCCCAGGTGTGAGACTGGATCCGGAAATGTTTTCCCTCAGGACGTCTGTGCATCAGAAGAGGGTGTCCCATGACTCTATACCAACAGCGTCCACTGGATGTGACGTCAACAGAGTCCATATAACCTCCTCTCTGATGCTCTGATGTCAGTTCCTTCTTTTCCCTGCTTGCAACATAGATCCGGTAATGGTTTTCTAGGCTGTTTTCTGCTGTGTGCTAGGCTCTGTGCTTTTCTCTTTCTGATGGATACAACTACCTGTGGATTCCTCACCTTATGAATTCGATCCTTGCGCCAGCATCGAAGGAAAGTCTTCTTCCTAGCTGTCTACGAGGATGTCATAATGGCACGGCTCCACGTGACTCCGTCTGACATCAACGTGCCAATAAGAGGTCCTCGTCGGCGTACTGACGTCAGTTTTCCTTTTTTCCGTGCTTCGACACCAACGGTTTTTCTTCCTGGCCAGTTGGTAACGATTTTTGGAGGTTACAATGTCGCCTCCGAAGAAGTCCGGTTTCAAGCCGTGTAGAGAATGCGGGGCTCGGATGTCAGTGACCGACCCCCACTCAGAATGTATTTGGTGCCTTAGTTCCGAACATGATGTGGAAGGTTGTTCTTCGTGTCAGAGCATGAATCCAAAAGCTCTGAAAGAGCGCGAGGCGAAGCTCTTCTTGGCCAAAGCAAAGAAGAAGGGCCATAAGAAGGATTCCTCCCATGCTTCTCCCAAAAAGCATAAGAAGCGGCGTCATCATGACTCTCGGCGCCGTCATGACTCTTGGCGCCGTTCGGAGCGGAGCTGATCGAGGAGTCGCTTGAGGTCGAGGTTCTTCACGACGCCAGAAGACATGGGAGATGAGTCCTACTGTTACGCCTCAGCAGGAGAGTCCGGAGTTGTCACCGGCGCCTTCAGTTTTTGAGGTCACTCGATGTAGCCCTCACTTTTCGCCGGCGCCGAGGGATCCTGATGTTCAGCAGACATCTGCACAGCAGTAACCGGCTTTCCAGACTCCAGGGACGGATCCGGCCGCATTTTTGATGCGATGTATGCTGTCTTTCAATCCATCGCCCCTGCTGGTGCACCGGCGGGTCCCACGGGGCCATTGGCATTCAATTTGGGCTCGCCGGCGTTGTACAGGGCTGCTCCATTCATGCCCTTCTGCCCTAAGGAGACTGGCGGTTCGGCGCCTAGGGTCTCCCCTGGCAGGAGTCTTCCTCCTGTGATTGTGGACCCGCCTGCACGTCAACAGACTCCTTCTCCGCACCATCCGGCGTCGTTATTGTCTCCATCCAGACCGGCTCCATCACCTTCCGGCCAATCGACTTCGAGAAAGTCATCTGCCGACTTTGTGTCGGCGCCGGCACTGGCGCCGGATGGGCCTAGGAGCCTTCCTAGCCCTGTTCGGGGTTCAAGATCGTCGGCGTCGATGGATTCTTTGTCGACGCCGGCCCTGGAAACACATCTTAGATCTCGGAGGAAGGCATTGAGACTTCTGGAGGAGGAGGAATACAGACAGCTTGAGGAAGGCGAGATCAAGCCTTCTGATGACTTCCAGGGTCTTGCCACTGCAAGTGGTTTGGATACTTCCCCGGAGTGGGACATTGCGTCTCCGGGGGAGTTTACTGAAGAGGCTGCTTCCTTCCATGCAGTGGTGAGAAACGCAGCTGAGTATCTGGATTTGCCTCTGTCCGTGGCAGAAGTAAAAACTAACCTGTTCACAGAGTTACTTCATCCCTCTTCGTCCAGTGCTGACCTTTTGCTGCCTTTCAATGAGGCTTTGACTGAGCCTATTTTGGACCTGTGGAAAAAGCCAGTGACATCTCCTGCTGTGAACAGAGCAGTGGCGAGGAGTCATAGAAGTGCCCCAGGAGATCTGGTTTTTCTGTCTCGTCACCCGACTCCGGAGAGCTTGGTAGTTCAGGCATCATGTTCTGCAAAGACTGCCCCTGGAACATTCCCTGGAGTTACGACTGATAGGGAATCCAAGAGGATGGAGCAGTCTTCAAAGAAGATTTTTTCATCTTGCAGCATGGCCCTTAAAGCTACCAATTCCATCTGTGTGCTAGGCAGATATATCCATGCCCTAATGGACTCTGCTAAGGAGATGGCGAGGGATCTGCCACAGGAGATGCAGAAATCATTTGGGTCCCTTTTCTTGGATGCTCAAGCTGCTGCACAGCAGATTATACAATCTGGCCTGGATACCTCGGATTCCATTACCAGGGCCATGGGAACATCAGTGGCTACAAGGAGGCATGCCTGGTTAAGGTCCTCTGGTTTCTCATCAGACGTACAATCCACCTTAATGGACCTTCCGTTTGACGGGGAAAAGCTGTTTGGGGACAAGGCAGACTCTGCCCTTGAACGGTTTAAGGACTGTCGGGCTCCAGCTAAGTCCCTGGGATTACAGACCTCTACTACAATGCCTTATCGACCTTTTTGTATGTTTCGAGGGTTCATTCGAGGCTCTGCCTTTCGAAGGTCACAGTCTTACGCCCAGCAACCTGCCAATCCGCCCTATCGTGCCTTTAGAGGGTGGGGTAGGGGTAGGGCTAGAGGTCCAGCCCAGCAGCTCTCTTCTTCTTCATCCTCCTCTGGTGGACAACAGCAGAAGCAGCCCTAGTTTTCCCCACTTTATCATCCATACTTCTCCTGTAGGGGGAAGATTGAGTCTTTTTCTGCAGAAATGGAGGTCAATTACAACAGACTCGTGGGTGCTAGGAATTGTAGAAAAGGGCTCTGCTCTCCCCTTTCAGGAGTTCCCTCCTCCCTTTCCCCCCCGTCCCTCCTTTTGTTCAGAAGACCATCTTCTGTTGTTGCAACAGGAGGTTGTCACCATGTTGGCAAAGGGCGCTATAGAGTTGGTGCCGTTGCAGGAAAGGGGTCAGGGGTGTTATTCAAGATATTTCCTGATTCCCAAAGTGGACAGTCAGTTGCGGCCGATCCTAGATGGAGGATTTTGAATTTGTTCCTCAAGCAGGAAAAATTCAAAATGCTGACCCTAGCGCAGGTGCTATTGGTGTTGAACGAAGGAGACTTGATGGTGTCTGTCGACTTGCAGGACGCGTACTTTCATGTTCCCATAATCAAGTCGCACAGGAAGTATCTCTGTTTTGTGGTCGGATCGCAACACTACCAGTTTGCTGTCCTTCCTTTTGGACTTACTTCAGCACCTCGGGTTTTCACGAAGGTGATGTCAGTTGTTGCAGCACATCTCAGAAGGAGGGAGGTAGCAGTTTTTCCCTACCTGGATGATTGGTTGACCAAAGCCAAGTCTCCAGAGCTTGTGTTGTCTCATCTGCGAATGACAACCCAGTTGTTGTTCGATCTGGGTTTTTCTGTAAATGTGCCGAAATCTCACCTGGAGCCCTCTCAGTGCCTCCTGTTCATAGGCGCAGTACTGGACACGACAATGTTTCGGGCCTACCCCCGCCTCAGCGGGTTTGGGACATTCAGGCGCTGATTCCGTTGTTTCAAATTGGAGCGGCAGTTCCAGTCCTCAAGGTCTTACGCCTGCTAGGTCTGTTTGCTTCTTGCATTCTGTTGGTCACTCATGCTCGCTGCCATATGAGGGCTCTTCAGTGGTGCCTCCGCAGACAGTGGTTCCAGCACAAGGGGGATCTCAGGGATTCAATAAAGATCTCCAAGGACGCTGGAGCGGTTCTCTTTGGTGGGCAGAGGACGGCAACCTTTCCCAAGGAAAACCGTTTTCACTGCCTCCTCCAGTGGCCACAGTGATTTCGGATGCTTCCACTCTAGGGTGGGGAGCTCATCTGGGGGACCTGGAGATCAAGGGTCATTGGTCTCCAGCAGAACAGATGTTGCATATCAATCTGTTAGAATTGCGGGCAGTACGTTTGGCGCTCAAGGCCTTCCTCCCTTCCCTTCGCGGTCAGTCAATTCAAATCCTGACGGACAACACTACCGCGATGTGGTATATAAACAAGCAGGGAGGAGTAGGGTCGTACCTTCTCTGCAGAGAAGCACTGCGACTCTGGTCCTGGGCTCAGGACCATCAGATCTGCTTAATAGCAAATCATTTGGCCGGGGCGCTGAATGTATGAGCGGACGGTCTCAGTCGTCACTCCTCATTAGATCACGAGTGGCGTCTCCATCCGGACCTAGTCCTCCACATCTTCGGGATGTGGGGTACTCATCAGGTGGATTTATTCTCCACTCGGGAGAACGCGCATTGCCCGTTATTTGGCAGCCTCCAGTATCCGATGCAAGGGACGTTGAGGGACGAGTTTCAGATGTCCTGGAGCGGCCAGTTGCTTTACGCGTTTCCTCCCATACCCTTGATTCCTCGGGTTTTGAGGAAGGTTCGTCAAGACCAGGCCCAAGTCATCTTGGTGGCTCCGGACTGGCCGAGAAGGGTATGGTATACAGACCTGCTTCAACTCTCTCAGTGCCTTCCGCTCCGTCTCCCTCTCAGGGCAGACCTCCTCTCACAATCGCAGGGGCAGGTTCTACACCCCCACCTCCAGAGCCTGCACCTTCATGCCTGGAGATTGAACGGGGCAACCTGAGTTCCTTTTTTCTCCCTCCGGATGTAGTGGATGTTATTCTCTCGTCCAGGTGACATTCCACTAGGTCTATTTATGCCGGTAGGTGGGCAAAATTTGTGCTTTGGTGTGGAGGGAACCACAAAGATCCCTTAAAAGCCCACCTTTCAGATGTACTTTTGTTTGCTCTTAGTTTGGCAAAGAAAGGCTGTGCGATAGCTACAGTTAAGGGTTATTTGGCGGCTCTGTCGGTGTTTCTTTGCCTTCCGGACCAGCCATCTTTATTTAAGTCTCCAATTGTAAATAGGTTCCTTAAGGGTTTGGTGAATAGATTTCCTCCTACTCCCTTTCACATGCCTCAGTGGGACTTAAATCTTGTTTTGACATTCTTAATGGGTTCGCCTTTTGAGCCCATGCATTCATGTCCATTGATATATTTTGTCTTGAAGACCGTTTTCTTAATCGCAATCACTTCTGCCAGGTGGATTGGAGAGCTTCAAGCACTTTCCGTTAAGCCTCCTTTTACCATGTTTTTCCCTGATAAAGTGGTTCTAAAAACCAGGGCTGCTTTTCTGCCGAAAGTTGTCACCCCTTTTCATATAGGGCAATCTATCACCCTACCTGCGTTTTACCCTCCTCCCCACCCCTCTAAAGAGGAAGAGAGGCTCCATAGGTTGGACCCTAGGAGGGCCCTGAGTTTCTACCTAGAGAGGACTAAGGACTTTCGCTTGGATGATCAACTGTTTGTTGGGTATGCTGGACAGCGAAAGGGCAGAGCGGTCCAGAAACGAACACTCTCCAGGTGGGTCATCTTGTGTATTAAAGTTTGTTACTCTATGGCGAAAAAAGTCCCTCCTGAAGGTATCAGGGCCCACTCTACTAGGGCTAAGTCTGCATCCTCGGCCCTAGCAAGAGGAGTTCCATTAATAGATATATGTAAAGCGGCAACTTGGGCGTCCCTCCATACTTTCGTAAATCATTATTGTTTAGACTCTGAGATGAGGAGGGACGGTCATTTTGCTCGCTCGGTATTGCAAGATTTCTTGGTGTAATCAGGCGGGCACCCACCACCGAGTGCGGTACTGCTTGGGACTCTATTCATAAGGTGAGGAATCCACAGGTAGTTGTATCCATCAGAAGAACAAGTTACTTACCTTCGGTAACGCTTTTTCTGGTGGATACACTGACTACCTGTGGATTCCTCACAGTCCCTCCCGCCTCCCCGTTGCCTGCCTGGTTACACTCTTATCTTGCAGTATTTGGAATAGTATTTCTTCTAATATTTATATATTTGTATATATATGTATATATACACATATATCTATATAATTTTGTATATTCATGTATTTAAGGTAATAATGTAAATATATGGATTCAATGGACAAAATTTGTGTGTTCGTATATATTTATATATATCATTTTTGATGGTCGGTTTACACCTGTTCGCCTCAAAGTCACGAAAAAAATGAGGTGAAACTGACGTCAGTACGTCGACGAGGACCTCTTATTGGCACGTTGACATCAGATGGAGTCACATGGAGCCGTGCCATTATGACGTCCTCGTCGACGTAGACAGCTAGCAAGAAGACTCTCCGTCGATGCCGGCGCAAGGATCAAATTCATAAGGTGAGGAATCCACAGGTAGTCAGTGTATCCACCAGAAAAAGCGTTACCGAAGGTAAGTAACTTGTTCATCTATGCATTTAGGGTTTAAACCCAGTGGATCCTGTGGACGACAAATGACAGCCACTCAATCTGTATGTAGTGCCTGGGTGAGCACCACGTCTCCGTAGAGTGCGACTCCTGTGGCCAACTTTGGCCGAAGGCGCTGTGGGAGTGTCGTATGAAGCTTATGGCCTTGCGGCTGTCAGACCTGTCCCACACCTCCCATTTACCATTATCTCCTTCTCGTACAAGGTCCGTTCGCAGGCCCGTTCGAGGAGTCATTCTCGTGGACGTCATTCTCCATGGACTTCACAGGATAAGGCATGATGCAAGCAGTCAAAGTTGCTGCAGTTGCCGAATTCACTGCGTACGGCACCCACCATTCCTCGGTTGAGGAGCCGAGGCCCAAGTCTGTTCCATGTTTCCCTCCCTTTCTCTGGGCCAGGGCGACTTTGACCCAGATGCATTAATTTTCTGATTTACTTCATGCTATCTGTGGGAAATCACCTTCCCCTGGAATGCCTTTGGGCCCCAAAAAGATGCAGGAGGCCTTGACTGTGTTGATGCCGACGGGTTCACCCTCAGCTTCAGTTAGGCCTTCTGCTGGCAAAGCCTCTATGGCACAGTTGCACAACCCTTTAGGGTTCCAACCTTTGGTGCCTGTATCTAGTTAGCCAACTTCGGCGCTGATTGAAGTTGCAGCCCTCTCCCCTTCCAACATGAAGATGGCGTCCTTTCGGCACCGATTGACGTCTGGTACGGCACCAGTCATGCCAGCCACTTCCCTCTGGTTTCTGGGGAGTTCCCTTAAATTTGTCCTTCAGAGGGACATGGTTTCGAAGGTGCTGAGGAAGAGTTTGGGTTTTCTCACGATACTCCGCCTCCTACTGAACTACTGGTTGACTGATGTAGAGGCAACTAGTTGCCTAGACTCTTCTCCAGCCTCTGGCCTCCTCCTCCCCCCTTGCTATGGAGGTGAGTTCCTCTCTAGCTGACAAGCTGAAGTTTTAAATCTGACACTTCACTCCGTGGAATTGTCTACTGATCCTCTGATTTGTACTCTCCATCACAGCAAAACATGGGTTGAGCCGGTACTTCCTTACAGTGAAGCCCTTCATGACATTTTGTTGGTGGCTTGGACTAAGCTTGATACAGGGTCCCCTGTTAATCTGTTATATCTCACAGGCACCGACCAGCACCTGGCCCTCCGCTCTGCCTCCTATGGCATCCTACTCCTGGCAGTTTGGTGGTGCAGGCTGTTTCTGCATCACATGATATCAACTCATGTTTCATCTGACGGATTCCAGAAGACTAGACACTTGTATCAAGCTTATCTTCTTCTCCACTAGTTCTGCTCTGCACTCTCAATACGTCTAGTGTTCTTGAATGTTTTTCCCATTCATTGTGGGACTCATTTGAATGCATCTTGCTATTACTGCTAGATGAGACCCGGAATGATCTTGCCCCTTTCATCCAAAATGGTCAGAAGGCAACTAAATCGATCATTCATTTTTGTATGGCTACCACTGACTCTATGGGTCAGGCCATGGCCTCTTCAGTGGTACTACGTCAACGTGCCTGATTTTCAGAGACTGTTCAAGCCACTTTCATTGACATGCGGTGGCTACACCCACTATGTGACCACTTCCTGTGGGCAGACATCACTTCCCTACCCCTGATAGGCTATTTCCCTACTATGCAATATGGAGGAAAATTAAATGGAGAGGTCACCTCGCATGCAACACCTTAAGGGTGGTGCAAGCTGGGGATGGCCACTCCTCCTGTCTTTTGCATTTTCCTGCGGTTGCTCCCACCAAAAGTGGGAGTTTACAATGTGGGCAGTCATCTGCTGCTAGCAGAAGGGCTGGGGGTTGAGTTTCAAGGGTGGTAAACCCTTTGAAGCTCATAGGCAGGGCTGTGCACATTCCTGGGGGAAGAGGTGTAACTCCTCTTCCCAGGAAAGACTTTGTAGTCTGGGCCCAGAGAGGACAGGCTCTCACCCCAGGGTTCCAGAATCCTGTCTGTTTGTGGCAGGCTGGTTGTGACCAGCCAGCAACCATGCCAGGGTAGTTAGCTTTTGAAGTGACACCTCTAAGGTGACCCCTGGATACATTTTGCAATAAAGCCAATACTGGTACTGGTACCAATTTATATTTAGCATTCTGAGTTGTTTAATACCAAGCAACCCAGGGTGCAGAGTGGCCATCATGTAGCTGTGAAACTCGTACTGACCAGTGTCCAGCATATGCATGTAAAATGGCTACTCTGTTAACTTACTATGTCCCAGGTTTGGCAGGTATTCAGTAGGGGCATATTGCTCATGCATCTATGTCCACACGTGCAGTATAGTGCACCCTGCCTTAGGGCTGGAAGGCTGTCAGAGGGGTGACTAACCTATATTGCATTCAATGTGTAGTGGACAGGGTACACAGGCTGTGTGTCAAATCAGTTTTGCATTTTAGGATTGCACCAGGACACTCAGCCTGCAATGGCAACGCTCGGTGCACTTTGATCCATGGTCCCTGAGGGTGGCACAATTTGTGCTGCTGCCCTCAGGGGCATACCGTTAGTACCTCATGCCCTGGATACATTAGTAAATTTACTAGGGACTTATAGGGCCACCTAAAGGTGTTTCCAACAGTTTGGGGAAAGAGTTCTTGTCCAGGGAACCTGGTTAGCAGGGGCCCTGGGCGCTAACGACTTTGAAACCACATCAAGCACCAGACAAAAAGTGGGGGCTAGCCAAATCAAAAGAGGCCCTTTCTCACATTAACCCCTCCCCCCCCAAAGTCAAGAGGGTGAGACTACCCTTTCCCTAGTGAGTCTTCATCATCTAAGTGGAAGAACCTGGAAAGACCATCTTCATTGGCATGGGCAGTCACAGGTCTGTGTTCCACTTGAAAGTTCATTCCATTTAGGGAAATAGATCACCTAGGTAGCTTGGGGGTTTCACATTTCATTTGTTGTAACCATCTGAGAGGCATGTGATCTGTTTGAACAATTGAGAGCCAATTCAGTATGGCCTCAGCTTCTTGCAGTCCCAGACCTGGCCTTGGAGTAGTCTTCTGCTTATGAAACCAACAGGCTGGTCATATCCCTCATCATTTTTCTGAGCTGCGACTGCTCCTACCCCTAGTACTGAGGCATCTGTTTAGACAGTAAACTGCCTGGAGTAGTCTGGAGCTTGTAGGACTGGAGCAGAGCACATTGCATTCTTCAGAGTATCAAAGGCCTTTAACAACTCAGTGTCCAGTTAACCTTTTTGGGCATTTTCTTGGAGGTTAATTCAGTGAGGGGAGCCACTATGATGCCATAATCCTTCACAAAACTCCTATAATACCCAGTCAAGACAAGGAATGCCCTCACCTGTGCCTGGGGTGTGAGAGCTTCTCAAGCCAGAATGGTCTGGATCTTGGATTGGAGGGTTCGGACTTGGCCTCCACCTACCAGGTGGCCCAAGTAAACAACTTTACTCTGCCCTATCTGGCACTTACTGGCCTTGATAGTTAGACCTGCCTTTCACAGACCCTCAAGGACCTTTCCAAGGTGGATCAGGTGACCTTGCCAGGTGGAGCTGTAGACATATATGTCATCCAAATAAGCTGCACTAAGGGATTCCGGCCCCGCAATGACTTGGTTCACCAACCTTTGGAAGATAGCAGGTGCATTATTTGGTCCAAAAGACGTAACAGTGAGCTGATAATGCCCACTTGAAGTGGAAAATGCAGACCTCTCTTTTGCTCCTGGGGTCAGGCCAATCTTCCAGTACTCAGATGTTAGATCAAAAGTACTCAGATTTCTGGCTGTCCCTAGTCAGCTCTTGGGATTGGGTGAGTATCAGTTTCGGTTACATAATTGAGGCCCCTGTTAGCCACACAGAACTTCATTTCCCTCTTCTCTCCTTTGGAGTGAGGTTTGGGGACTAAAACTACTGGGCTATCCCAGGGTCTCATCTTTTTGACTCCTGCTTGTATGCTCTCCCTGACATGATCTGACGGTCTGTAAATTTTGTTTTTGAAAGTCACGCTGTTATTAGTGTCCACTTCATGGGTAAACCAATCAGTCTTCCCTGCTGTCAGAGAGAATAACTTAGCGTACTGGTTGAGGAGTTGCCTGCAATCAACCTGCCGTTGGTCTGTGAAGGTGTCTGATCAGACCACCCCATCCATAGAAAAATCTTGTGTGTTGCTGGAGAGGAGATCAGGGAGATCACTCTCTTCTTCCTGTCCCTCATCTGTACCCATGAGCATTGTCACATTGGCTCTGTCATACTAGGGTTTTAGGCAGTTGACAGGAATTTACTCTCTTGGGGTTTTTGCAACTGCCAAAGTCAACCAAGTAGGTGACTTTTTCAAGAATGGGGTGGGGCCCAGACCACTTGTCTTGGAGAGCCATTGGAGTTATAGGCTCCAACACCCAAACTTTTTGCCCTGGTTGGAATTCCACCATAACAGCGTTTTGGTCATACCAGTGCTTTTGCAGTTCCTGGCTGCACTGAAGATTTTGGCTGGATTTTTCCATGTACTCTGCAATCCTTGAATGTAGGCCAAATACATATTCCACTATGTGCTGCTTGGGCTCTTTGAGTGGCCTCTCCCAGCCTTCCCTTACCAAACTCAGTGGTCCCCTAGCAGGAAGCCCAAACAAAAGTTCAAATGGAGAGAATCCTGCTCCCTTTTGTGACACTGCCCTTTAGGCATAAAGCAGATATGGAAGTAAAACATCCCATCTCCTTCTGAGGTTTTATGGGAGTCTTCCAATCATGCCTTTTAGGGTCTGGTTAAACCTTTCAACCAACCCATTTGTTTGTGGATGGTATGAGGTAGTGAACTTGTAAGTCACTCCACATTCCTACCACATGTGTTTCAAGTATGCAGACATAAAGATTGACCATCTTTCTGATACTACCTCCTTATGGAACTCAACTCTGGTAAAAAAAATTAAAAAAAAAATTACCAGGAGGGCTTTTGCAACTGCAGGGGCAGTAATGGTCCTAAGGGATATAGCCTCAGGATATCTAGTGGCATGATCCACTACCACTAGGATATAGCTACTTCCTGATGCTGTTTTAGGGTTAAGGCGGCCAACAGTATCCGCCCCTACCCTTTCAAAGGGCACCCCAACACAGATAGTGGAATTAGGGGGCTTTAAGTGGCCACATGCTTTGCCACTGGCTTGGCAGGTGACACAGGACTGGCAAAAGTCATTTATTTTCTGAGACAATCCAGGCCATTAAAAATGGTTTCCTAGTCTGCTCCAAGTTTTATTGCCCAGCTAGAGGTATGTCATGGGCTAGAGTGAGGTGAAACTCTCTGAGCTGTTCAGTTACTACCATCCTCCTGGTTGCACCAAGCTTGAGGTCTCTAGCCTCAGGCCTCCAAGAGGGGGGCAGGTTTTTTGTCCATGGCACCAGATCCACCCTAGAGGGCCCCCTGGGCCCAAGAGCTCTGGGCGGAAAGGCCCCTGCTCTGCAGGCTCAGTTCCCTCTGGACATAAGTCCTCTTCCTGAGAAGAGGGGACTTGTGATCTGTTTTGAAGCTGGCTCCCCAGTCTTCATGTCTACTCTCTTAGGAGTTTGGTTCACTGTTTCAGGATCCAACTCTCCGTTTTCTCACTGAAGTTTATACTGTGTCCTAGTCTTAACACAGGCCCATTCTGGGATCCCAAGCATAGGTCTTCAGTTCTACTTCAGCCCAGGGCGAATGCCCCAGGTCATTTCCAAGCAGACAATCTACTTGGATGGATGGGGACACAACCACTTATTTTTGACCTCCTATTCCCCCCCCAATCAAATGTAAACATAGCCATTAAATGGAACTTTGTCTCCTTATTATCATTGGTGAGAGAATAAAACTTCCCCACTAGGAACATATGGGAATGGGCCAAGTGCTGGGTCATCATGGTGACACTAGCTCCTGTGTCCCTCAGGCCTTCAACTTTTTTCCCATTTATCAAAGGGTGCTGCCTGTATTTTTGCATATTACTTGGCCAGGCAGCACAGGATAACTCTATCCCTCCCTCTGTGATTACTGTTGCCTCTGTGGGTTCACTGACATGGTCAGGCCACAACTGGGATCCCAGATTAGCAATTGCATTTACTGCAGGTTGTCTAGAAGCATTATTTTTGTTTTTACAGCTAGGAGCACCAGTTTGGTGCCCTCTATTCTTGTATTCATAGCACCAAGCCGTGCTAGGATCAAAGTCCTTTCCTTTTTACCCACCCCTAGACTGTGAGGAGTCTCTGGACCCACCCTCCTGTGCAGGTTTTTGGGGACTTTGAGAAGACTCTTTGTATTTGATTTGGCTCTGGCCTTTTTCTTTTGGTCTCCCTCACCAGTGGCCGTTTTTGGTCACCCTTGTCGTGACCCAGTGGTTTGCCTTCTTCCCCATCCCTAGAGGAGAAAGTGAACCTAGGTATACCAGGTGTTGATGTAACTTCTCACTGTAACAATTACTTACCAGATGCTCTTTCATGAACAGGTTATATAGCCCATAAAACACCTGTACCTTGTTACTAACCACCCAGCATTTTCACTGAATAGTCCACAAACTACCCAACTTTGGCTCTGGGGTTTTCGAGCCTCCCTGAACTTTATGCAGTACTCTTCAGTTGTAAACCTAAAGCCCTAAATCAAGATACCTTCATAAGGTCCTATGACATAGAATCTGCCTCATATAGTGTCAGGAGCCTATCCCTGCACTTTCCTGAGAATATCTCCACAACAGTTTGCCACAATGTTTTTTCTCAAATTCCCACCCAATGCCAACTCTTTTAAAGGCAGAAAACTATTTCACTATATCATCCCCTTCTGAGAAGGGAGGGACAACCCCTTTTGGGAGTTTGAGGTTGAAGAGTGTTTCCTTTAACACTTGTATGGTGCCACCAGAGATGCGTCCTAGGCCCAACTCTTCTTTTAGCTTCAAGCTCCACAATCTGAGTCTCAAGGACCAGTCTTTTGGTTAACTTGGCTAAGACCAGATCCTCTTCTGTGGGTGCAACAATGCTAATGGAAGAGGATCTACCTTCACCCCCATTGTCCACAGTGTTTTCTTGTCCATCAAAGACTTCACCATCTACTACCTCTGTGGAGTGGGCTTTTTCATGCTGAGCTACCCGGAATCTAAGCTGGTCTACCTTAGCATGTTTTTTCAGTAGGAATTTTGTACAGCTTGCAGAGCTTTCTTAACTGGGCATAGGTATATGTCATGTAGGGGGCCAGATCGAGCTTCTCGCTCTTGTTGTCTGCATCTGACATGTTTATGCTACTAAAGTTGAGACCTTTTTATAAATTTGGACCCCTTTTTGGATAAGGCCAACTAAAGTAGGGGCTTTTAAAGTCTTACTATTGTTGTAGGGACCTAACCAGGGCCATGGCAATTAGTCTAAAATTTTGCAAAAGAATGCAGTTAAGCTAAAGACAATTTGGAGAGTTATTCATGTGCTCACAAATTGACAAAGTGCTATCAGCAAATGCAAAGTCCTTGTCCCACCGCTGAGACACCAAATGTAGGAGGCTGGCTCTCTATGTAGTGTGCAAAACCAGGCACACCATGGTAAAAACTAGACCACCTAATGCTCTAATTTTTATGGTAGCTTGGTCAAGCAGTTAGGCCAATCTTGGTGAAGTGCAAAGCATTTTTGTACTCACAATATCAATAAAGCAAAACACACACGCAAAGGAATAACTCAAGACCAATTTACAAAAATACTTCAGATGTTTATTAAAATGTTAAGACCAAGATCATCAAAATCAGGTAAGTACTTTTGAAGTTATGATTTTTCAAAGTTTAGTAAAAAAATAGTATTTTTGTGTGTAATTAAGCACCATAGGAATCAACAGGAGAAAACGTAAAAAATGACTATAAAATCAGGCAATACGTTTACCAGTGTCTCGTTTTATTCTTACATTGAGGTAATCAAAAAGTCCTTTGGGGTGGCTGGAAGAGTTTGGGCGGTTCCAGTTTTGGTGGGAAGAGCTGCTGAAAAGTCCTTGGAGCTGGTGCAGGACTACTGCGGGGGACCACTTCCAAAAACAATGCATAGGTGGACTTCAGGGTGAGTCAGGGTGGTCTCCTTGGAGTCTAGCAGTTGCAAGTGGTGGGGACCCTTAGAGCACAGCTGGCTCTTTGGTTCAGTGCCCAGGGAGGCCGACTGCAGAGTAGATGAATGAGCCAAGAGCTGTGCGCAAAAGTGCCCTTGGAAGCAGGAAGGAGGTCACTTTACAGGTCAGCAGGGCCACTCTGGTGTGTAGTTCTGGTGATTTCTGGAGTACCTTAACTGGGGCTTCCTCCTGGTACTTTTAGAGTCCGAAGTGGACTTTCCTTCCTGGTGTCCATTGTTGAGTGACCAGTACCTGGGGCTATTGCACGGTTCATTCACTGGAGGTCGCAGTGCCACCAACTTTGGCACACTTGCAGATTTTATCCTCCTAGTGTTTCAGATGAAATTTGGTCTTTGCTGTGGCATCCAGTTTTTTAGTCAGCAGCCGGTCAGTGAACTGGACTTCACTTGTCTTTTGCTCTTTGTTGCAAGAGAGTGATACCTTCACTCTGGAGGGAGAACTTTGGTTATTTTTAGAAGAGTTGAGGTCCTCTGGGGATTTTTAGAGTCCGCCTGATGTCCGACCAACCCCTCAGCAGTGATTGTTGAACCCTGGGCGCAGCAGCCAGGGTTTGGCACCTTTTTCTTTGTGCAGAAGCAATGCAGTTCTCGAGCCTTGGGTCTTCTTTGTTGCTGGTCTTCTTGTGTCCTTGGATTCTGATCTGCAGATTTGCTGTATTGTCGCTCCCTCAACTGCAAAGTGGTGAAGTTAGGTTGTGGGCCGGACAAGTGATCTTTTACTAGAATAACGTGTTGGTGTGATAGGGATATCATGCTAATACTTTTAATTTCGTGTTCCATTCTTTTTCTGTCTTTGAGACCAAATTGTGCATTTCTTCCCCTGCATCTATTCACCATGGAGAAGTGTGGGGTGGTCTCACTCCTTATTAACGTTTTCCAATAATTTATTGTATATCATTCTTCCAACTTTGTCTAAAAGATTGTGGCCATAAATCACCCTATATATTATTCTCTTCTCACCCTTCTTCTTGTCCAACAAGAGTGTTACTGGGAGATTGCCAAGCTTTGTCTTGATGTCTGCTTATAACATCATCTCCAAACTGTTGCTGCCTGGCAGAGAGGGATCTGAATCTCAACAGAACGTTTTGAAGATTCAAACTGCTGCTCATGTTAGAGAAGGGATATCACAATCAGAATAAAATTTATTCTGACTGTACAGATAATTAAAATCATTGCAATAACGCAGACATTAGTGCAAACAAAATACAAATATAACAATGCTCATTATAAAGCAATTGTCATCAGCCTAAACAATGTCACTGTATTTCAGAAGCTCCATTACAATATGACTTTAAAGTGCCTCATGCAGCAGTTCTAATGTGGGAAATCTGCTTCTGAATGACTTGATGGCCGTACCTAAGCAATGTCACTTCTTTCTAAGAGCGCCATCATTGTATAGCCTTAGGGTTCCTCATACAGATATGTAAGGTGCTAAATACGCCCAAACATGCTTTCTAGACTTATTGGGGAAGAGGTCAGCTGTGGCCCTTAGAGCACTCCTTGAAGGTGCAGTTTTAGAATGTCGATGGGGCATGACAGGGAACTATTACTGCCTGTCTGAGACCTATTAACTGTGGGACATACTTCTCCTACTTGGACAGATTGATAGGTTGTTGTAGGAAGTTGGCTCTGTATGTGCTATTTCAAAGTAAGGAATAGCATGCACAGAGTCCAAGGGTTCCCCTTAGAGGTAAAATAGTGGTAAAAAGAGATAATACTAATGCTCTATTTTGTGGTAGTGTGGTCGAGCAGTAGGCTTATCCAAGGAGTAGTGTTAAGCATTTGGTGTACATACACATAGACAATAAATGAGGTACACACACTCAGAGACAAATCCAGCCAATAGGTTTTTATATAGAAAAATATCTTTTCTTAGTTTATTTTAAGAACCACAGGTTCAAATTCTACATGTAATATCTCATTCGAAAGGTATTGCAGGTAAGTACTTTAGGAACTTCAAATCATCAAAATTGCATGTATACTTTTTAAGTTATTCACAAATAGCTGTTTTAAAAGTGGACACAGTGCAATTTTCACAGTTCCTAGGGGAGGTAAGTATTTGTTAGTTTTACCAGGTAAGTAAGACACTTACAGGGTTCAGTTCTTGGTCCAAGGTAGCCCACCGTTGGGGGTTCAGAGCAACCCCAAAGTCACCACACCAGCAGCTCAGGGCCGGTCAGGTGCAGAGTTCAAAGTGGTGCCCAAAACACATAGGCTAGAATGGAGAGAAGGGGGTGCCCCGGTTCCGGTCTGCTTGCAGGTAAGTACCCGCGTCTTCGGAGGGCAGACCAGGGGGGTTTTGTAGGGCACCGGGGGGGACACAAGTCCACACAGAAATTTCACCCTCAGCGGCGCGGGGGCGGCCGGGTGCAGTGTAGAAACAAGCGTCGGGTTCGCAATGTTAGTCTATGAGAGATCTCGGGATCTCTTCAGCGCTGCAGGCAGGCAAGGGGGGGATTCCTCGGGGAAACCTCCACTTGGGCAAGGGAGAGGGACTCCTGGGGGTCACTTCTCCCGTGAAAGTCCGGTCCTTCAGGTCCTGGGGGCTGCGGGTGCAGGGTCTCTCCCAGGCGTCGGGACTTTAGGTTCAAAGAGTCGCGGTCAGGGGAAGCCTCGGGATTCCCTCTGCAGGCGGCGCTGTGGGGGCTCAGGGGGGACAGGTTTTGGTACTCACAGTATCAGAGTAGTCCTGGGGTCCCTCCTGAGGTGTTGGATCGCCACCAGCCGAGTCGGGGTCGCCGGGTGCAGTGTTGCAAGTCTCACGCTTCTTGCGGGGAGCTTGCAGGGTTCTTTAAAGCTGCTGGAACCAAAGTTGCAGCTTTTCTTGGAGCAGGTCCGCTGTCCTCGGGAGTTTCTTGTCTTTTCGAAGCAGGGGCAGTCCTCAGAGGATGTCGAGGTCGCTGGTCCCTTTGGAAGGCGTCGCTGGAGCAGGATCTTTGGGAGGCAGGAGACAGGCCGGTGAGTTTCTGGAGCCAAGGCAGTTGTCGTCTTCTGGTCTTCCGCTGCAGGGGTTTTCAGCTGGGCAGTCCTTCTTCTTGTAGTTGCAGGAATCTAATTTTCTAGGGTTCAGGGTAGCCCTTAAATACTAAATTTAAGGGCGTGTTTAGGTCTGGGGGGTTAGTAGCCAATGGCTACTAGCCCTGAGGGTGGGTACACCCTCTTTGTGCCTCCTCCCAAGGGGAGGGGGTCACAATCCTAACCCTATTGGGGGAATCCTCCATCTGCAAGATGGAGGATTTCTAAAAGTTAGAGTCACTTCAGCTCAGGACACCTTAGGGGCTGTCCTGACTGGCCAGTGACTCCTCCTTGTTTTTCTCATTATTTTCTCCGGCCTTGCCGCCAAAAGTGGGGCCTGGCCGGAGGGGGCGGGCAACTCCACTAGCTGGAGTGTCCTGCTGGTTTGGCACAAAGGAGGTGAGCCTGTGAGGCTCACCGCCAGGTGTGACAATTCCTGCCTGGGGGAGGTGTTAGCATCTCCACCCAGTGCAGGCTTTGTTACTGGCCTCAGAGTGACAAAGGCACTCTCCCCATGGGGCCAGCAACATGTCTCGGTTTGTGGCAGGCTGCTAAAACTAGTCAGCCTACACAGATAGTCGGTTAAGTTTCAGGGGGCACCTCTAAGGTGCCCTCTGGGGTGTATTTTACAATAAAATGTACACTGGCATCAGTGTGCATTTATTGTGCTGAGAAGTTTGATACCAAACTTCCCAGTTTTCAGTGTAGCCATTATGGTGCTGTGGAGTTCGTGTTTGACAGACTCCCAGACCATATACTCTTATGGCTACCCTGCACTTACAATGTCTAAGGTTTTGTTTAGACACTGTAGGGGTACCAGGCTCATGCACTGGTACCCTCACCTATGGTATAGTGCACCCTGCCTTAGGGCTGTAAGGCCTGCTAGAGGGGTGTCTTACCTATACTGCATAGGCAGTGAGAGGCTGGCATGGCACCCTGAGGGGAGTGCCATGTCGACTTACTCGTTTTGTCCTCACTAGCACACACAAGCTGGTAAGCAGTGTGTCTGTGCTGAGTGAGAGGTCTCCAGGGTGGCATAAGACATGCTGCAGCCCTTAGAGACCTTCCTTGGCATCAGGGCCCTTGGTACTAGAAGTACCAGTTACAAGGGACTTATCTGGATGCCAGGGTCTGCCAATTGTGGATACAAAAGTACAGGTTAGGGAAAGAACACTGGTGCTGGGGCCTGGTTAGCAGGCCTCAGCACACTTTCAATTGTAAACATAGCATCAGCAAAGGCAAAAAGTCAGGGGGCAACCATGCCAAGGAGGCATTTCCTTACACAACCCCCCCCCAAACGAAAGAGGATGAGACTAACCTTTCCCAAGAGAGTCTTCATTTTCTAAGTGGAAGAACCTGGAAAGGCCATCTGCATTGGCATGGGCAGTCCCAGGTCTGTGTTCCACTATAAAGTCCATTCCCTGTAGGGAGATGGACCACCTCAACAGTTTAGGATTTTCACCTTTCATTTGCATCAGCCATTTGAGAGGTCTGTGGTCAGTTTGAACTAGGAAGTGAGTCCCAAAGAGGTATGGTCTCAGCTTCTTCAGGGACCAAACCACAGCAAAGGCCTCCCTCTCAATGGCACTCCAACGCTGCTCCCTGGGGAGTAACCTCCTGCTAATGAAAGCAACAGGCTGGTCAAGGCCATCATCATTTGTTTGGGACAAAACTGCCCCTATCCCATGTTCAGAGGCATCAGTCTGCACAATGAACTGCTTAGAATAATCTGGAGCTTTGAGAACTGGTGCTGAGCACATTGCCTGTTTCAGGGTGTCAAAGGCCTGTTGGCAGTCCACAGTCCAGTTCACTTTCTTGGGCATTTTCTTGGAGGTGAGCTCAGTGAGGGCTGTCACAATGGATCCATATCCCTTCACAAACCTCCTGTAGTACCCAGTCAAGCCAAGGAATGCCCTGACTTGAGTCTGGGTTTTTGGAGCTACCCAGTCCAGAATAGTCTGGATCTTGGGTTGGAGTGGCTGAACTTGGCCTCCACCTACAAGGTGTCCCAAGTAAACCACAGTTCCCTGCCCTATCTGGCATTTGGATGCCTTGATAGAGAGGCCTGCAGATTGCAGAGCCTTCAAAACCTTCCTCAGGTGGACCAGGTGATCCTGCCAGGTGGAGCTAAAGACAGCAATATCATCAAGATAAGCTGTGCTAAAGGACTCCAAGCCAGCAAGGATTTGATTCACCAACCTTTGGAAGGTGGCAGGGGCATTCTTTAAACCAAAGGGCATAACAGTAAACTGATAATGCCCATCAGGTGTGGAGAATGCTGTCTTTTCTTTTGCTCCAGGTGCCATTTTTATTTGCCAGTACCCTGCTGTCAAGTCAAAGGTACTTAGAAATTTGGCAGCACCTAATTTATCAATGAGCTCATCAGCTCTTGGAATTGGATGGGCATCTGTCTTGGTGACAGAATTGAGCCCTCTGTAGTCCACACAAAACCTCATCTCTTTCTTTCCATCTTTGGTGTGAGGTTTGGGGACTAAGACCACTGGGCTAGCCCAGGGGCTGTCAGAGCGCTCAATTACTCCCAATTCCAGCATCTTGTGGACTTCCACCTTGATGCTTTCTTTAACATGGTCAGATTGTCTAAAGATTTTGTTCTTGACAGGCATGCTGTCTCCTGTGTCCACATCATGGGTACACAGGTGTGTCTGACCAGGGGTTAAGGAGAAGAGTTCAGGAAACTGTTGTAGGACTCTCCTACAATCAGCTTGCTGTTGGCCAGAGAGGGTGTCTGAGTATATCACTCCATCTACTGTACCATCTTTTGGGTCTGATGACAGAAGATCAGGGAGAGGTTCACTCTCTGCCTCCTGATCCTCATCTGTTACCATCAACAGATTGACATCAGCCCTGTCGTGGAAGAGCTTAAGGCGGTTTACATGGATCACCCTTTTGGGGCTCCTGCTTGTGCCCAGGTCCACCAAGTAGGTGACCTGACTCTTCCTCTCTAGTACTGGGTAAGGGCCACTCCATTTGTCCTGGAGTGCCCTGGGAGCCACAGGCTCCAGAACCCAGACTTTCTGCCCTGGTTGGAACTCAACCAGTGCAGCCTTTTGGTCATACCAAAACTTCTGGAGCTGTTGGCTGGCCTCAAGGTTTTTGGTTGCCTTTTCCATGTACTCTGCCATTCTAGAGCGAAGGCCAAGTACATAGTCCACTATGTCCTGTTTAGGCTCATGGAGAGGTCTCTCCCAGCCTTCTTTAACAAGGGCAAGTGGTCCCCTTACAGGATGACCAAACAGAAGTTCAAAGGGTGAGAACCCTACTCCCTTCTGTGGTACCTCCCTGTAAGCGAAAAGCAGACATGGCAGGAGGACATCCCATCTCCTTTTGAGTTTTTCTGGGAGCCCCATGATCATGCCCTTTAATGTCTTGTTGAATCTCTCAACCAAGCCATTAGTTTGTGGATGGTATGGTGTAGTGAATTTATAAGTCACTCCACACTCATTCCACATGTGCTTTAGGTATGCTGACATGAAGTTGGTACCTCTGTCAGACACCACCTCCTTAGGGAAACCCACTCTGGTAAAGATACCAATGAGGGCCTTGGCTACTGCAGGGGCAGTAGTCGACCTAAGGGGAATAGCTTCAGGATACCTGGTAGCATGATCCACTACTACCAGGATATACATATTTCCTGAGGCTGTGGGAGGTTCCAGTGGACCAACTATGTCCACACCCACTCTTTCAAAGGGCACCCCCACCACTGGAAGTGGAATGAGGGGGGCCTTTGGATGCCCACCTGTCTTACCACTGGCTTGACAGGTGGGGCAGGAGAGGCAAAACTCCTTAACCATGTTGGACATATTGGGCCAGTAGAAGTGGTTGACTAACCTCTCCCACGTCTTGGTTTGTCCCAAATGTCCAGCAAGGGGAATGTCATGGGCCAATGTTAGGATGAACTCTCTGAACAGCTGAGGCACTACCACTCTCCTAGTGGCACCAGGTTTGGGGTCTCTGGCCTCAGTGTACAGGAGCCCATCTTCCCAATAGACCCTATGTGTTCCATTTTTCTTGCCTTTGGACTCTTCAGCAGCTTGCTGCCTAAGGCCTTCAAGAGAGGGACAGGTTTCTTGTCCCTTACACAGCTCTTCCCTTGAGGGTCCCCCTGGGCCTAAGAGCTCAACCTGATAAGGTTCAAGCTCCAAAGGCTCAGTTCCCTCAGAGGGCAGAACTTCTTCCTGAGAAGAGAGGTTCCCTTTCTTTTGCTGTGTTGCAGTTGGTTTCCCAACTGACTTTCCTGTTCTCTTGGTAGGCTGGGCCATTTTTCCAGACTCCAGCTCTACTTTTTCACCCTGTGCCTTGCATTGTGCTCTTGTTTTCACACACACCAGTTCAGGGATACCCAGCATTGCTGCATGGGTTTTTAGCTCTACCTCAGCCCATGCTGAGGACTCCAGGTCATTTCCAAGCAGACAGTCCACTGGGATATTTGAGGAGACCACCACCTGTTTCAGGCCATTGACCCCTCCCCATTCTAAAGTAACCATTGCCATGGGATGTACTTTTCTCTGATTGTCAGCGTTGGTGACTGTGTAAGTTTTTCCAGTCAGGTATTGGCCAGGGGAAACCAGTTTCTCTGTCACCATGGTGACACTGGCACCTGTATCCCTCAGGCCCTCTATTCTAGTCCCATTAATTAAGAGTTGCTGTCTGTATTTTTGCATGTTAGGCGGCCAGACAGCTAGTGTGGCTAAATCCACCCCACCCTCAGAAACTAGAGTAGCTTCAGTGTGGACCCTGATTTGCTCTGGGCACACTGTTGATCCCACTTGGAGACTAGCCATACCAGTGTTACCTGGATGGGAGTTTGGAGTGGAACCTTTCTTGGGACAGGCCTTGTCTCCAGTTTGGTGTCCATGCTGTTTACAGCTATGACACCAGGCCTTTTTGGGATCAAAGTTTTTACCCTTGTACCCATTGTTTTGTGAAGAGGCTCTGGGCCCACCCTCCTGTGCAGGTTTTTGGGGGCCTGTAGAAGACTCTTTACTATTTTTAGTTTTGGTTGTCTCATCACCCTTCTGCTGGGGAGTCTTTGTGACCCCTTTCTTTTGGTCACCCCCTGTTGAAGTCTTGGACACCCTTGTCTTGACCCAATGGTCCGCCTTCTTTCCCAATTCTTGGGGAGAAATTGGTCCTAGGTCTACCAGATGCTGATGCAGTTTATCATTGAAACAATTACTTAACAGGTGTTCTTTCACAAATAAATTGTACAGCCCATCATAATTACTTACACCACTGCCTTGAATCCAACCATCTAGTGTTTTCACTGAGTAGTCAACAAAGTCAACCCAGGTCTGGCTCGAGGATTTTTGAGCCCCCCTGAACCTAATCCTGTACTCCTCAGTGGAGAATCCAAAGCCCTCAATCAGGGTACCCTTCATGAGGTCATAAGATTCTGCATCTTGTCCAGAGAGTGTGAGGAGTCTATCCCTACACTTTCCTGTGAACATTTCCCAAAGGAGAGCACCCCAGTGAGATCTGTTCACTTTTCTGGTTACACAAGCCCTCTCAAAAGCTGTGAACCATTTGGTGATGTCATCACCATCTTCATATTTAGTTACAATCCCTTTGGGGATTTTCAACATGTCAGGAGAATCTCTGACCCTATTTATGTTGCTGCCACCATTGATGGGTCCTAGGCCCATCTCTTGTCTTTCCCTCTCTATGGCTAGGATCTGTCTTTCCAAAGCCAATCTTTTGGCCATCCTGGCTAACTGGATGTCCTCTTCACTGGAGTTATCCTCAGTGATTTCAGAGTTGTTGGTCCCTCCTGTGAGGGAACCAGCATCTCTGACTATTATTTGTGGAGTCAGGGCTTGAGAAGCCCTGCTCTCCCTAAGTAGGACTGGAGGGGGGGAATTTCCCTCCAAGTCACTATCTTCATCCTCTGAGTTGCCATCCTCAGAGGGGTTGGCCTTTTCAAACTCTGCCAAAAGCTCCTGGAGCTGTACTTTGGTAGGTTTGGGGCCCATTGCTATTTTCTTTAGTTTACAGAGTGACCTTAGCTCTCTCATCTGTAGATGGAGGTAAGGTGTGGTGTCGAGTTCCACCACATTCACATCTGTGCTAGACATTTTGCTTCTAAAAGTTGGAATACTTTTTAAGAATCTACAACTGGTTCTAGAATCTAATTCAAACTTTTACAACTTTTAAACTCAAAAAGAAATGCTAAACAGGATCTAACACAAGGCCCTAGCAGGTCTTTTAAGAATTTAGAAAACTTTTCAAATTGCAAAAATCAATTTCTAATGACAATTTTGGGATTTGTCGTGTGATCAGGTATTGGCTGAGTAGTCCAGCAAATGCAAAGTCTTGTACCCCACCGCTGATCCACCAATGTAGGAAGTTGGCTCTGTATGTGCTATTTCAAAGTAAGGAATAGCATGCACAGAGTCCAAGGGTTCCCCTTAGAGGTAAAATAGTGGTAAAAAGAGATAATACTAATGCTCTATTTTGTGGTAGTGTGGTCGAGCAGTAGGCTTATCCAAGGAGTAGTGTTAAGCATTTGGTGTACATACACATAGACAATAAATGAGGTACACACACTCAGAGACAAATCCAGCCAATAGGTTTTTATATAGAAAAATATCTTTTCTTAGTTTATTTTAAGAACCACAGGTTCAAATTCTACATGTAATATCTCATTCGAAAGGTATTGCAGGTAAGTACTTTAGGAACTTCAAATCATCAAAATTGCATGTATACTTTTTAAGTTATTCACAAATAGCTGTTTTAAAAGTGGACACTTAGTGCAATTTTCACAGTTCCTAGGGGAGGTAAGTATTTGTTAGTTTTACCAGGTAAGTAAGACACTTACAGGGTTCAGTTCTTGGTCCAAGGTAGCCCACCGTTGGGGGTTCAGAGCAACCCCAAAGTCACCACACCAGCAGCTCAGGGCCGGTCAGGTGCAGAGTTCAAAGTGGTGCCCAAAACACATAGGCTAGAATGGAGAGAAGGGGGTGCCCCGGTTCCGGTCTGCTTGCAGGTAAGTACCCGCGTCTTCGGAGGGCAGACCAGGGGGGTTTTGTAGGGCACCGGGGGGGACACAAGTCCACACAGAAATTTCACCCTCAGCGGCGCGGGGGCGGCCGGGTGCAGTGTAGAAACAAGCGTCGGGTTCGCAATGTTAGTCTATGAGAGATCTCGGGATCTCTTCAGCGCTGCAGGCAGGCAAGGGGGGGATTCCTCGGGGAAACCTCCACTTGGGCAAGGGAGAGGGACTCCTGGGGGTCACTTCTCCCGTGAAAGTCCGGTCCTTCAGGTCCTGGGGGCTGCGGGTGCAGGGTCTCTCCCAGGCGTCGGGACTTTAGGTTCAAAGAGTCGCGGTCAGGGGAAGCCTCGGGATTCCCTCTGCAGGCGGCGCTGTGGGGGCTCAGGGGGGACAGGTTTTGGTACTCACAGTATCAGAGTAGTCCTGGGGTCCCTCCTGAGGTGTTGGATCGCCACCAGCCGAGTCGGGGTCGCCGGGTGCAGTGTTGCAAGTCTCACGCTTCTTGCGGGGAGCTTGCAGGGTTCTTTAAAGCTGCTGGAACCAAAGTTGCAGCTTTTCTTGGAGCAGGTCCGCTGTCCTCGGGAGTTTCTTGTCTTTTCGAAGCAGGGGCAGTCCTCAGAGGATGTCGAGGTCGCTGGTCCCTTTGGAAGGCGTCGCTGGAGCAGGATCTTTGGGAGGCAGGAGACAGGCCGGTGAGTTTCTGGAGCCAAGGCAGTTGTCGTCTTCTGGTCTTCCGCTGCAGGGGTTTTCAGCTGGGCAGTCCTTCTTCTTGTAGTTGCAGGAATCTAATTTTCTAGGGTTCAGGGTAGCCCTTAAATACTAAATTTAAGGGCGTGTTTAGGTCTGGGGGGTTAGTAGCCAATGGCTACTAGCCCTGAGGGTGGGTACACCCTCTTTGTGCCTCCTCCCAAGGGGAGGGGGTCACAATCCTAACCCTATTGGGGGAATCCTCCATCTGCAAGATGGAGGATTTCTAAAAGTTAGAGTCACTTCAGCTCAGGACACCTTAGGGGCTGTCCTGACTGGCCAGTGACTCCTCCTTGTTTTTCTCATTATTTTCTCCGGCCTTGCCGCCAAAAGTGGGGCCTGGCCGGAGGGGGCGGGCAACTCCACTAGCTGGAGTGTCCTGCTGGTTTGGCACAAAGGAGGTGAGCCTGTGAGGCTCACCGCCAGGTGTGACAATTCCTGCCTGGGGGAGGTGTTAGCATCTCCACCCAGTGCAGGCTTTGTTACTGGCCTCAGAGTGACAAAGGCACTCTCCCCATGGGGCCAGCAACATGTCTCGGTTTGTGGCAGGCTGCTAAAACTAGTCAGCCTACACAGATAGTCGGTTAAGTTTCAGGGGGCACCTCTAAGGTGCCCTCTGGGGTGTATTTTACAATAAAATGTACACTGGCATCAGTGTGCATTTATTGTGCTGAGAAGTTTGATACCAAACTTCCCAGTTTTCAGTGTAGCCATTATGGTGCTGTGGAGTTCGTGTTTGACAGACTCCCAGACCATATACTCTTATGGCTACCCTGCACTTACAATGTCTAAGGTTTTGTTTAGACACTGTAGGGGTACCAGGCTCATGCACTGGTACCCTCACCTATGGTATAGTGCACCCTGCCTTAGGGCTGTAAGGCCTGCTAGAGGGGTGTCTTACCTATACTGCATAGGCAGTGAGAGGCTGGCATGGCACCCTGAGGGGAGTGCCATGTCGACTTACTCGTTTTGTCCTCACTAGCACACACAAGCTGGTAAGCAGTGTGTCTGTGCTGAGTGAGAGGTCTCCAGGGTGGCATAAGACATGCTGCAGCCCTTAGAGACCTTCCTTGGCATCAGGGCCCTTGGTACTAGAAGTACCAGTTACAAGGGACTTATCTGGATGCCAGGGTCTGCCAATTGTGGATACAAAAGTACAGGTTAGGGAAAGAACACTGGTGCTGGGGCCTGGTTAGCAGGCCTCAGCACACTTTCAATTGTAAACATAGCATCAGCAAAGGCAAAAAGTCAGGGGGCAACCATGCCAAGGAGGCATTTCCTTACAGTTGTCTCCAGCGGTGAGCTGATTTGTAGACTTCCAAAGCATCTTATGAAATTGGCAGCCTTCCTGCATGCCTCTATATTGGATGCATCGGTTTACTGTGCTCTTCTATGTGCGGTTTGAGATGTGCTAGCAACATCATGTAGCCCTATGGGAGCTGCCCATGCTGGTTTCTTTTTGTCATCTTCCAAAAGGATCTGTTATATGCGGGCAGCGCTCCCCCTCTGACTGTAGGGTTAAAGTTGCAGTTTTGAAAAATGTCAATAAGTGAGCTGATAGCTAGGTGGATTCTCCTGTTAAACAGCATTGCAGGACTTCATTGCATGCCCGATATGTTTAGGGATCTCAGAATGGGTCATAGACAATATCTTCAGTGGGGCAATAGCGGTTTGCAGGTACAGACTATGTGGACTTAGACCAGGGATTTAACTATTGGGACACACA